>NC_136059.1:395890927-397354677 GCF_964261635.1 Lissotriton helveticus
AAGATGACTAAACACAGCAGGATGCCCAACGCCACAGTGCATCAGCCCACAGGGGTTTTACTAACTTTTAATTTTGCGGCCACTCTGAACCTACTCACTTGAGGTATTATCATAAGCACTACAAGAACCAGAATGCCGTTTGGACACGCTCACAGGGGCAGGCTCTTTAATAAGGAAAGGCACGCAAGGTTCCCAGAGTGAACAGCTGCCATTGATGAAGGGATGATGATCCCGAAACCGGTCTGGCAAGATGAAGGAGAGATGTCTGTGCCCGAGTGCGTCTCCTGCTGCATCTGATCCTGAATGAAATGGATGGAAATTTTCGACTGTGTTGCTGCTTCCCACAGAGGGCTCAACTAGAGTGTTGGGATGTTTGCGGCTCGAGTCCAGCCGCGGGATACAAGCATGCCGCTTCAGGGCGGACCCGTGATGGCGCCACCCGGTGTCACTTTTTTTTTTTAAACTGTAGCAAACAATACAGTGTACATGTTAATATTTAGCATAGTATCAGTCTTTTCCATTTTCTGAAACTTAACTTTGGCATAAAAATCCGTGCATCAGTTCGACTACCGTAGTTCGTAAATTTCCAGATAGCAAATCAGGATAACATTTATTACATGTCAGTAGAATACCATATCGCCCATTCATACCCCGTTCCTCCCAACTCCCCCCGCCCTTTTCCCGTCTTCTGGTCATTCCCATGTACGTCGTCCGGAAGGTGTATATAACAATTGTGTGGCTGCATGAGTGGATACTGCAATTTATAGGCGTGGTCACTAGTGTATCTAGGCTAGACAGGCGTGCATTTAGTCGCTCCCCATAACAGGTGTGTAATCAAGTAACCTTGTCCTGGGGCAATTCTGGGTCAGCAGCCTCCAGTTCCACTAGCATGCGGTCCCAGTCTTGTGCAACAGGGTATTTACGGTGGCCCTTCTCCTCCTCCCTACGCAGTTCCGCTGCCTCCACCTTTCCCCATTTCAACATGTCGGACCTCCATACTTCTACATCAGGGGGTCTGAGTGACTTCCATCTCATAGTGAGAGTTCGGAGTGCTAACAAGAGAGCCAAATCTATAAATTTCAATTGCGCCTTACAGGCTTTGGATCTCTTCCTGTTACCTATCAGGCAGGGTAAGGCACCCTCAGGGATCTGTAAACCAGTTATAGTGCATAGTGTGTTTCGGATTGTCACCCAGTAATTCCGCAGTCTCGGGCATGCCCACAGCATGTGGATAATATCAGCATCATCTTCACGACACCTAGGGCAGTAGTGGGGGGTGTTGGGAAACATCCTATGTAATCTTTGGGGAGTGAGATAAGCCCTGTGTAGCACCATGGCCGGAATAAATTTGAATTTAACATTCCTGGACACTCTCCTAGGGTGGCCAAGGAAGGTCTTCCAGTCCCCGTCTGTAATTGCCTCCCCTGTGTCTGTACTCCAAGCCTCCCTAAGTGTGGTGAGGGGCAAAGCTGCGTGTTCTCTAATGCCCACATAGAGCCATTTCACTAAATGGCCACCCGACCCCATATAGTGGAGAAGATGGACCAGTTCGTGTTGTTCCGGCTTGGTGCATTGTGGAGCCCAAGTGCGTCTTACGTAGTGGGACACCGAGGCGTGTAGAAAGTACATTCGTTGCGGGGCTCCCGTGGAGTGTGTGAAGGTATCATGATCTAACAGGTTATCGTCTCCAAATAAGTCCCCCACCCTGTCTACCCCGGCATCCGTTCAGGGTTGTAGTCTGCGTCTCGATAGGTTCCCCTGTGGAGTTGGGAGGCCAAGTAGGGGGATGTTGTCTGCATAGGGAGGGGTACCCGCCGTGTACTTTAGCGCATTCCGCCAGCATTTCAAAGCCACGAGTAATAAGGGGTGGCAGTCCCTAGGAGTTCTGGCCGCAGGCAGCAGAAGGGAATGGAGATCTCCACGCGCCAGCTTGTTTGTCGTAAAAGCAATCTCGTGGAGGTTTCTACCCGCCACCCACCTTGTCAACCACTGGAGCTGGCTAGCGTAATAGTAGCTTCGTAGGTCCGGTACCCCCAGGCCCCCCTGTCTGGTGGATAGCTGTAGTTTCTTGAGGCTTACCCGTTGCTTTCCCGATCCCCAAATCAAATTGATCAGTAACGAGTTTAGCATGGTAAATATGTGTTGTGGGAGGAGGACTGGTAAGTTCACAAAAAAGTACAATATTCGGGGAAGCAGGACCATCTTTGAAATTGCCACCTGGCCCATTACAGACAGGGGCAGGGACGCCCAGAAGGTCACACTACTCCGAAGGCCATTGATTGCCCTCCGCACATTGTCCTCAATCTGGTCTTCAGGGGTCCGGTATACATTAATACCAAGGTATTTAAATGTAGTCGGAGCCACTTGGATCTCGTGCACTCCAAACTGTATATGGGTGGGCTGGCGTCCGTCGCGGAAAAAGAAACCCAGTGATTTCCCGGGGTTTACTGCCAGGCCCGATATTCCCTCAAACCGCGCAAAGATAGTCGCCAGGTGTGTGTGATCATCCTGCAGATTACGAAGGAACAGCATTATGTCGTCGGCGTAGATGGAGATCAGGTTATGAGTTTCTCCAACCAGAATGCCCGCCTCGGCTGCCCTAGTCCGGAGTGCAATCGCCAGGGGTTCTAACGTGAGCACGAATAACAGCGGCGACAGCGGGCAACCCTGACCACCCGGTGTCACCTTGACGGGAGGTTGGAGTCCTGTGATAAGATGACTAAACACAGCAGGATGCCCAACGCCACAGTGCATCAGCCCACAGGGGTTTTACTAACTTTTAATTTTGCTGCCACTCTGAACCTACTCACTTGAGGTATTATCATAAGCACTACAAGAACCAGAATACCGTTTGGACACGCCCACAGGGGCAGGCTCTTTAATAAGGAAGTGCACGCAAGGTTCCCAGAGTGAACAGCTGCCATTGATGAAGGGATGATGATGCCGAAACCGGTCTGGCAAGATGGAGAGATGTCTGTGCCCGAGTGCGTCTCCTGCTGCATCTTATCCTGAATGAAATGGATGCAAATTTTCGACTGTGTTGCTGCTTCCCACAGAGGGCTCAACTAGAGTGTCGGGATGTTTGCGGCTCGAGTCCAGCCGCGGGAATCAAGCATGCCGCTTCAGGGCGGACCCGTGATGGCGCCACCCGGTGTCACCTTGACGGGAGGTCGGAGTCCTGTGATAAGATGACTAAACACAGCAGGATGCCCAACGCCACAGTGCATCAGCCCACAGGGGTTTTACTAACTTTTAATTTTGCGGCCACTCTGAACCTACTCACTTGAGGTATTATCATAAGCACTACAAGAACCAGAATGCCGTTTGGACACGCTCACAGGGGCAGGCTCTTTAATAAGGAAAGGCACGCAAGGTTCCCAGAGTGAACAGCTGCCATTGATGAAGGGATGATGATCCCGAAACCGGTCTGGCAAGATGAAGGAGAGATGTCTGTGCCCGAGTGCGTCTCCTGCTGCATCTGATCCTGAATGAAATGGATGGAAATTTTCGACTGTGTTGCTGCTTCCCACAGAGGGCTCAACTAGAGTGTTGGGATGTTTGCGGCTCGAGTCCAGCCGCGGGATACAAGCATGCCGCTTCAGGGCGGACCCGTGATGGCGCCACCCGGTGTCACTTTTTTTTTTTTAAACTGTAGCAAACAATACAGTGTACATGTTAATATTTAGCATAGTATCAGTCTTTTCCATTTTCTGAAACTTAACTTTGGCATAAAAATCCGTGCATCAGTTCGACTACCGTAGTTCGTAAATTTCCAGATAGCAAATCAGGATAACATTTATTACATGTCAGTAGAATACCATATCGCCCATTCATACCCCGTTCCTCCCAACTCCCCCCGCCCTTTTCCCGTCTTCTGGTCATTCCCATGTACGTCGTCCGGAAGGTGTATATAACAATTGTGTGGCTGCATGAGTGGATACTGCAATTTATAGGCGTGGTCACTAGTGTATCTAGGCTAGACAGGCGTGCATTTAGTCGCTCCCCATAACAGGTGTGTAATCAAGTAACCTCGTCCTGGGGCAATTCTGGGTCAGCAGCCTCCAGTTCCACTAGCATGCGGTCCCAGTCTTGTGCAACAGGGTATTTACGGTGGCCCTTCTCCTCCTCCCTACGCAGTTCCGCTGCCTCCACCTTTCCCCATTTCAACATGTCGGACCTCCATACTTCTACATCAGGGGGTCTGAGTGACTTCCATCTCATAGTGAGAGTTCGGAGTGCTAACAAGAGAGCCAAATCTATAAATTTCAATTGCGCCTTACAGGCTTTGGATCTCTTCCTGTTACCTATCAGGCAGGGTAAGGCACCCTCAGGGATCTGTAAACCAGTTATAGTGCATAGTGTGTTTCGGATTGTCACCCAGTAATTCCGCAGTCTCGGGCATGCCCACAGCATGTGGATAATATCAGCATCATCTTCACGACACCTAGGGCAGTAGTGGGGGGTGTTGGGAAACATCCTATGTAATCTTTGGGGAGTGAGATAAGCCCTGTGTAGCACCATGGCCGGAATAAATTTGAATTTAACATTCCTGGACACTCTCCTAGGGTGGCCAAGGAAGGTCTTCCAGTCCCCGTCTGTAATTACCTCCCCTGTGTCTGTACTCCAAGCCTCCCTAAGTGTGGTGAGGGGCAAAGCTGCGTGTTCTCTAATGCCCACATAGAGCCATTTCACTAAATGGCCACCCGACCCCATATAGTGGAGAAGATGGACCAGTTCGTGTTGTTCCGGCTTGGTGCATTGTGGAGCCCAAGTGCGTCTTACGTAGTGGGACACCGAGGCGTGTAGAAAGTACATTCGTTGCGGGGCTCCCGTGGAGTGTGTGAAGGTATCATGATCTAACAGGTTATCGTCTCCAAATAAGTCCCCCACCCTGTCTACCCCGGCATCCGTTCAGGGTTGTAGTCTGCGTCTCGATAGGTTCCCCTGTGGAGTTGGGAGGCCAAGTAGGGGGATGTTGTCTGCATAGGGAGGGGTACCCGCCGTGTACTTTAGCGCATTCCGCCAGCATTTCAAAGCCACGAGTAATAAGGGGTGGCAGTCCCTAGGAGTTCTGGCCGCAGGCAGCAGAAGGGAATGGAGATCTCCACGCGCCAGCTTGTTTGTCGTAAAAGCAATCTCGTGGAGGTTTCTACCCGCCACCCACCTTGTCAACCACTGGAGCTGGCTAGCGTAATAGTAGCTTCGTAGGTCCGGTACCCCCAGGCCCCCCTGTCTGGTGGATAGCTGTAGTTTCTTGAGGCTTACCCGTTGCTTTCCCGATCCCCAAATCAAATTGATCAGTAACGAGTTTAGCGTGGTAAATATGTGTTGTGGGAGGAGGACTGGTAAGTTCACAAAAAAGTACAATATTCGGGGAAGCAGGACCATCTTTGAAATTGCCACCGGGCCCATTACAGACAGGGGCAGGGACGCCCAGAAGGTCACACTACTCCGAAGGCCATTGATTGCCCTCCGCACATTGCCCTCAATCTGGTCTTCGGGGGTCCGGTATACATTAATACCAAGGTATTTAAATGTAGTCGGAGCCACTTGGATCTCGTGCACTCCAAACTGTATATGGGTGGGCTGGCGTCCGTCGCGGAAAAAGAAACCCAGTGATTTCCCGGGGTTTACTGCCAGGCCCGATATTCCCTCAAACCGCGCAAAGATAGTTGCCAGGTGTGTGTGATCATCCTGCAGATTACGAAGGAACAGCATTATGTCGTCGGCGTAGATGGAGATCAGGTTATGAGTTTCTCCAACCAGAATGCCCGCCTCGGCTGCCCTAGTCCGGAGTGCAATCGTCAGGGGTTCTAACGTGAGCACGAATAACAGCGGCGACAGCGGGCAACCCTGACCACCCGGTGTCACCTTGACGGGAAGTTGGAGTCCTGTGATAAGATGACTAAACACAGCAGGATGCCCAACGCCACAGTGCATCAGCCCACAGGGGTTTTACTAACTTTTAATTTTGCTGCCGCTCTGAACCTACTCACTTGAGGTATTATCATAAGCACTACAAGAACTAGAATGCCGTTTGGACACGCCCACAGGGGCAGGCTCTTTAATAAGGAAGTGCACGCAAGGTTCCCAGAGTGAACAGCTGCCATTGATGAAGGGATGATGATCCCGAAACCGGTCTGGCAAGATGAAGTAGAGATGTCTGTGCCCGAGTGCGTCTCCTGCTGCATCTGATCCTGAATGAAATGGATGCAAATTTTCGACTGTGTTGCTGCTTCCCACAGAGGGCTCAACTAGAGTGTTGGGATGTTTGCGGCTCGAGTCCAGCCGCGGGAATCAAGCATGCCGCTTCAGGGCGGACCCGTGATGGCGCCACCCGGTGTCACCTTGACGGGAGGTCGGAGTCCTGTGATAAGATGACTAAACACAGCAGGATGCCCAACGCCACAGTGCATCAGCCCACAGGGGTTTTACTAACTTTTAATTTTGCTGCCACTCTGAACCTACTCACTTGAGGTATTATCATAAGCACTACAAGAACCAGAATGCCGTTTGGACACGCCCACAGGGGCAGGCTCTTTAATAAGGAAGTGCACGCAAGGTTCCCAGAGTGAACAGCTGCCATTGATGAAGGGATGATGATCCCGAAACCGGTCTGGCAAGATGAAGGAGAGATGTCTGTGCCCGAGTGCATCTCCTGCTGAATCTGATCCTGAATATAATGGATGCAAATTTTCGACTGTGTTGCTGCTTCCCACAGAGGGCTCAACTAGAGTGTTGGGATATATATATATATATATATATATATATATATTCACTGAAAAAACCATAGGTTATAGACCATATATAGTTAGGAATTAGCATTTAAAAAACCTTATTTTACTCACACAAAACCATTGAAATTCCATATATAGTTAGTTGCACTAACTATATATCGCGCACCCGCAATCCACTGCTGATCATGTCACATATTACATCATTCATGACATGGTCAGTGACATCACTGATGACATCACTGATGACATCTCAAATGACATCACTGATGACATCACTGATGACAACATCCAGTGACTGTATGTTTCTGTAAAGTTAAAATATGTCTTACATATTGAAGAATGAGTGGATGTATAAGTGTCTGGATGAAGGATTTAGTAGGTGCGTGACTGACTGTATGAGTGAGTGATTAAATGTGTCTCACTGAATGCATGGGTTAGTGACTAAACTGTCTTAATTTGTGCATCATTATGTCTGTTGTGATGTAAACTGCTGCATGTGTTGATCATTAGCTATACGAGAGGCTATATGTGTTATTAATTGGTTGCCCAAGTATTTCTATGGGAGATTGAGTTTGTGTGGGGGTGGCTGGAAGGTGTGTGACTCTGTGCATAGATGTGTGAGCAGTTTATTCACTAGGTGTATGAGTTCAAGAGTGCATGTGGAAACAGCTACATGGGCAGTTGACTGTGTGCATGAGTGTATTGATGAGTGAATGGATATCTCAATGCTACATGTCATAGTAAGTACATATGTAAAACACAGTACATGTGAGAGTTGGCATATATAAATAACTGTGCATGAGAGCCACTGAATGAGTGAGTGGTTGTATCGATCATTGTGAACTTGTATCAGGGATTGTATAAGAGAGTAAATATGTGTTAGTATATGTTTCAATAAGTAAGGTGTGTTTAACTGTATAGTTGAAGAAATGGAGGTGAGATTGTTTCTTTGCATGACTGACTGGGTGTGTGAGTAACTCCATGGATGAGTGGCAGTGTGTGAGTGTCTGTATACACTGAGTGTATCTAAGGTTATATTAGAGTCTTAAGAGGTTTATCGTATTAGCACAAGAATGATGTCAAATGAGATGTCATCAGTGATGTCATCAGTGATGTCATTTGAGATGTCATCAGTGATGTCATCAGTGATGTCACTGACCATGTCATGAATGATGTAATATGTGACATGATCAGCAGTGGATTGCGGGTGCGCGATATATAGTTAGTGCAACTAACTATATATGGAATTTCAATGGTTTTGTGTGAGTAAAATAAGGTTTTTTAAATGCTAATTCCTAACTATATATGGTCTATAACCTATGGTTTTTTCAGTGAATTTCAATGGTTTTTTAATAGCAAATATCATAAGCTGTCGAATGTCAAGTACGTGGTAAGTAAAAACATTTTCGTGTTTATGCACACTGATCTGCTTTGAATGCTGCCCCCCACCCCTCATTTCTATTAGGAGTACTCTCTCTTTGCAGATAGTGAAGGGTAGTTAACGCAGGCCTTTGCCCCCGTTGTAATCCGTCGTGCCTGCTTCTATCTCCATTTGATTGATTGTTCTCTTTGGTTCATTCTCTATTTACAAACAAGCACAGAGTCGCA
Source organism: Lissotriton helveticus (assembly GCF_964261635.1). Classification (NCBI taxonomy): domain Eukaryota; kingdom Metazoa; phylum Chordata; class Amphibia; order Caudata; family Salamandridae; genus Lissotriton; species Lissotriton helveticus. The sequence continues at coordinate 395,899,273 of NC_136059.1, forward strand.
ATACTCTGTTTAGTCTTTGCAGATAGCGAAAAATCGTGTAAAAAAACAAAAGGAATCGAGCAAAATCAGTAGGCCACTAATGGGATCTCTTTTTGACCTCCCTAAAATAGAAACATTAGGAACAACCTGTTGATAATACCAATGTGTATGTACATAAGCGGCGTTCATTTGTGTTCACAGTACACCTTCTTGATTGTTTGAATCGAGCATTGAATTGTTCGAAGTTGGTTCTCTTAAGAATCTTCTCTGCCTGCAAACGAGGAAGAATAGGAATATTCTCTCTCCCTTTGCAGATAGTGAAGGGTAGGTAACGCAAACCTTTAACACGTCGTGCCTATTTCGTTCCTCATTGATTGATTGTTTCCCCAAACATTGACTGTTTGGGAATTGGTTCTTTTTGGAGGTATTCCCTGTTTGCAAATATACGTAGGAAAATCTTTGCAAATAGTGAAAGGGTACGTAATGCGGACCTTTCTCCCCCGTTGTAATCTGTCATGCCTATCTACTCCCCACTGATTGATGCACCTGTTTCACCCGGACCATTTACTAGAGATACGTCATCTGGCCCGACCAGAGAGCACCCCTAGTGAAAAGGACATATGCAATAATAACGAAGTGATCACTGTATCCTGTTAACAGAAACTTTAGCATGAAACAACCTGGAAAGAAAAGAATAGGAAAACGAAAATCAGTAGGCCACTGATGAACATGAACTTTTATTAAACAACGAACAAAGAAACGATAACATAACGTAATGATAAAACCTATTAATGTCCTAGAAACAAGAAAACGTTAGAAATATGCCAGTGGTGAGAGACCAGAAAAACAGTAAGAGAAACCAAATCACCCCTCGCTGTCCCACCGCCTGCCACGCCAAAAAAATCGATAGACTAGGGAAAATGCAAGTCAGTAGAACATCCGCCCCCACTCTGGAAACTTCCAAGGTGGGGCAGGGTTGCGGCTACGCCCAGCCGGGAGCAGCCCATATAAGGCGGGTCCTGCTGCCACGCCTCGGCCAGGAGATCCTAACGTAGGGTGTAGCCGGAGGAGAGGCCGAGGCCAGCGGGACCCGGCCAGGGGATTGCCTTTACAACGCTGAAGAGTTGCAGGGGGGGGAATGTCTCCTCGACCCTCCCCTCTCTCTCCCAGTCCGGCCGCGGTGGCCCTTGAGAGTTTCAGGTAGTCCCGCCACATGCTCTTCCGGTCCGGCCACCAACGGTCGGGGGGCCGAGGCCGACGGGATCCGGCTGCAGCCGATAAACCAAGGAACCCGTTCATGGGGCCAGAGCCAGGGGCGTCCGGCCGACATCCACCGGAAGCCCGGCCCGAAGACGGACGGGACACTTCTTCTTTCTTGAATAATGGCTGCGACAACACTGGGGGGGATGTCTTGCACATGCCTCCGACCCATCCCCCCCCCACCCCTCGTCCTCATCGCCTGGTCCGGCCATAACAAATCTCAAGCGAGACGCCGTGGGGTGCACTGGGAGGGAGAGACGATGCGAACAGGCCTCTCCCGCCTCCCCAGTGGAGGCTTCCCACCTGCACCCTCAGCGCTCCAAGCGCCCGGAAAAGGGTTCTTCCACTGTGGCGATGCTGCAACGTCTCGCCCGGCAGGGTGGAGCCCGTCCGCTCATTTGACCCCGCGATCGCCAGTAGCTACCGAACTCTCAAAATGGCGGTAGACCTGGCAAGAGCGGGCCCAGCATAAAGAAATGGCCCGGTCACTGGTTGACTCCACCACCGTAGTCCTCCACGACCTTGAAGATTCTAGAGGAGCCGCGGGAGTCTCCGACCCCCGCAGACACCCCCGATGGGGAATGACTGCCATGATCGCCCGTGGAGTGACGAAACTGTATCCGCGGGACGTCGGCGCTCCCATGCTGGCGCCAGCCTCACTTTGAATTACTAGAATCCTGCAGACCTCAGTTCCGGTGAAAGCACAGTGTGACCCGGTAGGAAAAATTGTTGCACCCCCTCCCCTTTTTGACTGATAGTTCAAACCACCGATCCTTTCCTTTGCCCTTTTAACGGAACTTTGGACTGCCTCCCCCTCTTTTACATTTTCTAGAGAAAACAAAACATTAACCACTACATTAGCATAGCAGTTGACACCAGAACTGTTTTCTAATTGAAAACCAACAACATCTTCAACAGAATCCTTTTTGTTTCTGCTGTGACCCTGCTACAGCACAGGCATTGTCCCCAGCAGTAATTCTGCAATGCCGGTAAGAATAGCTGTGGTGCCTACTGGACTCACTCACCCCCGCGGCGCCCCACGCCGTTATTTGCTGGGCGGCAACTTACTAGACATCACTTTCGTGCCATCTAGATTTCAGCGCGTTCTGCTGCCTTGGAACTATTCGCACAACAGACTGCTACTGACGACCCACCCCCAGGCAACATCTTCTGAATTTTCATAATTTGAAAGAACTAGTAACATGTCCTCATCAGGAATTCAAAAGAAATTGCCACGGTCTCTTCGTTGTTTAAATGTTTTTACTGTTTTTGTTTTGTTGTATATATTTATATGTTATTAAAGTTTTATATTCCTACTACTTTGTTGGAGTGCTATATATTTTTAATGTGACACATAATTGTAAAAACTTTGATGTACAAAGAGTCATTCCTGGAATCTTCCGCTTCAGGCTCGGTCCCCTCCCTAATCACAATACAGGATGGTTTTCAGATAGTAGGAACACGTGTGGTGTGACGGATCTCATCGGGTGTGGGCCTTGATCTACTATAACTCCTTTGAAGAGGGGTGATTCTTTACAGCTGGAGCCATAAACTAAATCTGCAGGGCTAGCTGACAGCCTGGACAATCGGACACAGAGGAAGAGGAGTGTCAGAGGGTGCGGTAGTGAATAGGGCGAAAGGGAGGTGTCGGGCGGGCACAGAGTGTGATTCTCAGGGAAGAGCAGCGCAGATGGGGGGAGGTTTATTGCCCATGCATAAGACAGAGAGCGGGGGTGACCAGTGCCTAGGGAAGATGCTTGCGAGGGTGGGGAGCCATGCTACGAATCGACAGCGTGCAGAGAGTGGGTCTGGTCAAGGCATCTAAAATGGCTGCCGTGCACGACAAAAGTGTGGCATTTCAAAAAAGGCAAGATGGCGCAAACAATGTTTTTCAACACTTCCTCATTTCCTTCGAATCGAACGTTAACAGACGTTGGTGCATATTACCAAAGTTAAGCAATATTTATCGCTAACGATGCTTACCAACAAATTTTTTACCGCTAAGCATCGTCAGAAATTATCGAAGATAAACCTTGCTATTATCAAGGTTTATCGCAAATGCGATAAAAAACGGCCGCAATGCATGAATATCGCTAAAAAGTCAGCGATATTCATGCATTACCGAGCTAATGCTCTTAGCCATGTTATCCACCTCCCATTGGATAACATGGCTAAGAACTGCTCAGGGCAGGTGTTACTTTTTGGAGATATTCGCGCTTAGCGCGAATATCTCCAAAAGTTGGTAATAGGAGATAGATATCTTGCATGTTGTAATGCAAATTATTGTGGTATATGGAACTCATACCATAATCTCTCAGGAAAGCAGAAACTGATCCTTTTGGGACCGCCTGAAAAGGCCTAGGGGGTGAGGGGTACTCTACTTCGCCCCCTTTTCACGTTCCGAACTATTTTATTTTACTCTCTTCTGTAATTACACAAAATAGCAGCGATAAGATGCATCGGAGACACACAGTGAGAGAAAGGAGGCCGGAGATGAAGAAGAGATGTCAAATACACATTGGAGATAATATAGTGGCAGAAGGGAAGTAAATATGAGTAAACTTACCATGTAACATAAAAATGTTGCACTCTATACTATAAGTCTCATTTTATACTACAATCACTTCGCTACAACCTCATAAATTAAAAATAAAAATGAATAATGTCTCAAACAATTTTTGATTTCTAAATATAAATTTATTCTTCAGAATTTTCTAAATTTGAAAGAACTAGTAACATGTCCTCATCAGCAATTTCCTCATGAAAAGTCTGCAATGATGATTCTTGTAACTCTATGGCAGGGGTCTTCAATCTGTGGGGCGCGACCCCCAGGGGGGTCGTGGAGTCCTGGGAAGGGGGTCGCAGATTCTGTTGGAGCGTGCAGCAGTTCTTGGCGTCAGGCTGATTGAGGCCGGGTGATCACGGCGGAGGCCTAATTCACGCCTCATTAACAAGTAAAGGTCTTCTGAAGACCTGTGAAGTACTCTGGTGTGCCTTTCTGTGTGTCCCGAAGCTGTTTCAGCCGGGCTCACTTACACGTGCTGGGGAGTGGGGGGGGGGGGGGGTCTGGGGGAGGAGGCTGTATCCCTTTGAGTTCAATCAATGGACTTAGCTGTGGGGTTTATTTTTATTTTTAAAGTTTTATATAGTGCTAGCTTAACCCGTAGGTATCAGAGCACTTTACAAACACACATAGTAAACAGCAGAAGGACATTACAGTCATTGGTTCAAGTCTCACGAGCCCTCATACCTGGCGCCTGTGCAGGAGAAATGTGCCTGAAACTGTTCTTCACAGTGAGGTGTTTATACAGCCTGTCTGCTCCCCCCCCCCCCCCCCCCCCCCAAGCAGGGAAGCACAGAGCTGCCCTCCCATGAGAGAGGAAGAAGAAGGAAGAAGACCAGAGAGATACTGACCGCCCCCCCATGAGAGAGGCACAGAAAAGGTGGGTGGATGAAGGATGAATGTATGTGTGGATGGAAGGATGAAGGGTGGGTGGATGGATGGATGGATGGAAGGAAGGATGAAGGATGGATGGGTGGATGTAGGGATGAATAGATGGATGTGTGAAAACGTGGGTGGATGAATGATGAGTGGATGGATGTAAAGATGAAAGGGTGGATGGATGGATGAAGGATGGATGGATATGTGAAAAGGTGGGTGGATGGATGGATGAAAGGGTGGATGGATGAAGGATGTATGTATGGATGGATGGACAAAAGGGTAGATGGATGAAGGATGTATGTATGGATGGATGGACAAAAGGGTAGATGGATGAAGGATGGATGTATGGATGGATACAAGGTTGCATGGATGAATGATGGATGGATGGATGAAAGGGTAGGTGGATGGATGAAGGATGGATGGATGAAAGGGTGGATGGATGAAGGATGTATGTATGGATGGAAGGACAAAAAGGTAGATGGATGAAGGATGGATGTATGGATGGATAAAAAGGTTGCATGGATGAATGATGGATGTGTGAAAAGGTGGGTGGATGAATGATGGGTGAATGGATGGATGAAAGGGTGGCTGGATGAAGGATGGATGTATGGATGGATGTGTGAAAAGGTGGGGGATGAATGATGGGTGGATGGATGGATGGATGGATGAAAGGGTAGGTGGATGGATGAAGGATGGATGGATGAAAGGGTGGATGGATGAAGGATGTATGTATGGATGGGTGTGTGAAAAGGTGGGGGATGAATGATGGGTGGATGGTTGGATGGATGGATGAAAGGGTAGGTGGATGGATGAAGGATGGATGGATGAAAGGGTGGATGGATGAAGGATGTATGTATGGATGGAAGGACAAAAAGGTAGATGGATGAAGGATGGATGTATGGGTGGATAAAAGGTTGCATGGATGAATGATGGATGCATGGATGGATGTGTGAAAAGGTGGGTGGATGAATGATGGGTGAATGGATGGGTGAAAGGGTGGCTGGATGAAGGATGGATGTATGGATGGATGTGTGAAAAGGTGGGGGATGAATGATGGGTGGATGGATGGATGGATGAAAGGGTAGGTGGATGGATGAAGGATGGATGGATGAAAGGGTGGATAGATGAAGGATGTATGCATGGATGGAAGGACAAAAAGGTAGATGGATGAAGGATGGATGTATGGGTGGATAAAAGGTTGCATGGATGAATGATGGATGCATGGATGGATGTGTGAAAAGGTGGGGGGATGAATGATGGGTGGATGGATGGATGAAAGGGTGGGTGGATGAAGGATGGATGTATGGATGAAAGGGTGGATGGATGTATGGATGGAATAATGAAAGGGTGGATGGATGAAGGATGGATAGGTGAAATGGTGGATGGATGTATGGATGGAAGGATGAAAGGGTGGATGGATGAAGGATGGATGTATGGATGATGGGTAAAAGGTTGCATGGATGAATGATGGATGGATGTGTGAAAAGGTGGGTGGATGAATAGATGGGTGGATAGGTAAAGGATGGACGTAAGGATGGAAGGATGAAAGGGTGGATGGATGAAGGATGGATGGATGTGTGAAAGTGTGGGTGGATGAATGATGGATGGATGGATGTGATGAGGTCTAACAGGCGCATTTATGGTTGTCGATAGTTGTTGATGATGAGGAGTACCAGTTTCTAGAATCTTTTGTCGTAAGGGGGTCCTTACGCCTAAAAAGGTTTTACAAGGGGGTCTCGGCATCAAAAAGTTTGAAGACCTCTGCTCTATGGTCTCCAAACATTCGATAAATTCGCCATCAACAGATTGATCAAAAAAATCATTCAAGTCATCTCCTCCTTGTGACAATATTTCATTATTGGTGCTCTCAATTTCAATCAATGTAGTGGAATCATTCAAGTCATCTCCTCCTTGTGACAATATTTCATTATTGGTGCTCTCAATTTCAATCAATGTAGTGGACAATTCAAAAGAAATTGCCACGGTCTCTTCATTGTGAGCCATTTTATTTTGAAATTGCTTGCTGTAAATTGCAGAAAAAAATAATCACTTTCATTTATCGTTTTTAGTAATACATAATATAAAACTAACTTTATCAAGTATTTAGTATAACAGAAGGACTGCAAATTAATAACAGAAAACATTTTTCAAATTATCTTCAAGTGTACAACATAGTTACCCTTACAAAGAAATTGCCACGGTCTCTTCATTGTGAGCCATTTTATTTTGAAATTGCTTGCTGTAAATTGCAGAAAAAAATAATCACTTTCATTTATCGTTTTTAGTAATACATAATATAAAACTAACTTTATCAAGTATTTAGTATAACAGAAGGACTGCAAATAAATAACAGAAAACATTTTTCAAATTATCTTCAAGTGTACAACATAGTTCCCCTTACAAATTAACAACTCACCTTTTTAAAAGTAGGAGAAGTGTTAGTACTGTGTAAATCAAACACCAGAAGTTCACCACCAAAAATTCCTCACAAATGTACCTCAGACAGTAGTATCACAAAATGGCTGTGGTTTCCTCTCATTTGACATATATACATAACCAATTAACTTTCATCACACACAAATACAAAACCAAAGTAACATTTTAATTGGTTCTAAATTTCAACACTTTCAAATGTGTTTTCCCCATGCAATTTTCCATAGGACATTTACATACGTCTACAGCCTGAATGGCTGAACGGAATTACACCAAACTTGGCAAAATGGTACATCAAACCTAAGAGGTCAGGAAGGATCTACTATGCCCCCTTATGGTCATTTGCCCCTTCGCTTTGGCCTCCTCTTGTCTCTCGATCCTACCGAGAGACAAGATGGCGGCCGCTACGGACTGTTTGGAATGTTGACAGACGCCGGAGAACCAATCAGCTTCGCAAAGCTCCGTAACGCGAAAAGTACGCGAAGCAGAGCGCTGTTACAGATATATATAACGGAATTACACCAAACTTGGCAAAATGGTACATCAAACCTAAGAGGTCAGGGAGGATCTACTATGCCCCCTTATGGTCATTTGCCCCTTCGCTTTCGCCTCCTCTTGTCTCTCGATCCTACCGAGAGACAAGATGGCGGCCGCTACGGACTGTTTGGAATGTTGACAGACGCCGGAGAACCAATCAGCTTCGCTTCACAAAGCTCCGTTGCGCGAAAAGTACGCGAACTGGAGCGCTGCCCGGTCCGCTGTTACAGATATATATCTTTTTTTAAACGTTAATTTCTCAAAATCCACTGGAGCACATATATTGAGACCTACAAAAGGCACATCGGGCTACCAGTCCCTACAATTTTGCCAAGTTTCGTGCAAATCCATTCAGCCGTTCGGGCTAAAAGTGAGGCCAACCGCCCTATGGAAAACTCAATGTTAAAAATACGTTTTGGGACCCCCCTTTTTTCTCGACCCCCCTGGACGAACCCCCCCCCCAATTTTCAGGGGCTGCTCAGAAACAAAATGTGCCATTTTCCTGAAAATTTCAGCCAATTCCGTCCACAAACGCCAAAGTTATTAGACATAGAATTTTCAAAAATCCCATAGAGAAAAAATCCTAACTATATATACCTACTGGCGACCGCCAGTAGGTAATATATATATATATATCCTATGGTAGCTAGGTCCTAACTATATATACCTACTGGCTATCGCCAGTAGGTAATATATATATATATATATATATATATATATTCCAAAATTGCTCTTGCAGCGAAAGAAGCACTCACAGCAGGTATGGAATTTCCATTCTTTATTGCGCTTCAAAGGAGAGACATCGTCCGTCATTAACTCTGCTTGCCAACGCGTTTCGATGCTTGCTTCATCTTCTTCCTTGGCTAAGGCAAAGCTGCTTGTGAATATATATATATACATTACCTACTGGCGATAGCCAGTAGGTATATATAGTTAGGACCTAGCTACCATAGGAAATCCGCAACATTCTATTGGGAATAACTTTGGCGCCGGTTGAGGAATTTGCGTGTAATTTTCCAAAATTTTGGCCAGCTCCGCTGCGCTCATTCCCTGAAAGTTTCGGGGGGATTCGTGAAGTGGGGGCTGAGAAAAAAGGGGGGTCCCAAAGCGTGTTTTCCCCATGTTAATTTCCATAGGACGTTCTGACAAGGCTACAGCCCGAACCGCTGAACAGAATTACACCAAACTTGGCAAAATTCTAGGGACTGGTACGCAGAAGTGCCTTTGCTATATTTGGTGAAAATTGCTCCAGTGGTTTTTATGAAAATTACCTTCAAAAACACATATATCTCTGGGCGGAGCGTACTCTGCCCAGGCTCTATTAAATCTTCGATCTACACCTCAGGTAGGCTGTATGAGAGAATCCTGGCCATGTCCAGAGGGCCCCTTTTCATGTATAAACTGCCACTTTCAATCATCTCTCGCTAACCCCACTAACAAGAAAAATAAAGCGAAAATCACACAATTAGGTGGCCTAAAAAGCTTCCTTCTGAATGTTCGCTCCTTGCCCAAGCATCACCATGAGGTATGGAACCTTGTACATACGTTGCAGCCAGATATATGTTTCCTAACTGAAACCTGGCTGAAACCCCATACAGTCCCAGTGATAACATTAGGGGTTCCTTTAGGCTATAAGTTCCTAAACTTAGATTGTCCTGGAAAAACAGGTGGAGGCTTGGCCATCATGTATAAAGAGGACTTGAAGGTCACTATATTGGAACAAAAACACAGCCCACTATTGGAAACTATGATTTTTAAAATTAGTTCAGCTGCTAGAACCTTTTGGAAAGGAGATTTAGTTTATCGCCCCCCAGGACTCAATCCGGGTTTTACCCTCTCCCTCCTGGAGCTACTAGCCCCGTATTTTAAAGCCAAAGAAGATTTTATCCTTCTCTGTGATTTTAATGTTCACATAGATAATCACACGCACCCAGAAACTATATCTCTGCTTGCTGATTTATCCACCCTAGGATTAGAGTTGCAGAATAGTGGACCAACACATATAGGGGGTCACACCCTAGATTTACTCTTTTCTAACTGTGCCAAGGTACGATGTTTATCCACTAGTGAGATTAGTTGGTCGGACCACTCTCTAGTGGAGTTCATCTTATTGGGCTTGAATAAACCCCCTCAAATGACTCCTTCTCCGCCAATTTGGCGTTGACAGTGGCATAAGGTATCCTTAGAGGAGCTGCAGAAAATATGGAAACAACCCATCCTTACAGATAAGGACAGTGCGGAATCCGCACTGTCCAAATTTAACAACTCACTTATAGAAGCTATTGATACACTGGCCCCTCTGAAGCTACATAAGCAACATCCCCTCTCCAAACAAGAAGCCTGGTACACTGAAGTACTTAGAATAGAGAAGCGGGGATGTAGTAAGATAGAAAAAATATGGAGGAAAACTAGAACTGAGGAGGGCAAGAAAGCACATCAAGAGGCTCAATCTAACTATTAAAAAAACATAAAACTGGCCAGGAAGAACAGTCTCACTCAGCAACTGGCAGAGGCAGGCAATTCATCGAGGGAGTTGTTTAAGATTTTACTGGCTTTCGTAAAACCGGTAGCCTGTGAGAGCCCTGACGAATTTTCTCAATCCCTTTGTGATGATATTTCATGGTTTTTTGAAAATAAGATACATTTGATTTAGGATAAAATCATGGTGGCCTCCAGTAAAAGGAATAATATTCCTCCCCCTCCTATTCTGCCTGCATGCAGAGAGAACTCATTAATGTCCTTTCCAGCAATTTGTGCCCTTGACCTTCCTCCCCTTATCAGTCATATAAAATCGGGGTCTCCTGATGATTTTTTGCCTGCCAAAATGGTTGCACCCCTGAGCACCCTGCTTGGACTTTTGATCCAATCAGTAATAAATCTTTCGCTTAGGGAGGGGCAAGTGCCCTCGGAAGGGAAGAAAGCGGTGGTGAACCCTATTCGAAAGAATGCAGCACTCCCATGGACAGACCTCTCTAATCTCCGGCCCATCTCCCTCCTGCCATACCTTAGTAAGATGACCGAGAAGCATGTGAACACCCATCTATCTAAATATATCGAAGCAGCGGAAGGTCTGGACTATTCTCAATCTGGGTTCAGACCTAATCACAGCACCGAATCAGCCCTCCTTTCAGTGACCGATAACATCAGGATGCAACTGGATGGAGGGGGCTCTATGATTCTGGTGCTGTTAGATTTATCCGCTGCCTTCGATACGGTATCACATGAGGTACTTCTCGGTCGTCTAAGGGAAGTGGGCTTAGGAGGTATGGCGCTGTCCTGGCTGGAGAGTTTTCTCTCAGGCCGCTCACAAGAAGTCAGACTGGGCTCCCATCAGTCCATCTCTAGGGAGCTCACCAAGGGAGTGCCACAGGGCTCATGCCTAAGCCCCACACTGTTTAACGTGTATGTGGCCCCCTTGGCGGACATTGTAAGAACTTATGGGTTCACCCCGGTGTTGTATGCCGACGACACTCAACTTCTGTTCCCTTTTAAGACTCTTACGCCCGCATTAAAAAAATCCTTTGCGGACGGAATGAGGGCAGTGTCAGACTGGATGGCTTTAAATTGCCTCCAGTGCAATGTAGGCAAAACAGAGGTTATGCTGTTTGGGGAGGCCATGCTTTAGTGGTCCCCTGAATGGTGGCCTTTGGACTTAGGACCAGCACCGAGCCCTAAACAGACTGTGAAAAACCTGGGAGTGCGATTAGATCAGGCACTACAACTTAAAGAACATGTAGGTCAAGTTGCCGGATCTTGTTTCCATGTCATCGGACTACTACGGCGGGTTTTTCCTTTCCTGCCTGATAGTCACAGGAAAACACTCGTCCAGACTTTGGTGATCAGTAGATTGGACTACTGTAATGGTCTGCTTCTCTCGACCAATGAGGAGGAACTCAAAAGATTACAAGTAGTCCAAAACACTGCGGCGAGACTTGTCCTCAATGTCCAGCCCAGGACCTCCTCACGCCCCCTTCTGGATAAACTCCATTGGTTGCCGGTGCGGCAACGCATTAAATTTAAAATCTGCTGCACTATACACAGATGTTTGTTTGGCTCCGGCCCTAAATATTTGATTGGAAAATGTAACTCATATACTCCGGGACGCTCTTTGCGTTCCAGTAAGTTACAACTACTTCAGATACCCAGGATTAGGAGATCTAGGCAGGGAGGACGAGCCCTCTCCTACAAGGGCCCTATCCTCTGGAATTCACTACCCCCAATTCTGAAACAAACCACTAATTATTCATCCTTCAAGAAATCATTAAAAACGTATCTATTCTCGACTTCCTAAAAACTATAAATTATTAATCATCCTATAGACCATGGACCAACTGGGCAATTCTTAACTAAAAACGCAAGCGCAGAGATACCCCTTCGGGGGTCGAGTCCTGCGCTATACAAGAACATAAATAAATAAATAAACCACACATCTCATCGTGAGATCTGATTGGCTGTCAGCAATTCATCCAAGAAGTGTTGGCAGCCATCTTGGGACCAATATACATGATAGCTCCTCATTAAAAAGCATTGTCGTTAATAGAGGGTTTTAGGACTTTAGTTACATTATAAATCATTTTTTGATGGTACCATACTCATTTTAGGAATTGTGGTGTGTTCTAAGGTGATTTTACCATGTGAAAAAGCCTTCTGCTGGGATATCATGAATCATGTTTGAAAGAAAACTATTATCTCATGCTTTTTCCACAGTGGTTTGGAAGGGGATCTATAAGCTAAACTGAAAGCATATTTTCTGTAAATTCACATTATCTTTCTCAGTCATGTGAGAATGAAGTCTGACATTCTCAGTAAAACATGTACATCCAACAAGGACAGAGACTGTCAGTTGATTCCTTTGTGTTCTACTGCAGCCTCCTAGAGTGTTCTAAAGAACAACTAGAGCGCTAACAGTCCTACTTATTACAAAGGTATGGCACACCTGAAGCCATCTTGATTGGAATAAAGTGGTAACTCTTAAAACATTTAATTTAAAAAGGAACAAAATGAGGGGGTATATTTTGCCATAGAAAGTATGATTAGTGCTGCAGAAAGAAAAATTAGGGCACATTTGGAGTGACTTCCCAAATTCTCTTCTATTTCATTAAAAAATTCTGACAAGCAGTCTCCCAAGATGGCCACCAGAGACAAAAGAGCCCAAATGTAGCCCAACTATCACCCAGATGTAGCCCAAGTATAGCCCAATGACAGAATGTCCCAGAGTGTTCTAAAGAACAACTAGAGCGCCAACAGTCTTACTTACATTGGAATATCTGGCAGAGCTCTGGAATGGTTCAAATCTTATCTGAGCAACAGAGCCTTCCGGGTTTATGAAGACAACGCCATTTCCTCCAGTAAACCTCTGGGCTGTGGAGTCCCGCAGGGTTCATCGTTGAGCCCTACGTTATTTAACGTTTACATGAGACCGCTGGCTGAGATCGTCCGCCCATATGGGATTAAGATCATTACCTACGCGGACGACACTCAGCTGGTGGTCTCTCTGGCTCAAGAGTGTGGCTCCTCAGCCGGGGTGGATCTTGCGGGCTCTTTGGAGAAGGTCCAAAGCTGTATGACCAAGTCTTGTCTCAAACTCAATGGAGACAAGACTGAGCTCATGTTACTGGGTCGGCCTGCGCCAGCTTCTATCGATGCGATCTGGCCACCCTGCACCACCGGCACCTAAGGACACTATTAAGAGCCTTGGTATCTGGTTAGATAGATCTCTGTCATTTGACCAGCAGGCAACCAGCTTGTATCTTGTATACCGCAACAGCTACCCCAACCAGACTATCTGCAATCTGCTTTGGTCTCCTCAGAATTATTAGAAAGACCTTTCCTCTGTTACCTTTTGAAGCAAAACAGATTGTGATACAGGGCCTGATCCAATCCCGCTTGGATTTCGGGAACGCCCTGTATTTGGGAGCACCTGACTTTACCCTGCGAAAACTGCAAATAATACAAAACTGTGCTGCTCGGACGCTATTCAAATTCCTCGCAGGTCATCTGTTAAGTCTGGGCTAAAAAGCCTACATTAGCTCCCCGTTAGGGAGAGAATTAGTTTTAAATCCCTATGCCTTGCTCATCAGGCCTTCTGGACTACTGGTCCAGCAATCAACCTCTCCCTCATCACCCCGTACCACCCTGTCAGACAGTTGCGTTCAACCCATGCCACTCTGGCCACAGTACTCAAAATAAAGAGAACTAGAGCGGGAGGCCGCTCCTTCTCCTATAACGTGGCTAAGATGTGGAATGCCCTCCCCCAATAGCTAAGGTCCAATCCAGAACTCACTTCTTTTCGCAAACAATTAAAAACGTTCTTGTTTAATAAATAGAACTTTTTTCTGGCTATATTACTCTTTTGCAACTGCACTCTGAAGTAATCAAAAGAAGCTGGAACTGTAGGTTCTTAGGTTACTTTATTAGATAAGATGTTAAGTTATAAGTTATAGAGATAACCCCATCAGGAGCAGCTGTCCTGCTGCTCAGCCCTCACTCAACTGACATTCACAGCACACCAACATTCCAATCATCCAACATTCCACACATCATGCATACAAGCTGAGCAGCAGGGAAACACAAGTTACAACATATCTCCCTTCGTTATGGGTACAATTGCATAAAGCAATAAAATGGTTGTCAATAAGATGCACTCTAGTACACATAGTCAAAGATATTAAAACAATGCACCAAAGTACAAATGGACAACACAAACAAATTAATTTAAACACTATCCGCAGTACTTCCTGAAATGAACAACTATCTTCATCCTATATCCTTGTGTCACTAATTATACAAGTTGGCCAGACCAGTATAACAAGCAAGACACAAAGGAACAAACTTAACGCAACAACTCATCCATACTACAGGAAACCACACACACACCCAAGCATACCTCAGCATGCACACAACAAGTACAACGTAGCCGGGAAACCACGTGCACACAACAAACCCAAACTGGACATATGCGGAAAACAACTTGTGCTAATGAGTGGCTCAACAACTTGACGCCAACTCACACGCAAGAACCATTGGGAACAAACACAACCAAAGGGTGACCATATACCACATAGCCCCCACAAACATGAGTAATGAGTCGCCTAACATCTAGAGACACTCACACACAACACCAGTTGTGTAACAACTCTTTGGTGAAACCATCACCAACACCAAAACAAAACAACTAATGAGTGACTATATACAGCATAGCCCCCAAATAACCAAGTGACCACATACCACATAGCCACACAACCAAGGGGTGGCCATATACTGCATTGCCCCCACAAACATGAGTAATGAGTCGCCTAACATCTTGAGACACTCACACACAACACCAGTTGTGTAACAACTCTTTGGTGAAACAATCACCAACACCAAAACAAAATAACCAATGAGTGACTATATACAGCATAGCCCACAAATTACCAAGTGACCACATACCACATAGCCACACAACTAAGGGGTGGCCATATACCGCATAGCCCCCACAAACATGAGTTAATGAGTCGTCTAACATTTAGACACACCCACACACAACACTAGTTGTGGAACAACTCTTGTTACGTTAGTACCAACACCCAAACTGCACAACTAAGGGGTGACCATATACTACATAGCCCCCACAAACATGAGCTAATGAGTGGCCTAACATCTAGACACACTCACACACAACACTAGTTGTGGAACAACTCTTGTTACGTTAGTACCAACTCCCAAACTACACAATCAAGGGTGACCATATACTACATAGCCCCCACAAACATGAGCTAATGAGTGGCCTAACAACCCTGACGCCAACTCACATACACTCCACAAGTGTGGAACAGCTCTTGGTAAATCAAAACCTACGCCCAAACCCACCAAACTCATAATTAAGACTATATAGCAATCTATACGCAACACAAACGCATAAAAGACTTTTCCGGTGCAATGTCTGGGACACATTCCATTTTATAGTCACTTCAGGTACAGTTGCAGTGGTACAGTCACTTCTGGTGGAGTTTCTTGGACATCTTCCTTTAAATAATCCCTTCATGCGCAGATACAGGGTACTTTCCTTAAATGGTCACTTCAAGTGTAGTGTCTTGGACCCTTATACAGTTCTTGTAACTTGAGCTATATAGCTCCTCGAAACAGTTTTCAACTGTGGAACTGGCCGTCTAACATTGATTTCCCTGAGCAGTGTTGGATTAATACGCTGCAGCACTAATTACCACAATTATTATTATTTTATTTTTTTTGAGTCTTGACTGTCTCAACCCATGCAGGGTCGTGCTCCTAAAATCTAACGTTACTTTCAAAACCGCTGCAGATGTACAAAGGCCTCATGGACTGTCTCTCCTTCTCAACAACTACTTCGGTGTTTACTCACGAAAAGTAGATAGATCTTGCCGCCTCTCTTCTCCGTGTTCTTTTCACGTTGCTAGGCAACCGTCATTGTTGCTGTGGAAAGAGTAATGGCTGCAATCACGTAATTGAGAGATGCGCGAAGACGTCAACACGTAACTGAATGAGTCACTATGAGCTGCGGCTTCTGACTCACGAAGGATGACGATGGTAGCATTCCTCCATGCAACAGAGTCTCGTGGTAAGTGCCCAGTTTCAAACGACGCACTAACGGTAACTGGCCCCACTTTCAGGTAACAAGTAAGATTCGCTGAATAAAATACGTGAATGACGTATTTCTTCTTCCTTTTTAGAAACAACACTGTCTCCACACTTTATCGCGCAAAGTAGGTTCACATCACTTTGGCATTAATCTCACTTTACTTTCCCACAAGAGGCGATGAAACGGGAACTGAAAATAAATCCATACACTGAGGCACGACTTTCTCTTGCCCCCGAGCTATAAACATATCTCACATGAGCTTGCAGCTTGATTACGCAGACGAAAAATGTCACTGGCTAGTTCTTTGCTCCCAGTTTTCAACATACACTGCAGCTGGTACTAATCATTCTTTTTAGCGCTGACATATCACGCAGATCAGGGTTAATTGTCATTTTAAACTTTTCTCTGTGGCTCGAATTACAAACATAAACAAACTAGGCAGCAGTTGGTTTTTCCAAGTAGATTCCAAGACTCGATTTTACATCTGTACCACACAGTAGCTGGCAACCTACACAGAGGCTCGATTTCTGCCCCCGATGACTTTCGAAGAACAGAGCAGCAGTTTTTTAATCAACACTCTCCTCCCAGGCTCGATTTAACTGCTCTCGGTCCACATACTATGACACAGCAGCTGTGAAAGTGTAACATTCACCACTGAGGCTCGATTTTTTTTTGTTCCCGAACTACATTCAAATTGCCAATCAGTTGACTTAATGGCTATGATAAGCGCAATTTGGCACTTCTGGGTATTAGGGCGACTGATGGCATGGTCACTGATGGTTTTTTTTTTTTTTGTGCCAAATAACGTTTTAGCCAATGGTACGATAAGCATAAAAGTCATTTACCTTGTAGTTAACTTTTCTTCATTTTTCAGTTTCATCCCAGTCTTCAACTTGGCTTTGACTTTTTTTTTTTTCTCTTAGTTCCAGTCCAAAACTCCTTTAGTTACTTTTAAAATTTTGCACGCGTAGTTTCTTCTTGACAGTGATCACCAAATGTCGCCAAATGAAGTAATCAAAAGAAGCTGGAACTGTAGGTTCTTAGGTTACTTTATTAGATAAGATGTTAAGTTATAAGTTATAGAGATAACCCCATCAGGAGCAGCTGTCCTGCTGCTCAGCCCTCACTCAACTGACATTCACAGCACACCAACATTCCAATCATCCAACATTCCACACATCATGCATACAAGCTGAGCATTAGGGAAACACAAGTTACAACACACTCTTGCTTTCAGTCTCAGCTCTTGGACGCCTCAGGGCAGCTACGTGCGCTTTATAAAAATAATTTTCATTTCATTTCACCTATGACAAAAGTATGGCACACCAGAAGCCATCTTGATTGGAATGAAGTGGTAAGTCTGAAAACATTTAATTTAAAAAGGAACAAAATGAGGGGGTTCATTTTGCCATAGAAAGTATGATTAGCAGCAGACTTCCCTGGTGAGCAGTGGCTTTACTACAGTGATCTAATGAGCAACTAGAGTGCTAACATTCAGAATGTATGGCAAATGTATGACACATCTGAATGCCTTCTTGATGGAACCAAAGTAAACCAGCATTGAAAATGCAATAGATCTCGCCCTCATTTAAGTTAAAGCCACTCTGTTTGTAATGAGGTGGCTTGTTAGCTTTGCTTTTATTAGTGTTTTTAAAACGTTCATGTAAATAACATGCATATGTATGCATATATGTATATGTGTGCATGCATTTATATTTGTATTTATATAGATATGCAGATTATATATGTATGTATATATATATACACATACATAAATGCATATATATATGCATATATATATATATATATATGTGTGTATATGTGTGCGTGTAGAGAGAGGTAGAGAGCTAGAGGTGTAGAGGTAGAGAGGTAGCGGTAGAGAGGTAGCGGTAGAGAGGTAGAGACTAGTAGAGAGAGAAGTAGAGAGAGGTAGAGAGTGAGTAATAGAGTAGAGAGAGAGTAGTAGAGAGTAGTAGAGAGCAGTAGAGAGAGTAGCAGAGAGTGAGTAGTAGAGAGTAGTAGAGTGAATAGTAGAGTGAGTAGTAGAGAGTAGTAGAGAGTGAGTAGTAGAGAGTAGTAGAGAGTAAGTAGTAGAGAGCAGTAGAGAGTGAGTAGTAGAGAGTAGTAAAGAGTGAGTAGTAGAGAGTGAGTAGCAGAGAGAGAGAATAGTAGATTAGTAGAGAGTGAGTAGTAGAGAGAGAGTAGTAGAGAGTGAGTAGTAGAGAGTAGTAGAGAGTGAGAAGTAGAGAGTGAGTAGTAGAGAGTAGTAGATAGTGAGTAGTAAAGAGTGAGTAGTAGAGAGAGAGTAGTAGCGAGAGTAGTAGAGAGTGAGTAGTAGAGAGTAGAGAGTAGTAGAGAGTGAGTAGTAGAGAGTAGTAGATAGTGAGTAGTAGGGAGTGAGTAGTAGAGAGAGAGTAGTAGAGTAGTAGAGAATGAGTATTAGAGAGTAGTGAAGTAGTAGAGAGTAAGTAGTAGAGAGTAGTGGAAAATATTCCAAAGTTTGGCACAGCACCACTTGCACAATAAGTCCAATCAAATCATATCACTTAGAGTCCTTATTGAAGCGCTGAATCTTGGTGTATATTCAAATGCTTTTATTTTCCTTAAGTTTATGTACCACAGCCAGCTGACGCGTTTCGTTCTGTACAACAGAACTTCTTCAGGGCGTTCTTATTTCCTTCAAGTTATGTCGGTATCCTGTTGTCATATAACTAGATATTTCTTCCAAATGATAGACGAGACGTAAGTACATTCTTATTCAAAGTGACTAGGTATCAATTTTACCCACACAATTCGGGCAGACTTGAGTAATTTATAGCATCCTCAAAGTCAGTCTTTCAAAAATTCCAAAGTATAGGACATGATAATCCAAATCCAAATGTTTCTCAAGAAAAGTCATTTTCAATCATTCGGAATTTCGGCGTTTGGGCAGATATGACCCAGGGACCCCCAGTATGCAAGGGGAATTAGTCTCCCCTCTGCAAACGCGCCAGTGGCCTGCGTTGCAGAGAGGTGTAAAAAGAGGCATAGCCTCATTACACCTCTGTGCAATGCAGCCCCCTGGCGCATACTGGAGGTTCCAGGTGGGCTAGTTGGCCCCCAGGGACCCCCAGTATGCAAGGGGAATTAGTTCCCCCTCTTCAAACATGCACGGGGGCTGCGTTGCAGAGAGGTGTAAAAAAGGGTGTGGCCTCATTACACCTCTCTGCAATGCAGCCCCCTGGCGCATACTGGAGGCTCCTGGTGGGCTAGTTGGCCCCAGGGACCCCCAGTATGCAAGGGGAATTAGTTCCCCCTCTGCAAACGCACCAGGGGGCTGCGTTGCAGAGAGGTGTAACAAGGGGCATAGGCTCATTACACCTCTGCAATGCAGCCCCCTGGCGCATACTGGAGGTTCAAGGTAGGCTAGTTGGCCCCCAGGGGCCCCCTGTATGCAAGGGGAATTAGTTCCCCCTCTTCAAACATGCACAGGGCTGCGTTGCAGAGAGGTGTAAAAAGGGGCGTGGCTTCATTACACCTCTCTGCAATGCAGTCCCCTGGCGCATACTGGAGATTCCTGGTGGGCTTTCAGGTCTTATATAGTTAGGAATTAGCATTTAAAAAACCTTGCAAATTCACTGAAACAACCATAGGTTTCAGGCCTTATATAGTTAGGAATTAGCATTTAAAAAACCTTTGAAATTCAGTGAAAAACCATAGGTTTCAGGCCTTATATAGTTAGGAATTAGCATTTAAAAAACCTTTAAAATTCACTCAAAAAACTATAAGTTTTAGGGGTGTTATAGTTAGCTGGACATTTCACTCATACAAAACCATTGAAATTGCTCCTATATAGTTTCTAACTATATATCGCGCACCCGCAATCCACTGCTGATGATGTCACATATTACATCATTCATGACATGGTCAGTGACATCACTGATGACATCTCAAATGACATCACTGATGACATCATCCACGTGACAATCACATACACCTTTTCATACACTAGTAAAATCTTTCATCACTCTTTGTAAAATGAAGAGTATCATATTTGAATCCATTGTTACAGCAATACAAGTATCTAAAAACCCACTCAGTGATTCCTAGATGTATACACACATCTAATCACTTACCTGTAGATTCACTCATACATGCTGTCAATGAACAATAGAACACTATCAAAAATACTTATACACCTAAATCGACATTACACACCAGCACACATCCTATTCACATATGAAGTCATCCTACTCACTTATGCAAACAATGGATCATACTTCCATATTTACTTAGCTACACACTTATACAAACACAACTTCATCTATTCATTTAGATAGTAAGTCATACTTAGTGAATTATAAAATCATTATTACAAGTATAAAGTTATCCATAGTCACTCACACAATCATTGAGTCTTATGTATACTTATTAATATACAACAACTGACACATACACTGCCTTTTATTTTTCTAGTTTGTTGGACATGTACCATTGAGAAATATATTTGCTCATCACCACACCCATAAAGAAATTCACTCACCCAAACAACTGTTAGAAAATGTAGTTTTAACTTCATATATCTAGTGAATCAACTATTCACACATCTTTTGGCAGTCACACACCCCCCACCGAACCACACACACATTTACTCCCCCATACAAATACTCAGATAACTAATCAATAACTAATACAGACTTTCACATAGCTAGTAACCAACTGGAGAACCAGTTTACACAACAACTGACAAAGTGATACAGATATTCAAACAGTTTAGTCACTATCCACTATATTTAGTGAGACACTATAAATTGGTCAAGTAAACAGTCAATTACACTGCTACTAAATCCTCCATCCAAATATTTATTTTTATATATCCACTCATTCTTCAATGCAAATTGCTATATATATATAATGCATATTTAAATAACGAAGCAAACCACATTCACTGGATGATGTCATCAGTGATGTCATCAGTGATGTCATTTGAGATGTCATCAGTGATGTCACTGACCATGTCATGAATGATGTAATATGTGACATCATCAGCAGTGGATTGCGGGTGCGCGAAATATAGTTAGTACAACTAACTATATAGGAGCAATTTCAATGGTTTTGTATGAGTGAAATGTCCAGCTAACTATAACACCCCTAAAACTTATAGTTTTTTGAGTGAAGTTTAAAGGTTTTTTAAATGCTAATTCCTAACTATATAAGGCCTGAAACCTATGTTTTTTTCAGTGAATATATATATGGTTATTGTGATAAATGTTTGTACATGTATGTGTATATATATGTAAATGTTATACTTATATGTGTTTGGAATGAAAAACAGATATAGTAAGAAAATGCAAAGTGAGAATAAAACATACACTTGCTAAACAGTGAATATTTGTGTTGAGGCAATATTTGGTGAGTGAGAAACCACGAGATTAGTTCCAATAGAATTAATGAGCTTGGAGATGTAACTGAAATATCTGTCTGACCTATTTTTTGTTTGATTTTTCCCGAAGGCAATATTTTGTTCATGTATATTCATGTCTGGACCCAGATGCCAAAGGGTTATAAAGGGTATCCCCTGTTGAAATACACGCTTTACATGTACAGCATGACTCACCCCACTTACCGGCTCTTGTGGGGACTCTGCGCTGCTCCTCGGCTGGTCTCGCGTCTTCAGCCGGTCACTGCAGCAACACGCGGGGCTCCGTCTTGCTCACAGGATCCCCGCCTGAAATCCTGGTTTGGCCACACCATGCAGCATTCATGAAGGCGGGTGGACTCCCGCTCGACGTCCTCTATTGCTTGTCTTAAGTTTTTTTGCCTTGGGCGCTTTGGTGGGCTCCTCCCTGGGCCGCACGAGCCGCGCAGCACTCATTCAAGTACGGCGGCTTTTCAAGTCCGCACGCACCGCCACTGGGCACGAGCCGCAGGCCATGCGCTGCCAGGCTGACTAGATACGTTGGAATGCGGGCGGGAGAGTTCCAGATATTGCGCATGCGCGTTTTAGGGAGAAGCTGGAGGCTCGAGCAGCAGCTCCCCATCTGCCCGCCAGAGTGCAATCAAGAGGCTCAGAAGGTTCATGTTGCTTAAAGAGCCTTTATCTGACAGTCTGCTTTTGTTTTACAAACTACGCAAATGCAGGAATCCTCCGGACTAAAGTTTGGCCGAAAACCTGAATTTAGTACGCCAAGGAGTTTCACAGAAAAATTATAATTTACTTACTTGTTGGGTCATGATACGATTGCTCCAACATTTGCGAAACGCTCAGAGACAAGAACCGACATCTGGCGGTATGTCTGTTTTTAATGCTAGGCCATGTATTGATTCGTTTTTCTAGAAAATCAGATACCAGCTTTAAATAAAAAGCAAGAAACGCGTAGAAACAAACAGCAGAGAAATGTAACAAGATTAACTATGCATAAACAGCTATGTACCAGACATATATTTAGACCCTCTGCTTGCTATAAACAGAGAAATGAAGTGCAATACAAGGGAAAGCAGTTTGCAAAGAGGCGGCGGCCACTCAATGAATGTGTGGCGGCCACGGACGCAATAACATTTATTCACACTCAAAGAGACGCACATACTCCATGCACATACAGCTCACACAGCTAAAACACATACACACACATATTATACGAATACATTTCAACAGGAATGCTCACTATCTATCTTATTCTCTCTCTTTCTCTCTCGCACACACACACTTTGCACAGGGTTTTAAGCGGGCGGGTCCATAGGTCTGGCATTACTGAATGTTTGAGCTATTGGTGTTGCATTATTATTAGCAATGCAAACAGCTCAAACGTTTACAATGCGAGACCTATTGCATTGCAAATGCTTGTTTTTACAGTTTCAAACTTCTGCGTTGCACAGAAACCATACCATGAAAAAAACCTTCTATGTGCTGCTTCTCAACTGCAACACCTACAAACTACTGTCAGAGCCAAGCAACAAGAAGGGCAGAACCTCTCTGATAATCTTCCAACTCCAACCTCACTTGCTGACCCACATGGCACTTGGATAGGGCTGACCACTATCAGAGCCTTCTCCATCGCCCTCAGAAGATTACCCAAAGAGGACTGCCAGAGCTATCTAAACATTTTATCCTGCCGATCACAATCTTCCAGTTTTCCTTGAGAATCTGAATTTCAAGGTTGCACCCTCCCGGCAATGATAGTCATTGATGCTTCCCTAATGTCTTGCTCTGCAAAGACAATGGTAACCAATAAATCACTAGTTCTTTGGACTAGCTCATTGGTGTGGAGGTTGATTGGTATCCTATGTAAAGGGAGCTTTGTTTGGCAGAGCAGTATGAGGACCTCCACAGAGAGAGACGTAGAAAAACCTACAAGACTGCCAGGAAACCAGGGTGATAAAAAGTTCCCATTTGAGGAGTTCCGAGTTTATTTACATATGGATGGCCCTTGGCTTGAATGAGATAGTGGGCAAGAATCTTTGGATTAGACTGCAGCCATGTGGTTCCGAAGGCTTATCCTTCTCTACCTTTGTCTGAGGCCCCTTAAGTACCCTTTTCTTCTCACATATCTTATGGCAAATGCACAAAGATTCTCTCTGGTTAATTGTTATTGCATGTTATTCCTTAGTTTCTTTCCAAAGCGCCCTACTGCTGCTCTTATGAAGGAGAATGAAAAATGTCCTAGCTAACGTAACGGAAAGTTTCAATTCTATTAAGGACTTGGAGGCGAGGATTATGCTTTATCTTTCTTCACTTTTATTCAACAGCAGCCATTTTAAAGTCAGACAAATCGCCATTCCCATAAATCATACAGAACAAACAGTTAAACAATAGAATGCCAACAGATAGAGTGTCCTTTCATCTGCACCAATCAGAGATCCCCCTGGCGGTGATATTCCTCTGCCTCTGTCTATGCGTCCTCTTTCTTCGCATGGCCAGCCAATTAAAATGCATCAGGAGTCATGTTTATTGGAATCTCTTGCAAGAAGCAGAGCAAAGCGCAAGCGCCAGAAAAGGTTAAGAATTTAACCTGTGGAGAGAAAACAATGCAAAGCAACCACATATTCCACAATACATTACATGAGAACAAGGTAGAAGTTACTTACTCCAATACGAGGAAGGGAAACGAGATAAGTATTATGCCCAGGGTGGGATAATCCTCGCCTCCGAGTTCTTAATAGAATTGAAACTTTCCGTTACGTTAGCTAGGAAATTTTTCATTCTATGTCAGGACCGGAGGCGAGGATTATGCCCATTTAAAGCTTGCTCACAACCAAATGAGCCATATCAATAACAGGCTTGAAGTAAAACCGCTTAAAGGTGGAGTCTGAAGACCAGTCTGCAGCATTCAGAATGTCTTCTAGACGAGCTCCCAGGGCAAATTCTTTAGAGGCCATTGCCCCTCTGGTCGAGTGCGCTCCAAAAGCTTGCATATCAATGCCTGCTTCTTGCATAATCCACCTAACCCAGCGAGCAATTGTAGGTGAGGACACAGCCTTGTGAGGCTTTTTGAGTGCGATAAGCAACTGGGTCTCCCCAGTGGGACTGAGTTCCTCAGTCACCTCTTCATAAGCCTTGAGACATGAAACTACACATAACTTCGGAGAATCCAGGAACGCAGGATAGGAAATAGATGTCGTTCCACATTTAGTGCGTCTCCGGATGGTAAACGTCACTCCAGTAGGGGAAAAAATCCTTCCGGAAACATCCAAAGCTCAGACATCCGAAACACGTCTGCAAGATATTAAACAGAGCAGCATAGCTAGCTTTGCAGACAGTTCCTTCCTAGAAAGGAATCGGTTTGGTTGCCATGAGAGGAATAAGTTGAGAACCTGATTGACATCCCATAACTGGGAGTAGCGCAGCTCCGGGGGAAGCGAAAGACGTATACCCCGAAGTAAACGACAAACCAACGGATGCTCACCAACCGGGGAGCCATCGACCATATCATGCTCCGCAGAGATGGCGAACCGAAATATATTGATGGTCCTGTAAGCTAATCCCTCTACCGCCAGGGATGCCAAAAAATTTAAGATAGAAGTCACATCCGCTGCCACGGGATTGGAACTCCGTCGCAGACACCAACGACACCACCGTCTCCAAGTGGACCGGTAGCGTTTGCCGGCACTGTCCGCCCAGGCCTTAGACATGAATGTCTCAGCTGCTCTCGGAAGGCCGGGGACCGGCCATCGTCCCCTGTAATCCGCCAAACCATGTGTGTCAGGGATCCCTGCTCCATCAATGGATGGGGACACACGTCTGGATTGAGGAGAAGAGTCAGAAGATGGGGGAGTGGGATTGGAGAATCCCAAGAAAGTTCCAGAAGAACTGGAAACCACACTTGAGACCTCCAGATCGGTGAGATGAGCACTATCTCTGCCCTCTGGCACCGAACCTGTGCCGAGACCCGAGTTATCATTGCGAACGGGAGAAACGTATAACCCGATACCCCAAGCCAGTTCTGCAGCATTCGTCTGTTCCGCCAACGGACCTGGTCTTCAGCTGAAAAACTGGGGAAGCTGGTGGTCCAGGCGAGAGGTGAAGTGGTCCACTGAAAAGGGACCACAGAAGCTTTGTAAATCCGCGAACACTCCCGGATGCATTCGCCAGAGGATTTGGTTGTAAAAGTGACGCGAATGGAAGTCTGCCACCTGATTGCTTTGTCCGCGGCAGATACTCCGCTGCGACTGAAATGTGATGATCCAGGCAAATTTGCCAAAGGTTCGCCGCTAGGTCCGATAAGGCCGTCGAGCGTGTGCCTCCCAGATGGTTGATATAACGGACCGCTGATATATTGTCCATCTTGAGGTGTACGCAAGAATGGATGTAGTCTTTGGTCCAACATTTGATCGCGAACGATCCTGCTAAAAGCTCGAGACAGTTGATGTGCAACTGTTGTTCCGATTGAGACCACACACCTCCCGTGGTGAATTCGCCACATCTCGCGCCCCATCCTGACCTGCTCGCGTCGGACTCTATGACTAAATCTGGAGTGGACCCAAAGATGATGTGCCCATTCCATGCTTCCATGTTGGCGAGCCACCACTGTAATTCTTCCCTGGCCTCTGATGACAAGTACACCTTGCGCAGATGAGCCGTATTGAGGCGCTGCAGCGCTCTGTAGTGGAGAGGCCTGGGAAAATGGCCTGGAAGGAAGCCGACAGAAGGCCCACCAGCCGAGCTACCTAACGGAAGGAAATCTGAGTCCGAGCCAGAGCCCTCCGAATCTCATGTTGAATCTTTGTCATCTTGCGAGACGGAAGGCTGAGGGTGGATTCCACCGAGTCTATCACCCCTATAACCCGAGGAAAACCATTCTTTGAGACGGAGTCAGGGTGGACTTGGTTTCGTTTATGACGAAACCTAGGTTCTGGAGAAGATGGATCGTAGTCTGCAACAGACCAGAAAGAGTTCCCGGATCCTGTGCCATTAACAGGATGTCGTCTAGATAGACGATAAGTCTCATGCCCGACGCGGATCCTGTGCCATTGACAGGATGTCGTCTAGATAGACGATAAGTCTCATGCACGACGCTCTTAAGTATTCTATCGCTGGTCGCAGGACCTTCGTGAAACACCAAGGGGCGGAGGACAGGCGGAAAGGTAGGGTGGTGAACTCATAGGTCCTGTACTGCCAAGGAAACGGAAGAAACCGCCGGTGGGGGGTAAAGATGGGGATCGCAAAATAGGCGTCCTTGTGATCGAGTCAATGGCGTAATGAAAAGTGAGGGGGCCTCCCTGCACGGTACTTAGGGGGGCCCCGCTGGCCTCAATCAGGAGCTCTCGCGGCCAGAGTTCAGTGCCGAGTGGGCCCCTTGGAGCTAGGGGCCCCTCGCACCACGTGGGCTGCGGGGGCCTGTGTTACGCCCCTGGATCGAGTCGTGCCATCCAGTCCCCGGGACGAAGAATATCGCGCAGCAGATGGATACCCTCCATCTTGAAATGGCGGTATACCAACCACCCGTTGAATTCACGTAAATTGATGACCGGTACCTGACCCCCATCCACTTTGTCCACAAGAAAGAGGTTGCTGAGGAAACCTCTGGGATGTGACAGGGTTTCCACGATCGCCCCCTTGTCCAGGAGCGAATGGACTTCCTGATCGATCAAAACGGTTTCTGCCTCCGAAAAGCAAAGGGAGCGTGGGGGTGAGCACTGATAAGGGGACCCGTGAAATTCTATGTGAAACCCTCTTACTGTTTGAAGGACCCAAGCATCCCCGGTGATTGAAGTCCACATTTGGAAAAAATGCACCAGACGGCCCCCCCACTTTTAGAAGGGAAAAAGGGAGAACACTCACCGGAACGATTGGAGTTGCCACCTCCTCTGTTCTTGCCTCGGCGTCCAAGGGTGGGATAGAAGTTCCCGAAGTGGGCATAGTTTTGATACTGTGCGTGGTTAGAGCCTTGCACTCTGTTTTGATTGGGAAGGCTGGACGAGCGGCCCCTACCCCGTCCGGCCCCTCGGAAAACCAGAGGGTGAAACACCTTCCGAATAGAAGACTGTGCCCTGTCAAGGGAGGTGAAGGTATTGACGAACCTCCCTAACTCTTTAATAAATGGTTCGCCAAAGAGGCCACCTTGTGCTACCGGACCCAGCTCAGTGTCAGCTAGGTCCCCAAGCTTGGGGTCAACCTTAATGAGGAGCGATCTTCGGTGCTTGGTGGAGACCGCACAGTTGGCGTTTCAAAGAAACACCACGACCCGCTGGGCCCAAGAAGAGAGGTGTTCGGGTGAAATGAGGGATCCGGAGGCTTTGGCTTCTTCCGCCATATCTAGTATTTTACTAATGGGGCCCAAAATATC
This sequence comes from Lissotriton helveticus, assembly GCF_964261635.1. Lineage (NCBI taxonomy): Eukaryota > Metazoa > Chordata > Amphibia > Caudata > Salamandridae > Lissotriton > Lissotriton helveticus. The sequence goes on from NC_136059.1 coordinate 395,927,285, forward strand.
AAACAACTTATCAAGATAAGCAAGACTGGCCCGCCAGGACCTGTCAATGCCCTTCTTGGGATCTTTAATGAAATTTTGGAGAAAGGTAGCCATTCTAGGGTCAATATCTGGAGTGGTGGCTAATTTCCCCTCCAAGGAAGGGCGAGGGCACTCAGCCCTAAGGCAGTTATGGCTCGCAGGCTCCAGCAGGTGGCGGATCCGACTGGCCATATACTGGGTAACTTTCTCCGAAGGGGCCCAGTCGAAGGACCTCGGATGGAGGATGTCATCCGGATCCAGCATATCTTCACAGAGGTTTTTCCCCTGAGAAGTTGGAGGTCGGGAAGGGCGCCACGAGCTGGACGGTTCAGTAGCGTCATCCGCATCCCCATCGCCCGCATCGTGGCGATGTGGGCCTAAGCAACACAGACCCCCCCCACAGATAGCTTTCCAATGCCTAATGGCAGCTACAGACCCAGGATGGGTGTTAATAAAGCCTGGGGTGTTCAGAATTGAAAAAGATGCCTAGCGGCAATTGTACCGACCCGGGTCAGGGGCGTAAAGGGCAGGCACGCAGACCAGGCTCACGCGGCGATGCAGCTTCGGTTCCAACGCATTCAAGAATGCGTGGAATGCCGGGAGCGCTCGCCGTGTCGGACATGCCGTCTAGAGCACCAACAGTAAGGCTACTAGGGAGCTGACAACGCCCCCACGGCCGCTAGTGAGTCGCCGAGTAGCAGCGGCTCGCAAGCGAAATACAACCTGTAAACAGAAATTGAAGCCACAAGCGGCAAAGCAACAAGGGGCCGCGCGCGACTCTAAACGACTAATGCCGCGCGTGCGCCCCTCACCAACGCGCCGTAAAGGAAACGGCACGCAAGGTTAACGGCACAATAAGCACATCGGCAAACAGATAATCAAAGCGGCAAACTATAGCCAAACATGAAAAGGAAAACTTCTAGGGCGAATATATATAAGAGAATGCCACAATAAACAGTATAAGGAGAAAAAGCTAATGCCTGACTTATCTTGGCTGCAAGCAGTGAAGAAAGAGGACGCATAGACAGAGGCAGAGGACTATCCGCGCCAGGGGGATCTCTGATTGGTGCAGATGAAAGAACAGTCTATCTGTTGGCACTCGATTGTTTAACTGTTTATTCCCTATGATTTATGGGAATGTTGATTTGTCTGACTTTAAAATGGCTGCTGTTGAATAAAAGTGAAGAAAGATAAAGCATAATCCTCGCCTCCGTTCCTGACATAGAATACCGTTACCGTATAGATATAAGTAACAAAGGTCAAATTGAAGGGTTTTAAAGGAGTGTCTTAGTATTATTCCTGAAGCCGCTTCTACATAATCATAAATAGCCTCATGCTTGGTTATTTTTTTTCCCTAGATGAAAACGAAAGACTTAAAAATAAGACACACCTTTTGGAGGAAAAATTAAATGCTTGTCAACAGGTGAGTTCATTCTCTTGCAGATTGTTCATCTTTCGATCCTTATTCTGAAAACCGGCATTCGTTCTCTGACATAAATATCTCTTTATATTTTGCATTATTATTCTGTATGTAGGATGCAACCATTATTATGTATATTTCGGTAGCTTCATGAATGTTGGATGTGTTATGCATCACCTACTTTTTTACACACTTCCTTCTGTGCAGCAACCTCATGACTCTAAATTCAACAAGCATTGGCCATTCCAATAGCTTGACATTTGCACTGCATGCTATTTGTTTTGCCATTGCTTGATTATGTGGTGATGAGCTATAGAAGACAAAAGCATCAAGAACAAGCAATTGCAATGCAATAGGTCTTGCATTTACGCAAGTTTGAGCTATTGACATTGCAAATAACAATGCCTTTTATTTTTGTTTTAGTTTTAAAAACATAAATAAAAGGCATTGTCATTTACAATGCCAATAGCTTAAAGTTGTGTAACTGTTAGACCTATTGCATTGCAAATGCTGGTTTACATTACTATTAGCAACCCTCCTGATGCACGAAGGTGATCACTGCTTGAAAACTTGGACATAGTGGTCACTATTGTAATCTTGTCTAAAGTGGTCACTGTTACAACAGTAATATTAGTAGCTGGTGATGATATCTGTTCAACATAGGAAGTTCTAATTACAAAAACGGTAGGAGACCTCTGGTATAGTCATTTACAGTCTTTTATACCTTAGGCTCATAATGCTTTCTTAACCCCTTCGACGCTGATGACGGAGCGGTTCCGTCATCAGCGCCGGTTGGGCTGTGCTGATGACGGAACCAATCCGTCATCAGCACAGCCCTCGGGGGGAGCGCTGGCGCATCGATCGTGTTGATTTCAGCTGGGGTGGCAGCGGAAGACTTTCCGCTGCCACCCCCTGGCCCCCCCACGTTTCCTGGTGACGTCAGCGTGCACAGCGCGCGCCGACGTCATCAGGAGGCGCTGGACGCGCTGGACGCGCTGGAAGCCATTTGTTTCCAGCGCGTCCAGCGGGAAGGGTGAGTCTTTGGTGCTCCGGTTGTGTGGGGGGCCCGTTTCTTTGTGCCTTGAGGCATCGGGGGGAGGAAACAGTGTTTCCTCTCCCATGATGTCCCAATGCAGGGCATTCCTGGTGCACGATCACGCACAGCGTCGCGATCGTGCACCAGGAATGCCCCACTAGACACCAGGGATTGCTTGTGTTTTTTTTTTTTGTGTGTAGGAAGCGACCCCTTGTTCAAGGGTCGCATCCTTAGGGAGCCAAAATACTTATTAGACTTTTCTGCAGATCGGCCGATCTGCACCCGGGGGGGGCAGAAAAGCCCACTAGACACCAGGGATTTTATTTAATTTATAAAGGAAACGACCCCTTGGGTAAGGGTCGCTTCCTAGTGGCCCATAATTTTTTTTTTAGACTTTTCTGCCCCCCCTGGGGGCAGATTGGCCATTTTTTGGGCCGAATCTGGACCCAGGGTGGGGGGGGCAGAAAAGCCCACCAGACACCAGGGATAGTATTTTATTTATGAAGGAAGCGACCCCTTGGGTAAGGGTCGCTTCCTAGGGCCAAACAGGGCCAGTTCAGCTGTTTTTTGGGACAAATGTGGACCCAGGGGGGGTAGAAAAGCCCACTAGACACCTGGGACTGTTATTTTTTTGTAAAGGAAGCGACCCCATGGGCAAGGGTCGCTTCCAGGGGGCTAAATAATTTTTTGGGACCTTTCTGCCCCCACTGGGGGCAGATTGGCCGCATTTTGGGCCGAATCTGGACCCAGGGGGGGTAGATTAGCCCACTAGACACCAGAGATTTTTTTTTTATTTATAGGAAGCGACCCCTTGGCCAAGGGTCGCTTCCTTGGGCCCATTTGTTTTCAAAAGTATGTTCTGCCCCCTGTGGGGGCAGATTAGTGTCTTTATTTGGCCTCTCTGCCCTCCGTAGGGTTGCTTCCAGGGGGCCCACGTTTTTAATGATTTTTATTCTGCCTCCCATGGGGACAGACACCCCATTTGTGACATACCCTGTGATATAGCCTGTTGTAATGTGTGTTGTTTTTGTTTCTTCTAATGTGTATTGTTTTATTTTCTCTTTAGATTGTTGCAGTGTGTGGTTCCGTTACTGGTGGTTCTGTTGTTCTGCTGTTTGTGTAGTTGCATGTGTTTGGTAAGAGACCTTTTTTTGTTCAATTGTAATGTAACTGTATTTTTTGCAAAGTGTGTAATAATACGAGTATGTTTGGTTTCTGTTTATTGTGATTGTAAAACATGTTTTGCATTTGTTCTTGATGTGTACTTCTGTAGATGTAAGTGTTTTTTTTCTTCTTTCTAGTGGGATATCGTTGCCTATTTACTGTGTCTTTGCAGAGTAGGTACTGGTGAGTGTAGCTGTCTCTTGTATGCGAATTGTATATCTTTTCAATATATAGATATTTTTGATAAAGGCTTACATTTTTTTACTTACTTTGCCCAGTGTTGGGGTTGTTGAGTTGTTTGTGCAGACTCCTTTTTTGTAAGGATAATGGCTAGCTGCCGGATTACTGCTCAGCAGGTTGTTGGAATGCTTTTTGATTCTTCCTCTGACCATGGTCCAGAGACTGACTCTGATTCTGAGCCAGAGGTGGGAGGTGAAGATTCAGGTAGTGAGTTTTCTCTACACATGGCTTCATCTGATGATGAAGATACTCTGAGTGCTGATGAAGCTACTTTTGGTGTGGATGAAGTGCCTGTGGTTGCGGGGGACATTGCTGTGCCAATAGTGCGGCAAGAGGCATCTGGGCTGCAGCCTGGGGCTGCTAGACTTCCAGTTGGTGTAGTGAGACAAGAGGCAGCTGGTCGGCAGCCTGCGGCTGCAAGACATGACGTTGAAAGTTCTGACCTCTGGGTTGCACCAGGCATGGTGCAGCCGGCATTGCCTGAATTTACTGGTGTTCCAGGGTATAGGGTGAACACTGAAAACATTTTGCCAATTGATTTTTTCAAGTTGTTTATGGATGATGTGTTTTTGCCTGAGATTGTAGAGCAGACTAATTTGTATGCAGAAATTTTTTTGAGGGTGAACAGTGCCAGCCTTAAGCCCCACGCTAGAGCTACCCAGTGGACTCCCACAAATTTGGAGGAGATGAAAAAGTTTTTGGGTTTAACTTTTTTGATGGGCTTGCTTAGGAAACCATCAATGGCTTCATATTGGTCTACTAGTCCCTTGATGGCAACAGCTATATGTCCTGCAGTCATTAGTCATGATGGGTATTTGCTTCTGCTTCGGATGATGCATTTTGTTGACAATAGTTCTGCTTTGGCACAAGATCACCCTGATTGTGACCGTCTTTTCAAGATTCGGCCTGTCATTGATCATTTCGTTGATCGATTTCCTGAGATCTGTTATCCTGGGAAAGAAATGGCAGTGGATGAGTCTTTGCTGTTGTTCAAGGGCCGCTTGGTATTTCGGCAATGCATTCCTAGTAAGAGGGCATGCTATGGAATTAAGCTTTATATGGTGTGTGACAGTCTGACTGGATATGTCTCTAATTTCAGGGTGTACACCGGTAAGGAATCCAGGATTAACCCCCCTGGTTGTCCGTCGACTTTTGGAGTGACTGAGAAAATTGTGTGGGAACTTGGTCGTGGATTTTTTAACAAAGGCCATCATTTGTATGTCGATAACTTCTACACTGGTGTGCGGTTGTTCAGGGAATTGGCCAAAGTGGACACTGTTGCTTGTGGCACAATCCGCTCAAACCGTAAAGGTTTCCCAAAATAACTTGTTTGTCGAAAGCTTGCTCGGGGACAGTGCAGTGCATTGCGTTGTGAGGAGCTTCTAGCTGTGAAGTTTTCAGACAGGAGAGATGTCTACATGTTGACTACAATACATGATGAAAGCACTGAACCGGTGCCTGTTTGGGGTCAGGTTGCAGAAGTGCGCAAACCTGTGTGCATAATGGACTACAATAAGTACATGGGTGGTGTTGACAGAGTGGATCAGAGGTTGGAACCGTATGCTGCTCTTCGTAAGGCTTACATTTGGTACAAGAAGTTGGCTATCCATCTTTTCCACTTGGCAACCTTTAATGCTTTTGTTGTGTTCCAGAAATCTTGTCCCCAGTCAACGATGACTTTTGTAAAGTTTCAGGAGTCTGTAATAGGCAGCCTTGTTTTAGTGGAACAGGCAAGTGTTCCTAGAGTTGGAGTGGTGGAGGATGTTGCCAGATTGAAAGATCGCCACTTTCCTGATCAAATTCCTCCTACAACCTCAAAAGACTTTCCCAGTCGGAGGTGTAGAGTCTGTTGGCGAAGAGGTTTGCGGAAGGAGGTTCGTATGTACTGCCCCGACTGCCCTTCAAACCCTGGGCTGTGTGTACCTGCTTGTTTTAGATTGTACCACACGCAAAATAATTTTTGGGAGCATCCATGAGTGTTAAAGTGAACTGGTTGGTCTTTAATCTTTAAAACGTATTGTTTAGTTTCAAAGTTGGCATTTGTGTAGTGTTTTTAGATTTAGTTGTTGTGTTAGTAGATTTGTATCAATTTGCAATTTGTTTATTTTTTAATAAAAAAAAAACCAAACTAAAGTATGATGTTGGCTTGTGTGTAGTGTCCATTGTCTGACGGTGTGCATTGTTTGGCGCCTTACTGGCGGTGTCTGTGGACTGGTGCTTGTCTGGCGGTGTCTGTGGACTGGTGCATGGCTGGCGGTGTGCGTGGTCTGTTGTTTGGTTGGCAGTGTGCGTGGTCTTGCGCTTGCCTGGTGGTGTGTTGGGATTGGTGCTTGGCTGGTGGTGTGCCTGGGCTGGAGCTTGGCTGGCGGTGTGTGTGGAGTGGCGCTTGCCTAGTGGTGCGTGTGGACTGGTGTTTGCCTGGTGGTGTGTGTCGACTGGTGTTTGGTTGGCGGTGTGCATGGTCTTGCGCTTGCCTGTTGGTGTGTTTGTATTGGTGCTTGACTGGTGGTGTGCCTGGACTGGTGCTTGGCTGGCTGTGTGTGTGGAGTAGTGCTGTCATGGCGGTGTGTGTGGACTGGTGCTTGCCTGGCGGTGTGCGTGGTCTGGTGTTTGGTTGGCGGTGTGCGTGCTCTTGCGTTTGCCTGGTGTTGTGTTTGGATTGGTGCTTGGCTGGTGGTGTGCCTGGACTGGTGCTTGGCTGGCGGTGTCTGTGGACTGTTGCTTTCCTGGCGGTGTGTGTGTGGACTGGTACTTGGCTAGCGGTGTGCGTCGTCTGATGCTTGACTGGCGGTGTGTGTGGTCTGGTGGTTGGCTGGTGGTGAGCGAGGACTGGTGCTTTGCGAGCGGTGTGTGGGAAGTGACTTAATGCTGGTTACTACACACAGTGCTAGTTGAGCGCCATTCCATGTAATCCATGAGTTTGTGTTGTTGCTGTGTCAGGAATGTTGGCGTGTGAAAGTGATGGGCCCTTGATTGGCGTTGTCTGCTGGTGGAAGTCTAGTAATGTGATGGGTCCGCTGTTGGCGGTGTGAATGTTTTGTATGTGTCGCATGTATGAAAGGTGTATGAATGGCCTGTAAAGCGGTTGGTGCCTTGTCGTGGCTTTACAGCTCACAAGCTGTGAGTCAATGGTTCAGTTTCTTGTCCTTTCCATTATTAACCGTGTATTTCATTTTTTGTGAAATCACTTGCTAATACAATGGTATATACTGAACCATCACTCACCCTCGTGCCAAATCCAACCAGTATGTGTGTGTGTTTGAAAACTTGATGTCAGTGTTTTTTTTTTTTGTTTTATTTTAAGCAGGACGCACCTTGTCACTTTTTTTGTAAATGTTGTGATGTGTTGCTTTTGTGCCTGGTGGTGTGAATGGTCTTCTGTGTGTCAGGTATGAAAGGTGTGTGAATGGCCTGTAAAGCGGTTGGTGCCTTGTCGTGGCTTTACAGCTCACGAGCTGTGAGTCAATGGTTCAGTTTCTTGTCCTTTCCATTATTAACAGTGTATTTCATTTTTTGTGAAATCACTTGCTAATACAATGGTATATACTGAACCATCCCTCACCCTCGTGCCAAATCCAACCAGTATGTGTGTGTGTTTGAAAACTTGTTGTCAGTGGGTTTTTATTTTTTTGAAGCAAGACGCACCTTGTCACTTTTTTTGTAAATGTTGTGATGTGTTGCTTTAGTGCCTGGTGGTGTGAATGGTCTTCTGTGTGTCAGGTATGAAAGGTGTGTGAATGGCCTGTAAAGCGGTTGGTGCCTTGAAGTGGCTTTACAGCTCACGAGCTGCGAGTCATTGGTTCAGTTTTTCTGTCCATGTAATTGACAGTGCATTTCATTTTTGTGAAATCTCTTGTTAATAAAATTATATATAATGAATCATCACTCGCCCTCATGCCAAATCCAACCAGTATGTGTGTGAGTTTGAGGAATAGATGGCTGTGTAGGGATCTTGTTTTTCGTAGTCCTTAGTCTCTGTGCCAAGGTGTACATTCCGCTTACGAATAACCTGCCAATAGTAGATATTTTTGAAAACCCATGGGACTACATGGCGATGTCTCTCTGGTGAAATCTAACAATTAATTGTATCCACAATATCCTGCAAAACTCACAATGCCCGTCATATTTTCTTAGCAATATTGCGCCCAAATTGTCACACTGCACAAGTAAACAACTAATTTTGTCAAAACTAATTGGTTTAGCTAGGGGGGTTACATGGGTTTTTCACTCCTTCCTCGGTTGCCATCTAGGGAAACCTAGCATACTCACACATTTTTGGAAAGTAGACATCCGGGGGCTTTCAAGGGGGTATGGCTTGCATGGATCCTCCAACGTTCCTTTTCTCAGAATCCCTAGCAAACTTTAAATGTAGCTGAAAGAATTTATTTCTTTCAAACATTTCTGTGTTTAAAAGTGTGGCATCACTGGGCTCATACAAATTTTCACCCACCCCGCGTTCCCCCAGGTCTCCTGGAAAAAATGGTAACTCACTTGCCTGGGTCTGCCTAGTGTCTGCGACAGGAAACAGCGCAAAACGCAACGTGGACGTGCCGGAATTTTCGCAGTGAAAACGGGCCCTTTTGTGGCAAAGTGCCTACCTTTTGTTTTTGAACCCTAGCTCTGCCGGCACCCAGAGAAACCTAGGAAACCTATACATTTTTTAAAACTAGACACCCAGGGGAATTCAGGATGGGGTGACTCAACTGCATCCCACCAGGTTCTGTTACCCAGAATCCCTTGCAAAGCTAAATGCTAAAACAAATGACCAAAAAAACGCATTTTCCTCACATTTCTGTGGTGGAAAGTTCTGGAATCTGGGTGGATCAACACATTTCCACCCACCCCGCGTTCCCCCAGGTCTCCCGAAAAAATTGGTACCACACTTGCGTGGGCAGGCATAGTGGCTGCAACAGGAAAAGGCCCAATTTGTACGGTGGAGACTTAAAAAATTACCTTTAGCAAAACTACCTTTTTTTGGGGGGGTTCACCTGAGCTTTTGGCCCGGGGCTCGGCGGGCATCTTTGGAAACTACAAATACAAAACACAAAAGAGCAGATCAGGTCAGAGAGAAGTGTGTGTCTGCAGTATCACCCGTGCGGTACCAATGGTGAGTCGTGAAACAAGGGTGCCCAACATGAGACTTCTTGGCGACAGGGGGCTGATAAGATTCCCATCAGACCACCCATGTGGTGGAGTTTACGTCATGTGGGAATTTAATGATCATGCCATCCCAAGTCCAACCAAATAGTGTCGGTACGGGAAAAGATGTCATAAAGATATGATCATTGTGTGTATCCTAAAAGTGATGAAAACTAAAGAAAAGAGTGCAGTGCTCAAAAAATAATATAAAATTGGCTACCCAAACTTCAAAGAATATTCTTTATACTAGAAGTCCGAGTGTCAAGAATTAAAAACACGCTAGGTAGTAAGACTACCCTCTGGCGCTAAATAGTGTGGTCATAGTGTGGTCGACATGTTTCAGCCTTCAGGGCATCTAACCCGGCTTTCTTTAGGACCTTGTATGGCAAATCTTGCTACTGCAACTACAGACAAGACGTCATAATAAAAGAAGGACAAACATGCACTTGAAAAGTTACATCCATATCAAAAACTTAGAATACTTAAGCGTCCACTCGAGGGGAAGTAATAAATCTTCTTCCTATCAAAAAAAACCAAAGAGACAAAATGTTGAAGGCACAACAGGTACCACATCGACACCATAGTGCACACACGTGAAGACAATACAGACACACCTGCATGAATAATTTACATTCTGCATTCGAGAAAAGCATACTAGCTTCATCACATTGAGGATTTGCCTCAAAGGTGATACTCACCCAGCTTTGTGTGGGTGATGGCCTCACCTCACCCGGCAACCGCTCGGGAGTATGAGGCCCCGCTCTAAGATGTAGAAAAAGACACAGTAAGCACACAACTTTACCATGTCCAACCAATCGTTCTACATTGAAAATCCAACAGACATATGGTAGTTGCTACTCTGCCAAAACTGTACCCCAACTCACATTAGAGCCTACAAGGTGGATATTTAGTCATGTTAGCAAGACAAAAACAAATCCTATTGTCTACCTCCAGGTAAATCTACCTGACGTAAAGCAATTACAATAATGGCCTCTCAGTCGACCAAAATACCTTGTTACTTGATGGACTCGATTTACACAGAGATATACATAAATATATAATGAAATACATAATGAAATACAGTGCCAACACCCCAACAAAAAAGTAATGGGGACAGGGGGCCACATTGGCTCCCCTCTCTATGCCTGACTCGATTAGCTGCTGCTGACTAAATAGCGTGGTATGCTGAGCCAAGCTATATTATAATCAAACAGAGGAGCAGAGCCCCAACCGTCCTACCTCTCCGTCGGTGCCTCGAAATGAAGGCGAGCGGAAGTGGAGGTGAGCTGCGGCAGAAGCCTACCTCTATAAATTGGCGCCCCGAGTAGCGCACCCCGCCCCTCACCAATGTCTCACACCGGCAGCAAATATTCCAAACTGGCCTCAATCGCCATTACAGTACAAGGACACACAGGAGAAGCTGCTAGTTTCTCACGCATGCGCGGGTAGATACCAAGCACTGCTCATTCGCGCATGGGCAAACAGTAATTACCGCGATCCCTAATGTTACTGCTGAAAATAATAGTCGTGTGGTATTATAACGGTTGACTCGCAGCAAAAAATATAAATATATCGCCCATCTAGCTGTTAATGAAGTAGATGACTTCCAAAGATAAATTTAAAAGATAAGCTTATGCTTTACATACATATGACCGTCATGGTCAAACATATATATATCTCGCCCATCTAACAATTTAGCTAATGAAGTGGATGACTTTCAAAGATAAATTTGAAAGATAGGCTTTTGCTTTCCATACATATGTCCGTCATAGTGGACAGATATACGTTCCTACGGGAGATATAACCCTGCTTCTGTGGATTTAGTTGGTCACAACGGATCAGTTACAATAGTGTATTAGCACTGTTACTGACAACACAGAATAGCGAGGCCACATCCTTCGTAAAGAGGATTATAATATCATAAGGACTGAAACATTTTGCTCCATCGCTGATATAAGGAATGAACAGGGAGACATAAGAAGGGGAAGAGGAGTCATGGCTATTAGTTCAGAGGAAAAACTATCTCTTGACTTCAGCCAAGGATGTTAACTATGGCACATATACCAGCCTTTTCTTCTTTGTTTTGTAGAAGAAAAGGAAAAGGATAAGGGATGATGGAGAATGGGTAACGGTAGACAGAGGGGCAACACACTTAGTTAAGTTAGATGAGCTCGGAAGGTGCAAATTATACTCTATTTGCTACCTAGTTTAGTAGACCCGCAACCAAAGGCTGCACTAAATACTAAGAAACAAAACAGGGTATGTGGAGGGTCAGGGGGACAGTTTAATGACCTGTCTGCTCGCTCCCCAGTCTTACAGATACAAAACACAAAAGAGCAGATCAGGTCAGAGAGAAGTGTGTGTCTGCAGTATCACCCGTGCGGCACCAATGGTGAGTCGTGAAACAAGGGTGCCCAACATGAGACTTCTTGGCGACAGGGGGCTGATAAGATTCCCATCAGACCACCCATGTGGTGGAGTTTACGTCATGTGGGAATTTAATGATCATGCCATCCCAAGTCCAACCAAATAGTGTCGGTACGGGAAAAGATGTCATAAAGATATGATCATTGTGTGTATCCTAAAAGTGATGAAAACTAAAGAAAAGAGTGCAGTGCTCAAAAAATAATATAAAATTGGCTACCCAAACTTCAAAGAATATTCTTTATACTAGAAGTCCGAGTGTCAAGAATTAAAAACACGCTAGGTAGTAAGACTACCCTCTGGCGCTAAATAGTGTGGTCATAGTGTGGTCGACATGTTTCAGCCTTCAGGGCATCTAACCCGGCTTTCTTCAGGACCTTGTATGGCAAATCTTGCTACTGCAACTACAGACAAGACGTCATAATAAAAGAAGGACAAACATGCACTTGAAAAGTTACATCCATATCAAAAACTTAGAATACTTAAGCGTCCACTCGAGGGGAAGTAATAAATCTTCTTCCTATCAAAAAAAACCAAAGAGACAAAATGTTGAAGGCACAACAGGTACCACATCGACACCATAGTGCACACACGTGAAGACAATACAGACACACCTGCATGAATAATTTACATTCTGCATTCGAGAAAAGCATACTAGCTTCATCACATTGAGGATTTGCCTCAAAGGTGATACTCACCCAGCTTTGTGTGGGTGATGGCCTCACCTCACCCGGCAACCGCTCGGGAGTATGAGGCCCCGCTCTAAGATGTAGAAAAAGACACAGTAAGCACACAACTTTACCATGTCCAACCAATCGTTCTACATTGAAAATCCCACAGACATATGGTAGTTGCTACTCTGCCAAAACTGTACCCCAACTCACATTAGAGCCTACAAGGTGGATATTTAGTCATGTTAGCAAGACAAAAACAAATCCTATTGTCTACCTCCAGGTAAATCTACCTGACGTAAAGCAATTACAATAATGGCCTCTCAGTCGACCAAAATACCTTGTTACTTGATGGACTCGATTTACACAGAGATATACATAAATATATAATGAAATACATAATGAAATACAGTGCCAACACCCCAACAAAAAAGTAATGGGGACAGGGGGCCACATTGGCTCCCCTCTCTATGCCTGACTCGATTAGCTGCTGCTGACTAAATAGCGTGGTATGCTGAGCCAAGCTATATTATAATCAAACAGAGGAGCAGAGCCCCAACCGTCCTACCTCTCCGTCGGTGCCTCGAAATGAAGGCGAGCGGAAGTGGAGGTGAGCTGCGGCAGAAGCCTACCTCTATAAATTGGCGCCCCGAGTAGCGCACCCCGCCCCTCACCAATGTCTCACACCGGCAGCAAATATTCCAAACTGGCCTCAATCGCCATTACAGTACAAGGACACACAGGAGAAGCTGCTAGTTTCTCGCGCATGCGCGGGTAGATACCAAGCACTGCTCATTCGCGCATGGGCAAACAGTAATTACCGCGATCCCTAATGTTACTGCTGAAAATAATAGTCGTGTGGTATTATAACGGTTGACTCGCAGCAAAAAATATAAATATATCGCCCATCTAGCTGTTAATGAAGTAGATGACTTCCAAAGATAAATTTAAAAGATAAGCTTATGCTTTACATACATATGACCGTCATGGTCAAACATATATATAACTCGCCCATCTAACAATTTAGCTAATGAAGTGGATGACTTTCAAAGATAAATTTGAAAGATAGGCTTTTGCTTTCCATACATATGTCCGTCATAGTGGACAGATATACGTTCCTACGGGAGATATAACCCTGCTTCTGTGGATTTAGTTGGTCACAACGGATCAGTTACAATAGTGTATTAGCACTGTTACTGACAACACAGAATAGCGAGGCCACATCCTTCGTAAAGAGGATTATAATATCATAAGGACTGAAACATTTTGCTCCATCGCTGATATAAGGAATGAACAGGGAGACATAAGAAGGGGAAGAGGAGTCATGGCTATTAGTTTAGAGGAAAAACTATCTCTTGACTTCAGCCAAGGATGTTAACTATGGCACATATACCAGCCTTTTCTTCTTTGTTTTGTAGAAGAAAAGGAAAAGGATAAGGGATGATGGAGAATGGGTAACGGTAGACAGAGGGGCAACACACTTAGTTAAGTTGGATGAGCTCGGAAGGTGCAAATTATACTCTATTTGCTACCTAGTTTAGTAGACCCGCAACCAAAGGCTGCACTAAATACTAAGAAACAAAACAGGGTATGTGGAGGGTCAGGGGGACAGTTTAATGACCTGTCTGCTCGCTCCCCAGTCTTACAGATACAAAACACAAAAGAGCAGATCAGGTCAGAGAGAAGTGTGTGTCTGCAGTATCACCCGTGCAGCACCAATGGTGAGTCGTGAAACAAGGGTGCCCAACATGAGACTTCTTGGCGACAGGGGGCTGATAAGATTCCCATCAGACCACCCATGTGGTGGAGTTTACGTCATGTGGGAATTTAATGATCATGCCATCCCAAGTCCAACCAAATAGTGTCGGTACGGGAAAAGATGTCATAAAGATATGATCATTGTGTGTATCCTAAAAGTGATGAAAACTAAAGAAAAGAGTGCAGTGCTCAAAAAATAATATAAAATTGGCTACCCAAACTTCAAAGAATATTCTTTATACTAGAAGTCCGAGTGTCAAGAATTAAAAACACGCTAGGTAGTAAGACTACCCTCTGGCGCTAAATAGTGTGGTCATAGTGTGGTCGACATGTTTCAGCCTTCAGGGCATCTAACCCGGCTTTCTTCAGGACCTTGTATGGCAAATCTTGCTACTGCAACTACAGACAAGACGTCATAATAAAAGAAAGACAAATATGCACTTGAAAAGTTACATCCATATCAAAAACTTAGAATACTTAAGCGTCCACTCGAGGGGAAGTAATAAATCTTCTTCCTATCAAAAAAAACCAAAGAGACAAAATGTTGAAGGCACAACAGGTACCACATCGACACCATAGTGCACACACGTGAAGACAATACAGACACACCTGCATGAATAATTTACATTCTGCATTCGAGAAAAGCATACTAGCTTCATCACATTGAGGATTTGCCTCAAAGGTGATACTCACCCAGCTTTGTGTGGGTGATGGCCTCACCTCACCCGGCAACCGCTCGGGAGTATGAGGCCCCGCTCTAAGATGTAGAAAAAGACACAGTAAGCACACAACTTTACCATGTCCAACCAATCGTTCTACATTGAAAATCCAACAGACATATGGTAGTTGCTACTCTGCCAAAACTGTACCCCAACTCACATTAGAGCCTACAAGGTGGATATTTAGTCATGTTAGCAAGACAGAAACAAATCCTATTGTCTACCTCCAGGTAAATCTACCTGACGTAAAGCAATTACAATAATGGCCTCTCAGTCGACCAAATAACTTGTTACTTGATGGACTCGATTTACACAGAGATATACATAAATATATAATGAAATACATAATGAAATACAGTGCCAACACCCCAACAAAAAAGTAATGGGGACAGGGGGCCACATTGGCTCCCCTCTCTATGCCTGACTCGATTAGCTGCTGCTGACTAAATAGCGTGGTATGCTGAGCCAAGCTATATTATAATCAAACAGAGGAGCAGAGCCCCAACCGTCCTACCTCTCCGTCGGTGCCTCGAAATGAAGGCGAGCGGAAGTGGAGGTGAGCTGCGGCAGAAGCCTACCTCTATAAATTGGCGCCCCGAGTAGCGCACCCCGCCCCTCACCAATGTCTCACACCGGCAGCAAATATTCCAAACTGGCCTCAATCGCCATTACAGTACAAGGACACACAGGAGAAGCTGCTAGTTTCTCGCGCATGCGCGGGTAGATACCAAGCACTGCTCATTCGCGCATGGGCAAACAGTAATTACCGCGATCCCTAATGTTACTGCTGAAAATAATAGTCGTGTGGTATTATAACGGTTGACTCGCAGCAAAAAATATAAATATATCGCCCATCTAGCTGTTAATGAAGTAGATGACTTCCAAAGATAAATTTAAAAGATAAGCTTATGCTTTACATACATATGACCGTCATGGTCAAACATATATATATCTCGCCCATCTAACAATTTAGCTAATGAAGTGGATGACTTTCAAAGATAAATTTGAAAGATAGGCTTTTGCTTTCCATACATATGTCCGTCATAGTGGACAGATATACGTTCCTACGGGAGATATAACCCTGCTTCTGTGGATTTAGTTGGTCACAACGGATCAGTTACAATAGTGTATTAGCACTGTTACTGACAACACAGAATAGCGAGGCCACATCCTTCGTAAAGAGGATTATAATATCATAAGGACTGAAACATTTTGCTCCATCGCTGATATAAGGAATGAACAGGGAGACATAAGAAGGGGAAGAGGAGTCATGGCTATTAGTTTAGAGGAAAAACTATCTCTTGACTTCAGCCAAGGATGTTAACTATGGCACATATACCAGCCTTTTCTTCTTTGTTTTGTAGAAGAAAAGGAAAAGGATAAGGGATGATGGAGAATGGGTAACGGTAGACAGAGGGGCAACACACTTAGTTAAGTTGGATGAGCTCGGAAGGTGCAAATTATACTCTATTTGCTACCTAGTTTAGTAGACCCGCAACCAAAGGCTGCACTAAATACTAAGAAACAAAACAGGGTATGTGGAGGGTCAGGGGGACAGTTTAATGACCTGTCTGCTCGCTCCCCAGTCTTACAGATACAAAACACAAAAGAGCAGATCAGGTCAGAGAGAAGTGTGTCTCTGTTTGATTATAATATAGCTTGGCTCAGCATACCACGCTATTTAGTCAGCAGCAGCTAATCGAGTCAGGCATAGAGAGGGGAGCCAATGTGGCCCCCTGTCCCCATTACTTTTTTGTTGGGGTGTTGGCACTGTATTTCATTATGTATTTCATTATATATTTATGTATATCTCTGTGTAAATCGAGTCCATCAAGTAACAAGGTATTTTGGTCGACTGAGAGGCCATTATTGTAATTGCTTTACGTCAGGTAGATTTACCTGGAGGTAGACAATAGGATTTGTTTTTGTCTTGCTAACATGACTAAATATCCACCTTGTAGGCTCTAATGTGAGTTGGGGTACAGTTTTTGGCAGAGTAGCAACTACCATATGTCTGTTGGATTTTCAATGTAGAACGATTGGTTGGACATGGTAAAGTTGTGTGCTTACTGTGTCTTTTTCTACATCTTAGAGCGGGGCCTCATACTCCCGAGCTGTTGCCGGGTGAGGTGAGGCCATCACCCACACAAAGCTGGGTGAGTATCACCTTTGAGGCAAATCCTCAATGTGATGAAGCTAGTATGCTTTTCTCGAATGCAGAATGTAAATTATTCATGCAGGTGTGTCTGTATTGTCTTCACGTGTGTGCACTATGGTGTCGATGTGGTACCTGTTGTGCCTTCAACATTTTGTCTCTTTGGTTTTTTTTGATAGGAAGAAGATTTATTACTTCCCCTCGAGTGGACGCTTAAGTATTCTAAGTTTTTGATATGGATGTAACTTTTCAAGTGCATGTTTGTCCTTCTTTTATTATGACGTCTTGTCTGTAGTTGCAGTAGCAAGATTTGCCATACAAGGTCCTGAAGAAAGCCGGGTTAGATGCCCTGAAGGCTGAAACATGTCGACCACACTATGACCACACTATTTAGCGCCAGAGGGTAGTCTTACTACCTAGCGTGTTTTTAATTCTTGACACTCGGACTTCTAGTATAAAGAATATTCTTTGAAGTTTGGGTAGCCAATTTTATATTATTTTTTGAGCACTGCACTCTTTTCTTTAGTTTTCATCACTTTTAGGATACACACAATGATCATATCTTTATGACATCTTTTCCCGTACCGACACTATTTGGTTGGACTTGGGATGGCATGATCATTAAATTCCCACATGACGTAAACTCCACCACATGGGTGGTCTGATGGGAATCTTATCAGCCCCCTGTCGCCAAGAAGTCTCATGTTGGGCACCCTTGTTTCACGACTCACCATTGGTGCCGCACGGGTGATACTGCAGACACACACTTCTCTCTGACCTGATCTGCTCTTTTGTGTTTTGTATCTGTAAGACTGGGGAGCGAGCAGACAGGTCATTAAACTGTCCCCCTGACCCTCCACATACCCTGTTTTGTTTCTTAGTATTTAGTGCAGCCTTTGGTTGCGGGTCTACTAAACTAGGTAGCAAATAGAGTATAATTTGCACCTTCCGAGCTCATCCAACTTAACTAAGTGTGTTGCCCCTCTGTCTACCGTTACCCATTCTCCATCATCCCTTATCCTTTTCCTTTTCTTCTACAAAACAAAGAAGAAAAGGCTGGTATATGTGCCATAGTTAACATCCTTGGCTGAAGTCAAGAGATAGTTTTTCCTCTAAACTAATAGCCATGACTCCTCTTCCCCTTCTTATGTCTCCCTGTTCATTCCTTATATCAGCGATGGAGCAAAATGTTTCAGTCCTTATGATATTATAATCCTCCTTACGAAGGATGTGGCCTCGCTATTCTGTGTTGTCAGTAACAGTGCTAATACACTATTGTAACTGATCCGTTGTGACCAACTAAATCCACAGAAGCAGGGTTATATCTCCCGTAGGAACGTATATCTGTCCACTATGACGGACATATGTATGGAAAGCAAAAGCCTATCTTTCAAATTTATCTTTGAAAGTCATCCACTTCATTAGCTAAATTGTTAGATGGGCGAGATATATATATGTTTGACCATGACGGTCATATGTATGTAAAGCATAAGCTTATCTTTTAAATTTATCTTTGGAAGTCATCTACTTCATTAACAGCTAGATGGGCGATATATTTATATTTTTTGCTGCGAGTCAACCGTTATAATACCACACGACTATTATTTTCAGCAGTAACATTAGGGATCGCGGTAATTACTGTTTGCCCATGCGCGAATGAGCAGTGCTTGGTATCTACCCGCGCATGCGCGAGAAACTAGCAGCTTCTCCTGTGTGTCCTTGTACTGTAATGGCGATTGAGGCCAGTTTGGAATATTTGCTGCCGGTGTGAGACATTGGTGAGGGGCGGGGTGCGCTACTCGGGGCGCCAATTTATAGAGGTAGGCTTCTGCCGCAGCTCACCTCCACTTCCGCTCGCCTTCATTTCGAGGCACCGACGGAGAGGTAGGACGGTTGGGGCTCTGCTCCTCTGTTTGATTATAATATAGCTTGGCTCAGCATACCACGCTATTTAGTCAGCAGCAGCTAATCGAGTCAGGCATAGAGAGGGGAGCCAATGTGGCCCCCTGTCCCCATTACTTTTTTGTTGGGGTGTTGGCACTGTATTTCATTATGGATTTCATTATATATTTATGTATATCTCTGTGTAAATCGAGTCCATCAAGTAACAAGGTATTTTGGTCGACTGAGAGGCCATTATTGTAATTGCTTTACGTCAGGTAGATTTACCTGGAGGTAGACAATAGGATTTGTTTTTGTCTTGCTAACATGACTAAATATCCACCTTGTAGGCTCTAATGTGAGTTGGGGTACAGTTTTGGCAGAGTAGCAACTACCATATGTCTGTTGGATTTTCAATGTAGAACGATTGGTTGGACATGGTAAAGTTGTGTGCTTACTGTGTCTTTTTCTACATCTTAGAGCGGGGCCTCATACTCCCGAGCGGTTGCCGGGTGAGGTGAGGCCATCACCCACACAAAGCTGGGTGAGTATCACCTTTGAGGCAAATCCTCAATGTGATGAAGCTAGTATGCTTTTCTCGAATGCAGAATGTAAATTATTCATGCAGGTGTGTCTGTATTGTCTTCACGTGTGTGCACTATGGTGTCGATGTGGTACCTGTTGTGCCTTCAACATTTTGTCTCTTTGTTTTTTTTTGATAGGAAGAAGATTTATTACTTCCCCTCGAGTGGACGCTTAAGTATTCTAAGTTTTTGATATGGATGTAACTTTTCAAGTGCATGTTTGTCCTTCTTTTATTATGACATCTTGTCTGTAGTTGCAGTAGCAAGATTTGCCATACAAGGTCCTGAAGAAAGCCGGGTTAGATGCCCTGAAGGCTGAAACATGTCGACCACACTATGACCACACTATTTAGCGCCAGAGGGTAGTCTTACTACCTAGCGTGTTTTTAATTCTTGACACTCGGACTTCTAGTATAAAGAATATTCTTTGAAGTTTGGGTAGCCAATTTTATATTATTTTTTGAGCACTGCACTCTTTTCTTTAGTTTTCATCACTTTTAGGATACACACAATGATCATATCTTTATGACATCTTTTCCCGTACCGACACTATTTGGTTGGACTTGGGATGGCATGATCATTAAATTCCCACATGACGTAAACTCCACCACATGGGTGGTCTGATGGGAATCTTATCAGCCCCCTGTCGCCAAGAAGTCTCATGTTGGGCACCCTTGTTTCACGACTCACCATTGGTGCCGCACGGGTGATACTGCAGACACACACTTCTCTCTGACCTGATCTGCTCTTTTGTGTTTTGTATCTGTAAGACTGGGGAGCGAGCAGACAGGTCATTAAACTGTCCCCCTGACCCTCCACATACCCTGTTTTGTTTCTCAGTATTTAGTGCAGCCTTTGGTTGCGGGTCTACTAAACTAGGTAGCAAATAGAGTATAATTTGCACCTTCCGAGCTCATCCAACTTAACTAAGTGTGTTGCCCCTCTGTCTACCGTTACCCATTCTCCATCATCCCTTATCCTTTTCCTTTTCTTCTACAAAACAAAGAAGAAAAGGCTGGTATATGTGCCATAGTTAACATCCTTGGCTGAAGTCAAGAGATAGTTTTTCCTCTAAACTAATAGCCATGACTCCTCTTCCCCTTCTTATGTCTCCCTGTTCATTCCTTATATCAGCGATGGAGCAAAATGTTTCAGTCCTTATGATATTATAATCCTCTTTACGAAGGATGTGGCCTCGCTATTCTGTGTTGTCAGTAACAGTGCTAATACACTATTGTAACTGATCCGTTGTGACCAACTAAATCCACAGAAGCAGGGTTATATCTCCCGTAGGAACGTATATCTGTCCACTATGACGGACATATGTATGGAAAGCAAAAGCCTATCTTTCAAATTTATCTTTGAAAGTCATCCACTTCATTAGCTAAATTGTTAGATGGGCGAGATATATATATGTTTGACCATGACGGTCATATGTATGTAAAGCATAAGCTTATCTTTTAAATTTATCTTTGGAAGTCATCTACTTCATTAACAGCTAGATGGGCGATATATTTATATTTTTTGCTGCGAGTCAACCGTTATAATACCACACGACTATTATTTTCAGCAGTAACATTAGGGATCGCGGTAATTACTGTTTGCCCATGCGCGAATGAGCAGTGCTTGGTATCTACCCGCGCATGCGCGAGAAACTAGCAGCTTCTCCTGTGTGTCCTTGTACTGTAATGGCGATTGAGGCCAGTTTGGAATATTTGCTGCCGGTGTGAGACATTGGTGAGGGGCGGGGTGCGCTACTCGGGGCGCCAATTTATAGAGGTAGGCTTCTGCCGCAGCTCACCTCCACTTCCGCTCGCCTTCATTTCGAGGCACCGACGGAGAGGTAGGACGGTTGGGGCTCTGCTCCTCTGTTTGATTATAATATAGCTTGGCTCAGCATACCACGCTATTTAGTCAGCAGCAGCTAATCGAGTCAGGCATAGAGAGGGGAGCCAATGTGGCCCCCTGTCCCCATTACTTTTTTGTTGGGGTGTTGGCACTGTATTTCATTATGTATTTCATTATATATTTATGTATATCTCTGTGTAAATCGAGTCCATCAAGTAACAAGGTATTTTGGTCGACTGAGAGGCCATTATTGTAATTGCTTTACGTCAGGTAGATTTACCTGGAGGTAGACAATAGGATTTGTTTTTGTCTTGCTAACATGACTAAATATCCACCTTGTAGGCTCTAATGTGAGTTGGGGTACAGTTTTGGCAGAGTAGCAACTACCATATGTCTGTTGGATTTTCAATGTAGAACGATTGGTTGGACATGGTAAAGTTGTGTGCTTACTGTGTCTTTTTCTACATCTTAGAGCGGGGCCTCATACTCCCGAGCGGTTGCCGGGTGAGGTGAGGCCATCACCCACACAAAGCTGGGTGAATATCACCTTTGAGGCAAATCCTCAATGTGATGAAGCTAGTATGCTTTTCTCGAATGCAGAATGTAAATTATTCATGCAGGTGTGTCTGTATTGTCTTCACGTGTGTGCACTATGGTGTCGATGTGGTACCTGTTGTGCCTTCAACATTTTGTCTCTTTGGTTTTTTTTGATAGGAAGAAGATTTATTACTTCCCCTCGAGTGGACGCTTAAGTATTCTAAGTTTTTGATATGGATGTAACTTTTCAAGTGCATGTTTGTCCTTCTTTTATTATGACGTCTTGTCTGTAGTTGCAGTAGCAAGATTTGCCATACAAGGTCCTGAAGAAAGCCGGGTTAGATGCCCTGAAGGCTGAAACATGTCGACCACACTATGACCACACTATTTAGCGCCAGAGGGTAGTCTTACTACCTAGCGTGTTTTTAATTCTTGACACTCGGACTGCTAGTATAAAGAATATTCTTTGAAGTTTGGGTAGCCAATTTTATATTATTTTTTGAGCACTGCACTCTTTTCTTTAGTTTTCATCACTTTTAGGATACACACAATGATCATATCTTTATGACATCTTTTCCCGTACCGACACTATTTGGTTGGACTTGGGATGGCATGATCATTAAATTCCCACATGACGTAAACTCCACCACATGGGTGGTCTGATGGGAATCTTATCAGCCCCCTGTCGCCAAGAAGTCTCATGTTGGGCACCCTTGTTTCACGACTCACCATTGGTGCCGCACGGGTGATACTGCAGACACACACTTCTCTCTGACCTGATCTGCTCTTTTGTGTTTTGTATCTGTAAGACTGGGGAGCGAGCAGACAGGTCATTAAACTGTCCCCCTGACCCTCCACATACCCTGTTTTGTTTCTTAGTAATCTTTGGAAACTACCCAACCCAAACAGTTCTGAAAACTAGACACCCGGGGGAGTCCAGGGAGGTATGGCATGCGTGGGTCCCCCAATGTTTTCCTACCCAGAATTCCTTGCAAACCTTAAATTTAGGTAAAAAAAATCCCTTTTCCAAACTTTGTTGCGTGGGATCTCTGTGCTGGCACAAATGTCCTACCACCCAGCGTTCCTCTTGTTCTCCCAAGTAAAATGATACCTCACGTGTGTGGGTGGGCCAAAGCAGAAGGCCTAAAGGTGTCCTTGATAGGAGCACCGCGTCATCTGCGTATAGCAGTACTGGTACCTCCTTGCCTTCAACCTGGGGTGCATCGGACTTTACCGTTTTTAATTCAGCATCGATTGCGTTAATAAAAAGGAATGGCACAAGTACACATCCTTGCTTGATACCTAAATTAACCTTAAATTTGGGGGTGCATTCGCCCATCTGTCCATAACGCACTTGTGTGGATAGTTTATTATAGAGCCTGGCGAGAAAGCAGATGATAGGCTCGGGGCTCCAAGTTCTAGTAAAGTCGGCCACAGCAGAGCATGGTCCACTAGGTCGAATGCACTACTTAGATCTGCAAAGCAGAGGAAGAGAGACCCCTGCTTTGCTCGCGTATATTTTTCTAATAAAAGGTCTAAGTTAATGCATTGTTCCAAAGTGCCCCGCCCTTTCCTAAACCCATGTTGTGACTGGGCTAAAATCCCATTGTCCTCTGCCCATTCCTCTAACCTCACTAACAACACCCTTCTCATAATCTTGACAGATGAGTCTAAGAGTGAGATAGGAGGATAATTTTTGGCCTCGGATCTCTTTCCTTTCTTGTAAATGGGAATGATTATGTATTCGCCCCATGTGGGTGGTGTGTTTTCCGTTACTGCGGCATTAAAGACTCTGGTCAGGATGGGGCCCCATAGTGCTGGTTCGGGTTTATATAGATCTACTGGTACACCATCTGAACCAAGCGCTTTCCCGCCCTAGCTACTGCTAATTTTCATGTTCCACCTCTGCAAGTGTGAAATTAAGAGGGAGAATAGGCCAAATGTCTGTCTCCCTAGAGATCGTACTGCCCGAGTCCCCAGTGTCAAAGATACTAGAAAAATGTTTTACCCAGGCTTCACAGCCAACATGTGATGTTAAGTCGGGGGCATCCTCATTCCTTAGGAAGGGGGAGTTAACTGTCTCCCAGGAACATCTTGCTGTTAGAAGTATCTACAGCCAATGCAAGTTTGTCCCAGGCCTCTTCTTGAAGCTCCCTCTTCCTCCGCTTCAGCTGCTCTTTATAAACTAATCTCAGGTTTTTAATAATCGACCCATCCCTAGTTCTACTTGACAGAGCTTGCTTCAGTTGCGTCAGGGCTTGAGTACAGGCATGATCACACCATCCTTTATTCTGCATTTGCCTGTTCCCCCTGGTTATAATCATAGTATTATCAATTATATCATTGATCTTATTAAAGCACAGTAAAATACCTAGAGGGTCCATATTGTCATCCAAACTCTCGTGTATCTCAACTTGACATGCCGTGACAATTTTTTTTAAAAGCTTATCCGAATTTTCCCCTTTCTACTTGATCCTAACACGATTAGATCTACATGGAGTAATATCATCTACTATGGTTTGTGATATTTGGCCTTTTCGTCACCAGATGCTTAGTGCTAAAGTAATACAATTATGGTCACTAATAGATAGATCTATAATCTCTGGGGTGCTACAATATAAACTAATGTTCACTGAGGCCAATACATGATCAATTATGGTGCGGGCATTCCTGCCAGTGAATGTTGGCAAAGGATTACCTTCTTCATCGCTTGCATACTGCATCACCTCTAGATCAAATTTAACCATAACAGAGTTTAGCAGCTCTCCATAGGTACTGTGGGGGAAGTGTATACGTTCATCACCAAAATCATTGCTAAACCCACATACCTTGTTTAGGGAAAGAAGACATACAGGTATATTAAAATGACCCCGCATAAAAAGTCAAAATCAACAGATAAATCAGTGCACATATTATCTAATGCGTTCTCTAATTCAGCAACCACGTTGTGGTGTGTGGAATCAAATAAGTTGTTATAGAAATTAATAAGCAGCACATTACGACCATTATTATGTTTTAACCACAGTAGCTGTGAGTGACAATCAAATGTTTTGTATGTTTTGACTTCCACCGGTAGATTTACGAACAGGAGTATTAAAAGTCCCCCTTTAGCCCTACCTGCGGGGGATGCCAGGGCTGGGAGGTTAAAGGAAACAAACCCATCAAAATTAACCTGCTCCGTGCACCAGGTCTCCTGGAAACATAAGATATCATGGCTATCAACAAAACCCTTCCAGCCTAAGGAGTCTATCTTCTTACTCCATCCCGCTATATTCCATATGGCTAGGCTGTACCCATGGTCGTTATCTCTCACCCTGGTGGCAGATACTTCGATCATCGAGGGCGGGATCGAACCATTTACTTTGGTCGTACGAGCCGCTACATTGGTGACGCTATACAGATTTTGTTCCAATGGAACATCTAACTGATTACTAGGGCCGATAATTCCCAGTTCCTCGGTAGCCCCCATGCAGCTATCTGTCCCACACCCCCTGGGCAATTTATACTTTCTAATTCCACCATACCTTTGTTATGTCAGGATAAGTTATGTCAATCTGTTTCCTCTAATGAAGAAAGTGGCATAAATCTATTGGTCAACGGGATCGAGGGATAGTGTAATGCAGGAGTAGGTAGATGTAATCTCCCCCAATTCAAATCATGTATCATTATTCTGTCTTCTACCAAATGCCTATAGAAATACCCTAGCGTTAGCAGGGAGATACTTTCACCGGTGATAGACCTTGTAGGCCCCTTATCTAGGACTGTCCGAGCGTAATGCGGGTTTTTAAAATTAGCAATTACGCAGTCCCCTTTAAAAGATTTATTTGATGGCCCTATCCAATTGACTCTCCTGGTTGAGAGAATTTGGTCTATTCAAGAAATGGGATAATCACAGTTACGGTGTAACCAATCCACAGCCTTATTTTTTTAGCGAATCGTGTGTTTCTACAACGCCTGGGCTAAGAGGGGGGACATTCGCCAATACAGCTACATAGGGGCAGCACGCTGGGGGCAAATTAATTGATCTAGATCTTATAAATCCCTGTTGCTCTTTGCCCAAGCTGTTAGTGTCTGTCTGCGGTAAGTTCTTATTTCTCCCTGGACCGCTATTGCTCCCTAACCTGCCCTTGCCTTGTCCCAAGCTAATTGGGGTACTTCGCGAGGTTTGTGTACCTAGGGTGCAGTTTATATTTAGACATTTCATTCTTGTCGGTACATGGGTACCCCCGTTCCTTTAAACTACCTCATGTCCTTGTGTGCACTCTGGTGCCCCGATTGCACTTTCTATCGTTTTTTTCCCCCATGAGATAATTGTAACTTTTAATCTGCCCGCCTCTCCTATGAATTGTTCTATCCTATCCTCCAACGGTTTGATGCTAGTGAGCTGGTTACTATTGCTATAATTTTACTAGCCAGCTCCTCATTAAGTATTCCATACTGTGCTTCTGTAATGGGTTTGTGGACAGAGCCAGAAGTGCATTTCTTAGCCGGTCCTTGTTTTAATTGTTTCGACTGGGCCCTCCTGCAATTCAGTTTTCTCTTTGGGGAAGGGGACCCATTATTTATTGAATTGCTGGGTATTTCCACTAACTCAGGGCCACCATCTGCAACCTGTACAGGTGAAATCATATCTGGGGTGGTTAAAGGGAGTATAGTAGTCACAGAGCTAGTTACTAACTGGGTGTCAATCATGGTTGGGGGATCAGGTGAAATACCTAATCCCAACGATAGCCTCCTTTCTGCTCTGTCAATCTCCTGATTAATGGCACTAACCGCCTTTACAAGGTAGCAGTCTATGGTAGTACCAGGTATCTCAGATGCCAATCTGCCTGCCCCGAGCCTCCGCGGGAGGGCTCCCGCCTGCCTTGCAGGGCTCTGGGGCTGCAGGGCTCTGGGGCTGCAGGGCTCTGGGGCTGCAGGGCTCCAAGGCTCGGGGACTGCAGGGCTCTGGGGCTGCAGGGCTCCGGGGCTGCAGGGCTCTTGGGCTCCAACCAGGCCGGGGAGATCAGGGAGTCTGCCCTGGCATGAGGGACCCCTGTCCCGGGCACACGGACCCACGATTTCTTTTCCAAATTTTGCGTAGTGTGCATAGTGGCACTACGCAAACTACGCCCAGCCCTAGTCAGCATACAGTTTAGCCATTCTTCACAAGTTACACCCAAACCAGCCGTCCTCACAAAATGCATACAGTGGTTTTTGCTTGTCAACTTATACCTATTGTCATATTCTTATTTTCTGATACTGCTGCCTTTCATACCCCGTGTGGGATAGTTGGCAGAAGTAGTATGGCACCATGAGGGCAGTGCAGAATTTGATCCGGTAGTTTCTGGTGCTTGACACCGGCACTTAAATGTCAACACTAGCACATATGACAGTCTGCCACATGTCGAGCTGTTTGTCTAACGCAGAAATGAGCACAACAGTTGTTTTCTAATTAAATATACATTAAAATATCTAATACTTGCCGCCCAAGCAATTATTATAGTTGTGGCAGGCTTAAATAGACTGAATTGTCACACATGTAGGAGTGTGATGGTTAGTAGTTGTGTTGGTACTGTCATGAGCAGCGCTAGACGGGGCAATGAGTGGTGAGAGCTACAGTGGCTTCATGAGAAGGGGCCTGGTACTTATTATTTTACAAATTAAGCACTGACTCCAGTAAACATACAGTTTGCTCTCCACATATTCTGACATAAAGTGCACGCTATCTGGCTACAGGGTGGTGAGCTGAGGAAAATTCTGATGGCAGGTTAAAACACTCATAGCATATCAACAGCACTGATGACTTGAATTGGAGATTCAACAGTGCACCCAAGCAATGAAAATGCTACAGAAGTGTGTTGAAGGCGGGAATCAATCTTTCATTTTTTTCTGGCAGCACTTCATTACATCATGTGTTTGAACAAACCTAAAATCATTGACAGTGCATTTGAATGCCATTAACTTATTTTGAATTTTAACATCAGTCTCACAAACTCTCAGCCCCAGTTATAAGGCATCTTGCTAGCAAAACCTGTATTTTCTGATAGGCTCCAACTTGTCTCCTGAAGATTTAGGCATTTTAAGAAAACATCATGCACATTTTTTAATTCTCTCACAAAGTCGCTGTTAGTAATTGGGTTTTTGGTTGGCAGGGGTATGCACCCTACCCAAGAAGGAACCACACTCATTGTCAGGGTAAGTCAGATACACACTCTAAATTAACCTGTGCCCACCCTCTGGTTGCTTGGCACAGGACAGTTAAGCTTAACTTAAGAAGGAATGTGTTAAGTAGTTGTGCAACACTTAAAACGGTAAAACTGTGAAAACACCACACAAACAGATACCTCTCTAGTTAGAAAATAGAGCTTTTTTTTGATAATCAACTTTATTGGATTTGTAACAACATTGAAATTCATTGGTAGAAGATCATTAATCAATAAAAAGGCATGACAATGCATACAGTTGATAAGACAAGGGTCAGCCCATCGGGGTTGGCCGTGGCAGTCCAATCATTAAATACAATCGTACATAAAAGAAAATGAAGGCAGATCATCATAGTGGCAGCATATTGAACCATTTACCCCACACTTTACTAAATAAGTCAGGGCATCCCCAGGCTTCTTCCTGGATCCCACACCAGTCCACTCCCCTCCTCCATCCCTGTACAGTAGATGCTTTAGCCTGGGACCAGTGCGCCGCTATGTCTCTTTTGGCTACCGCCACGGCTGTCCCCAAAAAGCGCTTGTCCACCCTGGGGCTATCCAGGCCGTCAAACACCACCAACCCTCAGACGTAACGGGTCATGGGGAACCTCCCATCCCATGGCGTGCGTGAGTTCAAGCTCCACCCCCCTCCAGAACGGCGCCAAAGCTGAACCGCACCATACCATGTGATAGAAATCGGCTAGGGCGGAGGCACATCGCGCGCATGCTGGGGAGAATCTCATCTGGGCCCGGAATAGACGTGTCGGGGTGAGGTATGCCGCATGAAGGTAGTAAAGCTGGACCAGGCGTAACTTGGAGGATGTGGTCAGGGTTTTTAATCCGCCTCCTCTAGGGGGCCCAGCCATCCCTCCCATCAAGCCCTGAGCTGATCCTGGGAAGCGGGACCATTGTTCACCAGTGACCGGTATATGCGGGACACTCCCCCCTCCCTAGGTTCCCCATCATCACCTGGGCTTCCAGTGGGCTGAACTCTGGAAGGGAGACATGGGGTAAGACATGTGTATGAAGGGCGTGTCTGAGTTGTAGGTACTTATAGAGTTGGGAGTGGGGAAGGGCGTGGTGCTGCTGCAGGTCCGCAAAGGATCGGATGTGGTCCCCCACCCATACATCTCCGAGCAGTGAAATCCTGATGAGGTCCCAACGTTGGAACCCCTGCAAGGACGAGACCTCCTGCATCGAGGACCCATGCCAGAGTGGCGTCGGCCGAGTGAGTTTCCGGTCCCACCTCACATGACGTAGGGGCGAACGCCAGGCCAGAAACACCGTCCTGGTGACCGGGGGCAGAGCCTGTGGCACTGGGCTACCATATAGAAATGCCTGGATCTGCGTGAAATCCGATGTGCTGAGTTCCACGCGGTATGCTGGGTCGGACCAGCCGCCCGCATACCAATCGTGGATCACGATGAGCTTCGTGGCCAGGTAATAGAGGTGGAGATTAGTAACCCCCATACCCCCCGTCAAAGGAGGGGTGGGGGGAATACAACAGTGCGCCAGGGATAAACGTGATCTTCCACCTCCCTAGGGAAACCGGGTGAGAGCACCGTCAAGTTCGCGGAACCAACTACCCGGGAGGTGGATAGTAATATTTTGCAGTATGTAAAGAAAACAGGGGAGGACCATCATTTTGAAGAGTGCACTCCTGCTCATGGGGTTAAGGGGGAGGGTCTGCCACCTCTTGAGATCCGCCTTCATCCTGATGACCAAAGGCGTGTTATTCCACGCGGTATGCTGGGTCGAACCAGCCGCCCGCATACCAATCGTGGATCACGATGAGCTTCGTGGCCAGGTAATAGAGGTAGAGATTAGTAACCCCCATACCCCGTCAAGGGGGGGGGATACAACAGTGCCCCAGGGATAACCGTGATCTTCCTCCTCCCTAGAGAAACCGGGTGAGAGCACCGTCAAGTTCGCGGAACCAACTACCCGGGAGGTGGATAGTAATATTTTGCAGTATGTAAAGAAAACAGGGGAGGACCATCATTTTGAAGAGTGCACTCCTGCTCATGGGGTTAAGGGGGAGCGTCTGCCACCTCTTGAGATCCGCCTTCATCCTAATGACCAAAGGCGTGTGATTCAAAGCCCATTCTCGCTTTGGCAGAAGGGTTACCCAAACGCCTGAATATTTGACCGATTGTCTCCTAAGGGGGATGTCTGCCTGCCAGTCAAAGCAGTCCCTGGAGGGGTGTAGGGGGACCAAAGTTGACTTTGCCGGATTGAGGCGGAGTCCAGAGACCCGCTCGAAAGCGGAAAGAACCTCCAGGCACCTGGGGCCAGAGCAGTCTGGGTCCGCCAAGAAAAGCAGAACGTCGTCCGCATATAGGGCTATCATATCGACTTGGCTCAAGGCCCAGTCCCACCCCGAATAAGAAAATAGAGCTTAATTTAAAACGAACAAAGCAGGATCAAAACAACAAAAATCCAATAAGTATAACCTGAGTATGTTTAGAATTGCAATTTAAAACTCAACTTCATCGTTAGTAGCGAGAATTCGTGAAGGGGTGGGAATCTTACTAGATACTAAACCAGAACAGTGCCTCCTTGGGCTGGCCCCACAACCCAAGAAACTGAAAATGGCCAATAAGCTAGTATAATTAACATTAATGTTGGCCAAACGGAGGGGTGCTATATGCTGGATGGTTGAACGGACCCCAACATTCGAAAGCTGAATAAGGGATGTGGGAGAGTGGCCCCTTATAGAAGAACTGCATATGAAAGCCTGTCGTAAGGACGAGACGTTAGAGGAGGACATTGTAACCTGGAGAGAGTTATGCAGGGAATTGTTAAAGCCAACTGGATATTGAAAGTGAATAGGACAATGGATCTGACAACAGTAGCAAAATGTAAAATTGGTAATAGGACAACACCCTAGCTATGTAAGGCACTCAGTATACTACTGTGCCATTAATGTATAAATAACTGTGAAATGTGTACAGGTCTCAGATGTATAATGGAAACAAGCTGGATGGTATTAATATGGTAAACTCTGTGTATGACCACTCAGTTATGTTCTCAATGCTCCTCTCTCTAGGAGATGCATTTAACTTGAATTGGGGTATGGAACTCTGCCTCTCCTGCCGCAGGTGCTTAAGTCAGACAAGACGGAAGTCCTCATCCTGGGATCATCACCCTCCGCCTGGGACGACTCCTGGTGGCCCCCCGCCCTGGGCACCACTCCCAAGCCAACAGACCACGCACGCAACCTGGGCTTCATCCTGGACTCCTCCCTCTCGATGACCAGACAAGTCAACGCCGTCTCCTCATCGTGCTTCAACACCCTACGCATGCTCCGGAAGATCTTCCGCTGGATCCAGACCGAAACCAGGAAGACGGTCCCCCAGGCACTCGTCACCAGCCGACTGGACTACGGAAACACCCTCTACGCCGGAACCACAGCCAAGCTACAGAAAAGACTCCAACGCATCCAGAACGCCTCCGCCCGACTCATCTTGGACATCCCCCGACGCAGCCACATCTCCGGCCACCTGAGGGACCTGCACTGGCTCCCCGTCAGCAAGAGGATCACGTTCAGGCTCCTCATCCACGCACACAAGTCTCTCCACGACCTGGCCCCAAGTACCTCAACGACCGCCTGACCTTCTACACGCCCACCCGTCAGCTACGTTCTACTAGCCTCGGCCTCGCCGCCGTACCACGCATCCGAAGAGCCAACGCCGGAGGCAGATCCTTCTCCTACCTGGCGGCCAAGACATGGAACTCCCTCCCCATCCACCTTCGGCTGACCCAGGACCATCTCGCCTTCAGGAGACAACTCAAGACCTGGCTGTTCGAGCAATAGCAGACCCCTTCCTCCAAGCGCCTTGAGACCCTTCCGGGTGAGTAGCGCGCTGTACAAATGGTATGATTGATTGATTGATTGATTAAGTATATCCCAACCAGGACCAATACATTGTAATGGCTTCAGACTGGGTGAAGAGAGTGTAATACCCAGAATTCTTTACCCTAAGCACATGTCCTCTGATCTGGCTGCTTCTTCTGGAAGATCTTCTGTCACAACAGTAGGGCTGAGTCTTACACCTGAGCCTGCACAACCTGCACCTCCATGGGTGGAGATTGAACAGTGAATAGCTTTTGATCATTTATCATAGTGATTAGTGTCATCCCAGAGGCAAGGCATCTATTTCTAAACTTGTTTACTCAATATGCTGGGAAAAATGTGTTGTCCGGTGTTCTTGCCTAGACATCCAACTCTTAAATGCACAGTTATTCACCTGTTATGCTTATCCTTAGCCCAGCAAGGCTTTGCTATGCAAATGGTTAAAGGATATCAATATATGTATATTTACACAAAGAGAGAGAGATGAAAGGTAACTTAAGCTTGGCCTCCCTGACAAAAATATAGCACACAACAGGTGCTGAGGTCAATACATTGGACAGCTTGTTCGCACTTTCAGTAAACAACAGGTTTCCAAAAGAAATGGATAGGTATCCTTACCCATTTATTTTAGTTGCATGCTTCATCATCGGTGACCTATCTGCACCAAAGTAGGTAGATACCTCTTTGTTTAAATCTCCTGCCGTAAATAGATTCTTAAAAAGATTTGTACATATGTTTCCACCAACGCCCTTTGTCAATCCACAGTGGGACCTTTATTCAGTTCTCCCTTTTCTTATGTGTGCTCCTTTCGAGCCTTTGCATCATTGTCCCCTCCAGCTGCTTATTATCAAGACAACCATTCTAGTGGCAATAACATCGGCCCAGAGGGTGAGTGAGTTGCAGGCCTTGTCATCCAAGCCTCCGTATATGATGATCTTTGGAGGTAAGGTGGTGCTTCGCACCCGGTCTTCATTTTTGCATTAGGTGGTGACCCCATTTTATCTGGGTCCGATATACACATTGCCCACCTTTTTTGCTCCCCTGCATTCCTCTAAGGAAGATGATCGTCTCCACCGGCTGGACCCAACAAGAGTGTTGTTGTTCTACCTTGACCACACAAAAGAGTTCTGGGTGGATGACCAACTCTTTGTGGGGTATGTGGAAGCTAAAAAGGTTTGGGCAGTGCAGAAACAGACCATTTCTCGCTGGGCCGTTCTCTGCATTAACATCTGCTTCGCTGTGGCTAACAAGCAGCCCCGTGAGGGCTTATGAGCTCATTCCACCAGGGGAGCGGCTGCGACCATGGCATTGGCTCAGGTGTCCCAGTCATTGACACCTGCCAAGCAGCAATGTGGGCATCATTGCAAACGTTTGCCAAGCATTACTGCCTGGACAGTCAGGTCCACAGGGATGAGCATTTTACCTGTTCGGTCATGCAGGACTTCTTAGTGTGAGAAATCTGTCTGCAGCCCACCGTCAGAATGGTATGGCTTGGGTATCTATTGAAAGGTAAGGAATCTGCAGCTAGAAGTCTCTTTCTGATGAACAAGTTACTTACTTTCTGTAATGCATTATCTGGTAGAGACAATATCTAGCTGCATGTTCCTTACAGACCCACCCATGCCTTCCCGCTCTGTGGAGTCATTTGTTTGGGCTATGGTTGTTCCCTTTTTCAGATCCCTAGTTATGACATACACTCAAGTGTAGTGTAGTTCCTATTTTCCCTATAGGCTCTGCGCATTGGAATAATATAAACAGCAGTTTAGATGTAGGACTAAGGTCATCTAGGTCTCTACTGACTATATTAGACTTAATTAGGTTTGCCAGCTAGCTCAGAGGTCACTAGAAACTTTCTCGAGTAAACAAGGAGGTGTTAACTTCCCTGAATAGACAAGAAGGGATTAGCTTCTGACAACCGCATAAACATGACAACTTTGCTCCCTCCGAATAAAGATTGTATCTCTAGAGTCGTGTTAAAACAATAGACAACTATTTTACTCAGTCAATCGTGCATACTTAGTTGCACCAGAGTGCAGAGAAATAGAGAGACAGGCGTTTTCAATAAAAGGTGTTATTTATTGAGCAGCCTTCTTTCTCATGCAAGAGAAATGAATTGCCACAATTGCAATACTTATCATGAAGTAAAGTGCGTACAGTAAAAGGAGTATTATGAAATAATACTGTAAAAGCATTGATATGGTTTCTTAGCCATATGATACTTTAAAATGGATAAAATATATACATACATAAAAACATTGACTAACATACTCAACTGGTGCTTCTAAGATACGCCTACCCCGGTGTACCTGACCTAAGCCTAATACGTGGGAAGGAGTAAGTAAGTTGCAGTTTAAGTTAAGTTGTTTTTTTGCCAAGAATCTGAATCAAGAGTTCTCTTTAAGGGTTTAGTCAGCTCCGTACCTTGGTTCTAGAATGTAGGAGGTCTTGTATCTCTCTCTCAGGACTCGATCTCCCAGCAACCCGCAAGGGTGACTGGAAACACCAGAGCTGGATTTCTCGGCAGGAGAAAAGACAGCGTCTCTCTCAGTGCGTAAGGGAGGGTCGGCTTCCTTCGGCTCTCGCAACAGCTGGGCGTCGGGCAAGTAGATAGCCGCTCTGCTCCAAACCACCGTGTGTTTGCTTAAGGCAACGTTGGTATGTTTATACCTGAAAGGTACCATGTTTGACGTAAGGGTTGGACATAAGACGTCACTAAGAGCTAACAGTTCTTTCTGGACTCCAGGAGTTCTTGTGCAAATCAAAACAAAAGCAGCGGGAATTCCCAGGCTGCTGGAGGCTTGGTTTGTTTAAAGAACACGTTGTGCTTTCTAAGAGTCTATGGGAGTAGCCTTGCCGTATTTGGACTGCATGGGCTATGCCTGAATATGGACATGATTCTTATGCCTTTATAAGGGTATGTTTTGTTATAACCGCATAAGGGCATGAATCGGGGAAATCTAATTAGGGCCCTAGATAGATTCACAACACAAGTCAATCACTTTATGGCTCTGTGCCTTTGGCGTGGACAAGTGAATAGTTCGGACATCTGCACGCCTGGAGGGCTCCTATTTAGGTGGCTACGACACCATAACTGATGATAACGATGACACGATGTCATGCAGACCCCAATGGAGCCACCAGACGCCACGCAATGTAACTGCGCATGCGAAAGCTTCCGGTTCCAGCCTGACGCCTGGAAAATCAAAGGTAAGGAATCTGCAGCTAGATATTGTCTTTACAAGTTAATGGGTTGCCAGAGGTAAGTAACTTGTTTGTCATTTCTGGACATTTGCGAGGCTGAGTCACAAGGCTCTACTGCCTAGCTAACCAGGTCTGGCAGTATGGGCAGTATGTCAGATCTGTCTTGGAGGATTTCCTGTCTGACCCATTCCATAGACCCACCAACTGCTTTGGTATCTATTCACAAGGTGAGTAATCTGTGGTTAGAAGAAACTATCCGAAGAACAAGTTATTTACTTTCGGTAATGCCTTTTCTGGTTGAGATTCTTTCTAACTATAGATTCCCTACAGAACCATCCTCTTCCCTGTCCTGTGGAATAGATTCACACAGTCCTTTAATAAGATACCAATGTGGAAGTCTGCAAATTGCAATATTCTGATTTCAGTTGATGTGTGTTCGCCAACACGGACAGAGACCAGAAAGAAACTGATGTCAGCGTGTGGAGGTGGTGCAGATGGTGCACAGTCAAAATATCAATTCCTAATTATCGACCTACATTAATATTGAGTTGAAAATATCGAAGGTGAAGAATATTGAGGTCAAGAATATCGTTGGACAGAATATCGACCCTAAGGTAAGTAATACCGATTTTTTTTATATCGATGTAAGTAATATCGAAGTTAGTAATATCGATATCAATTATATCTATGTTACTAATTTCAATGTTACTAATATCGATATTTGTTGTTATGTATTTTATTATGTATTTTATATGTATGTGTTATATGTTTTTTTAAGTATGTTATTTGTTTTAAATTATATTTGTACTATTTTTTGTATAATACAATTTTTATTTTTAATTTAATTTTATGTTTTAGTACTGGAGCGGTTTGTGGGTTTAAAGGGGAATAGGGTGGGAAGTAATTTAATTGTAATGAAGTAATTATTTATTTTCTATTGGTATTGATAATTTTTTTATTTCAAATTAATTATTAATTGGTAATTAATTATTTTAATTGCTAATTAATTTTTTAATTGCTAATTAAGGTTTGTAATTGGTAATTACATTTTGTAATTGGCAATTCCTTTTTTTAAGTGGTAATTAAGGTTTGTAATTGGTAATTGCATTTTTTAATTGGCAACTAATTTTTTTAATTGGGAATGAATTTTTTACAATTGGTAATTGATATTTTTAATTGTTAATTACTTTTTATTCATTGGAAATTTATTTTATTAATTGGTAATTAATTTTTCATAAATTTCTTTTTTATTTAAAAATAAATGTATTGTTTACCATTTTTTTAATTGTTAATCCATTTTTAATTATCAATATGTTTTTTGTTTCGATTTTTTTAGTGTTCAATATTTATTCTTTGGTAATTTATATGTATTCAATAATATTTATTGGTATTTATTGTTATTTTATTGTTAATTATTCAATTGTAATTATGTTTTTTGTAATTATTAATGGGTATTTGCAAATGATGTAGAGTTATTTAAAAATTAAATTTTTAATTATTTTATTTACAACAATTATTTATAAGTATGTTATATTTAACTTCTACGCTATCCAATGCTTTCCCTACTGTTGCACTCTCTGGAGTGGGAATAGTAATTTTTACCCCTACGCTATCCAACGCTTTCCTCACTGTTGCACTCTCTGGAGTGGGAATAGTAATGTTTACCCTACGCTATCCAACGCTTTACCTACTGTTGCACTCTCTGGAGTGGGAATAGTAATTTTTACCCCTACGCTATCCAACGCTTTCCCTACTGTTGCACTCTCTGGAGTGGGAATAGTAATTTTTACCCCTAAGCTATCCAACGTTTTCCTTACTGTGGCACTCTCTGAAGTTGGAATAGTAATTTTTACCCCTACGCTATCCAACGCTTTCCCTACTGTTGCACTCTCTGGAGTTGGAATAGTAATTTGTACCCCTGCGCTATGCAACGCTTTCCCTACTGTTGCACTTTTTGGAGTTGGAATAGTAATTTTTACCCCTACGCTATCCAACGCTTTCACTACTGTTGCACTTTTTGGAGTTGGAATAGTAATTTTTACCCCTACACTATCCAATGTTTTCCCTACTGTAGCACTCTCTGGAGTTGGAATAGTAATTTTTACCACTACGCTATACAACGGTTTCTCTACTGTTGCGCTCTCTGAAGTGGGAATGGTAATTTTAAGTTCTAGGCTATCCAACAATTTTATTACTGTATTTTTTTTACTTATGGATTTTGAATAGTATTTTTTTTATTTAGCTATTTAATTTTTTTGTATAAATTTAGATAATGTAGTATATAATTAATTTTAAAAATATTAAAGGTATATTTAATTTTTTTATTTATTAAACGTAAGTCTTTACTTTTTATTCATCTTTTTGTTTTATGTTTGCAAATATATTTGTAATTTATAATATTATTTATTAATTTATAAATTATTAAAATAATTATTACAACCTATTGTTCAGTATGTATGTATTATATATTTTCTGTTTATGTTTAATCAATGTATTATTATTATATATGTATTATTTATTAATTTTAAACATTATTAGATATTTTTAATTATGTTTACTTTATTTATTAGTGTTATTTACTTTATTTTACATTAATTGTTTTACAAAAAAAAACGATATTTTTAACATCTATATATTTTTTTCGATATTTTTGTACTTACCATGTTGTAGATAGGATGTCGATATTCTTGCCTTCGATATTTCTGCATCGATATTCCTGTAGGTCGATATTTTCTAGGTCGATATTTTGTCAATTATCCGGTGCAGATACAGTGGCCTGATGTCACATCCTGGGGTGTGTGTGTTAACATGTTAACATTATTTACCCTGTATCAGAGTTAAAAGTTTCCATCGGCCATGCTCATGCTTCGGAAAAAGATGCTTTCACACAATATTGTTCATCTCTTTGATTCACCAGTCAACCTTTAGCATTCATGGAGCCACGACAACAAGGTAATGTAACAGGGTGCCAGTCAGTGTTTCCCAGTCCATTTATTTCCACAAGGGGTCTTAGAACCTTGTAGCCTTGTGGGAATTCATAATTCTGCTTTTGTTCAGTAATTTGCAACTCATCACGCTTCAAAATATTTCTAAAATAAATATTCATGCCAACTAATATGAAATTATTAATCAGGGTGCTGCAAATATTACATTCAACCCAAACAGGCATGTGTTTGTTATGCTGTAGGTTTTAATACTGCAGACATAAAGCAGCATACATATTTTATGTGGTGTTTGATTTTCAATTTTTAGGAGTATAAGAATCGAGTTGACCTGCTTGTTGCAGAAATCAGAGCTAAAGAAGAAGAGCACAAGGTGGAGCTAATAAATATTCGTTCTGAGATGCAGGAAGAATGTAAGTTTTTCAATGAGCTGCATTATATTTGTGTTGGCTGAAAAATATTTAGTAGCTTCAAAATAGTTAAAAATAATATATATGTCCTTTAGGCCTGATGTTATTGGGTCTGGGCTAGAGGCAGCTGTACCTATCATCGCCAACATGATGTACAAAGATAAGCAGGGCAAAAGCGCAGCTACCCAGCCCCCGCAGCCATTGGATATTGTCAGTTGCCATTCAGCAGTCATTGTTTATTTGAAATGCCATTTGTGATACATGGAGTTTTACTTGTGCACATCATATACCTATTTTCTTGGTGCATCAGACATACGCGTCTGCCTAAAGAGTACTTCCAGGGCCAAGGATGGACAGGGCAGCATCAATTGAATTGCAACAGAAACCCCATTAATTACATTTATAGTAGTTGTTTAGCAATTGTGGAGCCTGCTTCATTATGATACATTTTAAGACAGGGGTGTAAACATGGGTTCCGTCAGGAGGCGTCTCTGCTCTGCGGAAACATTGAGGGCTCCTGTATTTTTAAGTTTCAAGGTGGCCTCTAGTAGTTCATTTCGTTGGTGCTGATGTGTACACTTGTCCCTGCTTTGCTAATTTTTTACATGATGGGACGAACCGAAGCGCTGAACTTTAACTTAGGGGTCCATTAGGATGACGTCATCCTAGCGGGGATTGGGACCGCCCGCCATAAGGGCGGCGGTCCCGTGGGGGGCATTAGGATGTGCCCGCCAC
This sequence comes from Lissotriton helveticus, assembly GCF_964261635.1. Taxonomy (NCBI): domain Eukaryota; kingdom Metazoa; phylum Chordata; class Amphibia; order Caudata; family Salamandridae; genus Lissotriton; species Lissotriton helveticus. The sequence continues at coordinate 395,966,208 of NC_136059.1, forward strand.
AGTGGCGGGCACATTCTGCATTTGCCTAAACAAAGCGGCAGGCACCGCGCGGTGCCTGCTGCTTTGTTTATGCAAATGTGGCGGGGTACCACAGGTACCCCCCTGTGTGCAGGCCCCACCCCTCCTTAACTCTGGGGGCACACAGGGGGCCCCTAGAGTGAAGACCGCATGCCTTTCCGTGGCGGGATTGCCGCCACGGAAAGGCATGTCTGAAAGCCCATTGTAATATGGCTGGCGGTGTCTATGAGACAACGCCACCATATTAAACATGTTCCTCCCCGGCCGCAAGGCGACCGGGGCGGAAAAGCAGCAGACGGTCTTTATTATTTATTATTATTTATATTCTTATATAGCGCCTGAATAAACCCCCAAAGGGGTATCTCCGCGCTTTGCCAGTCAGAATATAGCTCCAGATGATCTTATTCAAGGGATAGTACATCATACAGGGAAGAAATTAGTTACTGGTAAATAAGTATGTTTTTACGGTCTTCCGGAAAGTCAGGTGGCTAGTGAGTGATCTCAGCTCAAGAGGTAGAGAGTTCCAGAGCACTGGTCCCACATGAGCCAGCGCTCGGCCTCCTTGTCTGGACTTCTTTATTCTAGGTATCTGCAGTAGCTGTTGACTGCTAGAACGCAGAGAGCGCCCAGGTACATGTGGCCGAAAAATTTCGGCCAAATATCTTGGGCCTTCGCCTATAACACTTTTGTGGATGGTGCATAGGGTCTTAAACTGCACTCGTTTCCTCACCGGTAACCAGTGGAGTCTAGTCAGCAGGGGGCGGGAAGGAGTCCTAGAGGGAACGTTCAGGACTGTCCTTGCCGCCGTATTTTGGACTACTTGTAACTTATTAAGTTGTCCTTCGTTGGCTCCTAAAAGAAGACCGTTACAGTAATCCACTCTGCTGATGACTAGCGCCTGCACAAGTGTTTTCCTGTGGCAATCTGGTAAATAGGGAAACACTCTTCTTAGCATCCCAATTGCCCGAAAGCAGGTACCAGCCACCTGGTTTACATGATCTTTAAACGTGAGTGTCTGATCTAGTAACACTCCCAAGTTTTTTACCGTACTCTTAGGGCTGGGAACAGAGCCTAATTCTGAGGGCCACCATTCAGGTGACCAGTGTGTTGCCGCTTGTCCAAACAGCATGACCTCTGTTTTCTCTACGTTGCATTGAAGACAGTTTGATGACATCCACTCTGATATTGCTCTCATTCCATCTGCAAATGATCTTTTTATAGCAGGGGTCAGACTTTTAAAAGGAAAGAGGAGTTGGGTGTCGTCAGCGTACGACACCGGGGTAAACCCAAATGATCTTGCTAAGTTGGCCAAGGGGGCCACATACACATTGAAAAGTGTCGGGCTTAAACATGAGCCCTGTGGCACTCCCTTGTTGAGCTCCCTATAGATGGATTTATGGGAGCCCAGCCAAACTTCTTGGGAGCGACCGGATAGAAAACTTTCCATCCATGTCAGAGCCACTCCTTCCAAACCTACGTCCTTTAAACGATCGAGAAGCACCGTGTGAGACACCGTATCAAAAGCGGCGGAGAGATCCAACAGCACCAGAATCATAGAGCTGCCCTCATCCAGTGCCATTTTGATGTTATTGGTCACTGTTTGGAGGGCTGATTCGGTGCTGTGGTTAGGCCTGAACCCAGATTGCGAGTAGTCCAGGCCCTCCGTCGCTTCTAGATGTCCTGATAGATAAGTGTTCACGTGCTTCTCTGCTATTTTGCCGATATAAGGCAAAAGTGAAATGGGACGCAGGTTTGAGAGGTCTGTCCATGGGTAAGCCGCTTTTTTTCTGATTGGGTTTACCACCGCTCTTTTCCAGTCTGCCGGGACCTGTCCTTTCATGAGAGAGGTGTTAATAACACTCTTTATGGAGGGTCCTAAGAGAGAAATCAGAGGGGCAACCATCTTGGCAGGGAGGAGGTCATGTGGAGATCCAGATTTAATATGGGCGATAAGGGAAAGGAGCTCTGCATTGTCAATTGGAGGAATAGCTAGCAGCGGATGTTTATTGTACTTTGGCGGGATCGGGGATAGGGGCTTATTGGCATCACCCATGTTATTATTAGCTGCCACTATTCTTCCATAAATAGTATTTATTTTTTCCTCGAAGAATAGCGAGATTTCATCGCATAGAATCTGCAAAAAATCGTCAGAGCTCTCACATGCTGCGGGTTTTATAAAATTCTGCAGAATTTTAAAAAGCTCTTTGGGACAGTTACCTGCTTCTGTTAATTGTTGCATTAAATGGTGTTTCCTAGCTTGCTTTATGTTTTTATAGTATATTATATGGGCATCTAGAAAAACTGCTCGAGTCTCCTCAGTTTTACTTCTCCTCCATTTTTGCTCTACTCGTCTACATTTCCGCTTCTCTTCTCTTAACTCAGGTGAGTACCAGCTCTCCTGCTTGGAGGAAGGATGCTGTTTGTGTGATTTTAAAGGGGCTATGATGTCGATGGCTCGCTTAATTGAATCATTAAGTTTAGCCAGCGCTGTATCTGCTGTGTCATCTGCCAATATGGCAGGTTGTATCCAAATTTCCTGTAGTTTATTGACTGAGATTTTATGCCATTGACGGCGCCAGATAGGAGAAGATGGTGCTTTATTAATGGATCTTTTTGGAGTCAGTAAGTTAAATTCTAACAAGAAATGATCCGTCCAAAGAATCTCTTTTGCTGGAAGACAGGTTAATTTAGTACAGTTGGAAAAAACTAAGTCTAGCGTATGGCCGCCCCTATGTGTTGGTCCTTTATTTTGTAATTCTAGACCTAAATTTGATAGATCCGTGAGTAGGGAAATGGATTCGGATAGTTCTGGCTGATCTATATGGATGTTAAAATCTCCCAAGAGAATAAAGTCTTCTTTAGATTTAAGACGGGGAGCTAAAAGCTCTTGGAGAGTGAGCGCAAAGTCAGGGTTTGATCCTGGTGGTCGATAAGCCAGGGCGCCTTTCCAGGAAGTGTGGCTAGTTAGGTCGATTTTAAAGATCATGATTTCTAGTTGTAGACTTCGATGTTGCTCGAGTATTGTGACCTTTATCTCGTCCTTATGTATTATGGCCAAACCACCACCTGTTTTCACTTCTCTGTCTAGATGTTTGAACTTATATCCAGATGGGATCCCCATTGCTATAGCTGTAATTGTGTGGGGCTTCATCCATGTTTCAGTAAGGAAACATATATCCGGCTGAATAGTTTTAACTAAATCCCAAACCTGATGCTGGTGTTTGGGTAGGGATCGTACATTTAGGAGGAAGCTCTTTAATCCATCTAAGGGAGTGTTTCCCTCTGGTTGGATAGTACTAGTGAGTGAATGACGTCGACACTGAAGACATGAAAAACCTCCCTCAACTGTCGACCAGGGTATTTTTGTGCAACATTCAAATAGTGGCTTGAGATCCCGTAAAGTTTGGGCGGAATAAGTTATATAATTTTCGCTCATATCTGTTAGAGCTGGGCGGACTGAGACGGAGTCCATGGCCCCTGTGCCCCATCCTGTCGCGGACGGGCGCAGACGGGCTGACTCAGGCGAGACTACGGCGCTCCCGCAAACGCGACCGCTAGCGCGGTAGAGCGTCCCTTTCCTTTTATGTGGTCCACTAGAGCGCTCTCACCGCTCTGGGCCACACTCAAGATGGCCGCCGTGTAAAGATTTCCCAATCCCCAAATGAAGCCCAATAAAGCCCGAAAACGGCCGCTAGAGCCGTGAAATGACGGCGAAAATGCGTGCAGGAGTGCTAGGGGTGTGCTGTCTGCATTACAGGATGAAAAAAAAATTTTTTAAAAATGACGATTTTTGATTAAAAAAGCTTCAAACAGCTCACAAGAACAACAGTTTTTGGTAGCCCTTGGCAGGTAGCGCTTCCAGATCGTATTTGGCACAGAATCTCGCGAGCGCTGACACAGGGCTCCTTTTATGGGGTTCACTAGAGCGCTCTCACCGCTCTGGGCCACACTCAAGATGGCCGCCGTGTAAAGATTTCCCAATCCCCAAATGAAGCCCAATAAAGCCCGAAAACGGCCGCTAGAGCCGTGAAATGACGGCGAAAATGCGTGCAGGAGTGCTAGGGGTGTGCTGTCTGCATTACAGGATGAAAAAAACAATTTTTTAAAAATGACGATTTTTGATTAAAAAAGCTTCAAACAGCTCACAAGAACAACAGTTTTTGGTAGCCCTTGGCAGGTAGCGCTTCCAGATCGTATTTGGCACAGAATCTCGCGAGCGCTGACACAGGGCTCCTTTTGTGGGGTCCACTAGAGCGCTCTCACCGCTCTGGGCCACACTCAAGATGGCCGCCGTGTAAAGATTTCCCAATCCCCAAATGAAGCCCAATAAAGCCCGAAAACGGCCGCTAGAGCCGTGAAATGACGGCGAAAATGCGTGCAGGAGTGCTAGGGGTGTGCTGTCTGCATTACAGGACGAAAAAAACAATTTTTTTAAAATGACGATTTTTGATTAAAAAAGCTTCAAACAACAGTTTTTGGTAGCCCTTGGCAGGTAGCGCTTCCAGATCGTATTTGGCACAGAATCCGTCCGCCGCGGTCCCCCCCGCCATACTAATATGGCGGGAGGAAAACTAGTGTGGATGTCGAGCGGATTCCCTCCGTCAGGCCGGTGGTGGCTACCGCCAGCCTGGCGGAGGCAATCCGCCCGACATCCTAATGGGCCCCTAAGTGTGCAGATATCTGAATGAGTTACTCCAGTTTCATTTCTATCACCTCACTTGTAATTTCCTGCCTCGACAGCCCCTCACTTGGATGTACCCACAACGACCTGCCCCTTATTTACATAGCAAATGAGCACCATTGTTATGTTATGTTATGTGACATTTTTGTTATGTGACATTGGCTGATATAAAACCATAAATTATTCTGCTTTTCTCATCACGGAAATCACTCAAATTCATCCTTGTTCACGCGCAACTGCCTCAACATTTGGGTATTCACATTGTTCAGTCATATCGCAGAGTCACACAAATACATGACCTTATGTTACTACTTGGCACCATTTGTGTATTGATCACTGACCATCAGCCACTCACAACTTACCAGCAGCATCATCTAATGATTCTCTCAATGTAAATCGCCACACACCCAGTTGTCACACAACCTATTCACCCACAGCTGCTTATCACAGAATTAGTCATTGACATCACCCACCTATTTATTGAACACCTCAACCAGTGCAAATCACCAACATTACAATCTTTATAAATGAGAGATACCAGAATATAACTTGATGAGGAAAGGATCACCATGAACTTGATGATACAAGGATGCTGAGCAAGATGCTGAGAGAGACACAACACTTTTCCCTCCGTAACAGAGCTAAACTGAGTTAAAATGAGAAAGAATCATTACAGATTTGGAAACTGAAATGAACTTGCAGGGAAACAAAATACTAACATCGCAAAAGAGAGAGGATATAAATAGTAATTACCCACTGACATGTTCATCAAAACACTCCAAAGGAGAGAATTTAGAATGTAATTATCCAGTGACATAGTCATTAAGAGACGCTGGTCTTTTGCGCAATCTTGTACTTCTTTGATCTGGCACAACATCATCTGTTTGAGAGAACCGGAGCTATTGACAGATGTGTCACAGTTTTTCTTTGAATCATCACACAACTGCAACCGCTTCCTGCACAAACCAGAGCCAAGCACCACCACACGACTCTTGTTCCAGATCCTGCCATCATCAGTGTTGTCAGCATTTTTAGGGGAAGCGTAAGCAAGCGCTGCTCTGCGAAGAGCTGTGGTAGTTCAGTATGGAGAGAGTACAGAGAGAAGCCCCGGACACATTTTTCATTGGCTTGTGTGTTTGTCCTTTGTAAATGCTGTTTTCTGAATCATTATGAGGCTTGTTAGTCCCTCCTTAGTAATGCCATATCATCATTAGTATACTCTCATGGCTACTGGCACCTTTACTTCGTTGTTACACCATACGTGTACTTTTTTTCAGTTTCCTGTTCCCGTGCCCCTCCCTTTGTCCCCATTCCCTTTGTTCCCGCACCCCTCCCGCTGTCCGTTGTATCTCAGCTCGTGGGGGCCATGTACGCACGCTTGTTTTAAACAGTGGTCGACCGCTTTAACTTCACCAGTGGCGGCCGCACGGCTCAATGTTATTCCTCCTCTTACAGCACTCAGCTTACTTTAATAGCAACACAGGCAGCACGACACCCGCTTGCACATCATCAACATGGACGCCTCAGTTGTAGGTTCAGATTCATCAGAGAGCACTTTGCCGGCAACGAATTGCTTATAGTGGTTTGGGTATTTGAGTGGATCATGACTGGAATATACTCGTTAGAAGTTTCCCTAACCGTTTTTATTTCTTGACAGGTTCCTCTTCCTTATGATGTTGTTCCTGGATAACACCCCTCCCACCTTCACTCATCCTCTAAACGGGGGCTTTCAAACAGACTTGTCAACATACGTCTCCATGGTCCAAGTAGCTGAACCCATCTGCATTTCGGATTTCTTTGTACACGTCTGGAGTTTGCATTCCTTCTTTTGCTGCCTTTCTTCCCCGTGAGCGCTACGCGCATCCAAGAGGGGATAAGAAATGGGTGCAGGAGAAGCCACGGTGAGCCATCATTATTTAATGAGAAGCAGAATGCATGCATATCGTCAGTCCCGCCCTGAAGGGCCAGCGCACGCACCTACAGAGCGCTCTGGCTCGTCTTTCAATATCTCGCTTCGATAGAAGGTGGCCGGTTGCTGGCGTGTGGTGAAACAAGGCCGGCGTGTCTTCGTGAATGAGGGATTCTAGAGGTGCGCTTCTGATGAAAGATGTAGCTCAAAGAGAAGCAGCGTTTATTCGCAGTGCGCGGAAAGCACTTAAAACTGACGCGGGGTACTGATGGCTTGTGTCAAGTGCATATGAGTAAACAAACGTAAATTTTCAATAAATGTTTCTCTTTGCTCGTCCGTTAGTTCATAATAACGCCGAACACATCGGCTCACTGCCATTAAGAGTGATATTTTAATTGAAAAATAGCTGTAGGCTCATGTTTAAAACACTACTCACTGAAATTCGGATGCAGGTCAGAAAAACAAGGAAAGATAACAAAGCTGGATTCCCTCCTTTATTTCTTCATCTCCACCTTCCGCACACATTAAGGTACTTTAGATCTGATGGGAGACAGCTGGATGAAAGGATCACTCATATCACCATCGCTCCCGCTCTCCTGTCCTTCCTAAGGGAGAGCACTGGTAAAAGGACTTAGGGAGTTATAGGCGAAATCACATTTTTAGCATGAGCCAGCGCCCAAGCGCTGCTCTGCAAAGAGCTGTGGTAGTTCAGTACGGAGAGAGTACGGAGAGAAGCCCCGCCCACATTTTTCATTGGCTTGTGTGTTTGTCCTTTGTAAAAGCTGTTTTCTGAATCATTATGAGGCCTATTAGTCCCTCCTTAGTAATGCCATGTTGTAATTTGTATCCACCCATGGCTACTGGCCCCTTTACTTCGTTGTTACACCGTATGTGTACTTTTTTCAGTTTCCTGTGTTGTCCATGTTCTCCATCCTCCTGCCCCCCTCCCTTTGTCCCCGTTCCCTTTGCTCCTGCCTTCCTCCCGTTGTCCATTGTCTCACAGCTCGTGGGGGCCATGGACGCACAATAGTTTTAAACAGTGGTCAGCCTCTTTAGCTTCACCAATGGCGGCTGCAAGGCTCAGTGTTATTCCTCCTCTTACTGCACTGTGCTTACTTTAATTGCAACACGGGCCGCGTTTTATACTTCAGCAAAGCGCCCGCTTGCATATTTTCAACACAGGAGCTACTCTCTAATAAAGCACATCGCGTTTGATGATAATATTAAATCAGGCGCTGTGCTGTAGCATAAAGTTTCATAACATTTATACTTCCTCATGGTGTCCGCTTTCTTATTATCAACACGGGGGCCACTCTTTAATAAAGCACAGAACTCTTTTTTAGGTCTCCCCCAGGCAGCGCATGCGCTGTCTCGTTGAGACATGCAGTATTTGCTTTAGTATGTGAGTCCCCGCCTCCTTTTTTGTATTTGTTATTGAGTCTGTCTTTCATAGTGTACTACTTGCTATTGGCTTATTGTGTTCTAAGTGTCTCCTTTTTTGCTTTTGGGCATGCCTATGGCTATTGGCCCCTTTACTTTTATTAGATTTTTTTTTGGGTCTGTTGTTTTTACGAGATCTCTTTTTTTAATGTGGGTTGCTTTTTTTTCCATTGAATCATGCGTGTGATATTGTAATACTTGAAATGTTTCAGTTTCGGACAGAGTTCCCAGGCATGTATACATCTTTTTTTTTTTGCAGGCAAACGCGCCCACACGCAATATTGACGCAGTTGATAAAAATGTTTTACTTCGAGGCAAATGCGCCCACACGCAATATTGACACAGTTGAAATGTTTTTTTTACTTTGAGGCAAACGCGATTATTGACAAACTTCTAACCTTTGAGCTTATGCCAAGTGTGTTTCCAGGCACGTAATCTTGTTTTACATATTAGTATTAAAGCCTCGAGCATCCGGGAACACTAGGAGCCATGTAGGGATACGGCAGAGAATGAGCTCATTTGTTCGCTGCCAGTGGCACGTAGACACACTCACCGGCTCTGCCGGATTGTTTTAAGCCTGACCCAAAGATGCCCGTTGTTAGCAACGTGGCTCCTCCTTGATGCGTGACTGCACAGGCGCAGTGTACTGTATGCTGCCGCCTCCTCAACCACCACTCCTCCCCCTCTCAGGCGGCTATCAGCGGGATACACTCGGCCAATCAGAACGCGGCTTGTTTAGGCACCGGCCTTGAAGGTGGTCTGTGCAAGAGCGGGCTGACGCTGGTGTTCCCTCACAGCCACGCTCACAGTCATGCACGCCTCTCCCCCTTTACACTTAAAGTGATAACAGAGGACAGTGAAGATGTCTAGGAAGTCATGGGGATGCAGCTGTTGACCGAAGGTGAGTGGATATCTGGGACGATGGAGACGAGAGCCGTGACATAGATAGAGTCATACCTGGATGGCCAATCGGCAGTGCCGTGATGAGGTCCCTGAACGCTTGCATCCGACTGTGAAGGCGAGGGGCCAATGCGGGAGCTGGGGCTCCCGATGCTCAATCCCGACTGGGGGTTAGTAGTCAGGGAGGTGCAGCTCCCCATGAGAAGCTGCTCCGGACCGGTGCTGGGATGTTTAACTGTATCCCCCTCTAGCGATGGAACCGGCACGTCAAGACAATCAACAGGCGGCACTGCTCGCTTTTGGCCGTGCCCAAGGATACCTATTGCTACAGCCACATCCTCTAGGAGCTGCTACTGGACGCCATCCAGCTGCAGGAGCTGCTCAAGGTGAGGGGGTGGGGAGGTCCTGCATACCCAGGGGCAGTCACCTGGGGAGGCGTGTGCGTTGGCACCTGTGTCCCGTCGTTGGTACACTGCATCAGGGCACTATGGGGGGAATGAATCACAGGCTGCACCCGGGAACTCGATGCTGGCATTAAAATGACTGCATACTGCAGCGTGTTCCCACTTTCCTCCTGCACTGTGACACAAATGCAGCCTTTTGTGGACAGCTGTGACATGTTAAGCCTTCTCCGAGCAGGCTTTTATTCTTCCCGAGGGACAGAAACTGTTCTAGAGCTCTTCATGAGTGAATTATGAAGAGCAGCACACTCTGGTCGCGGCTGTGCTCAGCAGTGCAGCAGTTGACCGCCTGCAGGGAGTGCTGCAGAGTAAATATTTTGAATTGTTCGATTACGTGGGAAAAGAGCCAAAAGGTAGTGACTCGCAGCTTCACGTTGTCTTTCAAATATGGTGCTATGCGTTGCTGCTTTTGTTCTAAAACATGAGCACAGTTTGGATTTAAACTTATGACAGACATCTTCCATAGAATATTTTATTAGCACCAAAAGCACTTAGTTCCTAATTATAATTTAACATGAATACGTGTTAACCAGAAATAGATTCCCATGCGCAGAATCATAAACTGTTTACTGGGTGAAGAGAATTTGTTAATGACCAAGCGTGCACTGAAAGTACAACTTTTAGTTGCATTTTCCTTTGTGGTTAGATTTAATGTAAGCAGGTACGTTTTTTAGCGTGAAAAAATATTTTTGCAACAAGATCTTTCAAGCTCTGTTATAATTTATAAGTCCCTTACTTTCTTTTCAGTGATCTACTTTTCTTTTGGAAGAAGTTTGTTGTGTTTCGATTTAGATTCCGTATGAATTTCCTGATTCATGCCCTTATATAGGTACAATTCACATTGCCCTTATATAGGCATAGAAATCCAGTCCTTATTTAGGCATAGGTCAAGGTAAGAGAGAAGACCCCTCGTGTTCCAGGGAACAGGGTACTATGTGACCAAGTTAGTCTAGAGAAAATCCCTGGAATAGTACTAGAGATTGCAGTGTGCAAGGGACAAATACTCTTTTGTGTCCAAAACACCCATAAGAATATTATTCAGGGACACACCAAAATCCAAAGTATGACGTTTACAGTCTTTTATTAAAACAGAAATATGATATTAAAATTTCAGAAAAAATCAATCAATTCTTCTGAAAACATACAGTGTCAACAATGTAAATTACATTTCATACTAATAAAAAGTTTTTTTTAAAAGCACATAAATAACATTTTCTAAATTAAAAAAGAAAACTACATAAGGATCTAAATGCGGAACAAATACAATACAATACAGTACAGTGATATCAGTAACACAAAGTATACAAAACAAAAAACACCCCAATGATAATACTCGCTCGAATGTTGTTTCAACTAATTAGTGGGATCCAATAGCCTTACTCAATTTGCATATTAATACCACAGTTGTTAAATTTGTATATAGTTAGTATCTTCTAGGCCTTGTTGGATTGTCTATCTTTCCGTGCGTCAACGCGTTTCGGTGTTGGTACCATGGATACGGTCACACCTTCCTCAGGACAATTAATAATGGGGTCCTTAGTTTCACAAAAAAAGGTTTCTTTCTGTGTATTAAAGAGATATCTGTCATTATGGTACGCCAGAAATTTTAAATTGTGCATCGATAGCATTAGCATCTACACTTCCATCCTAATGTGAGTTATTCATATAAGTGTCATATGTAAACTAATATATATCATTAGTTTTGCCTTGGATGTCTATATTATCTCTACGGTCTCCACATTTTGTTTTCTTGATATGACCATTATTAAAGCAAGAACACAAGATCCCAAACCATTTCTATATGGGCATTTCTGACATATTTTGTGCTGATAAATTTGTACAATTTTACAATACATTACACCTTTATAGGGCTCAGACCCTCCGTTGTACTTTGGTCAATGGCATATTAGGAATGGGTATGTATAGGGAATCCCGTTGGTTCCTAATTTCTTTCTGAATATGATAACAGTGAAGTAGCTCCTTTACTAACAGGGTCTGTTTTTAATTAATCATTCGAGTTCCAGTATTTACTTCAAGGATCTTCTTACTTAATGATAGAAAAACATTTAACGTAATGTTTGATTTTTTTGTTTTTATTCTTTAGTTAGATTCTATATATTACTAACCTTTAAAGATCTTGACGAGATGACACCATAGTGTACTTAAAGTGTCCCTTAGCGACCAGTTTCACTAGGTAATGGAGATGTCTCTTAGCGTGGCGAGTTATGGATCATTCTTATCTATTAAACATAATTATTGCAACAGTTACATTTCGGACTTATCATGCTTTTTATCCTATCTCTTATTGGCACTTTTGCCTGCTATCTAGCTTACCTTTTACTAGTGAATGAAGCGTTTTCGTTTATTCCGTGTGTTTGTAAATATTCTCGTGTTACCATACGCTCTTCGGTTTCCACGTATAGATACTTCGCGGGTATCTGTTGTTTAAAAATTGGTATAGATCGGACTTAGTTTCTGATCATATATACACTATATCCCAACCCCGAGTGTTTAACATTATGTCGGTAAACTCACCTTCTCTTTAGTTTAAAGATGATTTCCCGCACTTGTCACTGGCTACAGGGGGTGGCTGTTTTGTGCGTATTTCAGCGGTTCCAAACCAGATATGTTCTATGGAGAAGAGCATGGTTGTAATGGCTCTACTTCTTTTGATATCATATACGTTATTCTCTCTACTGCTACACTTTCTAAAGAGTATGCCCAATAGCTTCTCTCATGTTCGCCTGTTTGTTAGTGGATTACTTTACGCTTCCAGGATTTAAACTACATCCTTATGTACTCCCACTTAAATCATTTAGCTCCCTCATGGTAAAACCTCATCCCTCTGCTCGATTCTAAAATTACAGCGATTCCTTCAGGTTATCTTAGATATATTCATCGTTCCCCTTCTATCGATAGAGTCCCCTTATATTCTCTGGCCCCCGTTTCTATTCTATTTATTTAAATAGGAGCGTTTTATTACCGATGATCCTACTGCACCTAGCAGGTTCCGCACTTTCTTTGTTAGTTCTTACGGTCCCTGGTTCCTGTAAACAAACAGCCTTCTTTTCGGGCTCGGAATCTTACTAAATATTTACTCTTGTCAGGACCTTGTGGCGGTGCCAAATGACCTCGCTAATCTATTTCCCCCGGGTTTTGTACACTCATCTGCCGCCTTATCGTGCCATGCTTTCCCTCCTGTGTGCCGGTATATCAATGAGGGCCGGGCTTGTGGTTTTGCATCTATTTAAAGCGGAGTCATTAATACGGCTCAGCTGTGTTGTGCGCGGTATTCCTACGCTACCTTTTCACGCATGCGCGCTGTCGTGTATAGAAAGCACGTAAACTGGGGCCATCTTTAATGGGGTTTATTGTCTTAATTCACGAAGGGTTGGCACTTATCCGTGTTATTAAATCTCTTTCATATTGGCTAATCTATAGTGAATTATTATTATTCCTTCCATTTGTTTAAAATCCCCCTTATCTACTGTATCAGACACAGACTGGTGTTTATTAGTATTTATTTGTCTTCACATTCTTGATAAATTATAATTGTGTACTTTATATATTTAAAGCGAGGTTTTTTAATCTTAAATTTACCTACACATTTATTGACAAATTATAGTTCTATTCTATACACCTATGTCTCTAAATATTAAAGGGTATTTCTAATCTCTATGTTATTTTCAGGGTTCAGAACCGGAATTCTAATCTCGCCTCAATTCAATTTACTAGTTTTTCCTGTGTATAATAAATCAATGAGTCCCAGTCCTCTCTGTGTTCAAACCACCTTTAATGGTATTGAACTTTACCATATACCACTGTTCTTGTTGTTTCCTTCTTTTTTTACTATCTCCCATTCTGGTCTGTTCTTTGATTTTCTCCACTATAACCCATCTAATGTCCTTGTCAGTATGATTTTTTTCTCTCCAGTGGTTCACTAGGAGGGCATTTTCCTTGTTCAGTCTGATTGCTGATTTATGTTCCCCTATTCTTACTCTAAGTTCTCTTTCTGTTTCCCCTATATATCCTAGACCGCAAGGACACAAAATCAAATAGATCAGATTTTTACTTCTGCAGTTATTCAATGTGCATATCCTATGTCTTGCAGAGTTGATACAAACTTCTTTTGTTACAAGACACTGATCGCACACACTGCAGGATCCACATTTGTGATTTCCTACCGCTTTTTCTCCTGTAAGGGTTCTTTGATTATCTATGATATCTTCCCTGTAGGTGTGAACCAGGGTGGAGCGAAGGTTTTTATTTTTCCTATAAGCATATAGTGGTCTGGGAAGTATGTTGTCTGCTCCATCATTGAGGATCTTCCAATTGTGATTAATCACATTTTTTATTTGGTTTGCAATGTCAGAGAATTGGCTCACCATGACAATTTGATCTACAGTTGACTTTTTATTTTTATTTTCTAGGAGGCTGTCCCTGTTATAATAACGTGCTCGCTTAAGAGAGTGGTTAATCAATTTATTTGGATATCCTCTTTCCTTAAATTTAAGCTTAGTCTGTTCTGCATGTTTATAAAAATCCTCCACAGATGTACAGTTTCTCCTCAGGCGGAGAAATTCTCCAAACGGTATGTTGTCACGCTGACTTTTAGGGTGATAACTTTTGTAGTGGAGAATCGTATTTCGATCAGTCCCTTTTTTATATAATTCCACCGCCAGTCTATCGTTTTCATTTTTTATAGTAATATCCAGAAAGTCTACTTTTAGGTTACTATGGGAGGCTGTAAATTTTAAATTGCTGTCTCCCAGGTTGATCCACGTGAGAAATTCATTTAGGTTTTCTTCTGTCCCTGACCAAATGAAGAAAATGTCGTCTATAAACTACACCCAGTTACGGATGTTCTCATAAAAGGGACTGACATCATTATAGATGTGTTTTTCCTCGAATACGCTGACATAAATACAGGCCAGACTCGGGGCGCAAGTTGCGCCCATACTGGTACCTTTGCACTCTAGGTAAAGGTCTTTTTTGAACAAAAAGATGTTATTGAGGAGCTCCTTTGACACTCATTTAATTATAAGATCCTTACTACCTCCTATAATTTCAGTTTCTTCTAGAAGTTTCTTGATGACTTCTATTGTATCATGTTGGGGTATGTTTGTATATAGTGACTCTACATCTAGAGTCACCATATACTCGCATTCCCCTTCAAAGGGTAACCCTTCAACCTTTGTGATCATATCAGATGTGTCCTTGATATAGGATTTCCGTTGTTGCACTAAGGGGTTTAAGAATCTGTCAGCATACTTGCTGAGTGGCTCTAGTAAAGAGTCAATAGAGGCCACTAAGGCAGCCCATAAAATTCTGGTGTCTTAGGACTTTCATTGTGAAGGAACTTATACTCTTCTTCTGTGATTTCTCCATTGTTTTTAGCTATTTCTAACATAGTTTCCACTTCTTTTTTTAGGATATCTAGACTTCTTTGGGATATCCTAGTATAATGTTGTGTGTTTGATAGAAGGGACATTACTCTCTGCTCATAGTCAACCGTGTCTAGGATAACAACACTTCCACCCTTATCTGCGGGTTTTATAGTTATTTTGGTGTCCTGGGCGAGGGAGGTCATTGCTTCTCTCTGATTAGCAGAGATGTTGTGGGTTTGAAAATGTCTTTTCTCTAACAATTTACCTATTTCTAGTTTTACCATACTCTCAAAGATGTCAATATTTTTATCCACCATACCTAGACTGGGGGTAAAATTCGATTTGGCTCTTAATCCTGAATCTGTAGGGGGTTCCCTTTCTGGCTTATTTTCAAAAAATCTTCGGAGTCTTATTTTCCTAAAAAAAGATCTAAGATCTTTTTCAAGTTGGAATTTATTAATGCCCGCCGTGGGGACAAAACTAAATCCCATCCTGAGTACCTGTTCCTCTACATTTGTTAGGATTCTGCTAGATAGATTGATGATAGGTGTACTTTCTATCTCCAGTACACCTTGTTTCTTGTTCGTTTGTATTTCTGAGGAGCCGGGTTCCTCTGGTATTCCTGATCTTGATCTCTCAGGCCTGGTTTTCGTGTGTATTGCCCCCGTCCCCTGTTTGAGAATCCCCTTTGGGGTCTTTGGGGACGTTGATCTAAAAAATCATCATACTCTCTATTGGGGTGGGTATATCCTACATCCTCTCTCTGCGGTGTGTCTTCTTCACCTCCGCTGCTCTCTGAAGATCCAGAGAAGTTCGCGTGTTTAGGTCTTCTATGTTGGAACCTAACCCTCGGTTCCCTCCCCCAAGTTTGTTCCGACTGTTCTGTGTAATAGTCTTTTTTAAGGAAAGGGTAGATGACTTCGTGACTAAATTTATTTATATCTTTTCTTAATTTCTGGGTTTTTCTATTCGTTAGATACTCACAGTATCCATTCATGTCCTGGTTAATTTCTTCTATTTTTTTTCTTTGCTTCATCCAGAGCATTAGAGTCTATGAGTGTTTTTTTCTAATTCTTCCATTTCCCTTTTCTCTATTAGAATGGTACTTTGTGCTGTCTCAATTATTAAATTCATCCAGTCTCGACTGCATCTGTTGGAGATGAATGTCCAGGTTTCCAGAAATTTAGGGTTATCAATAAAAAGCCCAGGTTCATTGCGGATTTGAAGCCCTATCGGTATGGTGCCTGCTCTTACATATTGGGTCATAAACTCGGCATGCAGTTCAGTCCGAATAATTTTCTTCTTTAAGTTACCTAACTGATTCCACTTTTCCCCCCCATTGGGGACTACTGTTACTGTGTTCCCATTACGATTAGAGCCCAAGATTTTAGTGAGTTGTTCTTCGCTGAAGCCAAAAGTCCTCAGTGTATCCATCTCAATATTGGATCGGAGATTATAGTTTTTAAGGAAAACTAGAGATAAAACCTGTAAAGTCTCTCCAGCACAAGGCCGTACTTATAAGTCAAGGTAAAAGAGAAGACCCCTCGTGTTCCAGGGAACAGGGTACTATGTGACCAAGTAAGTCTAGAGAAAATCCCTGGAATAGTACTAGAGATTGCAGTGTGCAAGGGACAATTACTCTTTTGTGTCCAAAACACCCATAAGAATATTATTCAGGGACACACCAAAAACCAAAGTATGACGTTTACAGTCTTTTATTAAAACAGAAATATGATATTAAAATTTCAGAAAAAATTAATCAATTCTTCTGAAAACATACAGTGTCAACAATGTAAATTACATTTCATACTAATAAAAAGTTTTTTTTAAAAGCACATAAATAACATTTTCTAAATTAAAAAAGAAAACTACATAAGGATCTAAATGCGGAACAAATACCATACAGTACAGTGATATCAGTAACACAAAGTATACAAAACAAAAAACACCCCAATGATAATACTCGCTCGAATGTTGTTTCAACTAATTAGTGGGATCCAATAGCCTTACTCAATTTGTATATTAATACCACAGTTGTTAAATTTGTATATAGTTGGTATCTTCTAGGCTTTGTTGGATTCTCTATCTTTCCGTGCGTCAATGCGTTTCGGTGTTGGTACCATGGATACCTTCACACCTTCCTCAGGACAATTAATAATGGGGTCCTTAGTTTCACAAAAAAAGGTTTCTTTCTGTGTATTAAAGAGATATCTGTCATTATGGTACGCCAGAAATTTTAAATTATGCACCGATAGCATTAGCATCTACACTTCCATCCTAATGCGAGTTATTCATATAAGTGTCATATGTAAACTAATATATATCATTAGTTTTGCCTTGGATGCCTTTATTATCTCTACGTTCTCCACATTTTGTTTTCTTGATATGACCATTATTAAAGCAAGAACACAAGATCCCAAACCATTTCTATATGGGCATTTCTGACATATTTTGTGCTGATAAATTTGTACAAATTTACAATACATTACTCCTTTATAGGGCTCAGACCCTCCGTTGTACTTTGGTCAATGGCATATTAGGAATGGGTATGTATAGGGAATCCCGTTGGTTCCTAATTTCTTTCTGAATATGATAACAGTGAAGTAGCTCCTTTACTAACAGGGTCTGTTTTTAATTAATCATTTGAGTTCCAGTATTTACTTCAAGGATCTTCTTACTTAATGATAGAAGAACATTTAACGTAATGTTTGATTTTTTGTTTTTTATTCTTTAGTTAGATTCTATATATTACTAACCTTTAAAGATCTTGACGAGATGACACCATAGTGTACTTAAAGTATCCCCTAGCGACCAGTTTCACTAGGTAATGGAGATGTCTCTTAGTGTGGCGAGTTATGGATCATTCTTATCTATTAAACATAATTATTGCAACAGTTACATTTCGGACTTATCATGCTTTTTATCCTATCTCTTATTGGCACTTTTGCCTGCTATCTAGCTTACCTTTTACTAGTGAATGAAGCGTTTTCGTTTATTCCGTGTGTTTGTAAATATTCTTGTGTTACCATACGCTCTTCGGTTTCCACGTATAGATACTTCGCGGGTATCTGTTGTTTATTTAGGCATAGTCCATGGTAACCAAATACAGGCATGGCTACTTACATCTGTTCATCTACGTCACAACAATTTCTTGGAAAACCAGACTCTTAAGCCGTTCGGGACTTCCCCTTGCTTGAACATTGAGTTCTCCAAGAAACTCATTATTATGCAGGAACATCTATTCCTTAGAGGTTCATTCATGGCGTTCATGTGCCCGACTCTTACGTTAATACTGGCATTCCTAAACACCTTCAAGGTATAAATATACCTTCACTTGCTATGGCAAAGCACGGTTTGGTTCGGTGCAGTTCGACTACCTACTTGCACGACGCAGCTCGCCACAGCAAGTACCAAAGGAAGCCATCTCCCCAGCTGACGCACTGACCAGAAGCTGTCATCCTCCTGCCGAGAATCCAGCTCCAGTGTTTCTGACTCTCCTTGCGGGGTGTTGGGAAATCGAGTCCGGGAAAGAGATACCAACCTCTCTCATAGGCAATTCTTGGCAAAACTAAACCTATGTAAACCAGCACCTACTTCTTCCCTCGTACTAGACCTAGGTTAAGTACACTGGGGTAGGCGTATTTTAGAAGCACCAGTTGAGTATTTTAGCCTGTGTTATTTATGTGTGTATTTTTATATATGTCATAGCAACACACCATGCGATTGCAGTATTATTTTATATTACTGTTTACGCTGTATGCATTATACTTCGCATTCTGTCTTACGATTGTAGCAGTTCATATCTCTTGCATGAGAAATAAGACTGTTCAATAAAACATTTTTATTGAAATACCTGTCTCTCTATTTCTGTGCAGCTTTGTAGAAACGAAGCATGCACGATTGACTGAGTGAAACAGTTATCTATTGTTCCCACGACTCTGAAGATATTGTTCCGACTCTAAAGGAAACAAAGTTGTCATGTTTATGTGGTTGTCAGAGACTAATCCCTTCTTGTTCATTCGAGAATGTTTCTAGTGACCTCTTGAGTTAGCTGGCACACACAATTAAGTTTAATGTACTTGTTAGAGACATACTGTCCTCAGTCCTATGTCTAATCTATAGTGTATATTATTCCAATGCACAGAGCCTATTAGGGGATATAGGAACTACACTACAAGTTGAAACCTATTTATTTTTCAAGTAGCACTATTGGCAGTTTTATTCAAACCTACAACTGTTTTTGGCAGGTGTCCCTGTTTGATATGTTGGGTTTGGCTGACTCAATTATGAGCTACACTTCTTGTGGTGTGTGACAGGTTTTGAAAACTAAGTGAAGTACGGGAGGTACTGGAGATTCAAAAACACTCTGAAGTCCCCAGACTGGCTAATGACAAAGCCAGGCCTTCTTCACTAGATTGCTTTTTGGTATTAGATTATCATGGTTTCATATGGTCATATGGTCAGATGACCTCTGCTGTACGTAATCTATTTACGGCATTATCAAAATAATATTTTTTTCAAATCTTGTATTTTCAATGAAATAACCACCGAAGGCCCTGATTTTATATTAAAAACATAGCTTTGGACTATACCATATACCATATCCCGCTGATAGGCAATACATCTCTCCACGTGTTCCCATATCTGGCTTGTCACGCAGTTTGGTGCTTACTTTTCCTCCATATTAAATACAGTTAATGGATCGGCACCCAAGCTAATGTGCTGCATAGCTAAATACATGTAATGTCCCAAAGGTGAGACCCATGCATTGCAAATGCTTGTTTTTTTAGGCAGTGGTTGCAGCTGTTGCTATGACGCACCACGGCACTCTGGCAGTTCAGTTGCCTTCCTGTATTTACACATGCAGGCTGTGCATGCTGGAAAAGTGCAAGCAGGCGTCAACGTTTTCTTGTTTTTTCTACAGTGGTTAGCCTCCGGCTCAATGTCTAACTTCCGTGATTTGAAATACAGATGAACTCCATAGACGTTGCGTCTTGTTTCATCTTAATTATTTGTGCCTAACATTGCGTCTTGTTTCATCTTAATTAATTGACTATGTCATCTTAATTAATTGTGCCTATTACCTGATGCCTGCCCTGTAATTGATTGCAGGGGCATTTTATCACTGTTCACTTGTTGTAAATGCATTTTAATGCACGGCCACTAAATCTTAAACCACTTGTTAGCAGATGCAAAGTGGGACGGTCTGTACGGGTCTGAGCACCAGCAGTTTTTTTGAGGGGGCCTCGAAACGGGTCTCTATCGGGCTTTATTTTCAGGCCTGGCAAAGGTAGTCCTTTTTTTTCCTGGTCTGCAGTGAGAGCTCAGTTTCCTCACTGAGTAGTGGAGATCATGGCACGATGACATGACGTCACGCCAGGTGAGCGTTTTTGAAGGAAGGGAAATCCTTTAAGAGAGCCATTTTCTCTCAGGATTTCCATTCTCTTTTTTCAGCGCAGGAGCAACGTCGTCGTGGTGCCAGCGTGGGATGATGAAAAACTGAAGAGGCAGACGACCACAGGCAGCTTGCTCCAGCATGACCTACAATTAATTAATTGAATGCCGTGTTTTGAATTGGAGGGGTCGGGGAAATTGGTTTCAGCATTTCTCACCTTTTGAGCTGCATCTTGATAGGTAAGTGCATTGGGTTATCCCCACAGTTTGGGAATGAGAACAATGGTCCGTGACCAACCGTTTAGAAATAATTTACAAATGCGTTGTATATACCTTTACAACATGGTTAATCAATAACTTAAAAGCGGAATTTATGCATGCACAATAACAATATTTATGCATCCATATGAATTTGCTAGACCACACATCAAAACAAACCCAAAAAATGTGTACTTAATATGATTTGTTTATTTCAGAGCAAATCGTGCCTATTTAGGACACTCAACCATATAGGTTGCGCGCAAAAGGGAAGAAGGGATAGGAAGTGTTGGAATAGGGTAGTGAAGGGGTGAATCACAGAGTAAAAGGTATTCAATTCGTTATTTACAGATGCTGGTAATAGAAACCAGTTTGTCCAAGCCTGTCCAACAATGATTTACATGTAATTCTGTAAACTTGAATGTGCATTCAATGCAATATACAAGGGAGGGACAATAGAACGCTGTAGGTACAGGTCTTGATAAGATGAGGAGCGTCGACGTTTTGACTCGACTATGCAAACAGGAATTCAAGCCTTAGCTGCGAGTCTTCATCAGGACTGTGTAATGCAACCTATAATGAAAATGGTCTGTTAGATGGAAGGCTAGTGTGTGTGGTCAAGGTGAATTAAGGTAGTGCTATATCTACTGACCTAAAACTGGAGCCAAGCCTGGCTCACCAGTCATGATTCAAAAACGTCCCATGGCCCAAAGTCGCGGGGGTATCTTACATCTGGTGTGCTAGCGTTGCATCACCACGTATTTCCACAAGTATGAGATCTCCTTTCTGAAAAGTATATGAGGACAACAATCAGAGGTCTAATTCGACTTCCCAACGTTCAGTTCTATGTGGCACATAATAAACATCACCTAATTCGGATACATACCTATATTTGAGCCCAGGGCCTACGCATTGTGTCCCATACTGTGCCAAAACATTATAGAACGGGAAAGTGATACCCGGTAAGGGGGCAGAGCTACCTTGCGGCTAATTGCGTGGTGGGTAGTCGGTGTAGGTATACCCACGTGTATCAAAAAGGTTGTTGAATTGACACTAAAAGACAATCCCTGGGATCCCATGTTGGAAATAATTAATTAGACACGGAGGTGCACAGGTGCAGTACAGTCCTGGCCAGTCTTATTGAGTTAAATAGCCCGGCGTCACCACCCATGTTGGCAAAAATTAATTAAGACACGGAGGTGCAGGAAAGTGTATTAAGTTAAATAGCCTAGCGTCACCACCTGGATGCTACCCAGAGCTAAAAGGAATGATGGTGCGGTGACAGGAAATACCGCGGTTCTAAACGCGGCAAGATTGATTACCTTAATCCGAAGACCTCACGACATCAGCCTGCTGCTCCATCGGGATGCTAGCGAAGACTGGGAGGTCATGTGGGGCCGGTAATACATCCAGCAACGGAAACGTGCGTAACATGCACGCTGTCGGTAACCTGATAGTCAAGCCCCGAGGCTGTGATGTCAGGGCAGACATGGGAAGAGGAAGGAATTCACTGCTCATCTCAAGGCAAGACGCAGAGATGGGCGTGACTGTCTAAAGGCACAGTGAAGGATTGTTACCTCATTAAAACGAAAAGCGATGTGTGTACAAGGCGTGTATTTACAAGATATTTACATGTACAAGTCAAACAAACATTATTATGTACAATAAACATTTACAATCACAATGGCAGTTGAGGGTGAACACCTATATACAAAACCATACATGATACTTAAAGCCATATGGACATGTGATTAAAGCAACAGATAGCCTGTACAGAGACTAACAGCCATATTGACATGTGATTAAAGCAACAGATAGCATGTACAGAGAACACACATTAGCCAATGTGTTTTTCGACTATATAAGGTTCAAGTGCGCAGAGTAGCTGCTTGGCGGGCAATTTCTTCATATTCATTCCATCCTTTTGAGATTGTATTAAAGATATGTATCCATTTACATTCTCTGTAATTGAGGTTGTGACTCAGTCCTCCCCCTCTCTGATTGATGTGGACCTTTTCGATCACCCACCACCTGAGACTTTCCACAGTATGTCCAAATTGCATAAAATGTTCAACCAAGGGTGCACCCTGAATTGCGCATCTTATTTTGCTGCAGTGTTGTAATATCCTACACTTGACCTTCTGCGTCGTCTGTCTATGTACAGAAAATTGCAAGGGCACTGGATGGCACATATGACTCCCGCAGAGTTGCAATTTGTATGTTCTTTTAGGGTGTGTGTGTAGTCATTATGTGTGCATGATTGGATTTCTCTGGTTAGTGGACAAGCCTTGCAACTACCACATTTATGGTGACCTACAATCGGCGGCATGTTCCACAAATGCGTTTGTAAACCCATTTCTCTCGACTGGAGTAATGATTTGACAAGTGTGTTCCTCAGGCTTTTACCTTTCCTGCTGGCATGTAAGGGGGGTGGCATGTAAGGGGGGTTCAGTCATGTTCAGGTCATCGGTAACCATATGCCAATGTTTATTGATCGTTTTCTTGAGCTGATTACTTTTCGTAGAGAAGGTGGTAACACACGTGAGTATGTTTTCTACGGTATTAGCTTTATCGTGGGGTGTCAAAAGGAATTCTCTATGGTTATACCAGGCTCTCTTTTGGGCCCTCTTGAGTAACCTGATAGGGTACCCCCTGTCTCTCAGTCTTTTAAGGAGTTCAGTGGATACTGTGAAATAATCCTCCTTTTTGGAACAATTACGCCTCAACCGTAAGAATTGCCCATAAGGTAGGTTATCTCTTAAGCTCCGGGAATGGTGGCTGGAGTATCTTAAGAGAGTATTGCTCTCGGTAGCTTTGCGGTAGAGGGTAGTGTGGAGTTTCCCTTCCTCCGACTTAATGGAAATGTCGAGAAAGTGTATTTCTTTCTTACTGTGGTCTAGGGAAAATTGTTTGTCCTTCGATTGGGTATTGAGGCAACTGTGGAATGCTTCTAGTTCAATCTCAGACCCCTGCCAGATCATGAGGACGTCGTCAATGTACCTGCGCCACAGGGTGATATTCTTCCTGTGCGGGTTGTGGGTGTTTAAAACATACCTTTGCTCAAAGGCGTCCATAAAAATGATGGCCAGATTCGGGGAAAAACTTGCCCCCATAGCCACGCCCTTCGTTTGATAGTAGTAGTTGTCTTGAAACATAAAGAAATTCTTGCTCATGGCAATGTCTAGCAGTGCGATGATAAACTCATTTGGGATTCTAGTTGGTTTGGGTAAGTTTTCCAAAGCCAACCTGGTAACATCCAAAGCTGCTTCCTGCGGGATACTCGTATACAACGAGGGTATATCCATTGTCACCAGAATTTCTTTCTCAGTATTGAATGGAAGGTTATCAACTAACTTGATGGCTTCCATAGTGTCCCTAATGTAGGTAGTGGTGTTGACATCAATCGGTTGAAGGAAATGATCAATAAATTTACAAAGCGGTTCCAGAAGAGACCCACACCCTGATATGATTGGCCTTCCAGGGGGGTTTGGTAACCGTTTGTGGATCTTGGGTAATGTGTAGATGGTTGGCATGCGTGGTTGTTTGTTGTTAAGGAATTCATATTCCTGTTTGCTCAGAAAGCCTTCAAATAATCCTAGGTCAGTTGTCACCTTAATCAGTTGGACAACTTCTTTGCTGGGGTCATAGTTTAATAGTTTGTAATTCTCAATGACTCCCAATTGGAAGAGAATTTCCGATCTGTAGTCAGTGGTGTTCTATACTACTATCGCCCCCCACCCCCCTTGTCTGCCGGTTTAATGACAATCTCAGCGTTGTTACGTAGTGAGGAGATGGCCACCCGTTCATTCTTGGAAATGTTAAAACTGATATATTCCCTTTGCTGTACCAAGTTCATAATATCTCTCATCACAATTTGTTCAAATGCAATGATTTTATTGGACATCAAATGGGCTGGGGGTTGAAGGTGGAGGGTGGTTTCAGGCCTGTACTGGTCGAAGCTGGGTTGTATGGAGTCTTAATGAAACGGTATTTCAGTCTTATCTTCCTAAAGAATTGGTGCAGTTCCAATTTAAGATTAAAACTGTCAGGTAGATTGGTCGGTACGAAAGAAATACCCTTCTGAAGTATAGTTTCCTCGTCCTCATTCAAACTATACCCAGAGATGTTAACAATGGGGTTCAAGGCACCTTGTTTTACCACTGATAATGCTGCCGTCGTGTTCTGATGTCCCCGTGTATCTCTGGAGGGAAGTGTACCTGCTTCTTGCCCCTGTTCCATGTGGGTTCGTTCTTCCCACTTGGATGAGACCAAGGACGGCCTCTGCCCCTGTGCTCTGTTCATTGAGCCCCTTCTAAAAAAGAAGAAGAGGAAGGCTGTTGTTCGTTTGGTCCCTGTGTGTATTGATTGGTGTTTGTTCTGGGTCTCTAATTTTCACTGTCTGAGCTGTTGCTAAATGATGAGTTAGAGAAGGCATTGTATCTCCTATACCCTCCTCTTCCTCTACTTGTGTACCTTCCTTGTGTATCTTGTTTGTGGTACCCTTCCTGGAGGTATGGCTATGTAGTTTTGTTGTCGTACTGTTGTATGTCCCATGCCTGTTTATCTAATTTATTGGCTTGTGTAATGGTCTCAAAGTCCTTCAGGGTATGGTCCAATCTTTCTAATGCCTCCTTTGCGTTGGTTAAGGCTTTATCCTCAAATATTTATTTTCTTAAATCTGCAATTTCTTTCATCAGACTTTTGATTTCCTCCAAGGCTGTTTCCACCCCTAGTACCATCTAATGTCTACTGCAATTGTTAGAGATGAAACTGAAGTTTTCTTTAAACTTAGGATTGTCTATGAAGATTGCAGGTTCGTTACGAACCTGCAATCCCACAGGAATGGTGTTGGCCTGGAGATATTTAGTTAGGCCATACCCATGTAGTCTAGTACGAATTAACTTCTTCTCCAGTTTCTCTAATTTATTTATTTTTTCATTCAATGATGCGTCTACACCAAAGGTGGATGTATCCAAAAAACTGGATCCCAAATTCCCTTCTAACAATTTGGCAATGTAGTCTTCACTGTAGGCCAGTGTTTATTTTTCAGACATTTCAAAACACGTATCCCCACAGTTTGATTACGGTCGTTTTTTAGATCGAGCATGTATAACTTGTAGGTTCCAGTTACAGATTTAAGTTTTTTATGCATGCGTTGTGATTGGTTTCTGGAGTAGTTTTACGTCATATGTGATATAGGCACCAAATTAATGTTATTTATACTTGGCTGACCTATGATGTTACCTTTCACGTGAAAGTTCAAGCAGAATAACTGCACAGTTTTAGTTAAGAGAAAGTCGCCCCCAAAAAAACTGCTGGTGCTCAGACCCGGACATACCCGTCCCACATAAAGCACTGGGGCCATATATCCTGCTCAGTTTATTAAGAGGCAAGCTCCCAGGCAGTTGGAGAGCTGAAGGCCACACACATCCATCATTGTTATCTTGCTGAGAGGACACAGATGGGGAGTCCTGTAGCCCTGTAGTTTCTCCAATTTGATGTCCTCCCCGTGCCATGTGTCAGGTGGCAAGCTGTAGTGCGCATTATCTTTCCAAGATCGTGCCTGTACCTGTACGGATGCAGTTGTTAATGCCTGTGTTTTGTCTACATTGGAACATGTGACTTCTGAGATTTCACGAATTTTCTGGCAGTAAAAGGGGGTTTTACCATTGTACAAACTTCAGCAAAACCCAGAACTTAGATCAAGGTTTATGTTGACCCAGCGATCCCCTCTATATTTGCTAAAGATTTCTTAATGCTTAAATTTAATGGAGCGCGTTCCTGCTCCCATTCCTGCCAACCCAGATGGTAATTAGGACATTTTTGCGTTCCAGTCTGCCATTGGCATGGTTAGGTGATCTGCTTGTCGAACAGCCATGCTTGTTTGATAGCCGTGCGTGCCCGTGACCTTCAAGTGCTTTTTGTCCTCTGGGGATCAAGGGCAAGTAACCTGTCCTGTGAAAAGTAGGGAGAGATTTCTCCCCCATAACTTGCCATATAAGGTTGATCTTCCCTATATGCATTAACCATTAAAAGCTAGAGTGGTGCCACAAATTATGTTCTCTTTTGCAGAGTTGGTATTCTTGCTCATTAGCACCCCAAAAGCTTTCCTTTGCTGGATGCTACTTCATGATTTTCTTAAGCACACAATGCTAGTTATCTTGATTTAGACTTCACCCCTACTCGGATAGGCCACACCCCTTTAAGGGATTTGCCAAACCCCTTTTAGAGCACCCCCAGTTTTTTCCCACTTAAAGCCCTGGGTAGGACATGAGGCTTCGAGAAGATATTTCACCATTTATTTTATGTTTGTGGCACTCAGCTCCTTATCTTCAAAATTGTAGCATTTAAAGGCATGTAAAATTGGGAAAAATTGAAGAGTAACCATATTCACGGATAGTTAATATGGTTTTGGAGTTGTGCATGACTTTGGCCAGCTTTGGATGCAAAGGGGATTACTGACTTCTTCAGGGTCTCCTATCAGAAACAGTAAAAATGTGAAAGAATTGTTGGAAGCATTGCAAATGCCAAAGCAAATAGCAGTGGTCAAATGTGCTGCACACCAGTCAGGAAATTACTATGTGACGGTGGGCAATAGATATGCCAACCAAATTGCTCAATATTGTGCAGGAAACAAATCGGCAATCAATAGAAAATTGGAAATTGATGAAACCAGCTGCCAACTGATGTTTTTCTCAGCATTAGAAACGTGATGAGGTCAGACAATTGCTGGAAGAAGTTGAGGAAAAGGAAAAATAAATCTGGATACGGTCAGGTTGTACAAAAAGGGACAGAATATGAAGTGTGGGTATACTCAGATGGCAGACCAGTCATGTCAGACTGCCTGCTCTCCTAAATGGCAAGAGTATATCATGGAACAACACACATATGCAGGGATGCAATGATCAGACTTTTCAGACAGAATTGGTACAATCCAAAGTTTAGGGTATTCGCAAAGATCCTTTGCCAACAATGTTTAATCTGTCAGCAGCAAAACCCAGGTAGGAAGACAGTGGTTAGCTGGGGAAAAATTGAAAAGGCAGAAGGACCAATGTTACAATTAGATTTTATTGAGTTACCACCTTGCAACGGATTGAAATATGTACTGGTCATAGTGTGTTTTTTCTCGAGATGGGTGGAGGCATACCCCACTAGAAGAAATGATGGTTTGAAGCTTGCAAAAATCAAGGGAATTGGTACCGTGATTCGGTTTTCCAGTGACTTTGGAATCAGATAGAGGACCTCATTTTAATAATGAGATAATCCGATTAATCTGTGCTGCATTTAATATTAAACAAAAACTGCACTGTGCTTATCGCCCAGAGACTTCTGGATTAGTTGAACAGGTTAATGGCACAATCAAATCAAGATTAGGGAAGGTGTAGCCATCCACAATGCTGAAATGGCCCGATGCACTACCACTTGTACTGATGGGTCTCAAGAGCATCCCTGACAGAAAAACAGGATTGAGTCCACACGAAATCCTGATGGGAATAGCAATGAGACAAGCATTCATACCTGGAAATACATTGAAGAATATAACTGATGATCTAGAATTGAACTATTGCAAATGATTGGCTGATCTGGTGCGTTCTGTCTCTCATCAGGTTAGAGAAGACGCAGGTGCAAGACATCCAAGTTAAGCGCATGATTTGAATCCTGGAGATTGCGTGTTAGTGAAGAAACACACCAGAAAATCATGTCTAGCTCCCAGGTTGGATAAACCACAATAGGCTCTACTGGTCACTACAACAGCAATGAAGTGTGCAGGTTTACCCAATTGTGTAGTGTAGTTCCTATTATCCCAATAGGCTCTGCGCATTGGAATAATATCTTCAATAGTATAGACGTAGGACTGTGGTTAACTAGGTCTTCTACTGACGATATTAGACTTAAAGTTATGTGTGCCAGCTAGCTCAGAGTTCACTAGAAACTTTCTCGAATAGGCAAGGAGGAGTTTAACCTCCCTGGATAGACAAGAAGGGATTTAGTTTCTGACAACCATAGAACATGACAACTTTGCTCTCCCCTAATCAAGAGTATATCTCTAGAGTCGTGTGAAAACAAAAGACAACTATTTTACTCAGTCAGTACGTGCATTCTTAGTTTCACCAGTTTGTAGAGAAATAAGAGATGGGCGTGCTTCAATAAAAGATGTTATTTATTGATCAGTCTCTTTTCTCATACAAGAGAAATGAATCGCTATTATTGCAATACTTATAGTTAAGTAAAGTGCATACAGTAAAAACAGAATTATAAAATAATACTGTAAAAGCATTTATATGGTTTCTTAGCCATATGATACTTAAAATGGATAAAAGATATACATACATATATACATTGACTAATCGTTCTCAACTGGTGCTTCTAACTACGCCTACCCCGGTGTACCTGACCTAAGCCTAATACTTGGGAGGGAGTAAGTAAGTAGCAGTTTAAGTTAAGTTTGTTTTGCCAAGAATCTGACTCAAGAATTCTCTGTAAGGGGTTAGTCAGTTCAGTACTTGGGATTTAGAAGGCTGGAGGGTTGGTATCTCTGTCACAGGACTCGATATCCCAGTTACCCGCGAGGGCGGCTGGAAACGCCGGAGGCTGGATTTCTCGGCAGGAGAAAAGGCAGCGTCTCTCTCAGCGCGTCAAAAGGGAGGGGCAGCGTCCGTGGGCTTTTCTGCATCAGCTGGGCTCTCCGGCAAGTAGCGCTGCTCCAAGCTCGTCACCACCGTGTCTTAGCTTAGGGCAGCGTCGGTATATTTATACCTGAAAGGTGCCGTGTTTGACGTAAGGATGGACATAAGACGTCAGCAAGAATGTCATAAGGACTGGTCGTTCTTACATTCTTTTGCAGGAGTTCTCGAGCGAAATCAAAACAATAGCTGCGGGGGATTTCCCAGGTCTGTTGGAGGTTTGATTTGTTTTGAGAACTCGGTGTGCTTTCTAGGGGGCTGAAGGGATAGTGCTTGCTTAATGTGACAGCATGCGCTATGACCTAATCTGAAAACGGGTTTCTGTGCCGGTGTATGAACATTAGTGAACTAATAACCGGACAAGGGTCAGAAATAGGAGTATCAATATGGGTACCTAGATAAACACACTACACCCACTCCACGAATTTATGTACATATTTACTAAACTAAGCAATAGTAAACATAACTAACAGTGCATGTGTATACCGAACCACCCCAAAAAACATTTTTTTGTATTTGAAAAATGGTGTATGCGAAATGCACGAAATGAGTATAGGTACTGTATGCATTCAAGCAGTATAATCATTCAAAAAGGAGATGCACATTTTATATCGGCATGAATGATTTGCGAAATTACACATGAAATGGCTCTTGATACAGAAAAAAATTGCGAGACCATCTCATCACATATAAACACAATTAATTGCATATAAACTAGAGGTTGAGGTAATGTAATGTCTCTAGTATTCCTAAGAATAGAAGTTCTGTTCTCTAAGAATAGTTTTACTTTAAGCAGAAGATAAGTGCCAAAAAGGTAAATATTTTGGAATTGGAAAAAAAGTTTTCGCTATTCAGTGGAGAAGAGAAAAAATAGTTCACAGTCACTTTGTTTTCAAAAGACTGAAGGCCAAATTCAGAGTTCATGGAACGCCGTGTGCAAGTTTGTTTAAAATCATTCTCTCTATTCCGGTGAAAACATCATTTGAGACAGATTCTCGAAAAAACAGTCTACAGCTTCTGGTGAAAGTTCGACCAGGTTGGAAAATGTCGCTACCATGCAGTCATGCGCATGATTGCTTTCAATGATGGGTCGATCAGAACTGCTTACAGAAGGTTGTACCTGGTTGATGCTGCTTTCATCTTGTACTTCAATACCCTTCAATCGTAGTGGTGAAGTCTCCACGAATGCCGTCATCAGGATAGGTAGCCGCTGGGGACAGCACAATGCATGAGCCTTTACTGGACCCAACAAAGTATCTGCATCCCCAATGGTACGTCTGATTGTAGTGTAAGACAGGTGTCCAACACGCATTCTTCGCCGCATAGCATGTACCTTAATACAGGCATAACACAATTCTGCCAGATGGGTCTGAATGAAAGAAACCAGGTCATATTTAGATCTCGTAGCCGGGCTAAGCCAAGGACTTTAGTTATGCGGTCCCGGTAGCGGATAGCTAGGATCGTTTCTTCCATTGTTGCTGGAGTCTTGTCTGTGACATGGTTTGCCATAACGAAGCAATAGTAGCAAGAATAAAATGCCTGCTACGAGTCCCAACAGGAGTGGAAGTCCGCCAAAGATGGAATGGACGAAATTTTGAAAAATACCCAGGATCGCTTTGAATGGGGTTAAAGCGCCTGAAAAAACTGTCTTAAATACACTTGCGATACCACTTGTATCAGAAATATTTAAGATTTCGTTCAGTATTTCTGCGAAGTGTAGGGGGCAATTTGTTGATAACATTGAATGAATCTCTGCCGTTGTCCTTGCAACTTGGAGATCATACGTTTCTTTTGATGACGTCAACTGGGTTGGCGTCTGTAGGAGCACAGTCTTCATTCTGCTTAAAGTATCAATTCGAATAGAAGAGATTTTTAAACTGGGCCATAACCTTCCCTCCCTGTCTGGAGCATCATTCGGGAACAATACTCTTTCACAGCACATGACCCTGGAAATCACGCTTACAAGATAAGGTTTTCCTGGCAGCAAGCCACAACATCTGTGATCTACAATTAGAATGTAACTCCCGTTCGAAAGTCTTCTAAAGAATGGTTCTATTTGTGTTGCAGGTGTGCCTAACTGGTGACATGAAAGGTTATTTGAAGTCCCTTCACAGGCCCCATGCAAACTAATACCCTGACACAGAAGTATGCCACTTAGTGATTTTTCACAATTATTACCACTAAGAAATACACTCTGTCCGTTATTACTGACACATGTGTGTGTATAGGGCAAGTTCCATGTGGACTTAATGTATCCTTTACCCAACCTCTCATACTGGCCTGCCTGTATATATTTTTGGCAGTATTGAAACTGGAAAGTTGTTATCGGAATATTTGTTATCCCATGTATTATCCATTCAATGACAGGTCGTTCTGACATTGTCAATGGTAATCTCCCAAGTTTTTCAATGATCAGAATTGTATAGTCAGCACCCTTTTGTGCCAAACTGATTTGTTTATCAGTAAGGTTAAAGATATTAAATAGTGACGTTGTGTTGATTAGACGCCAAGGCACATAGCCTGAACGCAGATTTTGTAACGTCCAGCCAAGCTGTACAATAGAACGTAATTGAGACTGACCGTGTTGCAACATCAGTAAGTCTTGTTCTATTATATCGATTGCAGAAGATACAATACTGTCCAGTGAATATATTCTGGAAGACAGAGTCATTAACCCATTGTCCACAACAGAAAGTGATTTTTCCAAATTAACACGGTCAATTTCCCGTATTTTTTCTGCTGTCTCAATTTGAGTTACTTTCCAAGATTCGTTGTAAGCTGCATATATAGAGGCCGCTATGAAACGTTTTTGACGCTGTTTGCGTGGTCCCATGATGAAATCACGCAAGTCAGCGCCTTCTTTAAGTAAAGTTAAGTGTAGCTTAATTTCTGACAGTGTGGATGTATGTAGCCATTGAAGGCAGAGTTTCCCCACACTATAAGTAGTTACAATCCCTGGATGTTGTCTCTGGGAGTATCTTGGGTCTGGCCTGGTCAATGTGAACCCCTGTATTTTGTTCAGGAATCTGTCTTGACAGTTATTTGTGTCTGTGGGCCAGATCAACCATTGTTTCCAATCAGCATGTGTTCTGTTTTGGTTTAAAATATGGGATACGTCTATCTCAACGTCCGTTGTGCTATTACTGTTAGGTGTTGGTTTTGGAATAGACGGTTTATTTAAGTCTTTAATTTTTGCTAGGCCAAGACAGGATGTCTGTTGAATTGTATCATTCAAAAATATAATTTGTTCTGGGATCATGCAGGCTCTAAATAATGATTCTATACCTTGCACTTGCCAATCTTTTGTGCCCCAGATCGTTTTCGTTTCAATGTTATTGTTCCAGAAATCAAAACCGAATGTATTCATTTTTTCAAAGAATGAGTCTGAATATATCAATTTTGTGTTTGTAAGCATGGTTTTCACTCCTGTCTTATTTAACAATTTGAAATAAAATGATTCTGCATTACTTGTGTTGAACCCTGAAAAGTATGAATATTTATCAAAAAATGTCTTTGAACTGCCTTTTGGTGGAGTTTGCACAATGTTCCCATTGGTTACATTTTAAAACATTTCTAGGTTGAGTAGATTTATGCAGATAATGGTTACCATAATGGTTGTAACAAAACATTTGATCGTAATTAGATGAACCTTGCAAATAATCATGTTCTGTAAATTTAGCTGACATTACTAGATCAGACATCATATCATTAATACTTTCAAAGTCCCAATCATCAGCGAATGTGCTTGGTTTTACAAAGTCACTTAATGAAATCTTGAATTGATGAGGATACTTCAGGAGCTCAACCGGACCATATATTTTGTAATCAGTTTTGTCCCATGCTACCCCACCGGGTATAGGATTGGCTGTGAAGTTTACTGAAGAAAGTTCTCTTTTCTTTATGTGTGAAGACTTGTGTGGTTTCAGGACCAAGTTGATGTTCTGACTTGCTGTGTCCATTGTAGCATATTTTCCCTCAATGAAATGTCCCAAGCATAGTACCATGATGAGCCAAAGTATGAGGATGAATACTCCTAGTGCCACCCAAAGTTCAATCCATGGAGAAATCAGATAGGTTTCTTTTAGTTGATGAAAGAGTTCCTTTGCTTTATCTCTAAAAGTTTTTGTTGTCCGCTGTTTCTCAGGTTCACTCAGATCTTCAGAAAAATCATCGAAGTTGATGAAGTAGCCTAATGCTGTTCTGTCAATTGTTTCAATTGCTTCTGGATTCCTTTTCGTTTTTGGAATTGTCTTTGTTTCATTAGCATAGTCTGTGGTTACATCATTGTAGACTGGTGTTTCTTGATTTAAGATTTTAATTTGGGTTTCAAGAGGTTTAAGTTCCATGGCTTTGTTGCATAGTCTTTGTTGTTTTACTGTAGGTTTATCAATTGTGATTAGTCTTTCAGTTTGAACCTCTGTGTTTGTAGCAAACTTTGGTGTTCTGCTACTTCTTGGGAGTCCACTTGGCCTACTACTTGTTATCAGCCACATGATTGTGGTTTAACCAGGTCGATGGATACAACTCGGTTCTCCTTTTTACCAGCAAGGGGCGGTAGTACTACTGATCTTGTCCCGTTGACAGACAAGACAGGAACTGCTTTTCTGTAAGAAGGCCCAAATTCCTTCTTCACCGCGATCTTCTCTCTGACCAGATCCTCGATTTTTGGAATCAAGACAGGCCTTGCTGGGACAGGTGGTTTCTCTTCAGTGGTTATTGGCTGCTGTTTCAACTTTATGTTGCTCAGGTCTTTTCTTGTTTCGTTTAAGTCCTGTAAAATAGCCAAACGATCTTTGATTTCAAAGCATTTTTCTTTAACCACTGAAGTTTGACTATCAAGGTCCTGGATTAACATTCTAGTCCCAAACAATAGTTCGTACGGACTGAGACCTCTCAGAGAATTTCTTGGCAGATTATTAAGACTACGTTGGACACTTATTAAATGTTTGACCCACCCAGCTCCCGAACCTAATACCTTTGCTGTTATAGATTGCTCTATGCCCTAGTTTTTTCTTTACACCACCCCGTTTCCCTCAGGAAGGAGGTGACAAGAGTACCGCAATGCTATGCCCATGCCGGCCATGTCCGTCTTATAAGCTCGAGAGCTAAAAGCAGGACCCTGGTCAGAATGTAGCATGCCAATTGCGTATATGCCATTATAGACTCGCAAATCTTTTTATAACAGTTCGAACGTCAGCCGAGAGCTGGGGTCTACATTATAAGTGAAAATAGTCTCTACATGTTAATATGACGCATTATTCATACTGGGTATTTTATGTCGATAGCCTAATCCTTATTTAGCGAAAAGCCAGGGGAATACACCGTTTCGTTCACCACTGCGATCTCTGTTGCAGTTTGGACAGTTTTTTGCAAATATGTGATGTTGCAGGCTCATTCCTGGCCACCAGTATGTTGATTGTAATTCTTCTAGAGAATCCTTAAGTGTATGGTGTCTAAGACCCTCACCCATATGTGCGTCTGCTATTAACAAGCCTCTCCTGTCCATGTTTGGAATCACTCTATCCCCCACTCCAGGGATTCGAGCAAAAGGAACGG
The DNA here is from genome assembly GCF_964261635.1 of Lissotriton helveticus. NCBI lineage: Eukaryota > Metazoa > Chordata > Amphibia > Caudata > Salamandridae > Lissotriton > Lissotriton helveticus. The sequence continues at coordinate 396,000,896 of NC_136059.1, forward strand.
AGTTTGCATCGATTATGTATGTATAATTGAGTGGATACATGAGGGGTAGCGCTGAGCAGTCGCCTTTTGATGACGTTTTTACCGCCAGCATTGTTTCCCCGTCAATGTATTTTACTGAACGCTTTTTTGTAGCTACGGAAGCCGATTTAGTTGTTTCCGCTGTGGCTGTCTCAGCCAATGAATTCCCTGCAACGTGAACGCCATCACGCTGATGACTCAGTGAGTGTATCACGTGAGTCTTTGGTAGTTCTTTCTGCAAAAGAACTACTTGTTCCCAAAGCAATTTTTGCTTTATTGTTGCACCTGTGTCATCTTTGTAACCGTTCTGAATCCATTTCTGTAAATCGTTATTGTATGATTTGACGCAGTAATACGAATCGCACACTATTAGTGTCAGGAATTTGCGATCGGCATTTTCTAGCGCCATTTTTAATGCTATTATTTCAGTTTGTTGTTCTGAATTATTTTCCACTGAGTGTGTTTTTGAAAACAGAGGTTTTAATTTACCTCCGCGCCACACGTCTTTTGTAATCTCGCATGTGGCGTTATAAGCTTGTTCTCCCCAAACTGAGGGCTGAACATGTCCGTGTGTGTGTATCACACAGGCGTACTGTCGTATGGGCAGAATGTCGATTGGCAGAGGATATTCTCTTTCATATTCTAGATTTTTTAATTTTGTCATTTCTGGATCAAAATAGTATTTCACTCTGTCTGTAGCAAGAGAATCTTCCCATTGTATCCATTTTGGATTTAGTGCCATTGTAGGTAAATTACACGGGCTTGCTAATGCCTCAAAGGCCGATTCTGCTGTTCTGACTGTAATCTGTCTGCCGTCAGCATGGTATCTTTCTCTTGCTACAGCTGTTTGAACCGCGTGAACAATGTTTTCCTTAATGCTGAATGTTTTTTCAGCTTCTGTGTACAAATGTGTTTTGTATGCTCTTGGTACCTTTTCTCCCTCATTTGAGGTTAGGTATGTGAATCCGCATCTTCCTGGGATGACTCGAATCACAAGGTTGCGTGTATTATCGCGTGTTTGCAGTTTTGTTTTAACTAACATGTCTGTTTGTAAAGATCTCAAAATTTCTGTGTGTTTTTGAGTCCAATTGATTCTTTTAAAATCTGGTTTTATTAGATCATAGAGAGGTTTAACCCTCTCTGCATAGTTTATAATGTAAGTTCTTCCGAAATTCAGGAAACCTAGAATTGATTGCAAGTTTTTCAGTGTCCTAGGTGCTTGGATTACAGCACATTTCTCTAGGAAATCGTCAGCCAGGCTTTTGCCTTCACTTGATAATTCATAACCTAAAAATAGGACCGTCAGATGGGCAATTCTTGACTTCTTGAAGTTGAATTTGTAACCCTCTGCTGCGAACCCAAGTATTATGGTGTTCACTCTTTTCAAGTGAGTATCCAAGTCATTATCTGTTAGATAGATGTCATCGACATAAGATAATGCCTTATCATCATACATTTGTAGTAACTCTGTTACTCTCGCTGAGAATAATCCTGGGCTGTTCTTGAACCCTTGGGGCAAACAACAGAAATTTTCTGCGAGCCATTTATTGAGAAAGCGGTCAAATATCTGCTTTCAGGTGCTATATTTTGACAAAAGAATCCATTAGAGATGTCTAATGTTGTTTTGTATTTTTTGCGCACTATGCTATTCATTAGTGCCGCACTGTGTGAGTTTTGTACTGCAAACGTTTTGCAGCATGAGTTAAGGTGTCTGTAGTCCAAAACTAGACGATATGAATCATCTGGTTTGGAGACAGGAAACAAAGGATTGTTCATTTGTGAGGTGCATGTTTCAATCACCCCCTGGTATTCAAGTTGATCTAAGATCTCCCTGACCTGTTTTTTAGCTTCTTGCTTAATTGGGTACTGCCTCTGTGCAGTCGGTTGAGATTTTAACTGGATCTTGTGAGGAGGAGAGTCCTCATCCCATCCCACATGATTTTTATATAGCGCAGGAGCCTGGGCTACTGCCCACTTTCTTGCAAGTGTATATTTTTTATGAATTGAAATATGATTTGAGAAGGCAGGCATACTCATTTCTTTGCCATGAGGGCACTCCCTGACAAACTCTGGTGGCCAGTCTTTTTCAGCTAGAAGGATGTCATAGCCCTTGGATAGATTATCCCAAAATAGACCCCTTATTTTCCTAGTCTTATCTCCCTCTATACGTAAGGTTATTTCATATATTTTATGAGGTTTGCTAACTCTGGTATCTGCAGTTTCCACCTGAATGTACTCATTCGTGTCCACTGTCTCCAGATGATTCATCAGGATCTTGCGAGCTATGCTCACTTCTGCTGCGCTGTCTAGCATTGTCTGAGCCCACTCTCCGTTTTTCAGCTGAGTCCTCAGGATCCTCGGCATGTTTTATTATTTTAATGCTGGCTACCTTCTTCTTTGGAAATTGTAACTTTTTACTTTGATGAGCAGGTTCTTTGTCTTTGGACTTGACGTGCTCTTCCCTGTGTTCTGACCGTCCTCTTCTTTCCGATTTCTGCGAGGAAGTCTGAAAAGATCGAGAGGGACGTGTATCAATATCTTGATATCTATCAGGTTTCTTCAAATTATCCCTATTTCTAAGGTTGTATTTTTTCTCAGAGGGCTCCCTCTGGGGAGACTTGTGTCCTTGGTCCGGAGATCTTTCTCTCCGCCGAGGAGACCTTCCTCTGGATTGGAATCTTTTTTCTTTGGGAGTGGATTGTTTATTTCCATCCCAGTTCTTTTTTGAAGTGTTTAGATTATTTTTAATAAATACTTTTTCAGGATTTTCAATTAGTTGGGGTTTCACTGGTTTCCCACCCAAACTATCTCTTCCTAGTTCTTCATAGGATTTTTCTATGATTCTGGCAAGTTCAGATGGTTGGTCTGCTATATCTGTTTCCTTCAATCTTTGGCGGATCGCCACATTTGCTGCTTCCCCTTTTATGTTTGCTAGTAATATTGCCGAGACCTGCTTGAAGTCTTTCAGTAATTTCATACCCAGAGTTAAAGCAGGTTCTGGACCGTATTAATTTTGAATCTGTTTTAGCACCTCTGGTATTACCGCCATGGACGGAACACCATGTGTTTTTGTGTAAATGGAAGCAAAGACTGTACCCCAAGTGTCACAGTCCTCCACATGTGGTGCGATCCCCATTGGGAGACAGATAGTCAGAATTCTGTGTTTCTCCACAGGGGTGGTATCTGGAAATACCGCCTCTATTTGAGTGATTTTCTGTGCTAACCAGAATGGAATTTGTTCCCTTTTAATGGTTACTTTACCTAGACAGGACTGTATGTTCTGTGGTGTGATTTTATTTGTGTTCCCCTGATGAGGGGTCAGCTGTGGAATTTTAATAGCTGGTTGGACTGTTGAAGTCCGCAATACATATTGGACTAATTGTCTGTGTATTTTAATCAGTTGTTTTAACTGTGTTAAAAGTTCTGGTATTGACATTTTTCAATGTCTGGATGTGGTGTGTAGCTGGCTAGAACCGGCCACGTTGCTCCTGGTCTACCTAGTGGACCGAGCCTGGTGATGTGATCATTATGTTTTAGGGCGCCTTTAAACCAGAGCAGGTGCTCTTGGTATTTGAGTGGTATTTCCACCTCCTCGAAAGGTGTGTACTCATCCGGAGGTTCCTCTATCTTGTAATAATGGAACTCCTTTGTTACAGCGTTTGCTGCTGGAAAATTTATCCATGAATAGAATACCTCTGTCTGCCGATATTTGTGTGCCTCAATTACGAATATGACTGTACCACCTCTTGGTGTCAGTCCATTTTCTATAAGTTTTAAGGTTATAGTTTTTCTTATGCTGACCGGGATGAGTATTGCATCCGGGTCTTGTTGTACGAGACTTGTGTCTTCCGCTAGGAGTTGAGCTGCTACTCTAGCTGTCTCCCTTTCTTCTTCAGTTTCTGACATTTTACTGCCAAGAAGGGTTTTTGTTGCAGATCAGGTTTCCACGGAAACAAAGATTAGATGCACAATATTTTGGAACACTGTATCCTTCAACGTTGAATAAACCAAAACCATACATAGGAGTCTCCTCCTACTAAGTTTGGCGGATTTTAACCTTTCACCCACTCCAGACGTCTTTGGAGTTTTATGGGAAAAAGGGTCTGTGTGAAAAAGCACGACTGAGTTACTCTAATGTCTTGCGTTAGATTTATCGCCTATCCAAACCGTTGGGCGCCATGTAGTGTAGTTCCTATTATCCCAATAGGCTCTGCGCATTGGAATAATATCTTCAATAGTATAGACGTAGGACTGTGGTTAACTAGGTCTTCTACTGACGATATTAGACTTAAAGTTATGTGTGCCAGCTAGCTCAGAGTTCACTAGGAACTTTCTCGAATAGGCAAGGAGAAGTTTTACCTCCCTGGATAGACAAGAAGGTATTTAGTTTCTGACAACCATAGAACATGACAACTTTGCTCTCCCCTAATCAAGAGTATATCTCTAGAGTCGTGTGAAAACAAAAGACAACTATTTTACTCAGTCAGTACGTGCATTCTTAGTTTCACCAGTTTGTAGAGAAATAAGAGATGGGCGTGCTTCAATAAAAGATGTTATTTATTGATCAGTCTCTTTTCTCATACAAGAGAAATGAATCGCTATTATTGCAATACTTATAGTTAAGTAAAGTGCATACAGTAAAAACAGAATTATAAAATAATACTGTAAAAGCATTTATATGGTTTCTTAGCCATATGATACTTAAAATGGATAAAAGATATACATACATATATACATTGACTAATCGTTCTCAACTGGTGCTTCTACCTACGCCTACCCCGGTGTACCTGACCTAAGCCTAATACTTGGGAGGGAGTAAGTAAGTAGCAGTTTAAGTTAAGTTTGTTTTGCCAAGAATCTGACTCAAGAATTCTCTGTAAGGGGTTAGTCAGTTCAGTACCAGGGATTTAGAAGGCTGGAGGCTTGGTATCTCTGTCACAGGACTCGATATCCCAGTTACCCGCGAGGGCGGCTGGAAACGCCGGAGGCTGGATTTCTCGGCAGGAGAAAAGGCAGCGTCTCTCTCAGCGCGTCAAAAGGGAGGGGCAGCGTCCGTGGGCTTTTCTGCATCAGCTGGGCTCTCCGGCAAGTAGCGCTGCTCCAAGCTCGTCACCACCGTGTCTTAGCTTAGGGCAGCGTCGGTATATTTATACCTGAAAGGTGCCGTGTTTGACGTAAGGATGGACATAAGACGTCAGCAAGAATGTCATAAGGACTGGTTGTTCTTACATTCTTTTGCAGGAGTTCTCGAGCGAAATCAAAACAATAGCTGCGGGGGATTTCCCAGGTCTGTTGGAGTTTGATTTGGTTTGAGAACTCGGTGTGCTTTCTAGGGGGTTGAAGGGATAGTGCTTGCTTAATGTGACAGCATGCGCTATGACCTAATCTGAAAACGGGTTTCTGTGCCGGTGTATGGACATTAGTGAATTAATAACCGGACAAGGGTCAGAAATAGGAGTATCAATATGGGTACCTAGATAAACACACTACAATTGGATTCACGCTAGTCATACCAGAAGAGTACCAAGTCCACCTGAACGCAAGTGCAGCAACTGACTGAACAGGCTGAAACGTCAGAAGCTGAAGAATCTAGAGAGATGGATTTCGACAGGCAAATAGATGAAGAGCAACCAAGAACAAGTCAAGAAGATTGAATACCCATGATTTAAATACCTGAAGTTGTTACAAAGACAAGAAGAAGAAATAATCTAGAGAGACATGGATGTAGTAAGGAAAAGACAGGGAAAGAAGAATACACTCAGGAAAAAATAAACAAAACTATTGGGAATCCTGAGCAGGGACAGGAAAAAGAAGAAGAACAAGTTTAGGCAGAAGAAGAACGAATTGAAATAAGACCTGAACAGGAACAGGTAGGGGAAGAAGAACAGGTTCAGGCAGAAGGAGAACAAACTACAGGAAGACCTGAACAGGACCAGTTAGAAGTAAAAGAACAAGTACAAGAACAAGTTGAAGAAGAAGATATTCAGAACAAAGACAATCAGAAATTGAAGGAGAGCAAGAGGAAATTGTGCCTTGACAAAGTGAAATTAAAACAACATTAGAGGAAGTTGGAGAAGGTGAAAGTGCAGTTCAAGTCAAAAGAGTTAGAAAAGGTGACAATTGGCCAGGTGGAGTTAAAAGACTGAAAAATTATTTAAGAAAAACAAGGAAGAATCCATAGCAAGTAAATGAGGTTTCTTTTTTTTTTTTTAAACATATTTTATTGTTTTTTTCCCCCCCCCCATTTTCTTTCTAACAATAGCAGGGCATATTAATTACAATCCTTTTGCAGCAGAGAGTTAAACATAGTATTACAGACAGAGAACAAAAATCAGATGAATAAGCTATTCCATCCTCCCCTGAGGATCTAAACCTACTTTCCATCGAATAAAGGGTTCCCAAATTTGTATTCCCATTTTCTTACCATTTTTCCCCCTTCTGGCATATATAGCTGTTTCTAACTTTTGTATAGACATTACTTTGCCTAACCATTGATGATATGTTGGAGGGTTAGGATCTAACCAGGCCGATGCCACAATCAGCCTCAGAATCGCCATTGCCACAAACAAAAAATATTTACAAGTCAATTGCTCGCCAATACTTAGCCCCAATAAAATAACAGCTGGTGTTAATTCTATATTCGAAGTCATAGCAATCTGAAAGAAATTCACAATGTCTTGTTTCAATTTATCCAAGTGGGGGCAACTTGCAAAAATATGTAACAGATCTGCATCTACGTTTCCACATCTAAAACAAGTATTTCCAGTCATACGACCCCACTGAGCAATTTTAGCGGGTGTGTAATACAAATGATATAGTATCTTGTAATGCTGTGCTTGCAGGGACGATGAACACAACACTGTCTTGCCCATTTCCATTGATTCAGAAAAAATGTCCCTGCCCAGATCTAAATCCAAATTTAGATCCATAGACCATTTATCTCCCCATTTCTCTAAGTCATCCTTCCTTATTTTCCTAATTTCTAAATAGAATCTCTTAATCGTGCAGTCTGTACCTGGCAAGATGGCCGCCGAGAGGCTGTAGGGGTCAGTTGCACCAGACCTTCCTCCCGATGCTGTGATATTACGACGATAAAGGCTACCCTCTATGGAATTGAAATTTGAAATGGATTAACGGATTATCTGTGGAGGTGTATTATTTTACACGGGTTGCTTCTCTCTTCGACTATTGTTCTATATGGTAGTGAAAGTAATTATCATTGGATAGGACGCAAGGGTGCAGCTGATGGTGGCGATGCTGGGAGCCCTTTTCTTTTGGCCTCTACGACTGGATGTTATTGCACAGGTGAAATCGAAAATTCCCTCTACAGCAGGACTTTCCTTTCTAGCACGCCTCGCACAGTCTGGGCGGATTGACTGGAGGAGTTTGCTTAGTAAGATGGCACCCAAGATAATGCGATCGCCCAAAAGGAACAGGGAGCCACAAGGCAGATGGGGAGACGATAATGATGATGTGCAATCGGACGGTCTCGGGGCCCCTGCCGCCAACTTGAGAGGGAAAGCGTGAGTGAAAGCGCAACAGAGACGAGAGGCAGCCAAAGAATGCAAGCTGCGCAAGGCTCGTGAGAAGGAGATCGAGGCAAAGAAAAAGATGCTGGCAATGAAGCGTAATGAGGCGCAGACAGCTGATGGAGAGACAACAGTAAGAGAGACCTCATTGCGGCAAACTACTATTGTGGAGACGTTCTCCCCCTTACCATGCGCTCAACAAGTTCAGCAGCCTGCTCGAGGTTTCACCGTCCCGTCGCTCAGAACACTGTGCAGCGCGACGACAGAGAAACGGGAGAAATGCACGGCAGAGGAGCAGGAGAGGAGTGTGGTGGGATTAACTAAGGGCGCGACCTACCGAGTGGACCTGGTGAATGGCTGTGCTGAAATTACATTGTCATACAGGAACTTGACTCCTACACAGCTGAAATCCAAAGACAGCTAGGTAATACAGACCATTACCTTAGGCTTGCATCTAATCCAACCAAGGCCATTCAAGAAATAATCCAAAAAATAACAGCAGAGGCATTGGAAGAAGGTTTCTTGACTAAAAAAGAATTTAATTATTTAAATGTAAAAAGTCCAAGAACCCCGGTAATATATACTTTACCGAAGATTCATAAAAATCTCAGTGCCCCGCCAGGTCGCCCAATTGTTTCGGCATGTGGTTCAGTATTGGAACCCCTAGGGGCATATGTCGATTTCTTTATCAAGGAATTTGTTCCTCCGACACTCTGCTACGTACGTGACTCCATGTCCATGATTAACCTGATCGAGCACCATCCCTTCAACCCCCTTACCGATACCCTTTGCACTATGGACGTGGAGTCCCTGTATACGAATATACCACAAACAGCGGCTTTACTTGTCATACAGAGAACTTTAGACAGCCGCCCCCGCCCACATGCAATTCCAACTTCTTTCATCTGTAAACTTTTGGAACTTTGTTTGACTAAGAATTTTTTCACATTCCAAGGTCACTTTTATCAACAAATCAAGGGGACCTCCATGGGCGCTATTTTTGCCCCAAACTTGGCCATATTGTTCATGGACGAAATAGAAAGACAGACCATCCTTGTGCCCTCCAATCCCTTCTTCTCCGGTGTCATCATGTGGCGCAGATACATTGATGACATCTTCATGCTATGGAGATTAGACGTCAATGTACTGCCTCACTTTTTACACTGGATGAACAATAACTGTCTGGGACTCCAATTTACCTCCGCAACTGACAAAAACTCCACAAATTTCCTGGATTTGACAATTTTTCACCAGGAGGGTGAGTTGTTTACAAAGCTTTACAGAAAGCCCACAGAGAGAAATACCCTGTTAGAGTATTCAAGTAATCACCCTAGGGCATTGAGGGACTCCTTACCGTTTTCCCAATTCTTACGAATTAGGTGAAACTGTTCCATAAGGAAGATTATTTTCGAGAAAGTACAACCTTAGCCACTAAACTTAAAAACAGGGGCTATCCAAGAAAAATTGTCAAAAATGCTCTCAAAAGGGCGTGGTACCGCCCCCGCGAGACGCTCCTCGTCCCAAACCCAAAGAAAAACATGGACAGAATAGCCTGTGTGACAACATTCTCTCCCATTTCCAACAACTTAAGGAAAATGATCCTAAGACATTGGCCAGTGATTAATGCGGGAATTCTGGATTTAGAACGCCCTCTGTTTGCATTCAAAAAGAGTAAGAACCTGAAGGACCATTTGGTTCGGGCAGCACTTCCCAGTCCGACCCATTCTTCCACTCTTGAGTCAGCATGGGGTCTGTCCCCCACAGTTGGACACGTCAAATGTGGTGGCTGTACAGTCTGTAACTTAACAATTGAAGGTAAAAGGTTTGTGTTTGAGAATGTCACCTTTAAATGCAACACACTTACAAACTGTAATACCAGCAACGTAATCTATTTGATCCAATGTCCATGCAACAAAAATTATGTTGGGCAAACATCTCAAGAAATCAAGACCAGGATATGCCAACATAGGAGCCGTATTAGCTGCCATACGCCTAATGCTCCACTGGTGGAACACTTCCTGGAATGCAACCATAATGAGGACGACATCCGCTGGACTGTATTGAAGTCAGTGAAACTCCCGCCGAGAGGGGGAAGTATGCCCCATTTACTGAATAAAGAGGAGTTAAAGTGCATAATATTGCTGGACTCTATCCGCAATGGACTTAATCGGACAGAGGATTGGACATCATTACTCTGAAATGCTCAAATGAATGTATCAAATTGACTTTTCCCAAACTCTGCGTTTTTGAAAATTTATGAATATGTAAATGTGAATATTGAACCAAATAATGTGTTTTCAAATCACTGTCAGCTCAGAAGTGCACGAATGGGGAGCACAGATGGCCTTCTCTACTCACGTCAATATGCACAATAAATCACTTTAATCACTTCTCATGTCCCTCCTAAGCTTCAAAGAGGGCTCCTATAATATAACCCAGCTATACCTTGGCCAACCTAAATTCACTAATCCAAGATGTCCGCCGCATGGCAGGCATTAGCATCTAGTCCTTCCACCATGTCTAGCCCAGCAACAAAACCCAGCTACACCTCGGCCAATCCAAATTTACCATTCCAAGATGTCCGCCGAATGGCAGGCATTAGCATCTAGTCCTTCCACTATGTTTAGTCCTGCCGACATAAAATGTCTAACCCACGGAACACCAATGCACAGCCGATTCGCGCTGCCATTGAAGGGTGAGGAGACTATCGCGTTTCTCCCACCGCCCCACAGCCGCTCCCATCGAGGAGTCAGGTAAGCCCACCCTCGCTAACTACTCAGCCCCCAGACTTAATCCCCTTGTCTTCGGAAACGCTCCCCTAACTTTAACCCCTGTTATCCAGCTTTGAAGCCACGGACCAAACGAAGGAAGCCTACTTTTCCTCCAAGTAACGAAAGTACCCTCATGCGTACTTCTCCCGTGACGGCCGCTCAAAGTATAGCCAGGTAAGCCTTAACCTTAACTCCCTAAAATGCCTGAACTACTACCTTCGAGCAGCCAATTAACGGTAATACTGTTTCACCGCTCAGCAGGAATACCCCGTGATCCAAAATTTTCCTGCAGTGAAATTGTATAATCGTACAAAGGAGGCAACCCGTCACCCTCGCGGTCTACCTCGTCCTTACGACCGATCGGAGTTTAGCCAGGTAAGCTGTAAGCCCACCCTCGCTAACAGCTTAGACTTGAATCCCTTGCCCTCAGACTCAATCCCCCTGCCTTGGAAGCGTTCCCCTAACTTTTACCTCTGTTATTCAGCCTTGAAGCTACGGATCCAAACGAAGGAGGCCACCCTTTTCCTCCAAGTAATGGGAAAGTACCCTCGTGGTTAGATCTCCCTTGACGGCCATTCAAAGCATAGCCAGGTAAGCCTTAACCCCATTCCCCAAATACTTGAACTACACCCCCGACCAGCCAAGTAACGGCAATACTGTCTCACCACCCAGCAGGAATACCCCATGATCCACAAACTCTCCTGCAGTGGAATTGTATGAATATAAAAAGGAGGCAACCCGCCACCCTTGTGGTCTACCTCCCCCCTACGACTGATCCGAGCATAGCCAGGTAAGCTGGAACCCTGTTTCCTTATTCCCGGTCTCAAAGCCCACAGTTGCCGTGCTAACGGTAACCTTTTTTACAATATAGCAACAAGCCCTTTGAGGTTAGAGAAACCCACCTCAACATGTCATCACGTGATCTTCTGCTCGTGAAGGTAATAGCCCTCACCCTGGCGTGACAACGACCCACAGACAATCTCACGCCCTCACTACCACTGCAATGCAAACTAAACCAAATCGCCCCCTGCCTGAACCACGCCAATATTGAGCACGTATCATGTTCTACACGAACCAAAAAGTCACTATCCGCATGGATACATTATTTTTAACAGTGGATGACACCTCTATCACTATGTCACTGCGCCGTTTTTTTCACCTCGGCTGTCATTAAGACGAGAAAATATCACAAATTCACCTCACAATATCCAAATGTTCATGAGTAGGAATAGATAAATTGCCTTTTTAACTTGCACATGGGCCCTGTCGATTGATTTTTAAATTCTTACCATTTCAGGCGGATGCCTTACTATGTGTTTCTATTTTTCCCCCCCTTTTTTCTCACAGGCATTCGCATTGTAAAACAGGCATTAATTGTAAACTGTCCTGATGATGATCCCAATTAATTTTGAGCCTTTAGGGATCGAAACGTCGACGCTTTAAACAGTGTAACATATGACTTAACATGTATATTTGAATGTTTACACTGTGGGGTGTAATGTATGAAACTATTTATTGAGATCGCAAGCCACCCTCTGGCTCTATAAATTTGTTTCTTGCCTGAAAAACGTCTTTCCTTTTCCTATCTCTCTTGGTTCTATTGGCCTTTCAACTTCTCTGGGATAGGTACAGGACTGTACCCTATTCTGTTGCTCATTTTTGTCTTCCTTAGACAATTGTTATTATATATTATTCCTTAATAAATTCACGCCCGGCTGGGCGTTGAGAAAAAATATAGTACTGATCGTGGTCTATATTATTATTCTTTTGCCATATTGAAAATCCTTAGGACCCCTGTTGTCTATAATAAGTAAACTAACCCATGGTCCGAAGGCCCCTGTTGGGTTCCCTTGTGTTCCAAAACGAAATTACAGAGCCCGCACGACAGCCAGGTTTATTAGCGGATCCAGCAGGGGGCGGAGCTAACCCAAAGGCGGATTCTACGGCTGAAAGCGATGAGAACAGCCGGAGTAAGTCTGCACTTAAAGGCGCAGAGCCAGTGTTAACAACAGATTTTGCAGACAATGCAGCTGGTACTCCACAACCCCAGGACGGAGCCTATAAGGAGGTATATATACTAGACGGTGCAGATACAACGCTCTTGGACCTACCCCAAGGGGGAGAGGGTAAGATTGTGGCTTTGGGGGCGGTGAATACAGAGGCATGCAAGACAATTTCTGAGAATGTGGCTAATAGAGATGTCTCAGCTGTGCTAGCATCAGTCCCAGCCTCACCCAGTGAGGATGTCTTCTTTACCGGAAATGATGAGGCAGATGATGAGGGCGAGAGTGAGGGTAGTGACCCGGACCCAGACCCATTGTCGGAATCAGAGCTGGAAACTTCTGTTGGGTCGGTAACTGATACTGGATCAGATAATGATAAAGAGTTGGAATATGACAGCACCTCAACCTCTATGGATAGCGAGGCAGAGCTTATTGCCATACAGCATGATACAGTACAGAAAGGGCCCAAGATAGCGTTAAATTTCGTCCCCACAGAAAAGAGTAAATCTGCACCAAAAAACAAAGCCAAGTGTAAAAGTAAGAGTAAGAGTAAGAGTAAGAGCAAAAGACGCAGCCCTAGACACAAGACCCCGGCTAGGGAGCATCATGAGACCCCAGTGAAATCAGTTGCTAAAAGACTTGAGTGGGATAATACATTGGAAAGTCGGGTGGTGTCCACAGGGAACACTGATAATATAAGCGCTGGTACTCCGCAGGCTAACCCTCAGGATGTTGATGGGAGCCCTTCTAATTTTGAAGTTTTACTATCCACTTTAAAGCAAATACAGGATGAGGCCCGCACCGAGAGTCAAAATGCTAAGAGAAGAGCTAGGCATGCCAATAAAAAAATACAATCTTCACTTCACAAAATTAGTAAAATGTATGAAGAGGTGGTCGGGAGAATCTCTGAGGTGGAGGAAAGAACAGGCAAACTGGAGGAGGACGTGGTGAAATTGCAGGACACTAAGAGGGATCAGGAGAAGACCACAAATGACATGCTTTGGAAATTGGAAGAGACAGAAAATAGGCAAAGACGCAATAATGTAAGACTACTTGGTGTAGAGGAAGGAAAGGAGGGGGGAGATGTACGAGGATTTGTGATTGAACTTTTAAAGGGCGCCTTCCCGGAAATGACATCATGGGTCTGGGAACATGAGATTCAACGGGCACACCGATTCCCGATTATGCGGAAAGATACTCAGGGCAAACCCCGCGCAATATTGATTTACGTAGGCAACTTTCTATTGCGCGAAGAAATAATAAGCAAGGCAAAGCCACATGCTAAGTGTACTTATAAGGACGTTGTATTTTTTGCTCACCCTGACTTTTGCCATGTCACTGTGGAGAGGCGCTGGCGGATGCGGCAGATGATCACCCCTTTCCAGAACATTGGTTGCGAAGTCTATCTTCTTTACCCAGCAAGACTGAAAGTGGGGTTAAATGGAAACTTTAAGGTCTTCCACTCTGAAATTGTGGCACAAGAGTACTTAAGTTTTTTACGTGAATCTAGAGGCAAACAGAAGGTCCAACAAAAGGAACTTGAAGAGCGTGGATCACAGCTGGTAGCCGTTAGAGACTTTTCTCTGAAGAAGTAGAAATAAAAAGTCAATAACAGTAAAAATGTACAGAGTATAGAGGCAGAAATGTAATGTGAGATGTGATGTTTACCCTACCTTATTTGCTTCAATATTTCTCTATAACCTCGAAATTAAGAATAGGATTTACTGTATAATTGAAGACCAGGGAATAGGGGTGGATATACACCGGTTTAGGAGGTTTTCGTATTTGTTTTTCTTGGGGGTTGGGGAAGTTTGAGGGGTAGTTGAGGTGAGAGCGAGGGATAATATAAGGGGGGTATCACTTGTTGAGTTCAGTATGAGCATCGGGGGGGGTGAGGGCGCGACATCCCGTCGGCTCCGTAGGTCAGATATAGGTCTGTTTGACCTATTTGCCTGTAGGGGGGGTGGGAACCTGTGGGAGGGTGGTCAGGGGAGGGGGAGGAAAGGGGCAGGGCACAAGAGCATTGAAGAGGAAGACTATGATTCAGACAGGAACTATTACTATAGACTATGCAATGAAAGGTATAAACGTATTGGGATAGATCTTGAGACAAAAGTTGGAAAGAATAGATCACCTAACTTGAGCATTAGCAGTGTGCAGTCAGTAGGCTGTTCCTTAAATATTCAGATATGACAGTCAGATTCGTAACATGGAATGTCTGTGGCCTGAATGACTCACAAAAGAGACAAAAGGTAGCAGTTCGTCTCCGGCAGATGAATGTAGATTATGTATTTTTACAGGAGACACATGTAATGAATACTCAGGAGTTCTGTCTTAATCAATTAGGATTTCATTTGATAGCAAGATCTAAGCTAGGGGCTAAAAACAGAGGGGTAGCTATCCTCTCACGGAGCAAAAATGTGGTGATCGGTAGAAAATTAGAGGATCAATGGGGCAGATGAGCCATGGTCGAGACGTTAATAGACGGCGTATGGACAACATTAGTAGCAGTATATGGCTCAACTCAGGACGACCCAGAGATCCTGCAATTCCTGGATACAGAATTAGTGGGCTGGCCATCTCAAATAATTATAGGAGGTGATCTAAATATTAATGGGGTAGATGGGTTGGGGGTAGGGTCAACCGGGCCCTATAAAGGGAGGAAGAAAAGAGTACACAAAGCCCTCATCAATCTCTTAGAGAATAACATTTTGCAAGACGTTTGGGGTAGCACTAAATTGGGTCAAACAGGGTTCACATATTACTCAGCACCTCATCGTGTTTGTGTTCGACTAGACTATTTTCTGGTTTCAACAGATTTATTGAATAGATTAGAAATCGATAGGATTCCCCGTATTTTAAGTGACCACAATCCTTTAATATTAACAATGAAGTTAGGAGGGAGAATCAGAGTAAGTAGGACTTGGACCTTTGAAAGAGGACTCCTTTTGGATAATAATTACATACAGCATATGTCTAAATGGATCTGTGAGTTTTTTTAGAACAACAGAGGTAGTGCCCCAGTAGGAGTAGTTTGGGATGCTTTTAAGGCTGGAGCACGGGGCGAGACATGCAGCTTTAGCGCTCATAAAAGGAAAGTAGCATGAATCAGGGATAGTGACATAGAGAGGGCTGTTTTACAGGCGGAGGAACATCTTTACGAATCTTTAATAAGGGGTGAATTGATCGAAGAGGCTAATATAGAATTGATGAAAGTAAAAAGTGAAGCGGAAGAAGATATGGCGGATAAGGCAGCTCAGAACTTCACTATTAAAGCGGGAGAGATGCTACGAGTTTAGTGAAAAAGTTGGACACGTACTCGCCATGCGCACCAGGCAGATAGCAGCAACGGGGACAGTCAGGGAGATTAGGGATGAATTTGGGAAACTACATTCAGACTCACAGGAAATAAGGCAGGTTTTTAGGAAATATTATCAGACTCTATACGATGAGCAATATCCTAGTAATATTTTAGAGATAAGGGAATATCTTCAGGGCGTCCCGGTGGTCAGGGTATCTAGTGAGGATGCAGAAGATCTTGAGAAAGTGCTGGAGCCTAATGAAGTTAAAGAAGCCGTGGTTAACTTGCCATCTGGAAAGGCTGCGGGCCCGGATCAACTGCCTCTAGAGTTCTATAAGATTTTCTGGAAGAGTTTAGGGCAAGATCTAATTAGGACAATACAAACTGCACAATCTGGGGAATCTATCCCTAAATCCTGGAGTGGCGCAGACATTGTTTTAATATTAAAAAAAGGGAAGATAGAAACTGAGCCAGGGTCCTATAGACCAATTACGCTGATGAATAGCGACACTAAAATATACTCAAAAGCATTGGCAACAAGATTTGCAGATATTATATCTCCTTTGGTTAGTAGTAATCAACATGGTTTTATTCCTGGTAGAGGGACGACACATCACACTCGGAAAGTTATAACCATGTTTGATGCCACAGAAGTCACAGGGGACCCGATGGCTGTAATGTTGCTTGATGCTGAAAAGGCATTTGATCGGGTCTCCTGGGACTTCTTGTGGCATATTTTAACAAGAGCTGGGATGAAGGAGGGATTTGTGAAAGCCCTAAAAACTCTGTATAGGGACCCGGTCGCAGCTTTAAGAGTCAACGGGGGCATACGGATCAATTTTCAATTAAGAGAGGCACACGGCAGGGGTGCCCTTGTTCGCCCCTCCTGTTTGCCATGTATATGGATCCTTTAATCCGCAGGATAGAGTTATGCCCAGACATTACCCCATTAAATACAATGTTGGGATCCTGCAAGATACTCGCGTATGCCGATGATGTGGCGGTGATAACACCAAACCCCACAGAGGCAATTGATATGATAGAGGGGGAGGCCCGCAAGTTTGGACAGGTATCAGGCTACGCGTTGAATACCCTAAAAACCCAGATAATCAAGAATTCTATGGCTATCTGTAATGATAATCGTGTTGTACATGAAGGGCTCTATTTAGGAATTAATATCTAAGCGGATTTAGATAACTTGGTGGAAAAAAATATTGCTCCAATCATAGGCAAAGCAAAGAAAGATTTAGATCGACACGAAAATCTACACTTATCATTAGTAGGACGTGTGAATATCATTAAAATGCTGGTATTGCCCAAATTTTTGTATATTTTTAGAGCAATTCCACTATTATTCGATAATAAGTGGTTCAAAATCTGCGAGCAAATGGTTAACCGTTTTGTCTGGGCAAGAGGCAAGACGCGGAGGGCCCTGAGGTTTATGTCGCTCCCGCGGGAAAGAGGGGGTTGGTCACTACCTGATTTAAGGCTCTATTACTGGGCAGCGGCATTACAATGTATGGTGGGTTTGATTGGAGGAGCAGAAGAGGAGGGCTGGCACGATCTTGGTTCGCTTGTCATCTATGGTCTGGCTCTTGGTATGAATGCTGAAAATGTTTTTTTAAGATTCTCTGAGGGCAGTTACTTTAAAAGAACACGTTTCAAGACTGTAATAGCTGCACATAATATTTGGAAAGGAATATCTAAAAAGGTGGGAATTGGGAAGTATAGTTTTTACACTAGATTAAAAAATAATCCTTCGCTTTCTAGTGAGGTCTTCTCGGATAATGTATTTCAAGAATGGGATAGGCGGGGGATAAGAACAGTTGGAGACATAATGGGTCCCCATGGCATACTACAATTCACAGAACTGCAAAAGAGGTTTAGTTTGGACACAAAATATTTTTTTAAATATCTTCAAATAAGAAGCTGTCTCATAAATAAGCAAGGGGGCGTATTGGGTTTCGAAAGAAATGTATTAATGGATCTTATGGAAAAAGGTACAGACTGCAGTAAATGAGGTTTCAAGTCAAACTAAACCAAAGAAGTCATTAGCAAAATCCACACGAAAAAGCTCAAGATTGAGAATTTTGAATAGAAAATATAAGGCTCCTGTGTGGACCTACATCATACTTGAAGAATTTGAAAATTTAGATTTACGTGAAGAATCAGAAAGAGACTCTGTTGATCAGATTGATGAAAACAAATTAAAGCCAACCTTAAAATAAGATCACATATGTTCCTTTACACTGATTATGAAATAAAAGAGGAAAAGGATATTCCCTTTGATTGAAAATGGCAGAAGTTAAAGTCACTGAAGAACCGAAACAAGGTTGGAGACAAAAATGTTTTAGAGTTTGCTTATGTAGTATTTCATTATTAATATTAACATGGTTATTTGTAACAGTGGTGGTACCTTTATTAATAGTAGCTAATAATACAGTCACTAATGAAAGAATAGATACCAATACAGAAAGTACTAAAACAGAATTAGAACAAGTAGATGAAGTTATGTATCTTCATGACGGATCAAATAATGATTCAATTGTGTTTACTAAGTTGTTATTTCAGTATGTAGATACAATGGAGATTAGTGATTGTTACGTCAGTATGAAATTACCCACATCAGTATCAGAAGGGGTTACTTATCATCATATTCCTTTAACATATGGTGTGTCATGTAGTGTATCAGCAAGCTTATTTTATATAGTTGGAAAGTTACAGTATTTCTATTATAATATAGATGTAGTATTTCCAGAATTACCTGTTTGAAAGAATATGAATCCCGTACTTAGTAGTCAGGATGCGTAGTTTATGGGTGAATTATTTTTAAGAATGAGCCCAATAGATATAGCGCAGGCACACAAGAATAATCTAACATGCATATTGCGTGAGGAAGAAAAGGAGTTTCTTAAGTTAGCTGAAGAAAGAATCCAGGATTTAACAAAGAAAGCTGCTGAGCAGAAAACCCATGTACCTCCTTGGGTTGAGAAAGTGGGAATTTATGCAAAGAGCGAGGCTCATGCTGCGATGTCCCTAGACTTTTTTCTCCATAGGTTAAGGACAGAGTATAATAAGATTTTCATTGGTTCCAGTGACTGCGAACACAACTTCCTAATCATGGGGGGATGTGGACTAAAAGGGGGAACTGACCCTGTATTTCCAGGCATCTATTATGTATGCGGAAATAATACGTATTATAGACTACCTGCCACTTTGGAATAGTATTTGCAAAAATGTATAATGTGGACCGAACCAATGGAATCAATGAAATATCTAATGGACTAACACGGATTAAGAGGGCTAGTTTTTCAGACATAGTGGGTGATATTTTTGGTGCACTGATACCCTCAGGTGGAGTCGTTCTGAATTCGCACAAAATGTGTAAATTGTCAACAGTAGTTGATCATCTATCGACTGATACTGCTGGAGGATTCTTAGAGGTTAATACAGCAATGTGTTGCAATGAGATCTATGGTTTTACAGAATCTTGTTATTTTATTGGAAGAAGATGGAGGAGTCTGTGGAATGTTGAAAATTCAACATTGTTGCACCTATATACCTGATAAAAGTAAGGAACTTAAAGGGAATATTGCAAGAATTCATGAAGGTTTGACCCAACTGGAGGTTGACTGTGTATGGGAAAGACTATGAAAGAGTATTACTGCAATAAGGAATTGGTTTTCTGATTTTAGAATGAGTTTCTTAGGTCAAATAATAATACCAGAAGTTGTAATAGTGGCAATAGTATTAATGATAATGATCACATGCAAGTGTTGCAAGGGACAAGGAAAAAGGAGGATACGTGCAGAAATAGATGGGAAAGGAAAGAAAAGAAAGAGAGAATATGAGGAAATTCAACTGGAAGAGATGAAAGGGAAGTTATATAAAAGAATGAAAAAATTAGAAGGAAAAGAAGTAAAAGATGAAAATATAAAGGAAAAGAGAAAAAACTGAGAATGGTTGATGTTGGCATCTGGTTGGGATGGGTAATTATGTGATGGCTCAAAATGCCATCAGAGAGGGGATTGATGGAGCAAGGTCTCGGAGAAAAGAGCCTTGCTCGGCTGCAATCCGCTTGTTTAACTCATTAACAAGTTATTAATAAAGTTTTGTGGATACTGATATGCATTCAAACGACCATTTTTGGGTTAGTGAAGCTTGCATATGGATGTACTAACACAGATAACATTGAAGAAGGACTAATACCGCTTTAAACGGGAAATCTGTTTTGCGCATGCGTCAACTACATCAACGTAGGATGACAAGTAATGCTTGGAGGGAAATTCTTGCGCATGAGTAGAAGCTACTAACGAGGCGTCTTGAAGACTCGCATACATGGCACCTTCCTTGGTGGTGGCCCTTCACATAGCTGGGACACCAGCAGCGCTTAGCCCCAGTCCTTGTTACAGCATCTTGAAGCTATGGTGATATTGTCCAGGCTGATTTCCAGACAGAGATGAGTTTTAAGGTCTGTTTCCTTTCATTTGTGCTGTGGTTGTCTTGTGTGAATTACCCTCTTCTCTCTCCTGTTCTTTCTCATAGGGACCGTCTGCCACAGCAGCAGCCTCTGCAATTTAGATTGACCCACAACACTGGCCGAGAGTGTAACTAGGGAATAATACCTGGTTGACAGCCTCCACTAAAATATGTCTCACAAAGGTTCAAATGCCTAGTCCTTCCCCTCTAATATGATTCCCTTGTCCACAGTGCCAGTGAAATCAGTAACTCTTCCTGGAATCAAAGAAACCTTTGATGTGCACAGAGAATGCTCTATTCCACTTCTTCCAGGATGTGTGTTCCTACTCTAGGCCTCAGGAATATCAGCAATCCATATCTCCTGTCTGAGGTTGCAGTCCTCACCTCCAACTAGCCTTTCCAGACCCTGCGCTTCCAGAATGCAATCCACAGCCTCCAGATTCTGAATAAAGCACAGGCACATAAGCAGCACAGCAAACACACCAGGCATCACACACTACAAATCGCTACATACAGTCAACACAGAGGCCAAGTGTGTTTTAAGTATACAGTGGCAAAACTTTACATGAGTGGGCTGGTAGGCTCCACTCCAGTGACGCAGTCTAAAAGCCCTGTTCACTTTACTGACACTTATGAAACACAGTAGCCCTCTACCATTAAGACTGATTGCTTGGTGTGCCACTTCAGGTCTAAAAAGACATTACCATGAGACGGCCTAGGTAATCGTGCACATGCATGATCTGTGTTTGCCCATGACTGAAAATCATTACCAGGGATCCGTATTTTCATGCAGTTGGGGCACTCATGGATGGAGGGGGTGCATGTCCATTGCCGTGCAGGGGACTTTTCCGTCCCAACACTCACTCCACCACAAATGCAGCAGAGGCCCCGCCCACACCATTACCCCGACCGCCCCACCACAGTGAATTATATTGGCACATCCAGCAAGGAAGGCAGGACATTTCACACATCTATGACGGCGCTACAATCTGCCAAACTCCAATCAGGACTTCATGTAGAAGAAAATAAATGAATAATTACCTTTATTTAATTTGTTACTGCATCAGTTCTTATACCACACAGAGATCTCAAGTTGATAGACATTAGCACAAATTATTTCAAACTAATCTGATAAAAAAAACTTTGCCCATCTTTACCATTATAAAATACATTGACCTTCCTGTTATCCTTTATTCTGCACTTTCAGCTTTGACTGCTGGATAATAGTAGCTATTCAGTAGCTAGTAGCTACGCCTGAAAAGGTTCTAAATTTAAACACATTGTTCACTTTGAAAGATTTTTTGGCTGTGCTCTTACTTATTTAATATCTACTCTTTTATACAAAAGTCAACAAAGTTGACAAGGGGTCTCTTGGGATGCCTGGGGTTCACAGTGGCGTGCATGATTGTTCACCAGAAAATGAATCCTGCTAGACCGAGTCAATCTTGTTTGTGCCCTGGACTCCCGGTAAATCAAAGATTAGAGTGCTGAGAGTGATTTTCGAATTTCTCTTCTCTAGTTTTATTTTTGATATATCTTTCTCAAACTGTGCAGAATGTTGCTGAAGTTTAGATATGCATCTTCGCAATCTGAAACCCTTTGTTCTATCTCCTCCAAGTGCACTATGGATTGCCTATAACCTTCTCATCCAGCTGGTTCTTTAGCTGCAGCGTCATGTAATTTCCTATTTATTTTATCTCTTTAATTTCTGTTAAAATAGTTTCGAACATCACTGTGAATTTTTTTCCGATTAATTTCGACTTGCAGACCACACTGTACAGCCGCAGTGGATATATGGGATTCCTATAAATACATATGTACATTCTGTAGGTAACTAGATTTACTGAACAGTTTCTAAATTTATAGCTTTGTATTCAAAATAGATTCTTGACTGGTTGACTGAGGAGCACGTGGAACTTTTGAACTTAGATCAGTTGGAGGACCCATCTCATTTGACAGAGGAGGGGTAGGAGGTGAACAGTCTTTCATTGTGTTAGAAGTTACAGCACTTACTGCACCATGCTGGCATGTGCATGACTTATTGTCCCACGGGTGCTGCCGACTTCTCCCCTCCATGGGCGTCACACAAAGAGCAAAGCAGGGCGCAAAACAAGTGGTCAACAACTGACCACGAGAAGTTTGGTTTAATTAGCCCAATCTAAGAAAAGGTGTGAGGACACGAACACGGCCAAAAAGCAAACAGGACAAGCAGTCCCCAGCATTGTAGCGTGAGAAAGCAGATTGGATCGCCACTGAAAGGAAAGGGAAAACTTGTTGGCAGAAGGAGCTCAGGGAACAGCGGACCCAGAGATAAAAGACAGCAGAGACGCCACAGCAGGGGGCACTGCAGAAGCCAAGCAGCTGCACAGACTCCAAAGGTGCATCATAAAGGAGGCATGCAGCCACATTGGCCGCCTTACACAGGTGGAGGCATCCACGGTCACCAGCAGATAGCGTGGATGTGCACAGTAGCGAGTGGGACCCAGCTCTAGTGAGCACCCATCAGGCACAAGCAGCCTCCACAGTGGTGCCCAACAAGGACCAAAAGGGCGGATTTCCTGCAGCTGATAGTAAGACACACACAGATATCGAGGGGGGGTACCCAGATAAGCACAGAGCGCAATGCACATGCAAATGGGGGAGGTGGCGCACAACAGAAGGATGCAGAAGCGAGGCCCTACAAGGGGCGGTAGGCCAGCAGGGTGCAGTGCACAGTATAGCCAACTATGGGACGCAGGTCGGGGTAATAGACACTGTGAGCACATCCCCAGTGCAACCCACAGGACACTCGCAATACTTGCACTCCTTATTGTCGCCTTGGAGTAGTGGCCTTCGCAGGGGTCGGTAGGGCAGGGCAGCACAGCTGCTCCAAATACAGAAAAAAAGCACCAGGTTAAATGCAACAGGGCAGATGCAACTGGCACAGCCAGCATGCCACACAGGCAAGCAGAGTGCATAAAGGGGCAAAGCACAGGAAGGGGCTAAGGGGCACAGACATGTTACACTTGGGAGGCAGACCCAACAGTGGCATGGGGAGGCAGCACCGCACTGGGTGGGGCAAATGGCAAACCGGCTAGCGAATATATTAGGCCTTTTCCAAGGTGACCCACCTATAATAGCACACAAGACCGGGCTGGCAAGCCTGGTTTCCTAAACCCTGAAGGAGAGAATATGTCATAAGGAGTTCATCAATATAATTTCGCTGCTTGAGACCAAACAGATAGGAATGGACCTGGTGATGCAGGACAAAAACAATGAGCACAAAAGAGAGAGGTGCAAGCCTAGGTTAAAGAGGTCCATTGAGAACTGGTTGCATGAGATTCACACTTTGACTTGTGTGTTTGTTGAAAATTTCTGCATGCCGCAGCGGCATTGTTGTATGAGCAAAAGGTGCATGCAGCGCAGCGCCACCACCAGCGGGAGGCTTGGTTAAAGTATGATGAAGGATTTAGGGCAAAAATGCAGACTTGGCTCATCATAGACTGGGACCATCAGGAATTAGCACGTTTCACTAAACACATGGTTGCTGCACGTGAGTGAGAGGAGACACACAAGCAGTCCTTTCGCCCATACGGTGGCAAGTAGAAGCCAGAGTGTTACCAGCAGGGCAACAGAGGAAAACATTATGCTGTGGCAAGCATGCACTGTCACAGCCCGCGGCATGCTGGAATTCTGGTAAAAGTGTATGCAAATGGGATATGGCTTGCAGATTCAACTACGCTTGTGGCTGTTGCTGTGGGAGCCACCCATCCAGCGAGTGCAGGAAGGGGAAGGGAGTAGAGGAGAAGGTCTACCAGAAGTCGCCAGAAGGAAACATGGGGGTAAGGCATCTGGAACCCACCCCAAATAAGTTACAGTATTTACTCAACCAATACTATGAGAAAGACGAGCACTCTTGCTAGCAGAATGTTTCAGGAATGACTTTAGCATACCCTACGTGGGGTCAGTGGAAGGGAGGCTCTGCAACAACCTTAAGTCTGTCACAGCCAACGCCGAAGTAGCTAGACGGAAGGTGGCCAAGGAGCTAGAGCTCGGTCGTGGCTGGTCCATTTGAGAAGCCACCACTAAAAGACTTTATAGTATCCCCGCTGGGTGTAGTCCCCCAAAAAGGTGCCTGGCCAATTCAGGCTCATTCAGCATCTGTTGTACCAGGACGGAGGATCAGTGAATGACGGATTAGACCAGAAATGGTGCTCAGTGTCATTTTCCATGCTGGATGAGGCAATTGACTTAAGTGTGGAAAAGTAAATTTTGCCATGTTCTGTGTCCCTACGTGTCATCCATCATATGTTATGTGTGCATGACCAATATGCATATGTTATTCCCCATGTCCGATTCAAGACGCAATTACAGTTGTGTCCACCTCTGATATGCCAGTTTCCAGTCCTCGTGAATACTACGAATACCAGGCCTATGTAAAGCTACGTTGCCACGTTTCTCAGTGTGTACGTTATTTCATTATAAAGTCCCCGTTTCCAGGCCTCAAAAGGGCCCGGACACTAGATTCAGCTCCTGTCTCCTGAAGCCTCGCTGAGGAGCGATACAGCCCCCACCTGTATCCCCGAACTTTCACTTACTTCCTGCCTCGCAGTGCCCGGTGCAGCTTGGCTCTGCCTCTGAGTCTGCCAAAAGTATGTTATAGTTCCAGTTATCAGTTCAGTCCTCCTTCTCTGCATTCCTAAGCTACTGAACTGCATCAATAGTTTCCGTCATTGTCTAGCCTTCTCGTCTCCACGTTAGAGAAATACTGCATTTAATGGTCATTTAATATTCTTCATCACGCACTACATGTAGAATAGAGCATGCTCTAGTCTTAGAGTCAGTTAGCCTTTCCCCTCATGACTTCTAGTTTATATCAACATGTTCCCTAAACATCAGATACTAGATAGAGTTTAGGTACATGTCGCTCCGACCCTCCAGACTTTAGTCTCTGCTCCTAGCACAGAGTTCATAGCCCCCAGCTTCTCCTCGTAATACGTCATTGCCAGTTTGCGCGCACCACCAGGTTAGAGGTCCCGGCTCCTTAGGTAGCCCCCCCATGTTTCCGCCCCATTCATGACATATTCTGTTACGTCTGCACCACATGTCTATGTATACGCCCAGTTACACCTACTTTTACTCTTATCTTTCGCGACTGCTACGCGTCACGCCTTCTGCTCCACCCACTGCTACGCCTACTGCAATGTAATGCTATGTGTTTGCGTTTTGTATATAAGCTCGTGTATTGTTATTAAAAGTTAGCGCGCGCTCATCCCAGACCCAGCCCCAGCAGCTGCTGGGCCCCTGTCACCCTGCTGGGCCCCTGTTCCTATGCAGGTTGTCCTGATCCTGTCCTTATGCTGTATTAAACCTGCAAAAACTCCTACTACCTCGAATCTTGACTCTTATTTATTGAGCTATCTGTTATGATATATGTCTAGTCAAAAATAGGTTATTATTTATTTATTTACCACATAATGGCGCCCGAATAGGGACTTGCCCTTTCCCCACGCGTCGGTGAAGCCACGCCGACCCCCTGACCCTCTGCAGCCGTGACGGAACCATACCGGCCACGTGCAGATATTTCTGCTTCAAGTATCCCTCAGGCCCACGGAGGAGACGGAGGAGGCGGTCCAGCATCCAAACGAGACGGTGGAGGAACGCGGCGAGTCCCGACCAGAGCCCAAGCCAAGAGTCCAAGGTCCGAGGTATCCGGAGGCCCACCCGTAACTGAAGTCCGAAGTTCGTCGCCCGTCGTCGTAACAGTCCAGTCCAGTCCAAGGCCTTCCGTTCTTGCTGCCCGGTGAGTACCATTGCTGGGGTAGTATCTAGACAGGGTCAATCTAAATTGACTCTGGTCCGTGGGTTGGTGGTACCCAGGCCCACTAACGAAGTGTTCACCTAGGTGGATACGGGTCTTGATGCGTCCCTTTATGGGACTGGTATGTTCCGTACTGTTTCAGCAGTGCATCCAGTAACTCTAGTCTGTTCCGTTCTCGAGAAATTCTTGTGTTTCTGTTCTCAGTATTCCAGGTAATATTTCTGTCCGAACTGTAATGTTATGATGTTGTTCAATGTATTTCCAATATCGTGGTATGCCTGAATTGTTTTCCCGATTGTTATTGTTCCTCGTCTATTGTATTGTGTTCCGATTCAAGTTTACAATGTCTCTCTTTTCGAGACTACGTCAGTTAAAAACTAGAAAGGGTTTGTTAGAAGAA
Source organism: Lissotriton helveticus (assembly GCF_964261635.1). Lineage (NCBI taxonomy): Eukaryota > Metazoa > Chordata > Amphibia > Caudata > Salamandridae > Lissotriton > Lissotriton helveticus. The sequence continues at coordinate 396,027,197 of NC_136059.1, forward strand.
GCAGTTCCTGTCCCGCCCAGGGACAGTCCAGGTCACTTTATGTATCAGAAACATGGCATAAGCGCCATATTGTATCTAGATTTATGGGTAGATTATACCAAACAGTTAGAAGAAAAGTATAGATGGCCCGTATCGGGTACATGGGATGCCGAATGTATCATGCGAGTAGAAGAAGCATTATGGAAAAAGAAAGCCAGACAGTCACAGAAAGATGCCATCGAGTTATGGCGCAAAGAAGCTCATAAAAGAACCGAAAAAGAAATCAGAAAGTCAGAACTAAGTAGAGAATCCCAAGAACGAGCCCAAGAAAGAGAATTAATCGAGATAGGTGAACGAGTCAAAGCCGAACAGTCAGACAGACAGAGGCATGCCCTCATTAAGGGTATGTATCCTCTTCTTGCTGAGGGCTTGCCAAAAGCGACCCCAGAGGCATCCAGTAATTTCCCGCCACCATTAGTTCCGACCAAGCTACGTCACAAACCGACCGCAGCTGATATTTTTATTTCGTCCTATCTGGACGACACAGTCCCCGAATATGCAAGTCCTGTTCGCACTCCGCCAGTCCCTGTAAACCAGGTAATTCCTGCTCCTCCAGACACCGGGGTGCCCTTAACAGCTCCCCCGAGTCAGCCCGCCATACAAGTCCAGCCCACGTTACAATTACCCACCCTGCCAGGACGAAAAGCATCAGTTGATGATTCTAGTATAGGGGCCGCGGGAGGAGGTCTTCCTCAAACTCCGCCGCCATACAAGCGTTTATCAGCACTCGAATTACATGCTCAAGCATCACAGCGTACTCCTAAAAGTAATAAGTCTGTTGCAGAAATCAGGCAAACCCTTGGCGAATGTGTCTATGACCCAGTTCCAGGCGAATTTAATATGGTTTTATATTCCGTACGCATAAGGAGAGTGACCGAGTATCTAGTCACCCTGCCGAATATGAAAGAAGATCTAGACAGAATATATCGTTTCATCCGTACAGGGGATGATCCAGAAAGTATTAGTGATGCCATGTCTCAAAGGAAAGCCGAGATTCAGCGTATGATATTAAAGTTCTTAATTAATTGTCTAATAAGAGAACAAGATTACCCGTCTAAAGATCCAGCCGAAATGAAAATCCTGACAAAGTGGAGTGATAATATTGCCGAAGGAAAGCACAATACCATTAGTGCCATGGAAAGTATGTACAAGAAAATTCGTAGAGAGATAATAAAGATACACGAACAGCGTAAAGCAGCACAAGTAAGCGAGAAAGAAAGCACCTCTGATCCTGAAGAGGAAGACGACGAGAATACTGCCAGAATAGCGTATGTAGGAAAATCTAGGTTTCCAGATCGCCATTTACGTCTAGAACACAAGTCAACTTTCCATCATCCAGCACCAGAACAAGGTTCCCTAGAACAAGTATTTCAAGCTACCGATCACATTCTGAAATCACGAATCGGTTATAGTGAGTTAAGTACTATGCATGAACAAGAACTAGTCCGATCAGCAGTCCGATGGATTACTGATTCTACCACTTTTCCAGACGAAATAGTGGCACAAATGTTTCTGAAATTGCCCCCAGCCGAGCAGCGACTGGTGGGTATGTATATGATTCAGCACCTCATTACTCTGTATGAGGGTCAACATTCTGATCCAGGTCCGTTACATGATATCCTGAACGAGTTACTCCAGTATAAATGGAGAGGTCTAGGTACCGATTTAATTAGTGTCATTCTAGAACAGCGTCACAAATATAGAACATTCTTGAACCCGCATTTTGTTCATGTCTCACCCCCAGAAAGTAAATCATTCTACATAGACAGACAGAATCCGTTACGAGAAGTCCACCCAGTTAAAGGAACGGGTGGCGAAATGCAGCGAGTGTTTGTATACACTCCAATCACAAAGATGGAACTCCTTGAAATGAAGAAATTAATTCCCTGTCATGACAAAGATCCAGCAGGGTTCCATCGAGAATTAAAGGACATGCTCCGTATGGGAGAATACACATACCCAGATATCATTAAAATGTTAAAAGTTCTGCTACCCGCAGGGGTGTATGAAAAGCTAAAGGAAAAAGAATGGGAGGTGGGAGAGAAAAAGATAGATTGGGCAGTCCTAGAAGCAGAAGATAAGATACGTGTACCAGGTACTGGTCTAGGAGAAAAATGTAAAGAATTACCAGAATTATTAATTCAAGTTTTACCCAGATTATTAACAACGAGAAAAGAAGACTGGGATGCAATCTCAGCCTGTAAACAGAAACAAGATGAAGATATTAGTGATTTTTATTCTAGATTTGAAAAATGTTTCAGTATCAACAGTGGCCTCAAGACAAGTAGTGAGTCATACCCTCACCTTTTTGTTACTAAATTAGTCGAGAATTCAAGTCCACCAATTAAAAACCGAGTTCTGAAAGTCGAAAGCACCTGGCAAGCAAATACTCCGTCCCAGATGCTCCAGATGCTCCAGTACCACCAAAATAGAATCAGGGAAGAGCAAGAACACGAAAGAAAACGTATGAAAGACACGAAAATGAAAGTACTAGTTGCACAATCTGTTCCTCAAGACAGTCAGAAGAGGGGTCCGAATCAAGCCAGTCATCCTGCAGCTCCCGTTAAAGGGAACTGCAATTATTGTAAACAGCCAGGTCATTTTATAAATGAGTGTGCAGTTCTGAAACATAACATAGCTACTGGTAAGACTAAAGAAAGACCACGTCCGCCTAGACAGGAACAAGTTTCACAGATTCCTCAGCCACAGAATGCACAACAGACAGTTACAGCACCGCAGCCTATCGCTGCAACCCAGCACGTTACATCGCAGATGTACCAGTATGCACAGTCTGAGTATCCAGAGTACCAGCCATATTCATGAAACAGCCTAGAGAGGGAGGTAGGCTTGCCTCTCATCGAGATACCTGTAGATCAAGAAGGTCCCTATGTTCATAGTCAAGTATTAGGGAAAGACAGAAAGTTTTTGATTGATACAGGGGCAAGTAGGACCACAATTAGTCATGCCGAAGTTCCAGGGGCTCCGCTCTCAGGCTCAAGAAATGTTTCCCTTGGATTTTCCGGAAAGCCTATCGTTAATGAGATTTCAAAGCCAGTTACTCTAGAAGTAGGTCCATTGTCCCGCACTACTGACCTGTTACTTACTAAGTCATGTCCAGAAAATCTATTAGGCATTAAAACACTGAAAGAGTTAGGTGCAGTTATTTGTTGTTCCCCAGAGGGAATACGATTGTTCCTACGTGACTTTAAGGGTCACTATGTATTACGAGATTTTGATTCCAGACTGTCTAATGTTCCGCAGCATTTATGGGCGCAAGGTCCAACTGATGTAGGTTACATGCAAATCACACCCTATCGTGTGACTCTTAAGCCAGGTGTAGTGTTACCACGAATCAGACAGTACAGATTGCCACCCGAGGCTATAACAGCCTTATCCAAAATTATAGACGAGCTCATGGCTCAAGGAGTAGTTGTAGAAACTGACTCCAATGTATGTAATTCTCCGATCATTCCAGTCATGAAACGCACTGATCCAAATGCACCCCCAGTATATCGATTAGTGATTGATTTACGAGAACTTAACAAATGTATTATTCCTCAGTACCCAGTTGTCCCAGATATCTCTTCCCTATTGACAGCCATTGATTCCGAAGCCACGTTCTTTACAGTAATAGACCTCAAGAACGCATTTTTTAGTGTTCCAATTCATCCAGACAGCCAGTTTCTTTTCGGATTTTGTTTAAATGGAAGGAGCTATATGTTCACACGCGCTCCTCAAGGTTTCACAGAAAGTCCTAGTATTTACAGTCAAGCACTTAAGAGACAACTAGATAATATTCACATGCCAACTGACACTGCCCTGCTCCAGTATGTCGATGATCTACTGATCACAGCCCGTTCTGAACGTGACTGCGAGCGTGCGTCACTGACGGTTCTGTATTTCCTAGCCGAGATGGGGCACAAGGTGTCACCTTCGAAGCTTCAATTCTGTGTCCAGCAAGTGGTATACTTAGGACACTTGCTGTCCAAGAGGGGTAGGCAGTTGACACCAGACCGTATCCAGTTGATATCGAGTCTTCCCCAGCCCAGAACCCAGAAGGAGGTACGTGCCTTTATCGGCCTTACTTCTTATTGTAGACAATGGATTCCCCAGTATGCATTTCTAGCCAAGCCACTGATACAGTTAACAACACAGGAGGCAGCCGTATCGACTGTCCTCCCTTGGACATCTGAACATACACTTAGTTTCAACGAGTTAAAGAAAGCCCTATGCCAAGCTCCAGTTCTAGCTACACCGAACTACAGTAAGCCTTTTACACTTTTCGTTACTGAACGTGAAGGTACAGCATTATCTGTTCTCACACAAGATCAAGCAGGACAATACAAGCCCTGTGCTTATTTTTCGAGCACACTAGATCCAGTCGCCCAGGCGTTGCCTGCGTGCCTCAAGTCAGTTGCAGCCACAGCACTAGCTATTAGACAAAGTGATTCCATAGTTTTAGGACACTCCCTGACAGTACAAGTCCCACACTCCGTGGAAGTTCTTTTAAACAGAACACAAACACAGCACTTGACAATTGCACGTTTAACAGGTTATGAATTGACACTGTTTCAGCCACACATAGATATTAGACGCTGCAACGTTCTGAATCCTGCTACACTGTTACCATCAGTTAGTTCAAATCCTGACCCACATGACTGCGTGGAAGTAGTTAACATTACGACAAAGCCAAGACAAGACCTGACAGACATTCCGTTACCAGATCCTGACCTGACACTTTATGTGGATGGTTCATGTATGAGAACTAGTACAGGAGAACTAGTCGCCGCGTATGCAGTGACTACTGACACCGAAGTTATTAAGACACACCGCATTGATACCCTGTCCGCTCAAGCAGCAGAGCTAGTTGCTCTGACACAAGCCTGCATACACGCCAAGAACCTGAAAGTTAATGTTTATACAGATTCACGTTACGCATTTGGAGTTGTACACGACTTCGGAGTGCTCTGGCAGGAGAGAGGTTTCATGACTTCTCATGGAACCAAGATTCAGCATGGTCTCCTTATTCAAGCTCTGTTAGATGCCATACACTTACCGACATCCATTGCTATCATGAAATGCAAAGCACATACGAAAGTTACTGACATTATTTCTCAAGGTAATGATCTAGCAGATCGCACAGCCAAGCTTACAGCACAGACTCTAGACATTCCAGTTAACCTGACACACACTCCAGATCCGATTACATGTATGACAGTTAAGGACCCCACTCAAGATGTCATAGATATCCAGTTACATGCTACTCCTGAAGAAATCAAGAAATGGTCTGAACAAGGAGGGGTCCAGACAGATCAAGGATGGTTAACGAAGGGTAGAGCCACATGGTTTCTCCCCGACTCTATGGTTCAAGTCATCATTAATACCGCACATAGTCCAGCACATTTAGGAGAAAAAGCTATGTTAGACAGTATCCAGAACATTTGGTTCAACAAGCATTTACGAGCTGCAGCCAAGCAGAAAGTCCGTACCTGTATGATATGTTGTCAGTTTAATCCAGGTAAAAGTGTCCCGGTGGAACAAGGGGGTTTCCAGCCTCCTGACCACCCTTTTGAAGTCCTCCAGATGGATTATATTCAGATGGAGCGATGTCGAGGTTTCAAGTATGTCCTTGTAGTTGTATGCGCTTTGTCCAGATGGACAGAAGCATATCCAGTCCCAGATTACACAGCCGCGACCACTGCCAAGCAGTTGGTTCGTGAATTCTTCCCTCGATATGGACTCCCTAGAGTCGTATATTCTGATAACGGTCAGCCATTCTCATCCGAATTGATGAAGCACGTTTCCCTGTTGTTAGGGTACCAGTGGAAGTTCCATTGTGTACGCCATCCTGAAGCAGCCGGTCTAGTCGAGAGACATAATCAGACTCTGAAAATCCGAATTGCTAAAGTATGCAAAGAAAAAGGTGTGGACTGGCTAGTAGCTCTGCCAGTTGCTTTATTTTATATGCGCATGGTCGCACATTCCAGATCAGGTCTGTCCCCGTATGAGGTCGTATTCGGCCGCCCCCCTAACATGTGGGGTACTCCTAGACCCCGAAGTATTACTGATGTTTCATGTAATATGCTGACAGATTACCTAGCTTCCTTGATGTCTGCCCTCAACTCATGTCGTTCACAGGTTGCTGCCGCATTTCCAGACAATACCGAGGTGGCACCGCATGAAATCGTTCCAGGTTCCATGGTGATGGTCCGTAACTTTGACAGATCAAGTCCGCTGGAGCCTCGATGGAAAGAGCCCCGTCAGGTCCTCCTCACCACCCGTACAGCCGTGAAGTTGGAAGGCCGAAAAGGATGGATACACCTTTCTCACGTTAAACCTTTTAAAGGACTGAAACCCGTCTTTAAGAACATTTCCCCGGATTTTAAGGACTGCCAAAATATTGCTCTTAAGGACTGTCCCGCAAATGACATTGATACAACCCCTCCCTTGGTAGAGAAAACTCCGCAGCAGGAGTATAAGCAAAAACTCCGGTCTAGTAAAATAAGTCAGTCAGTTTGATTGTCTAAGTCCTCCCCTAGGTGAAACGGTTAGACTGTTTCTGACATGTATAAAATAGACCCCCATAGTGAGAGAGTTAGTAAAAACTCAATCAAATGTATCGTTTTTCTAAGTTTCATATTATTCATCAGTATTATGATTTCCTGCACCAGTTATGCCTTTTTCCTATATTTCCCAGTTCTTCATGTAAATAAGCCTGCTAATGTTACAGCAGAGCACACGTTTAGTGATCTGCCTCCTCACGAATATTCATACCGCCTTGCTATGCGTAATAACTCATTTATCCGCATGTTACATTACTCACACCAGACCAGCAATGCCACTAATTGTTGGGTGTGTGGTCGACTCCCCCCTTTCCAGACACCGAAGGGAGTTCTGCCACTTTTTCCTTATCCATTCTCACATAATGGTTCGTGTGGAGCATGGTCCACGTTAACGTCATCCTCAACAGATATGTCTTTTTTTAACAGTACATGTTTCCCAGACAAGCAAGGTTTCCCCCACCGAACAGGTTTAGATCTAGAAAATGAAGTATATTATTTAGGTAATTATTCTTCGAATTTTATGGTCCTGAATGTTCAGTCTGATACTACTCCAGACTCACCTGCTATTTCAGTACTACCAGTCAAAGGCGAATTATGTGTCCGAAATAAGGGTTCCGTACACGTAGGACATAGTGATTGTACTACTATTATCCAGTATAGTGACAGTGGGAAATCTATTCTCAAAGCTTCACGTCATTCTTATTTTGTTTGTGGTCAAACCGCATATGTTCGTCTGCCCCTCGATTGGGAGGGAACCTGTTACATTGCTTTCCTACTGCCACCAGTTTTTCTAGCCCCACCTGACTACCATAGGAATTCCTTCCTAGTACATACTCGACACAAGAGAAACCTCCCGATTGTCGATTATACTGAAACTGCTGCAGAGCAATTCATTGATATTGATAAAGGTGTGTTCCCTTATTTAGGTACAGTTGTAAACAGTAAGCTAATTCGTAGATTAACAAGAACCCTTGAAGCTGTAGTAGATGAGACTGCCTCCGCTCTAGGTAACTTAACCGAAGAGCAATCCTTTATGCGAATTGTCGTTTTGCAGAATCGTCTCGTCCTTGACGTCATACTGGCCGATAGGGGCGGGGCCTGTAGAGTTCTCGGATCTAGTTGCTGCATTTTCATTCCAAATAACGCGCCGTCTGTTTATTCAGCTATAACCCGACTTCATAAAATTGCCCATCTGTTACACCAGAATCCAGGCACCTGGACATGGTCCGGTTGGTTCTGGAATATAATTTCCGCCTGGGGATGGAAAGTCCTGTCCTTTCTAGGTATCGCAGTAGCGATCATATTCAGCTGCTTCCTCTGTATACAATGTGGCCCTGCGATTTGCGGCATGTGTGCTACCTCTTGTATTCCTAGTCCCAAGCCCCGTTCTAAATCCCGTTCCAAGACAATTCGAGACGAACAAATGGTACTGTATGAAATGATAGATGGTATCATGAATATTGATGTTTCCTGATGGAAACGTAGTGACAAGGAGGGAATGTGGAAAAGTAAATTTTGCCATGTTCTGTGTCCCTACGTGTCATCCATCATATGTTATGTGTGCATGACCAATATGCATATGTTATTCCCCATGTCCGATTCAAGACGCAATTACAGTTGTGTCCACCTCTGATATGCCAGTTTCCAGTCCTCGTGAATACTACGAATACCAGGCCTATGTAAAGCTACGTTGCCACGTTTCTCAGTGTGTACGTTATTTCATTATAAAGTCCCCGTTTCCAGGCCTCAAAAGGGCCCGGACACTAGATTCAGCTCCTGTCTCCTGAAGCCTCGCTGAGGAGCGATACAGCCCCCACCTGTATCCCCGAACTTTCACTTACTTCCTGCCTCGCAGTGCCCGGTGCAGCTTGGCTCTGCCTCTGAGTCTGCCAAAAGTATGTTATAGTTCCAGTTATCAGTTCAGTCCTCCTTCTCTGCATTCCTAAGCTACTGAACTGCATCAATAGTTTCCGTCATTGTCTAGCCTTCTCGTCTCCACGTTAGAGAAATACTGCATTTAATGGTCATTTAATATTCTTCATCACGCACTACATGTAGAATAGAGCATGCTCTAGTCTTAGAGTCAGTTAGCCTTTCCCCTCATGACTTCTAGTTTATATCAACATGTTCCCTAAACATCAGATACTAGATAGAGTTTAGGTACATGTCGCTCCGACCCTCCAGACTTTAGTCTCTGCTCCTAGCACAGAGTTCATAGCCCCCAGCTTCTCCTCGTAATACGTCATTGCCAGTTTGCGCGCACCACCAGGTTAGAGGTCCCGGCTCCTTAGGTAGCCCCCCCATGTTTCCGCCCCATTCATGACATATTCTGTTACGTCTGCACCACATGTCTATGTATACGCCCAGTTACACCTACTTTTACTCTTATCTTTCGCGACTGCTACGCGTCACGCCTTCTGCTCCACCCACTGCTACGCCTACTGCAATGTAATGCTATGTGTTTGCGTTTTGTATATAAGCTCGTGTATTGTTATTAAAAGTTAGCGCGCGCTCATCCCAGACCCAGCCCCAGCAGCTGCTGGGCCCCTGTCACCCTGCTGGGCCCCTGTTCCTATGCAGGTTGTCCTGATCCTGTCCTTATGCTGTATTAAACCTGCAAAAACTCCTACTACCTCGAATCTTGACTCTTATTTATTGAGCTATCTGTTATGATATATGTCTAGTCAAAAATAGGGTATTATTTATTTATTTACCACATAAGGGTGATGGGTAGGAGAGCCCTGATGGCGAAGGCGGATATAGAGTGCGCCTTCCCAGAACATGAAACAGCAGGCCATAACAATTATTCTTCTGTATATTTGTGACGCACCTCCCCACTCAATCACCCAAAACAGAAAGTCACAATTTGTGAGCCTATTTTTGTTCAAAAGGTGTGCATAACCACCACTCCTGCTGTTTCCAAGGGACAGTCTCCACAACAGTATACAGATTCACACAAATGTGGAATGCAACCTCAAGAAATGATTATGTCCATCCACTGTTCTTTTAGTAGAAAAAAACGTCTTTATTCTCCACAATCAGTAAAATGACAGCCAAACAGCCGACACGTTTCGTCCATCCAGTGTGGACTTCATCAGGGCTGGTAAATACAGAAAACATATGGGGGTCGATTCCTATCCGGTAAAATTACCGTCCGTACGATTCGCATCCAGAGCCATCTCTGTACGACTCGTACACACACCGTACGACCCGACGAGTACGATCCGGACCGGGGTATCAGGACGCGATTCGTACAGTTCACGTCAGGTTAGGGCGATTCGTACGGAAAAGCGCCCATTCACATACACACCGTACGGTGCGTACCCCCATGATCGCAGGGGTACGCACCGTACCCCTGCGATCATGGGGGGTATGCACCGTACACCCAGCGTACATGGGGTACGCACCATACACCCAGCGTACATGGGGTACGGTGTGTACCCCATGTACGCTGGGTGTACCGTGCGTACCCCCCATGATCGCAGGATTACGCACCGTACCCCTGCGATCATGGGGGGTACGCACTGTACCGGGGGGGGGTGGGGGGCGTTCCGAATCTGTTTCGGCGCAAACTCTGATTTTACGGCTGTTTTCACCTCCCGTAGAAAAAGGGTCGTACGGTGCGTACCCAACCTGAATCGTACTTGCCGGGTCGGAAAAAGCAGCCGCGAACCGTACAAATGTCGCGTACAGCGGGTTCCGTGGGAGATTCGTGCGGGGATTTGATTCGTATGGTCTCTGTACGATTCGTACGGAGTCCAGCTCCTGGTACGAATTGTACTTCGTCGTACGTACGGGGGACGATGCAGGGTACGATTCGTATGGGAAAAACGCTCCAAACGGCTATTCGGAGCGTTTGTTACCGGATCGGACTCGACCTTATAGTGTATAATACAACAGGAACATTACTTAATATGAACAAATGGTCATAGACATGTTACAACAACACGAACATTAATTAATAATCACAAATGGTCATTAACATACTAAAAAAAATTCATATAAAAAATACTACATTTAAAAACCATCGTAACAAAGTCACATTTGACAAATGACAATTGAAAAGATGTTCAAAGCCAGTTGATAAAGGAAGAAATATAAAAGAATTATAATAATAGTTTTCACAGTATAGTAACCTAGAGAGGAGTGTGATCAGAGCAGGAACACAACAACGTGACATAGATACACCAACTAGTACAAGAGCTAAAGACTATTTTTTAAGGTAGATGAAAAAGAGGGGACAAACATCAAGCCCCATGTTTGGAGGTTATAGTGCAACCAAAGTAGCGGTTGTTCCATTTAATTATAAAAAAACACTGTCGTCCAAGGAGAGTGAGGTTCACTAAGGACAACATACCTTTCAATTCAATCTTAAAATTGTAGTCGAGCTGTTTGAAGACAATGGTACTTTGCGCCAGAAGTGAGCAGACAGTTTGCACCAATGTGCTTTTTTTTACCTTTTTACCTTTTCAATTATATAGAATATCTGAGAGTACATTTTTCAAACCCGGATTCCCATAAGAGAAAGTTGATGGTGAGCTTCTAAGGGTGCACACTTTACACATGCAGAACTAACCTGAACAGCAACCATTCTGAAAATAGCGAAATAGCGAAGTTTTATCTTGCAGCCCTGAGTGGGTAGGCGAAACGTGATTTTGAAGGATGCAGTGGATGACAACAATATTTGTGAGTAGAAAGCAAGGGAATGGTCAGAAAGTGGTGGGGAAGGAAGAAACAGAGAAAGATGGGCAAGAAAAGTTGACAAAAGAGCAGAGGCTTAGGGAGAATGATGAAAGCAAGGAAGAAGGAAACAAAAGAAAGATTATGAAAGTAGGAATGAAGGAAGAAAGCGTAGCAACATAGCATATGAGAAAGGAAAGAAGGTGATAGCTTGAGGAAACAAGCGCGCGTGCCTCACGCTGAAAGAGGAGGAGGCAGCAGGGGGAGGGGAGAGAGGAGAGGGCCTGCGCCTGTTTCCCATCTGTTTATTACAAACAGATGGTTTCCCCGCAAGGGAATTGCCAAACATGCAGGCGTTGCCATTGAAAGCAATGCAACGCGTGTATGTTTTTGGGGCCACACCTAAATCGATTACTAACGGTCTCCTATGCAGCGCATGCGTGCTGCATAGGCGAGACCTAAAATGGTGATCATTTCGAAATATTCGACACACAGCCAAAAATATAAACTGATTATCAAAAAACATTGGCCGTTGCTCACAGGAGAACCAGACTTCGAAAAGTTCATTGCTAAACAGCCCACATTTGGATATACCAGAAGTAAAAATATTCAGGAACTATTAAAGAATCCTACAGACAACACAATGAGCAATCATAAGGGGACAATCCCATGTTTGAATTGCAGCAATTGTAATAACATCATAAGAGGGAATACCATCACACACCCGATGAGAGGAACATCAATCAAACTAAAAACCACAGCAACATGCGATTCAACCAATGTCATTTATTTACTAAAATGTCTGTGTGGACTAGTATACGCGGGCAAAACAACCAGGAAAATCAAGATTCGTGAATCAGAACACAAAAGTAATATAAGAACAAAAAATATGAAATCCACCATAGCAATGCACTTTAATGAAAGATCTCATAACATTTCTCAACTTAAATTTACAGTACTGGAAGTGATAGAGAGACTACCTGGAAGAGACATCAACAGACTCTTATTACAAAGAGAAAATAATTGGATTTATTTCTTAAATTCAATGAAACCGAATGGACTCAATGACCGCCTGGAATTCGCTTGCTATCTGTAAACAGAGAGATATACATCATCTAACACTGGCTGACCAGCTTTTAGTTATACTTCTCATTAATTGTTTAGTGATTATTTCGTTATTGACACGCCACACCTTTGAACTCCACTAATTTTGTTTATTTTGTTTATCTTGTTGGTCATTTAGCTTATGTAATTTTTTCAAGTTTTAATTAACCAGTCAACTAAATGAGAATGTCGCTATAGACCCTTTACATTAATCTTTCTCCATGAAAGATCACTTATAACCATGAACACAGATAAATCGCAGACCCATTGATGATCAAAGTACTTTTTTTTAAAAAACAATACGATACATAGTACTCCATCGACACCACTCCTAGATGGCGCCGGTTTAATGAACCGGAAGAAACGAGTCCTATATCTAGCTCCAAACAACAACACTCACACTCATGCCGGTGAATTCACGATCCGGATAGAACCACCGATATCTTACCACATTTGGGCTAAGAAACACTGAACGGCAGGTAAGAAGAGCCGGTATCATACCATCTTTCAATTCAGGTATAGCGCACACACACAGTATATTTCTGTCACGCATCATTTATCAAGGATTTTTTGGCTAAAGCAAGCCATACCCGCTTCTCACAATAGTATTAGATTGACTGTGGCCAACACTAGCAATACAACACACCTTGCACGTTTTTCCTCCGCTGTGATCACTTATACTCTCACCCGGCTAAGGTCAGCGCCAGATATACAGATATAACAATACTTTAGTGAATAAACACTGTTGTGTATCAATCTATAATGCATGAACACATGTCCATAATTAGAGCATTGATTATTAGATATAGACCATGTTAATATGTCAATCTTGATAATGTTATTAATGTCGAACAATGATTTATGCAGTATCCTAATGGGAGCTATTTAATTTTTGATTTAGATATTCCCCTGAAGAAGTGCACATGGATGCACGAAATGCATTGGGTATGCCATATGAATTCTGTATCTAAATTTTGGATATGAGAACAAAATTTCAGTGGATAAAGAAAAGAAAAGACATATGATTTACGTTTCAATAAAATGAACGTTAAGTTGATTCAACACAAAGGAGTACTCATTTGATTATTAAAGGACGGCTAATGATTTAATCGCAGACTTGCGACTATTGTTGTGCCCAGAGGGTCATCCTCTAAATATAGAGGTTGCTAGATCCAGATTTTACGTACACACTCCAAGAGGTAGAGAGTGAAACCTCAGGAGCACACAACAAAATACACTGTGAACGCGAAGAAAGCCTGTGCGCATCCAACAAACATATCGTGAGACCTAAAAAGGGTCAGTTTTCACTGTAAAAATGTAATGTGTCCAAGTTGCGTTTTGGGCCGTTTCCTGCTGTGGGCACTAGGCCTACTCACACAAGTTAGGTACCATTTTTCTCGGATGACTTTGGGGAATTCGGGGTGGCAGGAATTTTGTGGACCCAATCGAATTTCAGAACTTTCCATCACAAAAATGTGAAGAAAATATGATTTTTTTTGGATAAAGTTTGAGGTTTGCAAGGGATTCTAGGTAGAAGAACCTGGTGAGATCCACTCAAGACACCCTATCCTAGATTTCTCTGGGTGTCTCCTTTTAAAAAATGTATAGGTTTGCTAGGTTTCCCTAGGAGCCGGCTGAGCTATGGTTCAAAATCCACAGCTAGGCACTTTGCAAAAAAAGGGTCTGTTTTCACTGTAAAAATGTGGAGTGTTCACGTTGTGTTTTGGTCCGTGTCCTGTAGCGGGCACTAGGCCTACCCATACAAGTGAGGTACCATTTTTATCGGGACACTTATGGGAAGACAGAATTGTAGAGCAACTATTATTACCTATTGGCTTTCGATGCATTTCTGCCTTGCAAATGTAAGACAATGTATATAAAAAAGTCACTTTGAAAAATGTCCTATAATTCACATGCTAGTATGGGTACCCAAAATTTCGGAGATGTGCAAATAGCTACTGTTTCTAAAATCTATATTTTGTTCCCATTTCAGAAATACATAGTTGTCTTTCATACCAATTTTTCACTGTTTATATTTTTCCAAATGAATTGCTATATACCTGGTACACAATAAAAAACTATTGCAAGATGCTGCTCGGTTATTGGCTCTGGGTTCGTCAGGTTCTTGGTAAACCTACAAGTCCTATATAGCGCCACAACCAGAACAGTCCAGCGGATGTAACAGTGTATTGCTTTAAAAAATCTGTCATACTTAAAAAAAGTTACAGGTGAAACGTTGGCACAAATGGCTGTTTTTGTCAACTCATTTTCAATTTTTCCTATTTTCAACTGTTAGTATCAATAAAAAAAACGTTGAAGGATGTACACAAATGACCCCTTGCTGAATTCAAAATGTTGTATTCTTTTCTGAAATGTATACTTTTCCAGGAACCATTATTGCTTTCATACCCATTTCTACCATTAACTGGAAGAAGGTTGAAAGCACATAAAATAGCTAAATAGGCTATATCTGAGTAAAATGCCAATACTGTGTAATAAATGTTTGTTTTCTGACAAAAGTCTGTCAGTCCCTAAAAGCTGACAGTACCACAAACCCTTTGTTATTACCATTTGCAGAGACAAAAAAAACCCTTTAATCTGCAGTTCTTTTTCCCCATTTCCCCCCACCCAATAAAACAATTTAGCTGTATTTTGGCTAATTTCTGGGTCCCCTCCAGGGGAATCCACAAACCCAGGGTACCTTAAAAATCCCCATTATGTTGGAAGAAAAGCACGCAAATTTGACGTGGATACCTCAGGTGGTTAAAATGTTACAGGGGCAAATGCACAAGGGGAGGCCTAGCAACGAGTGGGGTTAACAGGTGTGCGAGGTATGATTACATGCACCGTAAAACTCCTCTGGGAGGCCCTCAGTGCTCCCTGTACCAGTTTTCCAGAACCGGACAGCAAGTTAGGGCCGACCAGAGACATGTTGCTGCCCTCCTGATGCTGAGCCAAGCTCAAGCAAGGGAAGGCAGAACAAAAGATATCCTCTCACATGGAGATGTGACCACTACCCAGACAGGGTTTAGTGGATAGGTGCAGGGTGGGGCACTTGCAGGCACCACTGAGACTGCTTGCAGGGCACATTTGGTGCCCTCCTTACATAGTCCAGTTCAAACCACTTCAGGGAGCCATTGGCTCCCGCTCTGGCGCGAAACTGGACAAAGGACAAGGGAGTATCCTCCCCACTGTCCAGCCCCTGCCCTGGGAGGGACCCTTGAATTGTCTCAACCCTTTCCTTAGGGTACTTAAGGGCTAACCTGTGGGTGAGTCCCTAGATTCTTCGTGAGACAAGATTCAGATCAAGATGCAACTGCATATTCGACTGCCTGGGCACACTGGACTTCGCTCTGGGCACCAAGACTGTTACTGGGAAGAATCTTGCTGCTCCTGGTCTCGTCGCCCTGCTTGTCTGCTGCAACGTCCTTGCCTGTGCTCCATACAGGAAGCTTCCAAGGCCTGTGGACATCCAAGACACCTGAAGGAATCTCCCTTGAAGTCAAGAAACCACTTCCCTGCTTCTGCCGGCACTACAACCAAGCTGACCGGTCTGCTGCTCCTGGGCTCATAAGGTCTACGAAAGGCTCAGCAACACAGGTGGTGGTTCTACAACTCCCTCAAGGCCAGCATTGTCTTCTTACCGAGTTTGAGGCCAGTATCCCTCGTGGGAACTGCAGGAACCAACCCCCTGTGAAACGCGTTGACTTGCCGTTATAAAGGCTTGTTGGCTTCCTTCCTCCAAGATCTTCGGGCTCCAAGTAGCCCCAACCTCGAGCATCTCCGGGTAACAAGATCTTCATCCTCACCGCATCCCTTGCACCGTGGGCCTGCATCTTTGGTGAGCTGCTCGAGGTCCTCATGCGGCTCCAGTGCCTCCGGCCTGTGGGTACTTGTGAGGGTCTTCTTTGATTCTAGGGTGCTCCTCTGTTTGCTCCGGTCTACTCTGACTTCCCTGCTTGTGGTGAGTAACCTGGACCTTGCTGGTCTTTACACTGCACCATTTTCGCATGCCATGTTGTTTGCAGTTGCCGTGGCTTGTTGGTGCTCCCACGGACACCGACCCCTCAACTCGCGACATCTGACGTGGGAAAGCTTGTGAATGGCTCCTGGTCATCCACACAGCTGCAGCTCCAAGGTCACGCCAACTCTCCTGCGATACCTAACACCGGTGGGTATTTGTCTTTCGTCACTCCTGAGTGGCATAGACTCTGTCCCCTCTGCTTTCAGGTACTTCTCAACATGAAACCACCAATAGGTTCCAGAGGACACTTTCACCTTCTTTGGCAGCCGCATCTTCCGGAAGTCCTCCATTGAGTTCGACAGTAGTTTCTGATGCCACTTTGCTCCTATGCACCCGGCTTCCTTGGTGTAGGTATCCTGGTTCCTAGGGTATCCACAGGTGGGATGGCTCTCCAACCTTCTGTCTTCCACGGGGTTTCTTCAGAGTCCACTGGGAAGGGTCCTTGTTCTTTAAAATTACAACCGTGACTTACCCATTGACTTGAATTGAGCATGCGGTTGTGTTCCCACTTAGCACACGCCTCCGTGTGATTTCTGGGTACTTACTTCAGGTGGTTCCTTGGGTCCCCAGCCCGTCTACGTCTTCTGGGTATAGTCTTGACTTGGGTCGTGGTTCGCATAGCACTATTTTAGTATATCGTTTGGTCCCACCCGGATGACAACTGTGTATATTGTGCCACTTACCTGTTTTCTATGCAAAGTATTGTGTGCATTGTGTATATCTCCGGGTAGGAGATATCTGTATGTGTTAGTGAGTGCCTTATAATAAATACCTAATTTTATAAATACATTATGTGGTTCTTTTTCACTTAATCTACACCTATAAGATTGAGTTCTGGTAAAACAAGCTGCTTTACACTCCTTCTGGAGTAAGCCTGAAGGCTGCTCTCCACAGTTACCACTTAGAGAGCTTTCTAAGGCAGCCTAAGCCCCCTAAAATCACCATAAGGGTTGTCTGGATTAGTGCAGGGTGCTGCACTTACACAAGTGCGCACCATATACTAAGCCAGCCTCTTACACAGTGTGTCGGGCTTACAAGTCAGTAAATGCCCTTTGGTTTGCCATTTCTACAGGACATAACCTGGTGGATGGAGTCTCTGTCAGAGAACTCTCTTCGTTGTGTTGCCTACTAAAGGGTGTCAGAATGGCAGTCCCCCAGATCCCAAATACTCAGGCCTGTGGGATATGAACATGGTTTTAAATCTGTTCTTTTCGGGGGAGGAGTCACGCACCGATCCAAGATGGCCGTGTGAGTGCTCGGCTCTGCCGGACCTGTCCCCCTGCCCCAACATCCTGTAACTTGTCCTGTCGCCTGAGCCTGCCGCTGGTCAGCTGAGGTGAAGCGGCGACCGGCAACGCAACTCCGGCCCCGCTGTGCTATCTGGGGCCAGAGAAACACTGTCCGTCATTAGAGGCCTGCTGATTTTTTGGAGCCGTTGGCTCGATTGCCGCAGGAGCCGGCCGCAAGTGCGTCAACACCGGGGCCGGCACCGGAATTTGCCGGCCGGGCCTCGGAGCTACTGGAACACTCGCCGCGGTGTGGTAGCGGCTGGGAGTGCTGCCGTGTGACCCCTGTTGCCTGCACGAGGGGCGGATATCTGGTGGAGGGGCGGCGCTTGTGGTGGTAGCACGGGCGGCACTCGATCGCAAGTGGGGCACGGGGGCGTTTGGAGACCTGTGAATTGACCGCCTCCGGTAAGGCTGCGCTATTGAAGGGGCCCGCCATCATTGTTTGGGCGGCGGGACCATTGTGCCTGTGATAATACACCCCCCCGCCTGCCGTCCGTGGCGTGTCTTGGCCCTGAGGGTGGGCCCTGCATTGGAGCCCATACTGGATGAGTGCGTGGTGTCAGCAATTGAGCTCCTCACGCCTTGGACTCTCATTGCCACCTGTTCACTGGCCTGGCCTGGCACCCAAGGGGACACAGCCTGGAAGGTTGGCCGGATTGCTATCGTGTGGTGACAGGGGAACGCAGTCATTGGCTGACAACTTGCTGTCGGGAGGTGATCCCCTGTCACGCCTTCCTGCTTGACCCCATCTGCGGGACCTTCTCCTCCATCGGGAGGCACGTCACAGGTGCACAGAAACTTTGTTGCAGAGGAGAGCCCCGATCTGCGTGGCTGGCCGGCTGAATTTGTGGCGTTGGTGGTGGATCTGTGGCAGACATCTGGTGTCACACCTTGTGCAATTTGTGATTTCCGACAAGCGCCCTTTGTCCTTTCCCCGGGGGACTGTGTGACTGGGGACTGTTCTCCACCTCTGTGGTCCGGCTGCCCCCAGGCATCCGCGGCCTTCGAAGCCGGTCTCGTCCGGTGCTTTGCTCTGCGCTCCAGTCATTGAGTGCATTGACTAGACACTCACTGTGGACATTTCTGGATTGCCTTAGTGATGCCGTTGCGCTTTGGTGAGCAGGAGAGGCCCGTAGGCCCCTGAAGAGGCATATCTGATGGCGACTAAACCCGACTTGGACAAGCAGCATTCGAGGACTGCCAAGGGGTCTAAACATATCCAAAGCAACAAGTTGGACCGCTACAGATGCGCAGGGGGTCTCCACTGGAGCCGAGGAAGATTCAATCGTTGGGGGGGGGGGGCTCCACCGGTCTACTGGCTGAGCCGACGTTGCTAGTCGTGTTGATAGCTATTGATGGCGTCAAGTCTTCCCTTGGACAGAAGATGGAATTGCTGGATAATAAACTGGACACGGTCACCATCGAAGTTAATCTCATCCGTGTAGACCGCACGAAGGGCAGTTAGAAAGATAAGTCTCTGGACATCAAGACAGCAAGTTTACAGATGATGTGGCTTTGCTTCAGCAGGAGGTATGTGACCTCAGGGCTGCCAGTGACCTCACCGTCCGGAAAATGGATAAGTATGAAGGGCGGGCTAGACGGAACAACGTTCGTATCATTAGCGTTCCTGAGAAGGCTGAAGGCCCGGCCCCAGATTTATTTGTTGAAGACATTATTCTCAATCATCTCAAGCCCAAGGGACTGGGCAACTTCTTCACGATCGAACGTGCACACAGGGTGCCAGGGGGGAGACCCAGGCCTGGAGTGACCCCCCCCGCCCGATGATTGCGAGGGTGCTGAACTTTCGGGACCGAGACGCTGTCCTGCAGGCTTCCCGTACTGGGGGCCCCTTGAAATATGAAAACGCTACTCTTTCCTTTTTTCCTGACTTCACGCAGGCCATTCAAAGCTTCCTTGGTGTGAAGAAGAACCTCTGAGACAGGGTCAAAAATATGCAATGATGTTTCCGGCCCGGTTGAGAGTGGAGGTCGAGGGGAGAGCTTGGTTTTTCGACAATCCGGAGGTGGCATCAGACTGGTTGGACAGCCACCCCCTGAGTGGGCCAGAGAGACAAGATCGAGATGAAGGTGACTGCATGCAGGAACAGCAATGACGGAGATCGCTGTGTAAATGACTATCGAGTCTGTCAGGTAGTGGGTCTCACCCTCAAGTACCTCGTCTGACTTAACCCTGTGGACTAAGAGATAGTGCAGGCGGAGGATGGGACTGTTTCTGAAACGGGGCGGGGGGACGGGGCTCTGATCTCCTCCTCTTTTCTACTTTTAGTTAGTCAGTAGTTGGATCTGGGGCGACAGGCACACTGCTAGTTGGGGATGGGTGGAAGCCGTGAGTAGGGGTGCAGGGAGGGGGGTGGGGGTTGGGAGGTTCGAGGGTTCTGGGGTTTGTGGATTTGTTCGCGTTTGTTTCAGTTTATTTCACATCAGGTGACGAAGATTGCTTTACGTTTGTGACATCGGGGGATACTTTGACGGTGCTTTCATGCCAGCTTAATGTCAAATGGTAGGAGGGGATCAGGGATCAAAGTGCTCAGCTGGAACGTAAACAGGCTGGGCGACAAAATCAAAAGAGGGATGGCCAACCAGTTCATTCGACGCCACTCCCCGGACGTTGTGCTGCTGCAGGAAACACATCTCATCGGAAACAGGTGTATGGCCCTCCACAAGGGAGGCTACAAACTAGTGGCACATGTGGGGTTAACATCTGGGTCGAGGGGGGGTCGACATTTTATTCAAAAATTCCTTTCCCCTGACTATTCAGGCTACTTGGTCTGATCAGCGGGGTAGGTATGTCGGCATCTCGGGTCAATGGGAAGGAAAAGTCACCACTTTTATTTCCATCCATGTTCCACCAGGTTTACAGGCAGATACATTCCGAGATTTGGGCGCAATTTTCTTGACATTGCGTTTGGGTATCCTAGCTCTGGGAGGCGATTTTAATGCCGTGGTAGATGGTGAAAAGGACAGGCACCCAGCCGGAACACTGATGCCGGTGCAGAGGTGGCTTCCTGATTATCTGGACACTACCGGTTTGGTCAACAGTTGGCGGCAGTACAATTTAAGAGGCGTGCAATATACACACACGTGTCTACCGTACACCAAGTCCGTCCAGGTATGTGCGGTCCAGGAGGTCTAGCACCTTGGGAGAGGCATCTCGGACCATTCAACGGTATGGTTGCAGCTGGAATTTGACTTAGTCCCAGCTGGCAGGATTGCTCCCATCAGCCCATGGCATTTGAGAGACCCCGCTGTCAAGAAAGATATAGTCAAGGCCATGGATAGGTATTTTCATGACAATCAGGGTACAGTGGATTCGGCCCAGACTTTGTGGGAGGCGTTTAGAACCGTGGTTAGGGGTGAGGTCCTGTCCCTGATAGTGCAGAAAAAGAGGGAGCAGCAGGCGGACGTGGTGAGGGCAGAGGAGGCGGTACAGACTCAGGACTCGGAAGTAGCCTGGGCGGTTACTCCTGAGGGTATCCATCTTCTTTGGTTGCGTCAGGACGAGTTCGGCAGCCTCGCAAGGGAGAGCGCCAGGGTGCAACATGGAGAGACCCAGAGTAGGATACATGAGCTTGGAGACAAGGCGGGGAAGTTAATTTCGTGGCTGGAGAGGAAGGAGTGGGCGTCGCGGCTGGTACCTGAACTGCAGGGGAATGACTCATGCGTGATCACTGACCCACAGGCCATAGCCGACAGGTTTGCAAATTATTACGGGGAGGTATACCGCTCAGAGGGGGTTTACACAGATGACGACAAAAGGTCAATGATTAGGGACATTCAACTTCCCAGGCTCTCAGAGGACGACCGTAAATATCTTGACTCCCCGCTCACGAATGATGAGGTAGCGCAGGCTATTAGGAGAGTGAGCTCTGGCAAGGCCATGGTACCGAATGGGATCCCCGTTGAGCTCTACAAGTTGAACTCCATCAGACTTGCTCCATTCCTCCGCTCGATGTATAATGAGAGTAGAGAAAAGGGGCAGCTTCCATATGACCAACGCAGTGCCAACATCGTGGTCATCCATAAGGAGGGTAAACCCAGAGAGTGATGTTCGTCCTACAGGCCTATCTCGCTGCTGAATATAGAACCCAAGGTTCTGGTGAAGTTATTGGCTACGACACTGACCAAGGTGATCACCACCTTGGTACACCCGGATCAGTCGGGCTTTATGCCGTGCCGCAATACTGCCATTAATTTGCGACGACTTCATGGGGTCTTGGGCTGTGCCATAACAATTCAGGAGCCGGCTCTTCTGGTGTCCCTAGATGCCACAATGACATTCGATAGAGTAGAATGGCCCTACCTTTTTGCTGTCCTTGAGATACCTGGCTTTGGACCCGATTTTATTGACTGAGTGCGCCTTTTGTACTCGGCCCCATTGGCCCGTGCAGTGGTGAACAATCGCAAGTCTCCCGATCTTGCTTTAAGCAGGGGGACCAGACAGGGATGCCCCCTGTCTCCACTTTTATTCGCATTGGCCTTGGAGACATTGGAGGCATGGGTACGACAGGACCTTTCAATACATGGGATGAGATGGTCCTTGGAGTGGGAGGATAAAATGTCACTCTACGCGGACGATATCCTTCTTTACCTCACCAACCCGAAGTGGTTCCTGAGCTGTTTCTTGGATGTGCTGGCCATATTCGGACGATACTCGGGCTTTGCCATTAATTGGTCTAAGTTGATCTTCTTTGTTCTTACAGGGGACCCGCCAGATGTTCTGAGCGCTTGCCCGATAGAGGTCGCTACGGAGGGTTTCAAGCATCTTGGGATCTATATCACCTTAGATCCTAAACTCCGTTATGCCCGGAACCTGACTCCCCCGCTCATTTGATCAAGAAATGATGTGGTGCAATGGAAGGCTCTCCCATTCTCCCTTCTAGGGAGGGCGATGCTCTTTAAAATGTTGCCTTGCCCCGGTTCTTGTATGCACTGCAGAATGCTATGGATCCCGTTCCAGCGACTTATTTCAGGGAGATAGAATCCCTTTAAAGGCAGTTACTCTGGGATGGTATACCCTGCATTGCATTTTGTAAACTTACCCTTCCCTGGTATGGCGGGGGCGTAGGCTTGCCAGACCTCAGGAAATACTACTGGTCCTCACAGCTGGCAGCAGTAAACCACAGGATATATGGCGCCTTGAATGACCCTGGGTATGCCATGGACCGCTGGTTAATGCCAGGAGGTGACTACACTAGGGCACTTTATGCTAAACCCCACAGATTCCCCCTCACGGGGCCTACGGTGCATGCCGTCCAGGTATGGCATGCAGTTAATGGGCACCTTAAATGAGAAGGGAGGCTTACACTCGCCACTCCATTATGGAGCTCAGAGAAGTTGGATAGCTTGTGGAAGTCGAAAGGCGTTGACAGGTGGGACCTTATTGGAATCACGCATGTGCGGGACATCTGGGGGGAAGGCACGATACTCCCGTTTGCTTCTCTTAAGCTGCAATATCACCTGAGCGACGGTGAATATTTCCGTTATTTGCAGGTACGACATGCATTGCTCACTCACGTCCCTGAGGGCACGGCACTGCCTGAGACCTCTCCCCTTGAAGACAGAGTGTTAGACGGCCATCTCCCTGAGAAGGCTATCTCCTTGATATACAAGTAGCTTGTTAATAATATGGAATACCAGCTGGCAGATCTAAGACGGTGCTGACAGGACGATGGGCTGGAGCTTGATGATGAGGATTGGCAGGAGGCGGTGTCGTCCCCGAAGGTTGTGGCAATTCCGATGCGGCTCCGACTGGTGCAACTAAAGATCTTACATAGATCGTACGTCATGGGTCCCCGATTGATCCATATGGGACGCTCAGACACCGGGGAATGCAGGAGGGGTTGTGGGGAACTGGGGACCTTCATGCATATCCTGTGGCATTGTGCGAGAGTGCAGGAGTATTGGGGTGGGGTCCATGGCACGGTGCTCACAGTCCTAGGTACAGAAATGCAGCTGGAAGCCCACAGGTGTATTCTGAATATATGGGCACCAACTGATCTTAATTCGTACAAGAAGCAATGGGCGACACTGGCATTCATGATTGCGAAGCGCAATGTTGCGCAATTATGGGGGTCTCGCCAGCCGCCTGGGTTGGAAAAGTGGAGGGAGGATTTGGACTGGTGTATGTTCAGGGAAAGGGCAGTGTATTCCACCAGGGGCTGCCCGGGAAGTGGTGAAAGATCTGGGGGTCCTGGAATCACTATAGAGGGGATATCTGTACCCCCCCCGAAATGGCACGAGGAAATTGAAGAGCACATGTCCCCTTGATCCATTCACTGTTATAGCCGTACAATATTTTTATGGTATGTAACGTCTTTTAATGTCAGATATTACTCTGATCTGTATCCCCTGATGTCTCTGCTTTTTCAGTTGCTTTTGATTTAATAAAAATATATTTTAAAAAAAAATCTGTTCTTTTCTTGGCAACAAAAGAAGCTGCTCTCTCGGAATTAGTTAGCAAGTAACTTAGTAATGGTTCTACATTTAACATCTTGTAAGAAGGTATTGGCTAATATGGCTTTATAGGAAGGATGTCTGGTCTGAATGGTGTTACTTTTTCTATTTCTAAATATAGCAAAAGCAGCACCAGAGTGATATCATATTCTGGGTGGGAAGTACGTCATTGCTGTGTGTGGTACTGTCATACTAGGCCATGGGGCAGAGTTCAGGCTTCAGGAGTTTCACAATTGCTAATTGCGATCAAGAAGCCATTGATGGCGTTGTCATCACCCACCATCCCTAGATGGGTGACATTGGTTATGCAGAAGGAAGAAATAGATGTCTCAAAATTTGGGGCCCATTCGGTAATGAGCTTTCCCCTCTTGGCCTATGATCCTCTACCACTGCGCGTACTGCCGAATACTGCTGCTGACTTTTTAATATTTGCACTTTTATAACTTTGGCACTTGTTTTTAATCGCGCCGTTTGTTCTGCTTGTATTCGCGCTACTGCATTTCTTGTTAACTATCTGACCAGCAACGCGGGGGCATAGCAAGGCTTACCTGCACTGTAATAGTTATTTCACCCGCATTTAGCGGGGCTTAGATAGAGGGGCTCTTGGGTTTCTGGTGGTGCTACTCCGACCGCCATCTTAGGTGAGAGGCTGACGCTTGGGCCACTTCAGGCGCCATACTAGGTGGGGCTAGAGGCTCTAGTAGCCGGAGCCCGGGCATTGGAGAGCTTATTTAAGATGCTCCCTCGGTAAGCGCCACAGATCCTCTACCACTGCGCGTACTGCCGAATACTGCTGCTGACTTTTTAATATTTGCACTTGTATAACTTTGGCACTTGTTTTTAATCGCGCCGTTTGTTCTGCTTGTATTCGCGCTACTGCATTTCTTGTTAACTATCTGACCAGCAACGCGGGGGCATAGCAAGGCTTACCTGCACTGTAATAGTTATTTCACCCGCATTTAGCGGGGCTTAGATAGAGGGGCTCTTGGGTTCCTGGTGGTGCTACTCCGACCGCCATCTTAGGTGAGGGGCTGACGCTTGGGCCACTTAAGGCGCCATACTAGGTGGGGCTAGAGGCTCTAGTAGCCGGAAGCCCGGGCGGCGTAATAATATAAATAGGCATGTGTAAACAGACGCGCAGCAGATGCGCGCAGCGGACGCGCCGTAGACGCGCCGGAGGTGCGCCAGAGGTAAGCCCGTTTGCGCCCGTTCGCGTCCCGGAGGCGTCCGGAGCGCCGTTTTCGGATACCTCTTTTCCATCGGGCGCACAGACGGACTTACACGCATCTACAGACTATAATACGGGGGGAAAACAACTTCAGACTCTCTCTTGCGGACTCTTAAATGTCCGCTCCCTCGTTAAACACTATGCCTAAATTGCCCTGGTAATAGAATCTTCCCATCTGGACATACTGTTTGTGACCGAGACCTGGATTAAGGCAGACTGTGAGGTGGAACTCGGTTGGGCGTGCCCACCGGGATACCTGTTAAGACACATACCCCGAGGCTCCGGGAGAGGGGGTGGAGTCGGATGCATCTTTAAAGACTCAATCTCTCTCATGCAGCTTGTGGTAAAGGAAATACAGGGATTTGAGCTTATGGGCTTCTCTATCACCGTACAAGGGGGCACGCTGATCGCTGGCCTTTTATGCTATAGGCCACTGTCGTCAACTACAGCGGCCCTTCAGTCTCTGGTCGATCTGATCTACGACCTTTCAAATTCCCATTCCAAGTTTCTGGTACTGGGCGATTTTAATCTTTGGCCCTCAGGCCCTCAAGACCTAGCCTATAGAGAACTCTGCCAAGCATGTGGTAATATTCAACTTGAACAGCTGGTGCTGTCATACACTCACACGAAGGGCCATATACTGGACTTGGTATTTGCGGAGAGGGAATTAGTCACCGTGGAAGAAATCTTAGATCAATGCTGGACCGACCACTCACTGATCCTCTTAACTATAGCCCAGCCTGCCCTAATAGAGCCAAGTAACCTGAGGAACATTAAGTTTAATCGACAATGGACCCGTCTCCTAAAGGAGCCGACTCTACCTAGGCTGCTGTCTGTAACTTTTAGGTTGGAAGACATTGCGGATAAGAGCTATGCTGCACTTTGTCAGCAAATCTTGACATCATTGGACAAGGTGGCACCTCTACGGAAAGTGAGGGATAGACCTAGAGGGACTAACGCCTGGTTTACTGAGGAACTTGGCCAGTCCAAGCTCCGCTGTAAGCAGGCGGAACGCACATGGAGGAGAGGGTACATGGAGCGGGACAGGGCTGCATACAAAAGCATTCTGTTAGAATATAAGATCCAGCTAAGGAACGCTAAAGCAAGGTTTTTTGAAGATACCTTGGCAAAAGCTCCTAACAAATCGCAGGCCTTGTTCAAGCTGGTTAAGAGCTTATCCAATCCCTCATGTGCTATACCATCTGTTCCTGCGTCTCAGGAACTTTGCGACTCCTTAGCCCTTGCCTTTGAAGAAAAAATCAGGAATATTCTGAATGGACTAGAAGTTTCCAGACAGCATATACCACCTTTGCCTCCTCCTTCGGTATCCTTTTGTCATCTGGAACCCGAAGAGAGTAAGATTAAAGAGAGGACTTCCCAGTTGCTATGTTTCCCTGTTCCCTCGCTGGAAGAATTCTGCGCATTGGCTAACTGCGTATCCTCAGGCTCGCCCCTAGATCCCATGCCGCATAAGATTTGGAAGGCCTTTCAAGGCGAGTTGTTTCCCCCGCTATATTCAATCTGTTGCCAATCGTTGGTGACAGCATCAGTCCCAGACAGTTGGAAGTTGGCAATAGTAACACCATTGTTGAAAAAGGCTACCTTGGACCCCCTCTGCCCAGCCAATTATAGGCCTATTTCGCTCCTACCATTTGCGATAAAAATCTTGGAGAAGTGGGTTACGAGAGCCTTGGCCAACTTCCTGGAAACCAACTTCTGCCTGGATGCTGCCCAATTTGGCTTCAGACCGGCTCACGGTACTGAGACTGCTCTGGTCACCGTGTTGAACGATCTGCGAACGCGTGTCGACAGGGGCAAGTCAGCATTTTTAGTGCTGCTTGACTTGTCGGCCGCGTTCGACACGGTGAACCATGAGGTCCTACTAGGCCGTCTTCGTAATGCGGGAATAACCGGCCTGTCCTTATCCTAGTTAACATCATATCTCGGCAATAGGAAACAAGCTGTGGCGTTACCACCTTTTCGCTCTGCCATACGACAGGTGAGCCAAGGTGTCCCCCAGGGATCTGCGATAAGCCCGATCCTTTTTAACCTTTACCTCCAACCCTTGATACAACTAATAAAGTCATTCGGCATACAAGTCATCAATTATGCCGATGACACACAACTGATTTTTTCATTCGAGGGTACTGAGGCAGTTTCGAGGGGCGCCTTTCACCATTGTATGTCAGCCACAGCAGAGTGGTTGCAAACCAACTCACTCCAATTTAACGGGTCGAAAACGGAGATACTGGACTGCTCCTTAGGCTGACTCCCTCGTGCCTTGCCGGAAGATTTCTGGCCTACGTCTATACCAGGCTCGATGGAGGCCGCAGAATCGGCTCGCAATCTTGGAGTGGTTTTTGAATCAAATTTACAACTTGATGCCTCGGTGAATAGGACCGTAGGGACTTGTATGGGTCTGCTTCCGTGCTCTTCGGAAGATATTACCACTCCTTCCTTGTGAAGCTAGAGCAGAGGTAGTGCGTAGTACCATTCTCAGTAGGTTAGACTACTGTAACGCACTACTTCTGGGAGCTCCAAAGACCCTGATTCTCAAGTTACAAAGGATTCAAAATATGGCGGCCAAATTAGCTCTGTCTCTCCCGCGCTCGGCCTCTTCCTCGGGAGCTTTGGCTGTTCTCCATTGGCTACCGGTCCAGCAGAGGATCACCTATAAGGCTTTATGCCTGGTTTTCGGAGCTTTGCATGGACTAGGACCAATACCATTGCAAAATCTTTTCTCCTGGTACCAGGCTGCCAGACCTTTGAGATCCGCCTCGGCGTTCCTAATGAGAATTCCTAGGATAAACAGAGTGAGAATGGGCGGCCGCGCTTTCAGCTTTGCAGCCGCCACTATATGGAATACTCTAACTCTGACGCTGAGGAGCAAACATGATCTGGGCTCTTTTAAAAGGGACCTCAAAACACATCTTTTTCCAAGAGTAGTCTAAAGCATACACCGGATGGTTGAATTGATCTCAGCGCCAGGATACCCTCTGGGTGACAGCCGCGCTTAACAAGCATTAAATACATACATACATACATTGGCCTATAGCCTCAGAAGCTTTTGGTCAAGGGGGTAGACTGGAGGATATCATGAAGACATTAAATGAGTCTTCTGACTCTTCCTGCAAACATTTTTATTTCAAGCTAATGGAGGACATGGCTTTCAACTAGCATAATGCTCAACTCTGGTCCTGATATATAATGTAAAATTCCCTAACTAACATGAAGGAACGTTTTCAGTTGTATTAATGAAATGGAGGTGAGGATCATCGTCCTGAGGATGGTAATGCGGTCACATCCTTGTATGGAGAAAAACCCATGAAGTCTTAAGGAGAAAGTATGGTGAATTCATGCTGATTAATAATAAGATATATTTATATTGAGCTAGTGTTCTATGTTAATAGAGATCTGAGTACAATATACCAGAGCTTACAGGGCTTTCTTTTGCTAGGTATGGAACAAAAACAGGAGTAACAGTTCTTGGAGGGTGGTGGCTGAGTTCACAGAAAGAAAGAGTGAGAAAGGCTAAAGAAGCTCAGTTACATAAAAGCGTGATGGACTCTGATTGCCTGTTGTTGTGTTCTACTGTTTCCCATTAGTTATTAGGAAGTGTAGTTGTTTCTCTTTAGACTGCTGTTTAAAATAAAGTGAAAAAAGAAATTGTGAGCTTGCTTCTGTGTTTTTAATGGAATCGAAAACGTTCCTTCATGTTAGCTAGGAAATGTTATATTCCCCTTCAGGTTTAACCCTCCTCCAGAAATCGGAAAGAGTTCTCTTACCAAGGAGGTCCTATATTTACATTCATGTTATGTTTTTGTTCAGTGTTCAACTGTCAGTGTCTTTTTAAATATGGCAGTTTCACATTTCCTTTCTTGTTTGTTGTTAGTTAGACGTCAAGAAGAAAAACAAAATGATATATTAAAAAAGAAGGAGATGGAATGCATTGAATTAACCAGACAACTAAAAACTCAGGAAAAGGAAAAGCAAAATGAAATTATTAAACTGCAGATAGAGGTACAGTATTAATTTGTTTTTCAGTTTCTATAGTGCTACCGCATCTACAATGCATCAGCGAACTTTACAAATAATAGTAATCATATATAAAAATGATTAACTGCAGAGTTTTATAAAAGGAAAGGTTAGGATAAGAGGTAAATATAGCAGAGGGAAAACATGGCAAGGAGATGATTCAGGATTGATGGAGGTGCAGTAAAATGTGTGGGCTTTCTACAGTTTAATTTCAAATTAGTGCCAGAGAGACCTCAAGATATAGCAGCATTAATGACAAAGAGGGTAATGCTGAGTCTTGGATGTCAAACAGGAAATTTTCAATTGTCGTCTGACCTGAGCTGGTAACCAATGAGGTGGTTGAATGTTTACTTCATAGACATAAGGTTGCTGTGAGTGGTTTGTGTTGTCTCAGGGACGAATACTAGAATGGCTTTGCCCAAATCCATGATCAACACTTGAACCTTTTTCCAGTTGAGTATGAGTGGATGTTTAATACTTTCATAGAGTGTTGGAGGAAATTTTGATTCTGATTTGGGCATCATGTTGGTGGTTGGAGCTAGAGATAGAGCATTGTCAGTGGAGAAGCCCAGGAATTTTATAAATGAATAGAGAGATGGGTGGAAGTCACTGCGATTAAGTTAATTTTACTCCAATATTGGAACTTTCATAGATTCCCATAGCTTGTATCATTACCTGTCGTCGGAATGGGAGCCTTGGTAAATAAAAAATAACATAGCAGTAGGAACAAAAGAGAAAGAAAGGCCTAGGCCTCCTCTCATTTTGTAGCATACCACCTCTTTTTACAAAACAGACCAAAACATGCAACATGCAACAGCCAATCAGATTAGCCTCACCCCATGGAGCCCTCCTGAGAGAGCCTCAGAGCCTCAGATGTTCTACCGCGTGTTGTGCCAAGGGAGTCTCCACTGAGCTCTGCTCAGATTTCTCTACAACTTTTGGATTTCATCTCTTTTCTCTACAGTTCTCATTAGGATGTCAGAAAAGGAGAAGAAAGATTTATTTAAAGCTTGTTCTACTTGTTCTAAGAAAATACTTTACATTGAGGACAAGCATAAGGACTGCATTTATTGCTTGTACCCTGATCACAAGGCCACTGATTGTAAGAACTGTAGGACCTTCTCTACCAAGACTCTGAGAGACAGGGAAGGACGTTTGCTGACCTGGCTGCAGAAGCTGAAGTCACAAAAGGAAGAAATATCCAGAGACAGTGATGATGCCTCCTCAGCAACTTCTTCAAGGAGGTCTAAAAAGAGGGGTAGGTCTTCCCCTTCAACTTTGACTGAACCTCCTACCAAAAGAGCTCTGATAGGTCTGACAGGCCCAGTCCCATAAAATCTCATCACCGAGGTGTAAAGGAGAGGGAGGGACTAGTTCCTGAGGTACTTTCTACTCAGAAGGTGAGCCATGGACCTTTTGTTTCCTCTCCACCATCTGAAAAAGCAAAGCTGTTCAAGAAACCAGCTTCTGTACCTCAGGAGGGAAGATCTGAGAAGAAAATCAGTCAGCCGACGATGACAATATCAGGTACGTCAACGATGGCATCTAAGATTCACCTAGCGTCAATTCCAGCTCCATCTTCGGAAACGTCCTTGAGAGCTTCACCGACGATGACTTCGACGACGACTTCGTCGATGCTACGGGTACCTGTTACAATGTCCTCGATGATGATAACTACCTCAATGTCGACGATGATGACACCGACGATGGTGTCGACGACGATGACGACGGCGACGATGTCGATGACATCATCTACAATGGTACTTGTACTCACGACGTACAATCGACGATCAGCCCACCGTCATCGACGATCCACTATCCGTCGACGATTCCTTCGACGACGACCTTGTCAACGACACAAAAAATTCAAATTTCAATAAAAAGACGCCAAATCACACTGGAAATTACATCTCCTCGAGTGACACCATTACCTCCAGCATTGCTCTTGGAAGAGGAATATTCAGAGGAGGATGAGGGTCCTTATGGGGATGCTTACAGTCCATCCCAACTTCAAGTAAAATACCAGGACCCAAGTTCTGAAAATTATTACATGGAACAGCAACAAGTCCTCAAGAGCAATCACAACAGAGTATGGTGGCCATGCCGTCTTCACTTATTAGTGACTTACAAATCACGTTGCTAGACTATAAGAGGAGGTTTCCATCTCAAGCCTCTGATCAGCAATCAATGCAACCGCCGCCTCCACCACCTCCGACCTATGCTTCTACTACAGTGGCTCAGCAATTACCTCAACCTCCGGAGCCGGAACCAATAGAAGGTCGCCAGAATATCGTCACTGTGCATGATGATGATGATGATTCAACAGATGATGATCAGAATGCAGAACAGGTCCCGAATCCAGATAGGGAATGGGACGATTATGTTATTCCGGATCCTGCTTCACCATCACTGGATCCTATTGATTATCCTCCAGCAGGCATTGGAGGTTTCCATAATCTTATGGAGAGGGCGTCCAAGAGATTTGGTCTTCCCATTCCAACTGTACAATTGGAATGCTTTCTATATGATTTTAAGGAGCCTTACAGGAAATCCATACGTTCTATCCCAATTGTGGAACATGTGTGGACTGAGGGTATAAAAGTGATGCAATCTCCAGCTACAGTCATCTCTGTTCTTCCGCAACTGGAGAAAAAATATAAGGCTTCAGAAGATGACCCTGCTTGCCTGGTTGGCAAACCGAAGCTGGACTCTGTTGACTCTCAGGCGGCTCAAAGGAAGTAAAAAAATCCATTGGCGCCCCTTACCACACCACCGGATAAGGAGGGTAGGCGTCTAGATAATGTGGGAAAGAGGTTTTCCTCTATGTCCAGCCTCCTGGTTAGAGCAGCCAATGTACTAGCATTTTTGGGACGATATGATCGCCAAATGTGGTGCGAGTTTTCTCCATTTATGGATCAACTGCCTGATGGTTACAAGGCTGACGCGAAGAAGATCCTGGAGGAAGGATAGCGGTCTTCTTCAGAAATCAACGATTGCGCAATGGACATTGCCACCACTGCTTTTCGCGCCTTGGCAGGTTAAGCTGTTCTAAGACGGCAAGGCTGGCTTTGGGCTATCTGGTTTTGCCCAGAAGTTCAGAATAAGATCTTAGATTTGCCATTTGACGGAGAAATGCTTTTTGGAAAGCATGTGGACGACGCTCTGCAGGACATCAAAAAAGACACAGAGACGGCAAGGTCCCTGGGGACATTGCAATACCGCAAAGTGCCTTTTAGTGGTGCAAGAGAAAAAGGTTTTGCGACATACAGAGGAGGATACCAACAACGCTACTCTTCCTATTTGCAGTCTTTGCAGTCGTACAAACCCCAGTACTCTCAAAGCCAAGGCCAATCGGCGTCTTTCTCTCGCCAGCCTTCAAGAGGACGACAGGGGCATCAGGGGAGAGATTCCTCTAAACGCCAATGGCGGCTTCCCGGCTCTGTCTACTTTACCTTCACCCCCTGTAACATCAGTGGGGGGGGAGGATATCACAATGCCTCCACAGCTGGGAGATCATACCAGATCGATGGGTCCGCAATATCATCCGGTTTGGCCACAGGTTAGAGTTTAAACACCTCCCACCTTCCAGAGCCTCTCGCGCCACAGAATCAAAACATCTACATCTTCTACGTCTAGAAGCTCATCAACTGCTCATCAAAGGAGCGATAGAGCCAGTACCTCTATCCCAACGAGGCACAGGTTTCTATTCCCGGTTTTTCCTAGTTTGCAAGACGGAAGAAAAATGGCGCCCAATCTTACACCTGAGGGAGCTCAACACCTATCTCATAAAACTCTCGTTTCGTATGGTATCTCTTCAGTATATTTTGAGTCTCCTGAATCCAGGCGAGTACATGGCAACTCTGGATCTCGAGGACGCATACTTCTATGTTCCTATCCACCAAGCTCACAGGAGATTTCTACACTTCACAGTAGCCAAGAGCCACTTTCAGTTCAAGGTCCTGCCTTTCGGACTCAGATCCGCTCCGCGGATATTCACGAAGGTATTGGCCCCAGTTGCAGCGTTTCTCAGAAAGCAGTCACTGCAGTTTTTTCCCTACCTGGACGAGTTGCGTTCAGCTTTTCAATCATCTGGGTCTTCAACTCAACAAAGACAAGTCAGTCCTTCTTCCATCCAGATCGGCCAAGTTTCTAAGGTCCATTCTGGATACAACTTGTTGCAAAGCTTTCCCATCAGATGAAAGACAGAAAAGGCAGATTTTTTCCACCTGTCAATTACAAAAAAGACGGTCTCTGTTTGTCCGCCTATACAAATCGCTTCTAGGATCAATTTCATCCTGCATTACCTTAATTCCGCATTGCAGACTTCGTATGCGTCCATTACAAGAACAACTGGAGATGCAATGGCGCCAGACGGAAGGCTCGTTCAACGACAAGATAATCATTACTCCTCTTATGAAAGAGGCGGTCAGCTAGTGGACGATCAAAGACAATATCTCAAAAGGCCTCACTTTCATAGTTTCTCCAGCTCCTCTGATACTGATCATGGACGCCTCTCTAGAAGGTTGGGGAGTGGTTTCGCAAGACCTTCAAGTAAGCGATCACTGCCAACCCAAACAACTCACTCTCCACATCAATCTTCTGGAGCTCAGGGCGATTCGTTTGGCTTTACAAGCTTTCCTTCCGAGGATTCGGAACTCCACAGTCCTGGTCTGTACAGACAACACGACGGCCATGCACTATGTGAACAAACAAGGTGAAACGAGATCTCAACTTCTTTCCAAGGAGGCCCAAGATATCTGGGAATGGGCAAATCTTCACAAAGTCGCTCTCTCAGCAGAGCATCTTCCAGGTACCCTCAACACGACAGCAGATACATTGAGTCATCTGAAGTCAGTCTGTCACGAGTGGGAACTGGATCAAAGCACTCTCAACAGTATTTTTGCTCGTTGGGGCACTCCGTCCATAGACCTGTTCACTACCCCAGACAACAGGAAATGCTCTTTTTACGCAAGCAGGGATCACCATTGAGGATCGTTGGGGAATGCTCTTTCGATGGCCTGGTCAGGCGCATTTGTTGACGCCTTTCCGCCAATGCCCCTGATTCCAAGATTACTCAGGAAACTCAAAACGGAACCCCGCACAATGATTCTAATAGCACCAGTGTGGCCCCGCTAGTTCTGGTTCACGGAACTTCTCCTACTCTCTCAAAATCAGCTGCTTCACCTGCGTCCCATTCCTTCTCTATTGACGATGTCCCAGGGCCAAGTGGTACATCCGGATCCGAGCTCACTTCAGTTGACCGCGTGGCTCACTTCAGTTGACAGCGTGGCTCCTGAGCATCAAGAGTTCCAGAATTTAAATATTTCTCAAGAATGTAAACAGGTTTTAGCTCAAACCTGTGCACCAAGTACAAATAAAACCTATCGCTCAAAATGGAAACGTTTTTGTTTGTGGTGCCACCGAGAAAACCTTCATCCGTTCTCTACTGCTCCTCATCAAATATTACCTTACATTTTGTCTCCGGCAAAGTCAGATCTTGCACATTCTTCCATCAAGGTACACCTGGCGGCTATATCTAGATTGAGACGGACAGCCTCTGGCCCTTCCCTCTGGTCTGCAAGAATTGTCCAACAATTTCTGAAAGGACTCTTTAGAGTTTTTCCTCCAGTTCGACCTCCGCCTCCCATGTGGCAACTCAACTTGGTTCTCGCTCATCTCATGAGACCTCCGTTTGAGCCTATTCATAGAGCGGATCTTAAATTTCTGTCATGGAATGTGGCTCTTATTCTCGCCATAACGTCAGCCAGGAGAGTTGGAGAACTTCAAACTCTCACGATTAAGGAACCTTTTTTACAGTTCAAACACGACACTCTGATTCCAAGAACACATTCAAAATGTATTCCAAAGGTCCCTTTGGATTTCCACTTGAATGAGCCTGTCATTCTAAAATCTTTTTTCCCTCGACCTACAACTCCAGCAGAAAGGTCTCTCCATTCCTTGGATGTCCATAGATGTTTGAAATTTTATCTAGAGTACACCAAGTATTTCGGGAAATCTACCCAACTCTTTGTCGCTTTTAGTGCTCCTTGAAAAGGTTTTCTCCTTTCAAAACAAGGGATTTCTCTTTGGCTTGCCAGCGCAATTTACTATTGTCACCAGCTGGCGGGTAAGCCACTAGAAGGACGTGTCTGGGCTCACTACACAATCAGTATCATTGTCTGCTGCTCTTTTCGCTGGAGTTCCTATCAAGGACAATTGTAGGGCAGCTACATGGAGCAGTGCCCATACTTTCACAAAGCACTACTGCTTGGACTCTTCCACACAGAGTGAGGCGGCAATGGAACAAGTAGTACTGAGGAACCACTTCCAGTAAGCGGTGAGCTTTCCCTTCTATCCCTTCATCCTGTTATTGCACATTTTGTATCTGGTAATTCGACTAACTAATGTTTCAATATCTGTTTATTTCTTGTGAAAATATGGGTTCAGAGGTATTCCAGTATTTGTTTCACAAAATGTGCTTTGTTGCTAACTGCTAGCTACTCTGATACAAGCTATGGGAATCTATGAAAGTTCCAATGCTGGAGTAAGAAAACAAGTTACTTCCCTGTAACTTTGGTTCTCCTGTATTGGTAACTTTCATACATTCCCATGCGCCCACCCTCCTCCCCTGGGAAAGCTCAGCCTTCAACAGATGTGGTTACTGTTACACAACGGCTACGAAAATCTGAGGCTCTGAGGTTCTCTCAGGAGGGTTCTATGGGGTGAAGCTAATCTGATTGGCTGTTGAATGTTTTGGTCTCTTTTGCAAAAAGAGGTGGATATGCTACAAAATCTTTTGTTCCTACTGCTATGTTATTTTTTTATTTACCGAGGCTCCCATTCCGACGACGGGGAATGATACAAGCTATGGGAATCTATTAAAGGTACCAATACTGGAGAACCAAAGTTACAGGTAAGTAACTTGTTTTCTTCTTTGTCTTGAACAAGTTATTATAAATGTCGTTTTTTTTTAAGATTTAGCAGAAGGAAGGTTGACATTTGTTGTTTGTTTATTTATTTATTTACGCATGACTTGTGGATTATTGTAGGACGCTGGCTTAGTATATGTTGCACACTTATTTAAGTGAAGCACCTTTCACTAATCCAGACAACCCTTATGGTGATTTTAGTGGTCTTAGGCATCCTTAGAGCTCTCTAAGTGGTAGCTGTGGAGGGCAGCATTCAGGCTTAGTCCAGATAGAGTGTTAAGCAGTTTGTTGTATCAGATCTAATCATGTAGTGTAGGTTAAATGTAAAAGAACCACACATTCAACATGGTGCTTTATTAGAGAGCGTGTTTTTAAAAGTAGGCAAGGCAGATGTGATTCTATGGGGGTTTGAGACACAGTGGAACCATTTAGCCTAGGAATAGTGGTGTCCTGCACATTATTATTATTAATATTGTCGGATCTGTAGTGCGCATGGCTGCCCCAGCAACGGGGCGTCCCAGCACAACCAAAGACTCAAGGTTGTAGCAGATTGAAGGGGATTTAGGTTGGAAAAAGCCAGGTCTTTATGGCTCTGCGAAAGGCAAGATGATTCTGGATCCCTCTGATTGAGGCAGGAAGTGAATTCCATAGTCTGGCCGCAAGCACTCTAAAAAAGTTGCCACCAGCACTGGTTTTTAAAAATCAGGGAACAAACTCCAGCCCTTGGTCAGCTGAGCGTAAAAAACGTCGAGGAACATAAAGAGTCTATAGGTCAGCAAATCCTGGAGGTGCTTGTGGAGTTAGAATCCTGTGGGCCACACATAGTGTCTTGAACTGAACTCTTTGCCCCACTGGTAACCAATGGAGTTTGGGTAAAAATGTAGACACAGAACAGGATTTGGGGACTGCCAAGAGAATACAGGCTGCTGCGTTCTGTATTCTCTGCAAACGTCGAGTGCTGGATTTATTGGTGCCTAAATAAAGAGGGTTGCCATAGTCCAATCTAGATAAGAGTGTTGCCTGCACAATGGTCTGACGAATTTTAGAATCAAAGAAGCCAAGTAGGGGTTTTAGTCCTCGCAGGAGCCCAAAACAGGTCCCTACTACTGACTTTGATTGGGTATCAAAGGAGAGACCACTGTCAAATCACACATTGAAATTCTTAACTGCCTCTTTCGGTGAGGGTGCTGGTTTTAGTTGAACTGGTCATTATTGCTCAGACCACATATTCTGGTCCCTCCCAAACAGCAGAATTTCAGACTTACTGGCTTTCAGCTGTAAATATTTTGAAGCCATCCAGTCCGCAATCACCATCAAGTCCTCCTTAAATTTCAAAAGGGTGTGGTTACTTTTCTTTGAAAAGGCAATAACCATTTGGATGTCGTCGACGTACGACACCAACGATAACCCTCTGCTTTTAGCCACCGCAGCTAGAGGTTGAACATATATATTAAAAAGTAATAGGCTCAAAATTGAGCCCTGGGGCACCCCCTGTTGAAAGGCATAAACCCGAGAGCAAAAAGGGGACACCAGGACCTGGAAAGATCTGCCCTCCAAGAAAGAACGCAACCAGGCCAAGGCCGATCCCCTAATTCCTATTTCCTGGAGGCGATTTAAAAGTATCACGTGGGAGACAGTGTCGAAGGCGGCACTTAGGTCCAAAAGAACCAAGGCCACAGAGTTTCCGACATCAAGGTCACCACGGATTTCTTCCATCACTGACAACAGAGCTGATTCGGTACTGTGGCGGGTCCTCAAACCATTTTGTGAGGAGTCTAGAATATCATTTCTCTCGATAAACTCAGAAAGGATGGTATTTACGTGAGATTCTACCGTCTTAGTAAGAAAGGGCAGCTGAGAAATAGGATGGTAGTTACCCAGCTCTGCTGGGTCCAAGGACGGTTTCTTCAGAAGGGGTATGACTTTGGCGTGTTTCCAAGCAGTTGGTACCGACGCAGTGGTTAGAGATAAATTGACCAAATCCCTGCTCACTGGCTCAATAAGAGTGTCATACTGCCTAAAATGAGCAGGTGTCAAAGGATCGGCTGGAGAGCCTGATTTTATTTTCAGACAGAGGGACTGAAAATCAAAGAGGGGCAGTAAGGGAAAAGATGAGAGAACACTGATCCCAGTGGATCCAGTGTTCCCGTGCCTTTCCAATGGAACTGTGGTGCCAGTGGCCAGAGGGAGGCTCTTATAAATCTTTTCCACCTTGTTCACGAAATAGCAGGCCAAGTCATCACACTGAATTAGAGACGATGGCCAAGTCCACCTTCGACCCCGAACTCTGCATAACCTTGAGCAGGGTGAAGACGGTTTTAGAGGGGTTGTTACTCATCGAGATTTTTTCCGCTATAAACTCTGCCTTGGCTCTCCAGGCCAGTTTATGATAGAGCTTAATAGATGCCCCATGTTTGTTTTTTGCTTCCACATCATAAGTGCACCTTGGCGCGCTCCAGTTGTTTGCAGTGTTTTTTAGCTTTAATCAGCGAATCATTGAACCAAGGATTAGATTGCCCTCTTTTTCTTACACTCAGTTTAGCTGAGATGCAACTGTCTAAAGCTAGTGTTAGCCAGTTTTGAAATCGCAAATGTGCATCCTCAATGTCAGGTGGTAACTGGGGCTTAAGACTTGACAATGCAGCCAAGAAGTAATTGGTGTCTAGCTTATGCCAGGGACGTTTTAAGACTGATGTGGGGCAGTTCAAAACCTGTCCTCCTAGCCACCACAAGGAGAAACAAAATAAGAAAATTGTCTGTCCAGGCCATGGGGATTGGTGATACAACCTTTAAGGAACCCAGGCTGGAGAATATAGGGTCCAAAAAGTGACCTGCGACGTGTGTGCTCTTAGGAACGCATTGGGCCAGCTGACAAGCCTCTAAACTAGCCAGAAAACAGGCAATCTCTGAGTTGCCAACATTATCAACACGTACATTAAGGTCGCCTAAGATCGTAAAATTTGCTGCTTTACTAGCGAAGAGAGTGACTTTATTCAGCAATTCTTCTCTGAATATTTTAGACGGCCCTGGAGGTCGATAGATAAGAAAACCAGTTATAGTAAGGTTGTGATTTAACGTTATTTTAAAAAAGGTACTTTCACAGTCTGGGATATCCTCCTTAATAAAACTGCAGTGATATGTCTCCTTAAAAATTACTGCAATGCCACCCCCTCTGCTTTCTGATCTATTAACTTGATTCATAATAAAACCTTGTGGGAGAGCCAGCCAGGATTCCGCAGTAGAGACCTGCGTAAGCCACGTCTCCGTTAAGAATAGTACATCTGGAGTCTCATCCAATAGTAGGTCAAAGTCCTTCCTGTGGTGCTTCACAAACGACCAACAGTTACTAAGACTAAAAAACTTAAACTCAGTAAGGCCAGAAGGAAAAGGCTCTAATTGACCTATTTGAAATTGGAAAGAGCAATGCTGGCACTTAAAGGAATCAGCCGGGGGAGCCCGAGTCGAAATCGGGCATTTTATGTCCAACGACAAAAGTTTGGTGCGAGAATACCTGATTTGGGCAGCTGTAAATTGGGAAGGAGGACTGGCGTCTGGCAGCGACCCGGCGCGGACAGGTGCAGACGGGCTTGCCTTAGGTGCACCTTCGGCACGCAGGCGGCGTGCCCGCTGCGCGCGGTCGCTTTATCTCCTCCATATGTAGTGTCAGGGGTATGTGAGCTAGCCCGCTGACCTACAGTTCCCCCAAAATGGCGGTCCCGCTCCCGTGATCACGGAGCGTACCGCATACTTTTTCCCCCACACAGCAGCCTACACAGAGCAGCAAAAGTAAGTATACTGAAGAGAATCCAAATAGAAGTTTAAGATATTTAAATAGTTTAGGCAAAGTAGGACAATTTCATATGGACAAAGATACTTTCTAAAAACCGGCAATTAAATGTGCAAAACTGCTGTAAATATTAGCAGGCAATAGATTGTGCCAAACGCTAAGGTTACACTCCCGGCTTACGCCTCAGGAGTCTATGGTAATGTGCGATCGCGTTATCGCCTCCATATGTAGTGTCAGGGGTATGAGAGCTAGCCCGCTGACCTACAGTACCCCCAAAATGGCGGTCCCACTCCTGTGATCACGGAGCGTACTGCAGACGTTTGCCCCTACACAGCAGCCTTCACAGAGCAGCAAAAGTAAGTATACTGAAGCTAATTAAAATAGCAGTTTAAGATATTTAAATAGTTTAGGCAATGTAAGACAATTTCATATGGACAAAGATACTTTCTAAAAACCGGCACTTAAATGTGCAAAAATGCTTTAAATATTAGCAGGCAATAGATTGTGCCAAACGCTAGGGTTACACTCCCGGCTCACGTCTCAGGAGTCTATGGTAGCATCCTGCACTAACACCTTAACAGAGCAACCAGATGACGCCAGCAGTTGGTAGATGAGCTTACCATTCATGGTAGAAGGCCGTTGTTTCTGGCCAATGCCAGGTAGATGATTGCAACAGGGATCAAGCCG
Source organism: Lissotriton helveticus (assembly GCF_964261635.1). NCBI lineage: Eukaryota > Metazoa > Chordata > Amphibia > Caudata > Salamandridae > Lissotriton > Lissotriton helveticus. The sequence continues at coordinate 396,068,035 of NC_136059.1, forward strand.
TATGTAGTAAGGATTCATGGGAATAAGTCAATCTCAGGGGACCTTCGGTAACAAAACGGAAATAGTGGCTAGCGCTGGCCGCGTTCCGGACGCGGACTGGCGCAGATGGGCTATGCATATTACTAAATAGCCCACCATGGATCAGTAGGCGAGGCAAAGGGCATTGCTAGGATTGCGCGTGTAAAGGAAAACAAAATACATTAAACAGTGAGGAGGCACAAACACATAAAATGAATACAACGGGAACTTAGTCCCTCCAAGATGTCTCCTGCTCAGGTCCGGGAGCCAGGCACCTCCCAAAAAGGGTGATGGCAACCCACCTACAAGGAAATGAAATGACGGCAGAACACTCACATTAGCAATCAGCAGCGCGGATGAGCTATGTGTCTAACTAAATAGCCCACTATGGATCAGGAGGCGAGGCAAAGAGCATGGCTAGGATTGCGCTGATCACTCAGTGCGAGATTTACAAATGCGTAGATAAAGTAAAGGTGCAGATAACCAAGGTCCAGCAACCCCTGCTTCTTGTCACGGGCTCCCCTGGAGACAAGAAGCTACTGGCAAAGGAAAACAAATTAAACATGAGAAATCATAAACACATAAAATGAATAAAACTATAACTTAGTCCCTCCAAGTTGTCTCCTGCTCAGGTCCGGGAGCCACGCACCTCCCAAAAAAGGTGGTGGCAAGCCACCTACAAAGAAATGAAATGACAGGAGAACACTCACAGCAGCAATCAGCTGCTCGGACGCGCTGTGCGTCTAACTAAATAGCCTGCCATGGATCAGAAGGTGAGGCGAAGGGCGTGGCTAGGATCGTGCTAATCTTTCAGTCAGATAATTAAAAATGCATGGATAAAGTAAAGGTGTAGATAACCAGGGTCCAGCAACCCCTGCTCTTTGTCCCAGGCTCCCCTGGAGATAAGAAACGACTGGCAAGGGAAAACAAATTAAATTAAACAGTGAGATTTAAATTAAACAGTGAGAAAGCACAAACACATAAAATGAATAAAACGGGAACTTAGTCCCTCCAAGCTGTCTCCCACTCAGGTCCGGGAGCCAGGTACCTCCCGAAAAAGGTGGTGGCAAGCCACCTACAAAGAAATTAAATGACGGGAAAACACTCACAGATGCAATCAGCTGGATACCTCAGGAACCAGGATACCTACAACAGGGAAGCCGGGTGCATAAGTGCAAAATGACGTCAGAAACCGCCGAACACCACAATAAAGGACTACAGTGAAAATGCTGCTGGCGAAGACGGTGAAAGAGTTCAGTGGAATCGAAAGGTAGATTCTTGAAGAGAAAACCCTGCAAGCAGAGGGGTCAGAGCCTATGCCACTCGGAGGTGACAAGGACACACGGAAGAGCAATGCCCACTGATGTTGGTGGATGCAGGGGTGTTAACGATTACCTGATCATTGCAGCTGTGAGGACCAGGCACCACTGAGGAAGACCAGGAACTGTGCACGAGCTGTCTCATGTCGGAAGTCGAAAACCAGGGGGTTGGTATCTGGCGGAGGCACCAATAAGCCTTGGCAGCAGCAACTGACATGGAAAATGATGAAGGAGCAACTTTGGGACCAGCAAGGTCCAAGGGACTCACCAACTGCAGGAGAGTCAGAGTAGGCCTGAGCATGCAGGGGAGCCCACTGATGCAAGAGAAGAGCCTCTAGAGCACCCACAGGCCAAAGGCATAGGAATAGCAAGAGAGCCTCAAGCAGCGCACCAAAGATGAAGACCCACGGTGCAGAGGATGCGGTGAGGACAAAGATCTTGGCAGGAAGAGATGCTGGAGGCTGGAGCTTCTTGTGGCCTGAAGATCTCTTGAGTGCAGAGCAAACAAACATTGGCAACAGCAAGTCAAAATGGGTCACAGGGGATTGGTCCCAGTGGTTCCGACGAGGGATACTGGCCTCAAAATTGCAGGTCAGGTCTCGAGGAAGTTATAGAACCACCACCGGTGTTGCTGAGCCTTTCGTAGTCCGTGGGGTGCCAGGAGCAGCAGACCGGTCATCTGCATTGCAGTGCCTGCAGATGCAGGGTAGTGACTCCTTCACTCCAAGGGAAATTACTTCAAGTGTCCTTGATGCCCACAGGTCTGTTGAAGATCCTTGAAGAAGCAGAGACACAGACGATGATGAAGACTTGCAGAACAGCAAATTCCAAGTGCCCAGACGGTAGACGAGTGGGGTGGTTTCTGGCTTGAGTCTTATCCCATGACGAACCCACAGGTAAGCCCTTTTATACCCTAAGAAAGCGGTTAGGCCGACTCAGGGGTCCCTCCCGGAGGATGTGCTGGACAAGGGGAGGATACTTCCATGTCCTTGAGCCAGTTCAGGGAGCCAAGGGCTCCCTGATCTGGCTCAAACTGGAGTACGCAAGAAGGGCACCAAATGTGCCCTCTAAAGCAGTCTGGTGGTGCTGGCAAGCGCCCCCACCCCAGCCCAATACACTAAGTCCTGTCTTGGGAGGTGGTCACACCTCCCTGTGACAGGAATCCTATTGTTCTACCTTCCCCTGCTCAAGCTCAGGTCAGAAGCCCGAGGGCAGAATCATGTGTGTGGTCGGCAGAAGCACTAGCTTGCTAGCAGACCCTTAAAGGCTATTACTGGGAGTACTGGGGGCTTCCTGGAGGAGCCCTCAAGTGCATTGAATCATACCCCAACACCGGTGACGGTGCTGGGGTCTGATCCAACATGTTTGATACCAAACATGCCCAGGTTCGGCACAGCCACAATATAGTTAGCCATCGCATAATGACGAATGGCCACTATATGTCTAAAAAATGGATGACCGCACAATAATCTACTCCTGGGTTTGCAGGGGCGCGCTGCTCCTGTAGATGCACCCTCACACTTACAACCCATCACCCTGCCTTCATGAAGACAGATCCTACATTCCTACAATTATGATGCCATTAATGCCCAAGTTCTGTAAACATAGCAGTGTGTCATCAACCTTTTGCTGAATGACCACTGCAGAGGCCTTTATAAAAAAGCAGAAGGGTTCTAGGCAGGTATTAAATAATTCTCGTGATAATATGGAACACTGAGGGGCAAAGTTGATAGGTGGAAATAACAATGTTTGGTTTCCAGTTTTCAGTAATTGTCTACAGAGGAAAAGGCAAAAGAACAAGTTCAGAATCTGGTTGCAAAAACCCATTCTATTTTGTAACAATTTAACAGCCTGAGAATATCGACCATGTCAGATTTTGCTGACAAGAGGAGTAATTCAAGTAGGAAGTAATATTCCTGGTGTAGTATGTGATAGATGTCATCCAATAATGAGAAGGTACTACTGCTGTACATTACAAGAATACTGCAGGTTACAAAGACATTCCAGAGCAGCGAATTCATTTTCTTATTACAGGTGACTAGTGATGGCACAACTAGCCTGTAGTAAGAACGTTAAGGGCAGGGATTATATAGATATGTATGCAGCACTACTCACAGTAGGACATTATCAAGAAGAAGATATTTTTAATCAGATCCAGTTACTAAGGAGGTATATGATTTTTATTTTTGGGGAATTCCTTAAGCTGAAGTACTTAGATCTGCGCAGGAGAAACCTCTTTGCATGTCTGTTTTTTAATACAACCTTAGTTGAAAGATTGCTTTTAATACAAGGTTCTATACTGGCTTCTATTCTTGCTTCACATCTGTTGTACAACCTCTCATTCTGGTTTCCAGAAATGACATAGCTATTACGCTTATCCTAGATCTCAGAACAGGTAATGTTCATGAATGTAATTGATTAGTCTCCAAAAGTAGGCCTGAGCCACACAGAGAATGTATTTATGTATGTATTTATTTACTTAATTAAGCGCAACTGCCACCCAGAGGGTATCCTGGCGCTGAGACTGCGTCCGTGTTTACAACCGATCTGTCCTTACATTTTCCTTGGGAACAAAAACGTTTTCAGGTCTTTTTTAAAGGAAGGGAGATCCTGTCTGCTCCTCAGTGTCAACGGGAGTGAGTTCCAAAGTGTAGCGTCCGTGAAGCCGAACGCCCGGCCGCCCATCCTCGCTCTGTTTATCCTTGGGACCGTCACTAGGAACGCAGAGGAGGATCTTAATGATCTAGTGGCACAGTACCAAGAGAAAAGTTTTTGGATCGGCATTGGCCCCTGTCCATGCAGGGCCTTAAAAACAAGACAAGCTGCCTTGAACAATATTCTCTGCTGGACAGGTAGCCAGTGAAGATCAGCCAGTGCTCCGGTGGAAGAGGCCGATCGAGGACGCGCTAGGGCCAATTTGGCCGCCATATTTTGTATCCTCTGTAGTTTTAAGATTAGGAGTTTAGGGGCCCCCAGAAGTAGTGCATTGCAGTAATCTAACCGGCTAAGGATAGAACTGCGCACTACTTCCGTTCTAGCATTTTCAGGGAGAAGAGGTAAAATCTTGCGTAAGGCCCGAAGTAGGCCCATACAAGTCGCTGCGGTTCTGTTTACTGACGCATCAAGCTGCAGGTTGGATTCAAACAGAACTCCTAGATTCCGTACCGACTTTGCTGCCTCTACCGTGCCAGGAATAGATGCAGGCCAAAAATCGACCGGGAGCGGGCGCGGTGTACGATCCAAGGAGCAGTGGACCACTTCCGTTTTTAAGCTGTTAAATTGTAGCGAGTTCGCACCCAGCCACTCGGCCGTAGCCGACATACAGCGATGAAATGTGTCCATTGATACTGCCATGGCGCCCTCGAATGAAAAAATCAACTGAGTGTCATCGGCATAGTTGATGACCGATATGCCGAATGACTTTATCAAGGCGACCAGAGGTTGGAGGTACAAGTTGAATAAAATAGGGCTGATCGCCGAGCCCTGAGGGACGCCTTGTTCCACACGATGAGTGGCAGATTGATAAGGTGGTAAAGCCACTGCCTGCTGTCTGTCACTAAGATAAGATGTGATCCAGCTCAAGGCCAGGCCAGTGACTCCTGCCATCTGTAGACGGCTCAGCAATACTGCATGGTCCACCGTGTCGAACGCGGCCGACATGTCGAGCAGCACTAAAAATGCTGATTTGCCCATGTCGACTCGCGCCCTTAGATCGTCCAGCACAGCGACCAATGCAGTTTCCGTGCCGTGAGCCGGCCTAAAGCCGAACTGTGATACATCCAGAATGACAACCTATGCTACATAAACATTGAGATTTCTATTTCCTCATTCCAAATTTCAAGTCGGCTTCCTGAATCTTCTGAAACTAACTTGTGGTATTAGTGATTCTACAAAACAGAAAATGTGCTCTTATCTATTCATATCTAAAAGACACATTATTAGAGCTCCACACAATTGTGTACTACAGAAAAACACTATTTGTAATATCACACTGCCGCACAGCCTAAAACGTCTTGTCAGTTTTGTAAACTTACTTGGAAAAACCTCTTTTTTATCCCATACTCCTTAATGTTTACTTTAAGTGTAGGTTTCATCACATTTAAATAACCTCCGCTGCCTTTGTTTAGCTCTTTCTCTTTATTCTCTATTTTCAGTTAAGTCCCTTCTTTAATCATCTGTATGAAATCTATTTTATCATTTAAATTTTGCTTATTTACTTTTTGATCTCCTGGATGTACCATGCCTCCATATGGCTTTTTGATTTCTCGTGGGATTTTCGGTCTTCCCGTTAAGCCAACTATGGATGTCTCGCGAAAGCTCATGTCATCATACTCTAAACACCTATAAAATACATATGGATGCTTACACATACATAAATATTCAGAAAGGGGCTTTTAGACAGTTGATGTTAGCTATTGTATTGAGCTACCTGAAGTCATTGGCCAAGAGTGCTGTCCATCAGTGTTGGTATATGTCCAGAACATTTCACTGAGGCAGAAGAGAGCTGTCAGGAGGGCATCAGAAATATGGTGTCCCTTTCTTATTACTGCACAAATTACATTTGTAAAGACAAGGATGAGGCCTAAGCTGATAACAAATCTTTTAAGTTTTTTCTACTTTAATTCTTTATTGGGTCATTATAGTTAAGCATTTGAAATATGCATTCATATCTTTGATTTTAATTTGTGTGAACAAAGAAGGAAGGCGTATGTGTGTTCTGTGACACTAGTGGTATATTAGTCACTACCGCATGGCCTAAATGTTAAAAATATGAATGTTTAGTGACAGAGTTTTGACTCATAAACTACTGACAATTGAATAAGGCGTTAAACAACAAGAAATCAGGAAATAGAGATAATCATTTCCTTTATTTCAGTTCATAAAGGGCAACAATATAGAATCATATGCAAATAATGCCAAATTCATATATATATATAAATATTTCTGCTACCACCACCAGAGATGTTTCTGGACCCTGGGTTGAGAGCCTGCTGCTCTCAGGGGCCTGCAACAATGCACATCCTGGGACAAGGTGCCAAAACTCCCCGTCCCAGGATGGGCAGGGTTCACGAAGAGGAAGCTTCAAAGGCTTGCTCCCTTTGGAGCTTCCCCAGGCCACTTGCTGCTCTCAGCAACTGTTCCCCACTGGTTCTGATCCTCACTTTGGGTGGGAGAACCGGCTGGAAAAACAAGTGAGACAGAGAGGTGTGCCCACCTCTGCCAACTCCACCCCTCAGGTGGGGGAGGCGAGGTGAAGCACAACTCTCAGTCCATGCTATCTTGCATGTGGGGAGACTCAGCTAACGAGGCACAGGCTCATGCCCCCCTCTCACTGGAGGGTGGCATAATAGGGGATGTACCCACCCCAGGGAAGGGACCCATTGTAACGCCCCTAAATCAAGTATTTAGGGGCATCCCTGAACCTTACTTCCTGAGACAAGAAGAAGAAGAAGAAGAAGGACCGAACAGCCATGCAGCAGCTAACAAGAGGAAGACACCCACTGACGCCTGTCTCGCCCTCGAACCTGCTCCTGCGAAATCCCAGTATGTTTTGCAGCCACCAACCACGAAAACCCTGGAGGATCTGCATGCCTTCAACCACAAAGACTTTCTCTCACGTGAACACCGGATTTGTTCATCTGCAACCTCCGGCTGGAAATTGCACCACTCTGCACCCGCTGTCAACAGCCCGAGCTCTAGTGGGCAAACACAACGAGAAGGTCATCCCGGTGATCCAGACCCGAGATCCGGCCACCCCTGACCTGCCTCAAGCCTGCAGCCGACGCCTGCAGCCTAAATCCATAAGGTCCCCCCAACCGCGACCAGGAGCTGGTAAGAAGATCCGACCCCAAAAGGCATCCCTGCACCTGATGTTCCACGGCCATAGGTGGCCAAACCAACGATGCCTGACCAACCCCCAACTTTCCAACTTACCTCTTGAAGGTGGGGTCACACCAAGAAAACTTTGTCTCCGAGCCTGCAGTGCTTTTGCAAACCGGAGACTCCCCATTGAAAGCTACAGAGCTGCAGAAGCCAAAACAGCACTCTGCACCCTGCCGCCCCAGTGCCGCTGAGCGTGCAACTTTTGTGCTGGCCTAAAACCCCATTTGCCCTGAGCTTAAGTCCAGGAGCTTTGCTCCAACAACCCAGTGGCCTGCTCATCAGCAGCCATGAACTGGAGGCCCCTTATCCCCTATTGGATAACATTGGGCCTCAGCACTTTGCACCTGGCTGTCCTAGTGCCGCTGAGGGTGTAACAAGAGAGCTTCCTTGACCCTGGGGGACCCCTGAGTCTACCCCCAGAACTTCAACTCCCACTACCAAATACTTACTTCAAAACCAATAACACTATTTTCCTCCATAGGATAACATTGACTGTTTTTCTGTGAAAAAATTTCAAGTGTGGAGTTTGAAAACCTAAAGAAATTCTTTAAAATCGCACTAACTAACAAAAACAATTTTACTTACCTGTTTACAGGAAATGTCCCAGAGTAGTATCCAGGTATACTACTCTGAATGAGAAAAGTAATCTCAACAGTAACTTACCTGTAATTTTATTGAAAAGCCCATTCAAGTCTATGTACTGTATTTACAAAGTATTGTATTTCTCTGAAACCATACTGTAAGTCAAAACAAAGAGCATATACTGTTACAAATCCAAACTGTATTACAACTGTATATTTACTGCAAAGTACTTATCAATTACCTGTGCCAGGCTTGCTTGGTTCTAGAAAATAAAATAACTTAAAACATATTTTTATACAAAAACAATTGGTTTGAAGTTCAATCTGTGAGTGTGTGAATTCATTTGCTGACTGAGTGTGTACAACAAATGCTTAACACTGTCCTCTGATATTGCCTAACTGCTCGATCACACTACCACAAAGAGAGAGTGAGTTGCTATCTAACTTTACCTCTGCCTACCTTTGGGGTTCCACTGAACTCTGTGCCAACTGTACCTCACTTTGGTTTAATATATACAGAGCCAGCTTCCTACAGTGGTGGATCAGCGGTGGGATATACAACTTTACATTTACTTGGTTACAACCTGATCACACAACAGACCTCATAAATTGTCTTCAAAATTCAGATATTTTCAAATTGTCAATTTTTACAAAATTACTAAAAGTCTTGTTAGGGGATTGGGTAAGTCCCCTTAGAATTTCTGAGAAAATAAAAAGTCACTTTAACTAGGGTTAGAGGGGTTAAAAGTTTTTTTTAACAATGTCTCAAAACAAGAACCCAGCTGTTAGTGAAAATAACCACAATGCAATAGAGGACATGGTGGAGGAGTTTGACCTCACCCCGTACCTTCACTTGTCCCTATGCAAACTTAAAAACATAACGAAGGGGTGCAATCCCACCAAACAAAAGCTGGCAATGCTAAGGACCAGCCTATTTGTGAATTTACATAGACTCAAGACTGTAAGACAGGATACAAACCCTTTGTTTGTTCATGAAGCCCTCACCCACCAACCTGGTTGGTGGCATGCTTCATCATCGGGCCCACCCAGTGACATCGAGTGTGTCCCGGGTGTGGTTCGACGCCTGAATACAGCGGAGCAGGTATGTTTCTGAGTGTGCAGTGTAGTGACGTGAAGGTGAAAATTTAAAAGCTATACAGGGGTCCCAGTACCCGAGGGTAAATTATATTTTAATAACTGGGTCACTGTTAAAGAAAGGCTGTTGGATGTTATAGGAGTGTTAATTAGGGTCTCCTACATCCAGGTGTGGTCTACATGTTTCAGCCAGGCCTTTATGATTAAAACTGACTTTCCTCAGGACCAAAGTGTGTAGGTGCAATTTTCTTGATTTTAAGTGATTGTGTGATTTTGAAAAATGTGTAGCACTCGCTAAGGTGCTTTACATGTGTGAGGGGGATTCCCTCTTAGAGCATTACTGGACATACAACAAGTATGTCAAAACACACATACAGGGGAGAGTCTTAGTATGGTAACATATTCACAAAGCAGTTTGATTGCCGATATCTATAGTGCTGTGTAGACGATAAATAAGCGGCAAATGGTGTAGCCATATTGGTGGTATGGCTAGGGTGAAAGTTATCATATATACATGAAGTTTTGTGGTGGGCTAAGCATCGTAAGCGCAGGGTGGAAAGAGAGAAATTAGGTTCTGTGTGGAGTATAGAGGACTCAACTCTGTCACCAAGACAGATGCTCTCCCTATCCCAAGAGGAGATGTCTCTATAGACAAATTGGGTGCAGGCAAATTTGTAAGTACCTTTGACTTAACTGCAGGGTACTAGCAAATTGGCATGGCCCCAGGAGGAAAAGAAAAGACAACATTCTCCACATCTGATGGGCATTATCAGTTTACTGTATGCCCTTTGGTTTAAAGAATGCCCCTGCCCCCTTCCAGAGGTTGGTGAACCAAGTCCTTGCTGGTTCGGAGTCCTTTAGTGCAGTTTATCTAGATGAGGTTGGTGAACCAAGTCCTTGCTGGTTCCGAGTCCTTTAGTGCAGCTTAAATAGATGGTATTGCTGTCTTTAGCTCCACCTGGCAGGATCACCTGATCCACCTTGGGAAGGTTTTAAATGCCCTGCAAACTGCAGACCAAAGTATCAAATGCCAGATAGGTCAGGGAACTGTGGTGTACTTGGGACTCCTTGTTGGTGGAGGCCCGGTACAAGATCCAGGGCAGCTCCAACAACCCAGAATCAAGTCAGGGCATTTCTTGGCTTCACTGGGTACTACAGAATGTTTGTGAAGGGATATGGGTCCATTGTGGCTCCTCCCACAGACCACACCTCCAAGAAGATGCCCCAAAAGGTAAACTGGACAGTTAGTTGTCAAAAAGCTTTTGACACCCTGAACGAGGCTATGTGCTCAGCACCAATTCGCAAAGCTCCAGACTATGCCAACCAGTTCATTGTGCAGACTGATGCCTCTGAGCTAGGGATAAGAGGGGTCCTATTTCAGACCAATGATGAAGGCCAAGACCAACCTATTGCTTTTATAAGCAGAAGGCTTCTCCCCAGGGAGCAGCTTTGGAGTGCCGTTGAGAGGGAGGCCTTTGTTGTGGTTTGGTCCATGGAGAAGCTGAGACCGTACTTGTTTGGTACTCACTTCCTAGTTCAAACTGATCAAAGACCTCTCAGATGGGTAATGCTAATGAAAGGTGAGAATCCTAAACTGTTGAGGTGGTTCATCTTCCTTCAGGCAATGGACTTTGTAGTGGAACACAGACCTGGGACTGCCCATGCCAATGCAGATGGACTTCCAGGATCTTCCACTTAGAAAATGAAGACTCTCTAGGGAAAGGGTAGCCTAATCCTCTTTCATTTGGTGTGAGGGGGGTTGTGTGAGAACTTGCCCTCTTTCTGCATGGTTGCCCCCACTTTTTGCTGAATTGCTTATGTGCTTTAACTGAGTGTGCCCTGGGCTCCTGCTAATCAGGTACCCAGGGCCTATGTTCTTTCCCTAAAACAGCATTGAAGCCTAAACCCAATTGGCATCTCTGGCCACAGGTTAACCCCTGGTAAATGGTACCATAGGTACCCAGGCCACTGTGACCAGAGAAGGCCTCTAAGGATTGCAGCATGTGTTGTGCCAGCCTTGGAGGTCCTGTACCATTACACGTGTACACTACCTTTGCAGGCTGCGTGTTTTGGTACAGAACAAAGTGAAGATTAGACATGGCACACATCTCTGTGTGCCATGCCTATAACCCACTGCCCTGGCATAGGCCAGTCACCCCTCTAGCTGGGTGTACTATACCAGTGGTGAGGGTACAGGTACATGAGCCCTGTACCCCTACAGTGTCTAAGTCTATTCTTTGACATTGTAAGTGCACTGCTGCCATTAAGAGAATATGGTGCTGGGAGTTTGTCATTGCGAACTCCACAGCACCATAATGGCTACACTGAAAACTGAGAAATTTGGTATCAAACTTCTCAGCACATTAAACCCACATTGATGCCAGTGTGGGATTTTATGAAAAATGCACACAGAGGGGATTTTAGAGATGCCCCCTGAAAACTAACCTACCACTAGTGTCCAGGCTGAGTGGCTGCTTTCAGCTGCCACCACGAGACATGTTTCTGGACCCCTGGGTCAAGAGCCTGCTTCTCTCTGGGGCCTGAAACAATGCACATCCTAGGACGTGGTGCCAAGCCACTCCCCCCAGGATGGGCAGGGTTCACGAAGGGGAAGCTTTAAAGTCTTGGCGCCTTTGTGAGCTTCCCCAGTCACTTGCTGCTCTCAGCAACTGGTCCCCACTGGTTCTGACCCCCACTTTGGGCAGGAGAACTGGCGGGAAAAACAAGTAAGGAAGAGAGGTGTCCCCACCTCTGACAACTCCACTCCGTAGGTGGAGAAGGCGAGGTGACGGACAACTCTAACTCCACGCCATTTTGCAGATGGGGAGACTCAGCCAATGAGGGACAGGCTCATGCCCCCCTCCCACTGGAGGGTGGCATAATAGGGGTGCACCCACCCCTGGGAAGGGACCCATTGGTCACTACCTTTTACCTACCTGTAATACCCCATATCTAGTATTTAGGGGCATCCCTGAAGAAGAAGAAGAAGGACCGAACAGCCGTGCAGCAGCTAACCAGGGGCGAAAAACAGGCCCACGCAGCCCCCGTGGCGCAGGGGGGGCCTCTAGCGCCAAGGGGCCCCCTCGGCACTGCAATGTGGCCAGAGAGCTCCTGATTGAGCCCAGAGGGGGCTGCTCTGAGTACGCGTGCAGGAGGGCCCCCTCGCTTTTGGTTACGCCAGTGCAGCTAACAAGAGGAAGACGCCCACTGACTTGGCCCCAGCCCTACCGGCCTGTCTCCGCCTCGAACTTTCTCCTGTGAAATCCTGGTGTGTCCTGCAGACAGCAACCTCAAAAACCCTCAAATACACCAAGTATTTAGGGAAATCTACCCAACTCTTTGTCGCTTTTAGTGCTCCTTGAAAAGGTTTTCTCCTTTCAAAACAAGGGATTTCTCTTTGGCTTGCCAGCGCAATTTACTATTGTCACCAGCTGGCGGGTAAGCCACTAGAAGGACGTGTCTGGGCTCACTACACAATCAGTATCATTGTCTGCTGCTCTTTTCGCTGGAGTTCCTATCAAGGACAATTGTAGGGCAGCTACATGGAGCAGTGCCCATACTTTCACAAAGCACTACTGCTTGGACTCTTCCACACAGAGTGAGGCGGCAATGGAACAAGTAGTACTGAGGAACCACTTCCAGTAAGCGGTGAGCTTTCCCTTCTATCCCTTCATCCTGTTATTGCACATTTTGTATCTGGTAATTCGACTAACTAATGTTTCAATATCTGTTTATTTCTTGTGAAAATATGGGTTCAGAGGTATTCCAGTATTTGTTTCACAAAATGTGCTTTGTTGCTAACTGCTAGCTACTCTGATACAAGCTATGGGAATCTATGAAAGTTCCAATGCTGGAGTAAGAAAACAAGTTACTTCCCTGTAACTTTGGTTCTCCTGTATTGGTAACTTTCATACATTCCCATGCGCCCACCCTCCTCCCCTGGGAAAGCTCAGCCTTCAACAGATGTGGTTACTGTTACACAACGGCTACGAAAATCTGAGGCTCTGAGGTTCTCTCAGGAGGGTTCTATGGGGTGAGGCTAATCTGATTGGCTGTTGAATGTTTTGGTCTCTTTTGCAAAAAGAGGTGGATATGCTACAAAATCTTTTGTTCCTACTGCTATGTTATTTTTTTATTTACCGAGGCTCCCATTCCGACGACGGGGAATGATACAAGCTATGGGAATCTATTAAAGGTACCAATACTGGAGAACCAAAGTTACAGGTAAGTAACTTGTTTTCTTCTTTGTCTTGAACAAGTTATTATAAATGTCGTTTTTTTTTAAAGATTTAGCAGAAGGAAGGTTGACATTTGTTGTTTGTTTATTTATTTATTTACGCATGACTTGTGGATTATTGTAGGACGCTGGCTTAGTATATGTTGCACACTTATTTAAGTGAAGCACCTTTCACTAATCCAGACAACCCTTATGGTGATTTTAGTGGTCTTAGGCATCCTTAGAGCTCTCTAAGTGGTAGCTGTGGAGGGCAGCATTCAGGCTTAGTCCAGATAGAGTGTTAAGCAGTTTGTTGTATCAGATCTAATCATGTAGTGTAGGTTAAATGTAAAAGAACCACACATTCAACATGGTGCTTTATTAGAGAGCGTGTTTTTAAAAGTAGGCAAGGCAGATGTGATTCTATGGGGGTTTGAGACACAGTGGAACCATTTAGCCTAGGAATAGTGGTGTCCTGCACATTATTATTATTAATATTGTCGGATCTGTAGTGCGCATGGCTGCCCCAGCAACGGGGCGACCCAGCACAACCAAAGACTCAAGGTTGTAGCAGATTGAAGGGGATTTAGGTTGGAAAAAGCCAGGTCTTTATGGCTCTGCGAAAGGCAAGATGATTCTGGATCCCTCTGATTGAGGCAGGAAGTGAATTCCATAGTCTGGCCGCAAGCACTCTAAAAAAGTTGCCACCAGCACTGGTTTTTAAAAATCAGGGAACAAACTCCAGCCCTTGGTCAGCTGAGCGTAAAAAACGTCGAGGAACATAAAGAGTCTATAGGTCAGCAAATCCTGGAGGTGCTTGTGGAGTTAGAATCCTGTGGGCCACACATAGTGTCTTGAACTGAACTCTTTGCCCCACTGGTAACCAATGGAGTTTGGGTAAAAATGTAGACACAGAACAGGATTTGGGGACTGCCAAGAGAATACAGGCTGCTGCGTTCTGTATTCTCTGCAAACGTCGAGTGCTGGATTTATTGGTGCCTAAATAAAGAGGGTTGCCATAGTCCAATCTAGATAAGAGTGTTGCCTGCACAATGGTCTGACGAATTTTAGAATCAAAGAAGCCAAGTAGGGGTTTTAGTCCTCGCAGGAGCCCAAAACAGGTCCCTACTACTGACTTTGATTGGGTATCAAAGGAGAGACCACTGTCAAATCACACATTGAAATTCTTAACTGCCTCTTTCGGTGAGGGTGCTGGTTTTAGTTGAACTGGTCATTATTGCTCAGACCACATATTCTGGTCCCTCCCAAACAGCAGAATTTCAGACTTACTGGCTTTCAGCTGTAAATATTTTGAAGCCATCCAGTCCGCAATCACCATCAAGTCCTCCTTAAATTTCAAAAGGGTGTGGTTACTTTTCTTTGAAAAGGCAATAACCATTTGGATGTCGTCGACGTACGACACCAACGATAACCCTCTGCTTTTAGCCACCGCAGCTAGAGGTTGAACATATATATTAAAAAGTAATAGGCTCAAAATTGAGCCCTGGGGCACCCCCTGTTGAAAGGCATAAACCCGAGAGCAAAAAGGGGACACCAGGACCTGGAAAGATCTGCCCTCCAAGAAAGAACGCAACCAGGCCAAGGCCGATCCCCTAATTCCTATTTCCTGGAGGCGATTTAAAAGTATCACGTGGGAGACAGTGTCGAAGGCGGCACTTAGGTCCAAAAGAACCAAGGCCACAGAGTTTCCGACATCAAGGTCACCACGGATTTCTTCCATCACTGACAACAGAGCTGATTCGGTACTGTGGCGGGTCCTCAAACCATTTTGTGAGGAGTCTAGAATATCATTTCTCTCGATAAACTCAGAAAGGATGGTATTTACGTGAGATTCTACCGTCTTAGTAAGAAAGGGCAGCTGAGAAATAGGATGGTAGTTACCCAGCTCTGCTGGGTCCAAGGACGGTTTCTTCAGAAGGGGTATGACTTTGGCGTGTTTCCAAGCAGTTGGTACCGACGCAGTGGTTAGAGATAAATTGACCAAATCCCTGCTCACTGGCTCAATAAGAGTGTCATACTGCCTAAAATGAGCAGGTGTCAAAGGATCGGCTGGAGAGCCTGATTTTATTTTCAGACAGAGGGACTGAAAATCAAAGAGGGGCAGTAAGGGAAAAGATGAGAGAACACTGATCCCAGTGGATCCAGTGTTCCCGTGCCTTTCCAATGGAACTGTGGTGCCAGTGGCCAGAGGGAGGCTCTTATAAATCTTTTCCACCTTGTTCACGAAATAGCAGGCCAAGTCATCACACTGAATTAGAGACGATGGCCAAGTCCACCTTCGACCCCGAACTCTGCATAACCTTGAGCAGGGTGAAGACGGTTTTAGAGGGGTTGTTACTCATCGAGATTTTTTCCGCTATAAACTCTGCCTTGGCTCTCCAGGCCAGTTTATGATAGAGCTTAATAGATGCCCCATGTTTGTTTTTTGCTTCCACATCATAAGTGCACCTTGGCGCGCTCCAGTTGTTTGCAGTGTTTTTTAGCTTTAATCAGCGAATCATTGAACCAAGGATTAGATTGCCCTCTTTTTCTTACACTCAGTTTAGCTGAGATGCAACTGTCTAAAGCTAGTGTTAGCCAGTTTTGAAATCGCAAATGTGCATCCTCAATGTCAGGTGGTAACTGGGGCTTAAGACTTGACAATGCAGCCAAGAAGTAATTGGTGTCTAGCTTATGCCAGGGACGTTTTAAGACTGATGTGGGGCAGTTCAAAACCTGTCCTCCTAGCCACCACAAGGAGAAACAAAATAAGAAAATTGTCTGTCCAGGCCATGGGGATTGGTGATACAACCTTTAAGGAACCCAGGCTGGAGAATATAGGGTCCAAAAAGTGACCTGCGACGTGTGTGCTCTTAGGAACGCATTGGGCCAGCTGACAAGCCTCTAAACTAGCCAGAAAACAGGCAATCTCTGAGTTGCCAACATTATCAACACGTACATTAAGGTCGCCTAAGATCGTAAAATTTGCTGCTTTACTAGCGAAGAGAGTGACTTTATTCAGCAATTCTTCTCTGAATATTTTAGATGGCCCTGGAGGTCGATAGATAAGAAAACCAGTTATAGTAAGGTTGTGATTTAACGTTATTTTAAAAAAGGTACTTTCACAGTCTGGGATATCCTCCTTAATAAAACTGCAGTGATATGTCTCCTTAAAAATTACTGCAATGCCACCCCCTCTGCTTTCTGATCTATTAACTTGATTCATAATAAAACCTTGTGGGAGAGCCAGCCAGGATTCCGCAGTAGAGACCTGCGTAAGCCACGTCTCCGTTAAGAATAGTACATCTGGAGTCTCATCCAATAGTAGGTCAAAGTCCTTCCTGTGGTGCTTCACAAACGACCAACAGTTACTAAGACTAAAAAACTTAAACTCAGTAAGGCCAGAAGGAAAAGGCTCTAATTGACCTATTTGAAATTGGAAAGAGCAATGCTGGCACTTAAAGGAATCAGCCGGGGGAGCCCGAGTCGAAATCGGGCATTTTATGTCCAACGACAAAAGTTTGGTGCGAGAATACCTGATTTGGCGTCTGGCAGCGACCCGGCGCGGACAGGTGCAGACGGGCTTGCCTTAGGTGCACCTTCGGCACGCAGGCGGCGTGCCTGCTGCGCGCGGTCGCTTTATCTCCTCCATATGTAGTGTCAGGGGTATGTGAGCTAGCCCGCTGACCTACAGTTCCCCCAAAATGGCGGTCCCGCTCCCGTGATCACGGAGCGTACCGCATACTTTTTCCCCCACACAGCAGCCTACACAGAGCAGCAAAAGTAAGTATACTGAAGAGAATCCAAATAGAAGTTTAAGATATTTAAATAGTTTAGGCAAAGTAGGACAATTTCATATGGACAAAGATACTTTCTAAAAACCGGCAATTAAATGTGCAAAACTGCTGTAAATATTAGCAGGCAATAGATTGTGCCAAACGCTAAGGTTACACTCCCGGCTTACGCCTCAGGAGTCTATGGTAATGTGCGATCGCGTTATCGCCTCCATATGTAGTGTCAGGGGTATGAGAGCTAGCCCGCTGACCTACAGTACCCCCAAAATGGCGGTCCCACTCCTGTGATCACGGAGCGTACTGCAGACGTTTGCCCCTACACAGCAGCCTTCACAGAGCAGCAAAAGTAAGTATACTGAAGCTAATTAAAATAGCAGTTTAAGATATTTAAATAGTTTAGGCAATGTAAGACAATTTCATATGGACAAAGATACTTTCTAAAAACCGGCACTTAAATGTGCAAAAATGCTTTAAATATTAGCAGGCAATAGATTGTGCCAAACGCTAGGGTTACACTCCCGGCTCACGTCTCAGGAGTCTATGGTAGCATCCTGCACTAACACCTTAACAGAGCAACCAGATGACGCCAGCAGTTGGTAGATGAGCTTACCATTCATGGTAGAAGGCCGTTGTTTCTGGCCAATGCCAGGTAGATGATTGCAACAGGGATCAAGCCGTATGTAGTAAGGATTCATGGGAATAAGTCAATCTCAGGGGACCTTCGGTAACAAAACGGAAATAGTGGCTAGCGCTGGCCGCGTTCCGGACGCGGACTGGCGCAGATGGGCTATGCATATTACTAAATAGCCCACCATGGATCAGTAGGCGAGGCAAAGGGCATTGCTAGGATTGCGCGTGTAAAGGAAAACAAAATACATTAAACAGTGAGGAGGCACAAACACATAAAATGAATACAACGGGAACTTAGTCCCTCCAAGATGTCTCCTGCTCAGGTCCGGGAGCCAGGCACCTCCCAAAAAGGGTGATGGCAACCCACCTACAAGGAAATGAAATGACGGCAGAACACTCACATTAGCAATCAGCAGCGCGGATGAGCTATGTGTCTAACTAAATAGCCCACTATGGATCAGGAGGCGAGGCAAAGAGCATGGCTAGGATTGCGCTGATCACTCAGTGCGAGATTTACAAATGCGTAGATAAAGTAAAGGTGCAGATAACCAAGGTCCAGCAACCCCTGCTTCTTGTCACGGGCTCCCCTGGAGACAAGAAGCTACTGGCAAAGGAAAACAAATTAAACATGAGAAATCATAAACACATAAAATGAATAAAACTATAACTTAGTCCCTCCAAGTTGTCTCCTGCTCAGGTCCGGGAGCCACGCACCTCCCAAAAAAGGTGGTGGCAAGCCACCTACAAAGAAATGAAATGACAGGAGAACACTCACAGCAGCAATCAGCTGCTCGGACGCGCTGTGCGTCTAACTAAATAGCCTGCCATGGATCAGAAGGTGAGGCGAAGGGCGTGGCTAGGATCGTGCTAATCTTTCAGTCAGATAATTAAAAATGCATGGATAAAGTAAAGGTGTAGATAACCAGGGTCCAGCAACCCCTGCTCTTTGTCCCAGGCTCCCCTGGAGATAAGAAACGACTGGCAAGGGAAAACAAATTAAATTAAACAGTGAGATTTAAATTAAACAGTGAGAAAGCACAAACACATAAAATGAATAAAACGGGAACTTAGTCCCTCCAAGCTGTCTCCCACTCAGGTCCGGGAGCCAGGTACCTCCCGAAAAAGGTGGTGGCAAGCCACCTACAAAGAAATTAAATGACGGGAGAACACTCACAGATGCAATCAGCTGGATACCTCAGGAACCAGGATACCTACAACAGGGAAGCCGGGTGCATAAGTGCAAAATGACGTCAGAAACCGCCGAACACCACAATAAAGGACTACAGTGAAAATGCTGCTGGCGAAGACGGTGAAAGAGTTCAGTGGAATCGAAAGGTAGATTCTTGAAGAGAAAACCCTGCAAGCAGAGGGGTCAGAGCCTATGCCACTCGGAGGTGACAAGGACACACGGAAGAGCAATGCCCACTGATGTTGGTGGATGCAGGGGTGTTAACGATTACCTGATCATTGCAGCTGTGAGGACCAGGCACCACTGAGGAAGACCAGGAACTGTGCACGAGCTGTCTCATGTCGGAAGTCGAAAACCAGGGGGTTGGTATCTGGCGGAGGCACCAATAAGCCTTGGCAGCAGCAACTGACATGGAAAATGATGAAGGAGCAACTTTGGGACCAGCAAGGTCCAAGGGACTCACCAACTGCAGGAGAGTCAGAGTAGGCCTGAGCATGCAGGGGAGCCCACTGATGCAAGAGAAGAGCCTCTAGAGCACCCACAGGCCAAAGGCATAGGAATAGCAAGAGAGCCTCAAGCAGCGCACCAAAGATGAAGACCCACGGTGCAGAGGATGCGGTGAGGACAAAGATCTTGGCAGGAAGAGATGCTGGAGGCTGGAGCTTCTTGTGGCCTGAAGATCTCTTGAGTGCAGAGCAAACAAACCTTGGCAACAGCAAGTCAAAATGGGTCACAGGGGATTGGTCCCAGTGGTTCCGACGAGGGATACTGGCCTCAAAATTGCAGGTCAGGTCTCGAGGAAGTTATAGAACCACCACCGGTGTTGCTGAGCCTTTCGTAGTCCGTGGGGTGCCAGGAGCAGCAGACCGGTCATCTGCATTGCAGTGCCTGCAGATGCAGGGTAGTGACTCCTTCACTCCAAGGGAAATTACTTCAAGTGTCCTTGATGCCCACAGGTCTGTTGAAGATCCTTGAAGAAGCAGAGACACAGACGATGATGAAGACTTGCAGAACAGCAAATTCCAAGTGCCCAGACGGTAGACGAGTGGGGTGGTTTCTGGCTTGAGTCTTATCCCATGACGAACCCACAGGTAAGCCCTTTTATACCCTAAGAAAGCGGTTAGGCCGACTCAGGGGTCCCTCCCGGAGGATGTGCTGGTCAAGGGGAGGATACTTCCATGTCCTTGAGCCAGTTCAGGGAGCCAAGGGCTCCCTGATCTGGCTCAAACTGGAGTACGCAAGAAGGGCACCAAATGTGCCCTCTAAAGCAGTCTGGTGGTGCTGGCAAGCGCCCCCACCCCAGCCCAATACACTAAGTCCTGTCTTGGGAGGTGGTCACACCTCCCTGTGACAGGAATCCTATTGTTCTACCTTCCCCTGCTCAAGCTCAGGTCAGAAGCCCGAGGGCAGAATCATGTGTGTGGTCGGCAGAAGCACTAGCTTGCTAGCAGACCCTTAAAGGCTATTACTGGGAGTACTGGGGGCTTCCTGGAGGAGCCCTCAAGTGCATTGAATCATACCCCAACACCGGTGACGGTGCTGGGGTCTGATCCAACATGTTTGATACCAAACATGCCCAGGTTCGGCACAGCCACAATATAGTTAGCCATCGCATAATGACGAATGGCCACTATATGTCTAAAAAATGGATGACCGCACAATAATCTACTCCTGGGTTTGCAGGGGCGCGCTGCTCCTGTAGATGCACCCTCACACTTACAACCCATCACCCTGCCTTCATGAAGACAGATCCTACATTCCTACAATTATGATGCCATTAATGCCCAAGTTCTGTAAACATAGCAGTGTGTCATCAACCTTTTGCTGAATGACCACTGCAGAGGCCTTTATAAAAAAGCAGAAGGGTTCTAGGCAGGTATTAAATAATTCTCGTGATAATATGGAACACTGAGGGGCAAAGTTGATAGGTGGAAATAACAATGTTTGGTTTCCAGTTTTCAGTAATTGTCTACAGAGGAAAAGGCAAAAGAACAAGTTCAGAATCTGGTTGCAAAAACCCATTCTTTTTTTTAACAATTTAACAGCCTGAGAATATCGACCATGTCAGATTTTGCTGACAAGAGGAGTAATTCAAGTAGGAAGTAATATTCCTGGTGTAGTATGTGATAGATGTCATCCAATAATGAGAAGGTACTACTGCTGTACATTACAAGAATACTGCAGGTTACAAAGACATTCCAGAGCAGCGAATTCATTTTCTTATTACAGGTGACTAGTGATGGCACAACTAGCCTGTAGTAAGAACGTTAAGGGCAGGGCTTATATAGATATGTATGCAGCACTACTCACAGTAGGACATTATCAAGAAGAAGATATTTTTAATAGATCCAGTTACTAAGGAGGTATATGATTTTTATTTTTGGGGAATTCCTTAAGCTGAAGTACTTAGATCTGCGCAGGAGAAACCTCTTTGCATGTCTGTTTTTTAATACAACCTTAGTTGAAAGATTGCTTTTAATACAAGGTTCTATACTGGCTTCTATTCTTGCTTCACATCTGTTGTACAACCTCTCATTCTGGTTTCCAGAAATGACATAGCTATTACGCTTATCCTAGATCTCAGAACAGGTAATGTTCATGAATGTAATTGATTAGTCTCCAAAAGTAGGCCTGAGCCACACAGAGAATGTATTTATGTATGTATTTATTTACTTAATTAAGCGCAACTGCCACCCAGAGGGTATCCTGGCGCTGAGACTGCGTCCGTGTTTACAACCGATCTGTCCTTACATTTTCCTTGGGAACAAAAACGTTTTCAGGTCTTTTTTAAAGGAAGGGAGATCCTGTCTGCTCCTCAGTGTCAACGGGAGTGAGTTCCAAAGTGTAGCGTCCGTGAAGCCGAACGCCCGGCCGCCCATCCTCGCTCTGTTTATCCTTGGGACCGTCACTAGGAACGCAGAGGAGGATCTTAATGATCTAGTGGCACAGTACCAAGAGAAAAGTTTTTGGATCGGCATTGGCCCCTGTCCATGCAGGGCCTTAAAAACAAGACAAGCTGCCTTGAACAATATTCTCTGCTGGACAGGTAGCCAGTGAAGATCAGCCAGTGCTCCGGTGGAAGAGGCCGATCGAGGACGCGCTAGGGCCAATTTGGCCGCCATATTTTGTATCCTCTGTAGTTTTAAGATTAGGAGTTTAGGGGCCCCCAGAAGTAGTGCATTGCAGTAATCTAACTGGATAGAACTGCGCACTACTTCCGTTCTAGCATTTTCAGGGAGAAGAGGTAAAATCTTGCGTAAGGCCCGAAGTAGGCCCATACAAGTCGCTGCGGTTCTGTTTACTGACGCATCAAGCTGCAGGTTGGATTCAAACAGAACTCCTAGATTCCGTACCGACTTTGCTGCCTCTACCGTGCCAGGAATAGATGCAGGCCAAAAATCGACCGGGAGCGGGCGCGGTGTACGATCCAAGGAGCAGTGGACCACTTCCGTTTTTAAGCTGTTAAATTGTAGCGAGTTCGCACCCAGCCACTCGGCCGTAGCCGACATACAGCGATGAAATGTGTCCATTGATACTGCCATGGCGCCCTCGAATGAAAAAATCAACTGAGTGTCATCGGCATAGTTGATGACCGATATGCCGAATGACTTTATCAAGGCGACCAGAGGTTGGAGGTACAAGTTGAATAAAATAGGGCTGATCGCCGAGCCCTGAGGGACGCCTTGTTCCACACGATGAGTGGCAGATTGATAAGGTGGTAAAGCCACTGCCTGCTGTCTGTCACTAAGATAAGATGTGATCCAGCTCAAGGCCAGGCCAGTGACTCCTGCCATCTGTAGACGGCTCAGCAATACTGCATGGTCCACCGTGTCGAACGCGGCCGACATGTCGAGCAGCACTAAAAATGCTGATTTGCCCATGTCGACTCGCGCCCTTAGATCGTCCAGCACAGCGACCAATGCAGTTTCCGTGCCGTGAGCCGGCCTAAAGCCGAACTGTGATACATCCAGAATGACAACCTATGCTACATAAACATTGAGATTTCTATTTCCTCATTCCAAATTTCAAGTCGGCTTCCTGAATCTTCTGAAACTAACTTGTGGTATTAGTGATTCTACAAAACAGAAAATGTGCTCTTATCTATTCATATCTAAAAGACACATTATTAGAGCTCCACACAATTGTGTACTACAGAAAAACACTATTTGTAATATCACACTGCCGCACAGCCTAAAACGTCTTGTCAGTTTTGTAAACTTACTTGGAAAAACCTCTTTTTTATCCCATACTCCTTAATGTTTACTTTAAGTGTAGGTTTCATCACATTTAAATAACCTCCGCTGCCTTTGTTTAGCTCTTTCTCTTTATTCTCTATTTTCAGTTAAGTCCCTTCTTTAATCATCTGTATGAAATCTATTTTATCATTTAAATTTTGCTTATTTACTTTTTGATCTCCTGGATGTACCATGCCTCCATATGGCTTTTTGATTTCTCGTGGGATTTTCGGTCTTCCCGTTAAGCCAACTATGGATGTCTCGCGAAAGCTCATGTCATCATACTCTAAACACCTATAAAATACATATGGATGCTTACACATACATAAATATTCAGAAAGGGGCTTTTAGACAGTTGATGTTAGCTATTGTATTGAGCTACCTGAAGTCATTGGCCAAGAGTGCTGTCCATCAGTGTTGGTATATGTCCAGAACATTTCACTGAGGCAGAAGAGAGCTGTCAGGAGGGCATCAGAAATATGGTGTCCCTTTCTTATTACTGCACAAATTACATTTGTAAAGACAAGGATGAGGCCTAAGCTGATAACAAATCTTTTAAGTTTTTTCTACTTTAATTCTTTATTGGGTCATTATAGTTAAGCATTTGAAATATGCATTCATATCTTTGATTTTAATTTGTGTGAACAAAGAAGGAAGGCGTATGTGTGTTCTGTGACACTAGTGGTATATTAGTCACTACCGCATGGCCTAAATGTTAAAAATATGAATGTTTAGTGACAGAGTTTTGACTCATAAACTACTGACAATTGAATAAGGCGTTAAACAACAAGAAATCAGGAAATAGAGATAATCATTTCCTTTATTTCAGTTCATAAAGGGCAACAATATAGAATCATATGCAAATAATGCCAAATTCATATATATATATAAATATTTCTGCTACCACCACCAGAGATGTTTCTGGACCCTGGGTTGAGAGCCTGCTGCTCTCAGGGGCCTGCAACAATGCACATCCTGGGACAAGGTGCCAAAACTCCCCGTCCCAGGATGGGCAGGGTTCACGAAGAGGAAGCTTCAAAGGCTTGCTCCCTTTGGAGCTTCCCCAGGCCACTTGCTGCTCTCAGCAACTGTTCCCCACTGGTTCTGATCCTCACTTTGGGTGGGAGAACCGGCTGGAAAAACAAGTGAGACAGAGAGGTGTGGCCAACTCCACCCCTCAGGTGGGGGAGGCGAGGTGAAGCACAACTCTCAGTCCATGCTATCTTGCATGTGGGGAGACTCAGCTAACGAGGCACAGGCTCATGCCCCCCTCTCACTGGAGGGTGGCATAATAGGGGATGTACCCACCCCAGGGAAGGGACCCATTGTAACGCCCCTAAATCAAGTATTTAGGGGCATCCCTGAACCTTACTTCCTGAGACAAGAAGAAGAAGAAGAAGAAGAAGAAGGACCGAACAGCCATGCAGCAGCTAACAAGAGGAAGACACCCACTGACGCCTGTCTCGCCCTCGAACCTGCTCCTGCGAAATCCCAGTATGTTTTGCAGCCACCAACCACGAAAACCCTGGAGGATCTGCATGCCTTCAACCACAAAGACTTTCTCTCACGTGAACACCGGATTTGTTCATCTGCAACCTCCGGCTGGAAATTGCACCACTCTGCACCCGCTGTCAACAGCCCGAGCTCTAGTGGGCAAACACAACGAGAAGGTCATCCCGGTGATCCAGACCCGAGATCCGGCCACCCCTGACCTGCCTCAAGCCTGCAGCCGACGCCTGCAGCCTAAATCCATAAGGTCCCCCCAACCGCGACCAGGAGCTGGTAAGAAGATCCGACCCCAAAAGGCATCCCTGCACCTGATGTTCCACGGCCATAGGTGGCCAAACCAACGATGCCTGACCAACCCCCAACTTTCCAACTTACCTCTTGAAGGTGGGGTCACACCAAGAAAACTTTGTCTCCGAGCCTGCAGTGCTTTTGCAAACCGGAGACTCCCCATTGAAAGCTACAGAGCTGCAGACGCCAAAACAGCACTCTGCACCCTGCCGCCCCAGTGCCGCTGAGCGTGCAACTTTTGTGCTGGCCTAAAACCCCATTTGCCCTGAGCTTAAGTCCAGGAGCTTTGCTCCAACAACCCAGTGGCCTGCTCATCAGCAGCCATGAACTGGAGGCCCCTTATCCCCTATTGGATAACATTGGGCCTCAGCACTTTGCACCTGGCTGTCCTAGTGCCGCTGAGGGTGTAACAAGAGAGCTTCCTTGACCCTGGGGGACCCCTGAGTCTACCCCCAGAACTTCAACTCCCACTAACAAATACTTACTTCAAAACCAATAACACTATTTTCCTCCATAGGATAACATTGACTGTTTTTCTGTGAAAAAATTTCAAGTGTGGAGTTTGAAAACCTAAAGAAATTCTTTAAGATCGCACTAACTAACAAAAACAATTTTACTTACCTGTTTACAGGAAATGTCCCAGAGTAGTATCCAGGTATACTACTCTGAATGAGAAAAGTAATCTCAACAGTAACTTACCTGTAATTTTATTGAAAAGCCCAATCAAGTCTATGTACTGTATTTACAAAGTATTGTATTTCTCTGAAACCATACTGTAAGTCAAAACAAAGAGCATATACTGTTACAAATCCAAACTGTATTACAACTGTATATTTACTGCAAAGTACTTATCAATTACCTGTGCCAGGCTTGCTTGGTTCTAGAAAATAAAATAACTTAAAACATATTTTTATACAAAAACAATTGGTTTGAAGTTCAATCTGTGAGTGTGTGAATTCATTTGCTGACTGAGTGTGTACAACAAATGCTTAACACTGTCCTCTGATATTGCCTAACTGCTCGATCACACTACCACAAAGAGAGAGTGAGTTGCTATCTAACTTTACCTCTGCCTACCTTTGGGGTTCCACTGAACTCTGTGCCAACTGTACCTCACTTTGGTTTAATATATACAGAGCCAGCTTCCTACAGTGGTGGATCAGCGGTGGGATATACAACTTTACATTTACTTGGTTACAACCTGATCACACAACAGACCTCATAAATTGTCTTCAAAATTCAGATATTTTCAAATTGTCAATTTTTACAAAATTACTAAAAGTCTTGTTAGGGGATTGGGTAAGTCCCCTTAGAATTTCTGAGAAAATAAAAAGTCACTTTAACTAGGGTTAGAGGGGTTAAAAGTTTTTTTTAACAATGTCTCAAAACAAGAACCCAGCTGTTAGTGAAAATAACCACAATGCAATAGAGGACATGGTGGAGGAGTTTGACCTCACCCCGTA
Source organism: Lissotriton helveticus (assembly GCF_964261635.1). NCBI lineage: Eukaryota > Metazoa > Chordata > Amphibia > Caudata > Salamandridae > Lissotriton > Lissotriton helveticus. Next base: position 396,094,255 of record NC_136059.1, read on the forward strand.
CCTTCACTTGTCCCTATGCAAACTTAAAAACATAACGAAGGGGTGCAATCCCACCAAACAAAAGCTGGCAATGCTAAGGACCAGCCTATTTGTGAATTTACATAGACTCAAGACTGTAAGACAGGATACAAACCCTTTGTTTGTTCATGAAGCCCTCACCCACCAACCTGGTTGGTGGCATGCTTCATCATCGGGCCCACCCAGTGACATCGAGTGTGTCCCGGGTGTGGTTCGACGCCTGAATACAGCGGAGCAGGTATGTTTCTGAGTGTGCAGTGTAGTGACGTGAAGGTGAAAATTTAAAAGCTATACAGGGGTCCCAGTACCCGAGGGTAAATTATATTCTAATAACTGGGTCACTGTTAAAGAAAGGCTGTTGGATGTTATAGGAGTGTTAATTAGGGTCTCCTACATCCAGGTGTGGTCTACATGTTTCAGCCAGGCCTTTATGATTAAAACTGACTTTCCTCAGGACCAAAGTGTGTAGGTGCAATTTTCTTGATTTTAAGTGATTGTGTGATTTTGAAAAATGTGTAGCACTCGCTAAGGTGCTTTACATGTGTGAGGGGGATTCCCTCTTAGAGCATTACTGGACATACAACAAGTATGTCAAAACACACATACAGGGGAGAGTCTTAGTATGGTAACATGTTCACAAAGCAGTTTGATTGCCGATATCTATAGTGCTGTGTAGACGATAAATAAGCGGCAAATGGTGTAGCCATATTGGTGGTATGGCTAGGGTGAAAGTTATCATATATACATGAAGTTTTGTGGTGGGCTAAGCATCGTAAGCGCAGGGTGGAAAGAGAGAAATTAGGTTCTGTGTGGAGTATAGAGGACTCAACTCTGTCACCAAGACAGATGCTCTCCCTATCCCAAGAGGAGATGTCTCTATAGACAAATTGGGTGCAGGCAAATTTGTAAGTACCTTTGACTTAACTGCAGGGTACTAGCAAATTGGCATGGCCCCAGGAGGGAAAGAAAAGACAACATTCTCCACATCTGATGGGCATTATCAGTTTACTGTATGCCCTTTGGTTTAAAGAATGCCCCTGCCCCCTTCCAGAGGTTGGTGAACCAAGTCCTTGCTGGTTCGGAGTCCTTTAGTGCAGTTTATCTAGATGAGGTTGGTGAACCAAGTCCTTGCTGGTTCCGAGTCCTTTAGTGCAGCTTAAATAGATGGTATTGCTGTCTTTAGCTCCACCTGGCAGGATCACCTGATCCACCTTGGGAAGGTTTTAAATGCCCTGCAAACTGCAGACCAAAGTATCAAATGCCAGATAGGTCAGGGAACTGTGGTGTACTTGGGACTCCTTGTTGGTGGAGGCCCGGTACAAGATCCAGGGCAGCTCCAACAACCCAGAATCAAGTCAGGGCATTTCTTGGCTTCACTGGGTACTACAGAATGTTTGTGAAGGGATATGGGTCCATTGTGGCTCCTCCCACAGACCACACCTCCAAGAAGATGCCCCAAAAGGTAAACTGGACAGTTAGTTGTCAAAAAGCTTTTGACACCCTGAACGAGGCTATGTGCTCAGCACCAATTCGCAAAGCTCCAGACTATGCCAACCAGTTCATTGTGCAGACTGATGCCTCTGAGCTAGGGATAAGAGGGGTCCTATTCCAGACCAATGATGAAGGCCAAGACCAACCTATTGCTTTTATAAGCAGAAGGCTTCTCCCCAGGGAGCAGCTTTGGAGTGCCGTTGAGAGGGAGGCCTTTGTTGTGGTTTGGTCCCTCTAGAAGCTGAGACCGTACTTGTTTGGTACTCACTTCCTAGTTCAAACTGATCAAAGACCTCTCAGATGGGTAATGCTAATGAAAGGTGAGAATCCTAAACTGTTGAGGTGGTTCATCTTCCTTCAGGCAATGGACTTTGTAGTGGAACACAGACCTGGGACTGCCCATGCCAATGCAGATGGACTTCCAGGATCTTCCACTTAGAAAATGAAGACTCTCTAGGGAAAGATTAGCCTAATCCTCTTTCATTTGGTGTGAGGGGGGTTGTGTGAGAACTTGCCCTCTTTCTGCATGGTTGCCCCCACTTTTTGCTGAATTGCTTATGTGCTTTAACTGAGTGTGCCCTGGGCTCCTGCTAATCAGGTACCCAGGGCCTATGTTCTTTCCCTAAAACAGCATTGAAGCCTAAACCCAATTGGCATCTCTGGCCACAGGTTAACCCCTGGTAAATGGTACCATAGGTACCCAGGCCACTGTGACCAGGAAAGGCCTCTAAGGATTGCAGCATGTGTTGTGCCAGCCTTGGAGGTCCTGTACCATTACACGTGTACACTACCTTTGCAGGCTGCGTGTTTTGGTACAGAACAAAGTGAAGATTAGACATGGCACACATCTCTGTGTGCCATGCCTATAACCCACTGCCCTGGCATAGGCCAGTCACCCCTCTAGCTGGGTGTACTATACCAGTGGTGAGGGTACAGGTACATGAGCCCTGTACCCCTACAGTGTCTAAGTCTATTCTTTGACATTGTAAGTGCACTGCTGCCATTAAGAGAATATGGTGCTGGGAGTTTGTCATTGCGAACTCCACAGCACCATAATGGCTACACTGAAAACTGAGAAATTTGGTATCAAACTTCTCAGCACATTAAACCCACATTGATGCCAGTGTGGGATTTTATGAAAAATGCACACAGAGGGGATTTTAGAGATGCCCCCTGAAAACTAACCTACCACTAGTGTCCAGGCTGAGTGGCTGCTTTCAGCTGCCACCACGAGACATGTTTCTGGACCCCTGGGTCAAGAGCCTGCTTCTCTCTGGGGCCTGAAACAATGCACATCCTAGGACGTGGTGCCAAGCCACTCCCCCCAGGATGGGCAGGGTTCACGAAGGGGAAGCTTTAAAGTCTTGGCGCCTTTGTGAGCTTCCCCAGTCACTTGCTGCTCTCAGCAACTGGTCCCCACTGGTTCTGACCCCCACTTTGGGCAGGAGAACTGGCGGGAAAAACAAGTAAGGAAGAGAGGTGTCCCCACCTCTGACAACTCCACTCCGTAGGTGGAGAAGGCGAGGTGACGGACAACTCTAACTCCACGCCATTTTGCAGATGGGGAGACTCAGCCAATGAGGGACAGGCTCATGCCCCCCTCCCACTGGAGGGTGGCATAATAGGGGTGCACCCACCCCTGGGAAGGGACCCATTGGTCACTACCTTTTACCTACCTGTAATACCCCATATCTAGTATTTAGGGGCATCCCTGAAGAAGAAGAAGAAGGACCGAACAGCCGTGCAGCAGCTAACCAGGGGCGAAAAACAGGCCCACGCAGCCCCCGTGGCGCAGGGGGGGCCTCTAGCGCCAAGGGGCCCCCTCGGCACTGCAATGTGGCCAGAGAGCTCCTGATTGAGCCCAGAGGGGGCCCCTCTGAGTACGCGTGCAGGGGGGCCCCCTCGCTTTTGGTTACGCCAGTGCAGCTAACAAGAGGAAGACGCCCACTGACTTGGCCCCAGCCCTACCGGCCTGTCTCCGCCTCGAACTTTCTCCTGTGAAATCCTGGTGTGTCCTGCAGACAGCAACCTCAAAAACCCTCAAATACACCAAGTATTTAGGGAAATCTACCCAACTCTTTGTCGCTTTTAGTGCTCCTTGAAAAGGTTTTCTCCTTTCAAAACAAGGGATTTCTCTTTGGCTTGCCAGCGCAATTTACTATTGTCACCAGCTGGCGGGTAAGCCACTAGAAGGACGTGTCTGGGCTCACTACACAATCAGTATCATTGTCTGCTGCTCTTTTCGCTGGAGTTCCTATCAAGGACAATTGTAGGGCAGCTACATGGAGCAGTGCCCATACTTTCACAAAGCACTACTGCTTGGACTCTTCCACACAGAGTGAGGCGGCAATGGAACAAGTAGTACTGAGGAACCACTTCCAGTAAGCGGTGAGCTTTCCCTTCTATCCCTTCATCCTGTTATTGCACATTTTGTATCTGGTAATTCGACTAACTAATGTTTCAATATCTGTTTATTTCTTGTGAAAATATGGGTTCAGAGGTATTCCAGTATTTGTTTCACAAAATGTGCTTTGTTGCTAACTGCTAGCTACTCTGATACAAGCTATGGGAATCTATGAAAGTTCCAATGCTGGAGTAAGAAAACAAGTTACTTCCCTGTAACTTTGGTTCTCCTGTATTGGTAACTTTCATACATTCCCATGCGCCCACCCTCCTCCCCTGGGAAAGCTCAGCCTTCAACAGATGTGGTTACTGTTACACAACGGCTACGAAAATCTGAGGCTCTGAGGTTCTCTCAGGAGGGTTCTATGGGGTGAGGCTAATCTGATTGGCTGTTGAATGTTTTGGTCTCTTTTGCAAAAAGAGGTGGATATGCTACAAAATCTTTTGTTCCTACTGCTATGTTATTTTTTTATTTACCGAGGCTCCCATTCCGACGACGGGGAATGATACAAGCTATGGGAATCTATTAAAGGTACCAATACTGGAGAACCAAAGTTACAGGTAAGTAACTTGTTTTCTTCTTTGTCTTGAACAAGTTATTATAAATGTCGTTTTTTTTTTAGATTTAGCAGAAGGAAGGTTGACATTTGTTGTTTGTTTATTTATTTATTTACGCATGACTTGTGGATTATTGTAGGACGCTGGCTTAGTATATGTTGCACACTTATTTAAGTGAAGCACCTTTCACTAATCCAGACAACCCTTATGGTGATTTTAGTGGTCTTAGGCATCCTTAGAGCTCTCTAAGTGGTAGCTGTGGAGGGCAGCATTCAGGCTTAGTCCAGATAGAGTGTTAAGCAGTTTGTTGTATCAGATCTAATCATGTAGTGTAGGTTAAATGTAAAAGAACCACACATTCAACATGGTGCTTTATTAGAGAGCGTGTTTTTAAAAGTAGGCAAGGCAGATGTGATTCTATGGGGGTTTGAGACACAGTGGAACCATTTAGCCTAGGAATAGTGGTGTCCTGCACATTATTATTATTAATATTGTCGGATCTGTAGTGCGCATGGCTGCCCCAGCAACGGGGCGTCCCAGCACAACCAAAGACTCAAGGTTGTAGCAGATTGAAGGGGATTTAGGTTGGAAAAAGCCAGGTCTTTATGGCTCTGCGAAAGGCAAGATGATTCTGGATCCCTCTGATTGAGGCAGGAAGTGAATTCCATAGTCTGGCCGCAAGCACTCTAAAAAAGTTGCCACCAGCACTGGTTTTTAAAAATCAGGGAACAAACTCCAGCCCTTGGTCAGCTGAGCGTAAAAAACGTCGAGGAACATAAAGAGTCTATAGGTCAGCAAATCCTGGAGGTGCTTGTGGAGTTAGAATCCTGTGGGCCACACATAGTGTCTTGAACTGAACTCTTTGCCCCACTGGTAACCAATGGAGTTTGGGTAAAAATGTAGACACAGAACAGGATTTGGGGACTGCCAAGAGAATACAGGCTGCTGCGTTCTGTATTCTCTGCAAACGTCGAGTGCTGGATTTATTGGTGCCTAAATAAAGAGGGTTGCCATAGTCCAATCTAGATAAGAGTGTTGCCTGCACAATGGTCTGACGAATTTTAGAATCAAAGAAGCCAAGTAGGGGTTTTAGTCCTCGCAGGAGCCCAAAACAGGTCCCTACTACTGACTTTGATTGGGTATCAAAGGAGAGACCACTGTCAAATCACACATTGAAATTCTTAACTGCCTCTTTCGGTGAGGGTGCTGGTTTTAGTTGAACTGGTCATTATTGCTCAGACCACATATTCTGGTCCCTCCCAAACAGCAGAATTTCAGACTTACTGGCTTTCAGCTGTAAATATTTTGAAGCCATCCAGTCCGCAATCACCATCAAGTCCTCCTTAAATTTCAAAAGGGTGTGGTTACTTTTCTTTGAAAAGGCAATAACCATTTGGATGTCGTCGACGTACGACACCAACGATAACCCTCTGCTTTTAGCCACCGCAGCTAGAGGTTGAACATATATATTAAAAAGTAATAGGCTCAAAATTGAGCCCTGGGGCACCCCCTGTTGAAAGGCATAAACCCGAGAGCAAAAAGGGGACACCAGGACCTGGAAAGATCTGCCCTCCAAGAAAGAACGCAACCAGGCCAAGGCCGATCCCCTAATTCCTATTTCCTGGAGGCGATTTAAAAGTATCACGTGGGAGACAGTGTCGAAGGCGGCACTTAGGTCCAAAAGAACCAAGGCCACAGAGTTTCCGACATCAAGGTCACCACGGATTTCTTCCATCACTGACAACAGAGCTGATTCGGTACTGTGGCGGGTCCTCAAACCATTTTGTGAGGAGTCTAGAATATCATTTCTCTCGATAAACTCAGAAAGGATGGTATTTACGTGAGATTCTACCGTCTTAGTAAGAAAGGGCAGCTGAGAAATAGGATGGTAGTTACCCAGCTCTGCTGGGTCCAAGGACGGTTTCTTCAGAAGGGGTATGACTTTGGCGTGTTTCCAAGCAGTTGGTACCGACGCAGTGGTTAGAGATAAATTGACCAAATCCCTGCTCACTGGCTCAATAAGAGTGTCATACTGCCTAAAATGAGCAGGTGTCAAAGGATCGGCTGGAGAGCCTGATTTTATTTTCAGACAGAGGGACTGAAAATCAAAGAGGGGCAGTAAGGGAAAAGATGAGAGAACACTGATCCCAGTGGATCCAGTGTTCCCGTGCCTTTCCAATGGAACTGTGGTGCCAGTGGCCAGAGGGAGGCTCTTATAAATCTTTTCCACCTTGTTCACGAAATAGCAGGCCAAGTCATCACACTGAATTAGAGACGATGGCCAAGTCCACCTTCGACCCCGAACTCTGCATAACCTTGAGCAGGGTGAAGACGGTTTTAGAGGGGTTGTTACTCATCGAGATTTTTTCCGCTATAAACTCTGCCTTGGCTCTCCAGGCCAGTTTATGATAGAGCTTAATAGATGCCCCATGTTTGTTTTTTGCTTCCACATCATAAGTGCACCTTGGCGCGCTCCAGTTGTTTGCAGTGTTTTTTAGCTTTAATCAGCGAATCATTGAACCAAGGATTAGATTGCCCTCTTTTTCTTACACTCAGTTTAGCTGAGATGCAACTGTCTAAAGCTAGTGTTAGCCAGTTTTGAAATCGCAAATGTGCATCCTCAATGTCAGGTGGTAACTGGGGCTTAAGACTTGACAATGCAGCCAAGAAGTAATTGGTGTCTAGCTTATGCCAGGGACGTTTTAAGACTGATGTGGGGCAGTTCAAAACCTGTCCTCCTAGCCACCACAAGGAGAAACAAAATAAGAAAATTGTCTGTCCAGGCCATGGGGATTGGTGATACAACCTTTAAGGAACCCAGGCTGGAGAATATAGGGTCCAAAAAGTGACCTGCGACGTGTGTGCTCTTAGGAACGCATTGGGCCAGCTGACAAGCCTCTAAACTATCCAGAAAACAGGCAATCTCTGAGTTGCCAACATTATCAACACGTACATTAAGGTCGCCTAAGATCGTAAAATTTGCTGCTTTACTAGCGAAGAGAGTGACTTTATTCAGCAATTCTTCTCTGAATATTTTAGACGGCCCTGGAGGTCGATAGATAAGAAAACCAGTTATAGTAAGGTTGTGATTTAACGTTATTTTAAAAAAGGTACTTTCACAGTCTGGGATATCCTCCTTAATAAAACTGCAGTGATATGTCTCCTTAAAAATTACTGCAATGCCACCCCCTCTGCTTTCTGATCTATTAACTTGATTCATAATAAAACCTTGTGGGAGAGCCAGCCAGGATTCCGCAGTAGAGACCTGCGTAAGCCACGTCTCCGTTAAGAATAGTACATCTGGAGTCTCATCCAATAGTAGGTCAAAGTCCTTCCTGTGGTGCTTCACAAACGACCAACAGTTACTAAGACTAAAAAACTTAAACTCAGTAAGGCCAGAAGGAAAAGGCTCTAATTGACCTATTTGAAATTGGAAAGAGCAATGCTGGCACTTAAAGGAATCAGCCGGGGGAGCCCGAGTCGAAATCGGGCATTTTATGTCCAACGACAAAAGTTTGGTGCGAGAATACCTGATTTGGGCAGCTGTAAATTGGGAAGGAGGACTGGCGTCTGGCAGCGACCCGGCGCGGACAGGTGCAGACGGGCTTGCCTTAGGTGCACCTTCGGCACGCAGGCGGCGTGCCCGCTGCGCGCGGTCGCTTTATCTCCTCCATATGTAGTTTCAGGGGTATGTGAGCTAGCCCGCTGACCTACAGTTCCCCCAAAATGGCGGTCCCGCTCCCGTGATCACGGAGCGTACCGCATACTTTTTCCCCCACACAGCAGCCTACACAGAGCAGCAAAAGTAAGTATACTGAAGAGAATCCAAATAGAAGTTTAAGATATTTAAATAGTTTAGGCAAAGTAGGACAATTTCATATGGACAAAGATACTTTCTAAAAACCGGCAATTAAATGTGCAAAACTGCTGTAAATATTAGCAGGCAATAGATTGTGCCAAACGCTAAGGTTACACTCCCGGCTTACGCCTCAGGAGTCTATGGTAATGTGCGATCGCGTTATCGCCTCCATATGTAGTGTCAGGGGTATGAGAGCTAGCCCGCTGACCTACAGTACCCCCAAAATGGCGGTCCCACTCCTGTGATCACGGAGCGTACTGCAGACGTTTGCCCCTACACAGCAGCCTTCACAGAGCAGCAAAAGTAAGTATACTGAAGCTAATTAAAATAGCAGTTTAAGATATTTAAATAGTTTAGGCAATGTAAGACAATTTCATATGGACAAAGATACTTTCTAAAAACCGGCACTTAAATGCTCAAAAATGCTTTAAATATTAGCAGGCAATAGATTGTGCCAAACGCTAGGGTTACACTCCCGGCTCACGTCTCAGGAGTCTATGGTAGCATCCTGCACTAACACCTTAACAGAGCAACCAGATGACGCCAGCAGTTGGTAGATGAGCTTACCATTGATGGTAGAAGGCCGTTGTTTCTGGCCAATGCCAGGTAGATGATTGCAACAGGGATCAAGCCGTATGTAGTAAGGATTCATGGGAATAAGTCAATCTCAGGGGACCTTCGGTAACAAAACGGAAATAGTGGCTAGCGCTGGCCGCGTTCCGGACGCGGACTGGCGCAGATGGGCTATGCATATTACTAAATAGCCCACCATGGATCAGTAGGCGAGGCAAAGGGCATTGCTAGGATTGCGCGTGTAAAGGAAAACAAAATACATTAAACAGTGAGGAGGCACAAACACATAAAATGAATACAACGGGAACTTAGTCCCTCCAAGATGTCTCCTGCTCAGGTCCGGGAGCCAGGCACCTCCCAAAAAGGGTGATGGCAACCCACCTACAAGGAAATGAAATGACGGCAGAACACTCACATTAGCAATCAGCAGCGCGGATGAGCTATGTGTCTAACTAAATAGCCCACTATGGATCAGGAGGCGAGGCAAAGAGCATGGCTAGGATTGCGCTGATCACTCAGTGCGAGATTTACAAATGCGTAGATAAAGTAAAGGTGCAGATAACCAAGGTCCAGCAACCCCTGCTTCTTGTCACGGGCTCCCCTGGAGACAAGAAGCTACTGGCAAAGGAAAACAAATTAAACATGAGAAATCATAAACACATAAAATGAATAAAACTATAACTTAGTCCCTCCAAGTTGTCTCCTGCTCAGGTCCGGGAGCCACGCACCTCCCAAAAAAGGTGGTGGCAAGCCACCTACAAAGAAATGAAATGACAGGAGAACACTCACAGCAGCAATCAGCTGCTCGGACGCGCTGTGCGTCTAACTAAATAGCCTGCCATGGATCAGAAGGTGAGGCGAAGGGCGTGGCTAGGATCGTGCTAATCTTTCAGTCAGATAATTAAAAATGCATGGATAAAGTAAAGGTGTAGATAACCAGGGTCCAGCAACCCCTGCTCTTTGTCCCAGGCTCCCCTGGAGATAAGAAACGACTGGCAAGGGAAAACAAATTAAATTAAACAGTGAGATTTAAATTAAACAGTGAGAAAGCACAAACACATAAAATGAATAAAACGGGAAATTAGTCCCTCCAAGCTGTCTCCCACTCAGGTCCGGGAGCCAGGTACCTCCCGAAAAAGGTGGTGGCAAGCCACCTACAAAGAAATTAAATGACGGGAGAACACTCACAGATGCAATCAGCTGGATACCTCAGGAACCAGGATACCTACAACAGGGAAGCCGGGTGCATAAGTGCAAAATGACGTCAGAAACCGCCGAACACCACAATAAAGGACTACAGTGAAAATGCTGCTGGCGAAGACGGTGAAAGAGTTCAGTGGAATCGAAAGGTAGATTCTTGAAGAGAAAACCCTGCAAGCAGAGGGGTCAGAGCCTATGCCACTCGGAGGTGACAAGGACACACGGAAGAGCAATGCCCACTGATGTTGGTGGATGCAGGGGTGTTAACGATTACCTGATCATTGCAGCTGTGAGGACCAGGCACCACTGAGGAAGACCAGGAACTGTGCACGAGCTGTCTCATGTCGGAAGTCGAAAACCAGGGGGTTGGTATCTGGCGGAGGCACCAATAAGCCTTGGCAGCAGCAACTGACATGGAAAATGATGAAGGAGCAACTTTGGGACCAGCAAGGTCCAAGGGACTCACCAACTGCAGGAGAGTCAGAGTAGGCCTGAGCATGCAGGGGAGCCCACTGATGCAAGAGAAGAGCCTCTAGAGCACCCACAGGCCAAAGGCATAGGAATAGCAAGAGAGCCTCAAGCAGCGCACCAAAGATGAAGACCCACGGTGCAGAGGATGCGGTGAGGACAAAGATCTTGGCAGGAAGAGATGCTGGAGGCTGGAGCTTCTTGTGGCCTGAAGATCTCTTGAGTGCAGAGCAAACAAACCTTGGCAACAGCAAGTCAAAATGGGTCACAGGGGATTGGTCCCAGTGGTTCCGACGAGGGATACTGGCCTCAAAATTGCAGGTCAGGTCTCGAGGAAGTTATAGAACCACCACCGGTGTTGCTGAGCCTTTCGTAGTCCGTGGGGTGCCAGGAGCAGCAGACCGGTCATCTGCATTGCAGTGCCTGCAGATGCAGGGTAGTGACTCCTTCACTCCAAGGGAAATTACTTCAAGTGTCCTTGATGCCCACAGGTCTGTTGAAGATCCTTGAAGAAGCAGAGACACAGACGATGATGAAGACTTGCAGAACAGCAAATTCCAAGTGCCCAGACGGTAGACGAGTGGGGTGGTTTCTGGCTTGAGTCTTATCCCATGACGAACCCACAGGTAAGCCCTTTTATACCCTAAGAAAGCGGTTAGGCCGACTCAGGGGTCCCTCCCGGAGGATGTGCTGGACAAGGGGAGGATACTTCCATGTCCTTGAGCCAGTTCAGGGAGCCAAGGGCTCCCTGATCTGGCTCAAACTGGAGTACGCAAGAAGGGCACCAAATGTGCCCTCTAAAGCAGTCTGGTGGTGCTGGCAAGCGCCCCCACCCCAGCCCAATACACTAAGTCCTGTCTTGGGAGGTGGTCACACCTCCCTGTGACAGGAATCCTATTGTTCTACCTTCCCCTGCTCAAGCTCAGGTCAGAAGCCCGAGGGCAGAATCATGTGTGTGGTCGGCAGAAGCACTAGCTTGCTAGCAGACCCTTAAAGGCTATTACTGGGAGTACTGGGGGCTTCCTGGAGGAGCCCTCAAGTGCATTGAATCATACCCCAACACCGGTGACGGTGCTGGGGTCTGATCCAACATGCTTGATACCAAACATGCCCAGGTTCGGCACAGCCACAATATAGTTAGCCATCGCATAATGACGAATGGCTACTATATGTCTAAAAAATGGATGACCGCACAATAATCTACTCCTGGGTTTGCAGGGGCGCGCTGCTCCTGTAGATGCACCCTCACACTTACAACCCATCACCCTGCCTTCATGAAGACAGATCCTACATTCCTACAATTATGATGCCATTAATGCCCAAGTTCTGTAAACATAGCAGTGTGTCATCAACCTTTTGCTGAATGACCACTGCAGAGGCCTTTATAAAAAAGCAGAAGGGTTCTAGGCAGGTATTAAATAATTCTCGTGATAATATGGAACACTGAGGGGCAAAGTTGATAGGTGGAAATAACAATGTTTGGTTTCCAGTTTTCAGTAATTGTCTACAGAGGAAAAGGCAAAAGAACAAGTTCAGAATCTGGTTGCAAAAACCCATTCTATTTTGTAACAATTTAACAGCCTGAGAATATCGACCATGTCAGATTTTGCTGACAAGAGGAGTAATTCAAGTAGGAAGTAATATTCCTGGTGTAGTATGTGATAGATGTCATCCAATAATGAGAAGGTACTACTGCTGTACATTACAAGAATACTGCAGGTTACAAAGACATTCCAGAGCAGCGAATTCATTTTCTTATTACAGGTGACTAGTGATGGCACAACTAGCCTGTAGTAAGAACGTTAAGGGCAGGGCTTATATAGATATGTATGCAGCACTACTCACAGTAGGACATTATCAAGAAGAAGATATTTTTAATCAGATCCAGTTACTAAGGAGGTATATGATTTTTATTTTTGGGGAATTCCTTAAGCTGAAGTACTTAGATCTGCACAGGAGAAACCTCTTTGCATGTCTGTTTTTTAATACAACCTTAGTTGAAAGATTGTTTTTAATACAAGGTTCTATACTGGCTTCTATTCTTGCTTCACATCTGTTGTACAACCTCTCATTCTGGTTTCCAGAAATGACATAGCTATTACTCTTATCCTAGATCTCAGAACAGGTAATGTTCATGAATGTAATTGATTAGTCTCCAAAAGTAGGCCTGAGCCACACAGAGAATGTATTTATGTATGTATTTATTTACTTAATTAAGCGCAACTGCCACCCAGAGGGTATCCTGGCGCTGAGACTGCGTCCGTGTTTACAACCGATCTGTCCTTACATTTTCCTTGGGAACAAAAACGTTTTCAGGTCTTTTTTAAAGGAAGGGAGATCCTGTCTGCTCCTCAGTGTCAACGGGAGTGAGTTCCAAAGTGTAGCGTCCGTGAAGCCGAACGCCCGGCCGCCCATCCTCGCTCTGTTTATCCTTGGGACCGTCACTAGGAACGCAGAGGAGGATCTTAATGATCTAGTGGCACAGTACCAAGAGAAAAGTTTTTGGATCGGCATTGGCCCCTGTCCATGCAGGGCCTTAAAAACAAGACAAGCTGCCTTGAACAATATTCTCTGCTGGACAGGTAGCCAGTGAAGATCAGCCAGTGCTCCGGTGGAAGAGGCCGATCGAGGACGCGCTAGGGCCAATTTGGCCGCCATATTTTGTATCCTCTGTAGTTTTAAGATTAGGAGTTTAGGGGCCCCCAGAAGTAGTGCATTGCAGTAATCTAACCGGCTAAGGATAGAACTGCGCACTACTTCCGTTCTAGCATTTTCAGGGAGAAGAGGTAAAATCTTGCGTAAGGCCCGAAGTAGGCCCATACAAGTCGCTGCGGTTCTGTTTACTGACGCATCAAGCTGCAGGTTGGATTCAAACAGAACTCCTAGATTCCGTACCGACTTTGCTGCCTCTACCGTGCCAGGAATAGATGCAGGCCAAAAATCGACCGGGAGCGGGCGCGGTGTACGATCCAAGGAGCAGTGGACCACTTCCGTTTTTAAGCTGTTAAATTGTAGCGAGTTCGCACCCAGCCACTCGGCCGTAGCCGACATACAGCGATGAAATGTGTCCATTGATACTGCCATGGCGCCCTCGAATGAAAAAATCAACTGAGTGTCATCGGCATAGTTGATGACCGATATGCCGAATGACTTTATCAAGGCGACCAGAGGTTGGAGGTACAAGTTGAATAAAATAGGGCTGATCGCCGAGCCCTGAGGGACGCCTTGTTCCACACGATGAGTGGCAGATTGATAAGGTGGTAAAGCCACTGCCTGCTGTCTGTCACTAAGATAAGATGTGATCCAGCTCAAGGCCAGGCCAGTGACTCCTGCCATCTGTAGACGGCTCAGCAATACTGCATGGTCCACCGTGTCGAACGCGACCGACATGTCGAGCAGCACTAAAAATGCTGATTTGCCCATGTCGACTCGCGCCCTTAGATCGTCCAGCACAGCGACCAATGCAGTTTCCGTGCCGTGAGCCGGCCTAAAGCCGAACTGTGATACATCCAGAATGACAACCTATGCTACATAAACATTGAGATTTCTATTTCCTCATTCCAAATTTCAAGTCGGCTTCCTGAATCTTCTGAAACTAACTTGTGGTATTAGTGATTCTACAAAACAGAAAATGTGCTCTTATCTATTCATATCTAAAAGACACATTATTAGAGCTCCACACAATTGTGTACTACAGAAAAACACTATTTGTAATATCACACTGCCGCACAGCCTAAAACGTCTTGTCAGTTTTGTAAACGTACTTGGAAAAACCTCTTTTTTATCCCATACTCCTTAATGTTTACTTTAAGTGTAGGTTTCATCACATTTAAATAACCTCCGCTGCCTTTGTTTAGCTCTTTCTCTTTATTCTCTATTTTCAGTTAAGTCCCTTCTTTAATCATCTGTATGAAATCTATTTTATCATTTAAATTTTGCTTATTTACTTTTTGATCTCCTGGATGTACCATGCCTCCATATGGCTTTTTGATTTCTCGTGGGATTTTCGGTCTTCCCGTTAAGCCAACTATGGATGTCTTGCGAAAGCTCATGTCATCATACTCTAAACACCTATAAAATACATATGGATGCTTACACATACATAAATATTCAGAAAGGGGCTTTTAGACAGTTGATGTTAGCTATTGTATTGAGCTACCTGAAGTCATTGGCCAAGAGTGCTGTCCATCAGTGTTGGTATATGTCCAGAACATTTCACTGAGGCAGAAGAGAGCTGTCAGGAGGGCATCAGAAATATGGTGTCCCTTTCTTATTACTGCACAAATTACATTTGTAAAGACAAGGATGAGGCCTAAGCTGATAACAAATCTTTTAAGTTTTTTCTACTTTAATTCTTTATTGGGTCATTATAGTTAAGCATTTGAAATATGCATTCATATCTTTGATTTTAATTTGTGTGAACAAAGAAGGAAGGCGTATGTGTGTTCTGTGACACTAGTGGTATATTAGTCACTACCGCATGGCCTAAATGTTAAAAATATGAATGTTTAGTGACAGAGTTTTGACTCATAAACTACTGACAATTGAATAAGGCGTTAAACAACAAGAAATCAGGAAATAGAGATAATCATTTCCTTTATTTCAGTTCATAAAGGGCAACAATATAGAATCATATGCAAATAATGCCAAATTCATATATATATATAAATATTTCTGCTACCACCACCAGAGATGTTTCTGGACCCTGGGTTGAGAGCCTGCTGCTCTCAGGGGCCTGCAACAATGCACATCCTGGGACAAGGTGCCAAAACTCCCCGTCCCAGGATGGGCAGGGTTCACGAAGAGGAAGCTTCAAAGGCTTGCTCCCTTTGGAGCTTCCCCAGGCCACTTGCTGCTCTCAGCAACTGTTCCCCACTGGTTCTGATCCTCACTTTGGGTGGGAGAACCGGCTGGAAAAACAAGTGAGACAGAGAGGTGTGCCCACCTCTGCCAACTCCACCCCTCAGGTGGGGGAGGCGAGGTGAAGCACAACTCTCAGTCCATGCTATCTTGCATGTGGGGAGACTCAGCTAACGAGGCACAGGCTCATGCCCCCCTCTCACTGGAGGGTGGCATAATAGGGGATGTACCCACCCCAGGGAAGGGACCCATTGTAACGCCCCTAAATCAAGTATTTAGGGGCATCCCTGAACCTTACTTCCTGAGACAAGAAGAAGAAGAAGAAGAAGAAGAAGGACCGAACAGCCATGCAGCAGCTAACAAGAGGAAGACACCCACTGACGCCTGTCTCGCCCTCGAACCTGCTCCTGCGAAATCCCAGTATGTTTTGCAGCCACCAACCACGAAAACCCTGGAGGATCTGCATGCCTTCAACCACAAAGACTTTCTCTCACGTGAACAGCGGATTTGTTCATCTGCAACCTCCGGCTGGAAATTGCACCACTCTGCACCCGCTGTCAACAGCCCGAGCTCTAGTGGGCAAACACAACGAGAAGGTCATCCCGGTGATCCAGACCCGAGATCCGGCCACCCCTGACCTGCCTCAAGCCTGCAGCCGACGCCTGCAGCCTAAATCCATAAGGTCCCCCCAACCGCGACCAGGAGCTGGTAAGAAGATCCGACCCCAAAAGGCATCCCTGCACCTGATGCCCCACGGCCATAGGTGGCCAAACCAACGATGCCTGACCAACCCCCAACTTTCCAACTTACCTCTTGAAGGTGGGGTCACACCAAGAAAACTTTGTCTCCGAGCCTGCAGTGCTTTTGCAAACCGGAGACTCCCCATTGAAAGCTACAGAGCTGCAGACGCCAAAACAGCACTCTGCACCCTGCCGCCCCAGTGCCGCTGAGCGTGCAACTTTTGTGCTGGCCTAAAACCCCATTTGCCCTGAGCTTAAGTCCAGGAGCTTTGCTCCAACAACCCAGTGGCCTGCTCATCAGCAGCCATGAACTGGAGGCCCCTTATCCCCTATTGGATAACATTGGGCCTCAGCACTTTGCACCTGGCTGTCCTAGTGCCGCTGAGGGTGTAACAAGAGAGCTTCCTTGACCCTGGGGGACCCCTGAGTCTACCCCCAGAACTTCAACTCCCACTACCAAATACTTACTTCAAAACCAATAACACTATTTTCCTCCATAGGATAACATTGACTGTTTTTCTGTGAAAAAATTTCAAGTGTGGAGTTTGAAAACCTAAAGAAATTCTTTAAAATCGCACTAACTAACAAAAACAATTTTACTTACCTGTTTACAGGAAATGTCCCAGAGTAGTATCCAGGTATACTACTCTGAATGAGAAAAGTAATCTCAACAGTAACTTACCTGTAATTTTATTGAAAAGCCCATTCAAGTCTATGTACTGTATTTACAAAGTATTGTATTTCTCTGAAACCATACTGTAAGTCAAAACAAAGAGCATATACTGTTACAAATCCAAACTGTATTACAACTGTATATTTACTGCAAAGTACTTATCAATTACCTGTGCCAGGCTTGCTTGGTTCTAGAAAATAAAATAACTTAAAACATATTTTTATACAAAAACAATTGGTTTGAAGTTCAATCTGTGAGTGTGTGAATTCATTTGCTGACTGAGTGTGTACAACAAATGCTTAACACTGTCCTCTGATATTGCCTAACTGCTCGATCACACTACCACAAAGAGAGAGTGAGTTGCTATCTAACTTTACCTCTGCCTACCTTTGGGGTTCCACTGAACTCTGTGCCAACTGTACCTCACTTTGGTTTAATATATACAGAGCCAGCTTCCTACAGTGGTGGATCAGCGGTGGGATATACAACTTTACATTTACTTGGTTACAACCTGATCACACAACAGACCTCATAAATTGTCTTCAAAATTCAGATATTTTCAAATTGTCAATTTTTACAAAATTACTAAAAGTCTTGTTAGGGGATTGGGTAAGTCCCCTTAGAATTTCTGAGAAAATAAAAAGTCACTTTAACTAGGGTTAGAGGGGTTAAAAGTTTTTTTTAACAATGTCTCAAAACAAGAACCCAGCTGTTAGTGAAAATAACCACAATGCAATAGAGGACATGGTGGAGAAGTTTGACCTCACCCCGTACCTTCACTTGTCCCTATGCAAACTTAAAAACATAACGAAGGGGTGCAATCCCACCAAACAAAAGCTGGCAATGCTAAGGACCAGCCTATTTGTGAATTTACATAGACTCAAGACTGTAAGACAGGATACAAACCCTTTGTTTGTTCATGAAGCCCTCACCCACCAACCTGGTTGGTGGCATGCTTCATCATCGGGCCCACCCAGTGACATCGAGTGTGTCCCGGGTGTGGTTCGACGCCTGAATACAGCGGAGCAGGTATGTTTCTGAGTGTGCAGTGTAGTGACGTGAAGGTGAAAATTTAAAAGCTATACAGGGGTCCCAGTACCCGAGGGTAAATTATATTTTAATAACTGGGTCACTGTTAAAGAAAGGCTGTTGGATGTTATAGGAGTGTTAATTAGGGTCTCCTACATCCAGGTGTGGTCTACATGTTTCAGCCAGGCCTTTATGATTAAAACTGACTTTCCTCAGGACCAAAGTGTGTAGGTGCAATTTTCTTGATTTTAAGTGATTGTGTGATTTTGAAAAATGTGTAGCACTCGCTAAGGTGCTTTACATGTGTGAGGGGGATTCCCTCTTAGAGCATTACTGGACATACAACAAGTATGTCAAAACACACATACAGGGGAGAGTCTTAGTATGGTAACATATTCACAAAGCAGTTTGATTGCCGATATCTATAGTGCTGTGTAGACGATAAATAAGCGGCAAATGGTGTAGCCATATTGGTGGTATGGCTAGGGTGAAAGTTATCATATATACATGAAGTTTTGTGGTGGGCTAAGCATCGTAAGCGCAGGGTGGAAAGAGAGAAATTAGGTTCTGTGTGGAGTATAGAGGACTCAACTCTGTCACCAAGACAGATGCTCTCCCTATCCCAAGAGGAGATGTCTCTATAGACAAATTGGGTGCAGGCAAATTTGTAAGTACCTTTGACTTAACTGCAGGGTACTAGCAAATTGGCATGGCCCCAGGAGGAAAAGAAAAGACAACATTCTCCACATCTGATGGGCATTATCAGTTTACTGTATGCCCTTTGGTTTAAAGAATGCCCCTGCCCCCTTCCAGAGGTTGGTGAACCAAGTCCTTGCTGGTTCGGAGTCCTTTAGTGCAGTTTATCTAGATGAGGTTGGTGAACCAAGTCCTTGCTGGTTCCGAGTCCTTTAGTGCAGCTTAAATAGATGGTATTGCTGTCTTTAGCTCCACCTGGCAGGATCACCTGATCCACCTTGGGAAGGTTTTAAATGCCCTGCAAACTGCAGACCAAAGTATCAAATGCCAGATAGGTCAGGGAACTGTGGTGTACTTGGGACTCCTTGTTGGTGGAGGCCCGGTACAAGATCCAGGGCAGCTCCAACAACCCAGAATCAAGTCAGGGCATTTCTTGGCTTCACTGGGTACTACAGAATGTTTGTGAAGGGATATGGGTCCATTGTGGCTCCTCCCACAGACCACACCTCCAAGAAGATGCCCCAAAAGGTAAACTGGACAGTTAGTTGTCAAAAAGCTTTTGACACCCTGAACGAGGCTATGTGCTCAGCACCAATTCGCAAAGCTCCAGACTATGCCAACCAGTTCATTGTGCAGACTGATGCCTCTGAGCTAGGGATAAGAGGGGTCCTATTCCAGACCAATGATGAAGGCCAAGACCAACCTATTGCTTTTATAAGCAGAAGGCTTCTCCCCAGGGAACAGCTTTGGAGTGCCGTTGAGAGGGAGGCCTTTGTTGTGGTTTGGTCCCTGGAGAAGCTGAGACCGTACTTGTTTGGTACTCACTTCCTAGTTCAAACTGATCAAATACCTCTCAGATGGGTAATGCTAATGAAAGGTGAGAATCCTAAACTGTTGAGGTGGTTCATCTTCCTTCAGGCAATGGACTTTGTAGTGGAACACAGACCTGGGACTGCCCATGCCAATGCAGATGGACTTCCAGGATCTTCCACTTAGAAAATGAAGACTCTCTAGGGAAAGGGTAGCCTAATCCTCTTTCATTTGGTGTGAGGGGGGTTGTGTGAGAACTTGCCCTCTTTCTGCATGGTTGCCCCCACTTTTTGCTGAATTGCTTATGTGCTTTAACTGAGTGTGCCCTGGGCTCCTGCTAATCAGGTACCCAGGGCCTATGTTCTTTCCCTAAAACAGCATTGAAGCCTAAACCCAATTGGCATCTCTGGCCACAGGTTAACCCCTGGTAAATGGTACCATAGGTACCCAGGCCACTGTGACCAGAGAAGGCCTCTAAGGATTGCAGCATGTGTTGTGCCACCCTTGGAGGTCCTGTACCATTACACGTGTACACTACCTTTGCAGGCTGCGTGTTTTGGTACAGAACAAAGTGAAGATTAGACATGGCACACATCTCTGTGTGCCATGCCTATAACCCACTGCCCTGGCATAGGCCAGTCACCCCTCTAGCTGGGTGTACTATACCAGTGGTGAGGGTACAGGTACATGAGCCCTGTACCCCTACAGTGTCTAAGTCTATTCTTTGACATTGTAAGTGCACTGCTGCCATTAAGAGAATATGGTGCTGGGAGTTTGTCATTGCGAACTCCACAGCACCATAATGGCTACACTGAAAACTGAGAAATTTGGTATCAAACTTCTCAGCACATTAAACCCACATTGATGCCAGTGTGGGATTTAATGAAAAATGCACACAGAGGGGATTTTAGAGATGCCCCCTGAAAACTAACCTACCACTAGTGTCCAGGCTGAGTGGCTGCTTTCAGCTGCCACCACGAGACATGTTTCTGGACCCCTGGGTCAAGAGCCTGCTTCTCTCTGGGGCCTGAAACAATGCACATCCTAGGACGTGGTGCCAAGCCACTCCCCCCAGGATGGGCAGGGTTCACGAAGGGGAAGCTTTAAAGTCTTGGCGCCTTTGTGAGCTTCCCCAGTCACTTGCTGCTCTCAGCAACTGGTCCCCACTGGTTCTGACCCCCACTTTGGGCAGGAGAACTGGCGGGAAAAACAAGTAAGGAAGAGAGGTGTCCCCACCTCTGACAACTCCACTCCGTAGGTGGAGAAGGCGAGGTGACGGACAACTCTAACTCCACGCCATTTTGCAGATGGGGAGACTCAGCCAATGAGGGACAGGCTCATGCCCCCCTCCCACTGGAGGGTGGCATAATAGGGGTGCACCCACCCCTGGGAAGGGACCCATTGGTCACTACCTTTTACCTACCTGTAATACCCCATATCTAGTATTTAGGGGCATCCCTGAAGAAGAAGAAGAAGGACCGAACAGCCGTGCAGCAGCTAACCAGGGGCGAAAAACAGGCCCACGCAGCCCCCGTGGCGCAGGGGGGGCCTCTAGCGCCAAGGGGCCCCCTCGGCACTGCAATGTGGCCAGAGAGCTCCTGATTGAGCCCAGAGGGGGCCCCTCTGAGTACGCGTGCAGGGGGGCCCCCTCGCTTTTGGTTACGCCAGTGCAGCTAACAAGAGGAAGACGCCCACTGACTTGGCCCCAGCCCTACCGGCCTGTCTCCGCCTCGAACTTTCTCCTGTGAAATCCTGGTGTGTCCTGCAGACAGCAACCTCAAAAACCCTCAAATACACCAAGTATTTCGGGAAATCTACCCAACTCTTTGTCGCTTTTAGTGCTCCTTGAAAAGGTTTTCTCCTTTCAAAACAAGGGATTTCTCTTTGGCTTGCCAGCGCAATTTACTATTGTCACCAGCTGGCGGGTAAGCCACTAGAAGGACGTGTCTGGGCTCACTACACAATCAGTATCATTGTCTGCTGCTCTTTTCGCTGGAGTTCCTATCAAGGACAATTGTAGGGCAGCTACATGGAGCAGTGCCCATACTTTTACAAAGCACTACTGCTTGGACTCTTCCACACAGAGTGAGGCGGCAATGGAACAAGTAGTACTGAGGAACCACTTCCAGTAAGCGGTGAGCTTTCCCTTCTATCCCTTCATCCTGTTATTGCACATTTTGTATCTGATAATTCGACTAACTAATGTTTCAATATCTGTTTATTTCTTGTGAAAATATGGGTTCAGAGGTATTCCAGTATTTGTTTCACAAAATGTGCTTTGTTGCTAACTGCTAGCTACTCTGATACAAGCTATGGGAATCTATGAAAGTTCCAATGCTGGAGTAAGAAAACAAGTTACTTCCCTGTAACTTTGGTTCTCCTGTATTGGTAACTTTCATACATTCCCATGCGCCCACCCTCCTCCCCTGGGAAAGCTCAGCCTTCAACAGATGTGGTTACTGTTACACAACGGCTACGAAAATCTGAGGCTCTGAGGTTCTCTCAGGAGGGTTCTATGGGGTGAGGCTAATCTGATTGGCTGTTGAATGTTTTGGTCTCTTTTGCAAAAAGAGGTGGATATGCTACAAAATCTTTTGTTCCTACTGCTATGTTATTTTTTTATTTACCGAGGCTCCCATTCCGACGACGGGGAATGATACAAGCTATGGGAATCTATTAAAGGTACCAATACTGGAGAACCAAAGTTACAGGTAAGTAACTTGTTTTCTTCTTTGTCTTGAACAAGTTATTATAAATGTCGTTTTTTTTTTAGATTTAGCAGAAGGAAGGTTGACATTTGTTGTTTGTTTATTTATTTATTTACGCATGACTTGTGGATTATTGTAGGACGCTGGCTTAGTATATGTTGCACACTTATTTAAGTGAAGCACCTTTCACTAATCCAGACAACCCTTATGGTGATTTTAGTGGTCTTAGGCATCCTTAGAGCTCTCTAAGTGGTAGCTGTGGAGGGCAGCATTCAGGCTTAGTCCAGATAGAGTGTTAAGCAGTTTGTTGTATCAGATCTAATCATGTAGTGTAGGTTAAATGTAAAAGAACCACACATTCAACATGGTGCTTTATTAGAGAGCGTGTTTTTAAAAGTAGGCAAGGCAGATGTGATTCTATGGGGGTTTGAGACACAGTGGAACCATTTAGCCTAGGAATAGTGGTGTCCTGCACATTATTATTATTAATATTGTCGGATCTGTAGTGCGCATGGCTGCCCCAGCAACGGGGCGTCCCAGCACAACCAAAGACTCAAGGTTGTAGCAGATTGAAGGGGATTTAGGTTGGAAAAAGCCAGGTCTTTATGGCTCTGCGAAAGGCAAGATGATTCTGGATCCCTCTGATTGAGGCAGGAAGTGAATTCCATAGTCTGGCCGCAAGCACTCTAAAAAAGTTGCCACCAGCACTGGTTTTTAAAAATCAGGGAACAAACTCCAGCCCTTGGTCAGCTGAGCGTAAAAAACGTCGAGGAACATAAAGAGTCTATAGGTCAGCAAATCCTGGAGGTGCTTGTGGAGTTAGAATCCTGTGGGCCACACATAGTGTCTTGAACTGAACTCTTTGCCCCACTGGTAACCAATGGAGTTTGGGTAAAAATGTAGACACAGAACAGGATTTGGGGACTGCCAAGAGAATACAGGCTGCTGCGTTCTGTATTCTCTGCAAACGTCGAGTGCTGGATTTATTGGTGCCTAAATAAAGAGGGTTGCCATAGTCTAATCTAGATAAGAGTGTTGCCTGCACAATGGTCTGACGAATTTTAGAATCAAAGAAGCCAAGTAGGGGTTTTAGTCCTCGCAGGAGCTCAAAACAGGTCCCTACTACTGACTTTGATTGGGTATCAAAGGAGAGACCACTGTCAAATCACACATTGAAATTCTTAACTGCCTCTTTCGGTGAGGGTGCTGGTTTTAGTTGAACTGGTCATTATTGCTCAGACCACATATTCTGGTCCCTCCCAAACAGCAGAATTTCAGACTTACTGGCTTTCAGCTGTAAATATTTTGAAGCCATCCAGTCCGCAATCACCATCAAGTCCTCCTTAAATTTCAAAAGGGTGTGGTTACTTTTCTTTGAAAAGGCAATAACCATTTGGATGTCGTCGACGTACGACACCAACGATAACCCTCTGCTTTTAGCCACCGCAGCTAGAGGTTGAACATATATATTAAAAAGTAATAGGCTCAAAATTGAGCCCTGGGGCACCCCCTGTTGAAAGGCATAAACCCGAGAGCAAAAAGGGGACACCAGGACCTGGAAAGATCTGCCCTCCAAGAAAGAACGCAACCAGGCCAAGGCCGATCCCCTAATTCCTATTTCCTGGAGGCGATTTAAAAGTATCACGTGGGAGACAGTGTCGAAGGCGGCACTTAGGTCCAAAAGAACCAAGGCCACAGAGTTTCCGACATCAAGGTCACCACGGATTTCTTCCATCACTGACAACAGAGCTGATTCGGTACTGTGGCGGGTCCTCAAACCATTTTGTGAGGAGTCTAGAATATCATTTCTCTCGATAAACTCAGAAAGGATGGTATTTACGTGAGATTCTACCGTCTTAGTAAGAAAGGGCAGCTGAGAAATAGGATGGTAGTTACCCAGCTCTGCTGGGTCCAAGGACGGTTTCTTCAGAAGGGGTATGACTTTGGCGTGTTTCCAAGCAGTTGGTACCGACGCAGTGGTTAGAGATAAATTGACCAAATCCCTGCTCACTGGCTCAATAAGAGTGTCATACTGCCTAAAATGAGCAGGTGTCAAAGGATCGGCTGGAGAGCCTGATTTTATTTTCAGACAGAGGGACTGAAAATCAAAGAGGGGCAGTAAGGGAAAAGATGAGAGAACACTGATCCCAGTGGATCCAGTGTTCCCGTGCCTTTCCAATGGAACTGTGGTGCCAGTGGCCAGAGGGAGGCTCTTATAAATCTTTTCCACCTTGTTCACGAAATAGCAGGCCAAGTCATCACACTGAATTAGAGACGATGGCCAAGTCCACCTTCGACCCCGAACTCTGCATAACCTTGAGCAGGGTGAAGACGGTTTTAGAGGGGTTGTTACTCATCGAGATTTTTTCCGCTATAAACTCTGCCTTGGCTCTCCAGGCCAGTTTATGATAGAGCTTAATAGATGCCCCATGTTTGTTTTTTGCTTCCACATCATAAGTGCACCTTGGCGCGCTCCAGTTGTTTGCAGTGTTTTTTAGCTTTAATCAGCGAATCATTGAACCAAGGATTAGATTGCCCTCTTTTTCTTACACTCAGTTTAGCTGAGATGCAACTGTCTAAAGCTAGTGTTAGCCAGTTTTGAAATCGCAAATGTGCATCCTCAATGTCAGGTGGTAACTGGGGCTTAAGACTTGACAATGCAGCCAAGAAGTAATTGGTGTCTAGCTTATGCCAGGGACGTTTTAAGACTGATGTGGGGCAGTTCAAAACCTGTCCTCCTAGCCACCACAAGGAGAAACAAAATAAGAAAATTGTCCGTCCAGGCCATGGGGATTGGTGATACAACCTTTAAGGAACCCAGGCTGGAGAATATAGGGTCCAAAAAGTGACCTGCGACGTGTGTGCTCTTAGGAACGCATTGGGCCAGCTGACAAGCCTCTAAACTATCCAGAAAACAGGCAATCTCTGAGTTGCCAACATTATCAACACGTACATTAAGGTCGCCTAAGATCGTAAAATTTGCTGCTTTACTAGCGAAGAGAGTGACTTTATTCAGCAATTCTTCTCTGAATATTTTAGACGGCCCTGGAGGTCGATAGATAAGAAAACCAGTTATAGTAAGGTTGTGATTTAACGTTATTTTAAAAAAGGTACTTTCACAGTCTGGGATATCCTCCTTAATAAAACTGCAGTGATATGTCTCCTTAAAAATTACTGCAATGCCACCCCCTCTGCTTTCTGATCTATTAACTTGATTCATAATAAAACCTTGTGGGAGAGCCAGCCAGGATTCCGCAGTAGAGACCTGCGTAAGCCACGTCTCCGTTAAGAATAGTACATCTGGAGTCTCATCCAATAGTAGGTCAAAGTCCTTCCTGTGGTGCTTCACAAACGACCAACAGTTACTAAGACTAAAAAACTTAAACTCAGTAAGGCCAGAAGGAAAAGGCTCTAATTGACCTATTTGAAATTGGAAAGAGCAATGCTGGCACTTAAAGGAATCAGCCGGGGGAGCCCGAGTCGAAATCGGGCATTTTATGTCCAACGACAAAAGTTTGGTGCGAGAATACCTGATTTGGGCAGCTGTAAATTGGGAAGGAGGACTGGCGTCTGGCAGCGACCCGGCGCGGACAGGTGCAGACGGGCTTGCCTTAGGTGCACCTTCGGCACGCAGGCGGCGTGCCCGCTGCGCGCGGTCGCTTTATCTCCTCCATATGTAGTGTCAGGGGTATGTGAGCTAGCCCGCTGACCTACAGTTCCCCCAAAATGGCGGTCCCGCTCCCGTGATCACGGAGCGTACCGCATACTTTTTCCCCCACACAGCAGCCTACACAGAGCAGCAAAAGTAAGTATACTGAAGAGAATCCAAATAGAAGTTTAAGATATTTAAATAGTTTAGGCAAAGTAGGACAATTTCATATGGACAAAGATACTTTCTAAAAACCGGCAATTAAATGTGCAAAACTGCTGTAAATATTAGCAGGCAATAGATTGTGCCAAACGCTAAGGTTACACTCCCGGCTTACGCCTCAGGAGTCTATGGTAATGTGCGATCGCGTTATCGCCTCCATATGTAGTGTCAGGGGTATGAGAGCTAGCCCGCTGACCTACAGTACCCCCAAAATGGCGGTCCCACTCCTGTGATCACGGAGCGTACTGCAGACGTTTGCCCCTACACAGCAGCCTTCACAGAGCAGCAAAAGTAAGTATACTGAAGCTAATTAAAATAGCAGTTTAAGATATTTAAATAGTTTAGGCAATGTAAGACAATTTCATATGGACAAAGATACTTTCTAAAAACCGGCACTTAAATGTGCAAAAATGCTTTAAATATTAGCAGGCAATAGATTGTGCCAAACGCTAGGGTTACACTCCCGGCTCACGTCTCAGGAGTCTATGGTAGCATCCTGCACTAACACCTTAACAGAGCAACCAGATGACGCCAGCAGTTGGTAGATGAGCTTACCATTCATGGTAGAAGGCCGTTGTTTCTGGCCAATGCCAGGTAGATGATTGCAACAGGGATCAAGCCGTATGTAGTAAGGATTCATGGGAATAAGTCAATCTCAGGGGACCTTCGGTAACAAAACGGAAATAGTGGCTAGCGCTGGCCGCGTTCCGGACGCGGACTGGCGCAGATGGGCTATGCATATTACTAAATAGCCCACCATGGATCAGTAGGCGAGGCAAAGGGCATTGCTAGGATTGCGCGTGTAAAGGAAAACAAAATACATTAAACAGTGAGGAGGCACAAACACATAAAATGAATACAACGGGAACTTAGTCCCTCCAAGATGTCTCCTGCTCAGGTCCGGGAGCCAGGCACCTCCCAAAAAGGGTGATGGCAACCCACCTACAAGGAAATGAAATGACGGCAGAACACTCACATTAGCAATCAGCAACGCGGATGAGCTATGTGTCTAACTAAATAGCCCACTATGGATCAGGAGGCGAGGCAAAGAGCATGGCTAGGATTGCGCTGATCACTCAGTGCGAGATTTACAAATGCGTAGATAAAGTAAAGGTGCAGATAACCAAGGTCCAGCAACCCCTGCTTCTTGTCACGGGCTCCCCTGGAGACAAGAAGCTACTGGCAAAGGAAAACAAATTAAACATGAGAAATCATAAACACATAAAATGAATAAAACTATAACTTAGTCCCTCCAAGTTGTCTCCTGCTCAGGTCCGGGAGCCACGCACCTCCCAAAAAAGGTGGTGGCAAGCCACCTACAAAGAAATGAAATGACAGGAGAACACTCACAGCAGCAATCAGCTGCTCGGACGCGCTGTGCGTCTAACTAAATAGCCTGCCATGGATCAGAAGGTGAGGCGAAGGGCGTGGCTAGGATCGTGCTAATCTTTCAGTCAGATAATTAAAAATGCATGGATAAAGTAAAGGTGTAGATAACCAGGGTCCAGCAACCCCTGCTCTTTGTCCCAGGCTCCCCTGGAGATAAGAAACGACTGGCAAGGGAAAACAAATTAAATTAAACAGTGAGATTTAAATTAAACAGTGAGAAAGCACAAACACATAAAATGAATAAAACGGGAACTTAGTCCCTCCACGCTGTCTCCCACTCAGGTCCGGGAGCCAGGTACCTCCCGAAAAAGGTGGTGGCAAGCCACCTACAAAGAAATTAAATGACGGGAGAACACTCACAGATGCAATCAGCTGGATACCTCAGGAACCAGGATACCTACAACAGGGAAGCCGGGTGCATAAGTGCAAAATGACGTCAGAAACCGCCGAACACCACAATAAAGGACTACAGTGAAAATGCTGCTGGCGAAGACGGTGAAAGAGTTCAGTGGAATCGAAAGGTAGATTCTTGAAGAGAAAACCCTGCAAGCAGAGGGGTCAGAGCCTATGCCACTCGGAGGTGACAAGGACACACGGAAGAGCAATGCCCACTGATGTTGGTGGATGCAGGGGTGTTAACGATTACCTGATCATTGCAGCTGTGAGGACCAGGCACCACTGAGGAAGACCAGGAACTGTGCACGAGCTGTCTCATGTCGGAAGTCGAAAACCAGGGGGTTGGTATCTGGCGGAGGCACCAATAAGCCTTGGCAGCAGCAACTGACATGGAAAATGATGAAGGAGCAACTTTGGGACCAGCAAGGTCCAAGGGACTCACCAACTGCAGGAGAGTCAGAGTAGGCCTGAGCATGCAGGGGAGCCCACTGATGCAAGAGAAGAGCCTCTAGAGCACCCACAGGCCAAAGGCATAGGAATAGCAAGAGAGCCTCAAGCAGCGCACCAAAGATGAAGACCCACGGTGCAGAGGATGCGGTGAGGACAAAGATCTTGGCAGGAAGAGATGCTGGAGGCTGGAGCTTCTTGTGGCCTGAAGATCTCTTGAGTGCAGAGCAAACAAACCTTGGCAACAGCAAGTCAAAATGGGTCACAGGGGATTGGTCCCAGTGGTTCCGACGAGGGATACTGGCCTCAAAATTGCAGGTCAGGTCTCGAGGAAGTTATAGAACCACCACCGGTGTTGCTGAGCCTTTCGTAGTCCGTGGGGTGCCAGGAGCAGCAGACCGGTCATCTGCATTGCAGTGCCTGCAGATGCAGGGTAGTGACTCCTTCACTCCAAGGGAAATTACTTCAAGTGTCCTTGATGCCCACAGGTCTGTTGAAGATCCTTGAAGAAGCAGAGACACAGACGATGATGAAGACTTGCAGAACAGCAAATTCCAAGTGCCCAGACGGTAGACGAGTGGGGTGGTTTCTGGCTTGAGTCTTATCCCATGACGAACCCACAGGTAAGCCCTTTTATACCCTAAGAAAGCGGTTAGGCCGACTCAGGGGTCCCTCCCGGAGGATGTGCTGGACAAGGGGAGGATACTTCCATGTACTTGAGCCAGTTCAGGGAGCCAAGGGCTCCCTGATCTGGCTCAAACTGGAGTACGCAAGAAGGGCACCAAATGTGCCCTCTAAAGCAGTCTGGTGGTGCTGGCAAGCGCCCCCACCCCAGCCCAATACACTAAGTCCTGTCTTGGGAGGTGGTCACACCTCCCTGTGACAGGAATCCTATTGTTCTACCTTCCCCTGCTCAAGCTCAGGTCAGAAGCCCGAGGGCAGAATCATGTGTGTGGTCGGCAGAAGCACTAGCTTGCTAGCAGACCCTTAAAGGCTATTACTGGGAGTACTGGGGGCTTCCTGGAGGAGCCCTCAAGTGCATTGAATCATACCCCAACACCGGTGACGGTGCTGGGGTCTGATCCAACATGTTTGATACCAAACATGCCCAGGTTCGGCACAGCCACAATATAGTTAGCCATCGCATAATGACGAATGGCCACTATATGTCTAAAAAATGGATGACCGCACAATAATCTACTCCTGGGTTTGCAGGGGCGCACTGCTCCTGTAGATGCACCCTCACACTTACAACCCATCACCCTGCCTTCATGAAGACAGATCCTACATTCCTACAATTATGATGCCATTAATGCCCAAGTTCTGTAAACATAGCAGTGTGTCATCAACCTTTTGCTGAATGACCACTGCAGAGGCCTTTATAAAAAAGCAGAAGGGTTCTAGGCAGGTATTAAATAATTCTCGTGATAATATGGAACACTGAGGGGCAAAGTTGATAGGTGGAAATAACAATGTTTGGTTTCCAGTTTTCAGTAATTGTCTACAGAGGAAAAGGCAAAAGAACAAGTTCAGAATCTGGTTGCAAAAACCCATTCTATTTTGTAACAATTTAACAGCCTGAGAATATCGACCATGTCAGATTTTGCTGACAAGAGGAGTAATTCAAGTAGGAAGTAATATTCCTGGTGTAGTATGTGATAGATGTCATCCAATAATGAGAAGGTACTACTGCTGTACATTACAAGAATACTGCAGGTTACAAAGACATTCCAGAGCAGCGAATTCATTTTCTTATTACAGGTGACTAGTGATGGCACAACTAGCCTGTAGTAAGAACGTTAAGGGCAGGGCTTATATAGATATGTATGCAGCACTACTCACAGTAGGACATTATCAAGAAGAAGATATTTTTAATCAGATCCAGTTACTAATGAGGTATATGATTTTTATTTTTGGGGAATTCCTTAAGCTGAAGTACTTAGATCTGCGCAGGAGAAACCTCTTTGCATGTCTGTTTTTTAATACAACCTTAGTTGAAAGATTGCTTTTAATACAAGGTTCTATACTGGCTTCTATTCTTGCTTCACATCTGTTGTACAACCTCTCATTCTGGTTTCCAGAAATGACATAGCTATTACGCTTATCCTAGATCTCAGAACAGGTAATGTTCATGAATGTAATTGATTAGTCTCCAAAAGTAGGCCTGAGCCACACAGAGAATGTATTTATGTATGTATTTATTTACTTAATTAAGCGCAACTGCCACCCAGAGGGTATCCTGGCGCTGAGACTGCGTCCGTGTTTACAACCGATCTGTCCTTACATTTTCCTTGGGAACAAAAACGTTTTCAGGTCTTTTTTAAAGGAAGGGAGATCCTGTCTGCTCCTCAGTGTCAACGGGAGTGAGTTCCAAAGTGTAGCGTCCGTGAAGCCGAACGCCCGGCCGCCCATCCTCGCTCTGTTTATCCTTGGGACCGTCACTAGGAACGCAGAGGAGGATCTTAATGATCTAGTGGCACAGTACCAAGAGAAAAGTTTTTGGATCGGCATTGGCCCCTGTCCATGCAGGGCCTTAAAAACAAGACAAGCTGCCTTGAACAATATTCTCTGCTGGACAGGTAGCCAGTGAAGATCAGCCAGTGCTCCGGTGGAAGAGGCCGATCGAGGACGCGCTAGGGCCAATTTGGCCGCCATATTTTGTATCCTCTGTAGTTTTAAGATTAGGAGTTTAGGGGCCCCCAGAAGTAGTGCATTGCAGTAATCTAACCGGCTAAGGATAGAACTGCGCACTACTTCCGTTCTAGCATTTTCAGGGAGAAGAGGTAAAATCTTGCGTAAGGCCCGAAGTAGGCCCATACAAGTCGCTGCGGTTCTGTTTACTGACGCATCAAGCTGCAGGTTGGATTCAAACAGAACTCCTAGATTCCGTACCGACTTTGCTGCCTCTACCGTGCCAGGAATAGATGCAGGCCAAAAATCGACCGGGAGCGGGCGCGGTGTACGATCCAAGGAGCAGTGGACCACTTCCGTTTTTAAGCTGTTAAATTGTAGCGAGTTCGCACCCAGCCACTCGGCCGTAGCCGACATACAGCGATGAAATGTGTCCATTGATACTGCCATGGCGCCCTCGAATGAAAAAATCAACTGAGTGTCATCGGCATAGTTGATGACCGATATGCCGAATGACTTTATCAAGGCGACCAGAGGTTGGAGGTACAAGTTGAATAAAATAGGGCTGATCGCCGAGCCCTGAGGGACGCCTTGTTCCACACGATGAGTGGCAGATTGATAAGGTGGTAAAGCCACTGCCTGCTGTCTGTCACTAAGATAAGATGTGATCCAGCTCAAGGCCAGGCCAGTGACTCCTGCCATCTGTAGACGGCTCAGCAATACTGCATGGTCCACCGTGTCGAACGCGGCCGACATGTCGAGCAGCACTAAAAATGCTGATTTGCCCATGTCGACTCGCGCCCTTAGATCGTCCAGCACAGCGACCAATGCAGTTTCCGTGCCGTGAGCCGGCCTAAAGCCGAACTGTGATACATCCAGAATGACAACCTATGCTACATAAACATTGAGATTTCTATTTCCTCATTCCAAATTTCAAGTCGGCTTCCTGAATCTTCTGAAACTAACTTGTGGTATTAGTGATTCTACAAAACAGAAAATGTGCTCTTATCTATTCATATCTAAAAGACACATTATTAGAGCTCCACACAATTGTGTACTACAGAAAAACACTATTTGTAATATCACACTGCCGCACAGCCTAAAACGTCTTGTCAGTTTTGTAAACTTACTTGGAAAAACCTCTTTTTTATCCCATACTCCTTAATGTTTACTTTAAGTGTAGGTTTCATCACATTTAAATAACCTCCGCTGCCTTTGTTTAGCTCTTTCTCTTTATTCTCTATTTTCAGTTAAGTCCCTTCTTTAATCATCTGTATGAAATCTATTTTATCATTTAAATTTTGCTTATTTACTTTTTGATCTCCTGGATGTACCATGCCTCCATATGGCTTTTTGATTTCTCGTGGGATTTTCGGTCTTCCCGTTAAGCCAACTATGGATGTCTCGCGAAAGCTCATGTCATCATACTCTAAACACCTATAAAATACATATGGATGCTTACACATACATAAATATTCAGAAAGGGGCTTTTAGACAGTTGATGTTAGCTATTGTATTGAGCTACCTGAAGTCATTGGCCAAGAGTGCTGTCCATCAGTGTTGGTATATGTCCAGAACATTTCACTGAGGCAGAAGAGAGCTGTCAGGAGGGCATCAGAAATATGGTGTCCCTTTCTTATTACTGCACAAATTACATTTGTAAAGACAAGGATGAGGCCTAAGCTGATAACAAATCTTTTAAGTTTTTTCTACTTTAATTCTTTATTGGGTCATTATAGTTAAGCATTTGAAATATGCATTCATATCTTTGATTTTAATTTGTGTGAACAAAGAAGGAAGGCGTATGTGTGTTCTGTGACACTAGTGGTATATTAGTCACTACCGCATGGCCTAAATGTTAAAAATATGAATGTTTAGTGACAGAGTTTTGACTCATAAACTACTGACAATTGAATAAGGCGTTAAACAACAAGAAATCAGGAAATAGAGATAATCATTTCCTTTATTTCAGTTCATAAAGGGCAACAATATAGAATCATATGCAAATAATGCCAAATTCATATATATATATAAATATTTCTGCTACCACCACCAGAGATGTTTCTGGACCCTGGGTTGAGAGCCTGCTGCTCTCAGGGGCCTGCAACAATGCACATCCTGGGACAAGGTGCCAAAACTCCCCGTCCCAGGATGGGCAGGGTTCACGAAGAGGAAGCTTCAAAGGCTTGCTCCCTTTGGAGCTTCCCCAGGCCACTTGCTGCTCTCAGCAACTGTTCCCCACTGGTTCTGATCCTCACTTTGGGTGGGAGAACCGGCTGGAAAAACAAGTGAGACAGAGAGGTGTGCCCACCTCTGCCAACTCCACCCCTCAGGTGGGGGAGGCGAGGTGAAGCACAACTCTCAGTCCATGCTATCTTGCATGTGGGGAGACTCAGCTAACGAGGCACAGGCTCATGCCCCCCTCTCACTGGAGGGTGGCATAATAGGGGATGTACCCACCCCAGGGAAGGGACCCATTGTAACGCCCCTAAATCAAGTATTTAGGGGCATCCCTGAACCTTACTTCCTGAGACAAGAAGAAGAAGAAGAAGAAGGACCGAACAGCCATGCAGCAGCTAACAAGAGGAAGACACCCACTGACGCCTGTCTCGCCCTCGAACCTGCTCCTGCGAAATCCCAGTATGTTTTGCAGCCACCAACCACGAAAACCCTGGAGGATCTGCATGCCTTCAACCACAAAGACTTTCTCTCACGTGAACACCGGATTTGTTCATCTGCAACCTCCGGCTGGAAATTGCACCACTCTGCACCCGCTGTCAACAGCCCGAGCTCTAGTGGGCAAACACAACGAGAAGGTCATCCCGGTGATCCAGACCCGAGATCCGGCCACCCCTGACCTGCCTCAAGCCTGCAGCCGACGCCTGCAGCCTAAATCCATAAGGTCCCCCCAACCGCGACCAGGAGCTGGTAAGAAGATCCGACCCCAAAAGGCATCCCTGCACCTGATGCCCCACGGCCATAGGTGGCCAAACCAACGATGCCTGACCAACCCCCAACTTTCCAACTTACCTCTTGAAGGTGGGGTCACACCAAGAAAACTTTGTCTCCGAGCCTGCAGTGCTTTTGCAAACCGGAGACTCCCCATTGAAAGCTACAGAGCTGCAGACGCCAAAACAGCACTCTGCACCCTGCCGCCCCAGTGCCGCTGAGCGTGCAACTTTTGTGCTGGCCTAAAACCCCATTTGCCCTGAGCTTAAGTCCAGGAGCTTTGCTCCAACAACCCAGTGGCCTGCTCATCAGCAGCCATGAACTGGAGGCCCCTTATCCCCTATTGGATAACATTGGGCCTCAGCACTTTGCACCTGGCTGTCCTAGTGCCGCTGAGGGTGTAACAAGAGAGCTTCCTTGACCCTGGGGGACCCCTGAGTCTACCCCCAGAACTTCAACTCCCACTACCAAATACTTACTTCAAAACCAATAACACTATTTTCCTCCATAGGATAACATTGACTGTTTTTCTGTGAAAAAATTTCAAGTGTGGAGTTTGAAAACCTAAAGAAATTCTTTAAAATCGCACTAACTAACAAAAACAATTTTACTTATCTGTTTACAGGAAATGTCCCAGAGTAGTATCCAGGTATACTACTCTGAATGAGAAAAGTAATCTCAACAGTAACTTACCTGTAATTTTATTGAAAAGCCCATTCAAGTCTATGTACTGTATTTACAAAGTATTGTATTTCTCTGAAACCATACTGTAAGTCAAAACAAAGAGCATATACTGTTACAAATCCAAACTGTATTACAACTGTATATTTACTGCAAAGTACTTATCAATTACCTGTGCCAGGCTTGCTTGGTTCTAGAAAATAAAATAACTTAAAACATATTTTTATACAAAAACAATTGGTTTGAAGTTCAATCTGTGAGTGTGTGAATTCATTTGCTGACTGAGTGTGTACAACAAATGCTTAACACTGTCCTCTGATATTGCCTAACAGCTCGATCACACTACCACAAAGAGAGAGTGAGTTGCTATCTAACTTTACCTCTGCCTACCTTTGGGGTTCCACTGAACTCTGTGCCAACTGTACCTCACTTTGGTTTAATATATACAGAGCCAGCTTCCTACAGTGGTGGATCAGCGGTGGGATATACAACTTTACATTTACTTGGTTACAACCTGATCACACAACAGACCTCATAAATTGTCTTCAAAATTCAGATATTTTCAAATTGTCAATTTTTACAAAATTACTAAAAGTCTTGTTAGGGGATTGGGTAAGTCCCCTTAGAATTTCTGAGAAAATAAAAAGTCACTTTAACTAGGGTTAGAGGGGTTAAAAGTTTTTTTTTAACAATGTCTCAAAACAAGAACCCAGCTGTTAGTGAAAATAACCACAATGCAATAGAGGACATGGTGGAGGAGTTTGACCTCACCCCGTACCTTCACTTGTCCCTATGCAAACTTAAAAACATAACGAAGGGGTGCAATCCCACCAAACAAAAGCTGGCAATGCTAAGGACCAGCCTATTTGTGAATTTACATAGACTCAAGACTGTAAGACAGGATACAAACCCTTTGTTTGTTCATGAAGCCCTCACCCACCAACCTGGTTGGTGGCATGCTTCATCATCGGGCCCACCCAGTGACATCGAGTGTGTCACGGGTGTGGTTCGACGCCTGAATACAGCGGAGCAGGTATGTTTCTGAGTGTGCAGTGTAGTGACGTGAAGGTGAAAATTTAAAAGCTATACAGGGGTCCCAGTACCCGAGGGTAAATTATATTTTAATAACTGGGTCACTGTTAAAGAAAGGCTGTTGGATGTTATAGGAGTGTTAATTAGGGTCTCCTACATCCAGGTGTGGTCTACATGTTTCAGCCAGGCCTTTATGATTAAAACTGACTTTCCTCAGGACCAAAGTGTGTAGGTGCAATTTTCTTGATTTTAAGTGATTGTGTGATTTTGAAAAATGTGTAGCACTCGCTAAGGTGCTTTACATGTGTGAGGGGCATTCCCTCTTAGAGCATTACTGGACATACAACAAGTATGTCAAAACACACATACAGGGGAGAGTCTTAGTATGGTAACATATTCACAAAGCAGTTTGATTGCCGATATCTATAGTGCTGTGTAGACGATAAATAAGCGGCAAATGGTGTAGCCATATTGGTGGTATGGCTAGGGTGAAAGTTATCATATATACATGAAGTTTTGTGGTGGGCTAAGCATCGTAAGCGCAGGGTGGAAAGAGAGAAATTAGGTTCTGTGTGGAGTATAGAGGACTCAACTCTGTCACCAAGACAGATGCTCTCCCTATCCCAAGAGGAGATGTCTCTATAGACAAATTGGGTGCAGGCAAATTTGTAAGTACCTTTGACTTAACTGCAGGGTACTAGCAAATTGGCATGGCCCCAGGAGGAAAAGAAAAGACAACATTCTCCACATCTGATGGGCATTATCAGTTTACTGTATGCCCTTTGGTTTAAAGAATGCCCCTGCCCCCTTCCAGAGGTTGGTGAACCAAGTCCTTGCTGGTTCGGAGTCCTTTAGTGCAGTTTATCTAGATGAGGTTGGTGAACCAAGTCCTTGCTGGTTCCGAGTCCTTTAGTGCAGCTTAAATAGATGGTATTGCTGTCTTTAGCTCCACCTGGCAGGATCACCTGATCCACCTTGGGAAGGTTTTAAATGCCCTGCAAACTGCAGACCAAAGTATCAAATGCCAGATAGGTCAGGGAACTGTGGTGTACTTGGGACTCCTTGTTGGTGGAGGCCCGGTACAAGATCCAGGGCAGCTCCAACAACCCAGAATCAAGTCAGGGCATTTCTTGGCTTCACTGGGTACTACAGAATGTTTGTGAAGGGATATGGGTCCATTGTGGCTCCTCCCACAGACCACACCTCCAAGAAGATGCCCCAAAAGGTAAACTGGACAGTTAGTTGTCAAAAAGCTTTTGACACCCTGAACGAGGCTATGTGCTCAGCACCAATTCGCAAAGCTCCAGACTATGCCAACCAGTTCATTGTGCAGACTGATGCCTCTGAGCTAGGGATAAGAGGGGTCCTATTCCAGACCAATGATGAAGGCCAAGACCAACCTATTGCTTTTATAAGCAGAAGGCTTCTCCCCAGGGAGCAGCTTTGGAGTGCCGTTGAGAGGGAGGCCTTTGTTGTGGTTTGGTCCCTGGAGAAGCTGAGACCGTACTTGTTTGGTACTCACTTCCTAGTTCAAACTGATCAAAGACCTCTCAGATGGGTAATGCTAATGAAAGGTGAGAATCCTAAACTGTTGAGGTGGTTCATCTTCCTTCAGGCAATGGACTTTGTAGTGGAACACAGACCTGGGACTGCCCATGCCAATGCAGATGGACTTCCAGGATCTTCCACTTAGAAAATGAAGACTCTCTAGGGAAAGGGTAGCCTAATCCTCTTTCATTTGGTGTGAGGGGGGTTGTGTGAGAACTTGCCCTCTTTCTGCATGGTTGCCCCCACTTTTTGCTGAATTGCTTATGTGCTTTAACTGAGTGTGCCCTGGGCTCCTGCTAATCAGGTACCCAGGGCCTATGTTCTTTCCCTAAAACAGCATTGAAGCCTAAACCCAATTGGCATCTCTGGCCACAGGTTAACCCCTGGTAAATGGTACCATAGGTACCCAGGCCACTGTGACCAGAGAAGGCCTCTAAGGATTGCAGCATGTGTTGTGCCACCCTTGGAGGTCCTGTACCATTACACGTGTACACTACCTTTGCAGGCTGCGTGTTTTGGTACAGAACAAAGTGAAGATTAGACATGGCACACATCTCTGTGTGCCATGCCTATAACCCACTGCCCTGGCATAGGCCAGTCACCCCTCTAGCTGGGTGTACTATACCAGTGGTGAGGGTACAGGTACATGAGCCCTGTACCCCTACAGTGTCTAAGTCTATTCTTTGACATTGTAAGTGCACTGCTGCCATTAAGAGAATATGGTGCTGGGAGTTTGTCATTGCGAACTCCACAGCACCATAATGGCTACACTGAAAACTGAGAAATTTGGTATCAAACTTCTCAGCACATTAAACCCACATTGATGCCAGTGTGGGATTTAATGAAAAATGCACACAGAGGGGATTTTAGAGATGCCCCCTGAAAACTAACCTACCACTAGTGTCCAGGCTGAGTGGCTGCTTTCAGCTGCCACCACGAGACATGTTTCTGGACCCCTGGGTCAAGAGCCTGCTTCTCTCTGGGGCCTGAAACAATGCACATCCTAGGACGTGGTGCCAAGCCACTCCCCCCAGGATGGGCAGGGTTCACGAAGGGGAAGCTTTAAAGTCTTGGCGCCTTTGTGAGCTTCCCCAGTCACTTGCTGCTCTCAGCAACTGGTCCCCACTGGTTCTGACCCCCACTTTGGGCAGGAGAACTGGCGGGAAAAACAAGTAAGGAAGAGAGGTGTCCCCACCTCTGACAACTCCACTCCGTAGGTGGAGAAGGCGAGGTGACGGACAACTCTAACTCCACGCCATTTTGCAGATGGGGAGACTCAGCCAATGAGGGACAGGCTCATGCCCCCCTCCCACTGGAGGGTGGCATAATAGGGGTGCACCCACCCCTGGGAAGGGACCCATTGGTCACTACCTTTTACCTACCTGTAATACCCCATATCTAGTATTTAGGGGCATCCCTGAAGAAGAAGAAGAAGGACCGAACAGCCGTGCAGCAGCTAACCAGGGGCGAAAAACAGGCCCACGCAGCCCCCGTGGCGCAGGGGGGGCCTCTAGCGCCAAGGGGCCCCCTCGGCACTGCAATGTGGCCAGAGAGCTCCTGATTGAGCCCAGAGGGGGCCCCTCTGAGTACGCGTGCAGGGGGGCCCCCTCGCTTTTGGTTACGCCAGTGCAGCTAACAAGAGGAAGACGCCCACTGACTTGGCCCCAGCCCTACCGGCCTGTCTCCGCCTCGAACTTTCTCCTGTGAAATCCTGGTGTGTCCTGCAGACAGCAACCTCAAAAACCCTCAAATACACCAAGTATTTCGGGAAATCTACCCAACTCTTTGTCGCTTTTAGTGCTCCTTGAAAAGGTTTTCTCCTTTCAAAACAAGGGATTTCTCTTTGGCTTGCCAGCGCAATTTACTATTGTCACCAGCTGGCGGGTAAGCCACTAGAAGGACGTGTCTGGGCTCACTACACAATCAGTATCATTGTCTGCTGCTCTTTTCGCTGGAGTTCCTATCAAGGACAATTGTAGGGCAGCTACATGGAGCAGTGCCCATACTTTCACAAAGCACTACTGCTTGGACTCTTCCACACAGAGTGAGGCGGCAATGGAACAAGTAGTACTGAGGAACCACTTCCAGTAAGCGGTGAGCTTTCCCTTCTATCCCTTCATCCTGTTATTGCACATTTTGTATCTGGTAATTCGACTAACTAATGTTTCAATATCTGTTTATTTCTTGTGAAAATATGGGTTCAGAGGTATTCCAGTATTTGTTTCACAAAATGTGCTTTGTTGCTAACTGCTAGCTACTCTGATACAAGCTATGGGAATCTATGAAAGTTCCAATGCTGGAGTAAGAAAACAAGTTACTTCCCTGTAACTTTGGTTCTCCTGTATTGGTAACTTTCATACATTCCCATGCGCCCACCCTCCTCCCCTGGGAAAGCTCAGCCTTCAACAGATGTGGTTACTGATACACAACGGCTACGAAAATCTGAGGCTCTGAGGTTCTCTCAGGAGGGTTCTATGGGGTGAGGCTAATCTGATTGGCTGTTTAATGTTTTGGTCTCTTTTGCAAAAAGAGGTAGATATGCTACAAAATCTTTTGTTCCTACTGCTATGTTATTTTTTTATTTACCGAGGCTCCCATTCCGACGACGGGGAATGATACAAGCTATGGGAATCTATTAAAGGTACCAATACTGGAGAACCAAAGTTACAGGTAAGTAACTTGTTTTCTTCTTTGTCTTGAACAAGTTATTATAAATGTCGTTTTTTTTTTTAGATTTAGCAGAAGGAAGGTTGACATTTGTTGTTTGTTTATTTATTTATTTACGCATGACTTGTGGATTATTGTAGGACGCTGGCTTAGTATATGTTGCACACTTATTTAAGTGAAGCACCTTTCACTAATCCAGACAACCCTTATGGTGATTTTAGTGGTCTTAGGCATCCTTAGAGCTCTCTAAGTGGTAGCTGTGGAGGGCAGCATTCAGGCTTAGTCCAGATAGAGTGTTAAGCAGTTTGTTGTATCAGATCTAATCATGTAGTGTAGGTTAAATGTAAAAGAACCACACATTCAACATGGTGCTTTATTAGAGAGCGTGTTTTTAAAAGTAGGCAAGGCAGATGTGATTCTATGGGGGTTTGAGACACAGTGGAACCATTTAGCCTAGGAATAGTGGTGTCCTGCACATTATTATTATTAATATTGTCGGATCTGTAGTGCGCATGGCTGCCCCAGCAACGGGGCGTCCCAGCACAACCAAAGACTCAAGGTTGTAGCAGATTGAAGGGGATTTAGGTTGGAAAAAGCCAGGTCTTTATGGCTCTGCGAAAGGCAAGATGATTCTGGATCCCTCTGATTGAGGCAGGAAGTGAATTCCATAGTCTGGCCGCAAGCACTCTAAAAAAGTTGCCACCAGCACTGGTTTTTAAAAATCAGGGAACAAACTCCAGCCCTTGGTCAGCTGAGCGTAAAAAACGTCGAGGAACATAAAGAGTCTATAGGTCAGCAAATCCTGGAGGTGCTTGTGGAGTTAGAATCCTGTGGGCCACACATAGTGTCTTGAACTGAACTCTTTGCCCCACTGGTAACCAATGGAGTTTGGGTAAAAATGTAGACACAGAACAGGATTTGGGGACTGCCAAGAGAATACAGGCTGCTGCGTTCTGTATTCTCTGCAAACGTCGAGTGCTGGATTTATTGGTGCCTAAATAAAGAGGGTTGCCATAGTCCAATCTAGATAAGAGTGTTGCCTGCACAATGGTCTGACGAATTTTAGAATCAAAGAAGCCAAGTAGGGGTTTTAGTCCTCGCAGGAGCCCAAAACAGGTCCCTACTACTGACTTTGATT
Source organism: Lissotriton helveticus (assembly GCF_964261635.1). Taxonomy (NCBI): domain Eukaryota; kingdom Metazoa; phylum Chordata; class Amphibia; order Caudata; family Salamandridae; genus Lissotriton; species Lissotriton helveticus. Next base: position 396,135,090 of record NC_136059.1, read on the forward strand.
GGGTATCAAAGGAGAGACCACTGTCAAATCACACATTGAAATTCTTAACTGCCTCTTTCGGTGAGGGTGCTGGTTTTAGTTGAACTGGTCATTATTGCTCAGACCACATATTCTGGTCCCTCCCAAACAGCAGAATTTCAGACTTACTGGCTTTCAGCTGTAAATATTTTGAAGCCATCCAGTCCGCAATCACCATCAAGTCCTCCTTAAATTTCAAAAGGGTGTGGTTACTTTTCTTTGAAAAGGCAATAACCATTTGGATGTCGTCGACGTACGACACCAACGATAACCCTCTGCTTTTAGCCACCGCAGCTAGAGGTTGAACATATATATTAAAAAGTAATAGGCTCAAAATTGAGCCCTGGGGCACCCCCTGTTGAAAGGCATAAACCCGAGAGCAAAAAGGGGACACCAGGACCTGGAAAGATCTGCCCTCCAAGAAAGAACGCAACCGGGCCAAGGCCGATCCCCTAATTCCTATTTCCTGGAGGCGATTTAAAAGTATCACGTGGGAGACAGTGTCGAAGGCGGCACTTAGGTCCAAAAGAACCAAGGCCACAGAGTTTCCGACATCAAGGTCACCACGGATTTCTTCCATCACTGACAACAGAGCTGATTCGGTACTGTGGCGGGTCCTCAAACCATTTTGTGAGGAGTCTAGAATATCATTTCTCTCGATAAACTCAGAAAGGATGGTATTTACGTGAGATTCTACCGTCTTAGTAAGAAAGGGCAGCTGAGAAATAGGATGGTAGTTACCCAGCTCTGCTGGGTCCAAGGACGGTTTCTTCAGAAGGGGTATGACTTTGGCGTGTTTCCAAGCAGTTGGTACCGACGCAGTGGTTAGAGATAAATTGACCAAATCCCTGCTCACTGGCTCAATAAGAGTGTCATACTGCCTAAAATGAGCAGGTGTCAAAGGATCGGCTGGAGAGCCTGATTTTATTTTCAGACAGAGGGACTGAAAATCAAAGAGGGGCAGTAAGGGAAAAGATGAGAGAACACTGATCCCAGTGGATCCAGTGTTCCCGTGCCTTTCCAATGGAACTGTGGTGCCAGTGGCCAGAGGGAGGCTCTTATAAATCTTTTCCACCTTGTTCACGAAATAGCAGGCCAAGTCATCACACTGAATTAGAGACGATGGCCAAGTCCACCTTCGACCCCGAACTCTGCATAACCTTGAGCAGGGTGAAGACGGTTTTAGAGGGGTTGTTACTCATCGAGATTTTTTCCGCTATAAACTCTGCCTTGGCTCTCCAGGCCAGTTTATGATAGAGCTTAATAGATGCCCCATGTTTGTTTTTTGCTTCCACATCATAAGTGCACCTTGGCGCGCTCCAGTTGTTTGCAGTGTTTTTTAGCTTTAATCAGCGAATCATTGAACCAAGGATTAGATTGCCCTCTTTTTCTTACACTCAGTTTAGCTGAGATGCAACTGTCTAAAGCTAGTGTTAGCCAGTTTTGAAATCGCAAATGTGCATCCTCAATGTCAGGTGGTAACTGGGGCTTAAGACTTGACAATGCAGCCAAGAAGTAATTGGTGTCTAGCTTATGCCAGGGACGTTTTAAGACTGATGTGGGGCAGTTCAAAACCTGTCCTCCTAGCCACCACAAGGAGAAACAAAATAAGAAAATTGTCTGTCCAGGCCATGGGGATTGGTGATACAACCTTTAAGGAACCCAGGCTGGAGAATATAGGGTCCAAAAAGTGACCTGCGACGTGTGTGCTCTTAGGAACGCATTGGGCCAGCTGACAAGCCTCTAAACTAGCCAGAAAACAGGCAATCTCTGAGTTGCCAACATTATCAACACGTACATTAAGGTCGCCTAAGATCGTAAAATTTGCTGCTTTACTAGCAAAGAGAGTGACTTTATTCAGCAATTCTTCTCTGAATATTTTAGACGGCCCTGGAGGTCGATAGATAAGAAAACCAGTTATAGTAAGGTTGTGATTTAACGTTATTTTAAAAAAGGTACTTTCACAGTCTGGGATATCCTCCTTAATAAAACTGCAGTGATATGTCTCCTTAAAAATTACTGCAATGCCACCCCCTCTGCTTTCTGATCTATTAACTTGATTCATAATAAAACCTTGTGGGAGAGCCAGCCAGGATTCCGCAGTAGAGACCTGCGTAAGCCACGTCTCCGTTAAGAATAGTACATCTGGAGTCTCATCCAATAGTAGGTCAAAGTCCTTCCTGTGGTGCTTCACAAACGACCAACAGTTACTAAGACTAAAAAACTTAAACTCAGTAAGGCCAGAAGGAAAAGGCTCTAATTGACCTATTTGAAATTGGAAAGAGCAATGCTGGCACTTAAAGGAATCAGCCGGGGGAGCCCGAGTCGAAATAGGGCATTTTATGTCCAACGACAAAAGTTTGGTGCGAGAATACCTGATTTGGGCAGCTGTAAATTGGGAAGGAGGACTGGCGTCTGGCAGCGACCCGGCGCGGACAGGTGCAGACGGGCTTGCCTTAGGTGCACCTTCGGCACGCAGGCGGCGTGCCCGCTGCGCGCGGTCGCTTTATCTCCTCCATATGTAGTGTCAGGGGTATGTGAGCTAGCCCGCTGACCTACAGTTCCCCCAAAATGGCGGTCCCGCTCCCGTGATCACGGAGCGTACCGCATACTTTTTCCCCCACACAGCAGCCTACACAGAGCAGCAAAAGTAAGTATACTGAAGAGAATCCAAATAGAAGTTTAAGATATTTAAATAGTTTAGGCAAAGTAGGACAATTTCATATGGACAAAGATACTTTCTAAAAACCGGCAATTAAATGTGCAAAACTGCTGTAAATATTAGCAGGCAATAGATTGTGCCAAACGCTAAGGTTACACTCCCGGCTTACGCCTCAGGAGTCTATGGTAATGTGCGATCGCGTTATCGCCTCCATATGTAGTGTCAGGGGTATGAGAGCTAGCCCGCTGACCTACAGTACCCCCAAAATGGCGGTCCCACTCCTGTGATCACGGAGCGTACTGCAGACGTTTGCCCCTACACAGTAGCCTTCACAGAGCAGCAAAAGTAAGTATACTGAAGCTAATTAAAATAGCAGTTTAAGATATTTAAATAGTTTAGGCAATGTAAGACAATTTCATATGGACAAAGATACTTTCTAAAAACCGGCACTTAAATGTGCAAAAATGCTTTAAATATTAGCAGGCAATAGATTGTGCCAAACGCTAGGGTTACACTCCCGGCTCACGTCTCAGGAGTCTATGGTAGCATCCTGCACTAACACCTTAACAGAGCAACCAGATGACGCCAGCAGTTGGTAGATGAGCTTACCATTCATGGTAGAAGGCCGTTGTTTCTGGCCAATGCCAGGTAGATGATTGCAACAGGGATCAAGCCGTATGTAGTAAGGATTCATGGGAATAAGTCAATCTCAGGGGACCTTCGGTAACAAAACGGAAATAGTGGCTAGCGCTGGCCGCGTTCCGGACGCGGACTGGCGCAGATGGGCTATGCATATTACTAAATAGCCCACCATGGATCAGTAGGCGAGGCAAAGGGCATTGCTAGGATTGCGCGTGTAAAGGAAAACAAAATACATTAAACAGTGAGGAGGCACAAACACATAAAATGAATACAACGGGAACTTAGTCCCTCCAAGATGTCTCCTGCTCAGGTCCGGGAGCCAGGCACCTCCCAAAAAGGGTGATGGCAACCCACCTACAAGGAAATGAAATGACGGCAGAACACTCACATTAGCAATCAGCAGCGCGGATGAGCTATGTGTCTAACTAAATAGCCCACTATGGATCAGGAGGCGAGGCAAAGAGCATGGCTAGGATTGCGCTGATCACTCAGTGCGAGATTTACAAATGCGTAGATAAAGTAAAGGTGCAGATAACCAAGGTCCAGCAACCCCTGCTTCTTGTCACGGGCTCCCCTGGAGACAAGAAGCTACTGGCAAAGGAAAACAAATTAAACATGAGAAATCATAAACACATAAAATGAATAAAACTATAACTTAGTCCCTCCAAGTTGTCTCCTGCTCAGGTCCGGGAGCCACGCACCTCCCAAAAAAGGTGGTGGCAAGCCACCTACAAAGAAATGAAATGACAGGAGAACACTCACAGCAGCAATCAGCTGCTCGGACGCGCTGTGCGTCTAACTAAATAGCCTGCCATGGATCAGAAGGTGAGGCGAAGGGCGTGGCTAGGATCGTGCTAATCTTTCAGTCAGATAATTAAAAATGCATGGATAAAGTAAAGGTGTAGATAACCAGGGTCCAGCAACCCCTGCTCTTTGTCCCAGGCTCCCCTGGAGATAAGAAACGACTGGCAAGGGAAAACAAATTAAATTAAACAGTGAGATTTAAATTAAACAGTGAGAAAGCACAAACACATAAAATGAATAAAACTGGAAATTAGTCCCTCCAAGCTGTCTCCCACTCAGGTCCGGGAGCCAGGTACCTCCCGAAAAAGGTGGTGGCAAGCCACCTACAAAGAAATTAAATGACGGGAGAACACTCACAGATGCAATCAGCTGGATACCTCAGGAACCAGGATACCTACAACAGGGAAGCCGGGTGCATAAGTGCAAAATGACGTCAGAAACCGCCGAACACCACAATAAAGGACTACAGTGAAAATGCTGCTGGCGAAGACGGTGAAAGAGTTCAGTGGAATCGAAAGGTAGATTCTTGAAGAGAAAACCCTGCAAGCAGAGGGGTCAGAGCCTATGCCACTCGGAGGTGACAAGGACACACGGAAGAGCAATGCCCACTGATGTTGGTGGATGCAGGGGTGTTAACGATTACCTGATCATTGCAGCTGTGAGGACCAGGCACCACTGAGGAAGACCAGGAACTGTGCACGAGCTGTCTCATGTCGGAAGTCGAAAACCAGGGGGTTGGTATCTGGCGGAGGCACCAATAAGCCTTGGCAGCAGCAACTGACATGGAAAATGATGAAGGAGCAACTTTGGGACCAGCAAGGTCCAAGGGACTCACCAACTGCAGGAGAGTCAGAGTAGGCCTGAGCATGCAGGGGAGCCCACTGATGCAAGAGAAGAGCCTCTAGAGCACCCACAGGCCAAAGGCATAGGAATAGCAAGAGAGCCTCAAGCAGCGCACCAAAGATGAAGACCCACGGTGCAGAGGATGCGGTGAGGACAAAGATCTTGGCAGGAAGAGATGCTGGAGGCTGGAGCTTCTTGTGGCCTGAAGATCTCTTGAGTGCAGAGCAAACAAACCTTGGCAACAGCAAGTCAAAATGGGTCACAGGGGATTGGTCCCAGTGGTTCCGACGAGGGATACTGGCCTCAAAATTGCAGGTCAGGTCTCGAGGAAGTCATAGAACCACCACCGGTGTTGCTGAGCCTTTCGTAGTCCGTGGGGTGCCAGGAGCAGCAGACCGGTCATCTGCATTGCAGTGCCTGCAGATGCAGGGTAGTGACTCCTTCACTCCAAGGGAAATTACTTCAAGTGTCCTTGATGCCCACAGGTCTGTTGAAGATCCTTGAAGAAGCAGAGACACAGACGATGATGAAGACTTGCAGAACAGCAAATTCCAAGTGCCCAGACGGTAGACGAGTGGGGTGGTTTCTGGCTTGAGTCTTATCCCATGACGAACCCACAGGTAAGCCCTTTTATACCCTAAGAAAGCGGTTAGGCCGACTCAGGGGTCCCTCCCGGAGGATGTGCTGGACAAGGGGAGGATACTTCCATGTCCTTGAGCCAGTTCAGGGAGCCAAGGGCTCCCTGATCTGGCTCAAACTGGAGTACGCAAGAAGGGCACCAAATGTGCCCTCTAAAGCAGTCTGGTGGTGCTGGCAAGCGCCCCCACCCCAGCCCAATACACTAAGTCCTGTCTTGGGAGGTGGTCACACCTCCCTGTGACAGGAATCCTATTGTTCTACCTTCCCCTGCTCAAGCTCAGGTCAGAAGCCCGAGGGCAGAATCACGTGTGTGGTCGGCAGAAGCACTAGCTTGCTAGCAGACCCTTAAAGGCTATTACTGGGAGTACTGGGGGCTTCCTGGAGGAGCCCTCAAGTGCATTGAATCATACCCCAACACCGGTGACGGTGCTGGGGTCTGATCCAACATGTTTGATACCAAACATGCCCAGGTTCGGCACAGCCACAATATAGTTAGCCATCGCATAATGACGAATGGCCACTATATGTCTAAAAAATGGATGACCGCACAATAATCTACTCCTGGGTTTGCAGGGGCGCGCTGCTCCTGTAGATGCACCCTCACACTTACAACCCATCACCCTGCCTTCATGAAGACAGATCCTACATTCCTACAATTATGATGCCATTAATGCCCAAGTTCTGTAAACATAGCAGTGTGTCATCAACCTTTTGCTGAATGACCACTGCAGAGGCCTTTATAAAAAAGCAGAAGGGTTCTAGGCAGGTATTAAATAATTCTCGTGATAATATGGAACACTGAGGGGCAAAGTTGATAGGTGGAAATAACAATGTTTGGTTTCCAGTTTTCAGTAATTGTCTACAGAGGAAAAGGCAAAAGAACAAGTTCAGAATCTGGTTGCAAAAACCCATTCTATTTTGTAACAATTTAACAGCCTGAGAATATCGACCATGTCAGATTTTGCTGACAAGAGGAGTAATTCAAGTAGGAAGTAATATTCCTGGTGTAGTATGTGATAGATGTCATCCAATAATGAGAAGGTACTACTGCTGTACATTACAAGAATACTGCAGGTTACAAAGACATTCCAGAGCAGCGAATTCATTTTCTTATTACAGGTGACTAGTGATGGCACAACTAGCCTGTAGTAAGAACGTTAAGGGCAGGGCTTATATAGATATGTATGCAGCACTACTCACAGTAGGACATTATCAAGAAGAAGATATTTTTAATCAGATCCAGTTACTAAGGAGGTATATGATTTTTATTTTTGGGGAATTCCTTAAGCTGAAGTACTTAGATCTGCGCAGGAGAAACCTCTTTGCATGTCTGTTTTTTAATACAACCTTAGTTGAAAGATTGCTTTTAATACAAGGTTCTATACTGGCTTCTATTCTTGCTTCACATCTGTTGTACAACCTCTCATTCTGGTTTCCAGAAATGACATAGCTATTACTCTTATCCTAGATCTCAGAACAGGTAATGTTCATGAATGTAATTGATTAGTCTCCAAAAGTAGGCCTGAGCCACACAGAGAATGTATTTATGTATGTATTTATTTACTTAATTAAGCGCAACTGCCACCCAGAGGGTATCCTGGCGCTAAGACTGCGTCCGTGTTTACAACCGATCTGTCCTTACATTTTCCTTGGGAACAAAAACGTTTTCAGGTCTTTTTTAAAGGAAGGGAGATCCTGTCTGCTCCTCAGTGTCAACGGGAGTGAGTTCCAAAGTGTAGCGTCCGTGAAGCCGAACGCCCGGCCGCCCATCCTCGCTCTGTTTATCCTTGGGACCGTCACTAGGAACGCAGAGGAGGATCTTAATGATCTAGTGGCACAGTACCAAGAGAAAAGTTTTTGGCGCCCTCGAATGAAAAAATCAACTGAGTGTCATCGGCATAGTTGATGACCGATATGCCGAATGACTTTATCAAGGCGACCAGAGGTTGGAGGTACAAGTTGAATAAAATAGGGCTGATCGCCGAGCCCTGAGGGACGCCTTGTTCCACACGATGAGTGGCAGATTGATAAGGTGGTAAAGTCACTGCCTGCTGTCTGTCACTAAGATAAGATGTGATCCAGCTCAAGGCCAGGCCAGTGACTCCTGCCATCTGTAGACGGCTCAGCAATACTGCATGGTCCACCGTGTCGAACGCGGCCGACATGTCGAGCAGCACTAAAAATGCTGATTTGCCCATGTCGACTCGCGCCCTTAGATCGTCCAGCACGGCGACCAATGCAGTTTCCGTGCCGTGAGCCGGCCTAAAGCCGAACTGTGATACATCCAGAATGACAACCTATGCTACATAAACATTGAGATTTCTATTTCCTCATTCCAAATTTCAAGTCGGCTTCCTGAATCTTCTGAAACTAACTTGTGGTATTAGTGATTCTACAAAACAGAAAATGTGCTCTTATCTATTCATATCTAAAAGACACATTATTAGAGCTCCACACAATTGTGTACTACAGAAAAACACTATTTGTAATATCACACTGCCGCACAGCCTAAAACGTCTTGTCAGTTTTGTAAACTTACTTGGAAAAACCTCTTTTTTATCCCATACTCCTTAATGTTTACTTTAAGTGTAGGTTTCATCACATTTAAATAACCTCCGCTGCCTTTGTTTAGCTCTTTCTCTTTATTCTCTATTTTCAGTTAAGTCCCTTCTTTAATCATCTGTATGAAATCTATTTTATCATTTAAATTTTGCTTATTTACTTTTTGATCTCCTGGATGTACCATGCCTCCATATGGCTTTTTGATTTCTCGTGGGATTTTCGGTCTTCCCGTTAAGCCAACTATGGATGTCTCGCGAAAGCTCATGTCATCATACTCTAAACACCTATAAAATACATATGGATGCTTACACATACATAAATATTCAGAAAGGGGCTTTTAGACAGTTGATGTTAGCTATTGTATTGAGCTACCTGAAGTCATTGGCCAAGAGTGCTGTCCATCAGTGTTGGTATATGTCCAGAACATTTCACTGAGGCAGAAGAGAGCTGTCAGGAGGGCATCAGAAATATGGTGTCCCTTTCTTATTACTGCACAAATTACATTTGTAAAGACAAGGATGAGGCCTAAGCTGATAACAAATCTTTTAAGTTTTTTCTACTTTAATTCTTTATTGGGTCATTATAGTTAAGCATTTGAAATATGCATTCATATCTTTGATTTTAATTTGTGTGAACAAAGAAGGAAGGCGTATGTGTGTTCTGTAACACTAGTGGTATATTAGTCACTACCGCATGGCCTAAATGTTAAAAATATGAATGTTTAGTGACAGAGTTTTGACTCATAAACTACTGACAATTGAATAAGGCGTTAAACAACAAGAAATCAGGAAATAGAGATAATCATTTCCTTTATTTCAGTTCATAAAGGGCAACAATATAGAATCATATGCAAATAATGCCAAATTCATATATATATATATAAATATTTCTGCTACCACCACCAGAGATGTTTCTGGACCCTGGGTTGAGAGCCTGCTGCTCTCAGGGGCCTGCAACAATGCACATCCTGGGACAAGGTGCCAAAACTCCCCGTCCCAGGATGGGCAGGGTTCACGAAGAGGAAGCTTCAAAGGCTTGCTCCCTTTGGAGCTTCCCCAGGCCACTTGCTGCTCTCAGCAACTGTTCCCCACTGGTTCTGATCCTCACTTTGGGTGGGAGAACCGGCTGGAAAAACAAGTGAGACAGAGAGGTGTGCCCACCTCTGCCAACTCCACCCCTCAGGTGGGGGAGGCGAGGTGAAGCACAACTCTCAGTCCATGCTATCTTGCATGTGGGGAGACTCAGCTAACGAGGCACAGGCTCATGCCCCCCTCTCACTGGAGGGTGGCATAATAGGGGATGTACCCACCCCAGGGAAGGGACCCATTGTAACGCCCCTAAATCAAGTATTTAGGGGCATCCCTGAACCTTACTTCCTGAGACAAGAAGAAGAAGAAGAAGAAGGACCGAACAGCCATGCAGCAGCTAACAAGAGGAAGACACCCACTGACGCCTGTCTCGCCCTCGAACCTGCTCCTGCGAAATCCCAGTATGTTTTGCAGCCACCAACCACGAAAACCCTGGAGGATCTGCATGCCTTCAACCACAAAGACTTTCTCTCACGTGAACACCGGATTTGTTCATCTGCAACCTCCGGCTGGAAATTGCACCACTCTGCACCCGCTGTCAACAGCCCGAGCTCTAGTGGGCAAACACAACGAGAAGGTCATCCCGGTGATCCAGACCCGAGATCCGGCCACCCCTGACCTGCCTCAAGCCTGCAGCCGACGCCTGCAGCCTAAATCCATAAGGTCCCCCCAACCGCGACCAGGAGCTGGTAAGAAGATCCGACCCCAAAAGGCATCCCTGCACCTGATGCCCCACGGCCATAGGTGGCCAAACCAACGATGCCTGACCAACCCCCAACTTTCCAACTTACCTCTTGAAGGTGGGGTCACACCAAGAAAACTTTGTCTCCGAGCCTGCAGTGCTTTTGCAAACCGGAGACTCCCCATTGAAAGCTACAGAGCTGCAGACGCCAAAACAGCACTCTGCACCCTGCCGCCCCAGTGCCGCTGAGCGTGCAACTTTTGTGCTGGCCTAAAACCCCATTTGCCCTGAGCTTAAGTCCAGGAGCTTTGCTCCAACAACCCAGTGGCCTGCTCATCAGCAGCCATGAACTGGAGGCCCCTTATCCCCTATTGGATAACATTGGGCCTCAGCACTTTGCACCTGGCTGTCCTAGTGCCGCTGAGGGTGTAACAAGAGTGCTTCCTTGACCCTGGGGGACCCCTGAGTCTACCCCCAGAACTTCAACTCCCACTACCAAATACTTACTTCAAAACCAATAACACTATTTTCCTCCATAGGATAACATTGACTGTTTTTCTGTGAAAAAATTTCAAGTGTGGAGTTTGAAAACCTAAAGAAATTCTTTAAAATCGCACTAACTAACAAAAACAATTTTACTTACCTGTTTACAGGAAATGTCCCAGAGTAGTATCCAGGTATACTACTCTGAATGAGAAAAGTAATCTCAACAGTAACTTACCTGTAATTTTATTGAAAAGCCCATTCAAGTCTATGTACTGTATTTACAAAGTATTTGAAACCATACTGTAAGTCAAAACAAAGAGCATATACTGTTACAAATCCAAACTGTATTACAACTGTATATTTACTGCAAAGTACTTATCAATTACCTGTGCCAGGCTTGCTTGGTTCTAGAAAATAAAATAACTTAAAACATATTTTTATACAAAAACAATTGGTTTGAAGTTCAATCTGTGAGTGTGTGAATTCATTTGCTGACTGAGTGTGTACAACAAATGCTTAACACTGTCCTCTGATATTGCCTAACTGCTCGATCACACTACCACAAAGAGAGAGTGAGTTGCTATCTAACTTTACCTCTGCCTACCTTTGGGGTTCCACTGAACTCTGTGCCAACTGTACCTCACTTTGGTTTAATATATACAGAGCCAGCTTCCTACAGTGGTGGATCAGCGGTGGGATATACAACTTTACATTTACTTGGTTACAACCTGATCACACAACAGACCTCATAAATTGTCTTCAAAATTCAGATTTTTTCAAATTGTCAATTTTTACAAAATTACTAAAAGTCTTGTTAGGGGATTGGGTAAGTCCCCTTAGAATTTCTGAGAAAATAAAAAGTCACTTTAACTAGGGTTAGAGGGGTTAAAAGTTTTTTTTAACAATGTCTCAAAACAAGAACCCAGCTGTTAGTGAAAATAACCACAATGCAATAGAGGACATGGTGGAGGAGTTTGACCTCACCCCGTACCTTCACTTGTCCCTATGCAAACTTAAAAACATAACGAAGGGGTGCAATCCCACCAAACAAAAGCTGGCAATGCTAAGGACCAGCCTATTTGTGAATTTACATAGACTCAAGACTGTAAGACAGGATACAAACCCTTTGTTTGTTCATGAAGCCCTCACCCACCAACCTGGTTGGTGGCATGCTTCATCATCGGGCCCACCCAGTGACATCGAGTGTGTCCCGGGTGTGGTTCGACGCCTGAATACAGCGGAGCAGGTATGTTTCTGAGTGTGCAGTGTAGTGACGTGAAGGTGAAAATTTAAAAGCTATACAGGGGTCCCAGTACCCGAGGGTAAATTATATTTTAATAACTGGGTCACTGTTAAAGAAAGGCTGTTGGATGTTATAGGAGTGTTAATTAGGGTCTCCTACATCCAGGTGTGGTCTACATGTTTCAGCCAGGCCTTTATGATTAAAACTGACTTTCCTCAGGACCAAAGTGTGTAGGTGCAATTTTCTTGATTTTAAGTGATTGTGTGATTTTGAAAAATGTGTAGCACTCGCTAAGGTGCTTTACATGTGTGAGGGGGATTCCCTCTTAGAGCATTACTGGACATACAACAAGTATGTCAAAACACACATACAGGGGAGAGTCTTAGTATGGTAACATATTCACAAAGCAGTTTGATTGCCGATATCTATAGTGCTGTGTAGACGATAAATAAGCGGCAAATGGTGTAGCCATATTGGTGGTATGGCTAGGGTGAAAGTTATCATATATACATGAAGTTTTGTGGTGGGCTAAGCATCGTAAGCGCAGGGTGGAAAGAGAGAAATTAGGTTCTGTGTGGAGTATAGAGGACTCAACTCTGTCACCAAGACAGATGCTCTCCCTATCCCAAGAGGAGATGTCTCTATAGACAAATTGGGTGCAGGCAAATTTGTAAGTACCTTTGACTTAACTGCAGGGTACTAGCAAATTGGCATGGCCCCAGGAGGAAAAGAAAAGACAACATTCTCCACATCTGATGGGCATTATCAGTTTACTGTATGCCCTTTGGTTTAAAGAATGCCCCTGCCCCCTTCCAGAGGTTGGTGAACCAAGTCCTTGCTGGTTCGGAGTCCTTTAGTGCAGTTTATCTAGATGAGGTTGGTGAACCAAGTCCTTGCTGGTTCCGAGTCCTTTAGTGCAGCTTAAATAGATGGTATTGCTGTCTTTAGCTCCACCTGGCAGGATCACCTGATCCACCTTGGGAAGGTTTTAAATGCCCTGCAAACTGCAGACCAAAGTATCAAATGCCAGATAGGTCAGGGAACTGTGGTGTACTTGGGACTCCTTGTTGGTGGAGGCCCGGTACAAGATCCAGGGCAGCTCCAACAACCCAGAATCAAGTCAGGGCATTTCTTGGCTTCACTGGGTACTACAGAATGTTTGTGAAGGGATATGGGTCCATTGTGGCTCCTCCCACAGACCACACCTCCAAGAAGATGCCCCAAAAGGTAAACTGGACAGTTAGTTGTCAAAAAGCTTTTGACACCCTGAACGAGGCTATGTGCTCAGCACCAATTCGCAAAGCTCCAGACTATGCCAACCAGTTCATTGTGCAGACTGATGCCTCTGAGCTAGGGATAAGAGGGGTCCTATTCCAGACCAATGATGAAGGCCAAGACCAACCTATTGCTTTTATAAGCAGAAGGCTTCTCCCCAGGGAGCAGCTTTGGAGTGCCGTTGAGAGGGAGGCCTTTGTTGTGGTTTGGTCCCTGGAGAAGCTGAGACCGTACTTGTTTGGTACTCACTTCCTAGTTCAAACTGATCAAATACCTCTCAGATGGGTAATGCTAATGAAAGGTGAGAATCCTAAACTGTTGAGGTGGTTCATCTTCCTTCAGGCAATGGACTTTGTAGTGGAACACAGACCTGGGACTGCCCATGCCAATGCAGATGGACTTCCAGGATCTTCCACTTAGAAAATGAAGACTCTCTAGGGAAAGGGTAGCCTAATCCTCTTTCATTTGGTGTGAGGGGGGTTGTGTGAGAACTTGCCCTCTTTCTGCATGTTTGCCCCCACTTTTTGCTGAATTGCTTATGTGCTTTAACTGAGTGTGCCCTGGGCTCCTGCTAATCAGGTACCCAGGGCCTATGTTCTTTCCCTAAAACAGCATTGAAGCCTAAACCCAATTGGCATCTCTGGCCACAGGTTAACCCCTGGTAAATGGTACCATAGGTACCCAGGCCACTGTGACCAGAGAAGGCCTCTAAGGATTGCAGCATGTGTTGTGCCACCCTTGGAGGTCCTGTACCATTACACGTGTACACTACCTTTGCAGGCTGCGTGTTTTGGTACAGAACAAAGTGAAGATTAGACATGGCACACATCTCTGTGTGCCATGCCTATAACCCACTGCCCTGGCATAGGCCAGTCACCCCTCTAGCTGGGTGTACTATACCAGTGGTGAGGGTACAGGTACATGAGCCCTGTACCCCTACAGTGTCTAAGTCTATTCTTTGACATTGTAAGTGCACTGCTGCCATTAAGAGAATATGGTGCTGGGAGTTTGTCATTGCGAACTCCACAGCACCATAATGGCTACACTGAAAACTGAGAAATTTGGTATCAAACTTCTCAGCACATTAAACCCACATTGATGCCAGTGTGGGATTTAATGAAAAATGCACACAGAGGGGATTTTAGAGATGCCCCCTGAAAACTAACCTACCACTAGTGTCCAGGCTGAGTGGCTGCTTTCAGCTGCCACCACGAGACATGTTTCTGGACCCCTGGGTCAAGAGCCTGCTTCTCTCTGGGGCCTGAAACAATGCACATCCTAGGACGTGGTGCCAAGCCACTCCCCCCAGGATGGGCAGGGTTCACGAAGGGGAAGCTTTAAAGTCTTGGCGCCTTTGTGTGCTTGCCCAGTCACTTGCTGCTCTCAGCAACTGGTCCCCACTGGTTCTGACCCCCACTTTGGGCAGGAGAACTGGCGGGAAAAACAAGTAAGGAAGAGAGGTGTCCCCACCTCTGACAACTCCACTCCGTAGGTGGAGAAGGCGAGGTGACGGACAACTCTAACTCCACGCCATTTTGCCGATGGGGAGACTCAGCCAATGAGGGACAGGCTCATGCCCCCTCCCACTGGAGGGTGGCATAATAGGGGTGCACCCACCCCTGGGAAGGGACCCATTGGTCACTACCTTTTACCTACCTGTAATACCCCATATCTAGTATTTAGGGGCATCCCTGAAGAAGAAGAAGAAGGACCGAACAGCCGTGCAGCAGCTAACCAGGGGCGAAAAACAGGCCCACGCAGCCCCCGTGGCGCAGGGGGGGCCTCTAGCGCCAAGGGGCCCCCTCGGCACTGCAATGTGGCCAGAGAGCTCCTGATTGAGCCCAGAGGGGGCCCCTCTGAGTACGCGTGCAGGGGGGCCCCCTCGCTTTTGGTTACGCCAGTGCAGCTAACAAGAGGAAGACGCCCACTGACTTGGCCCCAGCCCTACCGGCCTGTCTCCGCCTCGAACCTTCTCCTGTGAAATCCTGGTGTGTCCTGCAGACAGCAACCTCAAAAACCCTGGAGGACCTGCCTGCCTTCAAGCACAAAGACTTTGTCTCCCGTGAACACCCGATTTCTTCATCTACAACCTCTGGCCGGAAACCGCAAATCCGCACCACTCTGCACCCCCCGTCCACGGCCTAAGCGGGAAACACCACGAAAAGGTCACCCCAGTGATCCTGACCCGGGATCTGGCCCCGAGATCCGGCCACCCCTGACCTGCCTCAAGCCTCCAGCCAACGCCTGCAGCCTAAATTCAGAATGTCCCCCAACCGCAACCAGGAGCTGGTAAGAAGATCCAACCCCAAAAGGCATCCCTGCACCCGACGCCCCATGGCAATGGTTGGCCAAACCGCTGCTGCCTAACCAACCCCCAACTTCCCGACTTACCTCTCGAAGTGGTGGTTGCACCCAGAAGACCTTCGTCCCCGAGCCTGCAGTGCTTTTGCAAACCGGAGACTCCGCATTGAAAGCTACAGTGCTTCTGATGCTAAAACAGCACTCAGCACCCAGGTGCTCCAGTGCCGCTGAGATGCACATTTTGTGCTGGCCTAAACCCCCATTTGCCCTGAGCTAAGTCCAGGAGCTTTGCTCCCACAGCCCAGTGGCCTGCTCATCAGCAGCCACCAACTGGAGGCCCCCTATCCCCTATTGTATAACATTGGGCCTCAGAACTCTGAACCCAGCTGCCCTAGTGCTGCTGAGGGTGTAACAAGAGTGCATCCTTGACCCTGGAGGACCCCTGAGTCTACCCCCAGAACCTTAACTCCACTACCAAATACCTACCTCAAAACCAATAACACTATTTTCCTCCATAGGATAACATTGACTGTTTTTATGTGAAAAGTGTCCAAGTGTGGAGTTTGAAAACCTAAAGAAATTCTTTAAATTGCACTAACAAAAACTATTTTACTTACCAGTTTACAGGAAATGTCCCAGAGTAGTATCTAGATATACTACTCTGAGTAAGAAAAGTAATCCAAAAATTAACTTGCCTGGTATTTTACTGAAAAGCCCATTCAAGTCTATCTACTGTACTTACAAAGTATTGCATTTCTCTGCAACCATACTGTAAGTCAAAACAGAGTGCATATGCAATTACAATTCAAACTGTTTACAAACTGCATTACTGCTGTAAAGTATTTATTGCTTACCTGTGCCAGGCATGGCTTGGTTCTAGAAAAATAAAATAACTAAAAGAATATTTTTATACAAAAACAATTGGTCTGAAGTTCAGTCTGTGAGTGTGTGAATTCATTTGCTGACTGAGTGTGTACAACAAATGCTTGCCACTGCCCTCTGATATTGCCTTACAGCTTGACCACACTACCACAAATAGAGAGTGAGGTGCTATCTAACTTTACATCTGCCTACCTTGGGGTTCCACTGGACTCCGTGCACACTATACCTCATTTTGGTCTGATATATACAGAGCCAGCTCCCTACACCCACTTTCTCAAAGGCTCGCTCACTCATTGGCGTTTACAATTCTCCCTGCTTGTCCCGCTTGCTCCACCATTTTCCCCATCTTGTTTTATTTTTAAATACCTTGTTTAAATACCTTGTTGGAGGGCTTGGGAGCGGCAATTTGCTGCTGAGCCCATCCTTTCTAAAAGCAAAAAAGTAATATGGCACATTTCCGCATGGAACCTTCAAAAGTGAGATTCCGCCTGAAACTTAAAACCTACCTTTTCCCATGTATTTAATTATCTTTAGCTGGAATTTGCTATTTCTCTCAGCTTATGTTAACTGCTACTTGGGGGTTACCAGCATTCACAGCGCGGGGACACACAGTTCTTTGTGTAACCAGGCGCTTTATAAATGGTTTTATTATTTATTATTATTTTTTATACTTTTTTATATTACCACTCCAAGATGGCGGTCTGCAATTCAGTAACTCTAAATAAAAAAAAAAGAGGCAAAATCCTTGCAGCATCATGACATGTGCATGCTCATGATTGATGATGCAGTGGCTGACAAAGCGTCATGATGCATTAATGTGCATACACCTCTTCGCACTGTTTGTTTTGTTTTTGCTGTTTTGCATCTGCAAATAATATTTCTTTCTTTTTTCGACTCAGAACAGCAGTGGCAGTCCAAACCGATGGTTATTGCCATCAAAAGGCGAGATCTATTGGCTATTCCGACGTTTATGTACTGTTTTTTAATAGTGTTACTCTTTTCATATCCTCTTCTCTGGTCTTCTCAATTCACATATCCTCTTCTCTGGTCTTATTTTGTTTTGACAATCTTCGAGCACCATTATTCTATCCTGCATTATTTGATAAATTAACCAGTCCTATTCAAAGTTTACAAAGAGAAGCCGCACAGTGTTGCTTCTAAAATAGCCTCATAGATAAATGCAGCAGTACATTGTCTGTATTGGTAGTGGTATTGGTAGTGATAATCGTCTTGGATTTTGCTTGGTGACATGATTATATTGAGCTTTACTAACATACATGAAAAACAGTGTTCCTTCTGATTTGATTGAAGTATTGATTTAGGTCCAGGAATCCAATTGATGTACTCAGTCTACTTGGAACATGTAAATATAAATAGTATATAAATATGCATACGACATTCTCATAGTGGTCAGTGTAAGAAATAAAGGGTTGCAAAGGTAGCAGTGGTCAAAACATGTACTGCACATCCTCAATTATAGTCTAGGGTAATGTATATTAATTAAGCATGGGCGGATTTTGCGGATCCACGATTCACGAATTTGCGGATTCACGGATCGTGGATCCGCAAAATCCGCGGATTTTGCGGATTGGCGGATTTGGGGGCGGGGCTTCCTCGAGTGTGTGGGCGGGGCCAAACGGACGGGGCTTCCATGCGAGCGCACATGCCCCTTGTGTGAATACAAAAGGTCAGAGACCGATCAGAGCAGCAGATTAAGAGACAGACGCCCCTGGTCACAGCACGGGGATTGCGCACGTGAAAGCCAAAGATGCAAATGCCTCTGGGCAGCATCACAGCGGATTTCCGATGGTATATTTGGGAAGAAGGCACATCTGCCCAGCCTCCCAACGCTCACGATTTTTTTTGGGCTGATGAATGAGTCACTGCATTTGCGCTTCAACTAGTTCCAGCGACCAAGTGTGTGTTACTATGCAATCGCGCCGAAGTGCGCAGGGGGGGTCCCTTGAGTGAAATGTCCATCATAGTGGGTAAATGGCGGGAAGACGGGTGGGTGCACACCTCGAGTGTGTGGGCGGGGCCAAACGGACGGGGCTTCCATGCGAGCGCACATGCCCCTTGTGTGAATACAAAAGGTCAGAGACCGATCAGAGCAGCAGATTAAGAGACAGAAGCCCCTGGTCACAGGAACAGCACGGGGATTGCGCACGTGAAAGCCACGTGATTATTTTTGGGCTGATGAATGAGTCACTGAATTTAAGCTTCAACTAGGGCACATATTTATTCACGAAGAAAGACACACCATGTAACTAATTTACGATGGCGCCGGCAAGCTGCCAGCGCCATCCTGCAAAAGTTACTTAATTAGCTTCAACAGGAAGCTCCAACTGATAAAATAAAGCAGGCGCTCGAGCCCCTGCTTTATCTTATCTGTTAGAGCTTCCTGTCGAAGCTAATTAAGTAACCATTTGAGGATGGCGCTGGCAGCTTGCCGGCGCCATCGTAAATTATTTAGGTTTGAACTTTTGACCACAAAATCCGCTCCGATTGCGGATTGCGGATTCTCGGTAAATTCGCGAGAGTTCGCGGATCGCGGATTTACCGAAAATCCGCAAAATCCGCGATCGGAGCGGATTTTGCGCTCATGCTTAATATTAATGAAACAACAATATCAGACAACCTGCTACCCTTGGGTGTAATATGAGTGCTAACACGTTTTCACCACAAACAATATAGCAAAGATATTGGAGCACATGCTTCAAATAGTATTATGGTGCAATTCAAAATAGTAATGCCATGACAGTTCATGGTTTAGTAAACCCTCCTGTGGTTTTAATATGTCATCCTCCAGTTGGGTAAAAAAAACAGCTGACACTGGACTTTTTCAAGGCTGAGGTATGTTTGATTGATATAATTGTATGGAGTTTCAGGTTGAACTCAGTAAGTACACCGCATATTATGTGGAGATGATTGTGATTCAGTAGAGATATATTGGGGAAATAATTAAAGGCTGTACCAGTGGATCTGTTGTCAAGAAGAAGGAGTAAAGGGGGGGGGCGATTACTACTAAAACATAAGTAGAAGGTCCAGCTACAGCGTGCCCCAAAGAGATATGTATATCGAAAGATTGCCGTGCTGTTCCTAAGAAGGAGAAGAGGTGAATACAGTCTGTGATGCGAATGGTAATGGGGAGGTGACTCGAAGTTAACCCTGGGGATCCATTTTGTTGGATTTAATGCCCTCACACACCCTTTCAGGTGTCATGCTTCATCATTTGGGCCTGCTCCTCGTTGGGTCGGCGGTGCAATACCCAAGGGCAACACCTCATAGAGGGGCTCTTTAGCCGAGATTTTTTTCCAACAACCGTATAGATGAAGTGCGGGTATGGGGCCAGAATAGAGGGTAGACGTTGAGTAGTGTGTTAAAATTAAGCTAGGGGTACCGGGAACAATTTATTCAGAAGGTCCGCTGCTTTAATTAAAATCAGATTTCTAGAGGAGAGTGCAGGAATATGATGGTTCCAAATATCCTCCAGATCTTATTATTGTCTGGTCAACATGTTTCTCGCTGGCGTTATTTTAACAAGCGATTCTTCAGGACCTAAATGACTATTTAACAAAAGTTTAAATGTGAAAAAAACTGTCTACTCTAATTCCCTAATGTGTGATGTGTGTACACTAGTTGGGGTACTACAACAATTTAGGGATGAAGGGAGAACATTTCTATATTACCCTTCTTCTATGTGAACTGTGTTAAACTGTCCATACCTGTTAGGGAGAGAGGAAGAGCATATCACAATTCGTTTATTAACATTCGCATGGGTGACTGTATTCCTTGTGTGTATTGCATGACAGTCGTACATTCAACAGGTGTGTAACTGCACCTTAACACAAGTGTACATGCACTCTCAAAAGTGGGAACTCGGTGAGAGTGGTGTAAGTGAAACATTAAAACTTATTTCCAGAGAAACAATAAAACATATGGTTAGCAGCAAATTATCCAAACTCACCTAAAATATGTAACAGTCGGATAACAACAGTATCCAGCGGGTAAAGCTTCAGGTTAGATCTTCCACCACATGGCTATGTATAGGGAGAGATCTTAGTGCCTCATAAATAGTAAGCGGTGATTGATCTGATAGCATTTTTTGTGGGAAATCTAGTGTATGTGCCTCAATCTAGTATTTATTGCCAAAATATTCTAGCACTTAATGTGACGTAAGAGTCGTGAGATATAAGTATTGGGCGTGTAAAAATTAGTAATCGTGCCAATTGCGGGGTCAGCAATGTTGTAATGCCCTGTAAGGACCACAGAAATGTTTTGTGATGATTACATGAGGAAAGCTAAATCCGCTAATGTGAACTCGCATAGCGAGTTAGAGAAAATACAGAGACTCCTGATTATAGCAGGGACACTCGTTGTCGTGTAGGATGCTCTGCGAGTTGTCTGACCCGGTAGAGGTCAATAATGGTTCCAGTAGGAATGTAAGAACCGTTGTTGTAACAAGGCATGGAAAATTAGTATCGCTCACAAGACTCCTCATTTTCAAAGGGCCACCCGCTGAAGTGTATGTCGCTATGCGAGTCGAGAACAGATAACTTTACGAAGAATCCCGTGTTTATGTGCCCGCTAAAATGTCGACATCCTTATTTTAGAATTTCGGGACCAATTGTTGGTTAATGATCACCCCGGATATGTTAATCTAGATAATGTCTAGTCAGGGTTGTCTTGTAGACACAATCGGTTGATCGTATCGATGTACATGGTAACGCTGTAATATGTAAACACGGACGAAAAACCAGTTTTCGTTTCTGTATATACAGTAACGCTATCGCTGACTTACTTGGGAGTTCCTGAGCTGCACTGCTCGCGCCTACCCCTTGCCGCTGGATCCGGGTGGAGGTCAGAGGCGGGGTTGTGGCCGGATATAAAGGGGAGGAAATTACCTTCAAGAAGGCGCCGTTCAAGCGGGGGCCATCTTGTAGTGTCAAATATAGAGTATGTAGTGTGGCGATCTCGGGATTAACAACCACTATGAGGTGGGGACCCCCAGTGAGTGGCATGATGACAAAACTCCAATAGTATATGCCAGCATTGCGTGTGCAGGTTTGGAATCAAGGCAAGATCGTGTTGGGTCTGATCTACTAATGCATTAGTGGCGGCCATCTTTGAATGGTGCACTGGGATTCCCGGTTATTGTGTGCTTGATAACCCAAACAATAATGGTAGATTTGAGGTATTACAATAATCACCCATACTCCTGAGATGAGTAGCTTCTAGGTATAGAGGGCTAGGGTTTTGGACAGGGAATAATTAAACACTGGTAATCACTCAGAGAACTGACTTAACGGTGGAGTGTTAGGTGAAATGTTATGTAAGGTCAATCAGAGGCTGGTCCAGGGGATGTCTTCATTTAGGCCAAGGCTGTCAGAAGACAATCTGTGGATCCATCGTTGTTCTTTGAAGAACAAGCACTGTTTGGATATTTTCTGATTAGCCTCAAGGATGAGCCATTGCAAGGAATCTGGGGTGTGGTTCATTTCGAGGAAATGCCTGCACATTTTTGTATTGTTTTTCTTGCACCTAAAGTTACTTCGGTGCTCCGAAATCCTTGTTTTCATATTTCGGGTCGTCATGCCAATGTAATAGAGATTACAAGGGCATATGATCAGATATATACAGTTCGTGCTATTACAGTTTGTATGGCCTCTCATTTCCCACGTAAAAGAGTCCGTTAGGGTGATACTTTTGTGTTTTTTAGTGAATGGGCACGCTGCGCATCCCCCACAGGGATAGTGGCCAGTCACTGCTGGTAGATTCCACAACGTTGTTTGGTGATTAGTTTTATTGTCCTTTTTAGGTCTGGTATGTATCAAGATGTTTTTGATATTTTTGGATCTCTTGAATGCGAACCTCGGTATGTTTAGTGCAAGTGACCCTGTGTTGAGTATGGACCAGTGACGTCTCACAATTCTTCTCAAGTGGTTTGATGCCGGTGTGAAAGTAGTCACACAGGTCATAGGTTGAGTAGTCAGGGGCTCTCTTACTTTTGGTTCTAACAAACCCTCCCTGTTGTTCTTCTGTGCTCTCTTTCTACAATTTCTGATCTCTCTGGTAGGATAGCCTCTTTCTCTGAGGTTCCTTGACAGGATAGAGGACTCTGTCTTGTAATTGGCCATTGTACTACAATTACGTCGTATCCTGAGGAATTTTCCGAAAGGGAGATTAGATCGTAAGGCTTTAGGATGATGGCTGGTGTAATGTAACAGACTATTACGATCTGTGCTTTTTTTTATATAAAGTAGTACCTAGGGATCCCCCTTCGATACTTATCTTTAGGTCCAGAAATGCTATGTCACTATTAGACGCTGTGATCGTAAATCGTAAGTATGGGTTGATGTTATTGATCCACATGAAAAACTCTGTGTAAGAGTCCTTGTTGCCTGCCCAGAAGATCAAAATATCGTCTATGAACCGTTTCCATAGTTTTATGTTGCCATGATAAGGATTTGTCAATGACAATATATGATTCTCTTCAAAATTTGCCATGTAAAGGCAGGCTACACTAGGAGCTATCGTGCTTCCCATATAGGTTCCTTGTGTCTGATGGTAGTGGGTGCCTTTAAACTCGAAGTAGTTTTCGGTGAGGACCTTCTCTGCACATTCCATCACGAAAGTAATTGGTGTATGTGATGACCATTCTGTCTTATTGAGTGCTTCCTCGATCACACCTAGGGAGGCCCTCTGGGGGATGTTAGTATAGAGGGCTTCAACGTCTAGGGTTATCAGGAAATCGATTGATTGGGCCCCTTCATAGTCCTGAAGTAGGCGCAGCAAATCTGTCGTGTCCTGGATATAAGAAGGAATTTCCTTAACCAGGGGCTGCAGAAAATGATCACAGAACTGTGACAACGGTTCTAACACTGAGTCAATGCCAGAGACGATAGGTCGCCCTGGGACTGGTGTCACACCTTTGCGTATCTTAGGCAGCGTATAGAAATACGGAACCCTAGGGTTCTTTTTCACTAGAAAGTCTGCCTCTTTTTTACTCAACCAGCCATGACATTCAGCTGATTCCACCATGCTTGAGATGGACAGTGTAAGGCGTTCTGTGGGGTTTTGTGCGATTTCCTTGTAGTATCGAGTGTCATCTAGTTGTCTTTGACACTCTATGTCGTAGTCTTTGGTGTCCATAAGTACAGTCGCACCCCCCTTGTCTGCCTGTTTGATCGTTAAGGACGGGTCATTAGCCAGTGTGTCAAGGATATTTCTCTCAACCTTGGAAATGTTGCTGTAGTGTGAAAGGTCAGTAAGGTTGTTGATATCTTTCAATACAGCTTGTTCAAACGTGAGGATCTCACTAGGTACCAAGCCACTGTGAGGGATAAAGGTCGAGGGGTTGTGTAACCCAGAGTCTTCACAAATTTCCTGCGGTCTGCCATCAAAGAAGGCATGCAACCTGATTTTCCTGAAGAATTTCTGCAATTCAACGGTCTGTCCTCCGAGGAAGCACTCAATAAGACAGAATGGTCATCACATACACCAATTACTTTCGTGATGGAATGTGCAGAGAAGGTCCTCACCGAAAACTACTTCGAGTTTAAAGGCACCCACTACCATCAGACACAAGGAACCTGTATGGGAAGCACGGTAGCTCCTAGTGTAGCCTGCCTTTACATGGCAAATTTTAAAGAGAATCATATATCGTCATTGACAAATCCTTATCATGGCAACATAAAACTATGGAAACGGTTCATAGACGATATTTTGATCTTCTGGGAAGGCAACAAGGACTCTTACACAGAGTTTTTCATGTGGATCAATAACATCAACCCATACTTACGATTTACGATCACAGCGTCTAATAGCGACATAGCATTTCTGGACCTAAAGAGAAGTATCGAAGGGGGATCCCTAGGTACTACTTTATATAAAAAAAGCACAGATCGTAATAGTCTGTTACATTACACCAGCCATCATCCTAAAGCCTTACGATCTAATCTCCCTTTCGGACAATTCCTCAGGATACGACGTAATTGTAGTACAATGGCCAATTACAAGACAGAGTCCTCTATACTGTCAAGGAACCTCAGAGAAAGAGGCTATCCTACCAGAGAGATCAGAAATTGTAGAAAGAGAGCACAGAACAACAACAGGGAGGGTTTGTTAGAACCAAAAGTAAGAGACCCCCTGACTACTCAACCTATGACCTGTGTGACTACTTTCACACCGGCATCAAACCACTTGAGAAGAATTGTGAGACGTCACTGGTCCATACTCAACACAGGATCACTTGCACTAAACCTACCGAGGTTCGCATTCAAGAGATCCAAAAATATCAAAAACATCTTGATACATACCAGACCTAAAAAGGCCAATAAAACTAATCACCAAACAACGTTGTGGAATCTACCAGCAGTGACTGGCCACTATTCCTGTGGGGGATGCGCAGCGTGCCCATTCACTAAAAAACACAAAAGTATCACCCTAACGGACTCTTTTACGTGGGAAATGAGAGGCCATACAAACTGTAATAGCACGAACTATATATATCTGATCATATGCTCTTGTAATCTCTATTACATTGGCATGACGACCCGAAATATGAAAACAAGGATTTAGGAGCACCGAAGTAACTTTAGGTGCAAGAAAAACAATACAAAAATGTGCAGGCATTTCCTCGAAATGAACCACACCCCAGATTCCTTGCAATGGCTCATCCTTGAGGCTAATCAGAAAATATCCAAACTGTGCTTGTTCTTCAAAGAACAACGATGGATCCACAGATTGTCTTCTGACAGCCTTGGCCTAAATGAAGACATCCCCTGGACCAGCCTCTGATTGACCTTACATAATATTTCACCTAACACTCCACCGTTAAGTCAGTTCTCTGAGTGATTACCAGTGTTTGATTATTCCCCGTCCAAAACCCTAGCCCTCTATACCTAGAAGCTACTCATCTCAGGAGTATGGGTGATTATTGTAATACCTCAAATCTACCATTATTGTTTGGGTTATCAAGCACACAATAACCGGGAATCCTAGTGCACCATTCAAAGATGTCCGCCACTAATGCATTAGTAGATCAGACCCAACACTATCTTGCCTTGATTCCAAACCTGCACACGCAATGCTGGCATATACTATTCGAGTTTTGTCATCATGCCCCTCACTGGGGGTCCCCACCTCATAGTGGTTGTTAATCCCGAGATCGCCACACTACATACTCTATATTTGACACTACAAGATGGCCCCCGCTTGAACGGCGCCTTCTTGAAGGTAATTTCCTCCCCTTTATATCCGGCCGCAACCCCGCCTCTGACCTCCACCCGGATCCAGCGGCGAGGGGTAGGCGCGAGCAGTGCAGCTCAGGAACTCCCAAGTAAGTCAGCGATAGCGTTACTGTATATACAGAAACGAAAACTGGTTTTTCGTCCGTGTTAACATATTACAGCGTTACCATGTACATCGATACGATCAACCGATTGTGTCTACAAGATAACCCTGACTAGACATTATCTAGATTAACATATCCGGGGTGATCATTAACCAACAATTGGTCCCGAAATTCTAAAATAAGGATGTTGACATTTTAGCGGGCACATAAACACGGGATTCTTCGTAAAGTTATCTGTTCTCGACTCGCATAGCGACATACACTTCAGCGGGTGGCCCTTTGAAAATGAGGAGTCTTGTGAGCGATACTAATTTTCCATGCCTTGTTACAACAACGGTTCTTACATTCCTACTGGAACCATTATTGACCTCTACCGGGTCAGACAACTCGCAGAGCATCCTACACAACAACGAGTGTCCCTGCTATAATCAGGAGTCTCTGTATTTTCTCTAACTCGCTATGCGTGTTCACATTAGCGGATTAAGCTTTCCTCATTTAATCATCACAAAACATTTCTGTGGTCCTTACCGGGCATTACAACATTGCTGACCCCGCAATTGGCACGATTACTAATTTTTACACGCCCAATACTTATATCTCACGACTCTTACGTCACATTAAGTGCTAGAATATTTTGGCAATAAATACTAGATTGAGGCATATACACTAGATTTCCCACAAAAAAATGCTATCAGATCAATCACCGCTTACTGTTTATGAGGCACTAAGATCTCTCCCTATATATAGCCATGTGGTGGAAGATCAAACCTGAAGCTTTACCCGCTGGATACTGTTGTTATCTGACTGTTATATATTTTAGGTGAGTTTGGATAATTTGCTGCTAACCATATGTTTTAATGTTTCTCTGGAAATAAATTTTAATGTTTCACTTACACCACTCTCACCGAGTTCCCACCTTTGAGAGTGCATGTACACTTGTGTTAAGGTGAAGTTACACACCTGTTGAATGTACGACTGGCATGCAATACACACAAGGAATACAGTCACCCATGCGAATGTTAATAAACGAATTGTGATATGCTCTTCCTCTCTCCCTAACAGGTATGGACAGTTTAACACAGTTCACATAGAAGAAGGGTAATATAGGAATGTTCCCCCTTCATCCCTAAATTTTTGTAGTACCCCAACTAGTGTACACACATCACACATTAGGGAATTAGAGTAGACAGTTTTTTTCACATTTAAACTTTTGTTAAATAGTCATTTAGGTCCTGAAGAATCGCTTCTTAAAATAACGCCAGCAAGAAACATGTTGACCAGACAATAATAAGATCTGGAGGATATTTGGAACCATAATATTCCTGCACTCTCCTCTAGAAATCCGTTTTTAATTAAAGCAGCGGACCTTCTGAATAAATTGTTCCCGGTACCCCTAGCTTTATTTTAACACACTACTCAACGTCTACCCTCTAGTCTGGCCCCATACCCGCACTTCATCTATACGCTGTTGGGAAAAGATCTCCGCTAAAGAGCCCCTCTATGAGGTGTTGCCCGTTGGGTATTGCACCGCCGACCCAAGGAGGAGCAGGCCCAAATGATGAAGCATGACACCTGAAAGGGTGTGTGAGGGCATTAAATCCAACAAAATGGATCCCCAGGGTTAACTTCGAGTCACCTCCCCATTACCATTCGCATCACAGACTGTATTCACCTCTTCTCCTTCTTAGGAACAGCACGGCAATCTTTGGATATGTACCAGTGGATCATCAAACCGGGAGGTGTGCAATAGCACTTCGGCTGTTGAGAAAATGCCCAAACTCAACGAAGGTTCTGGTATAGGATATGATAGCAATCAACAAAGGAGGGGCCCCTTGAGAAAAACATTTTACACACTGATAGTATATTAGATACAAACACACTTCATTCACTCCAGTGTCACAAATCAGAATCCTCCCAACCCAAACATATCATAAATGGTGTAAATAACAGAAATTAATGTATGTTGAGTTAGTTTGTGAATTTATTATACAGTTATAACATCATATATTAAAAAAGGCGCATAAATATCACAAATTTATAATATTATAAAAACAAAATCTCCTCAAAGATTATACATAATATAATCAAATTTGTACATAAGAGACAGAAAGAAGGAAAAGGAATCAATTGAAAACCATCATAAAGTATTAATCCGATTAGAATCAAATTTGGTGCAACTTGTATCAACTGACAACACACTTAGTAGTTCCTCGGATTTAATGGTGGAATATATGCGTCATGACGCATATATCACACCATTTTTTTTTCTATGACGGTAGCTCGCCTGTGTATTGCAACGGAATGGCTGCAGGAAAAGCCGCTGGCATTTGAGCACTGGCGAGCAAAAATGTATCATTTATATAAATTTGAATGGGGCTTATTTTCGGTTAAAGGTTCCAGGAAGCGAATGATGGGTATAAATATATGGGGAGCTTTCCGTGATTATTAGGAGGTTTATTCTTAAAAAGTGGGATGAATTGAGTTTTTGTCCAACAATTGTTAATTTTTATTTCTCTTCCTCTGTATTGTGATTGAAGGTTATGATCTAAGTTGCCTTCACGTATTTGTTTTGTTAACTTCTATGTATCTATGGTTCATGAATTATATATGGATTTATGTAATCTTGCTGCTGTGATATTATAAATAAAAATTTAAAAAAGAAGAGTGGGAGAGAGAATCTAAGTGTGTAAAAAATGTTCTTGTGAACACTACCAATAAGATTTGGTTCTGTTCAAGACTGCTTTATAGTGACGGATGCCAGTGCTGTAGGGATGGTGCCATTCTGTTACTGGAAGGAAGATGAAGGAGATAGGACCATGGCTCTGTGGAATTTTAGTTCATGTACTGAACATCATCTACGCCATCTTGCAGATTCACGTACGAACATACACGACAGCCATTTTAGGTACCATGGTCTCCCTGTTCACGATCGCCCCGTCAGCACACTTCCCTGACCTTGCAAGCCTTCCCCGCGCACCCTGGCTGCCCCCGCACTCACATGCACAAGTCATGAACCCTCCCCTCCCATGACTCTGTCTCAGGGAATCACACCCCGCGCCTGACCAACACCTCCTTTCCGTCCATGAATACCCCTCCTTTGATGACCCCTTCCTCTGAGCCCGACTGCCTGTACGAACCGCTGGTCATCCTTTAGCCCGAGGATACAGTTTATTGCCCATTACTGTATGCACTCTCCTTTCCTGAAAGGAGCCACTATTGATCACGACCTCCCCATCCCCTGAGATTCGATCAGGCGCACACATTCCAAAGGAATCGGCAGAACATTCAGCTGCGTGATAGCCCCTCCCAATCATATGAGGGGAAAGAGCCCCTACTGTTGTCATGTGTTGGAAGGGGCCGGAACTGGGGGGGTGCCGGTGATGTCGTTCTCATGCTTCACAATGTCCCTGTTGTAATAAAGGACGTTCACATGTCTTAAACCAGTGTATAAAAGACCAGGTCTCAGAGAGGCTGAGAGAGCACCTCAAGACGATACCTTGTTGTCCGATCTGATGTGTTCTACTCCGTCGGAATAAAACTTGTTTCCTGTCTTCCTGTCTCCAGCGCCTGCCTCTTTATTGATTAACCTCGTATGGTATTAGAGGCGTTTTACGCCGGGCAAATTTAACTTAGGAAACTTCTACTGAAGCCGCCTGACCATTTTGAATTGATCTTTATCAATTGGCGTCCCAAACGCGGGGCCCATCAGCGACACGTGGATCCAGTGGGAGAGGTCCCAACGACAGAGTGAACGACTGCAACGATCGGAAGAGCTCCTGTCTGATAGACCCTCGTCTGACAGCCGATCATCTGAACTTCACTGATTCCGAGCAGACCTCTCCCGAGTGATCTACGGTCCTGACTGGGAACCACCAGGAGTGCCACGATAGCAACAGAAAGTAGAGGACGATCGGGCGCTGGAAGCGGAAGACGAGAAACTGTCCATACGGTCCGGGTAAGGTTGTGACACAAGACAAAATTGCGAAATTGATTGATTGATTGTTTGAAAATACTAGTATTACTTATTGACTGTTTTTGAGAAATTCTCTATTTGCAAACAAGCACAGAATTGCCATATTCTGTTTAGTCTTTGCAGATAGTGAAGGGTAGGCAACGCAAAACTTTAACACGTCGTGCCTACTTTTCTCCTCATTGATTGATTGATTGAATCGAGCATTGAATTGTTCGAAGTTGGTTCTCTGAAGGATCTTCTCTGCCCGCAAACGGGGAAGAATAGGAATATTCTCCCTCCCTCTGCCGGTAGTGAAGGGTAGGTAACGCAAACCTTTAACACGTCGTACCTATTTCATTCCTCATTGATTGATTGATTGTCCGAACATTGACTGTTTGGAATTGGTTCTTTTTGGAGGTATTCTCTGTTTGCAAATAGCGTAGAATAGAATATTCTGTCCATTCTTTGCAAATAGTGAAAAGATAGGTAGTGCAGGCTTTTGCCCCCCATTGTAACCCGTCATGCCTATCTTCTCCCCATTGGTTCATACTTGGGTCAACCCGGACCGCTTATTAGAGATGAACCATCCAGCTCCACTGGAAGGCACCCCTAATAAGGACATGTTTACTAAGCAAGGACTAGTCGCTATAGCTTATAGTAAGTTATGGCATAAATATACAAAAAAGGATCCTAAAAGTCAGTGGCCACTGATAGGTTCTTTTGACGAAAAAAAAATAAAAACACTAGAAGCAGCTGTAAAAATAAATAAGGTAACGCCCACTATGCTTGATAGTATTGGCATGTGGCGCAAAGAAGCAGAACATCGCAGGAAAAGAGAGGAAGCGAAAACAGTGAAAGAATTACGAAAAGCAGCCCATCTGGCCGCAAAAGAACTAGACGAAGAAATAAGAAGAAGAGAGGAAGTTAAACAAACGCAAGAATCAGGACTGGCAGGCCAATGCCCTGTCAGGACCACCTCTGCGCTCTACCCGGAGATGCCCTCCAAACAGCGGGCAAATGACGAGTTACTACTCGGTCTTCCAATTATCTACATGCCTCCTCCTTATGCTCCCAGCCAGCCTCTAGCACAACATTCACCAGTTCAGAGTGCCGGTGTGGGTGACTCTAGCGCTAGTGCCCCGGCTCTTACGGCCTTCACACCAGCCGCATTGGTAACAACAGCAGATGAACATGAGACTAGCAGGCACCTAACAGCCAGACCAAATAGGTTGAGCAAAGATGAGCGGGATGGAATCGACAAAATAGCAAAAACATTGGTAGAACGGAAGGAGAGCGAGGAATATACGATGAATATGCACAATTCACATGCCGGAAGTCACAGACGGCATTTCATTTTACGGTTCAGCTACCACACCCTGAACGCATATGAGGATAGGTACCAGAATAAGGGTCCTGCAAAACTGACGACTCTATATAGAAGGGTCGATGTTGGAGATGGGACTGAGAGCGATGTGACGGACCTCTTCATGCAAACGCTTGAGGTCTTCCGCCACCTCGCGGAACAGAAACCAGAGGTCAAGATCACAGTCTCTGAGACGATTGAGCCCTCATTAGGAGCAACCAACACTATGATGCCTATCAGAGAAGCCGCCCCCTATTGGGTTCCCCCAAGAGGTCAGGGAACAAACGATGATATCAACCACGCAGATGCAAAAGGGAGGGTTGTGTACAACTGGGTTTACCAACCATGGGATCGGCAAGATATTTTAACTTTTAGACAAACCCTGCCCGATTTACGAAAGAACCCTACAGCATTTTATACCGAACTAGGCACAGCCTTGGGCTCAACCATAATGACTCTAGCGGACATGGATTTGTTTTTCGGGTTGTGTCTGCCGGCTGATGTGTGGAAGCAAATCCGGAAAGCCGACCACACAGATCTGTTCGGACACACCTGGACAAAACTCGATGAACTAGATAGGCAGCGAGAGCCCGGAAAGAAACCGGTAAAAGACATACTGGAACTCCCCGACAAAGTAGTACAGAAGCTAAAGACGTTAATCCCAGAAAAGAAGGTAGACTGGTCGATAGTCACGGCTTGTCGTCAGAAACCTCAGGAAGATGTATCAGAATATTTCTCCCGATTTGAAACAGTGTTCTCCGACTACAGTGGCCAAGATATGACCACCGCAACCGGACAACACCTATTCGTGCAAAACTACGTAAAAGGGCTATCACAAGAGGTCTTCCAAAAGTTACAGACGAGTGAGAGTAGTTGGGGAGCCTCCAAACCTGCAGCTATCCTTCAGATGGCTCAGTATTACGAACACCAAAAGAACGAGAACGAAAGGGCGAATGAGAAAAAGAAAAAGGACTTAAAGGAACGAGTGATGATTGCCCAATTGCATGAAGTAACTACAGGAAGGGAACTATATAGGGGAAACTACCAGTCGAATGCCCCTAGGAATTCGGCCCCTAGAGACCGAAACTCCACACCTGGCGCTCCACGAACCGACCTCGATGAGAACCAGTGTGCATTTTGCAAAGAATTTGGACATTGGAAGTCTCAATGCCTGGCCCTCCGTGAATTGATTAAAAATAAAGAGACAAGGGACTTGACAAATGGCTCCAAAACTGGAGGGCAGGGACGAGGGCAGACCCGCGACACCACCAATGACCGATCTGGCAGACCAAACACATTTGACCGTCCCCGACAGAATCAGTGCCAACAATCCGACTGCGACAATGCTCACGACTCTGCATAGGACTGCCAGGGGCAAGGGAGGGATCCAGTCGAGCTCTGTGTTGACCAGCAAGGTCCTTACGTCACTGCTAAGGTCCTGGGTACAAAGTCTCAATTTTTGGTAGACACTGGAGCGACACGTAGTGTATTATCAAAACGACTGATTCCAAGGGCACCCTTGTCTGGCTCACACATTACCTCGATAGGTTTCGATGGAACGCCCTCCACTAATCCCCTGTCTGTACCTCTCTCCTTTGACCTAGGAAACAATCCCACTGACACCACGTTTCTGCTCTCCTCCAACTCCCCTGACGCCATTATGGGTATTGATTTACTGAAACATTTCCGAGCTACTATTAGGTGTTCCCCGGATGGAGTCCGAGTCATCCTGTACGACAACCCGAGCATGTCCAGACCCTACCCCGCACGACATATGTACGCCATAGCAGATGCTGACCTATCCTTGCTCGATACCCTACCCCTGTACCTATGGGCCAGAAACGACTCGGATGTAGGACGAATGATGATCGATCCTGTACACATAACTGTTCGACCAGATGCAATACTCCCGAAACTCCCACAGTACCGGATATCGCCCGAAGGCGAGAAGGCATTGGTAGCGATTATTCAGTCCTTGGTGGATGCAGGAGTGGTAGAGGAAGTGGTTAGTAATGTCTGCAATAGCCCTATCCTACCCATTGTTAAGAAGCAAGGTGAGGGAGATGAGAAAGCGTACCGCTTCATCATCGACCTGCGAGAAGTCCACAAAGTGGTGGTGCCACAGTACCCCGTAGTCTCAGACATCGCCACCATTCTGACTCTCATCCCGTCCACTGCCACCACCTTCACCGTTATTGATCTTAAAAATGCATTTTTCTCTATCCCCATCCATCCAGACAGCCGTTATCTCTTCGGCTTCACTTTAAAAAAACGTTCATACCGATTTTGTAGAGCTCCCCAGGGCTACACTGAAAGTCCCAGCATTTACAGCCAGGCCCTCAAAAGACAGCTGGACGCCGTCCAGCTACCAGATGGAGTGGTGTTGATCCAATATGTTGACGATATCCTTTTGGCGGCCGACACCACTCCACTTGCAATCACAGCCACTATCCAACTCTTGCACTTTCTCGCGGAGAATGGCCACAAAGTCTCCAAAAAGAAACTGCAGTTCTGTCAGCCCCAAGTAACATACCTAGGACACCTCCTGTCCAAAGAAGGGAGGAAACTTACGCCCGACCGAATCCAAACCATCCTAGACACCCCCATTCCAAAAACACAGAAGCAAGTCCGTTCATTAGTGGGCCTCACTTCTTTCTGCCGACAATGGTTACCAAATTTCAGTCTCATTATAAAACCCCTACTTTCCCTGTTGGCCAAAGATGTTCCGTTCCCACTCCCGTGGACTCCCGAATGCCAAGCATCCTTTAAGGAGTTGCGGGATGCCCTTTGCTCGGCACCCGTTCTAGGAACACCAGATTACTCCAAGCCCTTCTCCCTCTTCACTCACGAAAGGGAGGGATGCGCATTGTCTGTTCTAACCCAGCCCATCGGCGCCAAACAGCGCCCTTGTGCCTACTTCTCTGCCACTCTTGATCCAGTCGCCAGAGCTCTACCTGCCTGCCTTCGAGCAGTAGCCGCTGCTGCTGTCTCTATCCGCCAGAGTGAGGGAATTGTACTTTCAAACTCTCTCACGGTATTAGTGCCCCATGCAGTTGACACCCTTTTGAACCAGACCAAGACTCAACACCTGACTAGTGCATGACTGACAGGGTACGAATTGACTCTACTTGCACCCCACATCACCCTGAAGAGATGCACGACATTGAACCCTGCTACACTGTTACCCTTGCCCGAAAACGACTGTGTGACTCTCACGGACGAACAGACTAGGAGTAGAATTGACCTCCGAGACATTGCTTTTACAGATCCTGATGGAGAGCTATGGGTAGATGGCTCTTGTATCAAACTCCCAGACGGCACCACTTCTGCTGCCTATGCGGTGACGACAGCTCGAACAGTAGTTGAAACAGCTTGCATCACACAACGATCCGCACAGGCAGCAGAACTAATTGCCCTCACACGAGCATGTATCATAGCAGCAGGAACCACGGCAAACATTTACACGGACAGCCAGTACGCCTTCGGGGTGGTTCATCATTTTGGGCTCCTGTGGAGGGAAAGGGGATTCCTGACGTCCCACGGTACGCCCATCCTTCACGGAGATTTAGTCTCCGCCCTGATTGAAGCAGTTCTTCTCCCCAAACGATTAGCAGTGATCAAATGCCAGGCACACAAGAAGGTGACAGATTTAGTTGGACAGGGAAACGCACTAGCCGACATCACTGCCCGAACCACAGCTGAGAATAGGACAACGACACACATATATGTGACCAGGTCGCAAGCAGAAAAATGGACTGACGCTAGGGAAACGATCAGGGACATCCAATCGGCCAGCACACCACACGAATTGACTGAGTGGGCACGGGTGGGTCTAAGGGATGATGAAGGCTGCTGGCGGACAAAAGACGCGAACAAATGGTTGCTGCCTGATGCATACTTGATCCCCATATTGACAATGGCACACTCCCCTGCACACATAGGCTCTGCCCCCATGATTGAACTCATTTCCAAAGTCTGGCACAACAGCAAGATCCCCAACTCGGCCAAACGCCTAGTCCAGCAGTGCCTTATCTGCTTACAACACAACCCCAGGAAAGGAACTGTGGTACCCCGGGGAGGGTTTGGGATCCCCGACCACCCCTTTGAGGTCCTCCAGATGGATTACATCCAATTAGAGAGGTGCCAAGGCTTGAAGTACGTATTGGTCATTGTATGTGCCTTCAGCAAATGGGTGGAAGCCTATCCGACCCGTGATAACACTGCCATGACTACTGCCAAAGTACTACTGAAAGAGTTTTTCCCTCGCTACGGCCTTTGTCGAATTTTATGGAGCGACAATGGCCCCCACTTCATAGCTGAAGTTATCCAATTAATCCTGAAGGGGTTGGGGGTAAAACAACGGTTCCATGCGGTCTTCCACCCCCAATCCGCTCACCTGGTTGAACGACACAACGCTACACTGAAACTGAAACTGTCAAAAATAGTGGCCACCACAGGACTTAAGTGGCCAGATGCCCTTCCACTGGCATTACTGTCGATGCGCTCCACTCCCACTAAGCATCACTTGACCCCCTACGAAGTTGTGTTTGGGCGGCCTATGAACCTCTGGACTGCGCCCAAACCGACCTCCATTCACGACGTCTCCGACGTCCTGCTGTCAGATTATTTATACAAGTTAACTAAAACATTGTCTGTCATTCATCAACAGGTGCAGCAGGCCATCCCGGATGCTTCCAGGGGTCCCGGTCACGATATCCAACCGGGGGACTACATCCTGATCCGGAACTTTCAACGAGCGAAGAGTCTGGAACCCCGGTGGACGGGCCCCTGGCAAGTACTGATCACCACTCGGATGGCTCTTCGAGTGGAGGGGAAAAAGAATTGGCTACATGCGCACCACTGCAAGAAGGTTTCCTCGACCCTGGCCACACCAGACAACGTCAGCACCCAAGAAGAGCTCCTGAACAAAGACCGACCATCACTGAACTGCTATCCTGTTACCGAGGCACTTGAACTTGCAAAACACTCTGATCCCACTGTGCCATCTCGAGAAGGGTATTTCCTGCGTCGAAAGGAGGGAGCTTCGGCTAAGTAGGCCACTGACTAAGTTAAAAATCTCAGAACGGTGACCCAAAGCAACCAAGGGTTACCCGGAGAGAAGCTAAACAAAGTCTGTGGTTCTGCCCACTACCGAGCACCTTGAAGATGAAGATGATGGAAGCGCCAGATAAGAAGATGATGGAAGCGCCAGATAGGAAGACGTCGGAAGCAACAGGAAATACCCACTACAAGAATCCAAAGACTGACAATTTGCACAAATCAAAGACAATCGCTTTCTTCATTGTCTTCCTCTTTTGCCTCCTCCTCATGACTTCCTTCTGGATCTTGGAGGAAAGCACACCCGCTCACCAAATGTTGCCAACCACTGTCCAGCCAACCACCATGAAAGAGCACCACCTGATCACCCTTTCACCTCAGCTCCGAGAAAGGCGTAGGGAGTTCTGGAACA
Organism: Lissotriton helveticus; assembly: GCF_964261635.1. Taxonomy (NCBI): domain Eukaryota; kingdom Metazoa; phylum Chordata; class Amphibia; order Caudata; family Salamandridae; genus Lissotriton; species Lissotriton helveticus. The sequence continues at coordinate 396,171,357 of NC_136059.1, forward strand.
ATTCCTTCGTACAACTGTTGCACCAGCACAACCTTGCTGCGAATGCCACGAACTGCTGGATCTGTGGGTTGCTCCCACATGCTACCGGACACTCCATCCCCTTCATCCCTTCTCCTTTCTCAGTTCACGGCTCCTGCCTCGCCTGGTTGATCCTCATGCAGGAAAGCCACAAGGACAACGCCACTTCTGGTCAGACAGTGTCGCACTTCTACTATGGGTTCTGGCTGAACAAAACAGGAAAACCCTTTTGTCCTGCAATTTCAGGTTCAACCTTCATTACGAACATCCCTGCCAAAGAAAGGGTCGAAATGCAAGTGCTCCACAATCCAGCCAGACCCACCTTCTCCCACCTGCGGAAACAAACGGCTGCCACCCTGACCGTGGCCCTGTCTGTCATCAATGTCACAGGACTCATATGCCTCAAAGGACAAGGAACGCAGCTGGTGGGTCACAGTTCTTGTCGCATCACCAAAACATTGGTCTCAGCTGACCCCCCTCCTTTGTTGCTTCCCCGAATATGTACTTTGTTTGTGGCACCAAAGCTTACACCTGGCTCCCAAAAGGCTGGAGGGGTACGTGCTACATCGCCTTCATTCTTCCTCCCACGTATGTGGCTCCAGCCAACCACCACCGGCAAAAGCGCGCCGGAGATGTTGAACAAGCCGACTCCACCGGAGCACAGTTCCTGGATGCAGCAAAGGGACTTGTTCCTCTGTGGGGACCAATGGCAAATAGCCGCGCTATCCGACACCTGACTCAGGCAGTAGAAACAACAATTAACATCACCGCTGGCATCCTTGCCAACAACACGGCTGAGCTTCAGGCAGTCCGCCTGGTGGCTCTTCAAAACCGTCTTGTTCTAGATGTGGTTCTGGCCGACCGTGGAGGTGCATGCCGCATCATCGGCTCCAGCTGTTGCACCTACGTGCCAGATAACTCACCTTCAGTCTACAAAGCAATCAAACACCTCCACAGACTGTCCTCAGAGGTTCACCAGGAGCAGGAAGGATGGTCGCTTGGAGGCTGGTTCTGGGACACTTTGAAGAACTGGGGATGGAGACTGTTTACGTTTATATTGATACCAATCATGATACTGTGTGGGTGTTGTTTAGGTATTCAATGTTTACCACCTTTATGTGCACTCATTTCCAACTGTATGTGCCCAAAGACTTTGAACTTTAAACCTGAGCACATGAGTCCACTATACGAAATAGAGGTGCGTGGTCTCATGGGGATTGATCCAAACTGACAAGCTGGCGAGACATGTTAAAGGGAGGACTGTGGAATTTTAGTTCATGTACTGAACATCATCTACGCCATCTTGCAGATTCACGTACGAACATACACGACAGCCATTTTAGGTACCATGGTCTCCCTGTTCACGATCGCCCCGTCAGCACACTTCCCTGACCTTGCAAGCCTTCCCCGCGCACCCTGGCTGCCCCCGCACTCACATGCACAAGTCATGAACCCTCCCCTCCCATGACTCTGTCTCAGGGAATCACACCCCGCGCCTGACCAACACCTCCTTTCCGTCCATGAATACCCCTCCTTTGATGACCCCTTCCTCTGAGCCCGACTGCCTGTACGAACCGCTGGTCATCCTTTAGCCCGAGGATACAGTTTATTGCCCATTACTGTATGCACTCGCCTTTCCTGAAAGGAGCCACTATTGATCACGACCTCCCCATCCCCTGAGATTCGATCAGGCGCACACATTCCAAAGGAATCGGCAGAACATTCAGCTGCGTGATAGCCCCTCCCAATCATATGAGGAGAAAGAGCCCCTACTGTTGTCATGTGTTGGAAGGGGCCGGAACTGGGGGGGTGCCGGTGATGTCGTTCTCATGCTTCACAATGTCCCTGTTGTAATAAAGGACGCTCACATGTCTTAAACCAGTGTATAAAAGACCAGGTCTCAGAGAGGCTGAGAGAGCACCTCGAGACGATACCTTGTTGTCCGATCTGATGTGTTCTACTCCGTCGGAATAAAACTTGTTTCCTGTCTTCCTGTCTCCAGCGCCTGCCTCTTTATTGAATAACCTCGTATGGTATTAGAGGCGTTTTACGCCGGGCAAATTTAACTTAGGAAACTTCTACTGAAGCCGCCTGACCATTTTGAATTGATCTTTATCAGGCTCAGAGTTCTTGATCTTTATGTGGAGCAGAGTCAGACTATTTAACAATCGAGAGAGGAGTTTAGAGTGTTTTTGGGCCATATGGAAGTTGAGGTATTTAATTTGGGGAAAGAAATGTATGGTTGTACAGAACATTAACTTTTGGTCGAAGTATTAATGAGAACGGGGTTGGATGCTGTACCCATGCACATTAGCAGAATCACTATAAATTTAGAGGAATGTATTTTAAAGGTTCATGTAACAATGGCATATTGTCTGTCAAGATTACATTCTTGCAGATTTGGATGATGAGGAACAAGTGAAAGTATGCTCAATTACCAATGGAGTTGTCTCACAAAACGAATAGTAGGAAGCACTTGAAGGTGATGTAGCATTCATAAAGTATGTTCATAAAGGAGGATCGCATGAGAAGAGATTGCTGGAATTAGGGGCTCATTGCAGAATGAGAGATGAGCTGTCACTGGATGATGGTTTAATACTGATAGAGAAAAATGTTATGCTGATGGCTTGTGAGGGTCATGGCTAGGCATAGACCCTCAAATTGAAATATTTGTGAGGAACTGTAGTGAATGCATGAGTATTGACAACATTTTCAAAATAATAAATCTACCAATGGAGTGTGAAACATTGCCCAATAAGTGCTGGGAGGATATTGCTGTGGATATTGTGGGTTCCTTGCTGTTGGAGAGGTTGAGCTTTTACCTATTGGTTTTACTAGATCAATTCCCTTGGAGGATTGAGGTTGGTATTGTAGTTAGCATTGAAACAAAAAAGGTCACAGATTTCTTGAGAAAGGTTTTTCTCAAGATGGATTTCCTAACTGCAATCTGACTGACAATGGGTCTCAATTTGTTTCTAAGGAGATGGACGAATTTTTAAGCTCGGCAAGATTAAAAATAGGAAGTTAGAAGTTAGAAGCTTAGTACAATCTGGAAGGAAATGGCCATTTAGAGAGACTCTATAGAGCAATCAAGGAATGCATACAATTAGAGACCAGTGTGGGGAGAAATTGGGTAGATGGTTTATTGAGGTTCTTATGTGCTTATAGATTTACACACGGGATTGACCAGGCCAGGCCAGGAATGATGTTGTGGGGGCAGGGCTACAGTACCAATGGAAAAGTGAAAATGGGATGAGAAAGGAAGAAACATATGTAACTGTTTTCAAGATAAAGTATGGTGCAAAAAAGGCTGTTGCTTTTCATAACTTTAAGGTTGGATAGGTGGTTCTAAAACTCCATTGCCTTCCAAGTTTTCTGATATATACTGAGTTGTCAAGTTGTTTCATAAGGCTGTCAAAGTAAATGACGAGAACATATGGAATCTGAAACATGTTTTACATATATATTGTGGGTTGCATAGATAGATAATCAATAGATTTAGCATAGATAGATAATCAATAGATTTTCAAAGATAGATAGATAGAGCTGCATAGACAGATAGATAGATAGATAGATAGATAGATAGATAGATAGATAGATAGATAGATAGATAGATAGATAGATAGATAGATAGATAGATTGATTTCCACACCCATCTGAATAGATTGAGTTGTGCTTCACTAGATGCTAAAAATATAACAACCTAATACAGAACAGTTTCAAATGGACACAAGCTGATATGCTGTGAAATAGCAGCAATAAAATACAGGCCTCTCCAAAAGGAATTACAACAGCATTAGTAGCAGACAGGATGTGATTGTTGGAATGCTCCTTCTCCTACATCAAAAACAGCACGAAGAGCTGGTAGACAGTTTCTGCTTTCACATCAGGATCTGAACGTAGAAAGAAAAGGTAACACTAAAATAATTATTAAGCAACATTGACATTGGCAGAAAGGGAATTACTTTGTGTGCGGATGTGCTTTTTGTGAAAGGGGATAATGGTGCCACTCACAATGAAGTTAGCCAGTGGCCGAAGCAGGCTGATCCACTGCTCCATGCTTTACGCTGTAGTGGGTCTAAATAAATGTGAATAACACAACAAAAGATTAATTAATGAAGAGAGCTGGCCGAAATTCCCTTTAAGTAAATTATACATACAATCTTAGTAAAGTTAATAGGTCTTGGCTAATACCAAACCTAAATAAATGTGCGGTTGGATAACTATTAACAACAGCTGCCAAATGCTGTCCTTACAGCAAGGAACAGGCCACTGTGGTACCGTGATGGCATTCAATAAATTCAGGGCGCAGTTGAGTTCTACAGGTTGCAGTGGTATAGATAAAATGGGTGCATGGGCCTAATTGAAATGCCAGCAAAGGAGGAAAATTCAGTTAAAAAAGGTAGAACAGCAATGCCCTCGCACACAACATCCATTACCTAAGAAACCGAACAGGATTGCAATTGTCTTAAATTTTGGTTCTATGCATAGAATGTTGTAAACTTCTTAACCACTGTTGAAATACCGCGATTGTTTTGCGCGAGGGCATTGCTGTTCTATATTGTCCCGTAGGTTAGGTGACTGACCTACTTTAGAGCGGTTAAGGGGTCTTATCCGCTCGCCTTTCCGCACCACGCCTTAACTTAGCAATCAGTACACATTAACGTTCTCACTATGCAGTGCGCCCAACTTTTTCTGAAACACTAAAAACCCCACTTGTTGTATCAGTTAAAAAAGGTGTTGGGACACAGTTAACTTGAATGAAGTGTGGAATCCCGCTTAGAACTGGGGCACTGTTAACTCAAATGTAGAGCACAGTTCAGTACTCCGGTGGGCAAAAACATAATTTAATGAATTACATGGCACAGATTAGCAGTGTGCAAAGCATGCCGTTCACTGACATGTGAGGTGCATAGGGTACAGTTCACTAGGGACACCCTTTATTCAGAAGATTGAGTGCAATTCACCAGGAAGCATGAGAGCTGTTGTCTCTAATGGAGGTAAGAGCGCAGTTCACCTGAGTGCTGTTGCCACGCTTCACTCATAATCATAAAAAACAGCTCACTTGAAAACCAGTGGAGGGGGCAGGATAGTAGGCCTTGCACGCAAGAATAGATGGCATGTACCCTTGAAGATATTTGGTGGAGCTGGATGGTGGGAGGGCTTTAGTTCTCAGCCCTGTCCAGGACATGAAGGGATGAAGGGCTGAAAAGCGGACAGGTCACAGGATTCTGTATTTGCAGATACACCCTTTGCCACGGATCCCAGAGACGCAAACTACAATTCCATCAAATTCTACTCCTTATCCACGTTTCAAAGATAATATAGTAAAAGGGGTTATTTAGCTCAGAGGCAAGACCTCAAAGGAATAATATAGCTGAAAGGCTTGAATTCCAAAGGCGGCTGACTGTTACAAGTGTACAATGGAAACAAATGTTTTTTTCATGATGAAAAATCGTTCAGGTCAATAGACATATTTTAAGCATGAAAAAAGTTAATTTCCTTTTTTCCCATAAAACGACGATGTGCCTAGCGTGAGTGACCTGATAGTCAAGAGATGTAAACTCACCCTGTAACTTCCTTCTGAGGATTGAGGGTTGACATATATCCTGAACCATTGGGACTACCCGTATTGACAGGTGGCTCGTGTGGCGTGTGCTGGATGCATGCCAGTGGAGCACTATGTCTGGATTGCATTATGCTGCTTTATAGAGACTTCTATCTGCAAATTCCTCACCTTTTGTATAGTCCACAGGTACCAGACTGGATCCAGATTTTTTTCAGCAGTACCTTGGTATGACTTGGATTCTGAGCTCCCTTTGTGTCCTCAGAGACATGTACTTTGAAATTTTCTTCAGTGTGCACCTCCAAAAACAACAGATTTTAAGCCCTGTAGGACTGTTGCAAACAAATGCCTGTGACCGATCCCCACCAGGTATGACTGTGGTTTCTGGGGTCCGGCCACGAGCTACTGCGGGTCAATGAACCCAAAGTCCAATGGGAACCCTTGCGAGAGGACTCCCATTGACCACGGTTTGATTTGTTCCTCCACGCACACTGGACCAATCCACACAAGTTGCACAGTGTTTTCATCGGCACAAGTGGGGCAATGCTAAGTGGGAGGAATTTTGCGGATTCCTGTGGATTGCAGAAGTTTCCAACACAGAAATGTAAGGAAAATGTGTGATTTCAGGCAAAGTTTGAGGTTTGCAGGGCATTGTGTGTAAGAAAACCCTGTGGGATTAATGCAAGGCACACCTCGCTGGAGCTCCCTGGAGCCCCCTGGTTGTCTAGTTTTCAAAAATATCTGTGGTTGCGAGGTTTTCATGGGTGGCGGCCGAGCACGGCCCCCACCCATGTGCAGCTACCCCTATTGCTGATGTCTCCACATAGCACTTTAGGGCCCTTTGTGTCAAGGTCTCCTGGCCAAGCCACACAAGTGAGGTACCATTTTTATCCGGAGACTTAGGGAAATGCTGTGTGGTAGGAAATGTATGGTTCCCCACAGATTCATGAAGTTTTCCTCACGGAAATGTGAGGCAAATGTGCTTATTGTTGATGGGAAAATGGCGTGGGATGTATACGAAGCAGACCTCCCTGGACTACCCTGAATGTCTAGTTTTCTGGGTCTAGTAGGTTTTCCAGGTGGCAGCATACCCACGCCCACAAAGTACAGCCATTCACTATTGCAAGTGGGACAGTTTTGGGAGTTAGCCACACTCTCCTGGACCATATGTAAAAACAATACCCAAAAGAATCAAGGGCCATATGTATCAAGCTATCCTTTTGCGATTCTGAATTTGCGATTTTTCGCTAATCTGCTAATTGGAAACTCAGTTGCAGCTTGATGACATCACAACCAGGAAGTGTGACTACCCTTGCTGCACCTGAGTTGCTGAATCACAGTCAGAGAGAAGGAGTGGTGGAGAGGGAACTCTGCAGTGGTGAACGGAATGGCAGACACAGCCAGCCAGGAACCACAGCAGCAGCAGGGGGAAGGCCAGAGGAAGAGAAAGCAAAACTTTTCTGAGGCAGAGTTGGAGGTGCTAATCCAAGAAATGGTGGTCAGCCATGAGTAACTATTTGGAAAAAAATCACTCAGGGCGCCTGAGACACGCAAGCTGCGCATATGGGCAGAAATCCAGCAGAAAGTGAATGCTGTTGGTGTGACACACAGGAGTGTGGAAGACCTAAGATAGCACTGGTATGATATGCGCCAGCGCTTAAGGAGAAGGTGGCTGCTAGGTTGGAGCAGTCCAGGAAGACCGGTGGAGGGACCTCCACAGCCACTGACCCCGCACCTCTTGAGGAACTGGTGGAGGGGACCCTGCTACCTGAAAGTGTAATGGGCGTGGCTGACATAGGCAGCTCCGAGCACCCGGTACCAGGACCAGGTAAGAAGCATGCCATCACACCCCTGACACCCCCCACTTCCCCCGCACACCCCCAGCAGTGACCCAGGGGCAGGACAAAATTAGTAGTCCAGTGCAGGTACACAAGCACACACTGCAATGCATTATGGGAGATCTAGTCTCATGCACATTACAGTGGTACATTTACACCCAGCCAGTCCCCAATAGCATGTGCACTTCAGGAAAGGTCATAAAGTGAAGGAGGACCCCGCTCAGACTTGTAGGGGACTGGGGGGGAAAAAACGTTTAAAAGGACATAAAGGCGTCCCCACCGAGAATGGACCGATGATCAATGTCCAGTAGCAAGAGTCATCACTCAAGTGGAAACTAATTATCTTTAACACAGCATGCCATCAATTGGGCGGAAAAGGTAAAGTTACAATGTTGTATCTTAAGTTTCTTGTGGGAGATTCAAAGTTTTTACAGATCCCTAGGAACACACTCACATTGCTTGCAATAGTCTAATACACATTTCAAGAGTGAACTTCAAACTAATAGAATTCAATTTCTAAAAAGCTAGAGGAAAAACTTTGTATATCAAAAAAGCATGCATAAATTCAAAAGAGAGAGAGAGAGATGTATTTTCCACGCTATGTCTTGTAAAAATATATATTGCACTTTATTACATCACATTTATTTCATAATTTTACAATATTAAAATCACATGATCACACATTTAAAAAGTTCATCTTTTTTAAAAAAAAACAAAGAATCAAAACAGTCGACGCGGCGTTTCGGTATTTTTGATGGTAGACCTTCCTCAGGACTGATTCTAAATCAATTTAAAAAAAACATAGCGTTACCATACTTTTATGGGTATAGGATAAACATACATCTCTATTATCCTCAAATATTGTCATACCTCTATTTACATGTTGCTTAATATACTATGGTCTCCTCTCATTTATTCTGTACTATTTTGAACACTGTACTGTACATTTTATGGAAAGACTTAGTATTTTCTCATGAAGTTATCTAAACAACATATCAACATTCTATAACCCTATTCATATTCCTGTTACAAAACTAACAGAGTTTACCTTTTCCTTGGACATCATGCCCACTGCTGTTAACATTTTACTAACCCATAGTATATAAAGATCTCGTGTTCTTAAATACCTTATTCATTGAAGATGTTATTCCTTCAATAAATGGTCATATTGCCTTCCCATCTATCAATTGTGGGTTTTGGGATCATAGACCGTGTTACACCAGGTAAGATTATACTGTTCCTGTGTAGGGTAAACAATATCTAAATTTAATTGTTGCATATCGTTTTCTGATTTTGTAGAGTTACTGTTTTTACACTCTATGATACAAAAGAGTCTACCTCTATAGTAGGGGAGATTTACTCAAACTTCCATGAAGTAGTTGGTTTTACCCTCCATTCTTCCACTCAGCACGTATCTTTCTGTTGAGTAGGATAAAAAAATATATATATATGTAAACTGAAACCCATTTTTCCGGCCTATTCATTTGCTACTGTTATGATAGTTCACATCTCTGATCTCTTAATGTACCTGGTTTTATTATTAAGTATGCCGTATCTTTGACTACCAGGAGGAGCCACCGTTTTCAGATTACTGGTTGCTGTCTCTTTCCCTTTATGATTTGGGTGTTGAGTATGGGTTCAGGATCAGTGCAAGGATCCGTTTTAAATTCGGTCCGTTTTCATGCTCTAAACAAATAGAAAGCAGATGACCACCAATGAGCTATTTTTTATGCATATTAGTTCATTACCATCACGATCTGGTCTTTCCCTTCTCTTAAGGTTACCCATATATACAAGGTTCTTGGGGTTTATCTATTACCTCCCCCTTGTTTTAAGAAAACCTTTCTGGCCATTCCTAACTCTTGTTGTTGAAAAAGTTTCACCCGATCACCTGAGCGCTCGGGATGCCGCTCTTCGTAATATTGCATAGCCTGGCTTAGTCTTATCACTCACCCAAAGCCTTCGAATCGGCCTCCCCGCTCCTTTCTCTCCTGGCAGTCCGTCCGTGTGGTATACAGTCAGCTTATCCTGAGTTTAGAAGACGCCGGCTTTTGATTTTACTCGTCATTTTATACAAGGCCCTCTCTCATTGGTTCGTCGTGTACTAGTCCCTCATTGGTTGGAAACTAGCCAATCACCTTGCTGTTGCTATAGCGATTGAACGCGTTTTCAGTGCTGCGTTGTTATAACCTCCGCTATCACATTCTCGCGGACTCGTTCTCATTGGTGCCTCTCTAATCCCTCATTGGTGAAATAATGTCCAATCACCTGGGTGTTACTATGGCGATTTGACGCGTTTAAGTTCAGCACCGCGTTCTTTTCCCGATCGGAAATGTGAATACACACTGAGAGCAGCTCCTCACAAGATTCCAAACATCATTACACCATTGTAGAATTGTGATGAGGCCACTACCACCGTGTAGTTACATCCCCTCTCCGCCTCTATTCCTTAGTGGAGTACACGGGAATACTCATTTCTGCTCATGTCTTATTTCCTTATGATCATAAAGTCCCCATCACTTTACATTCTTGGGGAAATTATTCTAAGGCTAGTACCAAATATGACCTAGGGTGTTTCTCATCTAATGACCCTTTCCCAATCCTCTCTTGAGTTTAGGCCACACCTCACACTATTCAGAGTGGACATAAAGAATTGTTCCCTACGCTTCCTTTTATTGTCCTGGTTGCCGCCTCTGATACTACTCGTTATTTTCTCCAGACCACACCATTTCAGATCATTAATCGTATGGTTGGCCGCCCTCCAATGTTCCGTAAGGGGTGCACCTACTTTGTTCGTTCTTAGGGCTGAACGATGTTCATTAAGGCGAATCCTAAATTCTCTGGATGTTTCCCCTACATAATATTTTCTGCAAGGACATTGAATAAGATAAATGGCGTTCTTTGTTCTGCAATTCATGAAGCTTTTGATGTTGATGGTTTTGTCATTAGCTGTAATTTTATCGCCCCTGATTATACTGGCACAGTTTGCACATCTCCCACAAGAAACTTAAGATACAACATTGTAACTTTACCTTTTCCGCCCAATTGATGGCATGCTGTGTTAAAGATAATTAGTTTCCACTTGAGTGATGACTCTTGCTACTGGACATTGATCATCGGTCCATTCTCGGTGGGGACGCCTTTATGTCCTTTTAAACACTTCAGGAAAGGCAAATACAAGACACATGTAATCCCAAACAGTGATATTTAATAATTGTCAAGTGCAAGTGAGAACAGTTAATAAATGTGTGCATTTACGTCCACAGCACCATCTGGAACACAGCCTACAGGCAGTGGAAGACAGGGCGATTACCCAAACATAGAAGCAGCAGGGCAAGAGGAGGACACAGAGGAGGAGGACAGCCCCGTCAACCCTCCAAAGCGCCACAGGAGACATGTAATCCCACCACTACCCCCATTGGAGGACGAGGGCAAGGACAGCAATGGCGATGTGCACCCTGAGCCAACACAGCCACAGTGACAACAACGTGCACGTGCTGACCCAATCCCACCAGTCCCAACCAGGCGCAGGTCGCGCACATCCAGCAGTGCTGCAGATCCAGGGGATGAAACAGTCTTTGGCGGCCTGAAGATGCACATGTTGCACGTACAACGCCTGCAAGCAAAAAGTATCAAAGCATTACAGAGGGAAGTGAGCGAAGGCTTCAGGGGCATGACGGTGCCCTGGAGGCACTCTGTGCAGAACTCAAGGCTGACCGTGCTGCTAGGTGCAGAGAGATGCTGCGCCTGGACCTGTACACACGGGCGGTGAACCGCCTGTCCTCTGCCACCAATGTTCTATAAGGCGCAGCATCTTCATAAAGCGCAAGGTGGCACACAACAGCCAGGACATTGTAAGGGCACTGGTTCAAATTACATCAGCAGTAGACGAGCTTCGGGCAGTTCACACTAATGGGCCTGGAGTCCTGACTCCCACAGATGAGGATGCACAGTCAGGAAGGATCATCATCACCCTCCCCCTTCGGCCCACCATGAATAGGCACCGTAGTGGCCGTACCGGTAGGCCTAGTGGCCCAAGTGAGGAAGGCACTGTGCAACCCCAAACAGGGACTTCCTCACGACAGCGCCGCATTTGAGGTGCACCGAATGTTACCACTGGATGGTTGCAGCTACCCACTTTACTAGTACACTTGCTCCTGTTCAAGACTTGCACTGTGACAATGACATGTTCTGGACATTGGGAGAGACATTGGGTGTCATTCAGGCTGTGTGATATCATTCATCCTGAAGTTAAGGAATAAAACACAGTCTCACAAATGATATCTAGCATTGTGTCATATTTTCTTACCTAGAAATAGTTGTGTGTAATCTCATCTCGCCTCTGGCGCCCAGCAGCTGCACCAGCTGGCATACGCCCTGGGGCAGGCCCCTCCACATCTGATGAATCCGATTCACTGAGCTCCACCGGTGTGCCTTTCCTGGTGGCGATGTTGTGCAGCATGGCACATGCTCCCACTATCTTGCAACAGGTCTGGGGGCTGTATTGTAGTGCCCCTCCACTCTTGTGTAGGCATCTGAATCTACTCTTGAGTATCCCGAATGTACCCCCAATGGTGCCTCTGGTTGCTATGTGGGCGCTGTTGTACCCCCGCTCCCCAGTGTTGGCTGGATTCAGGTAGGGCGTCAGTATGAAGTCCCGGACCGCATATGCACTGTCACCTGTGGGGTGGGATGGATATGGTTAAACACTGTCCTGCACATGCTAGTCTTAACAAGTGTGGCCTCTGTTCAAATGCATTTACCTAGTATATATCCCTCGCCAAACTCCCCACTTGTGAGTCTATGGTGTATCCCACTGTGACGGAAGATGAAAGCATTGTGCGTGCTGCCTGGGTATTTAGCGACAATGTCCGTGATGATGTGTTTGGCTTCACACACCACCTGTATGCTCAGGGAATGGTAGCATTTGCGATTCCTGTACACATACTCATTCTGGGAGGGAGGGGATATTGCAACATGTGTCCCATCTATGCATCATATGACGTGTGGAAATTGGGCTATTTGATAGAAGTCCTGCTTGGTCTGGTCTAGTGCCTGTGGGGTGCTTGGGAAGTGAATGTGGTGATGCAGCCTCTGTACCATGGCATCAAGGAACGTGTGGAAAAAGCGCGAAAGTGCACTTTGTGACACCCCTCCATCTGAGGCTATCACCCCCTGGAAACTACCTGATGCCAAGAGGTTCAGTGAGCACAGGATCTGGATGTGGGTGGGGATGGAGTGTGTGCTGCGTGTGGGGTGTTCAAGGAAGGGTTTGAGTTCCTCAATTAAATCAAGGATACTCTCTTCATCCAGTCTGTAGTGTGTATAGATGTCCTCCTCAGTGCGCTGGAACATGGTAATGCGCGCACGGAATATCCTCTTCTGGCGTCTCCTCCTCTGTGCAGCAGCTCTGAGTCGCAGCCTCCTGGCTATCACGTACAGCCCAGCCATTGTGTAAAGAGTCTGTTGCATTCTGGGACTCCTTAAATAGTTTGCACCTGGTTACCACCTGCTCCTACTTGGTGGTAATTGCGATTCTCTAAATTGCGATTTTCGTAAATTCGCAAATTGCGATTTTTTCATACATACCATAGCGATTTCTTAATTTGCGATTTCCCGTTTGCGAATTTCGCTAACTGAGAAATCGTAAAAAAAGGAATCGCTAGATAATTCGCAGAATTCTGGGTCTTGCAATGTAAGGAATCACAATTTTTGCGATTTCTCATTTTGCGATGCGATTTTGCTTCATACATTGAAAATAGCAAATTTTTATTCGCAAACTTTGTTTTTTGCGATTCGCAGCGTTTGCGACTAAAAATTAGCTTGATACATATGGCCCCAAATGCCCTTTTGCTTGCCATTGGGATGGAATGCTTTAGTCTGCAGGGGAGTAGAAAGACTGTTGATGTTTTAGGGGTGTGGGTGGGCCTGATGTTAGGATGGGCAAGACCCATCCCATTATTTTATTAAAAAATACATATTCCTGCTATATAGTGGGACTTCTGCCCCCCAGGGGCCCCACACCTCCTGTATGCCCGGAGGGGTGGAGGGGGGGCCAGGGCGGGTTTATCCCTTTCCTTTTGGGGTGGGGTGTGGCCAGAGTACAACACCTGCACCACTTTCTTTTGCATCAAAGTCAAAATCCCGGGTGTCAGGTAGAACCCACCAAACTTGCCCTGGCGTCTTGTAGGCTTTCTGCCTGGCAAATATTCAAAAGATGAGGAATCTGCGGCTAGATCTGAGCCTCTACCTGAAAGAGCGTTACCAAAGGTAAGTAACTTCCTCTACTGGACTTGTTACACTGTTACTCACAGAGATGCATTCCTGTTAGAGGAAACAGCAGGTTCAGTAAATGGCATGTGTGACACCTGTTTAACACCTCACCCTTCTGATTCTAAAGACTCTTCCAGACTTCTCAGGCAGTGAAACATGTTAGCCTTCCTTAAATACAGATCGAAACATGCCTCTTGCTTTTAATCATTTGCTAGGAGAGTTACCTGAATAAAGTAAACCCCCAATAAACACCATAGACACTTATTTAGGTTTTCACTGTGACAGTTTCAGCACACTCTAAATGAGATAGACGACCTAGACACCTACAATGGATAGGAACTCCGCTTGCATTTAGAATAGGATGGAGTACAAAAGAGTAGGTGGTGTTTTTACAAGTTAAGTTCTACGAAGGCCAGACTTTTGATGATTAATGATGAGCAGGCCAGGTACACTACCTACTAAAACGGACGGTTGACATACACCTTTCTATCTTTTTCTTCAGCACACCAATGATGGGAAGCCCTGGACAGGGAATATTTGAACATCAGTTATCCCGTCGGTACCTCTCGTAAAGGATCTCCTCGTTTTGGTACTTCACATTATACATACTCGAGCTTGCTGACTAGTCAATAGCCTCCCCTCTAAAAGAGTAAGAGAGGGGCAAACAACTGTAGTACGATGAATAGATGAGTGCTTAATTGGAGTCATTGGTTGTGGGTAGAGTGTGTTTTAGCTAGTATCCATCTAAGGTCTTTTTTAGTAGCAAATAAGAGGTTGAACCTAGAAGCAATACAGACATTCTTTTGAGTGTTTTGGGATCTAAGCTTATAGATTCGATTGTGCAAGAGTGGCAAGCAGTATACATGTTACAAGCATATTCTGTGTCTTTACCAAAATCTTGTTTTTCCATTCAGTTATTCTAGATAATCCTTTTAAAGAATAACATTATCTTAAATATAATAACCAAAATCAGTATTGTTGTCATTCAATAATTACAATTATTTGTTTTAATTTACTGCAGTTTAATGCAAAGCTATCAAGGCAGAAGAGTAAATCAACAAAATCGTACCCAGACACGCCTGTTTTACCTCAGCATATCTACAGGATGGTAATGTATTATTTAATTACATTTTTCAATTTGATTACTTTTTGGTGCAAATTGAAATTCTCTTTTAGAGTCCATGGTTATGGACAACATGTGTTCTACTTGCTATCGAAGGAACATATGTAAGGAACACGTGAGAAGATTAGGTGCATGCTCTGTGTAAAAAAGAAAAGTGAGACCATTTATTGTGTATGGTATCCTGTATCTTTGAAGGAGTTAATAGTCTAAAAAGTAGACAGGCACCACGCATAACCACTGCAGAGACAAGGCAAAATGCAGCACCCATCTTTCACCCTTCGTACATGCTTCCAGAGAGTGGAGAGGAATGGTGGCAAACAATGTAGTGACAGAACCACTTTATATGCTTCTACTCTTTCCTGCTATCCATAGATCGAACGGGGGAGTGGGCTAAGCACTGCAATTGTCTAGTTTATCTTAGCTACGATGTTTAAATGTTGTTATGAGTTTGGAACTTTTTATGGCAACTAGTGACGACGCACACACCCCATTCAACCTTTCTACAGGTCGCAACATGATGGACCGTGAGCGGTGCAGTCCCTCCTCA
This sequence comes from Lissotriton helveticus, assembly GCF_964261635.1. Lineage (NCBI taxonomy): Eukaryota > Metazoa > Chordata > Amphibia > Caudata > Salamandridae > Lissotriton > Lissotriton helveticus. The sequence continues at coordinate 396,186,722 of NC_136059.1, forward strand.
TTGCTATTTTTAACAATTGTCAATTGTTTCCCCTTTCCCTGCCATTCATAACGGAGTCTTCACTTGCGGGTTGATGGATGTGCTGATTGACCTGGTGTGCAGGAGGAAGCTTTTCCACACTTGGATTAGGCTTCTGGTGAGCCACCTGAGCTGCAGCTGGAGGGAAGTCTTTATTCCCCCTTGCTACTGCACCAGAGATGAACAGCGTTGGTTTTGGTGGGCTGGTGCCGGTTTCCAAATCTTCATCATCCTTTTCTTTCTCTTCTTTGGAATCAACGGTGTGTGGATGCTTCTGAACAATTTGCATGCCGCCAGCCTTCACCGCTGGTGAGTGCCCGGCTTTGGTCTCTGCTTTCTCCTTGGGGGGTGAAGAATGCTGCCAGCTGCTGCGTGTGCCGATGGATCTATCTAGTAGCTATAGAACACATCAGCACTCTCCAGCTACCTAAATCAAAGGTGACCATTACAAATAACAGTAATGTAGACCACCTTTGTCTCTACATGAACGACAGACAATGAACTCTCAACCTTAAGTGTTTTGTTTTAAGAACTTTAAGAATACAAGAGTGCATTCAAAATAGTCAAGTCCATAAATCAGAGTCCATAAATCAAAGTGCAGAGCTCATTGAAAGTATGGAATCAATCAAGAATTCACCAAAGTTCATATCATCTAAATGCAGAGTATTAAAAATGGGAATATCAGGTTAGCCTTCTAAAGTGAGTGGAAAGAGTTCTCCCCATCACATCAAGAAATCACACTCTCTTTAGGGGTTCTAAATAAAGTATTTCATACATTTAATAAAATAGAATAAAGCAAAAGAGACACATTTCCAATTGAATACATTCAACATTGACAGCTGACACCTGACAGCCTTAGATAAGATAAGATAATTTCTATTGCACAATAAAACATTGCAATGAGGACACATATAAAACGACAATATAAAGTGCATATGTTATAATATTATAACAGGGTGTAAAAAGAGTTATTTCAGTTGGTTGCACAAAAATTCTAAAAAGTCTAAAACACTGCTTAAGCAACTATAAACATGACGCCTTAAGAAAGGAAATTAAAAACTTGACATAGCATTATGAATTATAGTTCTGTGCGATGGTCGGTGTCCAGAACTGCCTTTACTGCCATCAGATATTTCAAGAAGCGTGCCGCCAGCTGCACTGATTCGCCTTTCATGCACTCGACTAGGGCAGCTTGACATGTCCGTATATGTAAAATACGCCAGACTGGGCGGGGCCAGTATATTCTCAGCGGGCGCAGTCTCTCACAGATGCTTAGTAGCTACAGACTCTTTGTAGCCTCGCCCATATTTGTATGCCAACAGTGGGATCAATCCGAACCGCTATTTCTTTAATTGACACTTCATTATTGATTTTAAAGGAGAGGACAGGCCGTGTGGGAAGGTCCCACAACTATAGAGGTTCGATGCCCAGCTTCCATGACTTAAGTTTTTCAATGTTTGCATATCACTGTCGGCAGACAGTAACTTTGTCTGTTTTGGTAAATCTTGCAGCCCATTGTATGGGTAGAGGGGCTGACCATATTTCCTTTCCTTACAATACTTCGACACAATGGGCTTAACAGTCACACCATGTGGACCCTCTGGTGTTTCTCATTGTCAAGACAGCGTTAAGGTGGTCTTCCCCAAACCTTTTGCCTACTTGCCTCACCTTTTTGTTGATTTCTTTTTGTTGACCATAGGACTTTAAACACTTTACCTCTCCTGACCCGTGCTAAAGTGCCTGTGCTTATCCCCTAAAACCTGGTTTGATTGATTTGTTTACAATTGGCATGTTTAATTTACTTATAAGTCCCTGGTATAGTGCACTACATGTGCCCAGGGCCTGTAAATTAAATACTACTAGTGGGCCTGCAGCATTGATTGTGCCACACACACCAGTAGCAGCTTAAACATGTCTCAGCCCTGCCACTGTAGAGCCTGTAGTTGCAGTTTTACTGCCTTGTCGACGTGGCATTTAAAATGCCTTGCCAAGCCTTAAATTCCTCTTTTACTACATATGTCACCCCTAACCTAGGCCTTAAGGAGCCCCTAGGGCAGGGTACTGTGTAACTAATAGGTAGAACATGTACTTTTAAATTCTGTGCATCCTGGCCTACCACCCTCATAGGTTGACAATGGGAATTCCCTATAACACTTATAAGTTGTAATTCCTCATTGAGAAGGTGTAGCCCTCTCATGTTTCATATCATGGGAATGGTATTGCTAAATCATATTTGCTGGCAAAGTTGAATTATCATTACTGTTTGAGAAATTTCACTTTTAGAAAGATAGCAAGATAATGCGTATCCCAGACAACCCTTGTGAGGTTGGGTAATAAATTAAGAAGGTAAAGGTGCCTACAAGGGATTATACTTCAAAATGACTTTATATTAGATATGATGACATCTAATGACACCCATTACAGCCGGGTGTATCAAAAAAATAATACATTTTACATTCCAACAACAAGAAAATAGGGGTACAGAAATAACATTTATCAAATGAAAACATACATTCACAACAGAGAACATATAAATTAGACATACAAAAATATCCTGGTTCTCAATGTATAGAAACCATCTTCATAATAATTCTGTCCTATACATAGGATTCAGAACTCAAGCCAAGACAATTAATAATAGCTAAAGAAAGAAGGATGGTTTAGGCGTCGATGTGTCGGTCTCTGTGCATCAAATCAGTGAGACCATCTTCAGGACAAAGGTGGATCATGTGAAATTTCTTGACCCCTTGATTTAATAATTAAGAGGAAACTAAAGTTCTCAGGGTAGAAGTCTTCAGTTCGCTGATTTAAGCAATAGATGTAAATCAATTGCCCTCTCAATGCAGAGAGGAAGAATACATTTCTTATTTAGTGAACTCCGCATGATCCAAGATCCGGTCGTAGTAGCAAATCCAAACAATTGGAAATCGGAAGATGCATATCTTGGGTTTGGGATAAATACCTCTATACATGAAGATGCATATCTGTGGTTTGGGGTAAATACCCCTGTACATGAAGATGCATATCTGGGGTAAATACCCCTATACATGAAGATGCATATCTGGGGTTTGGGGTAAATACCCCTATACATGAAGATGCATATCAGGGGTTTTTGGTAAACACCCCTATACATGAAGATGCATATCTGGGGTTTGGGGTTATGTTATGTTATGTTAATTTTTTATTTATAGAGCGCTCGTACGCCCGCAGGCTTCATGGCGCTATTGAATCTTTAGAACACAACACAGCTTTGGGTACTTAAGCAGGAGTAAATCATATCCTAGTTTAGTTGCAATAAGCTTGTCTAAAGAGCAGAGTTTTAAATGCCTGCCTAAAGTCAAGAAGATCCCCACTCTGTTTCAGGGTTAACGGCAGAGAGTTCCATAGGGAAGAGGCAAGATAGTGGAAGCTACTACCGCCCTGACGCTTCTTCCTGTATGCTGGGATCATCAGTAGCTCTTGTTGAGCGGATCGAAGGTTTCGTGGAGGGATGTATTTACAAACTAAATTCCGGATAAATTTCGGACCTTTGCCCTGTAAGGCTTTAAAAATGATGCAGCCTGCTTTGAAGCTAGCTCTCTGAGCCACTGGTAGCCAGTGGAGTTTTCCAACCCTGATCTAATGGATTGCCATTTAGGTTGTTTAAAAATAAGCCTGGCTGCCTGATTTTGGGCGTATTGCAGTCTCTTCAACTGCCCTACTGGGAGGCCAAGATACAGGCTATTGGAGAAGTCAATCCGTGATAAAATTAAAGCAGCAATTGCCTGAATCAAGGCAGAGTGAGTTAGAAATTGAGATATTTTCTTTATCTTTCTCAGTTGAAAGAAACACGTTGAAACTACCGTCCCTATATGATTTTTTAGTGAGAGATCCTCACTGAGAGTCACCCCTGAACTCTTAACTGTGTGGGACTTAATCGGTGGAATACCCATGTTAGGTGGCCAGAAATGGGGACCCCAACTAATTTCACTCTTCCCGGGCAGGATTAGTTCCGTCTTGCCCGGGTTGAGTTTGAGATAGTTTAAATTCATCCATTTCTGGATATGAGACATGGTGTCCTGAAAGTCTGCCACAGCATTAGGGGAGTCTAGTGCAAAGACCAATTGCAGGTCATCTGCATAATTGAAGATTGTGACTTTATGGTTTTTCAGGGAGTACAGTAGAGGGCGTAAGTATAAATTAAAAAGGAGTGGGGAAAGGGATGATCCCTGAGGGACACCACAGGTGGAAACAATTTTTGGAGCTGTAAATGACCCTAGTCTGACTGACTGAGTACGTTCAGAAATGAAAGACTCTAGCCAGCTCAGAGCCGTGCCCCTGATGCCGGCTTGCTCGACACGGTTGACAAGAATGGTGAGGTCAACAGTGTCGAACGCAGCCGACAAATCAAGGAGCACCAGAGCTTGATGGACCTCTCTGTCTGCGTTGGATCTCAAGGTATTCTGGACCGCTAATATCACTGTCTCGGTAGAGTGGCCTGGACGGAAGCCTGCCTGATTCGGTTCTAAATAATCAGTGGATTCAATAAAACTCGAGACACAGTTGGATACATGAGCCTCCAAAATTTTGGACAGATAGGGCAGCAAAGAAATTGGCCTGTAATTGGCAGGGTCATGTGGGTCCAAACCCGTTGTTTTTATCAGAGGAATCAACAGGGCTTGTTTAAAACTGCTGGGTACTTTACCCTGGGCAAGTGAATCATTTAATAAAAAGAGGATGCTTTGCGGGATAGCAAGTCCTATTTCTTTAAAAATATGAGGGGGGCAGATGTCATCGGGGGAACCCGATTTCACCCGGACCATGAGTTCCGAAAGAATTTTTAGGTCAATAGGAGGGATGTTAACCAGTGCTTGGGGGTTGGAGAATATGTAATTTAATGGACTTAAAATAGGAGAGCTGGTGATATTTTGTTTAATATTGATAATTTTATCCTGAAAGAAATCATTCAGTGTATCACACAGTTTTTGAGTCGGAGTGATAGGAAGAGTTGTCCTATCATCATTGCAGAGATCATTTATGATTTCAAAGATCTGCTTAGATTTATTCAAGGAGTTTAAGATTTTTGCAGAAAAGAAGTCGGTTTTATGTTTTAAAAGCGTTTTTTGATATTGATATTGATAACACCCCTATACATGAAGATGCATATCTGGTTGTTTGGGGGTAAACACCCCTATACATGAAGATGCATATCCTCGGTTGGGGTGGAAAATAAAGCTCAAAACATTTACTTGAACAATGTAACTTCTGATCAAAAAATATATTTTGTACTGACATTTAGAGTACATGCTGCCAGAATGTTCACATAAACAATCTCACAGGTCATTGCAATGAAATGTATTCCCACACTGTTACAGCAAAAGCAAATGCCAACTTTGAGGAATGGGTAGAGTGGAGATGCAGGTGCACCAGGGTCACCTGCGGACCATGGTTATGTGGGCCTTCCTAGACCACACCAATGGACTCACACACTTACGCAGTCCACACCAGGACAATGCAACATTAGATCACAATTTCTGTGGATCACCATCTGTTCTTTGAATAGAGACTGGGGGACAGGCTTCAGAACCACCGTGGTGCACTGCCTTTCATGCATTTACAGAGGTAGTGTCATGTCAAACACACTAAATTCACTTTCATGTGCAGGTATTTGGCATCCAATGTAGGGTCCTTGCAGGGAGGCAAGTCACAACTGGACAGTCTTACCTACATACCACAACCTTGATCTGCAGCATTGATCACTTCACTACAAAACCTTTGCCCAGTAAATACACAGATGCCATGTTCAAGAGATGATCACAGATTGTATGGCAATTACTTTCTGAGTGCCTGCGCATCATTGTGATCACAATCAGAACATGGATCTATAGCATGTCGGGTACGTAGATTGAGGGAATTTCATCATCAGGTAGTTACATTCTGCACGCTAAATTCTAGGGGAATAGCACATTTAATGCTAGACCAGAAATTAGAATAAACAGCCATATGTGCCATCACACAGTGAATGCATACGTCCACCACAACACACAAACAAACATTGCAGAACAACACCACTCCAATGTAATAACAAAAGTAAGACATTGTGATGCATCTGTGTACAGTAAAGCACAGAGGATATCAGCACAGATAAGACACATGTCCACAGACACAGCCACCCAGTACTGCGTTCAGTGTTTCCAACAACAACAACATAGAAGTGGTTGTGTCACTAATGTCATGGAAATATCCATAGACATAAACATTCTTGTTTATGAAAGAAGCATGGGCCAACATAAATGGAGGATACTGTCCCCCTGTGTGGACTGGTCACGCAAACTCAAATCACAATGCATGTGTCTTTTGACCTCTTTTGTGAATGTCATTTGCAGACATTATCCATCTAACACCTCAATCCACAGTGTATGCCTGAAATTGTTAATCACATTTTGAATGTGCAGATTGTGTCCTGTATAGGAGTATGAGTATGCATGAGTCACATGACATAGTATCCACAAACAGTGTTGGTGTGGCCAATGCCCAGCTCATTGAGTAAGATAAGCTGCCAGCATGGGTGAGGATGCTGGAGTGGTGACTAAATCTGTGGATCAAAAACACAAGTGACTTAGTCACCAGGAATCCAGGAGACGTGAGCATTGTGAGGATGAAGGATGTGCAGAATTAAGTCTGCGTTGTCCACATTTGGCACTGAAACAATGTCACAAACAATCCATTGAAACATCAAGGAGACTGAACAAACACTTATTTCCATCAACACATCTTTCCATATGTGGCAACTAAGAGCATGGTGGAGACTCAAGATTGGGAAGTATCTGCACAGCAAACAGACACATATGTTTCTGTTCACTCACTGTACACATGCCTCACCACATGTACCACATTCAAAGTCAACTGACATCACAGCACTCATAATACAGCTTGGTGTGAAATGGAACAGCATCAATTTAGCTCATATCAGCACCCTTGTCAGTCATTCTCAAAATACATGTGACAGAATTCAAATGCTCAACCACGACTTGTGTGTGGACGCTAAATGCAATCCAAGCTGAAACGATGCATACACAATATATTTGCAATTTCACATACCAAAATCAGGATGGCACGAACATCAGCTAAATGAGTGATCAATAGACGACAAAGAAAAAACATCCTTGCCTAACAAAAACAACATGCAATTATTTGAGTCAAGTAGGAGCAGATGGTTGGAAGACTAGGAAAATACTGCTCAGCTTACACTCATCATGTGCTCAGTAAATACACAAGATGTGTTCTCAGCCATGAATGCTTTTTGATCACAGTGGCATCACACATTAAGCAAGGTTGACCTTGCCACTATTCTGCAAGATCCGCAGAAGACACAGACATTGATTCACCACCTTTAAGTCATATACAATTCTATTGAAATCAATCTGTGTACCTGGATGTGTGCTAAGTCACAGCCATGGAGTCAACAGCCCTATGTAGCTAGCTTGATAGATGAGACAGGTGCCTATATGCCCATCACAAACATATTCAGCATGCTTCGCCTACACTGTTGCACATTGAGACACTTGCAATATGTAGACAACTGAAAGCATTACCTATGTGTAAGTGTACTCAAAAATGCAAAGGTGTGTAACTTCATTTCTCACTCTGATCCAAAAAAACTTAAGTTGCCAATAACAGTCATGAAATGCAGACCCCACATTTTAAAATGCATTCTGTCAAAGTGCCCACACTTCATGTAACATATTCAATCCATGCCACACTAACATCATTGTACATATAAACAACCAATTCCACTTATCATACATTTAACTCTGAAACACGTTGTTGGATACCAATGTTTTTAAGTTAAAAAAAATGCTTTATTCAGCTTACAAATATATTATTTATCAATGTCAAAAGGCCATTGGCCAGTCCATCACTGTTCATAATACCTTTGAACATCAGGCCCATATATTCTTGCCAGCACAATACCTGCAAGGGGACACCTCCCCTGAGAGGGGCATCTTGGGGGCATGCCAGGCCCCAAAGGGGAAAAACTATTGTGGACTGAGTTGTGTTTTGGGAGGGATGGGAGCAGGAGGGGAGTCACGGTCCACTGCAGTGGTAGGATCTGATGGCAGGGTGTGGGACTCTGCAGTGGTTGGCACTCATTGTGAGGGGGGTGCAGCTGTAGTGGGATGGGCAGTTGGAGCTTAGGATAGGGTGGCCTTAGCTAATTTAGGGATCTTACATTTTTTGAGGGCTGAGTCTTAAATGGGGAGGGGATGTGTCTTTTTTGTGGGCATTTTAGCCAATTTAGATATACTGGACTTGTCTGGGGATTTGTGGGATATAGGAGTGGATGCTTTGGATTGGGACCTGGGGGATTTTCTATGGGGGAGTTGATGGCTTCTGTTCCTTGGCGGGGTGGGGCTAGCAGATGCTACAGGTGTGACATCCTGTAGGTACTGCCTCTTCTTAGGGGAGGTGCATGTTTGTGGAGGGAAGAATTCAACGGGAACAAGGTGGGGAGCCTGGGCTGAAGTGGGTACAGGAGAGGAAAGGGTAGGGGTTATGGAGGCAGAGGGTTGTGAGGTATGCGAGTGTCACTGGATGCCTGTGTGCAGGGTACTGTCACTTCCTTTGGTGTGAGTGTGCTGTCTGTAGCATGAGTGTGTGCGGTGGTGGCTTGTGACTTTGGTCTGTGTGTTTGTGTGCTGTGTGTGGATGTTGCAGTGAGTGAATGTGTGTGTTTGCATGTGCTTGGGTCTGGGAGGGTAGTTGGGATGGTGGATGAGGAAGAGGTAGGAGGAGGGAGGTACTGCTGGAAGACAGATAGTGCTGCTGTCAGTGTTGAGGCCATAGCCTGATTTGATCTCTGTAGGGCAGACATGTTTGAGTGAATGCCCTCCATGTACGATGACATGTCTGTCAAAAGAGTTGTGTGTGCATGGAGGACACTCAGCATTGATGTCTGCCCTATAGAGATCTGCCTCAGGAGGCCATTGGTCTCTACACTGAGGGCAGCAGGGGAGACAGGCGCAGGGAGTGAGGTGCCTGGCCCAAATGATAGTTTGCCCCTGACACGGGAGCAGCCACGGACACTATAACTGGTAGCAGCAGGGAGGGTGGAGATGGTGGTGGTGGTGAAGGTGTAGTGTAGTTCCTATTATCCCAATAGGCTCTGCGCATTGGAATAATATCTTCAATAGTATAGACCTAGGGCAGAGGTTAACTAGGTCTTCTACCGACGATATTAGACTTAAAGTTTTGTGTTTGCCAGCTAGCTCAGAGTTCACTAGAAACTTTCTCGAATAGGCAAGGAGGATTTTAACCTCCCTGGATAGACAAGAAGGGCTTTAGTTTCTGACAACCATAGAACATGACAACTTTGCTCTCCCCTAATCAAGAGTGTATCTCTAGAGTCGTGTGAAAACAATAGACAACTTATTTTACTCAGTCAGTACGTGCATTCTTAGTTTCACCAGTTTGTAGAGAAATAAGAGATGGGCGTGGTTCAATAAAAGATGTTATTTATTGATCAGTCTCTTTTCTCATACAAGAGAAATGAATCGCTATTATTGCAATACTTGTAGTTAAGTAAAGTGCATACAGTAGAGACAGAATTATAAAATAATACTGTAAAAGCATTGATATGGTTTCTGAGCCATATCATACTTTAAAATGGCTAAAATAGATACATACATATATACATTTGACTAATCATACTCAACTGGTGCTTCTAACCACGCCTACCCCAGTGTACCTGACCTAAGCCTAATACGTGGGCGGGAGTAAATAAGTAGCAGTTTAAGTTAGGTTTGTTTTGCCAAGGGACTGATTCGAGAATTCTCTGCAAGGGGTTATTCAGTTCTGTACCTGAGATCTAGAATGATGGAGGGCTGGTATCTCTTATCCCAGGTCTTGATATTCCAGCTGCCTGCGAGGGCTGCTTGGAAGCGCCGGAGCTGGATTTCTCGGCAGGAGAAAGGCAGCGTCTCGTTCTCAGCGCGTCAGGAAGGCGGGGCAGCGTCTGTGGGCTTCGCTCTCTGCTGGGCTCCTCAGCACGTCTCGCTGCTCCGATCTCGTCACCACCGCATGTGTTTGCTTAAGGCAATGTCGGTAATATTTATACCTGAAAGGTGCCGAGATTGACGTAAGGATGGACATATATACGTCAATAAGGATGTCATATGAACGGGCTCGTTCGCACATTCTTTTGCTGAAGTTCTCGGTGAAATAAAAACAATGGCTATGGGAATTTCCCAGGTCGCTGTAGGTTTGATTTGTTTTGAGAACTCCGTATGCCTTATCAGGGGCTGGAGGAATATCGCTTGTCTAATTAGATGGCATGCGTTATGACCTAATCAGATAACGCGCTTCTGTGCCGTGGTGTGGCTTAATCAGATAACGGTTTTTGCACCGTTGGATGGCTGCTAGCTAATTATTAACCAAACCAGGGTCAGGAATAGGGGAATCGATACAGTACCTATAGGAATACATAACACCCACTCCACGTAGACTATGTCCATATTTACAAATCTAGGCATAGTGAATATCAGTAGCGTTTGTGTATACCGTACCACCCCAAAATACATTTATATGCATTCCGAAAATTGGTTTTTATAAAATATACGAAACACAATCACATGTACTGTCACGTATACTATAAGTACAAGCAGTCTAATAATGCTACTCATATGTTAAAAATTCAGCATAATCTAAATGCGAAAACCACACATGAAATGGCTCTTAATACAGAAAAAAGGTGCGAGACCATTTCATCACAATCGTAAATTTATGTATAACAGTGCTAGCATAGCGAATGTCTTGTGACTACCTAAAAATAGAAATTTAGTTCTCTAAGAATAACGTCTACTTTAAGCAGAAGATAAGTGTCCCAAAAATCGTAAATATTGTGGAATTGGGGAAAAAGTTCTTGCAGTCTGAAAAAAAATTATGAGAAACATTTTTTTCATATCGCTTTTCTTCAAAAAGTTGAAGGCCAAATTCAGCATGTAGGGAACTCCAAGTGCTAGTTTGCTCAAAGTTATTCCTGCTGCTCTGGTGAAAACATCATATTATTTAGACTGTTGAAAAAACTGTCAACAGCTTCTTGCGTAAGTTCCACTAATTCGGAAAAGGTTGTTACCATGCATTCATGAGCCTGAGCATGTTTGCCTCCATTGATGTTTGGATCAGCATAGCTGACTGAAGGTCGTACCTGATCGATGCTGCTTTCATCTTGTACTTCACTACCCCTTAATCGTAGTGGTGAAGACTCCACGAATGCCGTCATCAGGATTGGTAGCCGCTGGGGACAGCACAATGCATGAGCCGTTACCGGACCCAACAAGGTATCTGCGTCCATTGGCACATCCGATTGTAGTGCCAGACAGGTGTCCAACACGCATTCTTCGCCGCATAGCAAGCAGCTTAATACAGGCATAACACCACTTTGCCACATTGGTCTAAATGAAAGAAACCAAGTCATGTTCAGGTCTTTGAGCCGGGATAGTCCAAGGATTTTAGTTACCCGGTCCCGGTAGCCAGTGGCTAGGATCATTTCTTCCCTTGTCGCAGGTGTTTTGTCTGTGACATGGTTTGCCATAGCGAAATAACAGGATCAAAAATAGAATACCCGCTACTAGTCCCAAAAGGAGTGGAAGTCCGCCAAAAATGGAATGGACAAAGTCTGGAAAAATACCCAGGATGGCTTTGAATGGAGTTAAAGCACCCGAAAACACTGCTTTAAATACACTGGAGATACCAGTGGTATCAGAAATATTTAATATTTCGTTCAGTATTTCTGCGAAATGTATGGGGGAATTAGTTGATAATAATGAATGAATCTCTTCTGTTGTCCTTGCAACTTGGAGATCATACGTTTCTTTTGATGACGTGAGCCTTGTCGGCGTCTGTAGGAGCACAGTCTTCATTCTGCTTAAAGTATCTATTCGAATAGAAGCAATTTTCAAATCGGGCCATAACCTTGCCTCCCTGTCTGGAGAATCGCTGGGGAACAATACATGTTCACAGCACATGACCTTCCTAGTCACAGTTATGAGATAAGGTTTTCCGGGCAGCAAACTACAACATCTGCGATTTACTATTAGAATGTAACTCCCGTTCGAGAGTCTCCTAAAGAATGGTTCTATTCGTGTTGCAGGTGTGCCTAGCTGGTAACATGAAAGGTTATTTGAAGTCCCTTCACAGGCTCCGTGCAAACTAATACCCTGACACAGAAGTGTACCGCTCAGTGATCTTGCACAATTATCGCCACTGAGAAACACTTTCTGGCCTTTATTGCTGACACATTCGTGTGTATAGGGCAAGTTCCATATTGACTTAATGTATCCTTTACCCAAAATTTCATACTGGCCTGCCTGTATATATTTTTGACAGAATTGAAACTGGAAAGTAGTTATCGGAATATTTATTATCCCATGTATTATCCATTCAATGACAGGTCGTTCTGACATTGTCAATGGTAATCTCTCAAGTTTTTTAATGCTCAGAATTGTATAGTCAGCACCCTTCTGTGCCAAACTGATTTGTTTATCAGTGAGGTTAAAGATATTAAATAATGACGTTGTGTTGATTAAACGCCAGGGCACATAGCCAGAACGCAAATTTTGTAACGTCCAGCCAAGCTGTACAATAGAACGCAATTGGGACTGACCGTGTTGTAACATCAGTAAGTCTTGCGATATTATATCGATTGCTGAAGACACAATGCTGTCCAGAGAATATATTCTGGAGGACAGAGTCATTAACCCATTGTCCACCACAGAAAGTGATTTTTCCAAATTAATACGGTCAATTTCCCGTATTTTTTCTGCTGTCTCAATTTGAGTTACTTTCCAGACTTCGTTATAAGCTGCATATATAGAGGCCGCTATGAAACGTTTTTGACGCTGTTTGCGTGGTCCCAATATGAAATCACGCAAGTCAGCACCTTCTGTAAGTAAAGTTAGGTGTTGCTTAATTTCAGCCAGTGTGGACGTTTGTAGCCATTGAAGGCAGAGCTTGCCCACGCTGTAGGTTGTTACTATCCCTGGATGTTGTCTTTGGGAATATCTAGGGTCTGGCCTAGTCAATGTGAGCCCCTGTTCTTTGTTCAGGAATCTGTCTTGACAGTTATTTGTATCTGTGGGCCAGATCAACCATTTTTTCCATTCAGGATGTGTTCTGTTTTGGTTTAATATATGGTTTACGTCTATCTCAACATCTATAGAGCTATTACTGTTCACTGTTGGCTTTGGAATAGACGGTTTGTTCAAATCTTTGATTTTGGCTAAGCCAAGACAGGTAGTTTGTTGAATAGTGTCGTTCAAAAATATAATTTGTTCTGGGATCATGCAGGCTCTAAACAATGATTCTATACCTTGTACTTGCCAATCTCTTGTACCCCAAACAGTTTTTGTTTCAATATTATTGTTCCAGAAATCAAACCCAAATGTATTCATTTGTTCAAAGAATGAATCGGAATATATCAATTTTGTGTTTGTAAGCATGGTCTTCATACCTGTCTTATTTGACAATTTGAAATAAAATGTTTCTGCATTGCTTGTGTTAAACCCTGAAAAGTATGAATATTTATCATAAAATGTTTTTGAGCTATCTTTTGGAGGAGTAGCACAATGTTCCCATTGGTTATAATTTAAAACATTTCTAGGTTGAGCTGATTTATGTAGATAATGGTTACCATAGTGGTTATAGCAGAACATCTGATCATAATTAGACGAACCCTGTAAATAATCATGTTCTGTGAATTTAGCAGACATCACAAGATCAGACATCATGTCATTAATACTTTCAAAGTCCCAATCATCCGCAAATGAGCTTGGTTTTACAAAGTCACTCAATGAGATCTTGAATTGGTGTGGATACTTCAGGATTTCAACCGGACCATATATTTCATAATCAGTTTTGTCCCATGCTACACCGCCTGGTATAGGATTGGCTGTGAAGTTTACTGAAGAAAGTTCTCTTTTCTCGATGTGTGAAGATGTGTGTGGTTTAAGGACCAAGTTGATTTTCTGGCTTGCTGTGTCCATTTTAGCATATTTCCCTTCAATAAAATGTCCCAAACATAGTACTAAGATGAGCCAAAGAACGAGGATAAATGCACCGAAGGCCACCCAAAATTCAATCCATGGAGAGATCAGATATGTTTCTTTCAGCTGTTGAAAAAGTTCCTTAGCTTTGTCTTTAAAAGTTTTTGTTGATGGCTGTTTCTTTGCTTCACTCAGGTCTTCAGATGAATCATCGAAGTTGATGAAGTAGCCGGATGCTGTTCTGTCAATTGCTCCAATTGTTTTTGGATTTTGCCTTGTTTCATTAGCAGAGTCTGCAGTTACATCATCATAGGTTGTTGTTTCTTGATGAAAAGATTTAATTTGGGTTTTAAGAGGTTCAAGTTCCATTGCTTTGTTGCATAGTCCTTGTTGATTCACTGTAGATTTTCCAAATGTGATCAGTCTTCCAGTTTGAGCCTCTGTATTTGTAGCAAACATTGGTGTTCTGCTACTTCTTGGGAGTCCACTTGGCCTACTGTTTGTTATCGGCCACATGATTGTGGTTTAACCAGGTCGATGGATACAACTCGGTTCTCCTTTTTACCAGCAAGGGGCGGTAGTACTACTGATCTTGTCCCGTTGACAGACAAGACAGGAACTGCTTTTCTGTAAGAAGGCCCAAATTCCTTCTTTACCGCGATCTTCTCTCTGACTAGATCCCCGACTTTTGGAATCCAGACAGGCCTTGCTGGGACAGGTGGTTTCTCTTCAGTGGTTGTTGGCTGTTGTTTCAACTTTATGTTGCTCAGGTCTTTTCTTGTTTCATTTAAGTCCTGTAAAATAGCCAAACGATCTTTGATATCAAAGCTTTTGTCTTTAACCACTGAAGTCTGACTATCAAGATCTTGGATCATCATTCTAGTCCCGAACAATAGTTCGTACGGACTGAACCCTTTCAGAGAATTCCTTGGCAGGTTATTTAGACTACGTTGGACACTTATTAGATGTTTGACCCACCCAGCACCCAGCACCCGAACCTAATACCTTTTCCGTTATAGATTGCTTTATGTCTTGGTTTTTTCTTTACACCATCCCGTATCCCTTAGGAAGGAAGTGAGAAGAGTCCCGCTATGCTATGCTCATTTGGCCATGCTTCCCCATAAGCTTGAAGGCTAAAAGGAATACATTAGTCAAACGTAGCATGCTCCTAGCGTATATGCCATTATAGACTCGCAAATCCTTTTATAACAGTCCAGACGTCAGCCGAGCGCTGGGGTCTACATTATAAGTGTAAATTAGTCTTTTTATGTTAATACGACGGATTTTCATGATGGGTACTTTCTTATTGTTGTTGTTTATCTGGAGTGAAATGCCATGGCAATAGTCCTCCTTGCTCGCCACTGCGATCTCTGTTACAGTCTGGGCAGTTTTTTACAAAAATGTGATGATGCAGGCTCATGCCTGGCCACCAGTACACTGATTGTAATTCTTCCAGAGAATCTTTTAGCTTAAGGTGTCTGAGACCCTCACCCATATGTGCGTCTGCTATTAACAAGCCTCTCCTGTCCGTGTTTGGAATCACTCTATCCCCCACTCCAGGGATTCGAGCAAAAGGGACTGAGTTTGCATCGATTATGTATGTATAATTGAGTGGATAATTGATCGGTAGTGCTGAACAGTCGCCTTTTGATGAAGTTTTCACCGCCAGCACAGTTTCACCGTCAATGTATTTTACTGCACGCTTCTTTGTAGCTACGGAAGCCGGTTTAGTTGCTCCCGCTGTGGCTGTCTCAGCCAATGAATTCCCTGCAACGTGAACGCCATCACGCTGATGACTCAGTGAATGTATCACGTGAGTTTTTGGTAGTTCTTTCTGTAAAAGAACTACTTGTTCCCAAAGCACTTTTTGCTTTATTGTTGCACCTGTGTCATCTTTGTAACCGTTTTGAATCCATTTCTTCAAATCGTTATTGTATGTTTTGACGCAGTAATACGAATCGCACACAATAAGTGTCGGGAATTCGCGATCGGCATTATCTAGCGCCATTTTTAATGAAATTATTTCCGTTTGTTGTTCTGAATTATTTTCCACTGAGTGTGTTTTTGTAAGTAGAGGTCTTAATTTACCTCCGCGCCACACTTCTTTTATAATTTCGCATGTGGCCTTGTAAGCCAGCTCTCCCCAAACTGAGGGTTGAGCATGCCCGTCTGTATGTATTACACAGGCGTACTGTCGTAAAGGCAGAATGTCGATTGGCAGAGGGTATTCTTTCTCATATTCTAGATATTTTAATTCTTTCATTTCCAGGTCAAAATAGTATTTTACTTTGTCTGTAGCAACAGAATTTACCCATTGTATCCTTTCTGGATTTAGTGCAGTTGTCGGTAAATTACATGGTGTTGTTAATGCCTCAAAAGCTGATTCTGCTGTTCTGACTGTAACCTGTCTACCGTCTGCTTGGTATTTTTCTTTTTCTACAGCTGTTTGAACCGCATGAACAATGTTTTCCTTAATGCTGAACCTTTTTTCAGCTTCTGTGTACAAATGTGATTTGTATGCTATTGGTACCTTCTCTCCCTCATTAGAGGTCAGGTATGTGAATCCGCATCTTCCTGGGATGACTCGAATCACAAGGTTGCGTGTGTTGTCACGTGTTTGTAATTTTGTTTTAATTAGCATGTCTGTTTGTAAAGATCTCAAAATTTCTGTATGTTTTTGAGTCCAATTGATTCTTTTAAAATCTGGTTTTATTAGATCATAAAGGAGTTTGACCCTTTCTGCATAATTTATAATATAAGTTCTTCCGAAATTCAGGAAGCCTAGAATTGATTGTAGGTTTTTTAGTGTTCTTGGTGCTTGGATTACAGCACATTTCTCTAGGAAATTGTCAGCCAGGCTTTTGCCTTCACTTGATAGTTCATATCCTAAAAACAGGACTGTTAGATGGGCAATTCTTGACTTTTTAAAGTTAAATTTGTAACCCTCTGCAGCGAACCCAAGTATTATGGTGTTCACTCTCTTCAAGTGAGTATCCAAGTCATCATCTGTTAGATAGATGTCGTCGACATAAGATAATGCCTCGTCATCATAGGTTTGTAGTAACTCTGTTACCCTCGCTGAGAATAACCCTGGGCTGTTCTTGAACCCCTGGGGCAAACGACAGAAATTCTTTTGCGTGCCATTTATTGAGAACGCCGTCAAATATCTGCTCTCTGGTGCTATATTTTGACAAAAGAATCCATTAGAAATGTCTAAGATTGTTTTGTATTTTTTGTGCACTATGTTATTCATTAGTGCAGCACTGTGCGAGTTTTGTACTGCAAATGTTTTGCAACATGAGTTAAGGTGTCTGTAGTCCAAAACAAGACGATATGAATTGTCTGGCTTGGAGACAGGAAAAAAGGGTTGTTCATTTGTGAGGTGCAAGTTTCAATCACCCCCTGGTATTCAAGTTGATCTAGGATCTCTTTTACCTGTTTTTTAGCTTCTTGCTTAATCGGGTACTGCCTCTGTGCAGTAGGTTGTGATTTTAACTGGATTTTGTGAGGAGGAGAGTCCTCATCCCATCCCACATGATTTTTATATAAGGCAGGGGCTTGAGCTACTGCCCACTTTCTTGCAAGTGTATATTTTTTATGAATTGGAATATGGTTTGAGAAGGCAGGCATAATTATTTCTTCGCCATGTGGGCACTCCCTGACAAACTCTGGAGGCCAGTCTTGTTCAGCTAGGAGGATGTCATAGCCCTTGGACAGATTATCACAAAATAGTCCCCTTATTTTTCTAGTCTTATCCCCCTCTATACGCAATGTTATTTCATATATTTTATGAGGTTTGCTAACTCTGGTATCTGCAGTTTCCACCTGAATGTATTGATTCGTGTCCACTGTCTCCAGATGATTCATAAGGACTTTGCGAGCTATGCTCACTTCTGCTGCGCTGTCTAGCATTGTCTGAGCCCATTCTCCGTTTTTCATCTGTGTCCTCAGTATTCTCGGCATTGTTGATTACTTTAATACTGGCTACCTTCTTTTTTGGAAATTGTAATTTTTTATTCAGATGAGCAGGTTCTTTGTCTTTGGACTTGACGTGCTCTTCCCTTTGTTCTGATCGTCCTCTTCTTTCCGATTTCTGCGAGGAAGTCTGAAAAGATTTAGAGGGACGTGTATCAATATCTTGATATCTATCAGGTTTCTTTATATTATCCCTATTTCTAAGGTTGTAGTTTTTTCACAGAGGGCTCCCGTTGGGGAGACTTGCGTCCTTGGTCGGGAGATCTTTCTCTCTGCCAAGGAGACCTTCCTCTGGACTGGAATCTTTTTTCTTTAGAATTGGATTGCTTATTTCCATCCCAGCTCTTTTTTTGATTGTTTAAATTATTTTTTATAAATACCTTTTCAGGACTTTCAACTAGTTGGGGTTTCACTGATATTCCACCCAAACTATCTCTTCCTAGTTCTTCATAGGATTTTTCTATGATTCTGGCAATTTCAGATGGTTGGTCTGCTATATTTGTCTCTTTTAACCTCTGGCGAATCGCCACATTTGCTGCTTCTCTCTTTATGTTGGCTAATAATATTGCCGAGACCTGCTTGAAATCTTTCAGTAGTTTCATACCGAGAGTTAAAGCGGGTTCTGGACCGTATTCATCTTGAATCTGTTTTAGTACATCTGGTATTACTGACATGGATGGTACACCATGTGTTTTTGTGTAAATGGAAGCAAAGACTGTTCCCCAAGTGTCACAGTCCTCCACATGTGGTGCGATTCCCATTGGGAGACAGATAGTCAGAATCCTATGTTTCTCAACAGGGGTGGTATCTGGAAACACCGCCTCTATTTGAGTGATTTTTTGTGCTAGCCAGAAAGGAATTTGTTCCCGTTTTGCGGGTACTTTACCTAGACAGGACTGTATGTTCTGAGGTGTAATTTTATTTGTGTTCCCCTGATGACTGGTCAGCTGTGGAATTTTAATTGCTGGTTGGATTGTTGAAGTCCGCATTACATATTGGACTAATTGTCTATGTATTTTTATTAATTGTTTTAGCTGTGTTAAAAGCTCTGGTGCAGTCATTACTTCAATGTCTGGATGTGGTGTGTATCCGGCTAGGACCGGCCACGTTGCTCCTGGTCTACCTAGTGGACCGAGCCTGGTGATGTGATTATTATGTTTAGGGCGCCATGAAACAAGAGCAGGTGCTCTTGGAATTTGAGTGGTATTTCCACTTCCTCGAAAGGAGTGTACTCACTAGGAGGTTCCTCTATTTTGTAATAGTGGAAGTCCTTTGTTACAGCGTTTGCTGCTGGAAAGTTTATCCATGAATAGAATACCTCTGTCTGCCGATATTCGTGTGCCTCAATTACGAATATGACTGTACCACCTCTTGGTGTCAGTCCAAAAAAAAGAGGGGCATTGGTGCGGGAACAGAATTAGGTTCTGTCCCTGGGCACCGCCACCCCCCGGGCCAAATATCTTCGGGTTCACCGGACCAGAATAGTTTGGCAGGATGAGCCACTGCCAGGCCTCTGGGGGCTCCCTTTGACCGGGTCACCGACAGTGCGCTGGATACTCGGGCATTGTGCAAAAGCGCTTATAACGAATAGTGAAGGATAGCCGCAGTGGCCTGCAAGAATTGTAACATGGCAGTGGCTGCTTAAGGATTCCGCCAAGTACATAGGTGCCACCCGCCCTTTGGCCAAGGCTCTGACAGCGAACAGGCTAAAGGCTTGACAGCAAATGAGCAAGGGTAGCGCCAGCGTTTTGTGGCGATTGTTATGACAGATCACTAATAGTGCTGCCAATAATTGGTGGGACACCCGATCAGTGATGAGAGGCTGGTGCCGATTTCATTAGACCCGATAGGGCAGAAAGCGAAGGAGGAGAGTGGGGGAATTCTCAAAGAGACCTACAGGGGGTCACACAGCCCCTCTTAAAATCCCCGGGAACCGAACACGCAGAAATCCCCCAGCGGAATCAGAAGGGGCTGGGGTTAAGGGAAGTGCACAGTGGATGGCACTACTGGCCACAGAGTGGAGCAGGCACTTCCAATGGAGTATGGGGGTCCACCTACATACTTGAGGGCACTAGGAAAGGCTGTGGATTAATAAAACCACAATACACACCCCAGTGGGAGCTCTGGGTATGGCTAGCAGGAGAGATATGTAGTCCACTGATCAATACTCTGGTGAGTTTCACAGGAAGGATTTTTGCATTAAAGAAAAAAAAAAAACGCCTCTTCCACCTCATCCATGGCAGTGGCAGCTTCATTTTGGATAATTGGTCCTCCTAGTGGATCCTGACTCAATGAAGCAGAACTCTGACTGTCTTGAGAACTGTCTCTAGCAATCTCTACAGCAATTGTGGCTTCTTGCTCTATTTCTTCGTTCAACATTTGCAGATAATTTGGAAAATCAGGACATTCTATGGTATCCTTGGTTGCATTAAAAGAATCTTCGTAACAGAGAAAATCTCCAAGTAGTTCCTCTTCTGTACGCCATGGCTTAAAGAGTTGCAAAAGAGCTAAATAGTAAAATTCCCTTTTCTCTGGATTTTCGCAACTCAATTTTCGATGATTAATCAAATGGCCTTTTCTCTGCTTCACTAGACATCCTTCACACCCAATGATAGCATATATTCCATTATTGATATCTTCTCTGATGGTCCTCTTATAAATATAGTTTTGCAGAACTTCATACAAACAACTGTTCTCAAGATGACTACTTCTATTTGGATAGTATGTATCCAACATGTTTGTCTTCAAAATATCTGTACTGTTTGGTTCTTTCTCCGCCAAATACTCAATTTCTTGTACAGATTTCAAAACTCGGTTTCGTGTTGCAGCAAGACCTAGACTCACCCAAATAATTGTTCTAGACTTGGCGTAGAGACTTGCTGATGATAACCGATCAGAACATTCATATGCTCCAATTTCTCGATGCGACAACATCTTCAAACTGAAACTATAATTTTTTACTTATACTCTTTTCATGTGAACTGTCCTCCCACATTTCCTTCAGTTCTGTATTTTCTTTTTTTGTGATGTAAGACGTCACATATCAAGCCACAGCAATAGAGTTGTCAGCAACGAACTGAATAGCCATGTTAGCATTCCACATGGACAAAATCACTGGGTTGTAGTCGTTGATGTACTTGGACTCTTCTTTTCTTTTTAAATTGTATGTAGTTTTTGGTGATTTCCTCGTCACAGTATGTCGCAGAGAAGACATCAAATTATTTACTCTTCCTTTAGAAATCACTGGTCGTGGAAACCCGAAACGACATTTTGTGTAGAACTTGTCCTTGTTTCTGAATTTTTGACGACAGTATTTTCCACAACGATGGGATTGAAAGCGTAAAACTTGTTGCCTTAAACTGTTTTCTTTGGTAGTTTTCGGAACAGCACATGTTGAATACTCTTCAATGAAACTCATCACTGTGTCATCCGAATCTGGTCCAAATTTGGGTGCATCTTTAATCCATAACAACATATGTATGTGAGGAGCACCTCTCGCTTGATACTCCTTTCTCCAAAGAAATCCAAAACCTCTCCAAGGGGAGGATTTTTTTTGTTGGTAATGAAAGACATCATAGCTTCAAATCTATGATTGAAATATCTGCATACATTCACTGGATCCAAAGAACACAGTTCTCCAGGTGTTTTGAATTCTATATTTTGCATGTTTGCATTTGCCTCTCGTAGAAATTGAAGTAAGTCGTCCCATGCATACTCAGCACAGCTAAGCGTGAGGAACCATGTAGGAGTTCCTAAGTTTCTTAGCATACATTTCAATTCCCCATGACGACGGTACCAATACTCGTTTGTACCACGCTGACATGCCATGAGATTGATTAGATGAGATTCCAAAATATTGTCTTGCTGAGTGACTTTCTCCATAAAGTCCCTCGCCGAAACATTTTGCAGATGTGCTCCACTTTTCAGTATATGGTTTACTGCACAAGAAAGCCCAGACAAGTCACTTTCATACAGTAGATGAAACAAATATGGGATGTGTTGGAACTGGGGTAGCCTGGCCTAGGGCAAGACATATACTACAGAGGCACAGTGTGAAGGTTGCAGACCACCCAAAAGTAAAACCACGCAATAGCACTTAAAAAGGACACTACACCAATTTGTTGTAAAAATACGCTCTGGTTTATAAAAATAATTTCTTTGTATTTTTACTTTTAGGATTCACCATTAAATTACACTTCAATTTGTGTGGAATGTATATCAGGAATACTGTTCAATTCTAAGACATAAGAACAATCAACACTTGTAAAATAGATAATTCACTTATACATTTGGCAGAAAACTCTTACTCCTCTACAACTCAATTATGCAATTACTGTATTCAGCTTACTTTATATTACCTTTGAGTACAGTATCACTTTAAGATTTGGCAGTAACAGCACTTAATCAGATCAAAGCAACACTTTCATTTGCAGAAAAACATTACAGGTCTTCTAATATTTATTTAAATACCATGGGGTTAGATCTACTTAATTCAGCATTCAGTTAAGCCCCACTAGTGGTTCACTATACTTATAAAACACAGTCATTGAGGATTTCTTCCAGTTCCTCCCCACTGTAAGCTGCACAACTGTGGAGAAATGACCATTAAATAAGTTATCCTTCAGTTAGTTGTCAGCGTCACTCTCCCCCTTTTAGAACTCCTCCTTACTTGTATGTCATGGCTGGATTTGTCTTGCACCCGGCTTTTAGGGGGACAGCTGACAAAAAGGGGGGTCAGGGAATCAGGCCGGCGAGACCCTCACTCGAGCTAGCTCCTTAGCGTGGCACTCGAGTGAAGGGAAATCAGGGCTGATGACACCTTTGCTCCTCCTGCCCCCGCTCAACTCCGTGGTCTCTTGACCTCCCGCTTTGATAATGCGGAGGCAAGGGACAGAACCGCTCGGCTTAAGCTTTCCCTGCTAACCGGACCGCCCCGCTCCCTTTCTCCTTAGGGGAACAGGGGTCCGGGTTGAAGTCGCTTCCCACGCTTGAGCGGGAAACACTATTCCTGGCCGCTGTTCCTACGCAGGTCCCCTCGCCGTCTGCTGACTGGATTCTTACTTCGGGGAGCGCAACACGCATGCGCGGGAGAGTAGCGGACCGCCTCCGGGGCCTGCTCTGACGGCAGGGCGCTGGTAGTGGCTCCGCAGTGGGCCTGCTCGACCCTAGGCCCCTCCTGAGAGAATAGCGGGTCAAATGGGAGAATGCGCAGTAGCGCTGGCCACAGTTCCCGGAGTCTCCCCTCTCACTCGGACAGCGCTGTCTCAGGGGCACAGACGAGACCCCAGAGGGGCCGGCTCACGAAGGATCAGGGCTGCAATGGGACTGCAATTAACCCTCTCACTCCACTCGGCCTCGCTCAGTAGGTCCAGACTCCGGTAAGAGGCAGGGACACGGGACTCCGCTTCACGCAGGACAAGAACCTGCTTCCACCACACAGATGGGAGGTAGAGCTGGTTTACCCCTTATAAAGCTCCCAGTTCTTCTTAATCCTCATAGATCTGCTAGCGCTCTGTACTGGACAGGGGCAAATGAAAGGGGGGGCACCCAGATCAGTTCTCAGCGCAGGGCCACTTGCAGCTCCTCAGCCCACTGGGATTAACCCCTTCACTTGACTGGAGGCTCCTTGCTGTCCAGGGTCAGCAGGACAAAACTAACTCGGCTAGGACAACAGGCCTGGGGGGGGGAAGTACCTAGATAGAGGGCAACCCTTGTGGAGTAAACCACCCTTCAGGACCCTACCCTTACCAGACCTCAGCCTTCACTCTAGCTGTTCCTCACTGACAGACAAAATGGCTGTCCAGTATTCCGCCTTTTATAGGCTGCCCTTCAATGGTCCAGCATGGACCAGAAGGTTCTGGAATGCCCTATGTTAGGCTATGGCCAAGTTCTGAGTGCATTATAACGTGATGCTAGAGCAACTCTAGTATCATCCCTGAGTAGGCACACATTGATTGTCGACCTCCCTTAAATGAAGAAAAGACGACTTAAATGTAGTTTCTTATGTTTCTTGGTTTTATTTTCTTTCTCAAAGTATTCTTGTTTCAAAATTTCTTTAAAGTACGGCAGATTCATATAACTGAAAATTAAGTCATTTTTCAGCGTTACAGTTCAGGCGTTGTCTAATGAGTGTGTCCAATGCATTTCGGGCATATAGAAACCTGCCCTTCATCAGGGACTTGACACTAGGAGCAAAAAATAAATATAAACATAATTAAGTAATTTTATGGTGATGGGATAGACAAACATATACGATTGTTAGCATTATATCCTAAAAACATTTTGTCCACAAGAAGGATTAAACAGCAAACAATATGCAACACGGTCAACATTACAGTTGATGCAAAGTTATGTTTCTGACCGTTGGGGCAGAGTTATACATGTGACAAAAAAAGTAGCTCGATGTATCACTTACATGCCTTTGTTAAAGATGTTGGATGAAACCTACAAAAACAAAGGTTGTAGGAAAGCGGGATTAGGACCACTGCGCTAGATGTGAAGCGGTTCAAGGTGGGTTGTTTAAACTAACAAAGGGATATGAACTAACCTGTTTAAGATCGGTAAATGCTTTGAGTCCGGTACTCGTCTCCGCCAAAACGCCGGCTGAACACTTAGGTTTGCCGCGTTCATTAAATTCAAAACAGCTAGGTCATGTGGCCAGTCACATGGGTCTCGAGACACTGTGAAAAGACTATGGTGTTGGGAAAGTCTGCTCGTATTGCAAGAAAAACTCGCGTATGGAGTTTATCTTTAAAAGAGGAAATGTGGACTGACTGCTGGGTTACTAATATATGTTAAATCCTATTGTCGAGAAACTGAACAGCAGACATATAAATTAATCGTTTGTTGTAAAAGTAAAAAAATGTATGAGACTAGGGGAAGGTTCGAACTGCGGTAAAAGCAGTCAGGGGTCCTGTGCACTATTGATAGAGCCATGAGGATGGTACTGGGAATCGGGTTAAAAATCGTGTCAGTGTGTGTGGTGATGGGAAACAAACACAATGACAACAAGGAGGTATTCAGAGCAATACAATCATAAATCATAAATAACATGAGAATTCAATCCTCTCGTTGAGTCCTGTAGGTTTCTGGGTTGATAATTTATGAATCCAGTAGTTCTCTCTTTGGAGCAAAAACTTGTTATTGTCTCTGCCTTCAATTTTCAACACAGTTTCAAGAACTATAAACTTGACTTGGGAGACATTATGGTGGGACTCCACAAAATGTGCAGATAAAGCTGATTTTAAGTTTTTCAGGCGGATGTTTGATTTGTGTTCTGTTAGGCGTACTTTCAACTTGCGTTCCGTTTTTCCTACATACAGCTTACCACAGGGACACTTAATGCCGTAGATCAAATTGCTAGAATCACAGGTTGCACTGACTTTCAGTTTGATAGGATATCCTTGTGTAGGATGATTAATGATATTTCCTTTAATGGTGTTATTACAGTTGCCACAGTTTAAACACGGCTTTGTTCCAGAAAATGAACCTGTCTGTCTTGGTTTGTATTGAACTAGTTCTCCGAGGTTCTTGGCCCTGGTAAATGCAAAAATCGGTGGCTGACAAAATGAATTTTTGAAATCTGGCTCCATATTGAGGATAGCCCAATGTTTGTTGATGATGCGCTTGAATTTTTTACTGCTAGTTGAGTATTTAGAAACAACTACTGTTCGTGTTTGTTCTTTTTTGATGGTAGGTGTTAGGAGCTGGGCTCTATCCATATTTTCAATTCTCTTTTTAGTAGTTTCAACTAGGGTCTTGGGGTAACCTCTGTTGGTGAATTTGGTTGACATTTCTAAAAGTCTCTGTTGGAGGGTGGTTGAATCTGAGGTGATCCTTTTCACTCTTGCCATCTGTGAATATGGCAAGTTACGTATCAAATTTGTTTCGTGAAAGCTGGAATAAAGAAGCATGTTATTCCTATCTGTTGGCTTGACATATAGATCGGTGATGAATCCTTGTGAAGTTACTGTGATTCTAGTATCAAGAAAGTTGACTGAGGTATCCGATATGTTCCAGGTTAGCTGAATCCGTGGATCAATTGCATTAAAGTTGTTCAGTTCTTTTTTTAATGATTCCTCCGAGTCCGTCCAAATGATGAAAAAATCATCAATATATCTTGCAATCATTTTTAGATGTTTGGTCCAGTTGATGTTCTTGAGAATATGTTGATTTTCATACCATTCCATGAAGATATTAGCGTATACGGGGGCTGCTGAGTTTCCCATAGCCATCCCGGTAAGCTGTTGGTACCATTCATTTTTGACCTTAAAATAGCTATGGTACAGAGTATAGTACATGAGTTCCATAAGGAATAGTTGAAATCGTTGGTCTAAATCTGTTTTCAGTAACGCTGATTCAATAGCCTCAATCCCCATGTCATGGGGTATACTTGTGTATAAACTACAAACGTCTGCGGTGCATAGAAGTACTTTTTCTGTGATGTTAAAAGGTATTTTCTGTAGTTTCAATAAAAAGTCTGAAGTATCCTTGATGTAGGTTTGTGCTGCTTGTACTGACGGTTGTAAGTATTTGTCAATAAGTTGACCAATAGGTTGGTGGAAACTCCCTTTGGTGGAAACTATTGGTCTCATGGGCGGATTTTGAATATCCTTGTGTATTTTAGGCGTCATTCTTAAAGAAGGGCTTTTAGGATTTGTAGTGGTTAAGAAAGTTTTGGTTCTTTCAGTAATGGTACCTTCTTTGTGAGCGCGCTCAATGATGTCTTTCAACGTGGAAAGACATCATTGAGCGCGCTCACAAAGAAGGTACCATTACTGAAAGAACCAAAACTTTCTTAACCACTACAAATCCTAAAAGCCCTTCTTTAAGAATGACGCCTAAAATACACAAGGATATTCAAAATCCGCCCATGAGACCAATAGTTTCCACCAAAGGGAGTTTCCACCAACCTATTGGTCAACTTATTGACAAATACTTACAACCGTCAGTACAAGCAGCACAAACCTACATCAAGGATACTTCAGACTTTTTATTGAAACTACAGAAAATACCTTTTAACATCACAGAAAAAGTACTTCTATGCACCGCAGACGTTTGTAGTTTATACACAAGTATACCCCATGACATGGGGATTGAGGCTATTGAATCAGCGTTACTGAAAACAGATTTAGACCAACGATTTCAACTATTCCTTATGGAACTCATGTACTATACTCTGTACCATAGCTATTTTAAGGTCAAAAATGAATGGTACCAACAGCTTACCGGGATGGCTATGGGAAACTCAGCAGCCCCCGTATACGCTAATATCTTCATGGAATGGTATGAAAATCAACATATTCTCAAGAACATCAACTGGACCAAACATCTAAAAATGATTGCAAGATATATTGATGATTTTTTCATCATTTGGACGGACTCGGAGGAATCATTAAAAAAAGAACTGAACAACTTTAATGCAATTGATCCACGGATTCAGCTAACCTGGAACATATCGGATACCTCAGTCAACTTTCTTGATACTAGAATCACAGTAACTTCACAAGGATTCATCACCGATCTATATGTCAAGCCAACAGATAGGAATAACATGCTTCTTTATTCCAGCTTTCACGAAACAAATTTGATACGTAACTTGCCATATTCACAGATGGCAAGAGTGAAAAGGATCACCTCAGATTCAACCACCCTCCAACAGAGACTTTTAGAAATGTCAACCAAATTCACCAACAGAGGTTACCCCAAGACCCTAGTTGAAACTACTAAAAAGAGAATTGAAAATATGGATAGAGCCCAGCTCCTAACACCTACCATCAAAAAAGAACAAACACGAACAGTAGTTGTTTCTAAATACTCAACTAGCAGTAAAAAATTCAAGCGCATCATCAACAAACATTGGGCTATCCTCAATATGGAGCCAGATTTCAAAAATTCATTTTGTCAGCCACCGATTTTTGCATTTACCAGGGCCAAGAACCTCGGAGAACTAGTTCAATACAAACCAAGACAGACAGGTTCATTTTCTGGAACAAAGCCGTGTTTAAACTGTGGCAACTGTAATAACACCATTAAAGGAAATATCATTAATCATCCTACACAAGGATATCCTATCAAACTGAAAGTCAGTGCAACCTGTGATTCTAGCAATTTGATCTACGGCATTAAGTGTCCCTGTGGTAAGCTGTATGTAGGAAAAACTGAACGCAAGTTGAAAGTACGCCTAACAGAACACAAATCAAACATCCGCCTGAAAAACTTAAAATCAGCTTTATCTGCACATTTTGTGGAGTCCCACCATAATGTCTCCCAAGTCAAGTTTATAGTTCTTGAAACTGTGTTGAAAATTGAAGGCAGAGACAATAACAAGTTTTTGCTCCAAAGAGAGAACTACTGGATTCATAAATTATCAACCCAGAAACCTACAGGACTCAACGAGAGGATTGAATTCTCATGTTATTTATGATTTATGATTGTATTGCTCTGAATACCTCCTTGTTGTCATTGTGTTTGTTTCCCATCACCACACACACTGACACGATTTTTAACCCGATTCCCAGTACCATCCTCATGGCTCTATCAATAGTGCACAGGACCCCTGACTGCTTTTACCGCAGTTCGAACCTTCCCCTAGTCTCATACATTTTTTTACTTTTACAACAAACGATTAATTTATATGTCTGCTGTTCAGTTTCTCGACAATAGGATTTAACATATATTAGTAACCCAGCAGTCAGTCCACATTTCCTCTTTTAAAGATAAACTCCATACGCGAGTTTTTCTTGCAATACGAGCAGACTTTCCCAACACCATAGTCTTTTCACAGTGTCTCGAGACCCATGTGACTGGCCACATGACCTAGCTGTTTTGAATTTAATGAACGCGGCAAACCTAAGTGTTCAGCCGGCGTTTTGGCGGAGACGAGTACCGGACTCAAAGCATTTACCGATCTTAAACAGGTTAGTTCATATCCCTTTGTTAGTTTAAACAACCCACCTTGAACCGCTTCACATCTAGCGCAGTGGTCCTAATCCCGCTTTCCTACAACCTTTGTTTTTGTAGGTTTCATCCAACATCTTTAACAAAGGCATGTAAGTGATACATCGAGCTACTTTTTTTGTCACATGTATAACTCTGCCCCAACGGTCAGAAACATAACTTTGCATCAACTGTAATGTTGACCGTGTTGCATATTGTTTGCTGTTTAATCCTTCTTGTGGACAAAATGTTTTTAGGATATAATGCTAACAATCGTATATGTTTGTCTATCCCATCACCATAAAATTACTTAATTATGTTTATATTTATTTTTTGCTCCTAGTGTCAAGTCCCTGATGAAGGGCAGGTTTCTATATGCCCGAAATGCATTGGACACACTCATTAGACAACGCCTGAACTGTAACGCTGAAAAATGACTTAATTTTCAGTTATATGAATCTGCCGTACTTTAAAGAAATTTTGAAACAAGAATACTTTGAGAAAGAAAATAAAACCAAGAAACATAAGAAACTACATTTAAGTCGTCTTTTCTTCATTTAAGGGAGGTCGACAATCAATGTGTGCCTACTCAGGGATGATACTAGAGTTGCTCTAGCATCACGTTATAATGTTTATTTGACGTCGGTAGGACCCGCGACGCCTCCTGGTAGAGCACCAACGAACATTAAAAACAATCTTATAAATTCAGTTAAAACTTTGAGGAAAACACTAGCTGTGCATCAACTACTACAAGTGCAAGTTCTGAGTGCGACAGTTGGGGCAGTTGGTGGCCACCATTTTAGGTGGTGCCAACTTTCCTGTCAGAACAGGCCTCTAGGCCTGAGGTAAAAGATTATGGGGGGGGGAGAAAGAACACCTATCCCCTTGACCAACACCTATAAAAAATAGTAGACAGAAAAATATTAAGGGTATGAGGGGCAAAAAGGGGACAAAATAAAGAATAATGAGGAGGGACTGCGCAAAAAATCCAGAAAGGTCTAACACGCGTCCCCCCCAGCTGAAAGTGGGGAGAACTACCCAACCCCTTGGGAGTCCTCTTCACTAAGGCGGAAATACCTGGAGAGACCGTCTGCGTTTGCGTGGTCCACTCCAGGCCGATGTTCCACCCGGAAGTCCATTCCCTGTAGGGAGATGGACCACCTCAACAGCTTGGGATTTTCCCCCTTCATTTGCATCAGCCAACGAAGGGGGCGGTGGTCAGTCTGAACCAGGAAGTGCGAGCCAAAGAGGTATGGCCGCAGCTTCTTCAGAGCCCACACCACCGCAAAAGCTTCCCTCTCAATTGCACTCCACTTCCGTTCCCGGGGAAGCAGTCTCCTGGATAGGAAGACTACAGGCTGATCCAGGCCCTCTTCATTTAGTTGCGATAACACTGCCCCAATGCCATGTTCGGATGCATCTGTTTGCACAATTAACTCCTTGGAGAAATTGGGAGCCTTCAAGACCGGTGCTTCACACATTGCCTGCTTCAACTTTTCAAAGGCTTGCTGACAAGCCTTTGTCCAAACTACCCGTCGAGGTTGTTTCCTTGAGGTCAGCTCTGTGAGGGGCGCTACAATAGTGCCATACCCCTTCACAAAGCGACGGTAGTAACCTGTGAGGCCCAGGAAAGCTCGGACCTCAGTCTGTGTCTTGGGGGGTTCCCAGGCCATGATTGCCTCAATCTTTGCCTGCAGGGGTTGCACTGACCCCCTACCCACCAAGTGTCCCAGGTACACAACCGACCCCTGCCCAATCTGGCATTTGCTGGCTTTGATGGTCAATCCAGCTTGTTTCAGCGCCTGGAGAACTGCTTGCAAATGTTGCAAGTGGTCCTCCCAACTGCTACTGAAGACAGCAATGTCATCCAAGTAAGCAGCCGAGAAACCCTCCATTCCAGAGAGGACCTGGTTCACCAGTCGCTGAAATGTGGCAGGGGCGTTCTTGAGCCCAAAGGGCATCACGCAGAACTGGAAGTGTCCCTCAGGCGTGGAGAAGGCTGACCTTTCCTTTGCTCCATCTGTCAAGGAGATCTGCCAGTACCCTGAAGTGAGGTCAAAGGTACTTAGGTATTGGGCAGCTCCTAGCCGGTCAATTAACTCATCCGCCCTGGGGATTGGATGAGCATCAGTTTTGGTAACTGAGTTCAGTCCTCGGTAATCCACACAGAACCTCAGTTCTGGTGTGGTACCCGGTGGGGCGGCTTTTGGGACTAGCACCACCGGACTGGACCAAGGGCTGCTGGACGGTTCTATCACTCCTAGCTCTAACATCTTGGCAACTTCGCCATGGATGCTAGCCTTCACCTTGTCCGACAGCCTATAGGTCTTGGATTTCACTGGGGGGCTGTCTCCTGTGTCCACATCATGGGTACAAAGGTGGGTTCTTCCCGGGACAAGGGAAAACAGTGAAGAGTACTGCCCCAATACCTGTCGGCAATCCTCTCGTTGCTCAGGAGTGAGAGATGGGGAGAGAATTACTCCCTCCACCGACCCATCCTTCTCTTGACATGAAAAGAGGTCTGGGAGAGGCTCGCTTTCTGCTTCCTGAGCACCATCAGTCACCATCATCAGGATGACCTATGGCCTCTCATGGTGGGGTTTGAGGCGATTGGCATGCAGCACCCGGAGGGGCTGCCTCGGGGTCTTAAGATCCACCAAGTAAGTGGCCTTACCCTTTTTCTCCAACACCTCAAAGGGGCCTGTCCAACGATCCTGAAGGGCACTTAGCTCTCCAGGCTCCATCACCCAGACTTTCTGGCCAGGCTCCAACTCCACCGGGTGAGCATTCTGATCATACCATTCCTTCATGACTGCCTGACTGGCCTCCAAGTTGTCAGCAGCCTGCTTCCACAACTTGGCCATCTGGCTTCTGAAGGCCAGCATGTAGCTCACCACATCCTGGGGAGGTTTTCTGGGAGACTTCTCCCATCCTTCCTTCACCAGACTGAGAGGCCCACGCACTGGGTGCCCATACAACAACTCGAACGGGCTGAAGCCCACTCCTTTCTGTGGCACCTCCCTGTAGGAGAACAGTAAGCAAGGTAGGAGGACGTCCCACTTCCTCCGTAAGCTCTCTGGCAGACTTCTTATCATGCCCTTCAGGGTCTTATTGAACCTCTCAACCAGTCCATTGGACTGGGGGTGATAGGGAGTGGTGAACCGGTAGGTCACCCCACACTCCTTCCACATGGTCCGCATGTAAGCAGACAGGAAGTTAGTCCCCCTGTCAGACACAACCTCCTTCGGGAATCCTACCCTAGTAAAGATTCCCATCAGGGCCCTAGCTACCACAGGTGCAGTAACAGTCCTCAGAGGGATGGCCTCTGGGTACCGTGTGGCATGATCCACCAGAACCAGGATGAACCTGTGACCAGCTGTTGTTGGTGGATCCAATGGCCCTACAATGTCGATGCCCACCCTTTCAAAGGGGGTGCTAACGACAGGAAGTGGTTCCAGGGGAGCCTTTAGCTTCACCCCTGTCTTCCCACTGGCCTGGCAGGATACACATGTCCTACAGTATGTGTTGGACGCCACTTTCATCTGAGGCCAGTAAAAGTGGAGAACAAGCCGTGCAAAGGTCTTGTCCTGGCCTAAGTGTCCTGCCAGTGGTATCGCATGAGCCAATTCCAGCAGAAAGGCTCGGTATTGCTGCGGGACCACCAAGGCCCTAGATGAGCCAGGTAGAGGTACCCTAGGTTCACTGTAAAGGAGGCCATCCTCCCAGTAAATATGGTGGTGTCCCGTAGCATCACCTGCTGCCTGGGCTTCGGCCTGACGCCTCAGTCCCTCAAGGGTAGGGCACTCTCTTTGCCCCTTACAGAACTCCTCTCTGGTAGGACCTCCCTCCACATGCCATGCAGCAGGGATGGGTAAATCCTCCAGAGAGTCTACTCCCCCCTCCACGGACTCCTGGCCTACCACTGCAGGTGGCCGATCTGTCTCATGGGGCGTGGAAGCCGAAGCAGGCTGTCCCTGTCTCCGTTTCTGACCCTTTTTGGCAGCGGGTTGGGCCATTGTTCCAGGCTCCAACCCAGGCGAACTCCCTCTCCGGGCAGTCGCAGACCGTGTGCTTACACAGGCCCAGTCAGGTGTACCCAGCATCGCAGAATGCGTCCGGTATTCCACCTCTCTCCAAGTGTTGTGCTCCATGTCATTCCCCAACAGACAATCAACTGGCACGGCAGGGCTTACGGCAACTCGAAGTGAACCTGCAACCCCTTCCCACTCAAAGGGAACCTCAGCCACTGGATAGTGGCCCATTCTGCCGTCAGCCATCGCGGCGGGGTGGAGTACATTAGGAACAACCTGCTCTGGAGACACCAGTTGACTTCTCACCATAGTCATACTGGCTCCTGTATCTCTCAGAGCCTCCCCTCTTTGGCCATTGATGGTAACCCATTGCCCATACTTGATAGTATTTGGGGGCACCTGGATCTTTGGCACCATCTCCCGCTCTCCCAGGGACACTAAGGTGACACCCGCCCACTCACCCCCCTTATCTAAGGGCAACTCCTCCCCGAGCGCTACACTAGCTACTCCCGGTGACTTTCCTCCGGTGGGAGGGGGTGGTCTCTTTGGGCATTTGACATCTCCCTTATAATGTCCAACACCACCGCATTCAAAACAGTGGAGAACCCTTGGCTGCTGGCTTTGGCCAGGATTAGGGTTTCTGGGCGGGTTTGCCCTAGGGGTGAAACCTGCTCCTTTACCTTGGAAATTATTTTGGGGACCTTTGGAGAACTCCCTTTTTTTATCTCCTCCCTCTTTCTTCTGGGGGGCGCCCTGTCCGGCTTTTTGAGAATCCCCTCCAGTCCCCTTGGAGGACACCCGGGTACTTGCCCAAGTGTCCGCCTCCTCTGCAAGCTTCCGGGGATCGGTCAGCTTGCTGTCCACCAGGTGTTGGCGCAACTCGGGAAAACATTTCTCGAGGAGGTGTTCTTTCAAAAATAGATTGTACAGCCCCTCATAATCTTTTACCTCGCTGCCCTTGACCCAACCCTCCAAAGCTTTCTTGGCGTAGTCTAGAAAGTCTACCCAATTCTGGTTACTCATTTTGTGACTTCCCCTGAATTTTTGTCTGTATCTTTCAGGGGTAAGTCCAAACTTTTTCACCAGTGCCACCTTCATGGCAGGGTAGTGGGTTTGCTCATTCTGCTCCAGAGCCAACAAAGTGTCCCTGCCAGCAGGTGGCATGTATTTGTACAACCCACCTCCCCAGTGAGTTTCTAGGATCCCATGAGCCCTTAAAGAAACTTCGTAGGCGGCTAACCATTTGGCAATGTCATCACCTGAGGTGTAACTAGCGATGACATCTTTAGGTAAGTAGGGTCTGGATTCCCTGGTGTCTACTTTCTTTTCGCTGCCACCATTGTCTGGAGTGGGAGGCCTTCGTATTAGGACCTGTAGGTCCATCTCCTTGAGGGTTCGCTCATGAGCTAACCTCCTTTCCTCCCTTTGCATATCCATCCTAGCTAACTCCAGCCTCATTCTCCTCTCCTCCCTCCTATCTTCTAGCTCGGCTTCAGTTAAACCCTTCTCTGAGACGCTGCTGCCTGCCCTGGGAGGTGTCTTGGAACCTGTCAGTAGATTTCCCCCCTCCGCTTGGTACAGCATTGCAGTCTCAACGACAGTGTCCCTGTCACTCCCCTCTGACACTGGTACCTCCCCGGAATGAGCCTCCACCCATGCCCGTATGCTGGTCTGCAGCTCGCCTTTCTTGGCACCCTTGTTGAAAAACACACCCTGCTGCTGACACCAGTCCTTTAGTTGGGTCACAGTATAGTTATCCAGCTCTTCCACATTTATCTCCATTTTTGCTAGAGTATAAACTTTTCACACAGGAGGAAACCGAAAGTGTCCTAGGGTCAACCTCCACCCACCACCAGAAATAAATTTAGAAAAAACAAAAATGTAAATTAGGAGGGCCGCAAGGAGAAAACTCCTGGTGTAGGTTTAGTGTATTGCGTTGTTTTACTAGTGAGTAGCTGCAACCAAGTCAGTTATCCCACCGCTAGGCACCAAATGTTGGAACTGGGGTAGCCTGGCCTAGGGCAAGACATATACTACAGCGGCACAGTGTGAAGGTTGCAGACCACCCAAAAGTAAAACCACGCAATAGCACTTAAAAAGGACACTACACCAATTTGTTGTAAAAATACGCTCTGGTTTATAAAAATAATTTCTTTGTATTTTTACTTTTAGGATTCACCATTAAATTACACTTCAATTTGTGTGGAATGTATATCAGGAATACTGTTCAATTCTAAGACATAAGAACAATCAACACTTGTAAAATAGATAATTCACTTATACATTTGGCAGAAAACTCTTACTCCTCTACAACTCAATTATGCAATTACTGTATTCAGCTTACTTTATATTACCTTTGAGTACAGTATCACTTTAAGATTTGGCAGTAACAGCACTTAATCAGATCAAAGCAACACTTTCATTTGCAGAAAAACATTACAGGTCTTCTAATATTTATTTAAATACCATGGGGTTAGATCTACTTAATTCAGCATTCAGTTAAGCCCCACTAGTGGTTCACTATACTTATAAAACACAGTCATTGAGGATTTCTTCCAGTTCCTCCCCACTGTAAGCTGCACAACTGTGGAGAAATGACCATTAAATAAGTTATCCTTCAGTTAGTTGTCAGCGTCACTCTCCCCCTTTTAGAACTCCTCCTTACTTGTATGTCATGGCTGGATTTGTCTTGCACCCGGTTTTTAGGGGGACAGCTGACAAAAAGGGGGGTCAGGGAATCAGGCCGGCGAGACCCTCACTCGAGCTAGCTCCTTAGCGTGGCACTCGAGTGAAGGGAAATCAGGGCTGATGACACCTTTGCTCCTCCTGCCCCCGCTCAACTCCGTGGTCTCTTGACCTCCCGCTTTGATAATGCGGAGGCAAGGGACAGAACCGCTCGGCTTAAGCTTTCCCTGCTAACCGGACCGCCCCGCTCCCTTTCTCCTTAGGGGAACAGGGGTCCGGGTTGAAGTCGCTTCCCACGCTTGAGCGGGAAACACGATTCCTGGCCGCTGTTCCTACGCAGGTCCCCTCGCCGTCTGCTGACTGGATTCTTACTTCGGGGAGCGCAACACGCATGCGCGGGAGAGTAGCGGACCGCCTCCGGGGCCTGCTCTGACGGCAGGGCGCTGGTAGTGGCTCCGCAGTGGGCCTGCTCGACCCTAGGCCCCTCCTGAGAGAATAGCGGGTCAAATGGGAGAATGCGCAGTAGCGCTGGCCACAGTTCCCGGAGTCTCCCCTCTCACTCGGACAGCGCTGTCTCAGGGGCACAGACGAGACCCCAGAGGGGCCGGCTCACGAAGGATCAGGGCTGCAATGGGACTGCAATTAACCCTCTCACTCCACTCGGCCTCGCTCAGTAGGTCCAGACTCCGGTAAGAGGCAGGGACACGGGACTCCGCTTCACGCAGGACAAGAACCTGCTTCCACCACACAGATGGGAGGTAGAGCTGGTTTATCCCTTATAAAGCTCCCAGTTCTTCTTAATCCTCACAGATCTGCTAGCGCTCTGTACTGGACAGGGGCAAATGAAAGGGGGGCACCCAGATCAGTTCTCAGCGCAGGGCCACTTGCAGCTCCTCAGCCCACTGGGATTAACCCCTTCATTTGACTGGAGGCTCCTTGCTGTCCAGGGTCAGCAGGACAAAACTAACTCGGCTAGGACAACAGGCCTGGGGGGGGGAAGTACCTAGATAGAGGGCAACCCTTGTGGAGTAAACCACCCTTCAGGACCCTACCCTTACCAGACCTCAGCCTTCACTCTAGCTGTTCCTCACTGACAGACAAAATGGCTGTCCAGCATTCCGCCTTTTATAGGCTGCCCTTCAATGGTCCAGCATGGACCAGAAGGTTCTGGAATGCCCTATGTTAGGCTATGGCCAAGTTCTGAGTGCGACAGTTGGGGCAGTTGGTGGCCACCATTTTAGGTGGTGCCAACTTTCCTGTCAGAACAGGCCTCTAGGCCTGAGGTAAAAGATTATGGGGGGGGAGAAAGAACACCTATCCCCTTGACCAACACCTATAAAAAATAGTAGACAGAAAAATATTAAGGGTATGAGGGGCAAAAAGGGGACAAAATAAAGAATAATGAGGAGGGACTGCGCAAAAAATCCAGACAGGTCTAACAGGATGCATTGACGAAACCTTGGATCTTCAGCATATAATCTTAAAGTTCGGTATTCAGATGCAGGAATTTGAAGTGGTCGATCGTCATATCTTCCACCTCGACCTGTTAGAAATAGCTGTGGAAAACAACGAGCTTCCAAACTTTCTTCCCATACACTAATGGGACTTTCTTTTGCTGCTTTCATTTGAAACAAGTCAATTGCATTCCCCATTACTTCTTTGGAATGCAAAGGATGAACAGTATAATGTTCATATATTTCTTTACTTCTAGACACATCAACTTTTTCAATTTGGCCGGCTGAACAATCACTGCCTTCTTCTGCAGCTGTTTCCTCTGCTCCAACACATACATCTTTGTAGTACTCATTGTTTTTGACCAAATACAACGTTGCCTTTTTGACTTTCCTAACATCCACTAAATCTTGCCAGATATTCTTACTCTTTGTCGGAACCCCATTAACTAGAATAACCAGAGGTTCCTCTTCCACTTTCTCTACACCAATTGTATCAATATTGTTCTTGAAATCTAGAGGCAAATAAACAACTCTTCCCTTTAATCCTCTCTGTAAATCTGAAGGAGGCAATTTCCCTATCTTAGGCTCCATGCGAACAATAGCCTGAAAAGGATGGACACATTGAATCAAAATAGATTCATATGTATTTAAATCCATCAATTCAGGAGGAATGTCTACCAACTCAAGATTATTATGAACAGCTCTAGCAGGCATTCTGTTTTCGTTTAATTTATTATAACAATATTTACAAATACGCTGATCAGAACTCAAATCAAAAGAATTCTCCACCAACAAAAAAGTTGCAAAATTCTTCCATTCACTATTATTTTCCATTTGCACTTTCTGCACATAAATCAACTAACCTAGT
This sequence comes from Lissotriton helveticus, assembly GCF_964261635.1. Classification (NCBI taxonomy): domain Eukaryota; kingdom Metazoa; phylum Chordata; class Amphibia; order Caudata; family Salamandridae; genus Lissotriton; species Lissotriton helveticus. The sequence goes on from NC_136059.1 coordinate 396,224,712, forward strand.
CTGAATCTTATAATGAGTCCGTCGACAACACACACAAGTAAAATTAGGCCTTTCACTTGATTTCACCTTAAACTTGGTAATTTCTTGGTCAAACTTTTCTGTACTTGAAATGTGTACAGTGTCTTCCACATTACCTTATATTACTGTGTCAATTTCTACACTGTCCTCTTTTTCACCAAAGTAACAAATCTCAATATCTTCACAAATCTTCTTCACATCTAATTCAGTTCCATGCAAAAGAGCACTGTTTAACTGTTTAAGCTTAAGTGCTGGACTTTTTGCATAATACAACATTCTCACTAATTTCCTCATTTTGTTATGATGCACTGCTAACATCCTGAAATGATGAAAAACACTCTGACATACTTTTCTAGAAAGACAAGCCAGTGAATGCCCTTGCAAACCTGGGTTTTCTCTCACTCTGCAAGGATCTAAGTCTTGCAACATCTTCATTTTCTGTTTTAGACTTTTCTTACTATATGTACGTAAGAAATTACGAAGCAAATCGATTGAATCCTGTCGCACACTACAAATACTACTACACTTCCAAGTGTACACTGGACCCTTAGTACGTCTCCCTAAAACTTCATCAGTTAACACCTCTTCTGCATTTCTAGACACAAGTTTCTCTTTTTCAATCGGACAACCGTCTTTCACCTCATATGCTCGACCACTGGAGTCAACTGCATGCACCAAATCATTCTCCTGGAAGTAACTCTCCTCATTAAAAAATGGCTCACAACTTGAACTATGCATCCATTCTCCAGAAAAAACTTTACAAAAATTAGTCCGATTAATTACTCTTTTGCATCTACTCTTTGATTTGAAAACATCAATTGTCTTGTTAAGTTTCCTAATTCTATTGATTACTAAAATAAATAATTTTTTCTTAAGTTCAAAAGCCTGATCAACAATCTTCTCTACACTTTTCTTTTTCTTATAAAAAGCAGCTCTCTGTTTACTTTTTTAAATATTTTTTAACAAATTTAAAACCACCCTATTGCGAAATATTCGTTTACGAATGTCCCTAAATTGGTTTTGCCTTCTATTCCTATACATATTATTCTCTCCTGGTCCAGTAGTAACATTTTTAGGGGGCCTCCCTTCCTTTTCAAATTTGCTCTCTCCTTCTGTATATTCACATCCTTATCAACATTTTTTTTTTATCTACATATGTTCCGAAATAAAGACTTAGTTGTCTTAGCAGGAGCTTTTTTCCTGTTTTTTGAAGTATTTGTTGTAGACGAGTGCTTTAATTCCGTTGCTGTTTTTGATTTTTTCCGCTTGGCATCTTTTCTTCTCCTCTGCCTTGAGGGCATATTTCCTTACTATTGAAATCTTGAAAAAAATAACACATTTTAGACCACTGTTACCAAACAACAAAGCAATGACAATAAGCAAACAATATAACACTAGTTTACAACATATCTAAGTTTATATCACAGCAACTATGTAACTAGGATTAAGACAGAGAAAAAGAACTAGAGGAACTAACACAAAAAGACAGAGAGAGTCAGACAAAGAAACAGGTAGAGGAAGTAAAACATAGAGAAGGAGTAAGACAGAAAAAGTGTATAATATGTTGTAAGACAGAAAAAGGATGTAATAGGGAGAGGGAGTCAGTCAAAGAAAGGGACAAAGGGAGTAAGTCAGAAAAAGGATGTTACACGGTGTAAGACAGAGAGAGGGTGTAAGAGGATGTAAGACAGAGAGAGGGTGTTAGAAGGGGAGAGTATGTAAAAGAGACTAAAACAGAGAGGCTGTAAAAGGGAGAGAGAGACAGTAAGTTTGAGAGAGGGTGTAAGAGGAAGTAAATCAGAGAGAGGATGTAACAAGGAGTAAGTCAGACAGAGGGTGTAACAGGAAGAGAGGAAGAGAATAAAAAAGTCAGAAAGAGGGAGAGAAGGTGTAAAACAGACAAAAGGTGTAATAGGGAGTAAGTCTGGGAGAGAATGTTACAAAGAGAAAGGTTTACTGGGGGGCGGAGCTAGCAGGCGACAGGAATGGCCGCGTAGTTCCCGGGCTCCGCAGGCACCGCCGACATAATCCTGCACTATCATGCATCGACGAGCATTCATAGTCACTACCGACACCCTCGGTACTGGCGGAACCTCCAGGGACCGATCCGATCCGGCTGGGAGGTGCACACAACGGATCGCACTGCGGCGGAGGACTCGCTCTCCTGAGCGCCGAGTGGGCCTGCAGACCGCGGCCTCCGGTGATCCCTCGACCGGGCTTACGTAAGGGGGCGTGCGGCCGCCGAGCGGGACAATCTCCCTGGTGGGTCCCAACTCAGCTCCAGGCTGCCGCGGACCTGGCGGCAGGTAGCGGGTGCTGCGACCAGCTGACGGCGGCTCCCGCAGGTCAGGTCCGCCGGGATCGAGGTGACTCACGGCGCCATTTCTTGCTGCAAACAACGCGGTGAGCAGGGGAGGCTGCGGCGCACTCGATCGGATCAGGAGCCCCACGCCTCTGTAGACAGAAGGTACGACGGACCCCCGAGACTGGTGTGGCCACCCTCCCCCTCCCTCCATTACTGTAACCCAGGCGGGACGAGGACATTGTGCCAGGCTACATCCAATTGTTACGCGTCGGGGGTGAAAGCGACCCCTGCAGCAGCCCGCTTCCCTGTCCAGAACGCCTGGTCCATATACAAGTGACACTTTTTGTGGGGAGTAGGCCAGCGTTACCCTCGCTTTTACAGGAGGACAGCACTACCGCGTGGTGGGGCGCCCCTCAGCCGGACCTGGGCAGACGAACTCCTTCTCCAAGACATCGAGAGAGTGAGGGGGCGAGTGGGGAGAGACCTTACCCCTAATCCCTCCACGCTGGGCAAAGTGAGTAGCGCTCTGAAGACGTGGTGCCCGACGGTACTGCTACAGTCCCTTTGGCATTTGTGCGAACTTCCCGGTGGCGCGCAGCGAACCACGTGGCACTACCGAACATGGGCAAAGGGGACAGGACACAGAGTAAGCTCTCCTTCTCGCAGAGGCGATTGCCAGTGCAAAGCCCCACAGCGCAGCGCGATGAGGAGGCGCGGACAGGAGAGATGCACCCCGAAGACTCCGATATAAAGACAATGCTCCGCTCCATGGAACAAAATATTCAGACGAATATAGCGGCGCTGGGATCCAAGATGGACGCCATGTCCTACAGAATGGATCGCATGGCGGAACGTCTCGACAAGCACACGGAGCGGCACGACATGGCTGACCGGCGGATCACGGAGGTGGAGGAGGCCCAAACGGAGCTGGACACAGCACGACGGCGGGGGGAGACACTCATAAGAACGCTCCAGGACAAGACAGAGGACTTAGAGGCGAGGTCCCGTCGCTGCAACCTACGCATCACAGGCCTTCCAGAGACCACCCAGACGGGGAAGATGGAACTGTTCATAGAACGACTGCTCACTACCCTGCTGGGCGACGGAGTGTTCTCTGCAATGTTTGTCGTGGAGCGCGCACATCGCACGCTTGGCCCAAAACCTAACCCAGGCCTCCCTCCCCGACCAGTAATAGCAAAGCTGCTAAACTATCGAGACAGAGACACGGCGCTCAGGTTGGCATGCACCAAGGGGGACCTGCAATACGAGGGGTCCGCGATTTCCATCTTTCCGGATTTCACGGCCAGAGTGCAGGAGGCACGGAAACATTTCGCCCCTCACAAGAAGCGTCTCAGAGACATGGGCCTCGATTATGCAATGTTGTATCCTGCCAAATTGCAAGTAAACAGACAAGGACACTCTCATTTTTTCACGGACCCAGCAGAGTTGCAGAAAGCCCTGAAAACATGGGCTAGGGAGAAGAAAGATGGCCAAGCTGATAATCAGAAGGAGGTGGATGACAGCCAACTGGACGAACAGGAATGAAGCGGAGGTCCGGCGCATGGTGCACGGAGATCTCAGGAAGAAGACCTCAATAACCTGGCGTTGTGAAGAAACTGGCACTGGAGAAGAAATCCATTGGGACGATGTGACAGATAAGTGGGACCGGGGTGTGGGACAATGGTTGATCCACCCCATATCTTGAACTCTTCTGAACTCGTTAACTGGGTGCCCCTGACGCATATATGGGCTGATTGACTATGGTGGTCACCCGGGGGGTAGCGGGGGGAGACGGGGTAACTAAGGTAAAACGAAGTGAAATATCATTGCGGTTTGCATATTGATGCTATGTCACATGACTGGTGGTGCGGGGCGGGGGGAAGGGAGCTGGGCGCCAGAATCGAGAGTTGAGCGCAGAATACGAGTTGCTTGCTACCTTTGCCCCGAGCGTAATGCAAATGGGACTGTTGAATTTGTTTCTAGGGAGGGGTGGGAGGGATGGGGATCTGCAAGGCCAATTTGGGGTGGGTCTGCTGTGGGTGGTGGGTGGAATGTTGGGGATTGGGGCTGGGTGCATATTGTTGTTTTGTTTGCCTGCGATTGTGCTTCTTGCTGACTTTTGGTTTGGTTCCGCTTTGAACACTGCTGCTACTTACATGTCACATAACCTGTTCGTTTGCGTCCCTTCGGGTCGCCCGAGACCCTTTCACGATCATTGCAACACCTACACTAACCGACAGGGTTATGGCTGATCCCTCTATGCCACAAGTGGGCACTGCACCAGATCACCTAAGGGCACTGACATGGAATGTTAGGGGCCCTAATGACTTTAGAAAACTGCGTAAGGTTCTCATTTATTTGCGTAGGCACCACATAGACCTTGCTCTTCTTCAGGAGACTCACTTACCCCTTAACAGTAAAATGCTGACACATAGAGGCGTGGCGGGCTGTATGTGGCGGCGGGCTTTACGACTCACTCAAGGGGGACGCTCACATGGGTCAACCCACGCTCCAAACTCACATTGACGCTGCTAGAGGCAGACCCCGAAGGTCGCTATGTAATATGTAGGTGTCGGGGAAAGGGGCACGATTTGTTAGTGGTGAATGTATATGGTCCGAACTATGACTCCCCTGATTTTTACACAGGGTTAGCCCGGAAAAGCAAGTCGTATGCCTACACGAATGTGCTCTGGGGAGGGGATTTTAACTTAATTTTAGATCCAGACCTAGATAGGTCGGCGGGGCCCCCCCGGAGCCTTTCGGCTGCCGCTGCGGTGGTCCAGTCTGAACTGGTACAATTAGATCTTCAGGATGTGTGGCGCAGCCGACATCACTCCAGAAGGGGGTACACTCACTACTCAGCATATTATGCATTACACACTAGAATAGATTACTGGCTGGCTTCCCAACAGCTCTGCAACAGTATTAGGGACTGCCTGATTCTGCCGCGCACGCTGTCAGATCATTTTCCTCTCCTCCTGATTCTGGAGACGCCGGTGCACAAGATCCCCCCCTTTACGTGGCGATTTCCTCCGTACTCCCTGCTAGATGAGGTTTTCCGGGGAGAAATTGCTGAGGAAATAGATAACTTCTTTGAGAACAATGTGGGTTCAGTTGACAGCTTCCAGACGCTTTGGGAGGCATTTAAGGTCTATGTCCGTGGGATAGCCATGGCTAAACACTCCGGTGTCCTGAAATCGATTAGGCAAAGACTCCAACTTCTCGAGAATCAGCTCTCAGAATTAGAAGCAAAACAGAGGGAGGAGCCCGAGGGTGATGCTCTGCCCAAAATCAAACAACTGGTGTCGGAGTTTAATGCAGAAGCGGACAGGGAAGTGAAGCATATGGGCAAATACGCCTCCGCCCGCACATATGGCGAAGGTGAGAGACCTGGCTCCCTTTTGGCCAAGATAGTTCGGAACGAAAGGCGTCAACTGAGAGTGGGCGAGCTGGCGTCGAGCTCGGGTGAGATCCTCACGGAAGAAGAGCAGATCTTAGGGGAATTTCGACAGTACTACTCCTCTTTGTACAAGTCTAGGTCGTCTGGTATGGAGGAGGCGATAGACGACTACCTGAGCTATATCCGAATGCCGCAACTGTCAAACTCACAGAGAGAATTTCTCATGATGTCCATCCAAAAAGAGGAAATAGTGGAGGCCCTCGATGGCATGCGGTCCGGTAGTGCCCCAGGAGCTGACGGGCTGACGGTGAGCTTCTATAAGGCCTTTAAAGATCAATTGGTGCCCTACCTCTCCACGCTCTTTGATGACATTTGCATGGAAGGCAGCATGCCTGCCACTATGAGAGAGGCTCCTGTTATCACACTCCTGAAGCCGGGGAAGCCCACCACTGAGTGCGGCTCATACAGACCTCTGTCTCTGATCAATGTTGATGCGAAGTTGTATGCCAAAGTACTCGCATTACTCGTCCCGGAACTAGTCACCCCAGAACAGGCTGAGTTTATCCCCTCAAGGAACCTCACGTACAACATCCGCACTGTATTAGGGACGATGCAGCACGTAAAGCCAGAGATCAAGGCATTGGCGGTCTTCCTCGATATGGAGAAGGCGTTCGACTCCGTGGAGTGGCCCTTCATGTCGAGAGTGCTTAGAAAGCTGGGGCTGGGCGAGCCCTTCCTACAAATGATCGGTGCCTTGTACTACAAACCAACTGCTAGACTCCGAATAGGAGATAGGGTCACGGAAGCGTTTGAAATCTGCAGAGGAACCAGGCAGGGCTGCCCCCTCTCGCCGTTGTTGTACGCCCTGGTGGCAGAACCACTAGCGTGTGCGCTACGGGAATACCACAGTCATGAGGGCATTAGTTTCCCAACTTACAAGATTTGTATCTCCATGTATGCGGATGACACGCTCCTGTATATTCGAGACCCAGAACTGAACCTCTCCTCCGTACTGAGGGAAGTAGTCCAATTTGGGGCGCTGTCTGGCCTGCAGGTGAACTGGAAGAAGTCGGTGGCATTCCCACTGACCCCGGTGACCCGAAAATTTGTTATGGATTACCCACTACAGTGGTCAGAAGACCCGGTTAGATACTTGGGCATACAGCTACATCCGAATCCGGACATCTTAGTGAGGGAAAATTACGGAGTCGCCTATACCAAACTGACTGAGGACATAGACAGATGGCGTAAATTACCGCTGTCCCTGACGGGCCGTATTGCATTAATGAAAATGATTGTGCTCCCGAGGTTTCTGTTTCTCTTCACCAATATGCCGGTGATCCTCTCTAAAGCCTTTTTTAAAACAATGACACAAGCCCTCACGCGGCTTGCGTGGGGAGGTAAGCAACCACGGGTCCAGTGGCAAGTTCTGACGCTCCCATATGAACAAGGTGGCCTAGCTGCTCCTGATATGGAGAGGTATAACAGGGTGGCGCAAGCGACACATTTGCACACATGGATACATGGGGAACGCAATATCCCACATGTGATACTGGAGACCTTGTTCACGGGCCCACTCCCTCCACAGGCTACTGTATTCGAGCCAGCCACACGTCGGGTTGGGATGCTGGACTCAATCGCCACGATGAATCACGCATGGCACTCTTTGGCCAGGAGCCGGGACAATGTGTTACTATACTCCCCTCTAGTGCCAATTGACTGGGCCTTGTGGCTGGCGCCGCTACGGGAGAAAGGGGTCACACGTACCCTGGAACGACTAGGAATACAGACATTGGGAGACCTGTTCAGGGATGGAGTGGTGGTCACCTGGGAGCAGGTTGACACCTCCCAGACCTCGATATCGTTGCTGCACCATTTTCATCTCCACAGGGTCCGTGCAGCACTTCGTGAGCTGCTGGGACCAGACATGGCAGAACCACCCGAAATCCCGGAGCTAACTTATGTCATAAAGACGCCCTCACCCAGCAACTTGATCTCACGATTATACAAGGCAGGGCAGCACAAAGCGGAACAGCCTTCCTTGAAAGCCCGATTGGCGTGGCAGCGGACCTGGATACACCAATCGATGATTCAATGTGGAAATACTGCTGCCAAAATACTAAGAAAGTGTCGCTCAATGCCAGGCACAGACTCATTCACTTTAAATTTCTGCAAAGAATGTATTACACCCCAGAACGTCTACACAGATACGGACTCCGACAAACGCCGGAGTGTGAACGCTGCCATGCACCAGTGGCGGACTTCATGCATCTGGCGTGGGCCTGCCCGGGAATCAACAAATTCTGGGAGGACGTTTTTCAAGAACTGGGATTAGTGCTTGAATTGGAGCTCCCGGTTGACCCGGCACTTGCGTTGCTGGGACACACCAGGATACTTCCACCGGCGTCGCGTCGTCTGGCAGATATGGGGCTACTTATGGCACGACGCGCTGTGGCGCAATGCTGGATGCGCGGCCCATTTCCAACTAAGCGCCGATGGGCCAGGGACATGCTGTATAGCTGCACCCAATCGCAGTACTATAGCGAACTCCTGCCCCTTGTTAGCAGACCAAAAAATTTCTGGGACCTGTACCTGACTTTCAGGTCTAACAAGGACGCCGCGGAGGCAGCTCAGGAGGAGAGCGAGGAGCAGCGGGACGGGGAGGAAGGTATTGAGGCTTTGATACAGAGCACCCCGTAGTTCAGGTGGGATAGCGGGCAAAGCATGTGGGACACAGGGGATGCAAGGGGGGCACGAGACATACATAGGTGACACGGGCAAGGAGCGAGTGAAGAGAAGGGTGGCCAGGCTGGAGCAGGTAGAAGGCTAGTGAATTGAACTGAAGCAGCGCAGTATTATGTACGGTGGTGCAGTGAGCTGATTCGGTAGAGCAGCAGTGGTGGGTGGCACATAGGCAGGCAGGGAGGGGGGCGGTTGGGCGGGTTTGTTACGAGAGATAGGTTATACTTAAGGTTAGGTTTGCGTACACGCACACTTCACTGAATGCTCCCTGGCGGAACAGTAGACATCACTCCTTGTTTGCTCAGGGTAGGAGGTGTGGGGTGAGGGGTCGCCGACAATTTTTGAGGACAGACAGGGATGGTTTCCCCGGGACATGTTTTGCCGGACCCTCGGATCGATGGCGACTTGCCTTTATGTATTGACACTATTCTCAGTATTGACATTGCCTTATTTTTGCTGCCGGCCCCAGGGTTGTAGGCGAAAAGCTGTGTGTGTGCACTGATGACGAATAAAAGTTTATAACCAAACAAACAAAAACAAAAAACAAAGAGAAAGGTTGTAAGACGGAGTAAATCAGGAAGAGGATGTAAGAGAAAGTATGACTTACAAATTGCTGTAAAAAAGAGAGAGAGGGAATAAATTAGAGACAGGGTGTAAGAGAAAGTAAGTCAAAGAGAGAGTGTAAGAGAGTGTAACACAGAGTCAGGGTGTAAAAAGGAATAAGTCAGAAAGAGGGTGTTAGAAGGGGACAGGTGGAAAAATAGAGTAAGTCAGGAAGAGAATATAATAGAGACTAATACATTGTTGATAATGCTTCTTAAAGAAATGTTGGTGCATAAAGGAATTGTATTTTCTAAATGAGTGAGGTTTCAGTAGTGTAATGAATTGCTTATAGATACGACATGTGCTCTGTTTTGTAAATGTTATTTAAAAAATGATTTCTGGCACATGAATTGGTTTTACATTATTGACAAGGATTAGATAGTATCTGCATGATTAAAAAAATATATTAGCACATTTCACAATCATGTCACCTGTGTTTCCTCAGATTAGTAAGAATATTGTGCAGATGAGGTGAGGCCTGTACAGGGGTGCAGAGGAGATAAGTCCTGTGTCCAAGAGTGCTGTGGACAGGAGTTACCTCCTCTGCACCCCTGGACAGGCCTCACCTCATCTGCACAATATGCTTACAAATCGAATGCTTGTACATAGGACGAGCGCTCTGTTTCTTGAATGTTATTGGAAAAACGATTTTGGGGCAAATGAATAGCTTTTACATTTTTGAGAAGGAATAAATAGTGTCCGCAAGATTAAATAGATATATTTGAACCTTTCACAATCATGTCACCTGTGTTTTCTCAGATTAGTAAGTACATTGTGCACATGAGGTGAGGCTTGTCCAGGGGTGCAGAGGAGGTAAGGCCTGTGTCGAAGAGTGCATTGGACAGGACTCACCTCCTCTGACCCTTGAACAAGCCTCACCTCCTCCGTGCACCCTGGACAGGCCTCAATGTATTGGGTATAATTGATGGTAACAGGATGCAGATAAGGTGAGGCCTAACCAAGAGTGCAGATGAGGTGAGGCCTGTCCAGGGGAGCAGAGGTGTTGAGGCCTGTGTCTAAGAGGGCAGTGGAATGGACTTCATGAAACCTCTCCCCCACTGCACTCTTAGACACAGGCCTCACCTCCTTTGCACCCCTGGACAGGCTTCTCTCCCACTACACTCTTGAACACAGGCCTCACCTCCTCTGCACCCCTGGACAATCCTCACCTCATCTGCAACCCTGAACAGACCTCACCTCATCTGCACCCCTAGACAGGCCTCAGCTCATCTACACCCTTGGACACGCCTCACCTCATCTGCACCCTGTTACCATCAATTATACCCAATACATTGAGGCCTGTCCAGGGGACACAGAGGAGATGAGTCTTGTCCAGGAGTCAGAGGACGTGAGTCCTCTACACTGCACTCATGGTGACATGATAAATATATATATATTTATTTAATCTTGCAGACACTATTTATTCCTTCTCAAAAATGTAAAAGCCATTCATTTGCTCCAAAATCGTGTTTCCAATAACATTTACGAAACAGAGCGCAGGTCATATGTACAAGCATTCCATTTCACTACTGAAACCTCACTATTTTTCAAAATACAATTCTTCTATCTAGGAAATGTTGATACCAAACATTATTATTAAACTTAACAAAAAGCAAGAAGAAAAAAGGTCAATCTGCTCCCTAATCTAGAGTAACAAAAGTGACATGATTGTGAAAACTGCAAATATATTTATTTAATCATGCACACACTATTTATTCCTAGTCAAAAATGTAAAAGCTATTCATTTGCCCAAAAATCGTTTTTCAAATAAGATTTAAGAAACAGAGCGCAGGTCCTATGTACAAGCATTCCATTTCACTACTGAAACCTCACTATTTTACAAAATACATTTACTCTCTCTTGCAAACATTGATACCAAGCATTATCGAAAACCATGAGACAATTCAACAAGAAAAAAGCTCAATCTGCTTCATAATCTGAAGTAAGACCGGTGACATCATTGTGAAAGCTTCAAATATATTTATTTAATCATGCAGACACTATTTATTCCTTCTCAAAAATGTAAAAGCCATTCATTTGCCCCAAAATCGTTTTTTAAATAACATTTAAGAAACACAGCACAGGTCCTATGTACAAGCATTCAATTTCACTAGTGAAACATTACTATTTTACAAAATACAATTCCTCTATCTTGCAAATGTTGATACCAAGCTTTATAAAAAAAATGACACAAACCAACAAGAAACAAGCTCAATCTGCTTCCTAATCTGAAGTAACACAGGTGACATGATTGTGAAAGGTTCAAATATATTTATTTAATCATGCAGACACTATTTATTCCTTCTCAAAAATGTAAAAGCCATTCATTTGCCCCAAAATCGTTTTTTAAATAACATTTTATAGCAGACCGCAGGTCCTATGTACAAGAATTCAATTTCACTACTGAAACCTTACTATTTCACGAAATACAATTCCTCTATCTTGCAAATGTTGGTACCAAACATTATCAAGAAACATGACTCAAACCAACAAGAAAGAAGCTCAATCTGCTTCCTAATGTGAGGTAACACAGGTGACATGATTGTGAAAAGTTTAAATATATTTATTTAATCATGCAGACACTATTTATTCCTTCTCAAAAATGTAAAAGCCATTCATTTGCCCCAAAATCGTTTTTTAAATAACATTTTAGAAACAGAGCGCAGGTCCTATGTACAAGCATTCAATTTCACTACTGAAACCTCACTATTTCACAAAATACAAATCCTCTATCTTTTTATCTTATCAAAAAACATGACACAAACCAACAAGAAACAAGCTCAATCTTCTTCCTAATCTGGGGTAACACAGGTGACATGATTGTGAAAGGTTCAAATATATTTATTTAATCATGCAGACACTATTTATTCCTTCTCAAAAATGTAAAACCCATTCATTTGCCCCAAAATCGTTTTTTAATAACATTTTAGAAGCAGACCGCAGGTCCTATGTACAAGGATTCAATTTCACTACTGAAACCTTACAATTTCATAAAATACAATTCCTCTATCTTGCAAATGTTGATACCAAGCATTATCAAAAAACATGACAGAAACCAACAAGAAAGAAGCTCAATCTGCTTCCTAATCTGAGGTAACACAGGTGACATGATTTTAAAAGGTTCAAATATATTTATTTAATCATGCAGACACTATTTATTCCTTCTCAAAAATGTAAAAGCCATTCATTTCCCCAAAATCGTTTTTTAAATAACATTTTAGAAACAGAGCGCAGGTCCTATGTACAAGCATTCAATTTCACTACTGAAACCTCACTATTTCACAAAATACAAATCCTCTATCTTGCAAATGTTCATACCAAGCATTATCAAAAAACATGACACAAACCAACAAGAAAGAAGCTCATTCTGCTTCCTAATCTGAGGTAACACAGGTGACATGATTGTGAAAGATTCAAATATATTTATTTAATCATGCAGACACTATTTATTCCTTCTCAAAAATGTAAAAGCCATTCATTTGCCCCAAAATCGTTTTTTAAATAACATTTAAGAAACACAGCACAGGTCCTATGTACAAGCATGCCATGTCACTACTGAAACTTCACAATTTTATAAAATACAATTCCTCTATGCAGCAAAAACTTTTTACCAAGCATTATCAAAAAACATGACACAAAGCAACATTAAAAAACCACATTTTGCTTCCAAATCTTCTCCATAGAGTATACAAGTCTCTATCTACATTAAATGAATCATTACTCACCTTTACAAATGCTTTGGGAGATTGAGAACAGTGTCAGACACACACACCAATATTTCTTTAGCAGAGCAAAAGTTATGTACTCCAGGCACTGAAACCATGAATGGCACAGAAAACCTCTAATTCTACACACATATCCCTCATGTTAACCAATTAAAACTCTTCCCTCTCTATTTTCAAACCAACACCCTTGCCCCCCTCAGCCCTTTCTACCTGTTATCATAGCAACTCCCTCCTCACTGAACTCTCAGGTTTAAAAGTTTATTCTACAATGTTGCAAATGAACTCAGCAAGGATGTTTGACCTCTCAATACACCAGCTTATCCAGTGCTATGTTTCTTTAAATGACTTTTTCTTAACCATTCAAATTACTTCTTTCACAGAACAGAAGCATGCACCCTAACTTTCAGTTTTCGACTATCTGAATCCACCAATCATTGCACTGAAATGCCACAGTTTGTTTTTGCCAACTCCTACTGTTCCAACTGCCATTTCATTCCTACACTTCATCTGACTGCACCAGAACCTCCTCTCACCATGTATTCTGTCTGGATTATTGGACATAGCTACATCCACTGAGCTCAAAGGTATGCAGCTATCAGAAATTTTCACAACCTTGATTTACCAAATGTAGACATCAAGTGGATTGGCCAGAGAGGATTGAAATGTCATCAATTGATACCATTGGTGAAAACATTTTACCATCTGCCACACCCTGACCTCATAATTTTGCACTGTGGTGGAAATGAGCTAGGCACTTTGACTGGGGTAGGTCTGGAAATGCTTTTAAAGGACACCTTTGGGCAATTGATGACACTTTTTCCACAAACTGCCATGGTATATTCCAATATATGCCAAAGACAGAAATGGAAGTGGTCCAACAAATTTTGTCCACAATTTGAGAAAGCACTGAAACATGTGAATAAATCTGTTTCTGCTTACATGAGAGACTATGGAATGGGTTCAATATACAACAACAACTTGCGTTACAACATGCAAGATATCTACAGAGGAGATGGTGTGCACTTCTCAGATGAGGGGAATAGAATATTCCTCCTAAATTTAAGACTGTGCATTGGAACCTACTTGTAGGTACCTAAATCAGCCACAGAACCCAAAAGCTCTTTTCAGGGCTACCCTACCTCTGATCACTCAAAATGATTACTTTACTCTAACTTTTTTCACTGTTTTTCACCAAAGCGAAAAAGTTTAAAAAAATATATATTTTATTTGGGCCTATATGGGCCTCCTAAGCCCCCCTCAGAAAACCTAGGGGTTCAGGGGGTGTTTACCGGGCCCCCTTTTACCCATTCCCAACATTGTTTGTCCTCCATCTTTTGTCTAAAATCTACCGAAACACAAGATGGAGGACTCCCGTAGCGCTGCTGGTACGCGTACCGGGGCGCGCACCGGTAAGCGCTCCCAAATTTTTTTTAAAGTTAATTTACATAAAAAGCACCGGAGAGACTTTCACCAAATATAGAATAGGCCCTACTACATACCAGTCCCTACCATTTTCCCAAATTTGGTGGAATACCATTGAGCCATTTGGGCTGTAGCCCTGTCTAAATATCCTTAGGTAAATTACATGACAAAAACACATATGAAGTGTTAGAATTTACAACCAATTAAAATGTTACTTTCATTTTCTATTTTTATTTCCTGACATTTTATTGGTTATGTACATGAATATAAATGAAAAATGAGAGGGAAACACGGCCATTTTGACTACAACTACCTGAGGTACATCTTTAAAGGATTTTCTCATTTATCTTCATCACTTTTCTATAAGGTAAGTTGTTAATTTGTAAGGGGCACTTTAAGTTAATTTGTAAAAACGTTTTCTGATAGTTATTTACTGTCCCTCTGTTATAGTTATAGATTAAGATAGGCTTCTCTGTTATAGTTATAGATTGAGTTAGGCTTCTCTGGTATAAATATGAATTTACTTAGGCTTCTTCACATACACTTTTTTATATTTCTACTTCCTGCCTGATACCATACACTGCCCAAAGATAACTTCACTGTTAAAAACTCAGAAGTACCTGTCTGAACTTAAACCCAACAGTGCCCTAACTCTACTGATATAGTTATTTTTTATGCAATTTACAGCAAGATAATGGAAGATACACCACAGACCATCAATATTTCTTTCGAAATTACTAATGAGGAGATTCTTTTCGAAATTACCGATGAGGAAATTCTTCAAGAAGATTTTCTTGACTTCCTGGATGAGTCTCTTGACCAACAATTCATTGACTGTTTAGATAATATGGAATCATGCAATACAAATTTGGAGGAGATTCCGGATAATGAAATGTTGCAAGTGTTATTAAATTATGAAAATTCAGAACAATAAATGTATATTTAATAATTAAAAATTGTTTGAGACATTATTCATTTTTATATGTAATTCATGAAGTAGTACCAAAATGATTATAATATAAAGTGAGACTTACAGTATACTGCGCAACTTTTTTGTGTTACATAGTAAGTTTGCTCATAGTTACTTCCTTTCTCCCACTATATTATCTCGAATGTGTATTTGACATCTTTTTGATCTCCAGCCTCCTTTCTCTCACTGTCTGTCTCTAATGCACAATGTCACCACCAATTTTGTGTAGATTCAGAAGAGAGTAAAATGTAATACTTCAAAACATCATAAGGGACCAGGGTAGACTACCCATAATCCCATAGGCTTTCTCAAGGAGTGCTTAAAAGATCTGTTTCTGCTTTCCTGACAGACTATGGTATGGATTCCATATACCACAATAACTTATGTAACAACATGCAAGATATCTACAGAGGAGACGGTGTACATTGAATTTAAGACTCTGCATTGGTACCTACATGTTGGTACTTAAATCACCCACACAACACAACAACTCTATTCACAACTACCCTACCTCTAAGCACTTTAAATTATTATTTTACTGTTTCACTGGCTTTTCCCCAAGGTACGCTCCCCGGTGCGCGTACCGGGCACTCCCCCCACATCAAACCTAGGGGGTCAGGAGGTCTACCCTACCCCCTTTTAGTCATTTCCCCCTTTGTTTTTGCCACCTGTTGTGTCTCGATCCTACCGAGACACAAAATAACGGCCGCTCCGGACTGTTTAGAATGTTGACAGACACCCGAGAGCCAATCAGCTTTCCACTCGCGTTACGCGCCAGGTGCGCCCCCCGGTGCGCGTACCGGGGCGCGCATATAGATATATATATTTTTTTGAACCTAAATTACTCAAAATGCACTGGAGCACATATCTTGAGACATAGCAAAGGCACATCGGGCTACCACTCCCTACAATTTTGCCAAGTTTGGTGAAAATCCATTCAGCCGTTCGGGCTAAAAATGAGTCCAACCGCCCTATGGAAATTAACATGGAGAAAACACATTTTGGGACCCCCCTTTTATCTCGGCCCCCGCTTCACGAATCCCCCCCAAACTTTCAGGGAAGGAGCAGAGCGGAGCAGGCCATCTTCTTTGAGACATTCGCGAAGATTCGTCCACCAGCGCCAAAGTTATTCCCAATAGAATGTTGCAGATTTCCTATGGAAAACAATCCTAACTATAACTACCTACTGGCGACCGCCAGTAGGTAATATATATACATATGTAATTTTTTTCTCATGCCAATGCAGCTCCCATCTAGGAGGCTAAACAATGTAATAAAACACATCAACTGCTTTTGCAAAATACATAACATATATATATATATATATATAAAATCATAAGAGGGCAAGTAGCACTTCAACTCTGTTTTTAATGAGTAAGGCTCATGAAGAAAAACTGCAAATAAAGCAGACATTGTTAGCCTACAGGCTGCATTTTAAACCAATAGCATAGAAAATTAAAGCATGTTCATACAAAACTGGCACCGTGCCATGACCCCTAGCTTCCAATCATGCCTCAGGGGTGACAGTTAGGTCAGTTGTTCTTTCCGGCTCCTTCAGTCAGGACCCTGGATTGACAGCTCTTCCTTTTTTTGACTTTCTGTCAAAAAATATATGATATTTTTGAAGATTTTTTACTTTCACTCGACGTCTTTGTGCCTTAGAATGAGAGTGACACCTTTTTGAGTTCCATAAAAGATTTCTGTCAGAAATGCCTTCTTTATATGATCCTCACCCTGCCTGTGGCAAGAAGACGGCTAGATCAGACACACACCCTGTGTGTATCCTCTGCCTCCCTGATTCTTACTCTTCTACCAACTTTCATCATTGTATGAAGTTGACGACAAAGAAAATGGAATCAGCACCCATCAATTTAGATTGTTGATAAAAGTTCAAAATAGCATCAAGTGTCCATGATGATTTGAAGAAATTCGCAAGGTCCAAATGTTGTCTTTGTTATCCCAAAATTCTTTTCTGTATTGATCAATGGTCTCGGGGTATGTTTGCGAAACTTCATTGGTTTCGCGAACATACGCCGAGATCACTGCTGCTGGCCACCCTGCCACTTACTGATGATGCATATTTAACCAACGTCACTTTAAGACTAATAGTGTGTCATTAGAAGTTCATTTGTTTGTATAAAACTCCTTTTGAATAGGATTGGATTTTGAAAAGAATACAACTTAGAGTCCTGAAGAAGTCTCCTATGAGACGAAACGCATTGACTAGATGGGTTAATGAAATTTGTCATTATTGGATTATAAATGACCACTGATCAATAAAGGAAACATTTTTTGAATAACAAAGACAACGTTTGGACATTGCGGATTTCTTCAAATCATCATGGACACTTGATGCTATTTTGAACTTTTATCAACAATCTAAATTGATGGGAGCTGATTCCATTTTCTTTGTCTTTGTGGCTCTTCCCTAATAGGAAGTGTAGAGGGGTGCGATTCCTGGTTTCTTAGCACCATCACCAATACTAGTTAGCCACTTGCAGTGACAGTTGAAGACTTTTGCCTCAACCCTCTTCTTGTGCTTCTCATTGTAAGAAGTTGTCGAGAAGGACTATCAAAGACAGGGAGAGAATTCAACTTTATGGCCTCTCTGAAGGAGGTAGGTCTCCAGTGAGGCAGCAGAAAAAGAGAACTCGGTCGACGTCAAGAGGCAAGTTCCCGACCTGTTCTCCATTGGAGTCTGGATCGACGTCGAAGCTGCCGATGACGAAGAAATCGGCGTCAAAGACTACGGTGGTTCCAGCGCATCATTCTTCTAAGAAATCAACACTGATCTCAACGTCAACGAAGGTAACAGGGGCCCTCTGTTGTCGTCAACCAGGTGACGATCAACGTCGAGGAGCAAGTCTCCGTCAACACTGGCTAGGCGATCGACATTGAGATACATCACTCCGTCGTCGCCACGTCAATGGAGATCGACGTCCAGGCAAAGGTCTCCGTCGAGGTCAGTCCAAAGATCTTCGATGTCAAGGTGTAAGAATCCGTCACTGACGTTGAGGCAGAAGTCTCTGTCAAAGTCAGTCCAAAGATCTTCGACGTCGAGGCACATCCCTCCGTCGCCGACGTCGAGGCAGAAGTCTCCGTTGAGAACACTGCAAAGATCCTCAACGTCAAGGCAGAAATCTCTGTCGACGGCAGCACACCGCCAGTCAACATTGAGTCACCAGTCTTCAGAACAGACGCAGCTGATGTTGAAGCATGGTACTCCATTGGCGTCAAGTAGACGTTCGACGTAGAGAGGCCGGTCAACGGCAAGATTGAGCCCTCAGTCTAAGAAGAGAAAGTCGCCGTCGAGGCAGGCGTCTCAGTCACCGAGACAACGGTTGATGTCGAGGAGGCAGCCTATACAGAGGCGTTCCAGATCAACGTCGAGGCACCAATCCAAAGAGGCCTCATGTCCGGTAAGCCTGTCCATATCATCATCACCAACGTTGAGAAAAGGTTCTCCCAGCTCTCACAGAGATTCAACGTCAAGATCTCCGGAGATCGTGATCTTAACGTCCAGTAGTCCAGTGTCCAGGGGACACCAAGATTCGCCGACCAGGCCTGCACAAGAAAGGGAGAACTCTCCTCCTCCTACACATTCTCCTGAGGGGCGAGAAGGGCAAAGATCACTTTCCATCCATCTTTCGCCAAGATGGAACAGACTCTTGCATCAATGGGCCGCAACTCTAGCCACAAGGGCACAGCATTACTCGAGGCCCTTCACAGGTCTCCATTGGCTTGACTGGTACAGTCGGTGGATAGAGAACGTACTCCATCAAGAGCCAGAGATTGCAGCCACTCTCCTACGCACTCTCACAGAAGGAAATCTAGGTCTAGAAATAGGAAGAGAAGGCACAGATGGCCAACACCTTCCTCCACATCCACTTGCACATCACACAGAGACTATTCACCTACTCTTACGGACAGCCCACCATCGTGGGTGTCTCTGGTGGATGACGTTACCACTTTTCAGGACGTTCTTGGCAGAGGGACAACGAAACTAAACATCCCTATGCCGACTCGACAGAACTCGTCCTCTGTTATCTTTGAGACTTTACACCAAAGGGCAGCATCTAGACCTCTGCTACCATTGGTACCGGGCCTCAGAGAACCAGTGATGGACACTTAAGCCCACACCGGCAAGAATTTTGAAGAAATATCGTTCTCCCGAAGAGGGCCCGCTTTTCCTTAAATCTGACCCCCCTCCGGATTCTGTGATAATCGCTGCAGCAAAAAAGACTCATGCTATTGCTTCCTCCTCTACTGTTCCACCAGTTAAGGAAAGTAAGACACAGGATTCATGAGGAAGGTTTCGAGTGTATTGTCTCTTTTGGGCCAGTATGGCAGGTCTCTGTGGAACTCCCTGCAAAGATTCACAGAAAATTTCCCCCAGAAAGATCGCAAGGACTTTGAGGAGATCTTGCATGTAGGCAGCTTGGTGGCTAACCAAGTTATCAGCACTGGAGCTGATGGAGCTACTCTTTCGGCCATGCCTATGCGCGTGGAATATGCGCTAGAAGAACCTCCTGGCTCTGACTCACAGTGCTCAAACCAGAGGCACAGTCGCTTATCCTGAATCTTCCCTTCTCCGGATCATCTCTGTTCGAGGCTCACATAGATGAGGAAATGTCCTGGTTGAAGGCGGAGCTAAAACACACTAAAGGCCGTGGGGCTAGAGAAAAAGAAAGAATTCCGCAAATGATTCAGGCATTACAATCGGCGATCCTTCCAACAGAGGGTTCAAACCCCTCATTGGCAGAAAAAACAGGATCAGCAAGGTTAACAAAGGTCTCAATATCAAGGCAGGCGTTCCTTTAGAGGTAGAGGAAACCAATCAATGAGTGCCCACTTCCCCCATCGCCGTTCACCCCTCCAGTGGGGGAAGTATTGCAAATCATCTCGAAGAGTGGCGAGCTATCACAAAGGACCAGTGGGTGTTAGCTACGCTGCAGAATGGGTACTCTCTACGTGTTCAACGCCATCCTCCCTCAATCCCTTCGGCTGAATCATCATGTCAACAGCTCAAAATATTGGGGAGCGAAGTTACCATCTTTCTGCAAAAATCAGCCATGGAGAAGGTGCCAATATCTCGAAGAGGGAGAGGGGTCCACTCAAGATACTTCTTGGTAAAGAAGAAGGGTCAAAAAGCAGAATACAGACCCATTCTGGATCTGCGAACACTCAACAAATCGATCTGGAAGAAGAAGTTTTGCATGTTGGCTCTCCATCAAATATATCCACATATCAGGCAGGGAGATTGGATGTGTTCGCTGGATCTACAAGATGCATACTTTCACGTTCTGGTCAGTCAGCATCACAGACAATACCTGAGATTCCTGGTGAGATCTTCTCACTACCAGTTCAAGGTACTATGCCTTCGGGTTGAAGTCAGCTCCCTGAATATTCACGAAGTGCATGGCGGTAGTGGCAGCCTCACTGTGCCGTAGAGGCATCTTCGTGTACCCGTACCTAGATGACAGGCTGTTGAAGGGTCCCTCTCCCAATGCCTAGAGCTTTGTTCTGGACAACAGAATGCTGTTGGTTCGTCGGATTGCCTCCCTGTTAGGGTCAATGGTGTCCTGCATTTTACTGGTCCCCAATGTCAGGCTCCGAATGCGTTCTCTACAGCAGGATCTGGAGGACAAGTGGTGTATTGTAGTCCCAAAAAGTACCCTGTCATGCAGGACCTACGACGATTACGGATAACATCCGGGGCTCCCTCTTGGAATCGCGTCATCATGGATACCAATGCGCATGCGCGGGCGGCCGCGCATGCGCATTGGTATCTGTGAAGGGACGCTATTCCAAGAGGGAGCCCCGGACGAGCCCCGGACACGGTAAGTGCTTTAAAATCGCTTTAATAAGGGTATTTTGCTTAGATAATGTATGTAGGGGAGGGCGGGAGGGAGGCGGGTGGCGGCCGACTCGGCTACACACACCGAGTGGGCGTAGTGTTGCCGGCTACGCTGCCTACGCAAAATGCGTAGGAGGCAACACTACGCCTACTCCGTGGGCGTAGCCGATTCGGGCGCCCAGGGTTAATTTTTAGGGTTCAGGGCTAGGTTTGGGTTTTTGGGTAAAGGGGTATTTTTAGGGTTCGGGGCTAGGTTTGGGTTTTAGGGTAAAGGGGTATTTTTAGGGTTCAGGGCTAGGTTTGGGTTTTTGGGTACAGGGGTATTTTTAGGGTTCAGGGCTAGGTTTGGGTTTTTGGGTACAGGGGTATTTTTAGGGTTCAGGGCTAGGTTTGGGTTTTTGGGTACAGGGGTATTTTTAGGGTTCAGGGCTAGGTTTGGGTTTTTGGGTAAAGGGGTATTTTTAGGGTTCAGGGCTAGGATTGGGTTTTTGGGTACAGGGGTATTTTTAGGGTTCAGGGCTAGGTTTGGGTTTTTGGGTAAAGGGGTATTTTTAGGGTTCAGGGCTAGGTTTGGGTTTTGGGTAAAGGGGTATTTTTAGGGTTCAGGGCTAGGTTTGGGTTTTTGGGTACAGGGGTATTTTTAGGGTTCAGGGCTAGGTTTGGGTTTTAAATAAAATTAAATTAAAATTAAATTAAATAATATAAATTTTATTTACTTACATTTTTTAAAATATTATATACTTACCAATACTTACGTTGTAATGGTATGCGTTGTAAAGGCATCTGCTATGTAAAAAAATGCGTTGTAATGGTAGTTCGTTGTAATGGATCCTGCGTTGTAAAAATTGCGTTGTAATGGTATGCGTGCTAAAAGTATGCGTTGTAACGTCATACATCCAAGCAGGTGCTATACAGCCTAAGCCTAAGAGCCAAGAATCCCGCTAGGCTTTAGTCAAACCCCCATACCTGAATAGTGAGAGTGTGGAACTTCGGCCCCACAATGGATCGTCAGACCACTGTTAGCTGGAGTGATGTCATGCTGGAGCCGCAGAGTCTCTGGTCAGTGTGTCAGCCTTGAAGTCTCAGGTCCCTCCTGCTTACTGATAGCAAGAGGTGCTGTATTTATACATTCTATGTATATGTGTTACCCATTGTTCCGTAGGAGAATGACGTTTGGGGATTATACCCTGTGCGTCGGTGGGAAAGGTGAAGTGTACCTCCTGGAAAGTGTACTCATTAATTATTCATATGTGCTAGGGATGACGTCTTAGCAGTATCAATCGGGCAGAATCCACCCTCGTCATGAACTAGGTGAAAGGTTTAGTCCATAAAAGGCTGCAGACCTTGTAAGGCAGTATGTCCATGCAAGTTAGTCTTTCCTTATTTGAAGTTCTGTCCTTATAAGGCTCGTTCATATGAAATGACAGGAGCTGATGCTGGAAAAGTGTACAATGTTCCCTGGACCTATATTAGGGTACTGATATGATATATAACACCCACTCCACCTAATACTTAACAATAATAATACACATTTTCAAAATACACATTGATATCAGTGTCAGTGCATAAAATTATAAATGTTTAAGAACGTTAACATTTTCATTTAAAAACAGTTTAAAAATCAAGGAAAAAGTTTCTTTGGTAGTGTTTGATATTGTGGTAAAGTTCCACAAATTACAGTTTTAAATGAGTTTGATCATACAAGTTGAACTACATTAAGCATACTTAGAAGGCCATGCACTGAGAGAGAAAGTGTCAATTTGGGGGAAAAAAATTATTTCGATTTAAACGAAGGGAAAGGAAAAGTTCCATATTTGTTCCCAGCACATGGTGAGCCAGATTCAGATTAAATGTCCTGGCTGGGAGACATAACATTGTTGCTGCCGGGGTCTTCATCAGGACAAAGGTGAGGGCGGGGAGGGGTTTTGGCAACATTAGAGAACGGTGATCAGCTGATCACCGTTCTTGCCAACAGCCGGGAGCCACAGGTTACTCATCAACCTGGGCCCTTACTTGGAATACCTCCATCATCTTTAAGAAGTCTGAGAGCCTACGAGCCCAGCATTTCTCAAATACAGCCCGAAGCAATAGAGCTGTTTCTACTGGTACCAAAACCCCTCCCCACCCTCATATTTGTCCTGATGAAGACCCCGCCCACAATGTGTGAAATTGGCTGTTCCGTTTAGGGGTCGAAACATCGACACTTCTGTATTCTAATGTCAGACATATATGACAGCGAATGTTTACCAGTAAATATGTTATGACTTGACATTTAATGATTGGACGGGATAGTGTACAATTATCTGATTGATGTACCACTGTCCTTTTTCACAATCCTTCCTATACACCTATCACTTCACTCCTCTGTCCACCTGTTTTTAAATAATATATCCATTTAGGATTTGTGTTCCATTGCATAATCGATTTATTCAAATACTATGATTCAATTAAAGTAGACCCATTGCTTGGAAGGAATTATTGGTAGTGTTTGACTTTGATTAGATTCTATTGATTAATATGCTTTATCGATTTTTCTGTTTAATTTTATTTCCACTGGGACATAATCCTTTTGTACCATTATCTACCCAAGCCCAGTGGGTTTTGGGTCGCTCCATTGTCATAAGTCTCCATCAGAGGTGTCAGACAGATGTCCAACTCGCATTCACTTTCGCAGAACAGGCATCGGAAGACAGGTACGACGCAGTCCTCAAATAATAATAATAATAGTACTGTAATTTGTAAAGCGCGAACAGCTACCTCCTAGGAGGTGTCCCGGCACTACAGGAACAGGTGGCAAAGACTGGTCTGAAGGATAGGAACCAAGAAGCACTTTGTTCCCGTAGGCGAGGTGCACCCAGATGCTGTACCATGTGCTCACGGTAATATCTTTCCAGGAGAGCGCTTGCAATCTCGCTGGCGGATGGTTCATCCATTGCAAAGCAGGTAAACGACAATCAGGATTACAGCTACAGCAAGCAGTATCAGAGGTAGAGCCCAAAAAATGCTCCCAAACACGGAGTGTATGAAGTTATCCTCAAAATAACTCCGAGGATTGTTTGGAAAGTGCTAAGGAATCCGAACCCCATGGTCTTAAATAGGTGTATAATGCCACTCGTATCAGACATGTTAAAGATACGTCCCACCATTTCTACAAAATGTAGGGGGCAATTGGTGCGGATTAGTGCCTGTATCTTTGTGGAGGTCCTTGCAATTTTCAGTTCAAAGGTTTCTCGATCGGAGGTTAACGGCACGGTTTGCTGTAAAAGCATGGCTTTCATTCTGCTCAACTGTAAGGGAAGAGTGGTTCTGCCACTTAAATAGCTTCAAAGGAGCATCTAGCTTATATTCAATTAGTGTCCCTCTCTCTTAGTAGGGCTAACATTTAATAAAAATACTAATGTCAGTTAATTACATCCAAATCAAATATAAAATCGAAAAGAAAACCTGTGGTTCTTAGAGATTTCTAGAAAATGTATGTAAATCATGTAATCAAAAAATGAACAAATATATATATACACACACACACACACACACAGATAAACACTGTACAATTACATCCAAATGACGTGAAGTGAACACACAAAATGACATATATATATATATATCACAACACAATACACAAATAACACATCATTATAAACCCACACATTACATTAAAACAATGTGTGAAGTGTTTTAACCCCTCCCACACTCATGACGAGCTCAGCTCGCCATTAGCCACGGTTCTCGTGTGCTCATGACGAGCTGAGCTCGTCATAACCGTTAGAACGCTCAGGTGCGGGGCTAATTCCCCTACTGTGCTGGGCGTTCTAAGGAACGGGCGTGGTCATGACTAGCTCAGCTCGTCATGAGCACACGAGAAACGTGGCTCATGACGAGCTGAGCTCGTCATGAGCACTGGGGCGCTGTGCGTGCCACCCTCCCCCCAGCACAGTGGGGAATCGGCCCCGCAGCCAAGGAGTTAAATATGTATCGTCAAAGTTTCTGAATTGTTTATTCTCTGTGAAAGGGTTATCGGGAGTGTAGATGTTCTTATCCTCATAGTTGTCCATGTATAGATTTGCTATACCTGGAGCAAATCCAGCCCCCATGGCTACTCCTTTGGTCTCATTGCTCATCAAGAGACATATATATAGACATATATAAAGATTGTCCCCAATGTCCCCAATGTGATAATAACATCAGAATATGCTTTGATACAATGTATTTAATATAATTTGTATGTGTCTACATCAAATGTAAATAATTGCATATATATATATTTTTTTATTAACACTTCATGATAGTAGACACTTCAGTGTGCACAGAAATGAAAAAATATTGCATATATATGACTGCTGCTGATAACACATTGACTAACAACTAATATGTGTAAAGGTAACATTGTTTAAAGATACGGATTGACATGTAGAATGTACACAGTGAAGTATTGGGAGTAGAGCTCTCATGAATAGTTCTGTTATCAGCCACTGACACAAACAATGTTTTTTCATTTGAACACATATCTTGTGAACATAAGAAATGGATTGGTTCCTCTTTTGGGTTTAACAATAGAGATAATTGGGAGAATGTAAACCACTTTATTCGCCTTTTTGAGCAAGTGCTCGAAATCTACCTCGCTCCCTGGTTTAGATTTAGGAATTAAGGCACGCTCTTTTCCGGAGATCCCCACTGGAGCGCAGGCTTGGCTAGAACGTAGCGAGGCATATTCACACGCCGGAGGTAAGATGATGATCCATTTGGCTCCACTGCTATACTTTCTTCTTTTTAAATACGCGACCAATGCGGGACTTTGAATTAATGCTAGGGGCCTTAATGACTTTAGAAAACTGCGTAACGTTC
This sequence comes from Lissotriton helveticus, assembly GCF_964261635.1. Classification (NCBI taxonomy): domain Eukaryota; kingdom Metazoa; phylum Chordata; class Amphibia; order Caudata; family Salamandridae; genus Lissotriton; species Lissotriton helveticus. Next base: position 396,250,596 of record NC_136059.1, read on the forward strand.
TGAGTTATTTGAGTAGGCACTACATAGACCTTGCTCTTCTTCAGGAGACTCACTTACCCCTTAACAGTAAAATGCTGACACATAGAGGCGTGGCGGGCTGTAGTGTGGCGGCAGGCTTTACGACTCACTCAAGGGGGACGCTCACATGGGTCAACCCAAGCTCCAAACTCACATTGACGCTGCTAGAGGCAGACCCCGAAGGTCGCTATGTAATATGTAGGTTTCGGGGAAAGGGGCATGATTTGTTAGTGGTGAATGTATATGGTCCGAACTATGACTCCCCTGATTTTTACACAGGGTTAGCCCGGAAAAGCAAGTCGTATGCCTACACGAACGTGCTCTGGGGAGGGGATTTTAACTTAATTTTAGATCCAGACCTAGATAGGTCGGCGGGGCCCCCCCGAGAAACCGGTGCACAAGATCCCCCCTTTACGTGGCGATTTCCTCCGTACTCCCTGCTAGATGAGGTTTTCCGGGGAGAAATTGCTGAGGAAATAGATAACTTCTTTGAGAACAATGTGGGTTCAGTTGACAGCTTCCAGACGCTTTGGGAGGCATTTAAGGTCTATGTCCGCGGGATAGCCATGGCTAAACACTCCGGTGTCCTGAAATCGATTAGGCAAAGACTCCAACTTCTCGAGAATCAGCTCTCAGAATTAGAAGCAAAACAGAGGGAGGAGCCCGAGGGTGATGCTCTGCCCAAAATCAAACAACTGGTGTCGGAGTTTAATGCAGAAGCGGACAGGGAAGTGAAGCATATGGGCAAATACGCCTCCGCCCGCACATATGGCGAAGGTGAGAGACCTGGCTCCCTTTTGGCCAAGATAGTTCGGAACGAAAGGCGTCAACTGAGAGTGGGCGAGCTGGCGTCGAGCTCGGGTGAGATCCTCACGGAAGAAGAGCAGATCTTAGGGGAATTTCGACAGTACTACTCCTCTTTGTACAAGTCTAGGTCGTCTGGTATGGAGGAGGCGATAGACGACTACCTGAGCTATATCCGAATGCCGCAACTGTCAAACTCACAGAGAGAATTTCTCATGATGCCCATCCAAAAAGAGGAAATAGTGGAGGCCCTCGATGGCATGCGGTCCGGTAGTGCCCCAGGAGCTGACGGGCTGACGGTGAGCTTCTATAAGGCCTTTAAAGATCAATTGGTGCCCTACCTCTCCACGCTCTTTGATTACATTTGCATGGAAGGGTGCATGCCTGCCACTATGAGAGAAGCTCTCGTTATCACACTCCTGAAGCCGGCGAAGCCCACCTCTGAGTGCGGCTCATACAGACCTCTGTCTCTGATCAATGTCGATGCGAAGTTGTACGCCAAAGTACTGGCGACCCGTCTCGCATTACTCGTCCCGGAACTAGTCGCCCCAGAACAGGCTGGGTTTATCCCCTCAAGGAACCTCACGTACAACATCCGCACTGTATTAGGGACAATGCAGCACGTAAAGCCAGAGAACAAGGCATTGGCGGTCTTCCTCGATATGGAGAAGACGTTCGACTCCGTGGAGTGGCCCTTCATGTCGAGAGTGCTTAGAAAGCTGGGGCTGGGCGAGCCCTTCCTACAAATGATCGGTGCCTTGTACTACAAACCAACTGCCAGACTCCGAATAGGAGATAGGGTCACGGAAGCGTTTGAAATCTGCAGAGGAACCAGGCAGGGCTGCCCCCTCTCGCCGTTGTTGTACGCCCTGGTGGCAGAACCACTAGCGTGTGCGCTACGGGAATACCACAGTCATGAGGGCATTAGTTTCCCAACTTACAAGATTTGTATCTCCACGTACGCGGATGACACGCTCCTGTATATTCGAGACCCAGAACTGAACCTCTCCTCCGTACTGAGGGAAGTAGTCCAATTCGGGGCGCTGTCTGGCCTGCAGGTGAACTGGAAGAAGTCGGTGGCATTCCCACTGACCCCGGTGACCTGAAAATTTGTTATGGATTACCCACTACAGTGGTCAGAAGACCCGGTTAGATACTTGGGCATACAGCTACATCCTAATCTGGACATCTTAGTGAGGGAAAATTACGGAGTCGCCTATACCAAACTGACTGAGGACATAGACAGATGGTGTAAATTACCGCTGTCCCTGACGGGCCGTATTGCATTAATGAAAATGATTGTGCTCCCGAGGTTTCTGTTTCTCTTCACCAATATCCCGGTGATCATCTCTAAAGCCTTTTTTAAAACAATGACACAAGCCCTCACGCGGCTTGCGTGGGGAGGTAAGCAACCACGAGTCCAGTGGCAAGTTCTGATGCTCCCATATGAACAAGGTGGCCTAGCTGCTTCTGATATGAAGAGGTATTACAGGGTGGCGCAAGCGACACATTTGCACACATGGATACATGGGGAACGCAATATCCCACATGTGATACTGGAGACCTTGTTCACGGGCCCACTCCCTCCACAGGCTACTGTATTCGAGCCAGCCACACGTCGGGTTGGGATGCTGGACTCAATCGCCACGACGAATCACGCATGGCACTCTTTGGCCAGGAGCCGGGACAATGTGTTACTATACTCCCCTCTAGTGCCAATTGACTGGGCCTTGTGGCTGGCGCCGCTACGGGAGAAAGGGGTCACACGTACCCTGGATCGACTAGGAATACGGACATTGGGAGACCTTTTCAGGGATGGAGTGGTGGTCACCTGGGAGCAGGTTGACACCTCCCAGACCTCGATATCGTTGCTGCACCGTTTTCATCTCCACAGGGTCCGTGCAGCACTTCGTGAGCTGCTGGGACCAGACATGGCAGAACCGCCCGAAATCCCGGAGCTAAATTATGTCATAAAGACGCCCTCACCCAGCAACTTGATCTCACGATTATACAAGGCAGGGCAGCACAAAGCGGAACAGCCTTCCTTGAAAGCCCGATTGGCGTGGCAGCGGGACCTGGATACACCAATAGACGATTCAATGTGGAAATACTGCTGCCAAAATACTAAGAAAGTGTCGCTCAATGCCAGGCACAGACTCATTCACTTTAAATTTCTGCAAAGAATTTATTACACCCCAGAACGTCTACACAGATACGGACTCAGACAAACGCCGGAGTGTGAACGCTGCCATGCACCAGTGGCGGACTTCATGCATCTGGCGTGGGCCTGCCCGGTAATCAACAAATTCTGGGAGGACGTTTTTCAAGAACTGGGATTAGTGCTTGAATTGGAGCTCCCGGTTGACCCGGCACTTGCGTTGCTGGGACACACCAGGATACTTCCACCGGCGTCGCGTCGTCTGGCAGATATGGGGCTACTTATGGCACGACGCGCTGTGGCGCAATGCTGGATGCGCGGCCCATTTCCAACTAAGCGCCGATGGGCCAGGGACATGCTGTATAGCTGCACCCAATCGCAGTACTATAGCGAACTCCTGCCCCCTGTTAGCAGACCAAAAAATTTCTGGGACCTGTACCTGACTTTCAGGTCTAACAAGGACGCCGCGGAGGCAGCTCAGGAGGAGAGCGAGGAGCAGCGGGACGGGGAGGAAGGTATTGAGGCTTTGATACAGAGCACCCCGTAGTTCAGGTGGGATAGCGGGCAAAGCGTGTGGGACACAGGGGATGCAAGGGGGGCACGAGACATACATAGGTGACACGGGCAAGGAGCGAGTGAAGAGAAGGGTGGCCAGGCTGGAGCAGGTAGAAGGCTAGTGAATTGAACTGAAGCAGCGCAGCATTAGGTACGGTGGCGCAGGGAGCTGATTCGGTAGAGCAGCAGTGGTGGGTGGCACATAGGCAGGCAGGGAGGGGGGTGGTTGGGCGGGTTTGTTACGAGAGATAGGTTATACTTAAGGTTAGGTTTGCGTACACGCACACTTCACTGAATGCTCCCTGGCGGAACAGTAGACATCACTTCCTTGTTTGCTCAGGGTGGGAGGTGTGGGGTGAGGGGTCGCCGACAATTTTTGAGGACAGACAGGGATGGTTTCCCCGGGACATGTTTTGCCGGACCCTCGGATCGATGGCAACTTGCCTTTATGTATTGACACTATTCTCAGTATTGACATTGCCTTATTTTTGCTGCCGGCCCCAGGGTTGTAGGCGAAAAGCTGTGTGTGTGCACTGATGACGAATAAAAGTTTATAACCAAACAAACAAAAACAGAAAACAAAGAGAAAGGTTGTAAGACGGAGTAAATCAGGAAGAGGATGTAAGAAAAAGTATGACTTACAAATTGCTGTAAAAAAGAGAGAGAGGGAATAAATTAGAGACAGGGTTTATGAGAAAGTAAGTCAAAGAGAGAGTGTAAGAGAGTGTAACACAGAGTCAGGATGTAAAAAGGAATAAGTCAGAGAGAGGGTTTTAGAAGGGGACAGGTGGAAAAATAGAGTAAGTCAGGAAGAGAATATAATAGAGACTAATACATTGTTGATAATGCTTCTTAAATAAATGTTGGTGCATAAAGGAATTGTATTTTCTAAATGAGTGAGGTTTCAGTAGTGTAATGAAATTCTTATAGATACGACCTGTGCTCTGTTTTGTAAATGTTATTTCAAAAATGATTTGGGGTACATGAATTGGTTTTACATTATTGACAAGGATTAGATAGTATCTGCATGATTAAAATAAAATATATTAACACATTTCACAATCATGTCACCTGTGTTTCCTCAGATTAGTAAGAAGATTGTGCAGATGAGGTGAGGCCTGTACAGGGGTGCAGAGGAGATAAGTCCTGTGTCCAAGAGTGCTGTGGACAGGAGTTACCTCATCTGCACCCCTGGACAGGCCTCACCTCATCTGCACAATATGCTTACAAATCGAATGCTTGTACATAGGACGAGCGCTCTGTTTCTTGAATGTTATTGGAAAAACGATTTTGGGGCAAATGAATAGCTTTTACATTTTTGAGAAGGAATAAATAGTGTCCGCAAGATTAAATAGATATATTTGAACCTTTCACAATCATGTCACCTGTGTTTTCTCAGATTAGTAAGTGCATTGTGCACATGAGGTGAGGCTTGTCCAGGGGTGCAGAGGAGGTAAGGCCTGTGTCGAAGAGTGCATTGGACAGGACTCACCTCCTCTGACCCTTGAACAAGCCTCACCTCCTCCGTGCACCCTGGACAGGCCTCAATGTATTGGGTATAATTGATGGTAACAGGATGCAGATAAGGTGAGGCCTAACCAGGAGTGCAGATGAGGTGAGGTCTGTCCAGGGGAGCAGAGGTGTTGAGGCCTGTGTCTAAGAGGGCAGTGGAATGGACTTCATGAAACCTCTCCCCCACTGCACTCTTAGACACAGGCCTCACCTCCTTTGCACCCCTGGACAGGCTTCTCTCCCACTACACTCTTGAACACAGGCCTCACCTCCTCTGCACCCCTGGACAATCCTCACCTCATCTGCAACCCTGAACAGACCTCACCTCATCTGCACCCCTACACAGGCCTCAGCTCATCTACACCCCTGGACACGCCTCACCTCATCTGCACCCTGTTACCATCAATTATACCCAATACATTGAGGCCTGTCCAGGGGACACAGAGGAGATGAGTCTTGTCCAAGAGTCAGAGGATGTGAGTCCTCTACACTGCACTCATGGACATAGGCCTCACCTCCTTTGCACCCCTGGATATGCCTCACCTCATCTGCACAATCTACTTCCTAATCTGAGGAAACACAGGTGACATGATTGTAAAAGGTTCAAATATATTTATTTAATCTTGCAGACACTATTCCTTCTCAAAAATGTAAAAGCCATTCATTTGCTCCAAAATCGTGTTTCCAATAACATTTACGAAACAGAGCGCAGGTCATATGTACAAGCATTCCATTTCACTACTGAAACCTCACTGTTTTTCAAAATACAATTCTTCTATCTAGGAAATGTTGATACCAAACATTATTATTAAACTTAACAAAAAGCAAGAAGAAAAAAGGTCAATCTGCTCCCTAATCTAGAGTAACACAAGTGACATAATTGTGAAAACTGCAAATATATTTATTTAATCATGCACACACTATTTATTCCTAGTCAAAAATGTAAAAGCTATTCATTTGCCCAAAAATCGTTTTTCAAATAAGATTTAAGAAACAGAGCGCAGGTCCTATGTACAAGCATTCCATTTCACTACTGAAACCTCACTATTTTACAAAATGCATTTCCTCTCTCTTGCAAACATTGATACCAAGCATTATAGAAAACCATGACACAATTCAACAAGAAAAAAGCTCAATCTGCTTCATAATCTGAAGTAAGACCGGTGACATAATTGTGAAAGCTTCAAATATATTTATTTAATCATGCAGACACTATTTATTCCTTCTCAAAAATGTAAAAGCCATTCATTTGCCCCAAAACCGTTTTTTAAATAACATTTAATAAACAGTGCGCAGATCCTATGTACAAGCATTTAATTTCACTAGTGAAACATTACTATTTTACAAAATACAATTCCTCTATCTTGCAAATGTTGATACCAAGCTTTATAAAAAAAATGACACAAACCAACAAGAAACAAGCTCAATCTGCTTCCTAATCTGAAGTAACACAGGTGACATGATTGTGAAAGGTTCAAATATATTTATTTAATCATGCAGACACTATTTATTCCTTCTCAAAAATGTAAAACCCATTCATTTGCACCAAAATCGTTTTTTAAATAACATTTTAGAAGCAGACCGCAGGTCCTATGTACAAGGATTCAATTTCACTACTGAAACCTTACAATTTCATAAAATACAATTCCTCTATCTTGCAAATGTTGATACCAAGCATTATCAAAAAACATGACAGAAACCAACAAGCAAGAAGCTCAATCTGCTTCCTAATCTGAGGTAACACAGGTGACATGATTGTAAAAGGTTCAAATATATTTATTTAATCATGTAGACACTATTTATTCCTTCTCAAAAATGTAAAAGCCATTCATTTGCCCCAAAATCGTTTTTTAAATAACATTTAAGTAACACAGCACAGGTCCTATGTACAAGCATTCCATGTCACTACTGAAACTTCACAATTTTATAAAATACAATTCCTCTATGCAGCAAAAACTTTTTACCAAGCATTATCAAAAAACATGACACAAAGCAACATTAAAAAACCACATTTTGCTTCCAAATCTTCTCCATAGAGTATACAAGTCTCTATCAATATTAAATGAATCATTACTCACCTTTACAAATGCTTTGGGAGATTGAGAACAGTGTCAGACACACACACCAATATTTCTTTAGCAGAGCAAAAGGTATGTACTCCAGGCACTGCAACCATGAATGGCACAGAAAACCTCTAATTCTACACACATATCCCTCATGTTAACCAAATAAAACTCTTCCCTCTCTATTTTCAAACCAACACCCTTCCCCCCCTCAGCCCTTTCTACCTGTTACCATAGCAACTCCCTCCTCACTGAACTCTCAGGTTTAAAAGTTTATTCTACAATGTTGCAAATGAACTCAGCAAGGATGTTTGACCTCTCAATACACCAGCTAATCCGGTGCTATGTTTCTTTAAATTACTTTTTCTTAACCATTCAAATTACTTCTTTCACAGAACAGAAGCATGCACCCTAACTTTCAGTTTTCGACTATCTGAATCCACCAATCATTGCTTGTGATTCAAGAGCACTGAAACTCCACAGATTTTATTGCAAACTCCTACTGTTCCAACTGCCATTTCATTCCTACACTTCATCTGACTGCACCAGAACCTCCTCTCACCATGTATTCTGTCTGGATTATTGGACATAGCTACATCCACTGGGCTCAAAGGTATGCAGCTATCAGAAATTTTCACAACCTTGATTTACCAAATGTAGACATCAAGTGGATTGGCCAGAGAGGATTGAAATGTCATCAATTGATACCATTGGTGAAAACCTTTTACCATCTGCCACACCCTGACCTCATAATTTTGCACTGTGGTGGAAATGACCTAGGCACTTTTGATAGAGCGCGCGAGGCCACCCGACCAATAGTTTTCGCCGTTTCCGGCTTTAGGGCCCATATACTTTTCAAATCACCATATACATCGATCGGGTGACTTCACGAGCTCTACCAAGTTGATGTGTGTGTGTTCCCTGCTACCAATTTTCGGTGCACCCGACTTACCATCCACCGATGCGGGTGCCTAATGACCACAATGAATCAGGGAGCTAGCTGTAAAGGAAAGGCAGCAAAATACAAACCCAACCAATAACATTCAAATACTGTTTAAATGACCACGGACAACTGGAAGTTTTAAAATGTTTATCTAAATTCAATATTTTCTTGCATGAGGTACAGTAAAATAAGGCAGTCAATAACCAAGATAACGTAAATCACATAGGCATAAAGAAATAATGACAGGGTAATCATTCAAATGTAATATGAAATGCAGATGGGAAATATTATAAAATCTCAGAAATGTTTAAGCATGGACATTTTATGCATGATTAACTATGGGAGGGCCTATAAAGAGTAGCACGCTTCACTTAAGGTGAATGGGCCTTTGAACAATCTAGGCAATGAAGTTCTAGACCATATCATAAAATTACAGACTGCAATGCAAAATATAATTTCTAACAAGTGAGAAGACATAGGAACAAACTTATGGAAAAATATGTAATTGACTTTCAATAGTTGCGGAAAGGCATGGAAAATATAACATATGCAATGATGAACTTTATTAAAGCAAAAGTCAGAAATTTAGAAGGTGCAAGATTTAAAGAGTTTTCAGAGCAATATTTACCTAGAAAGGTGTGGAAACCAAACCCTGGCCACGGGTCAGTTAAGGACAGGAAACCCTCAAGGAAGGATACCCCTCAAAGGACAGCAGGTGCAGAATGGACACCCAGGACAGGACAGGATACCCTCGGAATAGGAATCAGGACAGGACCCTCAGGACAGGACAGCAAACCCTCAGGACAGGACCCTCTTCAGGACAGGACCGGAACCCACAGTTCGGAAGCAACGCCTGCGCTCCACCCGCTCTGCAGCTATCGATCAAGACCCCGATTGGGTCAGCGAACTCCCAGCTAAGTGCTTGCCAGCACTTTAAGGCTCAGTAGAACCTTAGTCTATGGTCAAATTCGGACAGAGTGCTTCGCAGCGCTCTGTATCTTCAGTCACCTATTGAGTGCGTTGGGTCAGTGACAGGTCAGCTAAACCAGACAAGTCGGACGGTTCACTAGGTGAACCCAGGGTAGATATACAGTTTGGGGACAGTGTACCACCCCCCAATGTTGCAAAGTGTCAGAATCCCTCAATTTCGATTGGTCCTAAGGTAGGATTTGGGTAACACACCAATCACAATACAAGATTTGAAGCCTTCATTAACATACTTGGGTACCGCCTAGCAGGTTTGGGGTTCTCATGAGAACTGTGCAGAAATACGAGTGAAAATTAACATTGTAACACATGAGGAGCAACATTCGCCGTTCTCGTAGCGCAGAGGTGGCTTTCCCAGGCGCATCTTGACTGTGGCTGCCAGCTGGCTGAGTTCCACTGTCCAAAGTGGCCACCTTTCAATGCTCCCTGGTCATGCGCAGAAGAGACCGTCAATATGGCTCCCAATCAGTTTGGACCCCCATTCCCCGCGGTACATGAAAAGTAAGCGAAAACAAGTTAATACATAATAATGTCATTATGAAAATACATCATAGGGTTTGTACTTTTAACTCATCATCAAGAAATAAAACTATTGCATTAAATGTTAGCTACATTGACACAATCACAAGAGCAGTGGCACGAGCAGTACCACATGATAAGCACAGCTATGAATTACGCATGCGCATAACTTTCCCTCCACTTCTGCAGACGCGTCAGAACACGTGAGTGTGGCTGACGCATGCGCAGTAACTAAAATACAAGCGGCGGCCATATTAAAGAACACGGATTAAATTCATTAGAAATACACATAGGCAAGCTTCGGGAACTTTGCCTAAACAAAAATAAATGTTAGTAAAACACACGTTTTGTTACCTTATTACACATAAACGAGGTTCTTGACTTCGGCAAGCCGCAAAATATGCGAAGCTTTGCTTCATCAATCCCCTCTTTGATGATATTTACTATCATCACAAATTATAATGGAACCAGATGCCAACTTTCTTTCATACTTTATAAAGTTCTATTTCTTCCAGCAACCGTTCTAACTTTTCTCTCTCAGTTTTAGCAGGGTGAGAAGTCTTCACCTTTTTGTATATCTGATCATTCACTTCCTCTAATTCAATCTCATCCACACTTCGTTTCACTCCTCTTGCATTTACCTCGTGCTTTTTGGTGCGCTTGCGGCATTTACAGCATAAGAAAATGGAAAGTATAATAAGACCTATAATACCAATTGGCATCAGAATTTTGAATAATAAGCTTTTACCTATGCTAGCAAGCCAATGACCTACATTTGAGAGACCATCTACCAGTCTCTTCCAGGCACTATCAACCTCGAGTGGTTTGAGTTCCTTTGCCAAATTAGTAATGTTTTTCACATATCTTTTGATCTGTACACTTTTATCCGGAATATAAGTGCAACAATGTTGCGCCTTCAACATCCGGCAGACTCCGCCCTCTTTCGCTAATAAGGTGTCAAGAGCAAGTCGATTTTGTAAAACCATTGATCTGATCGCAACCATTTCGGTATTGACCAGCAGAAATCCATGAGCTGTTTCAGTAGACAGCACATCTACTATAGTAGACAATTTGCAAATTCTGTGAGTGTTCAGAACCACTCCCACTCCAGGTATCAGCGCACTGAAAATACTACCCATAATTTCACCTATACTTTCTCTTTTACTACGCACTAAGCCATTAGTATCTTCATTGCTTCCAGCTTTTCCATTCACATGGTATATTTTCGGGAAGACAATGCCAAAGTAGCAGCTTCCATACCAGTGATCCGGCAATTTGAAATAAGCCTTGTCCCCACAAATATAATAAATTCCAGGAAACACAGGCTCTGACCCATTTTTGAAACCCCAACCTCCAATTACCTTGTAATTATGTTCGCATTCACTGGAACCAATGAAAACATTATTATAATAGCTAGTCTTCTCGCGGTGAAGACATAGCTTGCCTTTCTTTTCAAAATCCAGCAACAGAGCAGGACCCGCTCCACCAGATGAGGTGCCTTCCATGTTCTCTGCCCACTTTGGCTTTTTCTGACTTTCGTCATTAGCCTTTTTTTGAATTTTAATTCTCCTTTTCTCTGCCATGTTCAGGAACATCTTTTCCTGCTCACGCAAAGAACAAGTCAAGTTATCTCTGTGTGCGTCTGCTATGTCAATGTTACCTATAGTCAGAAAGTAGTCTCCCATATATCTTATGGTGTCAGTTTTGGTATGTACAGGATTCAAGTTCCCACGTATAGGAAGTTCAGAAAAGATCACGTCATTGTTAGAATAATAATACTGTAACGGTCCCCTTTTGTAAAATAAACTAGCTAAAATGCTACAGGAGATTCCATATGTCAATGGCAGGTGATGGTATGTCACGCCTTCAGCCACAGAAGTAGGTAGCTTCATGCAGACATAGCAATCTTCAATTTCCATAGTCTCTACATAGTGTATTAATAAGTTTGCGAAAACATTTAAGTGTGTCTTGTTCTTAACTCCATGATAATGTAGTCCTCCCTCATCTGATGCTTCTAAGTTCTGTTTTGTTTGTCTCAAAGCTCTTTCATGTCGTGCTACACTCTGTGTTGTTAGCTCCTCATTGTCAGTATTTACAACTTCAGTAGGGACAATGTTAGTATCTTTACTTACAGCAAAGGGAATGAAAATTGTTAATCCTATCCAGATAACTATCAGTACTACTACACTACATATACACACCTTGCAACACGTCTTAAAACGGCTGCAACTAGGTCTACCATTCACTGTTGAATCAGACATTTTGGCTCAGAAGGAGTTTCTCGAACCCCTCTTTTTGGCTTTACACAACTAGCTTACTTTGTGCAAATTCACGGTGGTTCGTCTTCTTCTTCAGCTGAGTACTCAGGGACGGGCTCTCCGTCGCTCACGTCAGTTATATCAAGATCTTCAAGTTCTTCCAAAACCAGTGTCCATTCAGGAGACTTGTACTTTTTGTTTTGTCTTTTTATTCGTTCACTCCTTCTTTTGGAAGAGTCTTCTTCTTGCTCTGCTATCCGAGCACTTCTTCTTGCTTCTGCACGTTTTTCTTCCACTGTCTTTATCCTTAGTCTCAATCTTTTTACAAACCTAGGCTCAAGGTTGTTTCTTTTCTTTAGTCTCTTAGTCGGTACTTGGACTTCACTTTCTTTTCTTATTCTCTTGTTCTCTTTATCTTGTGGTAATTCTTCTCCACTTTCTTCTCCTACTTCCCCTATCTGGCTAGTTCCAGGGCTAGCATCAAATTCTTCTGCCTGGTTGCTAATCTGGCCTTGTTCAGGAATATTTTGTTTTTGGCTTTCGATTGTCTCTGTTTCTGTTTCTGTTTCCTGAACCCGTTCTTTTAACCCTCTCTGATCCTGTTCAAGCACTTCGATCTCTTGATTTTCTTCTGCTCGAACTATCACTCTATTTCTAGTCTCTCCCTTATCTGCATCAGGTGTTAGCGGTGGTGTATCGAACACCTGCTCTGTCCCTGTCTGACCTTCTCCTTCCTCAGTTTTGATGTGAATCTCAAGCGGCTGAGGTTCTTCGCCTGTGCCTTGCTTTTCCTGACTAGTCCACTCTCTACCTTCACTAAGTCGCTCTCTTGTTCTGATAGGATCTTCGGTCAGATCAATCATCGGTATCCATTCTTCTGGCCATATGCTTGGCAGCTCGTCTTCAGCTACTCCTGGCTCAGTTTCCTGGACCTCTTCAGCAGGCTGGATTCTTGGCAGTTCGTAGTCAACTACTCCTGGGCCAACGTCTGCTGTTCCTGCAACCTGACTGGTGCTGGGCTGCTCGTTGTCAGCTGCTTCTGGACCGGCTCCTGCAGGGTCCTCTGCTGGTTGCCCTTCTTCTGCAAATTCTTTGTCTGGTAATACCTTCTGGGTGTGTCCAGCGTGGATCCACTGGGGAACACCTGCGACCTTCACTGCAGTTGTTGTTACCAGGATTACTTGGCGTTTCTTTCCCCACCTTGGTGCCAGACAATTAGATCGAGTGTGCTTCTTTATTTTGACCCAGTCTCCTGGAACCAAGCTGTGGAGAGGAGTCGTTGGATTGAGGATGCCGTCGTCTCCAATCTGGCGAGAGATAGAACGCACTTGGTCACCCAATCTTCTGCAGTATTCAAGCACTAAATCATCAGTAATACTCAACAGTTTGCTTCCTGGCACCCATGCTTGTCTCATCACTCTTCCCATAATGATTTCATGGGGACTTAGGCCTGTCTTGCGGTCAGGAACACTTCTCAGTCCCATTAGGACCAGAGGCAGGGCCTTCACCCAGGTCATGCCAGTAGCATCTGTCAGCTTTGCTAGTCTGTTTTTGATAGTTCCATTTACTTGTTCCACTATTCCAGAAGCCTCTGGGTGGTATGCACAATGAAGTTTCTGCCTTATTCCAAAGGCCTTACAGAGTTCAGCCAGTATTTCATTCTGGAAATGACCACCTTTATCTGATTCAATAATGTATGGTATTCCGAATCTAGGTATCAGTTCTTTTAGTAAACACTTCGCTACTGTCAGTGCGTCACTTTGGGGAGTAGGGTAAGCTTCCACCCATTTTGAAAATACGCAAACAATGACAAGGACATATCGTTTCCCTTCACAACGGGGCATGGTGATGAAATCAATCTGTATCCTTACAAAGGGACCCCCTGATCTCCCAATCTTGCTCAGTTCAACCATTGTCCTCTTGCCTGGGTTCATCTGTTGACATGACAGGCACCTCTGGCAGAGGGACTCTGCTACCTTCCTGAACTTCTTACTGTACCAAGTCTGTTGAAATACCAGAATCATGGCATCCCTACCAATGTGTGATCCTTCATGTATTAATCTTGCCATTGTGCCAAGCAAGTGTCGGGGTAACACAGGCATACCAGTTGGGCCCAAAATCACACCATCCACACGTCTCGGTCTACACCCATCCTCCTTCCATTTCTCTCTTTCTTGCCAAGGAGCCGATTCCTGCCACTCTCTCACTTCATCCCACGTAGGCACTTCTTCAAACACCTGAAGCTGGCAGCTGGTTCCTGGCCCCCCTCGTTTTGGATTTACAATATACCGATCTTTGGCACACCATTGGGCCACTCGATCAGCATAATCGTTTCCCAGTGATACTTTGTCCATGCTCTTTTTATGAGCAGCACATTTTACCACTGCCAGTTCTTTGGGCAACTGGATGGCCTCTAAAAGGTCATGAACAACCTTTGCATTCCGAATGGGAGTACCTGAGGAAGTCATGAATTCTCTCTGCAGCCACAATTGGCCAAAGTCATGCACAACTCCATAACAGTACTGACTGTCAGTATACACTGTTATGCGTAAGTCCTTCCCAATTTTGCAAGCCTTTATCATGGCTATCAATTCGGCTACTTGTGCAGACTTGATGTTATATAGGTAACCTGCTTCTTCAATTTTTGTGAAAGACACTACTGCATAAGCAGCACTCAGGCCTCCTAGTTCATGTCTTAGACAGGAACCATCCACAAATAGTTCTTTATCATGTTCAGGCAATGGCACTTCTTTTATGTCTGGGCGTGGCTTAGTACTGAACTCTGTCAGGTCAATACAATCATGTTCATCATCATCCCCACCTTCTATTTCCAAGGGGTCGGGGAGTAAAGTGGCAGGGTTCAGAATACCGCACCTAACAATGCTTACATTTGCTGCACCCACAAGAATCCTCTCGTATTTAGTCAGCCGACTAGGAGTGAGATACTGTGTTTTAGTTCTGGTCAATAGAATTACCACTCAATGTGAAACATACACGGTCACAGGATGTCCCATGACAATGGACTCACTCTGTTCCAAACTTGCACAGGTAGCAGCTACTGCTTTCAGACAGCCTGGTAACCCAGCAGCTACTGGGTCCAAAGTGGCAGAGAAATAGGCCACAGGCCTTCTGGTCGTGCCATGTTCTTGAGTCAGGACTGACAATGCGCAATTATCGCGAGTGTCACAGAATAGGGCAAACTCTTTGGAATAATCTGGCATTCCCAACGCAGGGGCCGTACACAGACAGTTTTTCAGTCTTGTGAAAGCCATTAGACTTTCATCGTCCCACTCTACAACATCTGGCATTCCTCTCGTGGTCATTTTTATCAAGGGCCTGGCTAAGGCTGCAAATCCCAGAATCCACTGTCTGCAGTACCCTAATACCCCCAGGAACATTCTGACATCTTTTTGAGTACGGGGCAACTGCATCTTTTGAATTATTCTCACTCTTTCTGATGTGACTTTTCTGACACCCTTTTCTATCTGGTGTCCTAGATATTTTACTGATTTCGCACAGAACTGTAGTTTGTCAGGGGCCACTTTATGCCCTTTCTCACACAGATGATTTAGGAGGGCAATGGTGTCAACTACACAGTCCCTGTGACTTTTAGACGCCAGTAGAAGGTCGTCTATGTACTGCACTAACACAGAGTTCCCAGGTAAGGTCAAAGTCTCTAGACATTTTTTCAAGATCTGATTAAAGATAGAGGGACTCTCTGTATACCCTTGAGGGACCCTGTTCCAACAATACACGTGACCCTCGAAGGCAAATGAGAAAAGAAATTTGCTGTCGGGGTGCAGGGGTATCGAAAAAAATGCATGACATAAATCAATCACAGTGAACCATTCAGCATCCCAAGGAATCTGGTACAATATCACTGCAGGGTTTGGGACAATAGGGCAGCAAGGAACTACAATTTTGTTAACCTTTCTCAGGTCCTGCACTACCCTATACTTGCCACTAGGCTTTTTGACGCCCATAATCGGTGAGTTGCATGGGCTGCTCATCACTTCCTGTATGATGTCTCCTTCTAATAATTTTTGTATTTCTAGAGTGACACCTGCTTTCACTTCAGCATTCATTCGGTAGGGCCTAGTGTTAGGATATACTGCATTGTCCTTGATGGCTATCTGTATGGGGTCCACATCTTTCATCAACCCCACATCTTTTCCAGTAAAATCCCACGCCTCCGGTTTTACTGCTTCCTGGAGTTCTTGGGGCAAATCCTGCAGGGTCAATCTTTTAATTTCTGAGTCAGGTTTAAGTAACAATAGTTTATAAATGCCATCTTCATCTGGGGTCTGTATTTCAACACCTTTTGGTGTGCAAAAGATGGTACAGTTCATTTTGCACAGCAAATCACGACCCAGTAGATTCACTGGACTGGTGTCACAGACGACAAATCTATGCATCTGTTTAAAATTTCCAATTGAAATCTCCATTGGTTCGGTAACAGGAGTACTAATCAATTGATTAGATACACCCACTACTTGGATATTTTCTCCCGAGAGGGGTAGGTTTGGAACGTCCACTGTTCTTACAGTAGAACGGGTAGCGCCAGTGTCCAACAGAAAGGTGACATCATTTCCGTCAACCCTTCCTTCAATATATGGTCCAGACTGGTCTACCGGCAAGGAAGCGCCAAGTACGCACTCCTCGTCCTCCCCTCTCAGGCCCCGTCAGTCCTGATCATTACAAAGGAAGGTATCATTTAGCAGATACTGCGAAGTTGCTGTATTTCTGTTCTCCCCGCTTTCCCAAACCTCTATCTCTTCATCTTCTGCCTGTCTTCCCCTGTATACCTGCTTGGGTGCTCGAGGCACCTGAACTGTTTTTACCTGGGGTTGAGTCTTTCTTGGTCTTTCTTTCTGCGTCTGTGGAGTTAAATCAGGAGTTTTTTCATTAACATCGACTAATTGGGGACACTCGTTTCGCCAGTGTCCAATTTCGCCGCACTGATGGCAGGGAAATTTCTTCATAGCCTCTTCCCTGCTAAATTTGGGCCGGGGCTTTCCTCCACCCCCTCCCCCAGGACCTTTGTTCTCAGCATTTTTAACCATGTTACTCAATTGTTTTTCCTGCTGTTCTGCGAGCTTCACCTGAGCCCACATCACCTTTTCCTTAAGGGCCTTTTTCTTCTCTGCCATCTCGTCCTCGCAGTACTTAGCGTACCGCAGGACCTCATCCATTTTCTTAGTATGCCAACAGATTTTATTATCTTTTATCCACTGACAAATTTCAGGTCTTAAACCATTTACAAACCTGTAAATAAAGTGCGTCATATCCTTCAAGTCGATGTTATCAATACCACTGTATGTTTTAAATACCTGCAATAACCTCTCATAGAAGGAGTGCACTGTCTCGTCCCTTTCCTGTGTTGTTCTATCTATTTTTGTCCAATCAGTTTCCTTTGCGGGCACCTTTTCTTTCAAATGCTGAATTACCTGCTCATATTTTCGCATGACATCCTTTGATGGCTCTCCAGTTTCCTTGTTTCTGGGGTACTCCTCACTGGGCCAGTCTATGTTTATTTTACACTGGGTCCATAAATCTACTGGAACCACAATGTCGAAAAACCCATCCAGGTCTTTCCACAGACATTTCTGTACCTTCACGAACCTTTCCACCTGCCTGTACCAGTCAACTGGTTTCTCTCGTAATTTTGGAAAATCGTTCGTGAAGGACACAATATCCTGCCTAGACCAGGGGACATGCACATATTTCCCTCCTGGAACTTCGCGCATGGGGCATAACTGCTCAGGCTTTTCTACCTCTCTTAAAGCAAACTCAGGAGTCACTTGTCGGGAGCGAACCTCTTCTCTCTTTTTCGCCCACCTGGTTCTCCATCTTTCCACATCTCCCCATTTCTGCAGTACCCCCATTAATTCTTTAATCTGCAACTTCTTCCCTGCCACATTCAGGTGTTCTATATCCTTGTCTGAGAAGTCTGCTCTATATGGTTTCTGTAAGGGCTTGGATTTTGAGATATCTACCCCCATACTAACTGCTGTTTCGGTCAGTTTTTCGTGGAGCACTCTGGTGTTCCTTGTAAAGCTTTTACATATGAACGACAATTCTTCTTCAGAGTAGGTATTCAATCGATCCAACCCCACATTTCCTGCCATTAATTCTTCTATTTCGACCCTCAGCTTGTAGAGGTCTAAAGGTTTTGTTTGCGGAGTCTGCTTCTCTAATTCACGACTCCAACTCTCAATTTCATCCGGAGTTACCAGAGAGACATTCCTAGTACCTGTTGCTGTCTCTAATTTAATTTCTTTTGTATTAAAAGGGTTATGCCTCTGCTGTATTCCCTTTCCAGTCTGTTTGTTTGGCAATTCCAAGAACGCAACTTCAGACTCGCACTCACTGGACTGATCATCTATGATGATCGGTTCCTGTCTCGGGGTTGCCATGCCTGGGGTCATAACTGGAGTAATCGGATTTCCCTGACCATTTCCGTATAACGGGACCACCGGTCCAATAGTTACTGGAATAGTCAATGCCTCAGGACTGGTATTTAACTGGGAAATTTTCTGAATTATTTCTGTCCTTTGTCTAGCTAGAGCCTCTTGTTCCTTTTCCACTAGTACCCTTCTTAAAGTTGTGTCATGTAATATCTGTGGGGTCAACGGAGGAGTAAAACTCGGGGCAGTAGGATGCGTTTCACTTGGTCCTCCCCCATAATTTGGTTTCGGGAATAAAGTTCCAGTATTAAAGGACCTGCGCTCTTCCCCATATGGAGGTTGAACAAAAGGCAGTCCTGAATTCGATGGTTTCTCTTCGCTTTCATACAAGGGTCTGGGAAAAAAGATTTTCGTACGTGAATATTTTTCTTCCTGGCTTGCGGGCACTTTGGGATATATATCCCTTGTTTCCGTCGGTTCGGGTTTTTCAGGATAGGGCAATACTTGACCACCCCCTCCCAGTCCCAGGGACCTGTCTTCTTCCTTTAGGAAGTGGCGTCGGGGAACATCTCCTACACTGGAAGGTCGGGTTCCCTCATTGTAAGGTGGCGGACTTCTGGTACAGATGTCATCTATTAGTTCATCATCTGATTCCCCCAGGGCCCCCCAATGCTTACATTTTTCAGTACTTTTCTCACCTGCTCCAATGTTATGACATGCCGGCATCATGGGAAACAGACCCTCAACAATCATGCTCTGCCTCCACTGTTTCATCCTTTTATCCCTGGATTCCTGTTTCTGCCTGGGGTACCACTTGGTCAAACCCTTGTCCATTCGGGGTCTTTCTCTTTCAAAAGCCTCAATCTCCCATTCCTCTAATGCCTCATACTGCGTTAGTCTCGGTCTGGGATGCAGTTCATTCATTCGGGTTCTTAAATTAAATAAGATCCTACCATTGAAAGTACCATCTAACGGAAAAGCCAATACTCCGTCATCTTTTGTGTATTTCACCCAATTCTCCAACCACACACAGGTATTGTACCCTCGGTCAAACATCATGAATGAGGCGGGAGTATTGGGTGCTGGGACAAGAACACCTTCTCTAGATTTTATCGGTTTGTCCGTTTTGAAATAATTTTTCACCTTACTTACAAGGGACATTTTTCTCTTGGTTCCGTACATAATATCGTATCTATTAGTCTTCCACTGATCCCTTTCAAACCCTAGGTGCCTTGGATCAGGTCGAGTTCCTGTAGTCTGCGAGTGCCACATACGACTTCTACACTAAACTTTGTTTACAAACTACCTCCAATCGGAACGCGCTTCTGAAATCCGTGCAACCAATGGGTGCGCGATACTAAATAAGCTCCGCCAATGGGTGCGCGGCCCCTTCGTGAGACAGTTCCCACGCTCCGGCGCTCACCCCTCCTTTACAATTCCAGCTCCACTACCCGCCCGCTGCTTCAACCAATCCCAGCGCGGCACAAAGTGACGTCAGAGGCGCTTCGCGACTGACTCCCTCCCTTCACAAGGTAACGGAAACTTTCTTTCTTTTAAAGTGCTCAGTGCTTGGTTATTTTACAACAAATACACATTCGCCACAGTGTTCAAGTGTCTAGACAGAGAAAGAATCGTTTTACTGCAAGTAAACTACTTCCATTTACTTTTCACTTGCTACGGGCAGATCTCTTCCGCCTACCCTTCACTCTAGCATCGGTGAACCTGTTATTCCCCTAAACTCATCCACTTCTTTCCGGGATATATTCCGAGTTTTAAGGTTTCTCAGCGGACCCCTCTGCTTTCACACTAGCTCCGAGGAACCTGCTACTCTTCCGATGTGACCCTTACTAGGTTACGCCACTATGGGAATTTTGCCAATGAACCCCGTTACTGTCATTTATTCACACATGTATTCAGAAAACCCTAGTTAGTGCTTCCCGGTTATCCTAACCTGCACCTAACTTTCCTCGAACCTGTGACCTCAGGACAATGGATTCTATTCACCACTTGCCCTTTCAATTCCCCGGGGAGTTCGGACAACACGAAACGATACGGTTTACAAATGCATGGATTAGTACATATAGCAATATAAGAACAAGAATAAAAACAATGCAAAAAATCATGAGTTTCAGCAGCGTATTCACAAGAGAATGATCAGGTCTCTTAGAACAGCCGCTCTTCCAGCAGCATCAATATAATAGCAGCTTCCGACTCAACTAGTCCAACTAATCCCTGCCTTACTCTCAACTAGTCCCTAACCATCCTCTAGCTACCAGAAAACTGATAGAGCGCGCGAGGCCACCCGACCAATAGTTTTCGCCGTTTCCGGCTTCAGGGCCCATATACTTTTCAAATCACCATATACATCGATCGGGTGACTTCACGAGCTCTACCAAGTTGATGTGTGTGTGTTCCCTGCTACCAATTTTCGGTGCACCCGACTTACCATCCACCGATGCGGGTGCCTAATGACCACAATGAATCAGGGAGCTAGCTGTAAAGGAAAGGCAGCAAAATACAAACCCAACCAATAACATTCAAATACTGTTTAAATGACCACGGACAACTGGAAGTTTTAAAATGTTTATCTAAATTCAATATTTTCTTGCATGAGGTACAGTAAAATAAGGCAGTCAATAACCAAGATAACGTAAATCACATAGGCATAAAGAAATAATGACAGGGTAATCATTCAAATGTAATATGAAATGCAGATGGGAAATATTATAAAATCTCAGAAATGTTTAAGCATGGACATTTTATGCATGATTAACTATGGGAGGGCCTATAAAGAGTAGCACGCTTCACTTAAGGTGAATGGGCCTTTGAACAATCTAGGCAATGAAGTTCTAGACCATATCATAAAATTACAGACTGCAATGCAAAATATAATTTCTAACAAGTGAGAAGACATAGGAACAAACTTATGGAAAAATATGTAATTGACTTTCAATAGTTGCGGAAAGGCATGGAAAATATAACATATGCAATGATGAACTTTATTAAAGCAAAAGTCAGAAATTTAGAAGGTGCAAGATTTAAAGAGTTTTCAGAGCAATATTTACCTAGAAAGGTGTGGAAACCAAACCCTGGCCACGGGTCAGTTAAGGACAGGAAACCCTCAAGGAAGGATACCCCTCAAAGGACAGCAGGTGCAGAATGGACACCCAGGACAGGACAGGATACCCTCGGAATAGGAATCAGGACAGGACCCTCAGGACAGGACAGCAAACCCTCAGGACAGGACCCTCTTCAGGACAGGACCGGAACCCACAGTTCGGAAGCAACGCCTGCGCTCCACCCGCTCTGCAGCTATCGATCAAGACCCCGATTGGGTCAGCGAACTCCCAGCTAAGTGCTTGCCAGCACTTTAAGGCTCAGTAGAACCTTAGTCTATGGTCAAATTCGGACAGAGTGCTTCGCAGCGCTCTGTATCTTCAGTCACCTATTGAGTGCGTTGGGTCAGTGACAGGTCAGCTAAACCAGACAAGTCGGACGGTTCACTAGGTGAACCCAGGGTAGATATACAGTTTGGGGACAGTGTACCACCCCCCAATGTTGCAAAGTGTCAGAATCCCTCAATTTCGATTGGTCCTAAGGTAGGATTTGGGTAACACACCAATCACAATACAAGATTTGAAGCCTTCATTAACATACTTGGGTACCGCCTAGCAGGTTTGGGGTTCTCATGAGAACTGTGCAGAAATACGAGTGAAAATTAACATTGTAACACATGAGGAGCAACATTCGCCGTTCTCGTAGCGCAGAGGTGGCTTTCCCAGGCGCATCTTGACTGTGGCTGCCAGCTGGCTGAGTTCCACTGTCCAAAGTGGCCACCTTTCAATGCTCCCTGGTCATGCGCAGAAGAGACCGTCAATATGGCTCCCAATCAGTTTGGACCCCCATTCCCCGCGGTACATGAAAAGTAAGCGAAAACAAGTTAATACATAATAATGTCATTATGAAAATACATCATAGGGTTTGTACTTTTAACTCATCATCAAGAAATAAAACTATTGCATTAAATGTTAGCTACATTGACACAATCACAAGAGCAGTGGCACGAGCAGTACCACATGATAAGCACAGCTATGAATTACGCATGCGCATAACTTTCCCTCCACTTCTGCAGACGCGTCAGGACACGTGAGTGTGGCTGACGCATGCGCAGTAACTAAAATACAAGCGGCGGCCATATTAAAGAACACGGATTAAATTCATTAGAAATACACATAGGCAAGCTTCGGGAACTTTGCCTAAACAAAAATAAATGTTAGTAAAACACACGTTTTGTTACCTTATTACACATAAACGAGGTTCTTGACTTCGGCAAGCCGCAAAATATGCGAAGCTTTGCTTCATCACTTTGACTGGGGTAGTTCTGGAAATGCTTTTAAAAGACACCTTTGGGCAATTGATGACACTTTTTCCACAAACTGCCATGGTATATTCCAATATATGCCAAAGACAGAAATGGAAGTGGTCCAACAAATTTTGTCCACAATTTGAGAAAGCACAGAAACATGTGAATAAATCTGTTTCTGCTTACATGAGAGACTATGGAATGGGTTCAATATACAACAACAACTTGCGTTACAACATGCAAGATATCTACAGAGGAGATGGTGTGCACTTCTCAGATGAGGGGAATAGAATATTCCTCCTAAATTTAAGACTGTGCATTGGAACCTACTTGTAGGTACCTAAATCAGCCACAGAACCCAAAAGCTCTTTTCAGGGCTACCCTACCTCTGATCACTCAAAATGATTACTTTACTCTAACTTTTTTCACTGTTTTTCACCAAAGTGCGCTCCCCGGTACGCGCCCCCCCCCTTTTACCCATTCCCAACGTTGTTTGTCCTCCATCTTGTGTCTAAAATCTACCGAAACACAAGATGGAGGACTCCCGTAGCGCTGCTGGTACGCGTACCGGGGCGCGCACCGGTAAGCGCTCCCAAATTTTTTTAAAAGTTCATTTAGATAAAAACCACTGGAGAGACTTTCACCAAATATAGAATAGGCCCTACTACATACCAGTCCCTACCATATTCCCAAATTTGGTGGAATACCATTGAGCCATTTGGGCTGTAGCCCTGTCTAAATATCCTTAGGTAAATTACATGACAAAAACACATATGAAGTGTTAGAATTTACAACCAATTAAATTGTTACTTTCATTTTCTATTTTTATTTCCTGACATTTGATTGGTTATGTACATGAATATGAATGAAAAATGAGAGTGAAACACGGCCATTTTGACTACAACTACCTGAGGTACATCTTTAAAGGATTTTCTCATTTATCTTCATCACTTTTCTATAAGGTAAGTTGTTAATTTGTAAGGGGCACTTTAAGTTAATTTGTAAAAACGTTTTCTGATAGTTATTTACTGTCCCTCTGTTATAGTTACAGATTAAGATAGGCTTCTCTGTTATAGTTATAGATTGAGTTAGGCTTCTCTGGTATAATTATGAATTTACTTAGGCTTCTTCACATACACTTTTTTATATTTCTACTTCCTGCCTGATACCATACACTGCCCAAAGATAACTTCACTGTTAAAAACTCAGAAGTACCTGTCTGAACTTAAACCCAACAGTGCCCTAACTCTACTGATATAGTTATTTTTATGCAATTTACAGCAAGAAAGTGGAAGATACACCACAGACCATCAATATTTCTTTCGAAATTACTAATGAGGAGATTCTTTTCGAAATTACCGATGAGGAAATTCTTCAAGAAGATTTTCTTGACTTCCTGGATGAGTCTCTTGACCAATAATTCATTGACTGTTTAGATAATATGGAATCATGCAATACAAATTTGGAGGAGATTCCGGATAATGAAATGTTGCAAGTGTTATTAAATTATGAAAATTCAGAACAATAAATGTATATTTAATAATTAAAAATTGTTTGAGACATTATTCATTTGTATATGTAATTCATGAAGTAGTACCAAAATGATTATAATATAAAGTGAGACTTACAGTATACTGCGCAACTTTTTTGTGTTACATAGTAAGTTTGCTCATAGTTACTTCCTTTCTCCCACTATATTATCTTGAATGTGTATTTGACATCTTTTTGATCTCCAGCCTCCTTTCTCTCACTGTCTGTCTCTAATGCACAATATCACCACCAATTTTGTGTAGATTCAGAAGAGAGTAAAATGTAATACTTCAAAACATCATAAGGGACCAGGGTAGACTACCCATAATCCCATAGGCTTTCTCAAGGAGTGCTTAAAAGATCTGTTTCTGCTTTCCTGACAGATGAGGTTCCGTGACGATTTTTTTACTCGTGTTTGTAACATTGTCGTAAATACATAATTTTGGTATCAGTGAACCGCAAATGATCTATTTAGTATATCCTGGTGTTTTCGCTATGCTACGAGCAAGAGCACTCCTGTTACAAACACATTTCTGTTCTACCCATGGCATCCATCTTAGAACACGGAAGCCATTTTGTATTCCTTGCCCTCACATAGTCAATGGACACGCAATGACCTATTTTTCATCTAAAGGACACGTAGGCTTTAACCGGGGATTCACCTTGCTAGTGACACGTGCACCTTAGGCCAGCAACGCTGTGGCAGCATGACTCGGCAAGAACTGCCTCCCCAGCCTGAGGCCAGTCCTGCTATACTGGTTCTTATGTTCGTTGGCCTGATCATGATTAGGCGGCCGAAGCTGGTAACCGTGCCCATTTACGACCCACAAACATCTCTTATCCTGTCTTTCTATCTTCCACACCTGGCTCTGCTCCTTTCCTTCTGGGCCTTTATTAGGGGGAGGTAACGAAATTTACGATGAGGCGGTCCGGGTCTTGAATGAGAAATTGACATGGGATTATGATGGAATAGTGGGAACCCCTCATTCGTAATGTTTTGACATCAGATACTGTTGACGATTCCTGTGCAACGCCAAATATTTATTGTTTAAGACACGAATGTTTAGAACTGTGGTAACATGTAAAGAATTTGCCCCGAGCAGAATATTTAGTATATAAGGAACAACCCTCTTTGTACAAATTGAACAGGCTCCTAGACACTGCCCGTGTGCAGTTTCTGTGACTTCTGTGTCCCTGCAGTAATAAACCTTTGGTCTTTGACGCCACCATCGAGAAGCCCGTGTTTCTGTTTGTTTGTGCACCGAGACAGGTTGAACTCCGGGGTCTTCGGGTGTTTTCCCTGACACCTCTGGACGGAACCAAAAAGTCCAGAACTCCAATTGGCGCCCAACGTGGGGCGACGTCATTCGGTACCGGTCCAAAAGCCTGAAGAGTTCGAGGAGCTTCGTGTGAAGATTTCAGAGGGAGGCGCCCCACTTCATCGATCCCGGCATATCGCAAAAGTGGCCCCGACGTTCTCTTCCACGAGGGTTCCCGTTCAGACGGCTGCAGTGGTCCGTTGCCTTGACCGTCGCCCTGTCTTGGACCCGAGGTGCAGTCCTTAGTACGGCGAAACGTGACGGGTTTCTCCTTGGTGACGTCTTCAGTACCTCAGTTAAGTATTTTGTGAGGGTTGCTCCTGTTTGGATAATCCTTTTAGTTCTCAGTTCAGTTCAGTTCTGTAAGATTATCACTGGTTATTCTGGTTACGATAATCATTCTGTTCAGTTCAGGTATCGATACATTTGTCAGTTCTGGTAGGCCTAAGTTCTTGGTTCGAGTGCGCATCTTTTCTGTTTGTGTCTTGTTTGTTTTGTGTTCCGGATTATAAAATGGTAAGTCGGAAAAATTGTATGTTGTCTTGTTTCAGTTGCAACAGTGATTCCCAGTTGGAGGACTCGTGTTTGGTTCCTCCGATTGGAACTCCCCTTTATGATCTATATTGCAAATTTGGTGTGGGCCCTATCTCTTATAACGAGGTATGGATCCGCTTCACAGAGAAAGATGGTGTCCTTAGTTGGCCACTACATGGTAGTTTTGAACCTGAAGTTCTCGATAATCTAGAAAGAAGGTTGTTTAAGAAGAAAGCCCGGCCGGCAATGTTTGATTCTTTCCGTTATTGGCGAAAAGAATCTAAACAGAGAGAAATTAAAAAGTTGAAGAAAGAACAAAAAGAGCAAGAGTTGACTTTAGAACAGTCTGCTAAGCAGCTGCAACTCAACGAGTCTGAGAAGGCAATGGAGGCGGCCAATAGAGAGCGTAATTTAGCGATAGACAAATGCTATCCTGCTTTGCCATCGAGTACAGCTAAGATAGTAGAGGACCCTGAAAAGGATCCCCTGTTGTCTTACTTGTTACGATCACCCCCACCGTATGCACAGGGTGCTACGGCTCCACCTATACCGAATGTTCAATTACCGGTTGCTGGACAACCTGGTGCCCCTGTTCCCGCTCCCCTGAATCAAGTTCCTGTACCTCATGTGGTCAATATTAATGTTCCTTCGACAACCCCTCTTCCAGGGTTGCCGGCTTCTTTACCTATGCCTGTGTCGCTCACACCTGCTAGTTCACAAGCTATTTTGCCTGCTACTCCTACTGTTCCTAATCTATCTGTTCCAACTGCTACTCTATTTACTGCCTCTGCTAATATTATGACTCCACTTTCTGTTCGTCGGAGAATCACTGATTCTGTCTCCAATATTCTATCTCCCTTCTATAAAACTCTGATTAAGACTCCTACCTCTGACTCTGTGCAGAGGTGTAGCCAGCTTCCCAGTACTGAAGAAAGAGGAATATTAGATTCCACTGCTCTTAGATGGGTTTCAAAAGTTGGAAGATATAATGTACAAAATGTATTAGATACATTTATGCAATGGAATGAACCGACACAACGATATGTGTTCGATGAAATGTGTTTCCTTCTACGTGAGGAATTGGAAGAGGATGACCCTGAATCAAATCTAGAAGAATTAATTAATGTTCAGAAAGAGTTTGCTGCAGGTATGATAGTTGGACAAAATATAAAAGAAGCGATGGAACTGGTTCTAAGTTATAGGACCGACTCATCCCTTCGTTCACCGAGAGAGTTAGAGAAACGTAGTACGAAACAAAATCGTCAATACCCAATGAGAGAGGTTCCACCAATTTGGCGTGAAGCTGTGCAAGCTAACGCAAACCTTGGTATTGCAGCCGCTCCGGCCCAATTCCAGAGAGTCTGGATACATATTCCATGGAAGCGAGCTGAAGTATTAGCAGTGAAACAGACCTTGCCAGATCCGCGTAAAAATCCTGCAGGGTACTACAAAGAGTTGGCTCAAACAGTTGACGCTTGTGTAATGAATCTTGCTGACATAGATCTGCTATTTGGTAATGTAGTACCGCAACCAATTTGGGCTAAAATTCGTAAAGAGAATCATCCAGTTGCCCTAGGTGGTGACTGGGCAGCTATAATTGCAGCGGATGGTCAACAAATAGGTGGTTCCAAACCGGAACCCCTAATTGCTAATTTGCCTGGTAGAATAATCGATTTAATGAAAACTCTAATGCCAGCATTGCGCGTTAACTGGGACAAATTGTCCGCGTGCAAACAGAAGAAAGACGAAAGCGTCTCCGACTTTTTCACAAGATTCGAGGAGACTTTCGTGGATCATAGTGGTCAGGATATGAGCACAGAAGGAGGCCAGAGATTATTTGTTGATAAATTTGTGCACAATCTGTTGCCAGAACTTAGTGGTAAATTAAAGAATTCTGAAAGTGCGTGGGCTGTCTCTACGACTGCGCAAATACTTGCGACTGCCCAGTACTATGAAAATAGGGATAAAGAAGAGAAGGAAAAATCAGATAAAAAGACGAAAGATTTAAAAACTAAAGTACTTTTACAGCAAGCTTATCCGCCTCGCACGAATCAGACTAATATGCAGCAAGGGTCATATCAAAGAACGGATTATAATTTTCAAAGGCCACAATACCAATGGAATCAATGTGCTTATTGCAAAGTGGAAGGTCATTACAAAAATGAGTGTCCAGTTCGGGCACAAAATAATGCTGCGGCAGCTCAGAGAGGTCGTGGTAGTTCTATGCAAAACTCTAGAGGTCGAGGACGGGGTGCTATGCCTCCGCAGACGAGTGATCGCCCTTCTAATTATTTCGACCAGCGAAATGGACAATCTGCCCAACAGAATAGGTCTCCACAGTATCATGTTGAAGACTATTATGAAGCTAGTGAGGAAGGTCAGCAAAGTGAGTACTAGGACAGCCATGGACAAAGAGAGGGAGTAGTATCAGTTCCAGTAGATCAAAGTGGGCCTTATGTCGCAGTAGCAACATCAGGTATAGTCGAACCGTTTCTGTTGGATACTGGTGCAGCATAAAGTTCTATCATTTATGCGAAACTCCCTGGCGCACCTTTGTCTGGCTTAACAAACGTTTCAGTAGGTTTTTCGGGCGCCCCTGTTCATAACCCTGTTTCTGGTCCTTTGTCTATTTCTGTTGGACCCTGTCAATTGAAAGCACCCCTGATTTTGACGACAGGTTGTAACGAAAATCTGCTTGGTTTAGACTTGTTAAAACGCCTGTACGCGACATTGTACTGTTCTCCAGAAGGAGTACAGCTTACGTTGGGTAAAAGAATAATCTCTCCGATGTACTTGTCGATGGATGCGCTCCCACCAGAGCTGCGTTCACTCCCTGATACTCTGTGGGCGACCGGTCCTAATGATGTAGGTCTATTGGAAATTCCACCCTATGTAGTAACTTTGAAAGCAAATGTCAAACTTCCACGAATTCCACAATACAGAATCTCTAGTGAAGGTGAGCGTGCGCTCCTACTGATAGTGCATGATCTGATTGAGAAAGACGTTATAGAAGAAACTAGAGGTAATGTCTGTAATAGTCCTGTACTGCCTATTTTGAAACGAACTGACCCTACAAAACCTCCAATATATAGGTTTGTAATTGATCTTAGAGAGGTTAATAAAATTGTGATTCCACAGTTTCCTGTGGTTCCAGACATTACTGCATTGTTAACGTTGATTCCTGCTACAGCAGCATGGTTTTCGGTTGTCGACTTGAAAAATGCCTTTTTCAGCATTCCGATAGCCAAAGAAAGCAGAGATATCTTCGGTTTCTCTCTAGGAGGACGAAGCTTCAGGTTTAAACGCGCTCCACAAGGCTATTGTGAAAGCCCATCCATTTACAGTCAAGCATTAAAAAGCCAGTTAGATTCCTTCGT
The DNA here is from genome assembly GCF_964261635.1 of Lissotriton helveticus. Taxonomy (NCBI): domain Eukaryota; kingdom Metazoa; phylum Chordata; class Amphibia; order Caudata; family Salamandridae; genus Lissotriton; species Lissotriton helveticus. The sequence continues at coordinate 396,279,943 of NC_136059.1, forward strand.
ACTTCCTCTTGGTTCTGCTTTAGTACAATATGTCGATGATCTTCTAGTAGCTGCTGATGACAAGGAAACTTGCAAAACAGCTACGATTTCTTTATTGCATCATTTGTCAAATTTGAATCACAAGGTGTCACCTTCAAAAATGCAATACTGCTGCCAAGAAGTGACCTACCTAGGTCATCTCTTGTCAAAGGAGGGAAGGAAGTTGACCCCAGAGAGAATAAAAGCAATTACACAGATGAATGTTCCTAGCACGCAGAGAGAAGTACGTGCCTTTTTAGGTATTACCTCATGTTGTAGGCAATGGATCCCAAATTTTTCTCTTTTAGCAAAACCATTGGTAGCCTTGACTGGGAAAAATGTTCCGAGTCCGGTACCATGGTCTGCAGAATGTCAGCAGAGTTTTTCTGAGTTACGAAATGCACTGTGTTCAGCACCTGTATTGGGTACACCCGACTACAGTAAGCCATTCACGCTCTATGTCCACGAGAGAGAAGGTTGTGCATTGAGTGTTTTGACGCAGAAAGTTGGTGATAAACAACGCCCTTGTGCGTATTTTTCATCAACATTAGATCCAGTAGCTAGAGCGTTGCCTAGTTGCTTGAGAGCTACAGCCGCAGCTGCAGCTTCCATTCGACAATCTGCTGGTTTAGTAATGAACAACATGCTAGTGGTTATGGTTCCTCATGCGGTGGATACACTCATGAACCGAACCAAGACGCAACACCTTACCAGTGCTAGATTATCAGGTTATGAACTGACACTGTTAGCTAGTCATATTCAGATCAAAAGATGCAATGTATTGAATCCAGCAACATTGTTGCCGACTAGTCAAGAGTCGAGTGATTCCGAACCACACGACTGTTATTTCAAAACTGAGGAAGAAACAAAAGGACGAATTGATCTAAAAGACACTCCGTTATCAGATCCAGATGGCACGCTGTATGTTGATGGGTCTTGCTTCAAATTAGAGAATGGTGATGTGACTGCTGCCTATGCAGTAACGACTTTGAGTACGATTGTGGAGACTGCGAGAGTGAGTCAGAATTCTGCCCAGGCTGCAGAATTGATCGCGCTAACAAGAGCGTGCGTTTTAGCTAAGGGAAAGAGAGTGAATGTGTTCACAGATAGTCAGTACGCGTTCGGCGTGGCCCATAGTTTTGGCCGTTTGTGGAAAGAGAGAGGTTTCATTACGTCCCATGGGACTAAGATTCAACATGGTCAGCTAGTTAATGACTTGTTGGAATCTCTAACCTTGCCGACTGAAGTTGCGATTGTGAAATGCAGTGCTCATAAAGCAATCACGGATGATGTTGGTCGTGGGAATGCTTTTGCTGATGAGACTGCAAAACAGACAGCTAGAAATATGATGAGTAGAATGTATGTTTCAACGTCTGCAAGATGGATTTCTGAGTCTGGAATGTGTGAAGACACAGTGGAAAGCGTGAAAGAAATTCAGAAAGAGGCGACTGAGGAGGAAAAACTTGCATGGAGAGAGAGCACGGGTAAATTGGACTCGAGTGGGTGTTGGATTGACTTGTCGGAACAACAGCGTTGGATGTTGCCTGATGCGTATGTGCTTGCAGTAGTAACGATGGCACATGGAACAGCGCACATCAGTTCAAAAGGGATTCGTAAGATGTTGGCTCCGGTCTGGAAGAATGATGGGATTAGTAAGTGTGCAGAGAGAGTGGTGAGAAATTGTATGGTATGCTTGATGCATAATCCTGGCAAGGGAATCCCCACACCTGCAGGTCACTTCGCTCCTCCTTCCTGCCCCTTCGAAGTGATCCAGCTAGACTTCATTCACATGGATCGTTGTAATAACCTAAAGTACGTCCTAGTGGTAGTTTGTGCTTTCTCCAGATGGATCGAAGCATACCCGCTAAAGGACAATACTGCCTTATCCACTGCCAAAATTCTTCTTAAAGAATACTTCCCCAGATACGGAATGCCACGGATTGTATGGTCAGATAACGGAAGTGAGTTCGTAGGGAAAGTTATGCAGAGTGTGTGTGCCGGCCTAGGGATTAGACAGAAGTTTCATAGTGCGAATCATCCCCAGTCCGCGGGTTTAGTCGAGGGTTACAATGGCACCCTTAAACTGAAACTTGCTAAGATACAAGCATCCACGGGTTTGTCCTGGCCAGACGCATTGCCTTTGGCTTTGCTATCAACAAGAGCAACTGTACATTCTAGAGTAGGGCTTAGTCCTTATGAAATAGTTTTTGGTCGTCCTGCAAATGTTTGGGGGGTACCTAGACCAAAAGAATTCAAGCAGCTGGAATACCCAATGTTAATTGATTACCTTTTCGACTTGACTGCTAAATTGAGTCTTATTCACCAACAGGTTTTCGATGCATTGCCAAAGCCACCGGAGAGTCCAGGCCATCAGCTGAAACCAGGTGACCAGGTGGTCATTAGAAATTTTGCAAGAACGAAAAATCTTCAACCCAGATTCATTGGCCCTTTCCAAGTCCTACTAGCAACGAGAACTGCTATTCGTGTGGCCGGAAGGAAGAACTGGATCCATACGACACATGCCAAACGTGTGCCTCTGCCACTTCCTTACGACAACTGGGTAAAGAAAGGAATCGGTGCCTCTGAAACGGAACAAATCCCCAGGTTCATACCTTTCAGCGATGCAGAACTGATCACGGATTCACCAAATTCTGACTCTCCTCCTGAAACTGCTCTTTTAAACCCTGAACATTTGTCATCCACACCCAAAGAACATTTGCCATCTGCGAACGTGAACATTGCAACGTCAGCTGAAAATACATTGTTTCCAGATCAGACAGCTCCTGCAAAACTGAGATACAACTTACGTTCTCGCAATATGGACAAATAAAGCAGGAAACTGCCTATTTTCAGATTTGAATTTTCTATACATTGCCTCCAGCCAGGAAGTTTGCTAATACTTTGTATTGTTTCTTTTTGTTTTAAAATTGCCTTGCCGTCTGGGTAGCCGTAGGGTCGTGGCTGTGTGCCTAGTTGAATCTGCGGGGGTCAGACACAAGGTCGATCTTTCTGTTAGTTCTGGGAACTCCCAGGGCTGATAGAGGCATTTTCATCTACGTACACATCATCAGTGGTCGCGAACGGTCGTAGAAGATGGAGCTTCCTGAGCTGCAACGAGAAAATGTAATTTATGTTCGCAGAAATAGACTGTACAGAATACTTCACAGCAAATGCTTTCTAATGCAATGTGCAGTTACATTTTTAATTGTTTTGATAACGTTGGTGGGTGGAATCGTCTTTGGTGTACATTTGATTTTTATGCCAGTAACTACAGTACCTCCCCTTGATCCTACTACTTCTACGGTTTCTTCTATGCATTCTTTTCACTCATTTCCTGAACACGAACAAGCTCGACGCTCAGAATTTATTAACAATACATTTGTACAGCTCTTGCATCAACACCAACTGGTAGTTAATACTACAGACTGCTGGGTGTGTGGCTTGATACCTCACACTATGGATAAAGGCATTCCCTATCTAGTCTTGCCTTTTAGCTACAATGGATCATTTCAGGCCTTTCAGACCATTTTTTCATATGCCCTTGAGACCTATCCTCCGCGTCCACCACGGTCCACTAAATACAACTCAGCCAACAAAGCTTTAGTCCAGGGAATTATTGACATGATTAAAGACGTCAATAATACTCCATCTTACCCTAGAGATGAATTACGGGTGTATTTGAGTTGGAACTCTACAGAGTATCGCCTTAGTTTGGGAGAAAGCAAGCGTAAAAGCTCCACTTCAGTCTGGGTCGTGCCTCACCGAGGTCAAATCTGTTTGCAAGGAAATGGGAGAAATCCGAGAGCTCAGCTAGGGAGGAGTGAGTGCGTTGAGACTTACGTATTTCCGTCTAACTCCTCCCCTGCCTTTCTGACTGCTAGGGGTACCTACTTCATCTGTCAGGACAGAGCATATACATGGCTGCCTGCTGACTTTTCAGGTTCATGTTATATTGCTCGATTGTTACCTCCGACATACACTGCTTCTTCAGATTATCACAAGACCAGAGTAGCAAGAGGTGTCTTCAGCAAGGAAGATACCGCTGGTCAGGAAGCTGGAGACTTCTTCAAAGGTTTCCTTCCGTTTTGGGGGCCTATGGCCAATAGTAGAAATCTACGTCAACTAACACGAGTAGTTGAATCTACTATTACAGAAACTGCTGGTGCCCTTAGTAACTTAACAGCTGAGCTTCAGGCGGATCGTCTCATGACGTTGCAGAACCGAATGGTTCTAGACGTAATACTTGCAGATCGAGGTGGGGTATGCAGAATGATCCAATCGAGCTGCTGTGTCTTTATTCCAAATAATGCTCCAACAGTCTATGAAGCGATCTCTAAGCTACACAAGATTTCCGACTCTATACACGTTGATAAGGGAAACTGGTCCTTCATGGAGTGGTTTTGGACTCTGGTATCAGCGTGGGGATGGAAGGTTCTGATGGTCATTGGTGTCATCCTAGTATTTCTGTTCTCGTGCTGTCTTATTATCCAATGTGGTCCCGCTCTGTGTAGTCTCTGTGCTGCAACCTGTTTCAGAAAACCACCTGCATTAGGAGAAAAGGCACGAGACAGGATGATGATACAACAACATGTCACTGACCTAATGAGCATAGAATTAGACTCTGACTCTGATATAGACTGAGTAATTGCCTATGTAAGGGCAAAAGGAGGGTCTGAGGTTCCGTGACGATTTTTTTACTCGTGTTTGTAACATTGTCGTAAATACATAATTTTGGTATCAGTGAACCGCAAATGATCTATTTAGTATATCCTGGTGTTTTCGCTATGCTACGAGCAAGAGCACTCCTGTTACAAACACATTTCTGTTCTACCCATGGCATCCATCTTAGAACACGGAAGCCATTTTGTATTCCTTGCCCTCACATAGTCAATGGACACGCAATGACCTCTTTTTCATCTAAAGGACACGTAGGCTTTAACCGGGGATTCACCTTGCTAGTGACACGTGCACCTTAGGCCAGCAACGCTGTGGCAGCATGACTCGGCAAGAACTGCCTCCCCAGCCTGAGGCCAGTCCTGCTATACTGGTTCTTATGTTCGTTGGCCTGATCATGATTAGGCGGCCGAAGCTGGTAACCGTGCCCATTTACGACCCACAAACATCTCTTATCCTGTCTTTCTATCTTCCACACCTGGCTCTGCTCCTTTCCTTCTGGGCCTTTATTAGGGGGAGGTAACGAAATTTACGATGAGGCGGTCCGGGTCTTGAATGAGAAATTGACATGGGATTATGATGGAATAGTGGGAACCCCTCATTCGTAATGTTTTGACATCAGATACTGTTGACGATTCCTGTGCAACGCCAAATATTTATTGTTTAAGACACGAATGTTTAGAACTGTGGTAACATGTAAAGAATTTGCCCCGAGCAGAATATTTAGTATATAAGGAACAACCCTCTTTGTACAAATTGAACAGGCTCCTAGACACTGCCCATGTGCAGTTTCTGTGACTTCTGTGTCCCTGCAGTAATAAACCTTTGGTCTTTGACGCCACCATCGAGAAGCCCGTGTTTCTGTTTGTTTGTGCACCGAGACAGGTTGAACTCCGGGGTCTTCGGGTGTTTTCCCTGACACCTCTGGACGGAACCAAAAAGTCCAGAACTCCACAGACTATGGTATGGATTCCATATACCACAATAACTTCTGTAACAACATGCAAGATATCTACAGAGGAGACGGTGTACATTGAATTTAAGACTCTGCATTGGTACCTACATGTTGGTACTTAAATCACCCACACAACACAACAACTCTATTCACAACTACCCTACCTCTAAGCACTTTAAATTATTATTTTACTGTTTCACTGGCTTTTCCCCAAGGTACGCTCCCCGGTGCGCGTACCGGGCGCTCCCCCCGCGAAAATCGAATTTTTGGGGGTTTTTTGCCCCGCGGGGCCCTTTTATGGCCCCCACATCAAACCTAGGGGGTCTACCCTAACCCCTTTTAGTCATTTCCCCCTTTGTTTTTGCCACCTCTTGTGTCTCGATCCTACCGAGACACAAAATAACGGCCGCTCCGGACTGTTTAGAATGTTGACAGACACCCGAGAGCCAATCAGCTTTCCTCTCGCGAACTCACGTTACGCGCCAGGTGCGCGCCCCGGTGCGCGTACCCAGGCGCGCATATAGATATATATATTTTTTTGAACCTAAAATACTCAAAATCCACTGGAGCACATATCTTGAGACATAGCAAAGGCACATCGGGCTACCAGTCCCTACAATTTTGCCAAGTTTGGTGGAAATCCATTCAGCCGTTCGGGCTAAAAATGAGTCCAACCGCCCTATGGAAATTAACATGGAGAAAACACATTTTGGGACCCCCCTTTTATCTCGGCCCCCGCTTCACGAATCCCCCCCAAACTTTCAGGGAAGGAGCAGAGCGGAGCAGGCCATCTTCTTTGAGACATTCGCGAAGATTTGTCCACCAGCGCCAAAGTTATTCCCAATAGAATGTTGCGGATTTCCTATGGAAAACAATCCTAACTATAACTGGATGTATGACGTTACAACTCATACTTTTACAACGCATGCCATTACAACGAATTTTTTACAACGCAAATACTTTTACAACGCATGTATTTACAACGCATGTTTTTACAACGCAGGTACCTTTACAACGCATACCATTACAACGTAAGTATTGGTAAGTATATATTATTATTTTTTTATTTAAAATAATTGAAAATAATTTAATTTAATTTAATTTAATTTAATTTTATTTTATTTAATTGATTTAATTTAAATTTAATTTTATTTTATTTTTACCTTATACCCCTGTACCCCAAAAACCCAAAACTGACCCTGAACCCTAAAAATACCCCTGTACCCCAAAAACCCCAAACTGACCCTGAACCCTAAAAATACCCTTGTACCCCAAAAACCCAAAACTGACCCCGAACCCTAAAAATACCCCTTTACCCAAAAACCCAAAACTGACCCTGAACCCTAAAAATACCCCTGTACCCCAAAAACCCAAAACTGACCCTGAACCCTAAAAATACCCCTTTACCCAAAAACCCCAAACTGACCCTGAACACTAAAAATGCCCCTTTACCCAAAAACCCCAAACTGACCCTGAACCCTAAAAATACCCCTTTACCAAAAAACTGAAAACTGACCCTGAACCCTAAAAATACCCCTTTACCCAAAAACTAAAAACTGACCCTGAACCCTAAAAATGCCCCTTTACCCAAAAACTGAAAACTGACCCTGAACCCTAAAAATGCCCCTTTACCCAAAAACTGAAAACTGACCCTGAACCCTAAAAATGCCCCTTTACCCAAAAACTGAAAACTGACCCTGAACCCTAAAAATGCCCCTTTACCCAAAAAATGAAAACTGACCCTGAACCCTAAAAATGCCCCTTTACCCAAAAACTGAAAACTGACCCTGAACCCTAAAAATACCCCTTTACCCAAAAACTGAAAACTGACCCTGAACCCTAAAAATACCCCTTTACCCAAAAACTGAAAACTGACCCTGAACCCTAAAAATGCCCCTTTACCCAAAAACTGAAAACTGACCCTGAACCCTAAAAATGCCCCTTTACCCAAAAACTGAAAACTGACCCTGAACCCTAAAAATACCCTTTAAAAAAAACCAAACATATAAAATTTAAAATATAATTATATACTTACCAATACTTACGTTGTAATGGTATGCGTTGTAAAGGTACCTGCGTTGTAAAAACATGCGTTGTAAATACATGCGTTGTAATGGTTTTTGCGTTGTAAAAGTTTTGTTGTAATGGTAGTGCGTTGTAAAAGTTGCGTTGTAATGGTTGTTTCCCACTATAACTACCTACTGGCGACCGCCAGTAGGTAATATATATACATATGTAATTTTTTCTCATACCAATGCAGCTCCCATCTAGGAGGCTAAACAATGTAATAAAACACATCAACTGCTTTTGCAAAATACATAACATATATATATATATATATATATATAAAATCATAAGAGGGCAAGTAGCACTTCAACTCTGTTTTTACTGAGTAAACCTCATGAAGAAAAACTGCAAATAAAGCAGACATTGTTAGCCTACAGGCTGCATTTTAAACCAATAGCATAGAAAATTAAAGCATGTTCATACAAAACTGGCACCGTGCCATTAAGGCAGCCATGACCCCTAGCTTCCAATCATGCCTCAGGGGTGACAGTTAGGTCAGTTGTTCTTTCCGGCTCCTTCAGTCAGGACCCTGGATTGACAGCTCTTCCTTTTTTTGATTTTCTGTCAAAAAATATATGATATTTTTGAAGATTTTTTACTTTCACTCGACGTCTTTGTGCCTTAGAATGAGAGTGACACCTTTTTGAGTTCCATAAAAGATTTCTGTCAGAAATGCTTTCTTTATATGATCCTCACCCTGCCTGTGGCAAGAAGACGGCTAGATCAGACACACACCCTGTGTGTATCCTCTGCCTCCCTGATTCTTACTCTTCTACCAACTTTCATCATTGTATGAAGTTGACGACAAAGAAAAAGGAATCAGCACCCATCATTTTAGATTGTTGATAAAAGTTCAAAATAGCATCAAGTGTCCATGATGATTTGAAGAAATTCGCAAGGTCCAAATGTTGTCTTTGTTATCCAAAAAATGTTTTCTTTATTGATCATTGGTCTCGGGGTATGTTTGCGAAACTTCATTGGTTTCGCGAACATACACCGAGATTACTGCTGCTGGCCACCCTGCCACTTACTGATGATGCATATTTAACCAACGTCACATTAAGACTAATAGTGTGTCATTAGAAGTTCATTTGTTTGTATAAAACTCCTTTTGAATAGGATTGGATTTTGAAAAGAATACAACTTAGAGCCCTAAAGAAGTCTCCTATGAGACGAAACGCATTGACTAGATGGGTTAATGAAATTTGGCATCATTGGATTATAAATGACCACTGATCAAAAAAGGAAACATTTTTTGAATAACAAAGACAACGTTTGGACATTGCGGATTTCTTCAAATCATCATGGACACTTGATGCTATTTTGAACTTTTATCAACAATCTAAATTGATGGGAGCTGATTCCATTTTCTTTGTCTTTGTGGCTCTTCCCTAATAGGAAGTGTAGAGGGGTGCGATTCCTGGTTTCTTAGCACCATCACCAATACTAGTTAGCCACTTGCAGTGACAGTTGAAGACTTTTGCCTCAACCCTCTTCTTGTGCTTCTCATTGTAAGAAGTTGTCGAGAAGGACTATCAAAGACAGGGAGAGAATTCAACTTTATGGCCTCTCTGAAGGAGGTAGGTCTCCAGTGAGGCAGCAGAAAAAGAGAACTCGGTCGACGTCAAGAGGCAAGGTCCCGACCTGTTCTCCATTGGAGTCTGGATCGACGTTGAAGCTGCCGATGACGAAGAAATCGGCGTCAAAGACTACGGTGGTTCCAGCGCATCATTCTTCTAAGAAATCAACACTGATCTCAACGTCAACGAAGGTAACAGGGGCCCTCTGTTGTCGTCAACCAGGTGACGATCAACGTCGAGGGGCAAGTCTCCGTCGACACTGGCTAGGCGATCGACATTGAGATACATCACTCCGTCGTCGCCACGTCAACGGAGATCGACGTCCAGGCAAAGGTCTCCGTCGAGGTCAGTCCAAAGATCTTCGATGTCAAGGCGTAAGAATCCATCACTGACGTTGAGGCAGAAGTCTCCGTCAAAGTCAGTCCAAAGATCTTCGACGTCGAGGCACATCCCTCCGCCGCCTTCAACGTCAAGGCAGAAATCTCTGTCGACGGCAGCACACCGCCGGTCAACATTGAGTCACCAGTCTTCAGAACAGACGCAGCTGATGTTGAAGCATGGTACTCTATTGGCGTCAAGTAGACGTTCGACGTAGAGAGGCCGGTCAACGGCAAGATTGAGCCCTCAGTCTAAGAAGAGAAAGTCGACGTTGAGGCAGGCGTCTCAGTCACCGAGACAAAGGTTGATGTCGAGGAGGCAGCCTATACAGAGGCGTTCCAGATCAACGTCGAGGCACCAATCCAAAGAGGCCTCATGTCCGGTAAGCCTGTCCATATCATCATCACCAACGTTGAGAAAAGGTTCTCCCAGCTCTCACAGAGATTCAACGCCAAGATCTCCGGAGATCGTGATCTTAACGTCCAGCAGTCCAGTGTCCAGGGGACACCAAGATTCGCCGACCAGGCCTGCACAAGAAAGGGAGAACTCTCCTCCTCCTACACATTCTCCTGAGGGGCGAGAAGGGCAAAGATCACTTTCCATCCATCTTTCGCCAAGATGGAACAGACTCTTGCATCAATGGGCCGCAACTCCAGCCACAAGGGCACAGCATTACTCGAGGCCCTTCACAGGTCTCCATTGGCTTGACTGGTACAGGCGGTGGATAGAGAACGTACTCCATCAAGAGCCAGAGATTGCAGCCACTCTCCTACGCACTCTCACAGAAGGAAATCTAGGTCTAGAAATAGGAAGAGAAGGCACAGATGGCCAACACCTTCCTCCACATCCACTTGCACGTCACACAGAGACTATTCACCTACTCTTACGGACAGCCCACCATCGAGGGTGTCTCTGGTGGATGACGTTACCACTTTTCAGGACGTTCTTGGCAGAGGGACAACGAAACTAAACATCCCTATGCCGACTCGACAGAGCTCGTCCTCTGTTATCTTTGAGACTTTACACCAAAGGGCAGCATCTAGACCTCTGCTACCATTGGTACCGGGCCTCAGAGAACCAGTGATGGACACTTAAGCCCACACCGGCAAGAATTTTGAAGAAATATCGTTCTCCCGAAGAGGGTCCACTTTTCCTTAAATCTGACCTCCCTCCGGATTCTGTGATAATCGCTGCAGCAAAAAAGACTGATGCTATTGCTTCCTCCTCTACTGTTCCACCAGTTAAGGAAAGTAAGACACAGGATTCATGAGGAAGGTTTCGAGTGTATTGTCTCTTTTGGGCCAGTATGGCAGGTCTCTGTGGAACTCCCTGCAAAGATTCACAGAAAATGTACCCCAGAAAGATCGCAAGGACTTTGAGGAGATCTTGCATGTAGGTAGCTTGGTTGCTAACCAAGTTATCAGCACTGGAGCTGATGGAGCTACTCTTTCGGCCATGCCTATGCACGTGTAATATGCGCTAGAAGAACCTCCTGGCTCTGACTCACAGTGCTCAAACCAGAGGCACAGTCGCTTATCCTGAATCTTCCCTTCTCCGGATCATCTCTGTTCGGGGCTCACATGGATGAGGAAATGTCCTGGTTGAAGGCGGAGCTAAAACACACTAAAGGCCGTGGGGCTAGTGAAAAAGAAAGAATTCCGCAAATGATTCAGGCATTACAATCGGCGATCCTTCCAACAGAGGGTTCAAACCCCTCATTGGCAGAAAAAACAGGATCAGCAAGGTCAACAAAGGTCTCAATATCAAGGCAGGCGTTCCTTTAGAGGTAGAGGAAACCAGCGTCAGGCTAACACCCCCGCCAAGACGCAGACCAAACAATGAGTGCCCACTTCCCCCATCGCCGTTCACCCCTCCAGTGGGGGAAGTATTGCAAATCATCTCGAAGAGTGGCGAGCTATCACAAAGGACCAGTGGGTGTTAGCTACGCTGCAGAATGGGTACTCTCTACGTGTTCAACGCCATCCTCCCTCAATCCCTTCGGCTCAATCATCATGTCAACAGGTCAAAATATTGGGGAGCGAAGTTACCATCTTTCTGCAAAAATCAGCCATGGAGAAGGTGCCAATATCTCGAAGAGGGAGAGGGGTCCACTCAAGATACTTCTTGGTAAAGAAGAAGGGTCAAAAAGCAGAATACAGACCCATTCTGGATCTGCGAACACTCAACAAATCGATCAGGAAGAAGAAGTTTTGCATGTTGGCTCTCCATCAAATATATCCACATGTCAGGCAGGGAGATTGGATGTGTTCGCTGGATCTACAAGATGCATACTTTCACGTTCTGGTCAGTCAGCATCACAGACAATACCTGAGATTCCTGGTGAGATCTTCTCACTACCAGTTCAAGGTACTATGCCTTCGGGTTGAAGTCAGCTCCCTGAATATTCACGAAGTGCATGGCGGTAGTGGCAGCCTCACTGTGCCGTAGAGGCATCTTCGTGTACCCGTACCTAGATGACAGGCTGTTGAAGGGTCCCTCTCCCTACAGTCATTCCATGCAATGCCTAGAGCTTTGTTCTGGACAACAGAATGCTGTTGGTTCGTCGGATTGCCTCCCTTTTAGGGTCAATGGCGTCCTGCATTTTACTGGTCCCCAATGTCAGGCTCCGAATGCGTTCTCTACAGCAGGATCTGGAGGACAAGTGGTGTATTGTAGTCCCAAAAAGTACCCTGTCATGCAGGACCTACGACGATTACGGATAACATATTCTGTGGGTCTGGTGGCAGACTGACTCTGTACAGCCCTCGCACATATATTAGCCTATGGTTCGCATTAGCTAGCTCGCAGTGCCACTAGAATCTCCTGTTATCAGAGAGATTTGTTTTTGCACCTTTAGAACACAATAACCTCAGACTTGTGGAAACCAATCGCTCTTGCTTGCTTGTTTTTGCTCTCAGAGAGATATAGAGAAGAAACAGTTGAACGTGTTTACAATAAGAATTTATTGTACAATAGTTCTTCTCATGTGGAATAAGTGTTCTGTTGCGACTGTAACACAGTAATAGATATATAGAACTGGCAGTACAGTGAATAAAAAGGTATAGTATTGTTCTACCATTTTGCAACAGTCATGAACCTATACATGAATATAGAATGCATTTATAAAATAGAGTGCGTGCGTACTCCTAAGATGCCTGACTAGATGTACCCAAGTGTACCTAACATGTGAGCAGGTGGGTAAACAACCGTTACAACGCAACTATTACTACGGACTACTTTTACAACGCAACTTTTACAACGCAGGATCCATTACAACGAACTACCATTACAACGCATTTTTTTACATCGCAGATGCCTTTACAACGCATGCCATTACAACGTAAGTATTGGTAAGTATATAATTATATTAAAAATGTTATAGGTTTGGGTTTTTGGGTACAGGGGTATTTTTAGGGTTCAAGGCTAGGTTTGGGTTTTTGGGTAAAGGGTTATTTTTAGGGTTCACGGCTAGGTTTGGGTTTTTGGGTAAAGGGGTATTTTTAGGGTTCAGGGCTAGGTTTGGGTTTTTGGGTACAGGGGTATTTTTAGGGTTCAGGGCTAGGTTTGGGTTTTTGGGTAAAGGGGTATTTTTAGGGTTCAGGGCTAGGTTTGGTTTTTGGGTACAGGGGTATTTTTAGGGTTCAGGGCTAGGTTTGCGTTTTTGGGTAAAGGGGTATTTTTAGGGTTCAGGGCTAGGTTTGGGTTTTTGGGTACAGGGGTATTTTTAGGGTTCAGGGCTAGGTTTGGGTTTTTGGGTACAGGGGTATTTTTAGGGTTCAGGGCTAGGTTTGGGTTTTTGGGTAAAGGGGTATTTTGAGGGTTCAGGGCTAGGTTTGGGTTTTTGGGTAAAGGGGTATTTTTAGGGTTCAGGGCTAGGTTTGGGTTTTTGGGTACAGGGGTATTTTTAGGGTTCAGGGCTAGGTTTGGGTTTTTGGGTACAGGGGTATTTTTAGGGTTCAGGGTTAGGTTTGGGTTTTTGGGTACAGGGGTATTGTTAGGGTTCAGGGCTAGGTTTGGGTTTTTGGGTAAAGGGGTATTTTTAGGGTTCAGGGCTAGGTTTGGGTTATTGGGTAAAGGGGTATTTTTAGGGTTCAGGGCTAGTTTTGGGTTTTTGGGTACAGGGGTATTTTTAGGGTTCAGGGCTAGGTTTGGGTTTTTGGGTAAAGGGGTATTTTTAGGGTTCAGGGCTAGGTTTGGGTTTTTGGGTACAGGGGTATTTTTAGGGTTCAGGGCTAGGTTTGGGTTTTTGGGTAAAGGGGTATTTTTAGGGTTCAGGGCTACGTTTGGGTTTTTGGGTACAGGGGTATTTTTAGGGTTCAGGGCTAGGTTTGGGTTTTTGGGTAAAGGGTATTTTTAGGGTTCAGGGCTAGGTTTGGGTTTTTGGGTAAAGGGGTATTTTTAGGGTTCAGGGCTAGGTTTGGGTTTTTGGGTACAGGGGTATTTTTAGGGTTCCTGGCTAGGTTTGAGTTTTTGGGTAAAGGGGTATTTTTAGGGTTCAGGGCTAGGTTTGGGTTTTTGGGTACAGGGGTATTTTTAGGGTTCAGGGCTAGGTTTGGGTTTTTAGGTAAAGGGGTATTTTTAGGGTTCAGGGCTAGGTTTGGGTTTTTGGGTACAGGGGTATTTTTAGGGTTCAGGGCTAGGTTTGGGTTTTTGGGTAAAGGGGTATTTTTAGGGTTCAGGGCTAGGTTTGGGTTTTTGGGTAAAGGGGTATTTTTAGGGTTCAGGGCTAGTTTTGGGTTTTTGGGTAAAGGGGTATTTTTAGGGTTCAGGGTAGGTTTGGGTTTTTGGGTAAAGGGGTATTTTTAGGGTTCAGGGCTAGGTTTGGGTTTTTGGGTACAGGGGTATTTTTAGGGTTCAGGGCTAGGTTTGGGTTTTTGGGTACAGGGGTATTTTTAGGGTTCAGGGTTAGGTTTGGGTTTTTGGGTACAGGGGTATTTTTAGGGTTCAGGGCGAGGTTTGGGTTTTTGGGTAAAGGGGTATTTTTAGGGTTCAGGGCTAGTTTTGGGTTTTTGGGTACAGGGGTATTTTTAGGGTTCAGGGCTAGGTTTGGGTTTTTGGGTAAAGGGGTATTTTTAGGGTTCAGGGCTAGGTTTGGGTTTTTGGGTACAGGGGTATTTTTTAGGGTTCAGGGCTAGGTTTGGGTTTTTGGGTAAAGGGGTATTTTTAGGGTTCAGGGCAAGGTTTGGGTTTTTGGGTAAAGGGGTATTTTTAGGATTCAGGGCTAGGTTTGGGTTTTTGGGTACAGGGGTATTTTTAGGGTTCCTGGCTAGGTTTGGGTTTTTGGGTAAAGGGGTATTTTTAGGGTTCAGGGCTAGGTTTGGGTTTTTGGGTACCGGGGTATTTTTAGGGTTCAGGGCTAGGTTTGGGTTTTTGGGTAAAGGGGTATTTTTAGGGTTCAGGGCTAGGTTTGGGTTTTTGGGTACAGGGGTATTTTTGGGTTCAGGGCTAGGTTTGGGTTTTTGGGTAAAGGGGTATTTTTAGGGTTCAGGGCTAGGTTTGGGTTTTTGGGTAAAGGGGTATTTTTACTGTTCAGGGCTAGGTTTTGGTTTTTGGGTAAAGGGGTATTTTTAGGGTTCAGGGCTAGGTTTGGGTTTTTGGGTACAGGGGTATTTTTAGGGTTCAGGGCTAGGTTTGGGTTTTTGGGTACAGGGGTATTTTTAGGGTTCAGGGCTAGGTTTGGGTTTTTGGGTACAGGGGTATTTTTAGGGTTCCTGGCTAGGTTTGGGTTTTTGGGTAAAGGGGTATTTTTAGGGTTCAGGGCTAGGTTTGGGTTTTTGGGTACCGGGGTATTTTTAGGGTTCAGGGCTAGGTTTGGGTTTTTGGGTACAGGGGTATTTTTAGGGTTCAGGGCTAGGTTTGGGTTTTTGGGTAAAGGGGTATTTTTAGGGTTCAGGGCTAGGTTTGGGTTTTTGGGTAAAGGGGTATTTTTACTGTTCAGGGCTAGGTTTGGGTTTTTGGGTAAAGGGGTATTTTTAGGGTTCAGGGCTAGGTTTGGGTTTTAAATAAAAGTAAATTAAAATTAAATTAAATAATATTAATTTTAATTACTTACATTTTTTAAAATAATATATACTTACCAATACTTACGTTTTAATGGTATGCGTTGTAAAGGCATCTGCGATGTAAAAAAATGCGTTGTAATGGTAGTTCGTTGTAATGGATCCTGCGTTGTAAAAATTGCGCTGTAATGGTATGCGTGCTAAAAGTATGCGTTGTAACGTCATACATCCAAGCAGGTGCTATACAGCCTAAGCCTAAGAGCCAAGAATCCCGCTAGGCTTTAGTCAAACCCCCATACCTGAATAGTGAGAGTGTGGAACTTCGGCCCCACAATGGATCGTCAGACCACTGTTAGCTGGAGTGATGTCATGCTGGAGCCGCAGAGTCTCTGGTCAGTGTGTCAGCCTTGAAGTCTCAGGTCCCTCCTGCTTACTGATAGCAAGAGGTGCTGTATTTGTACATTCTATGTATGTGTGTTACCCATTGTTCAGTAGGAGAATGACGTTTGGGGATTATACCCTGTGCGTCGGTGGGAAAGGTGAAGTGTACCCCCTGGAAAGTGTACTCATTAATTATTCATATGTGCTAGGGATGACGTCTTAGCAGTATCAATCGGGCAGAATCCACCCTCGTCATGAACTAGGTGAAAGTTTAGTCCATAAAAGGCTGCAGACCTTGTAAGGCAGTATGTCCATGCAAGTTAGTCTTTCCTTATTTGAAGTTCTGTCCTTATAAGGCTCGTTCATATGAAATGACAGGAGCTGATGCTGGAAAAGTGTACAATGTTCCCTGGATCTATGTTAGGGTACTGATATGATATATAACACACACTCCACCTAATACTTAACAATAATAATACACATTTTCAAAATACACATTGATATCAGTGTCAGTGCATAAAATTATAAATGTTTAAGAACGTTAACATTTTCATTTAAAAGCAGTTTAAAAATCAAGGAAAAAGTTTCTTTGGTAGTGTTTCACAGTGCTTCACATTTTTAAATGAGTTTGATCATACAAGTTGAACTACATTAAGCATACTTAGAAGGCCATGCACTGAGATAGAAAGTGTCAATTTGAGGGAAAAAAATGATTTCGATAGTAAACGAAGGGAAAGGAAAAGTTCCATATTTGTTCCCAGCACATGGTGAGCCAGATTCAGATTAAATGTCCTGGCTGGGAGACATAACATTGTTGCTGCCGGGGTCTTCATCAGGACAAAGGTGAGGGCGGGGAGGGGTTTTGGCAACATTAGAGAATGGTGATCAGCTGATCACCGTTCTTGCCAACAGCCGGGAGCCACAGGTTACTCATCAACCTGGGCCCTTACTTGGAATACCTCGATCATCTTTAAGAAGTCTGAGAGCCTACGAGCCCAGCATTTCTCAAATACAGCCCGAAGCAATTGAGCTATTTCTACTGGTACCAAAACCCCTCCCCACCCTCATATTTGTCCTGATGAAGACCCCGCCCACAATGTGTGAAATTGGCTGTTCCGTTTAGGGGTCGAAACATCGACACTTCTGTATTCTAATGTCAGACATATATGACAGCGAATGTTTACCTGTAAATATGTTATGACTTGACATTTAATGATTGGACGGGATAGTGTACAATTATCTGATTGATGTACCACTGTCCTTTTTCACAATCCTTCCTATACACCTATCACTTCACTCCTCTGTCCACCTGTTTTTAAAGAATATATCCATTTAGGATTTGTGTTCCATTGCATAATCGATTTATTCAAATACTATGATTCAATTACAGTAGACCCATTGCTTGGAAGGAATTATTGGTAGTGTTTGACTTTGATTAGATTCTATTGATTAATATGCTTTATCGATTTTTCTGTTTAATTTTATTTCCACTGGGACATAATCCTTTTGTACCATTATCTACCCAAGCCCAGTGGGTTTTGGGTCGCTCCATTGTCATAAGTCTCCATCAGAGGTGTCAGACAGATGTCCAACTCGCATTCACTTTCGCAGAACAGGCATCGGAAGACAGGTACGACGCAGTCCTCAAATAATAATAATAATAGTACTGTAATTTGTAAAGCGCGAACAGCTACCTCCTAGGAGGTGTCCCGGCGCTACAGGAACAGGTGGCAAAGACTGGTCTGAAGGATAGGAACCAAGAAGCACTTTGTTCCAGTAGGCGAGGTGCACCCAGATGCTGTACCATGTGCTCACGGTAATATCTTTCCTGGAGATCGCTTGCAATCTCGCTGGCGGATGGTTCATCCATTGCGAAGCAGGTAAACGACAATCAGGATTACAGCTACAGCAATCAGTATCAGAGGTAGAGCCCAAAAAAAGCTCCCAAACACGGAGTGTATGAAGTTATCCTCAAAATAACTCCGAGGATTTTTTGGAAAGTGCTAAGGAATCCGAACCCCATGGTCTTAAATAGGTGTATAATGCCACTCGTATCAGACATGTTAAAGATACGTCCCACCATTTCTACAAAATTTAGGGGGCAATTGGTGCGGATTAGTGCCTGTATCTTTGTGGAGGTCCTTGCAATTTTTAGTTCAAAGGTTTCTCGAGCGGAGGTTAACGGCACGGTTTGCTGTAAAAGCATGGCTTTCATTCTGCTCAACTTTAAGGGAAGAGTGGTTCTGCCACTTAAATAGCTTCAAAGGAGCATCTAGCTTATATTCAATTAGTGTCCCTCTCTCTTAGTAGGGCTAACATTGAATAAAAATACTAATGTCAGTTAATTACATCCAAATCAAATATAAAATCGAAAAGAAAACCTGTGGTTCTTAGAGATTTCTAGAAAATGTATGTAAATCATGTAATCAAAAAATGAACAAATATATATATACACACACACACACAGATAAACACTGTACAATTACATCCAAATGAAGTGAAGTGAACACACAAAATTACATATATATATATATATATATATATATATATCACAACACAATACACAAATAACACATCATTATAAACCCAAACATTACATTAAAACAATGTGTGAAGTGTTTTAACCCCTCCCACGCTCATGACGAGCTCAGCTCGTCATTAGCCACGGTTCTCGTGTGCTCATGACGAGCTGAGCTCGTCATAACCGTTAGAACGCTCAGGTGCGGGGCTAATTCCCCTACTGTGCTGGGCGTTCTAAGGAACAGGCGTGGTCATGACTAGCTCAGCTCGTCATGAGCACACGAGAAACGTGGCTCATGATGAGCTGAGCTCGTCATGAGCACTGGGGCGCTGTGCGTGCCACCCTCCCCCCAGCACAGCGGGGGAATCGGCCCCGCAGCCAAGGAGTTAAATATGTATCGTCAAAGTTTCTGAATTGTTTATTCTCTGTGAAAGGGTTATCGGGAGTGTAGATGTTCTTATCCTCATAGTTGTCCATGTATAGATTTGCTATACCTGGAGCAAATCCAGCCCCCATGGCTACTCCTTTGGTCTCATTGCTCATCAAGAGCCATATATATAAACATATATAAAGATTGTCCCCAATGTGATAATAACATCAGAATATGCTTTGATACAATGTACTTAATATAATTTGTTTGTGTCTACATCAAATGTAAATAATTGCATATATATATATTTTTTTTATTAACACTTCATGATAGTAGACACTTCAGTGTGCACAGAAATGAAAAAATATTGCATATATATGACTGCTGCTGATAACACATTGACTAACAACTAATATGTGTAAAGGTAACATTGTTTAAAGATACGGATTTACATGTAGAATGTACACAGTGAAGTATTGGGAGTAGAGCTCTCATGAATAGTTCTGTTATCAGCCACTGACACAAACAATGTTTTTTCATTTGAACACATATCTTGTGAACATAAGAAATGGATTGGTTCCTCTTTTGGGTTTAACAATAGAGATAATTGGGAGAATGTAAACCACTTTATTCGCCTTTTTGAGCAAGTGCGCGAAATCTACCTCGCTCCCTGGTTTAGATTTAGGAATTAAGGCATGCGCTTTTCCGGAGATCCCCACTGGAGCGCAGGCTTGGCTAGAACGTAGCGAGGCATATTCACACGCCGGAGGTAAGATGATGATCCATTTGGCTCCACTGCTATACTTTCTTCTTTTTAAATACGCGACCAATGCGGGACTTTGAATTAATGCATGCGTTCACTCTTGATTTATTTTTTAGCTTTCAAAGGCAAATACTTAGGGGTCCATTAGGATGTCGGGCGCTGGCACCACTGCGGTGGTGGCGGGGCGGAAAAACAGCTTTTTCCGCCCGCGAGCAGCGGAACTCACGTCCGCAACATTAGGATAGGTTAACACAGGTCATTTCCCGTCCGCCGCTGAGCGCCGCGCACCGCCATCAAAGTGCGCCCGCCACCGCTGCGGCGGGAGCCAATCGAGACCCTCCGCCGCGCCCGATGACGTCTGCCCCGCTCGACAAATTAGGATGGCCCAAACAAGCAGACGCACCGCAGCGGAGACACCGCACAGCTGAAGCAGGCGGAAAGTCGACAGCGGAGCACGAACGCCGAGACCCGACATGAACCCCATGGACCCAGCCCTCCACATGCATCCGGTCATGTACCTGCTGCAACACTATCGCCAGATGGGCCGCCGCGGACGCCGCCGCAGGTACGCCACTACACATATGCACCACACAACATACATGCGGACACA
The DNA here is from genome assembly GCF_964261635.1 of Lissotriton helveticus. Lineage (NCBI taxonomy): Eukaryota > Metazoa > Chordata > Amphibia > Caudata > Salamandridae > Lissotriton > Lissotriton helveticus. The sequence goes on from NC_136059.1 coordinate 396,300,259, forward strand.
GGGCCCAAGCACCACACTGGCATCCTGCTGGGGGACACAACACATCCAAATGGGCACCCACATATCACCCACCTCACAACAAGGCACCCCACAGCATCCGAACACACAACGTCCGCCAACCAGCAGCAACGTTCCGGCCACGGTCACGTCACTGCCGCGGTCAACACATGCGCACTATGCAGAAGGCAGGGCCACACCAAGGCACGGGCAGGGCACTAACATCACAGGGTCACACCACCCCAAACCACACTGCACCCCACCCGAGCTAGCCACAGGCCAGGTGCTTATCCCGTGCACCCCCATGCACACCAACAAGCACTGTAAGAACAAGCACAATACACACACACTGCAACACACAACACACAACCAGGGACACAGGCACTGCAGGATTGGCTGACAAGGAACACACAACACCAGTGCACTCCCCACAGCCCACACAATTGCATACAATCATCCACACAGGCCAGGACAAAACAAACAACAGGCATACAACTCCTGGCTGACACATGTGTGTCTCACACCATACAGGGGCACACATACATACACTACAAACTAACACCCTTCACACTGCACACCTCTGCTACACCCAACACCACACATGCCATGTAAGCCATGCCACCAGGATTAAGGGCCAACACAAGATGACCATACAAATACACACCTGGGCACACAGAAAGGAAAACACACACATACCTCATGACATCACAGACAGCTACAAAACCTCTGAACAGCTGCACACCCTGTGCTGCCAGTGTACCCCAAGGTGACCTGTGAACAGTGTATGCATCAATAGCAAATCACCAAAAAGAAAACTGCATGGCCTGTAAAATAGCCATCACAGAGTACAACATCAGCAGGGCCAGAATGGACTGAAGACCCTGTCACCCCTGTCTAAAAATCAGATGGCCACAAAGATCCTTGCAATGGTGAACTGAAAAATAGAGCAAGGTACACAGTCAAGCAAATGCAAACAAGAAAAGGACTTTAATCAGCAAGGAGACTGATAAAACACACACCAGAAGTAACTGTATTTATTCAGATATTGCACAGATGTAGCAATACAACATTAGTAGACAACAGCAAGCCACAAAATCATGTACAAATGGTAGAGACTATGCACAGGTGCAACACAAACAGGAAGGCCAGAGTCCATGGCAGGTGACACAGCAAGTACATGAGAGGCTGAACAGGGGAGAGTACAGCACATGAGAGCAACAGGCCCAGAGTCCTTGGCAGGGGTTGGCAGGGGAGAGTACAGCACATCAGAGCATCAGGCCCAGAGTCCTTGGTAGGGGAGACAGCAAGTACATGAGAGGCTGCACAGGGGAGAGTACAGCACATCAGAGCAACAGGCCCAGAGTCCTTGGCAGAGGAGAGTACAGCACATCAGAGCAACAGGCCCAGAGTCCTCGGCAGGGGAGAGTACAGCACATGAGAGCAACAGGCCCAGAGTCCTTGGCAGGGGAGACAGCAAGTACATGAGAGGCTGCACAGGAGAGAGTACAGCACATCAGAGCAACAGGCCCAGAGTCCTTGGCAGGGGAGAGTACAGCACATCAGAGCAACAGGCCCAGAGTCCTTGGCAGGGGAGAGTATAGCGCATCAGAGCAACAGGCCCAGAGGCATTGGCAGGGGAGAGTACAGCACATGAGAGCATCAGGCCCAGAGTCCTTGGCAGGGGAGACAGCAAGTACATGAGAGGCTGCACAGGGGAGAGTACAGCACATCAGAGCAACAGGCCCAGAGTCCTTGGCAGGGGAGAGTACAGCACATCAGAGCAACAGGCCCAGAGTCCTTGGCAGGGGAGAGTACAGCACATCAGAGCAACAGGCCCAGAGTCCTTGGCGGAGAGTACAGCACATCAGAGCAACAGGCCCAGAGTCCTTGGCAGGGGGGAGTACAACACATGAGAGCATCAGGCCCAGAGTCCTTGGCAGGGGAGACAGCAAGTACATGAGAGGCTGCACAGGGGAGAGTACTAATTTACAACAAGGGGTGGTGATGGACAGAGTCTCTGAATTAAGTAGAGTACTCTCACCCAGTCAAGAGATCAGGGCTAGATCCAACACCGTTTTTTAGCTCATTGCACCATCCCAGTTTCAGAACCTGGCTGTATGCAAATTATTCTGTCCCTGGCCCAGTGCATCATGGGAACAGGGCAGACCAGACTACAAAAGCCAATTCTTACACTGGGAAGGAAACAAGCTTCCGGGGACCGGTTTCTGCCATTTCAGGCGTCTTCGGCCCGGCTTGCTTGAATCCTGATGGTGCAATGAGCAAGGGACTCACATCTGAGTATACCCTTCCACGCTTAGGGTGGACAAAATAATTTACAACAAGGGGTGGTGATGGACAGAGTCTCTGAATTAAGTAGAGTACTCTCACCCAGTCAAGAGATCAGGGCTAGATCCAACACAGTTTTTTAGCTCATTGCACCATCCCAGTTTCAGAACCTGGCTGTATGCAAATTAGTCTGTCCCTGGCCCAGTGCATCATGGGAACAGGGCAGACCAGACTACAAAAGCCAATTCTTACACTGGGAAGGAAACAAGCTTCCGGGGACCGGTTTCTGCCATTTCAGGCGTCTTCGGCCCGGCTTGCTTGAATCCTGCTGGTGCAATGAGCAAGGGACTCACATCTGAGTATACCCTTCCACGCTTAGGGTGGACAAAATAATTTACAACAAGGGGTGGTGATGGACAGAGTCTCTGAATTAAGTAGAGTACTCTCACCCAGTCAAGAGATCAGGGCTAGATCCAACACCGTTTTTTAGCTCATTGCACCATCCCAGTTTCAGAACCTGGCTGTATGCAAATTAGTCTGTCCCTGGCCCAGTGCATCATGGGAACAGGGCAGACCAGACTACAAAAGCCAATTCTTACACTGGGAAGGAAACAAGCTTCCGGGGACCGGTTTCTGCCATTTCAGGCATCTTCGGCCCGGCTTGCTTGAATCCTGATGGTGCAATGAGCAAGGGACTCACATCTGAGTATACCCTTCCACGCTTAGGGTGGACAAAATAATTTACAACAAGGGGTGGTGATGGACAGAGTCTCTGAATTAAGTAGAGTACTCTCACCCAGTCAAGAGATCAGGGCTAGATCCAACACAGTTTTTTAGCTCATTGCACCATCCCAGTTTCAGAACCTGGCTGTATGCAAATTAGTCTGTCCCTGGCCCAGTGCATCATGGGAACAGGGCAGACCAGACTACAAAAGCCAATTCTTACACTGGGAAGGAAACAAGCTTCCGGGGACCGGTTTCTGCCATTTCAGGCGTCTTCGGCCCGGCTTGCTTGAATCCTGAGGGTGCAATGAGCAAGGGACTCACATCTGAGTATACCCTTCCACGCTTAGGGTGGACAAAATAATTTACAACAAGGGGTGGTGATGGACAGAGTCTCTGAATTAAGTAGAGTACTCTCACCCAGTCAAGAGATCAGGGCTAGATCCAACACCGTTTTTTAGCTCATTGCAGCATCCCAGTTTCAGAACCTGGCTGTATGCAAATTAGTCTGTCCCTGGCCCAGTGCATCATGGGAACAGGGCAGACCAGACTACAAAAGCCAATTCTTACACTGGGAAGGAAACAAGCTTCCGGGGACCGGTTTCTGCCATTTCAGGCGTCTTCGGCCCGGCTTGCTTGAATCCTGATGGTGCAATGAGCAAGGGACTCACATCTGAGTATACCCTTCCACGCTTAGGGTGGACAAAATAATTTACAACAAGGGGTGGTGATGGACAGAGTCTCTGAATTAAGTAGAGTACTCTCACCCAGTCAAGAGATCAGGGCTAGATCCAACACCGTTTTTTAGCTCATTGCACCATCCCAGTTTCAGAACCTGGCTGTATGCAAATTAGTCTGTCCCTGGCCCAGTGCATCATGGGAACAGGGCAGACCAGACTACAAAAGCCAATTCTTACACTGGGAAGGAAACAAGCTTCCGGGGACCGGTTTCTGCCATTTCAGGCGTCTTCGGCCCGGCTTGCTTGAATCCTGATGGTGCAATGAGCAAGGGACTCACATCTGAGTATACCCTTCCACGCTTAGGGTGGACAAAATAATTTACAACAAGGGGTGGTGATGGACAGAGTCTCTGAATTAAGTAGAGTACTCTCACCCAGTCAAGAGATCAGGGCTAGATCCAACACCGTTTTTTAGCTCATTGCACCATCCCAGTTTCAGAACCTGGCTGTATGCAAATGAGTCTGTCCCTGGCCCAGTGCATCATGGGAACAGGGCAGACCAGACTACAAAAGCCAATTCTTACACTGGGAAGGAAACAAGCTTCCGGGGACCGGTTTCTGCCATTTCAGGCATCTTCGGCCTGGCTTGCTTGAATCCTGATGGTGCAATGAGCAAGGGACTCACATCTGAGTATACCCTTCCACGCTTAGGGTGGACAAAATAATTTACAACAAGGGGTGGTGATGGACAGAGTCTCTGAATTAAGTAGAGTACTCTCACCCAGTCAAGAGATCAGGGCTAGATCCAACACCGTTTTTTAGCTCATTGCACCATCCCAGTTTCAGAACCTGGCTGTATGCAAATTAGTCTGTCCCTGGCCCAGTGCATCATGGGAACAGGGCAGACCAGACTACAAAAGCCAATTCTTACACTGGGAAGGAAACAAGCTTCCGGGGACCGGTTTCTGCCATTTCAGGCGTCTTCGGCCCGGCTTGCTTGAATCCTGATGGTGCAATGAGCAAGGGACTCACATCTGAGTATACCCTTCCACGCTTAGGGTGGACAAAATAATTTACAACAAGGGCTGGTGATGGACAGAGTCTCTGAATTAAGTAGAGTACTCTCACCCAGTCAAGAGATCAGGGCTAGATCCAACACCGTTTTTTAGCTCATTGCACCATCCCAGTTTCAGAACCTGGCTGTATGCAAATTAGTCTGTCCCTGGCCCAGTGCATCATGGGAACAGGGCAGGCCAGACTACAAAAGCCAATTCTTACACTGGGAAGGAAACAAGCTTCCGGGGACCGGTTTCTGCCATTTCAGGCGTCTTCGGCCCGGCTTGCTTGAATCCTGATGGTGCAATGAGCAAGGGACTCACATCTGAGTATACCCTTCCACGCTTAGGGTGGACAAAATAATTTACAACAAGGGGTGGTGATGGACAGAGTCTCTGAATTAAGAAGAGTACTCTCACCCAGTCAAGAGATCAGGGCTAGATCCAACACCGTTTTTTAGCTCATTGCACCATCCCAGTTTCAGAACCTGGCTGTATGCAAATTAGTCTGTCCCTGGCCCAGTGCATCATGGGAACAGGGCAGACCAGACTACAAAAGCCAATTCTTACACTGGGAAGGAAACAAGCTTCCGGGGAACGGTTTCTGCCATTTCAGGCGTCTTCGGCCCGGCTTGCTTGAATCCTGATGGTGCAATGAGCAAGGGACTCACATCTGAGTATACCCTTCCACGCTTAGGGTGGACAAAATAATTTACAACAAGGGGTGGTGATGGACAGAGTCTCTGAATTAAGTAGAGTACTCTCACCCAGTCAAGAGATCAGGGCTAGATCCAACACCGTTTTTTAGCTCATTGCACCATCCCAGTTTCAGAACCTGGCTGTATGCAAATTAGTCTGTCCCTGGCCCAGTGCATCATGGGAACAGGGCAGACCAGACTACAAAAGCCAATTCTTACACTGGGAAGGAAACAAGCTTCCGGGGACCGGTTTCTGCCATTTCAGGCGTCTTCGGCCCGGCTTGCTTGAATCCTGATGGTGCAATGAGCAAGGGACTCACATCTGAGTATACCCTTCCACGCTTAGGGTGGACAAAATAATTTACAACAAGGGGTGGTGATGGACAGAGTCTCTGAATTAAGTAGAGTACTCTCACCCAGTCAAGAGATCAGGGCTAGATCCAACACCGTTTTTTAGCTCATTGCACCATCCCAGTTTCAGAACCTGGCTGTATGCAAATTAGTCTGTCCCTGGCCCAGTGCATCATGGGAACAGGGCAGACCAGACTACAAAAGCCAATTCTTACACTGGGAAGGAAACAAGCTTCCGGGGACCGGTTTCTGCCATTTCAGGCGTCTTCGGCCCGGCTTGCTTGAATCCTGATGGTGCAATGAGCAAGGGACTCACATCTGAGTATACCCTGCCACGCTTAGGGTGGACAAAATAATTTACAACAAGGGGTGGTGATGGACAGAGTCTCTGAATTAAGTAGAGTACTCTCACCCAGTCAAGAGATCAGGGCTAGATCCAACACCGTTTTTTAGCTCATTGCACCATCCCAGTTTCAGAACCTGGCTGTATGCAAATTAGTCTGTCCCTGGCCCAGTGCATCATGGGAACAGGGCAGACCAGACTACAAAAGCCAATTCTTACACTGGGAAGGAAACAAGCTTCCGGGGACCGGTTTCTGCCATTTCAGGCGTCTTCGGCCCGGCTTGCTTGAATCCTGATGGTGCAATGAGCAAGGGACTCACATCTGAGTATACCCTTCCACGCTTAGGGTGGACAAAATAATTTACAACAAGGGGTGGTGATGGACAGAGTCTCTGAATTAAGTAGAGTACTCTCACCCAGTCAAGAGATCAGGGCTAGATCCAACACCGTTTTTTAGCTCATTGCACCATCCCAGTTTCAGAACCTGGCTGTATGCAAATTAGTCTGTCCCTGGCCCAGTGCATCATGGGAACAGGGCAGACCAGACTACAAAAGCCAATTCTTACACTGGGAAGGAAACAAGCTTCCGGGGACCGGTTTCTGCCATTTCAGGCGTCTTCGGCCCGGCTTGCTTGAATCCTGATGGTGCAATGAGCAAGGGACTCACATCTGAGTATACCCTTCCACGCTTAGGGTGGACAAAATAATTTACAACAAGGGGTGGTGATGGACAGAGTCTCTGAATTAAGTAGAGTACTCTCACCCAGTCAAGAGATCAGGGCTAGATCCAACACCGTTTTTTAGCTCATTGCACCATCCCAGTTTCAGAACCTGGCTGTATGCAAATGAGTCTGTCCCTGGCCCAGTGCATCATGGGAACAGGGCAGACCAGACTACAAAAGCCAATTCTTACACTGGGAAGGAAACAAGCTTCCGGGGACCGGTTTCTGCCATTTCAGGCGTCTTCGGCCCGGCTTGCTTGAATCCTTTTCTGTATCGCAGGGGAGAGTACAGCACATCAGAGCAACAGGCCCAGAGTCCTTGGCAGAGGAGAGTACAGCACATCAGAGCAACAGGCCCAGAGTCCTTGGCAGGGGAGAGTACAGCACATGAGAGCAACAGGCCCAGAGTCCTTGGCAGGGGAGACAGCAAGTACATGAGAGGCTGCACAGGAGAGAGTACAGCACATCAGAGCAACAGGCCCAGAGTCCTTGGCAGGGGAGAGTACAGCACATCAGAGCAACAGGCCCAGAGTCCTTGGCAGGGGAGAGTATAGCGCATCAGAGCAACAGGCCCAGAGTCCTTGGCAGGGGAGAGTACAGCACATCAGAGCAACAGGCCCAGAGTCCTTGGCGGAGAGTACAGCACATCAGAGCAACAGGGTCAGCAACACACCCAGGTCGCAAACAATGGTCTTGACTAGCACACCTGTGTGGGGCATAGGCGTATGAGGGTGTTGACAACTCACTCCTGGCTGTCATGCGGACTGGGACCTGGCTGTGTGCCAGGGACAGCAGGCCCACTTGACTGGTGTGACAGAGGCCCATGTGATGTGGTAATAACAGAGGACCTGCAAGGTGGAGGGCTGTGTGGACCAGGTGGCACCGTGGCACGTGGAGGTGGAGTCATGCACACCCCTGACACAGTGTGGGTGGGAGAGGTTGGAGGGGTGCCCTTCCACTTTTTGAGAACATGAAATGGCTTCCCTGTCTTGGGGTTGATGGGAAGTGTTGGTGACACAACAGGCACACACACCAACTGTCCCACATCAGGGGCAGACACTGGCACTCCCTCTGGTGATGTGCTTGATCCATGAAGAACGCATGGGCTGGCTACGCCTCCGGACCACCTTACCCTCTCTGGAAGGTGTACCCCCTACATTGCCCACCTTCCCACTTCCCCCAGGGGTGGTGTCTACAGTGCCCTCCTGTCCCTTCTTGCCAGGGCTGGTCACAACACTGCCCTCCATTTCCTGAATCACTGGCCTGGACACAACACTGCCCTCCTTTTCCCGAATCACTGGGCTGGTCACAACAGGGCTCTCCTCTGCCTCAATGACTGGGCTGGTCACAACAGGGCTCTCCTCTGCCTCAATGACTGGGCTGGTCACAACAGGGCTCCCCTCTACCTCAATGACTGGGCTGGTCACAACAGGGCTCTCCTCCACCTGCCTCGATGTACTTTGTTTTGCGGTTGATGTGGTGGGTGGTTGTGTCCCTGTGCTCTCCCCAGGTGTAGCCATGACATGCCACACATCCTCTGTGGGCATAGGTGAGTCCATTTCTGGTGATGCCTCTGCAGCATGTGAGCCTGATGTCTGCCATAATGATCTTCTGGCCTTGCTCTTCTGTGACTTCACCTTGTCTGTGCATATTGGGGGGCCCTGCTCTTCTTTGGGGTTGGAGTCTGTGGACGGGATTGTTTGGTTTGGGTCTGACCTGTGCTCCTAGTGTTGTATCGTTTAGTTGACGTAGGTCCCAAGTGGTCACTGTCATCTGATGTGGCCACTGAATGGCCACATCAGATGAATAGTTCTGATTCCTGAGGCGAGCAGCCGGGAACACAGACGCTTTAAAAAACTGCTTTTAAAAATCGCACTGCTTTTAAAAATCGCACTATTATTTTGTCTGTAAATTTGAATCACTTACGTAAAACTTGTGTTCGAAACTTGGGGGCAGGGCAGACTTACTTGCTCTCTGCCGCTTTGGGGAACATTTGCTGTACTTGCTAGCACTAGCGCGATTAGTGGGCGCCATCTTTGTGGAAGGTGGGGTTAGCAGGCCACGCATTGGACAGACGCGACACCTGACTTCCGGGATAAAAGCCGAGTTGAGGGCTTCCCGCGTCACTCCTAGTTCCGATTCCTGAGGCGAGCAGCCGGGAACGCAGACGCTTTAAAAAACTGCTTTTAAAAATCGCACTGCTTTTAAAAATCGCACTATTATTTTTTCTGTAAATTTGAATCACTTACGTAAAACTTGTGTTCGAAACTCGGGGGCAGGGCAGACTTACTAGCTCTCTGCCACTTTGGGGAACATTTGCTGTACTTGCTGGCACTAGCACGATTAGTGGGCGCCATCTTTGTGGAAGGTGGGGTTAGCAGGCCACGCATTGGACAGACGCGACACCTGACTTCCGGGATAAAATGGTACCCTCCCCTCGGACGCGCAGCGCGCGCGCGCAGCGGGCTCGCCGAAGGTGCGCCAAAGGTAAGCCCGTCTGCGCCCGTCCGCGCCGGGACTCGCCGGGGGTCGGGGAGCGTAGGTAGATCGGGCATTACACCCCAGAATGCACCGATCCTGAGGTATACGAGTGCTAAGCTTCACAGTATTAAGAATAGCTCATCGATAAATCTCATGACCTGCACTATCTGCCCCACATTACCACCTATGACGGTGGAAGGGCCAGTAGGCTGTAGGGTTTGCAAGAATCAATGGGTATTAGAAGAGACTGGCTTAAATATCCCACAACTAGCACCGAGCTATCTTCTATGTAACGTCCGCTCTTTGATCAAGCACGCTATCCCAATATGGGACATGTTATCCTCACTTACCCCCGATATATGCTTCATGACGGAAACGTGGCTATCTCCATCTAGCCTACCAGCAATTAAGATTGCGATTCCGGAGGGATATAAAATAATTCATCTGGACAGACGGGGAAAAGTGGGAGGGGGGATAGCAGTTGTATTCAAAGAAAGTATAAAAATCCAATGGCTAGACTCGCTTAGTAATGAGCAGTTAGAGATTGGCCTGTTTAGGGTCAGTAATCCAGTGGTCGCGACCTGGGAGGGCGCACTCCTGTACCGCCCACCAAATTCAAACGTGAACTTTGTAAACACGATAACTGAGCTCATTGCTGCACAGGTTGTGGCTTGCAGGAGTTTTTTACTACTGGGGGACTTTAATTATCATGGAGAAGCCACCCAAGACCCGGAGGTGGGGCAGCTGTTGTCAGGACTGGCAGACATGGGTCTGGGTCAATTTGTACAGGGCCCTACACACACAGCTGGCCATACATTGGACTTGATTTTTTCAAATAACGAAAACCTGTTATTCAGGGACTCCTGGCCCCTGACATGGACTGATCATTATCTGATCTCCTTCTGCTGCCCTGAAGCAGTGAATTTGGAAAGGGAGCGTCCATATAGATTTAAACAAAAAAAAACAAAATCCAGACCTTGGCAGAAGCTTGACATAGAAGCTTTTGCAGGAATGTTTCCTAGCCTCGATAAGCAGGCCAAGGAAACAGGGGAGGCCGACATAGAGTCATTACTATGTTATGTTATGTTATGTTACGTTGTTTTTGTATAGCGTACGGCTACTCGAACAGGAGTGTCCCGACGCTTTTTCCACCAGTGGCTGATAAAAAGTAACACAACACAGTTAAAAGCAAAAACCTAAAAGGAAATGAGAATAACCATTTAATAGAAAAAACAGACTAGGAGTTAAAAAGCCACGTCTTCAGGCTCCTCCTAAACTGAAGCAGACTGGCAGTACTACGCAACGCAAGCGGAAGCGAATTCCACACCTGGGGAGCTCGACAGCTAAAGGATCGCCCTCCAACACGAGCCTTCCTTACCCGTGGGACCACAGCTTTGAAGAGGGATTCCGAGCGGAGAGAACGAACTGGATGATAAAAGTTCAGCCTCTGCTGCAAATATCCCGCCCCTGATCCGTGCAGAGCTTTGTGCATCAGGGTCAGGGATTTAAACAAGATCCGCTTCCTAATAGGAAGCCAGTGAAGCTTCTGAAGCAAGCCCGAGGCACGGGCTCGCCTACCAAGACCGAAGATTGCCCGGGCTGCAGAGTTCTGCACCACCTGGAGACGCTGGACCAGGTAATCGGGGAGGCCAAGAAAGAGAGCGTTGACATAGTCCAGCCTTGAACCGATAAGAGCCTGAACGGTAATCCTCCTGTGCTCCTCCGACAACAGAGGCAAAAATTTGCGGAGCATCTTCAGGATTCCGTAACAGGTACCGGCCAGGCCAAGAATGTGGGTTCGCAGTGCCAACTGGTTGTCTAACTTGACGCCCAGATTTTTAGCGACCTGGGAGGACTGAGCGGGAGGATTCATGTCGGACGGCCACCAATGCTGCCAATCCGGCTCGACGACGCAACCAAAAAATAAAATCTCAGACTTGCCCGAGTTGGCCCTCAGACTGTTCCGTTGGAACCAGTCGAAGACCAGCGCAAGGCAGTCCCGGATTCTCTCTCCATCAAACTCTTGATCTTTCCCGCAGGTGAAGAGGAGTTGCGTGTCGTCGGCATAGGAGACGATCTGGGCCCCGTAAGCCTCCACCAAGTCCGCCAAAGGGGACATAAAGATGTTGAATAGCGTGGGGCTCAACACAGAACCCTGTGGAACCCCAACTCCCAGTGGCGGCATCTCGGCGGAGCTCTGAGAAACCCAGACCGTCTGGCGGCGGTCTTCCAGGAAGGAGGTAAACCACCTGAGCACCGTCCCCCTGAGGCCGATGTCATAAAGCCTCGCTAAAAGCGCCTTGTGGGGGACGGTGTCGAAGGCCGCCGACAGATCTAACATGACCAGCATGGCCCTACCGCCGACGTCCAGAGCTCCCTAATAATCTCAGTAACCTCCAACAGAGCCGTTTCCGTGCTAAAATTAGGACGGAAACCCGATTGAGATGAATGGAGCAGATTGTTAGCTTCCAAAAAGCTCGACAGGACACCGTGGGCATGTTTTTCCGTGATCTTCGCCAGTGCAGGTAAAAGCGAGATGGGCCTATAGTTCGCCAAAACCTCGGTGTCAAGACCCGGTTTTTTTAGGAGGGGGATCACCATCGCTCTTTTCCAGGAGCTGGGGACCCTTCCCTCCCTCAAGGAGGTGTTGAGGACAGAGTTGACCAGAGGATTCACCACCGCCGCCATCCCGGCCAAAAATTTGGCAGGGCAGGGGTCAAGTGGCGAGCCAGATTTAAGATTAGCCAGTAACGTCTGAGAGACATCACAGGCAATAGTAGGGAAATCGGAGAGCGTCCCCGCAGACATCTGCGGAGGACTACAGTCCACCCTATCACCATTGCCTCTATCCGGTCCCTCCACAAAGGTGGCCTGAATGGCCTTGATCTTACTTGTGAAGAAGCCAGCAAGATCACGTGCCCAAACATCCGCTGAAGCTGGCGGGGGCGGATGGGAGCTGGGGATGGTAAACTCCTTCACAATATTAAAGATCTCCTTACAGGAGTTCGCCGCTGCCTCTATCCTCCTTGCCAGATAATCCCTCTTGGCCCCAAGGATGTCCCGATGGTAGGCCTTAACAGCCGCCTTATAGGCAAGCTTTGCCTCCCCATCGTACATACGGCGCCATACCCTCTCAGCCATCTTGCACTGACTACGGGCCACACGGAGCACCTCCGTAAACCACGGGGCCGATTGCCGAGCCACCGTGGACCGGGGGGCAGCCTTAGGAGCTAGATCATCAAGCCTGTCGGTAAGCCAGCGCTGCAGAGACTCCACATCGCTGTCTAAATCACCCGAAAGATGACAAGGGTGATCCAGCAGCGCCTGCTCGAGTAAATCAGGTGTCACTCTATACAGTGCACGCGAAGCTGGTCTGAGCAAAGTGGGCGCTCTATACTCCAGGCGCGCTGCTTCCATCACCGAAAAGCTGATCAACCGGTGGTCAGTCCAGAGCATCTGCCGGGTAGTGACCTCTGTAGGTGGAACAGATGAAAACACTTGATCCAGGGTATGCCCCTTCTCATGTGTTGGCCCCGACACGCAAGGCACAAGCCCAAGCGGAGATGTTACATCCAACAATTTGGCTGCATCCGAGTCACCTGCCACATCCAGATGGAAATTAAAATCACCGGCCACAATGCAGTGCTGTGTGGTCAATGCCAGCTCAGAGGCGGCCGTCTGCAGATCCTCAAAAAAAGTGCCCACCGGGCCTGGTGGCCTATAAACCAACAAGCCCTTCAGGGCCTGGCCCGGTGACAGTCTAATCGTGAAGGCCAGCGACTCGGCATTCCCAATAGAGTTCAGGGGAAGCACTGAGCATGAAACACTCTTTTTCACCACCACCGCTACTCCCCCTCCCCTGCCCCTCGCTCTGTCCACCCGGAAGATGTTATACAGCGGGGGAATGGCAGAGAAGACGTCCGGGTTGGAGGCCTCTCCCAGCCACGTTTCCGTTAAAAGCAGACACAGGGGATTTTCTGCGACCAAGAGGTCGTGGATATGCAGGGCATGGCGGCCTACCGACCTCGCGTTCAACAGCAGGCAGAGATGCTTCGCGCCGGTAGTTGCCGGACGGGGTACGACAGTGCACGTCCAAGCAGGCGTCCATCCACATTTGCCCCTAAACCGACCCGGAAAAACGGAACAACAGGAGCGAGAAGTGACCTGCAGATCCCGCAATGACGCAGAGGAATAGCAAATCATTGCTGCCCGTGTAAAGCCAGGCCAGAGTCTCCCGCCGCCCCGACGCCTCCTGGCGCGGACGGGCGCAGACGGGCAGGACTCTGGCACGACTCAGGCGCAGTGAAGGCGCGCCCGCTGCGCGTCACCGCTGCGCGCTGAAGGGGAGTGTTAAGTGGGGCGGGCGGAGGAGGCCCAGAGAGCTAGAGCGCTCGGTCCGGCGCGTCCACAGCGTCGCACCCACACCCAAGATGGCGGCGCAAATGCAGCAACAGGCTGAGAGCCCCCAGATCCCGGACCCGCTAAGCAGCGGTGGTACAACTATTAACGTGCAAGGTAGGGGCCAGTGCCCTGTTAAAAACAGGGACGCGCTAAGTAAAATTCAAACTAAATCCAAAAGCGAGCGTTTTTCCTAGAAAGCGCAGCGCGCTATCAAATTAAACAAGAAAGCAAAAACGAAAGTTTTCCTTAAAAAGCGCAAGGCGCTGTCAGGCAAAGCAGCGAGCAGCGTGCAGGTCGCCAGCCAGGTGGAATAGGAATGGTAGGTCGGGCTGACCCGCTCAAGGCCAGCCTTAAGTGGGGCGGGCGGAGGAGGCCCAGAGAACTAGAGCGCTCGGTCCGGCGCGTCCACAGCGTCGCACCCACACCCAAGATGGCGGCGCAAATGCAGCAACAGGCTGAGAGCCCCCAGATCCCGGACCCGCTAAGCAGCGGTGGTACAACTATTAACGTGCAAGGTAGGGGCCAGTGCCCTGTTAAAAACAGGGACGCGCTAAGTAAAATTCAAACTAAATCCAAAAGCGAGCGTTTTCCTAGAAAGCGCAGCGCGCTATCAAATTAAACAAGAAAGCAAAAACGAACGTTTTCCTTAAAAAGCGCAAGGCGCTGTCAGGCAAAGCAGCGAGCAGCGTGCAGGTCGCCAGCCAGGTGGAATAGGAATGGTAGGTCGGGCTGACCCGCTCAAGGCCAGCCTTAAGTGGGGCGGGCGGAGGAGGCCCAGAGAGCTGGAGCGCTCGGTCCGGCGCGTCCACAGCGTCGCACCCACACCCAAGATGGCGGCGCAAATGCAGCAACAGGCTGAGAGCCCCCAGATCCCGGACCCGCTAAGCAGCGGTGGTACAACTATTAACGTGCAAGGTAGGGGCCAGTGCCCTGTTAAAAACAGGGACGCGCTAAGTAAAATTCAAACTAAATCCAAAAGCGAGCGTTTTTCCTAGAAAGCGCAGCGCGCTATCAAATTAAACAAGAAAGCAAAAACGAACGTTTTCCTTAAAAAGCGCAAGGCGCTGTCAGGCAAAGCAGCGAGCAGCGTGCAGGTCGCCAGCCAGGTGGAATAGGAATGGTAGCTAAGTTTAACCAGGCTCTGACTCAGACACTGGACGTAATGATCCCGGAAAAAGCTAGTAAGCAGGGGCCGAGACGAGACTCAGCTCCTTGGTACTCAGGGACCCTAAAAATGGAAAAGTCCGCCTGCAAAACCTTAGAAAGGAAATGGAGAAGGACTAAACATGAGAATGACAAAATAAAATATAAAAAGGCGTTAGCAAATTACCATCACAATATTAAAGGGGCTAGATGCACCTTTATTCAGACCCAAATTGAACAGGCAGGGAACTCCATAAAGACACTGTTCGATATATATAGAGCTTCTCCTCTCCGCAGGTATGTAAACAACAGCCAGTGGAAATACAGGAGCTGTGTGAAGCATTAGCTACCTATTTTCATGAGAAGATTGTCCGAATATATGAGAACTTCCCAAAAAACAATTGTCCTCGCGCGGCCATACCGGGTACCTCCAACGGCAAGCCAGCCATGGGTCTCAACCAGTTTGAGCCCATTTCACGGCAGGAAGTCATCCGACACCTGCAAATGGCTAAATCCGGTTCTCCGAGTGACGTCTGTCCGCCTTATGTCATGGCCATGATTGCGTCCAGTTGTGCGCCGCACATTCAGGAGATTCTGAACTCCTCAATGGTCAGCGGCTACATTCCCATGACATGGAAGGAGGCCCATGTACGCGCAATCCTCAAAAAACCCTCAGCCGATCCAGCAGAATTAAGTAATTACAGACCCATATCACTACTCCCTTTGCTGGCAAAGATACTGGAGGCTCACATTAACAGCCAAGTGAGCCAGTATCTGGAGTCCAACAACATTCTGGACATATCGCAGTCCGGCTTCCGGCCGGGCTTTAGCACAGAGACAGCTATTCTGGCTGTCACGGATTCCATCAGGCGTACACTGGATGAAGGGAGATCGGTGATGCTCATTCTACTGGACCTCTCCGCAGCATTCGATACGGTGTCCCATCGACTGCTGGCGGAGAGGCTCCAGGACTGCGGGATCGGGGACCTGGCACTGAAGTGGTTGGTCCACTTCCTGTCGGATAGGAAGCAACAGGTCATCATGGGTCCTTTTAAATCATCAAAATACCTATTGGAGAGAGGGGTCCCACAGGGCTCTTGTTTAAGTCCGACCCTCTTCAATATATATATGGCCCCATTAGCGAGAATAGTGCGGCATTATGGGTTTGAGGTCGTCTCATATGCAGACGACACCCAATCGGGAAAAATCTGGAAGAAGAAAGAACGCGCTTTGCCCAAGGAATGCTGGCTATCGCTAGCTGGATGGCTGAGTCCTGTCTCCAACTAAATCCGGAGAAAACAGAGCTGATGTTTCTTGGAAAAAGACAGGAAATTTTGCTAGAGGACTGGTGGCCAGCCGAATTGGGGGCCGCTCCAGTCCCTTCAAACTCTGTGAAAAGCTTAGGCATACAGCTTGACGAGGACCTGTCCATGAAAAAAAATGTGAGTAACATTGTAAGCTCATGCTACTACAGCCTACGACTGCTGCGGAAAATCATTCCATACTTACCCCTGATCCATCGTAGAACAGTGGTGCAAGCCCTGGTAATCAGTAGGATTGCCTATTGGAATGCACTGCTGGCTGAAGTAGGAACCACACAGCTCGCAAAGCTCCAAGTGATTAAAAATACGTCAGCAAGGATGGTCCTGAATCGTCCACCGGGTACCCCTTCACTCCCCTTACTCAAGGAACTACACTGGTTGCCGGTAAAGAAAAGAGCTTTTTTTAAGACCTGCTGCCTGGTCTTTAAAGCCATGAGGGAAACTGGCCCAAAAATATCTACAAGCCAAAATCTGCAGGTGGACATCAGCCTGCAATCTGGGGTCAAATAGTAAAGCCCTACTAGTGATCCCACAAATCTACCGTAATTGTCTGGGAGCTAAAGCCTTCTCGTATGTAGGCCCCAAATATTGGAACTCCCTGCCCGAAGAGCTGCGAAAGTCTCCCTCTTACTTGACTTTCAGGAAACATCTTAAAGCCTTCCTCTATGGCTGATCCACCTTGGTACCCTTATCTCTCGCTTTCAGGAAAAAAAAAGGACTAGGCAGCGCGGAGATGCCCCCGGGTGATTCAGGCGCTTTACAAAAACCCAATAACAATTACAATAACAATGGGTGGACGTCACAGGCACCTGAGCTGCAATGGGAGCATGTGCCTGTTGGAGGGCTGACATGACTGTGGCTGACAATGACTGGACTGTACGGTGTAGCCCACCCACGTCAGAGTGTATGCCCTCCATGAATGCTAGAACCTGGCCTAATTTGTTCTCGTGGGCACTGAAGGCATTGAGCAGGGCGGTCTGGCCCACGCAAAGTTGGCGCAGTAGCTCTACGCACTCTGCACTGAGGGCAGCAGGGGGGACAGGTGCAGGGGCAGCGATGCCATGTGTGAATGTTACACGTCCCCTTTTAGTAACACGGATACGGCCAGCACCAGAGGAAGTGGATGGGAGGCTAGGCAGTGGCTGCTGGGTGTCAGATGCTGCAGCAGACTCCCCATCCCCTGTGCCTGCTAATAGGGACGCATCCCCGCTGGCATCAGATGAAGTGGTACTCTGTGTCTCAGCCACAGATTCCTCATGCACACTCCTGTCACCCTCAGGAGCGCTGGTGTGCTCAGTGTCACTTGGCTCAGTCTCACTTGCCTCCGCTGCCGCTGTCGTGCTGGTCTCGCCACCACTTGTTTCAGGATCATGTACCGCCGTGGGGTCTTGCGAATCTGCATTAGTGAGAGAAACAGGGTTGTGTAAGTGTCATCAACTGGTCACACGATTTCAGATCAATGCAGCACAGTAGAGGCCTAGAGCTACATGGTAACCACCACACCCTGCAATCACTGTGCAGCTACACCCTATATAGACCACAACAGTGCCTGTCATGCAGACAAACTGTCATGAGTGAGGCATGTCCATGCCACACAGCACTACACCCTGCCCATGGATGGTGTTACCCCAACCTACATTGACCTGCCCCATGGACATGATGTAGCCACAACACACATCACCGCTTACAGCCCTACAGGGAACCAGAGGGGACCACACACACCTGTATTGACTACACATGCCACAATGCCAACTAGGCCATAGCAATCACCATGTGCCAATCAGGCTTCACATTGTCGTCGGATGTGTGGGCCTCAACCATCATGGTGCATGCAAAGTAGACAGACATGGTCTCACACTCATTAAGTGGACACTGCAGTTCGGCACAATATGGACTCCCCACACCATCACAAAGAAGAGTGACCATGGGTACACAAAAAATCTGTCAAGGACTGAGAACTGCATGCAGGAGCAGAACAGTAAGGCCATGGTGGCCCAATGCCTCATACAGGCACACATCACAGTCGCCACTCACTTCACATATCACAGCATGGCAACACACACACATCACATGTGTCACCGCTGCCACTGGCCCTGTACACATGCATCTACTCCCAGACAAACTCTCCCTCCCCAGATACTCACCATCTCTGTCTTGCTGCTGATGCCCCTTCAGACGTGCATCCAGGTCTGGATTGGTCACTGCCAGTAAGCGTCCCATCAGCGGAGTCATGGTGCGCCGTGCCAAACGCCCTGTGCGTGGTACCATCCCCAAGGTCATCTCTGCCACTTGCTTAGCCAGCCGGCTGATGTCGTCCCACCTCTTGTGACAGTGTGTGTGTCGTCTGTTTGATACCCCCAGGGCTCGCACCTTTGCTGCTATGGCCCTCCACACGGCCTTACGTTGGTGTACCTTGAGCTGCAGGTATGAGAGTAAAGAAGGGCAAATGAACAATTACACAATGTCAGATGTCAGCATCTATCAGTACAGCAGCCAGACACTGACTCAGGACTCACAGTAACCTCCCTCCCTCCCGAACTGGGGGTACCCTCACAAGGGCACTCTGCATGGCATAAACATTAGTGAATGCATGCACACATTGTGGTTCCTAGTCCCCATGATATTCACACAAATGCATGATGCCTCAACACAAATGCATTGACAGCAGTGTGTAATTCAGAAATTGTACAGGGCACTGATGGGGCATATCTACTAATCAGTGTGAAGCAACTGTAGCATGTAAGTTGGCTGATGTTCAACGTTTGGCTGTGCAGGCACTGAACCTACTCTGTGGGTCACACTGACTCTGACTACAGGGGCACCCTGAAATGTCCTCACAAGCGTTCACTGTCCTGGCATCTAAAAGGCTAACAACCGTTGGTTCTGTATGCCCGGCAATGTAACACACCCCACTCACACATATGAGTACAGGCCTAGGAAAGAGTCACATTGCAACACACACACTCCCTCGACCTGGAAACAGCTTGTCTGTCAGTGTATGTCATCACCCCACATCCCCAAGCATATACTGCAGCATCACGACTACAAATCTGACACCACCCTGCCCTACAGCTCCCTTCATGGTGACTTACCACAACATTGGGACCACCAAACAGCCATGGTTACTGTGCCAGCACCTCGTCCACAAGGACAGCCAGCTCCTCACTCATGAATGGATCTGTTCTTGACATCCCTGTGGATATGGCAGACCTGTGGCGGAAGTGAGTTGTGAGGGGTCCCAGGCAGCAGGCTCTTGGGGCAGCAGCAGGACAGAGTCCCAGGCAGCAGGCTCTTGAAGCAGCAGGACAGGGTCCCAGGCAGCAGGCTCTTGAAGCAGCAGGACAGGGTCCCAGGCAGCAGGCTCTTGGGACAGGGTCCCAGGCAGCAGGCTCTTGAAGCAGCAGGACAGGGTCCCAGGCAGCAGGCTCTTGAAGCAGCAGGACAGGGTCCCAGGCAGCAGGCTCTTGGGGCAGCAGCAGGACAGGGTCCCAGGCAGCAGGCTCTTGAAGCAGCAGGGCAGGGTCCCAGGCAGCAGGCTCTTGAAGCAGCAGGACAGGGTCCCAGGAAGCAGGCTCTTGAGGCAGCAGGAGATGATCCCAGGCAGCAGCTCTGTGAGCAGTGGAAATGTGAGGCTCACTCCCACAGAGTTATAGCCCCCTGGGGTCGTTAGGAAGCTTAAAAGCTGCTACAATTGGTTGTCCGGGTCTGTCTTATTCAAAAGCATCCAATGACCGCCTCCGCGGTAGCGGAGCACACCTTCCGCGATTTTCAAATCTGCATCATGCCACCGCGATCATCGCTGCCATTGGCTGTATGCAATGCTCCACGGCTGTGACGCATCGCGGGTGCCTGGGGTGCGCTACCACGATGGTGCATCATTCAAAAGCATCAAATGACCGCCTCCGCGGTAGCGGAGCACACCTTCCGCGATTTTCAAATCTGCATCATGCCACCGCGATCATCGATGCCATTGGTCGAATGCAATGCCCCATGGCAGGGATGCACCGCCGGGGCCAGGCGGTAGGTACCGCGACCCATGCGGCGGAGCATACCCACCGCCATATACACATGTCCATATGCCAATGGCTACCGCACTTGTGAACGGGGTGGTGCTGGGGTCACACCGCAGGGGACCGGTGGTAGGTACCGCGACCCATGCGGCGGAGCATACACACCGCCATATACACATGTCCATATGCCAATGGCTACCTTGGCTGGGTAGATGGTGGTGCTGGGGTCACACCGCAGGGGACCGGCGGTAGGTACCGCGACTCATGTGGCGGAGCATACCCACCGCCATATACACATGTCCATATGCCAATGGCTACCTTGGCTGGGTAGATGGTGGTGCTGGGGTCACACCGCAGGGGACCGGCGGTAGGTACCGCGACGCATGCGGCCGAGCATATACACCGCCATATACACATGTCTATATGCCAATGGCTAGCTTGGCTGGGTAGATGGTGGTACTGGGGTCACACCGCAGGGGACCGGCGGTAGGTACTGCGACTCATGCGGCGGAGCATACCCACCGCCATATACACATGTCCATTTAGCCAATGGCTACCGTACTTGTGAAGGGGGTGGTGCTGGGGTCACACCGCAGGGGACCGGCGGTAGGTACCGCGACTCATGCGGCGGAGCATACCCACCGCCATATACACATGTCCATATGCCAATGGCTACCGCACTTGTGAAGCGGGTGATGTTGGGGTCACACCGCAGGGGACCGGCGGTAGGTACCGCGACTCATGCGGCGTAGCATACCCACTGCCATATACACATGTCCATATGCCAATGGCTACCTTGGCTGGGTAGATGGTGGTGCTGGGGTCACACCGCAGGGGACCGGCGGTAGGTACCGCGACTCATGCGGCAGAGCATACCCACCGCCATATACACATGTCCATATGCCAATGGCTACCTTGGCTGGGTAGATGGTGGTGCTGTGGTCACACCGCAGGGGACCGGCGGTAGGTACTGCCGTTTTCGTACACATTGCTGTGTATGTCAATCAAGGACACTGTATCAGCACCCTGCAGCAACATGGTGAAGGGCACATCATTGAACACACAATGCCACACAGCCATGTCATCCACAGGTGGACGCATGTTCAGTGTGAAACACTTTGGCCTGTGGTTCAGCCATTTTAGTAAGAAATTTGATGGCTGATGATGATTGACAGACTTCAGCTGGTGTAAATGATGTTGTGACGTTTAATGTGTTGTGGGTCAGTGCAGACCTTGACCTGGCTGGTGTCACTGCATTGTATCGGACCAGACTTGTGCATTCACAACTGCTCATGCACACAACCGGAAGTGTCCCTGCTACTGTGATCATTGTGTTGATGAATGTGTTCCGACTTTACATGATGCATTGAGGTGTGGCAGGTACAGCAGATGGGTATGATAAAAATGGTAAGTCACAATACATTGGCGGGTCTTGCTGCACCTTGTCTGCACATGTGAATTGTTCATCCATTATATCCACATTCACAGTCCCAGATGTGTTTGTGGCACTTGTGTATTGTCACTGGAGAGGCGTGCCCTCTATGTGTAGCTATTGGCAAGCCATGTAACCTGATGTGCTATGCATCTCTCTGGCACTCGTTGTTTTCCCATTACATCATTGATGCTTTGTGCTATGCCCATCTCATGATGCTTGTCACTGACATATTCATTTCACTCCTCAACTAGGAGGAGGCCGAATCTCCTACGTCACCTGACAGTGCTGCAGGACATGGAGAATGAGGCAATCATCAGGAAATTCAGGCTGGACAGACCAACATTGAAGATCGTATGTGATCTATTGGAGCCCCACCTGCAGCCTCGCTGTCACTATCCTACGGCATTCACAACCACCTACAAGGTGATGGCAGCACTCCACTTTTTTGCAACTGGTTCCTTCCAGGAGACCGTGGCTAACGCTGGGGGGATGTCGCAGCCCATGTTCAGCATGGTGCTGAGGGATGGTCTTGCGGCCATGATGCTATATCGCAATCGCTACATACATTTCCCCAGGGGGCGTGAATTGGCTGCTTTGAAGGATGACTTCTATCCCCTTGGGCGCATCCCACATGTAGTCGGTGACATCGATTGCACCCATGTAGGTCTGTTGCCACCGCAGGCGACGGAGCACATTTATCGGAACCGCAAACACTACCACTCCATGAATGTGCAGGTGGTGTGCCTTGCGGACATGACCATATCACATGTGTGTGCAAAGTATCCCGGTTCGGCCCATGATTCGTACATCATGAGGAACAACATGGTGCCACGGATGATGGAGAATCTGCATCCCGAACGTGCCTGGATTGTGGATGAGTTTTACTACTGCTATGGCGTGCTGTGTGTCATTTGCTGCACTCTGGCTGTACAACATTGCAATGTGTGTTTGTCATTCACAGGTGACTCAGCATATCCCAGTCGGCCATGCCTGTTGACTCCACTCTGGAATCCCCGGACACCAGCAGACATCCGCTACAATGAGGCCCATGGCAGGACCCGACGGGTAATCGAGCAGACTTTCGGGCTGCTGAAGTCAAGGTTAATGTGCCTTGACAGGACCGGAGGCGCACTGGCATACTCGCCTGGGAAGGTGTGCAAGATCGTTATGACATGCTGTATGCTGCACAACCTGGCCATCCACAAGGGGATCCCCCTGCTCCTGGACAATGGTGAGGAACCAAGGCCACCACCTGCTCAGGGACCTGAATCCAGTGATGAGGACAGTGGAGAGGAGGAAGGAGTTGACCTGCGCCAGCAGCTCATCGAACGCTACTTCACTTGAAGGTGGGTGACGAAGTACAACGTGTACATTGTCTGGCGTGGTTGCTTTTGTTGTGAATGGCTATGCGCGGATGTAACCGATAGGCACATGTTCTGTCACCTATGTGTGGTACTGGTGAAATTGATGTTCCTTACGGAGATGTATGCTGGACCGTATTTGTGCACATCTGCTAGACATTGTGAAGTATGCCTGTGATGTCTTGGATATTTTTTGCGCAGTGATCTGTGTGTGTTGCCACAATGAGACCAGTGACTGTTGTTCTGTTGTGTCTCCCTAGGTGCTACAGAGTGTTCCTGCCCTGCATACTGTACATCATTTTTTTTACACATCATGGACATTATCAACAATGTAAATACTGCACTAAAGAATTCACTACACAAAACCTGGAGTGTCAGGTATTTTATTTTGGGAGTGGACATGTGAATTGTGCGGGAATATTTACATGAAGGGTGGGAATGAGCAGTGAGTTGACAGTCACGGTCTCAGATATGCAAGAGTAGACACCACATGGATGTGGTGACCCAGTCCAACAGAGAGGTGCCATTGCCAAGGCAATGTGGGGAAAGACAGTCCAAACAGTGAATGCAGTTGGGGAGAGGGTTGTCTTCACGGCTGGCTCCGTGACTGGCATGTGGCAGGTGCTTTGCCTCCAGAGACTCCCGGGCTCTTCTTTGGACGCCCCCTAGATCTTTTTGGTGGTGGGGGGCCTGCTGAATGGCCAGCGGCGTCAGAGGACTCGCCCCTCTCTGTTGGCGCAGGGGAGGATGGTGCATTGTCATCCTGCGGCACAACAGGAGGGGACGGAGGTGGTGGTTGGGACACAGGCCTTTCCCTCTGCAACGCCACTTGCTGGCCCATGAGGTCAACCATCTGTCCCAGGCGGTTATCGATGGACCTCCATCAGCAGGATGAGCTCCCTTAATAGTTCATCAGACCGGCCACTTTGTCCCTGGACCTCTTGATGGGCCTGCACAACTCTGGTGAAGTGGTCCAGGGATGGTGTCCACTCCTCCCGAGGTCTGGTGGTGACCCTGCCCCTCCCACCTGCTCTGCTGCCACGGACATCTTCCCTCGCCACTGGGGGGCCACGCACTCTCTCCCTGCCCTCCACAGGTGTTGCTGTGGGATGGCCATCCCTAGGGACAGGGAGGGTGCTGCAGGTGGTACTGGTGGTACTGGTGGTGTTGGTGGCAGTGGCGGTGGTGGCGGTGGTGTTTGTGGTGGAGGCAGAGGCCGTGATAGCAGGGGTCTGCTGCGTTGTTGTTGCAGCAGAGGTGGTGGTGGGGAGGATGGGGGCCTGGGACCTCTGGGTCTGTGGCACACCAGATGGGCCGGGCTGGAGCTCATCATCCAAACTGTCCTCGGAGTCCACATCTGAGAGTCCATGTGCCGGGGGTGGAGACTGGCTCTGCTGGTCGTTTGTGTGGTCCTCAGCAGTGAGTTCTTCATCACCTGTGGAGTAGATGGGGAGTGGTCAGTGTTTGTGTCATCTGCATATCATCATCTCTGTACACTAGTTATATATGAAGTCATCAGTAGTACAATTCATGGCAACACCGTGTAACATTTCATAGTGCAGAGGGACCACATGGAGTCATACATGTTGAATGTCAATGCATTGCGTGCAATTGTTGTTGGTTTTCTAGATGCAGGTCCCCCACACACACTTCATGAAGAATTACGGTAGGTACGTACCTGTTAGGTGAGTGTGCAGGGTGCAGTGGCTCACAGTTGCTCCTGGGTGGGGGAGGCCTCCATGCTGCTGGGGTGTGGGCCAGGGAGAATGGTGGGAGCAGCGAGACTGGCCTCTCACCCCAAAACAGTGCTCCAATACAAGATGGCTACCAACCTGTAAGTCTGTTTGTTAAACAGTGCAATGGCTGACAGTTGCTCGTGGGTGGGGGAGGCCTCCATGCTGCTGGGGTGTGGGCCGGGGGAATGGTGGTAGTAGTTAGTGCAGGCCTCCCTCCCTCCCTCCACACACACCCTCCCAGTGAAGGTGGGTGTTGTGGCCCTCTTTAGGTCTGTGCTGCATGTTCAGTTGCTCGGGAGCATCTGTTGTTCTTCATGTGTGGCTCTGGGCTGTGCTCCTTTTTATGGTGCAGACTGTGGTCTGACTTTACATGAGGTCAGAGCAGGTGTTAATTTCCTGCTGCTAACGTGCCTTATCGCATGTTTTGTGTGCTTTTTTTTTTTAACGTAGTTTATTGGTTTTATTCAAGACAGACATAAACAATATACAATAGCTGTCATCACATCGCAGAGAAATCCCACAAAGAAAGCCCCCCCCCAACAATGGAGCAAAACATCAATTGACTTTATAATAGGATCACGCCATCAATGCCTCAAATGCAATAAAACCTCCTGCAACATAGCTCTGTTCTTGATCCACCAACGACTACAACTGCCCTCCCCCCCAACCTCCCAGCCCAGACGCGGTTCCTCGTACAAATTCCCAATGGACTGTCGTTGCTAGGAATGGCTATGTGTGTGCTCGTACATTGCACCTGGTATGACCTGGGCTCTCCTTCATCGGCAATCTGCTCCCCTCAGTCACCATCATTGTCAGTGTCTCGTAGCGCCTGCACTGACGCTTCCCATTCTGCTGCCGCCTCTAACCCCTTGTCGTTGTTTTGCCTACGCGCTAGTTGATATTTCAGCATACTTTCCCTGGAGGCCCACTTCAGGAATTCGCCCTTCCATCTACGACTAGTGGGACCCACCACTGCCTTCCAGTGTCTCGTGATCTCTTGTTTAGCCAGAAGGAGACCCATATCTATAAATGTACTTGTTGTTTTATTCTTGGAGGTATGGGGGAACCAATGCAACACGCATTGAGCTCTGTCAAACTCCAACCCCCTCTCTGTTATTGTGTTTAGAGTGTCACCCACCTCCTTCCAGTAAAGCTTTATCGCCGGGCAGGACCAGAGCATGTGGTCCAGTCCCACCCCCATCCTCGTGCACCTGGGGCATGCTGCCTCCTCGACCCCAAAGTATTTCCGGATTTTCCCCGGTGTCAGGTACGCTCTATGAAGTATATAGAAATGCACCAGTTGGAATCTGGCATTCCTCGTGCTCTTCCACACTCGCCGCACTAACTGCTTCCAGGCCGTCTCAGGGATGTCCCTGCCTAGATCATCCTCCCATTTCCCTTTCAGTGCCTCTAAGGGTGGAAGGCCTCCATTGAGCATTCTAGAGTACAAGCATGTGACTGCTTTAAAGGTCCCTGCTGCCATCATAGTGTACTGACAGGCCATGGAGGTCTTGGGTTCCATTAAACCTTCTTTCCAGTGTGCCTGTATCGCTCTAGTCACTGCCATGTGCAATAAGAAATCTCCACCCGGTAAGTCAAACCTCTCTTGGAGGGCCTGATAAGGCAGCATTGTCCCATCTGCAAACATATCACCTAACACTTGCACCCCTGCGTCTTCCCAGTCCTGTAGCCATGACCAGTCCCCACCATGTGGCAGCGCCGTAATCATCCCAAGCGGAATCTCGGGAGCATACGGGTGCAACACTCCTGCTCTACGTTGAGTGCGATTCCAGCAGAGTCTAAACGTTTTCTCCTCAAAGAGAAGGTCCCTGAGGTCTAGTTTCTGCTGCAGCGCTATATAAAGCGATACAAAAGGGGATGATGGACGGAGCGTTCGAGCTATATAAGACAGGACGTGGCGTGGCGTTCCCATGCCTCTCTTGTGCTCCGGTCCCCTGAATTCCCGTGCTATCTCCTGTGTGTAGACTTGCAG
This sequence comes from Lissotriton helveticus, assembly GCF_964261635.1. Taxonomy (NCBI): domain Eukaryota; kingdom Metazoa; phylum Chordata; class Amphibia; order Caudata; family Salamandridae; genus Lissotriton; species Lissotriton helveticus. Next base: position 396,326,996 of record NC_136059.1, read on the forward strand.
CTGAGCCGCTAGATAACATATTTCAAAGTCTGGGACCGCCAGTCCACCCTCAACCTTGGGGCGTACAAGCGTCGCCTGTGCTACCCTACGTCTGCCCTTGCCCCAGAGAAAAGACACTATTAAAGACTTCAGCAATTTGAAGGTGGAACTAGGTATCCATACAGGTAGCGTACGGAAATAGTATAGAAAACGGGGAAGTGACACCATTTTTAATAGAGAGATGCGGCCCATTACCGATAACGGGAGTGTGGCCCAAAAGGCCATGCTTCCCTTCAGTGCTCTCACGCCACGGCCCACGTTCCCCTCCGGCAGGTCCGCCGCCGTGTTATAAATGTGTACCCCCAAGTATTTCAGGCAATCAGGCTCCCAGCTCACCGCCCGGGTCAAGTGCGGGCTGGTCTCCCCCTGCCGTACCGGAAACAAACATGTCTTGGACCAATTAACCTTCAGGCCCGAGATCTCCCCAAACTTCGAGAGCAAACACTCCGCTCCCAACCATCCTCTGTCAGCATCCTATAGAAAGAGCAACAGGTCGTCCACATAAAGTGACACAAAATGTCGCTCGTTTCTGCTTTCCAAGCCTTGGTAATGCCTCCCTGTTCTGAGGTCAATCGCCAGAGGCTCTATCGCCAAGGCGAACAGTAGTGGGGACAATGAGCATCCCTGTCTCGTCCCTCGCTCCACAGGGTATTGTGATGAAATTAAAGATCCCAGTCTCATCCTGGCCACCGCAGACATATATAATATCTTCGTCTAGCGTAAATAGCCCTCTCCCAGGCCAAACCGTCTCATGACTTTATACAGATACTCCCATTCGAGACTATCGAAAGCTTTCTCGATATCTACTGACAGTATCATTGGTTTACGTGCCGCCAATTGGTCACTTTCCATTAAGCGCACTAACCTCCTGACGTTCACAGTGGTGTTTCGTGTTGGTATAAAACCAGCCTGGTCCTCATGGACCAATGTGGTCATATGAGGTAGTAAGCGGGCCGCCAGTATGCTGCTCAGTATCTTATAGTCGGTGGTTAACATCGAGAGCAGTCTGTATGACGCCGTGTTGTCACTGGCTCTCCCTGGTTTAAGCAGCGGGATCACCAGCACTTCATGCATCGATTGGGGCAAATGCCCTGCCTCCCTAGCCTCCTTATAGACTTCCTGGAGTCGCAGCGCTAGTAGATCGACATATTTCCCATAAAATTCTATGGGTAAGCCATCTAACCCTGGAGTTTTATTGTGGGCCATGCGTTTAATGGCTCCTCGGATTTCCCCCAGTTCTATGTCTCTACCCAGGTCTTTCGCTTGTTCATCATCTAGCCCCGGTAGATTCAGGTCGTCCAAAAAGGTATCAACATCGGGATTACCGACCTCCAGGTTGCTCTTATAAAGTGCCTCATAGTAGAGATGAAAACCTTGCAAGATTCCATTTTGAGTATAAACCGTGTCTCCCTCCCCCGTTTTCAAAGCCAGAATAGGGGAGCTCCTCTTTGCAGGTTTGGCCAACCAAGCCAATAGCGTTCCCGCTTTGCCGCCGTCTGCATGTACTCTCATCGTGTATGTCTTAAGGTCGAAGCTACGCAACCGTTCTACCTCAGCCGCTACTGCCTCTCTAGCTGTGCCAACCTCTTCTTGTAATTCCGGGTGACCAGGTCTCGCCCTTTCTGCCTCTCGAAGCTTAGATTCTGCTTTCTCCAGATCCCCTAAGAGCACTTTCCGTACTCCTGCATATTTACCAATGCAGAGGCCCCTGACGACCACTTTAAATGCATCCCATTCTGTCGCCCTTGTCGCGGTCGTACCAGCATTTTCAGCAAAATACTGCATTATACCCTCCTCTACCGCGGCATGAAATAGCGGGTCGGCTAACGTTTCGGGATGCAACTTCCAGGTGGGGACGCACGAAATCTCGGTCATCCAATCCATAGAAACCAGGAGTGGGTTGTGGTCCGATATTGTTCTAGTTAAATATTCCGTTCGAACAATAGCGGGCATTACTGCCGGGGAACAAAGCACCTCATCTAAGCGCACATGCAGCTCATGCATACTAGAGAAGTAAGAGTAATCGCGGTCGCCCGGGTGCTGTGCTCGCCAGGCATCTATTAATCCCCAACGCATCTGCCAATCTAGTCTGCCTTTGGATAAACGGTGTGTCGGAGAATCCGCTAGCGGCGGGTGTGACCAGTCCTGAACAACATTCGCAACGGAATTGAAATCCCCCCCCAGTAATAGAGGACTCGCCAGATACTGCGCCAGAGCTCCAGATACCCGCACCAGGAAACCCAATTGATCCACGTTGGGTGCGTATAGACTGCAAAAAGCGATATCCCTGCCTCTCAATTTCCCCTCAATAGCTACGAACCTACCCTCAGGGTCTACTGTTTGCTTAGTCAGCTGGAATGGAACACCCGCCCTAATCCAAATTATTGTCCCCCTAGCAAATGCAGAATACGTGTTGTTATACACTTGGCCTCTCCATCTACGCTGCAGCGCGATTCCCTCTGCCTTCGTTAAGTGTGTTTCCTGGAGCAGCGCAACGTGTACCCCCGTACGGACCAGGTAAGCATGGACTTTATGTCTTCTAGCCATAGTGTGAAGCCCCCTCACATTCCAGGTCATACATTTCAAGTTAGTTGAATCAGCCATTATCCCATAGCATCCCGTGCGAACCAACATAAATTATCACTGCCGCGTCGGCGATGGCCCCTCCCCAACTACTCAACATATCTGCAGAGAGATAAACCCCCCTCTCCCTTGCCAAACAGCCTCTTGTTCCCTCCCGCCCCAGAACAAGACCTAGCAACAACCTTCTAGCTCCCATCCAAACTGACATAACATTCAACACATCACTAAGCCCGACAGTAGTCACTGTGGGCATGCCTTAAGGGCAATGAGAGGGGGCCAGCTGCCAAACAGTGGTCTAGCACTCCAGGAATCCTCCCCAGCCCATGAGCCCTAATGGATAATGACGTCTCCTCCCTCCCCACCCCCCCATCATCTTCACCACAGCCAACCTCCCTTTGCAAGGTCTGTCCGGGAGTCCATCGCAGTTCAAATGCTTCAGCCAGTCCTCCTCACGGCCCCATCTATCCTTCGTCCAGCATGCCCTCTGCCGTCTTTGGTGTCACCTGTGGCAATTGGATGCTGTTTGTGTCAGATCGTTCAGAATCGGATTTGTCATTGTCTCTCTCCGATTCCGTGTCGCCCACTGATGGATTCTCCAGCGTCAACTATATCGTGGACACCGCCGCTACTGCTCCCAGTCGTTCTTCAGCCGCTTGAAACGAGGAGGGACCTCTCAGTCCCCGCTGCCTGTTCCGCAATCGTCGCGATATCCGCTGCGGCAAACCCTCTATGGCAGCTTGTAGTGCTCTTTCGCCACCATCTTTTCCAGCTCTGTAGGTCTCCAGACAGGCGCAGGCATCATCTGCGGTATCAAAGAACCACGTTTTGCCGTCAACAATGACCCTCAGTCTGGCCGGATATAAGAGCGAATATTGTAGTCCTTCCGTGCGTAACTCCCTTTTGACAGCCAAGAAGGAAGACCGACAGCGCTGGGTTTCATACGTGTAGTCTGGAAAGATATTGACGCTGCTGTTTTCCACCTAGTAGGGTCCATTCTGTAGGATCAAGTCGCGATCCCGGAAGTGCAGCAGCCTGGCCACCACCGGACAAGGGGGGCGACCCTGCTGGGGCGGCCGGGCCGGCAATCTGTGTGCTCGCTCCAACGTGTAGAAGATAGATAATCCCTCTGAGACTACTGCTGATTTGAGCCAGGATTCCAGATATTGGACCATGTCCGTTCCCTCAATTTTCTCCGGCAGACCCACTACACGTATGTTGTTCCGCCGATTGCGGCCCTCGGCATCCTCCGCTCTCCTTTCTAGGGCACCCAGATCCAGTGCATTGTCTAGGGTGACCTTCAAGGCCCGCTGCGTCGGTTCTATGGTCCAGGTTGCGCTCTCTGCTTCAGTGACTCTATCTGCTAGTTTCCCGTGGTCGGCATGCAACAAACCCAATCCCGTGGCCACTTGCGCGATATCTTGCCGGAGCGCTGTGCGAGTATCTGTTATCGCCAGCAGGATTTTATCTAATTGCTGCTGTAGCTGGGGGTTTCGTACCTGCGCGGCCTCCCTCTGCTCCCCCTGCTCCTGTGCGTCATCTTCTGCTGGCAGCGGGGCGCCACTCTTTGGACCTCTCAGTTTCCCCATCATCGGGCAGCTACGTGGTGGCCCAGGGCACCTCTCACGGAGCAGTGGGCACTGTGGGGGCGATCAACGATTAATCCCTCGCTAGGCTGTGCCTTTCAGAGCGCTGTCCTCCCAGCTCTCAGAAGCCAGTCAATACCAGTCAGCTCCAGCCGCCAGGTAAGGTACAAGGGAAGGGCAGCACCCCAGTCAATAACTCAAAGGGTGCCACCAGCAGGCCTCAGGGTTCCCAGCTCGCAGCTGCAGCTCAAGCAATCTGGGTCTCAAGCCACCACTTGCCAGTCTGCGCCACTTCTACCCTAAATTAGTGTCGGTCAGTGTGCCTTTACCCCCCCCCCCCCACTCTATTTAGGGGGTCTCCTCGTGGCAGTGTGACTCAGTTTCACAGTCCAGCTGTGTGTTCCCCAAGCCCCTCAATGTCTGTCCGGTGGCCTCCCAGGGGGTACACCAGACTACCACCGCAAACGCGGGTCCAGGATCACCTCCTCACCTGGCCAGCTCTCATCTTGTTCCTCAATGCCCCACGTCAGCAGCCCCCTTGCCCTGCAGGTCACAACCCTCCATTCGTGTGGGTCTGCACTCCCCGTATATCTCCAGGCATGCCCCGAGCCATCAGCGATTGCACCGCCTCCTCACAACCCTCCTGGCTGCCTCATCCATAAGCGTGTGGTCTCCAGCCGGTAGCCTCCGCTGGTTGGCCCCGCGTTCAATTGGCAAAGCCGGCAGGTCAATCCGGCTTCCGAGGGCCTCCAGAGACAGTCCGCTCTTACTCCGGGCTCCTCGGTGCCCTCAGCGCACTTCCGTTATCTCAGGCGTGCGCGTTAGTAAGCGATCCAGGCTCTCGCCGCCCCGCTGACTCTCAATCCGGCCGGTCATGCGCCTCTGTGTTGCCAGGGAGCACTCTCCGTGATCATCATGCAGCGGGGGATCTCCATTGCGGATCCATGTATCGGTGTTGTTGCTCCCAGCTGCAAGCTCCTTCACCTACGTAGCCAGGCTCAGGTGCCCCTCCCCCGCTCCGAGACCTCCGCCGCAGCCCAGCGCTGATCAGCAGGCTCTCCGCTCCTCCCCTGTCAGTCCGCACCTCTCCGCTTCGTGCATCCGCCTCCGTGCACTTCACCGCTACTGCCACCTCAGGAGTCAGGTCAGCTTCAGGGAATCCTCACTCGGGTCGCGGACGCCATATTGCCCGGCGCATCTCAGCACCCTGGATCGTCCTCAATCTGCTCCTCTTGGCTCTCCCGGTGTACCCCGAGCTAGGATCCGCGGTCCAGCAGGGGGGGGGCCAGGCAGGGCATCTTCAGGATAACTGTTGGCTCAGACTCGGAGCCCTTTGCTCAAGCAGCCACCATTGCCGGCAGCTAGCCACGCCTCCAATTCTGTTTTGTGTTCTTATCGCAGTTCTGTCTGGTCGCTGTGAATGTTGTGGTGTGGTGTTGTCGTGTCTTATGGCATGGGAACGCCTACTCTGCATCTCATTAGCGATAGTTGCAGAGGTCCTCTGTGACAATGTTTTTTGAAGCTGCTATCGCGGGTAAACTGGTGCTGTGGGCTGTTAGCAGCAGCTTGTGAATGGGGGGTAAATGTATCACGACTTTGGCTGCGCTAAAGTGCCGTTAATTTGGCGATAGCTCCTTGTGAATATGCCCCTATAGGTTTTGCCAGGGACAACATCTTTCCTCACTCACTGTTTTCTGACAATTCCAATAATTCCAAAGGTTCCAGTGGTTCTAACACTTGCAAAAATTATATTTCTGTTACTTTACTGTTGCCTTAGCTGGCAGCGCCTCCAGTCAGTATGCTAACACAGCCCTCGTAGAAGTGAAATTCCTTGTGGAAACAGCACTGGTAGATAACAGCAAGGATACCAGAACCAGCAATCACTGGGGTAGTAAGACCAAAGTAGCTGGGAGGGGGGAATACGGGCTGTGTCCCGCAAACACAAGCCACACCTGCTTTCTAGAGAGGTTACCTCAGCACAATGGGCTACCAGCGCTGTAGTGCTTAACACGCTCCCCCTCCCCACGCCTGCACCACCAACACAGGTTTGAAGGTTTGAACACAGTCCTTGTAGGGACACGGGAGGTGAGATGGAGTGCACTATGCCAGGAGCACATCAGGCTCAGCGGGCTCCTTAACTCACCTTCCTTCCGGTGGTTACTGGGTTACGTCGACATTTGCCTGTCTGCGATGATGCCTCTCATGAGAAATCAGCTGCCGCAGTGGTTTCTTCCCAAGATAGCTGCAGCTGATGACGGCGACAGTGGCGGGGGGAGGGGGAGAACACAGGAGACCACCAGGGCACCTCCCACTCATGACTCGGCACCCTCCGGTCCACCGACCACCGCCTTGCAGGGCCTTGCTCCGCCCCCTTCTGAGCATCAACGTGTCTCTGGCCTCCTCCTGAACGTCAACGCATCTCTGAATGTCTCTTAGCATCAATTGCCATTTGATTTTCCTGCCTATTGCCACTGCAGAGTAACACAATGAATATAGTACAGTTCTCTGTAAAGTTTTGCCTGCATTATACCGCTAAAGAGCAAAAATGTGCAACGTCTGCTCCTTCCTTGCGCTGGCGCATTTGAGGCTGCCTAGCGCCAAGGCAGACATCCTGGCACCTTGCTGCAAGGGTTCCTGTGTTACGAGCAGGATTGTTTTAGTGCAGGAAGGGGTACCTTCCCTGAAAATGGCATCCCCTCACATTCTAATGCATGTTAATGCTCTATTTTAGTGAATTGTGACCCCACTTCATCAGTGCATAGTGTTTCCCATCTTCTTCCAGTGCATTATGTTCTTCAGATTCCTCTGGGGCATTATTTCCTGCTCTCACCATACCAGTAGGCTGCATTCCTTGGGGCATTTTGTATTTTAACATTATAATATATTCCCCCCTTCATATGGCCTGTTTGCATTGTATATTTACTTGAATTTGGCTGCTGCCTATGTTAGTACATCACGACTGTTCGAACATTCGTTGCATTGAGTTACATCTAGCTCCCTTTCGCATGTATGACATTTCAACGCATGCTTTTACAACGCATGCCATTACGACGCAGGTTTTACAACGCAAGTCGTTACAACGACTTGCGTTGGGGGTGGTGGATAGTGAATAGTTTAATTTACTATTCCAACTCCAGTCCCCGTGGATAGTAGGGAAGGTGTTGGATAGTAAATTAAAACTATTCCCTATCCTAGAGCGCCCCCCAGCGCAATGCGTTGTAATAACTTGCGTTGTAAAAGTTGCATCGTAATAGTAGTGCGTTGTAAAAGTTGCGTTGTAACGGATGTTGCCCCTCCCTTTCACGGGCATTGTGCTATGTAATATGTGCCCCATTCCTACTTTTAGTGTAAGGGGGGGGAAAAACAGCCAGGGTAAAGGAATAGCTGTCAAACTTTCTGGAAGCGTATGCGTTTCACATGAGCTGCATCCCAAGCACTTCAGAGGTGCAGAAATAGTGCCATCATACAATGTACAGATGTGAGCAGGGAAAATGTACACAAAGGAAACACGTACAGTCACCCAAGCACACTTATAACACACACCGACACCAAAGGCTCCCATACAGCATGCATACAGGCAATACACAGCGCATACAGATGCCCATGCACACACAGGCAACCCTCTGTGCACTTGTGTGCTTATATGTGTGACTACATGTGCTGCCTTCTTGGATGTTCTGAGTGTGCATTGATTTGGCTGTAGTGTTGACACCATGTGTATGCACTGTAGACAAAGCCAGACTTGTGGGTTTGCTACTGCTTGTTTTCTGTCTGGTCCCATGCTGCCTTAATACTTAGGGTCAGATGTACGACCCTTTTTTGCGGCCGCAAATGGGAGAACCTCCCGTTTGCGGCCGCAAAAAAAAGGTTAATAGCATTTGCGACTCACGCTATTATGAAGGGGCGTCTCTTTCTAATAGCAAGTCAACATGCTATGTATTAGTGTTTTGCGACAGCTTTTCCGGCCGCAAAACACTCTTCAAGTAAGTGGTAAACCACTCGCTAAGGGGAAGGAGTACCCAGAGGACCCCTTCCCTTTGTGAGTATAATACAGAATCAATGTCCTGAGCCTCGCTCATATATTAACACCAACAATAAATTCACACAGTGGTCTTCTCCCGTATTCTTCTTGTTGATTTATTTTGCCAGATCTTGTCAGGTGAGTACTTCAGTTCTTATTTTCTTTTCAACAACAGATAGCCACAAAGCCAGAGCCTGGGCGAGCCTGGATTGGTCTTGGTCTGATAAAGGCACGCATCCCGGGAGGTCAGCGCTCGTCTGCATGTATTAGCTCTAGAATTACCACAGTTATCCAAGTAACAGATGGAGCGATCAAAGGAACACTGAGACAAGCATATGCTACATTCAGGATCAACCCGCATATGTGTGTCTCAAAGATTAAGCCATGCACGTGTAAGTACACACGGCCGGTACAATGAAACTACGAATGGCTCATTAAATCAGTTATGGTTCCTTTGATCGCTCCATCTGTTACTTGGATAACTGTGGTAATTCTAGAGCTAATACATGCCGACGAGCGCTGACCTCCTGGGATGCGTGCATTTATCAGACCAAGACCAATCCGGGCTCGCCCGGCCGCTAGCTTTGTGGCTATCTGTTGTTGAAAAGAAAATTAGAACTAAAGTACTCACCTGACAAGATCTGGCAAAATAAAGCAACAAGAAGAATACGGGAGAATTTATTGTTGGCGTAAATATATGAGCGGTGCTCAGAACATTGATTCTGTGTTATATGTCATATGTGTGTAGACAGTGTCTGCTCTCATCTAACACCGTTGGGTGGTCGCTGTTTAATACTTTTCTGAGCACTCTCATACATGAGGGAACTGAAATTATTGTGTAGCTACATCCAGGTGCATCATATTGCGCAGTCTATACTCCACCACCTGTGAAATGTTGTCCCTTTGTGAGTATGTTGGAAAATATTTTTTTAGAGCAGCCTGCCCTTAATAAAACAAAACTTAAAAGTTTCATTTTTCTTTTTTAAATGCATCCCATTTTCCTTCAAGGAAAACGGGCTGCATTTAAAAAAAAACAAAAAAATACTGCTTCATTAAAAAAGCAGTCCCAGACATTGTGGTCTGCTGAGCCCAGCAGGCCACCATCCCTGGGAGGGCCTGTCATTCCCAATGGGATCGCAAATTGCGAGAGGCTCCTTAATATTTATGAGACTCGCAATTTGTGACCCCATTGGGAATCGCAAACAGTGTTAAACACACTGTTGTACATGCAAAATAGTGCCTCGCAAATTGCGAGACGCAAATACTCGCAATTTGCAATGCGCTTTTTTGCAGGTCTTACATCTGGCCCCTAGTCTTGTATTTCTCTCTAATCTGCAGCCTCCTTTATTTTATGAGCATAGTGGAAGTTCTAAGACGTGGCATCATCAACGCTGAAGCATACTTTTTGTTTAAAGCCTTAGGTTATTGCCAGCTCAAGAATATAATGCTATAAAAATCCTGAATAAAGGTTTACAATATGTCTTGTAATATTATATAAATGAGGATGTTTATCAATATCTGTAAAGAAAAGTAACCTTTGCGTTTTTCTAGAAACTGCAACATTTGCAAGATGAAAAAAACAAGGAAATTGAAAGTCTACGAAACTCTATTAAAAATTTGCAACAGCAACTTAGCATCTGCCAAGATTCACAGTTAAAACGTAAACGTTTCTAATCAATCATCATTTTCCACTCTATTTGTAAAGAATTGTGACAGTACATTAAAAATAAATCAAAATATAAATAAAGTGAAAACAATACATTACAGGTTTATATGTTATGTTTTATTAGAGGACTACTAAGTGACTCAGTCAAAAAGGGCCATTCTGCTTTCCTTTCATCTCTCGTACTTCTTTGCATTCACCATATGATTTTTCAAGTTTTCTAGGAGGGGTGATTTTCCTACAAACCATCATTGAATATGGAAAATACTGTAAAAGCATCAATTCACGTTCTTCTTTTAAGCCATTTATGAAAGAGGTACAGCATTTTATCTAGTTGAAAACACATACATATGTTTAGTAAAGTAGGTGAACAGGAAGGTTCTGTTATTTATATTGTGTATAGAAAAGAGACGTGTTTCATACATGGGAAAAAGTAAGCCAAGGAATAGATACATTCAGACAACGCAACTGCAGTTTTGTCATTTGTTGTAGATGAAGTCAAACACCACTTACAAAAGTACTTGTTTACAAATTACTAGACTAAATTCTTGTTTGGAAAATACATTCATGAAGTACAGTTATTACATTAATAAAGAAACCCTTATTATCTGCTTCGGGTCCTTTTTTTCTTTTTCACCCTATCTTCCATTTAGATACTGTATGTATTTCATACATAAGGTTTGTGATATTCCTTTAAGCGTTCACATTTTTTTTCTTTCTGTGAATTGTGGAGGTTCTTTGTTAAGTCCTAAGAGGCATGGGCACTTAAAGAGGTAACATAATGTGTTTACCTGATATATTTGTTAAATACTGTCAGCTATCTGGTATAAATTCTTACACTATTTCGTTTACTTTCATTTGTGTAAACGTGTAATCAGATGTTCATCTTAAGTATGTGAAAGGTGCTCCACCAAATCCTGCTATTCTACCCCCAAAAAAACTGTCCTTGTTCATTATTTCAGTAGACCTTGATGAAATCACTATGCCCGTAATGGTTTTTTGGAACAGGAACGGGTGATGCTATTAAATAGGTGAATTTAAATTAAAAAAACGGTGTCATTCATTGATGTGGAGGACGAAAACAAAGACATCATATTTTTTAATGGCAATAAACATTGTCTTTTGGAGAAGACTCTAGTAGGATATAAAAAGTGGTCAAGGAGTATTCTCTGGCTTCCACCCATGATTGCCTGCTAAGTATCAAACAGAAGCCCCTAGGTCATAGTTTATGCTTCTGTCATCATTAGTGCAAACAATGCTTTAGGAGATAAGCACAAGAGCAATAGTAAATTATGGACACTAGCTGCTCCTAAATTGAACAGTGCTTGACAGTCGTCGCTTTGTTATTTTGAATACATTCAACCAAAGACTAAATGCCTTCGCATTTACCAGTGGTAAACATATTAATTTGATTCTAAAATAACGCATGCCAATTACTGTGTGCACTTTGCATGTTTACTTTGTGACTACCTGTCATTGTCAAGAGCCTGTTGCTTCTGGTCACTTTCAAGCAACAGCGGGTTCTGACTCACTGGGCAACTGTTCATCTAGTTGGTCTGTAGCTATTGATTGTCAAGCAGCTGGGGGCAAACGTCACTGTCAAGATTCAGAGGCACTCTCTGACAGCAGTTCCTGTCATTTACAGGAAGATGGAAGCCCACTGTTACACTGTCAGGTGATCCCCCTGGATGACTCGGCCAATGACAGCTGCCGTCAGTGTCAGCATCAACTCGACGAAGTTAACCCTGACACTTCTTGCCAGTCTCATAATAACTGCTTTTGTCAGCTCTTTTGTTTATTTCAAGGTCTAATGCGGGTCGGAATTTTCATTTCCCTTTGTGGTGGGGATCCCATCAGATCTTTTTGTGGAAAAATATTTACAACCTGCTGGCCACTTTGTTGCCCTTGCCTGTTTTGACCCACTACCCTGTTACGATTGTGAGAGTGTGGCATTAGCTCATGAACCAAACCCTGTGGATTCTTGTCTTCTGAAAGGCGGTCACCTTCATGGTGGTGATGGTGACGCCTGTGTCCGTGACCTCTATGTTCAGTTGGGTCATGCGGGCGAGCGTTGTTCATTTTGGGGGGCTCCTCAGGTTGAAGTTCCTCAGTTGGACCTTCTGCTGGTACCTTCAAAGCAGTGCTACACACGTCATCAGCTATTTGTGGCTACAAAAAATACATAGCAGAGCGAAAATGATTAACTGACATTTAAATACATTATAACAAACATGAAAATATTTATAAAACTGAACAAATAAAGAGCTTTCTACTTCAAGTTTCTTATCTCAATAGTTTTTTCCTACTATGTATTTCTATTAAAACGGTTTGCATGCATTATGTATGATACAATTTGGATGGGCATGAATAAAGATGTTGAAAATGGTTTTCTGCACACTGTAGTCTTAAACCACATTAAAATGTGTGGATTATCCCACACAATGTGTGTTAATCTAAAAAAGCAGCTTGCTGCATATTAACATTGGAAGGGCATATCCTAACTGCACAAATCCTGATGTAAGTAAGTAATGCTTTATTGTGCATGGTTATTTAAAACCTTTACAATGTAGAAAAGAGTTTGATTAATAAAACATAGTTCAAGTTTGTACATATTAGGACAATAAATCATTCAGTAAAAAACATACTAAGGCAGAAGCATCAAAGTTAAAATAAAGTATGAGTTCCGTTAGACAGCCTATTTGTCATAGTAAGTTGTGCTGTAAGTTGACCCTTGTTGCCAGCAGAGGGGCGATATGGTAAAGTGCCAGTGCAATAAGAGCATTTTAGAAAGTGCCACTTCAATAAAAACATATTTGTGTTAAAAAAGAAAAGGTGATTAGTTATTTTGACAGTTCATGCTATCCCTGTAATGTGGTCAGTGTTATTCAGTATAGTTCAAAGTGGCTATTTGCTTTCAGCATTGACCTCCACCTAGTAAAAATCAAGGCTTGGCGGGTGACAACATGAGGTTTGGGTAAAATTCACGGGCCTTAATTATGGCACTTCTGCTTGAATTAGACCAAGAGATGCAGCATGTTATTCGTCTTCGCCAAATGTCTGGCGCAGGCTAGACCTTAGTGCAAGCACGCTTTGGATCTCGATACTCAAGGGGTTGATGCGATTAAGTACAGTGCGGTGTTCTTCAGCAGATGGTATGGCAGAGACTGGATGGTCCATCTGTTGGGTCAATATCCGCTTGCATCCTAGGTGGGCTGCTAGTATGTTCCTCTCTCTCAGTGCTACTATTGTCTTTCCTGATGGTTAAAGCGATAAACGTTGGTGTCTGTCGGATTCCCTGCCGGGGCCACACTCTCCTGGAGTTGGTTTGTAGACGCTTAGGATTATTTGGACGCACCTCATGCCGACATAATGTCACCTATTCCTTTGCCAGTGCCAGTTGGGGCTTAATTTTTGAGGTTAGAGTGGTTTGATCCTCTCACCCTTCGCAGTGCTGCTAGGTTTTTAGCTATCCTTCAGCCTTTTGAAACGGGTTTCCACCTTTTCAAGGAGTTTTACCATTCTGCAGCTCAATTGGATGTCGTCGCCATTGAAGCAAGCCAGCACCGCTTGCCTGCAGGGACGTATCCTGCGGTTGTTAAAAAGTGGCCTCAAGAGGAACCGACGTTCTTGAATGAGTTCACTGCAGATGGCAATGAGATGTACTGTGTTCTCTTTGCCGTTCCCACAAAGCCGGCATGTTATTGGTAGCTGCGGGCGTAACCACAGTGGTAGGTGGGCCGCTGATGGCAGTAACCCTAGGCGAAATTTCAGGAACTTCTCTTTTGTTTTTTTAGAGAAGCCTGTCTGTATATAAGCTTGGGGCGAGGGCTTGATGTACAATTGAATTGTAAGCCAGCCATGAGCACGCTCTGTCAAGGCGGCTTTGTCCTGCAACAATGATTCTTTTCAGACTGTCTTATTAACCAACTATTTATAGCCTGCTGGAGAGCCTGGGAGTTCCCATAGTTGCCGTAAGCTGAGTTGATCGATAGCGGCCTCCAAGTACAGCATTGCCGGGAATGTTTCTTTATCTTGAAGTTCCTTCCATAGGAGAGCATTTAATGTTTTCGGATCTCCCCTGCTTACTTTGTGCCAGCTTTTTATGTAGGTTCCTTTACGCGCCAGCTCTTCTTTTGGTAGCCCAAGTTCTAGTCTCATCTGAGCGGACGATGTGTACCTAGGAAGGCAAAGATCATGAGTAGCACCTTTGCTACCGTTCCATCTACTGAAGCAGCATCCCTCCCCCTCATTGCTTTACTGTCGTAAGTGATGGCTGGGATTAATTTTGCCTGGATCACCTTTATACGGGTAATAGGCTTGGACCAGAGACCATGTTTTTTAAGGTACTAAGTACCACCGCATCCATTAGCCCTTTCCTTTTTATGGCATCACATTGCGGCTTGAAGTTGCCCTTTCGGTCTATGATGACCCCAGGTATCTATATTCACAGATCGTTTTCAAGCTTCCTTGATGCCAAGAGCTAATTCTGTGTTATTTTCTTTTTGGGGAGATTAATGCACATAACTTTAGATTTTTCGCTGTTGATGCTAAGCCTATTAGCTGCAGAATATATTGTTGTAATGTCCAGTAGCTACTGTAGGCCTACGGGGGTCCGGCTAGTAAGTAACAGGTCGTCTGCGCAAAAGAGGTTTGACAGCTGGGAGCCCCCGAGCTTTGGTGCGTGCGAGTTACTTTCATTTAGCAGCGTGGATAGCTCTACCATGAAAAGATTAAAAAGTGTTAGAGCGAGTACGCAGCCCTGTTCTACCCCTGTGCTTGTTGAGATCTTCCTTGTTAGGTATTCGCCAGAGCCTAATTTGACTTGCACCCATGTCTCGCTGTGCAGAATAATTAGTTGGTTTAAGAGCAACTAGGGGATGTTCAGCTTTTTACATTTTTCCTGATGTAAAATGTTGTGTTAAGCGGTGCAAATAAAAATGTTCGATACCAAGTGAGGAGGTACAATGTATGGTGCTTCATGCATTCCTTCTGTACTCCAATGTTATGCTAATTTACTTTTACTTCAGGAGAGACCTTAAACCTGTAAACTTCAAAGGGTAACTCTGTGTTACTGTGCTCATGATATCGCAGCATTTTTACACCCAAATGAAAGTTAAGAAGGGCACACCAAGAGAGCAATGTGTTGTCTTTGTAACCTAAAATAAAGCCAACAATTTCTAAACATCTTGCTACTGTTAAAGACTTGAATGAGACCTGAATTTGCGCTGTATGTGGGTACTTTATTTGCATCTAATTGTTCCTTTGATACTATTCCTCGTTTGTCTCCTTTGAGGTATAAATGCTACTTTTACCGTTGGTAGGACCTAGTTGTTACAGTCTTAACGTCATAGGCATTTCCTTATTTTGGACATTATAGACCGCATTCACAGAAGCTTTTTGTGTAATTAAATTCAGTGTTGCGCCATAAAATTAATTTGCAGTGGCAAAATCCATTTCATGATTCACAGAATCAGGGAATAGTGAGGTTTTACCCTTGCAAATAGGATGTGCTATTCACCAAATATTTACAAGTAGGTTCATGTGCTGAAATGTGTGCAAATGTACTGCTGTCAGGAGTAAATGGGATTTCATGTTGAAAATAGGTCATGAGTAAACCGGAAATCGGTTACGTTTATGTGGATGGGGTTTCTACATGAGGACAATGTTTTCACAATAGTGAGACATAAAAAACGAAAATGGTTAATCAGACAGCTCATTGTCCTTTCTCATTTGAACTCATTCTGGATTGAGTACAAGTCAGGAGGGGCAACGAGCTGACTGACAGCCCAGGATACTATGCTGAGTACGAGTCAGTTTGGAAAATGTACAACATTCAAAAGAAGACGTTATAAAAGAAACCAAACATTCCAGGAATCTTCTGCAGACTGTAGAGAGTATAACACCAGCAGACATTAATTTTATTTAAAACTATGAAATGAAGTAACATTCTACATGTAAGATATAATAATTTAAAAGGCATTTTTCTATGAAGCTACAATTGTAACTGGAGAACTAGTGCATACGAGAGTTTATAGCCCTTAAAAAGAGCGTATGTTACAGGAATAAAACTTATTGGCTGGCATGTGTTTTGAAATGGAATAACCAAGTAAATATGGAATTGCTCTGAAGCTTCATGATCTTCTTCAAAAGATTTAAGGTCAGAAGACACACAAAAGATGTATCCCCCACAAAAACTGAGTTGACCATCTTATTGAAAGACGTCTCCATTTGTCAAAAGAGCTTTACAGTATATTCCAACATCAGAACTTCTAATTAATTTTACTATAAAGGTTGTCTAACGTCTATTGGTAGTAGGACCTGTTGCAGCTGCTTCCTGATAGTAGTGCCAATTGTTTGCTGGAAATTGTTAATCTAGTGAGTACTCCTTGAACACTTTATACATTTTCAGTAAAGTTCTAAAGACTCAAAACATTGTTCCCAATGTGTGAGAAATCCAACACAACAACTTTCCAACTTCTTTCAGGGATCCTTTATGACTGAATTGGCACTCATATTTTTTGCTAAAGTTGACTTAAAACCTGTGTTATATAATGGACCCCCTTCGGGGGTAGGAAGTGCCCTGTGTAAGCAGGGGCTATTTGGTGACAGTTGTGGGGGCTGGGGCTCTTTGCCTCTGATGGACCCGGGTCATTTCTACTATAAATCTGCAAACTGATCCAAGTACAACCCTTTCAGCACTTTACCCTCAGTGGTAGCAATGGCAGTCAGTCAACAGCTTCTCAGGGAGGTTAGTGTAGGAGTATGACAGGCTCAGCATTCAACAGACAACCAGTACTTTAATACAAGGTAAACGCAATGCTACACACTACACTAAAGTGTCATGTACTCGCAGTCTCTTATGAAGGAGAGGAGTTGGCCTAACGGCTAGGGCGCTCGACCTCGGACCTGGAGGAACTGGGTTCGAGTCTTGGTAACGACGCCAAACTTCCTGTGATTCTGGGCAAATCACTTAATCTCCGCGTACCTAACAAAAATGAATGTGTGTCCTAATGTAACGTAACTGGTGCTATGTAAAGCGCTCTGATACCCAATTCGGTTCGGGTCTAGTTCGCGCTATATAAAACTCTGCCAAAAAAAAAAAAAAGACCATTGCCTCCCTTGAGGATGCCCTCTTTTCTAGCTCCCTTTGACTAAGGTACCGCAGTGTAGGTTTCAGCACAGATGTAGCACCCCTCCTCCCCTTCTTTTGGTCTGGTAGGCACTAGCAAGCACTCAAGCTCTCAACTTTCGTCTCAGCTGAAATAGGGGTTTGTATTAGGCCTAAATCTGTCCTCTCAGTCATGCTCCATCTGCGGTCTAGGAACATGCATCGGCTGCAGGTGTTTTAGTGCGACTGCTGTGTTTAGTCTGTACTGCTCTTCCTGGAACTCGGTGTTGGTAGTGGATGGACCATCAGGTTGCACCAGGACCTCCTCCCTCTAGGACAAGGTGAGTCATTTTTAATGGTTTGGTCCTCCTTTGCTGAGGCGGCGACATGGTCCGCTTCTGGTCACAGGTCTAGGGATGACAGCTGATTCACTTCAAGCCAATTTAGTGCAGCAGTGGTTGTTGTGTCTGGTCTGGCACACTTCTGGTCAGCACTTCGGCACCCATACAGTCACTTGGGCACCCAGTGACTAGTGCCTCAAGTCAGTAGCTCACTTCAAGCGGTGTAGTCTTGTTTCGGCACAGGTTTGGGTACGTGCCATAAGGCTAGCCATGATATAGATCTGTTTGGGCACACTTGAAGCAAGTGCCACAGTACATGGGTTTCTTCTTCAGTGGAGCAGGACGCTCGGGCACACATGGGTCAAATGCTAAAACTTTGATAGAAAAGCCACTTGAGGCATATTTGGTGAGTGCTGCGATTTAGCAATTGTCTCCTCTTCAGATACACAGACTGGTCACATTTAGAAGCAAGGTTTTATGGCTGCGACAGCAAGGATGGCACATCAACCAGCTCAGACACACTTTGCCAGTGCAAAATGATGACCAGCTCAGAGTGTGGAGCATGCATGTCATGCTTCCACTAGTCTATCAGATGCACACAGCACCATTGTCATCTGCATTTGCCCACAACAGTAGTCCACTCCTCCTGTAGGGTTGGCTCATTCCTTCTCTTCTTCCAGTCAAGATGCTCCAGGCATTGTATATCTAGGGGAAAGCTCTTCTTTCAGTTCACACTCCAGGTGAAGCTCCTTACCTCCTAGAAGCTGTCTGTCAGGCAGATATCAGCCATTGCTGCTCAAATCTTCTCTGGGTTTTCTGTAGCGACCCCCCACCATGGCCAAGGAGAACATGTGGGTCAACAGCTCCCACTCATATATGAGTTCTGCAAACAGGAGATGTACCTGTCTGTCTTTTAGAACCAGTTTGGGTTCGTTTTTCTTTCATGTGTCCTTCACAAGCTTTTTTCCAGACTCAGTCTTTGTCTACGGTGATGTTCTTCACAGCAGGGGCATATCCAGGCAATAGCACCCACAACAGAGGCACAACAAGTCATGAACATTCTGCACTCGGCTATCACAGTCACACCTGGCCGTCATCAGGAAGAGAGATAAACGGCTGATCCCATTCTAAAAGACCTTTCACACTGTTTACCACAGAAACTGCAATCCCGCCCTTTACCTTTACATCCACCAAACTGCAGTATTCAGGGAGACTAATCAACAGCTCTCTACAGCAAAAGGACTGCATTTAATTTATAAGGGAAGTTTGCCTCCTCTTTCCTCACTTCAGCGTCTAGGCGTTTCCCCCAACTCTCAGTATAAGTCATCTTGCCTCCATCTGAACAGCGATTTGCACTGAGTTGCCTTACTCAAGATTTAGGAGGCCACTCAAAGCCATGCAGGGTGGCTTTGCATGGCTTCATAAATTGGATTGAGAACCCTGCGTCAGGCCTGTACCTCTTTACGTGGGGCAAAGGTGACGCAGGGTTCTCATAAATAAGCCCCTGTTATACATTTTGAAATTCAAAATAAATGTGAAAAGACTGCTTTTACTGTGTTCTAAAATCTCTGTTAAACAGCATCGCAAATGTGCCCTCTGTTTATGGTCTGCATGGCATATTTAAGGACAATGAAGCAAAAATAATTTTAAGACGGATTAAATCAATCACGTGTTTCATTATTGTGTCATTTAAAGGACACTTCTGCTTTACTGTATCTTAATATTAATATAACTAGGGCATGAAAGTACCGTATTTTTGCAGATGCCACATTTGTTTTCACAGTATGCGATTCTTATGGATTCCTCAACGTATGGAAATGAGAGAAAGGTGTACGGCAAACTCAGGTGAGATACAAGGCGGCCGCACCTAATGACGAGACAAGAAGGTACATTAAGAAGTAAACAATATTGACATTATTGAGGTACAAAATACTAGAAAGACCACCACCATACCTACATGCACTTCATAACGGCCCTGGGAGACTTCTATAAAATAAGAAAAGTTCAACACTTGCACATGAATTTTAATTCGTATTCGACTGTGTGATGAATGTGGCCTGAATACTTTAGTCAGAGGGGAGCAGGAAGGGTGAAACTTCATAATGACCAGTAAAATCAAGCAAATTGGGCCAGTACGATTAAGATGCGAGATGCCAATAAGACCTCTTGGGTGAACGGGCCTTTTTGAAAGGCCCTCGGGTGTGGCAACAGGTGTAAGAGGGAAAGCCAATGTCCTTAAAATAAAATAATACATTACAGAGGTGGAAAGAGATTAACTGCCATGAACATACAACATATATTTTGCATGTACCATTCTTCACATGTCTTCCAAACATATTTAATCTGTCACAGTGATGAGAAATGTAAAGAAGCGGTTGTGTACAAATGGCATAGTGCTTAGAGATCCACTGTTACATGAAGCATAATCGAAGTGCCATTATTGGGTGTATCTTGGAGACACCACATACCTGTCATAAATCAGAAAATCATCCTTGTTTCCCTTTAGAAGGCTCCAAATGTCAGGCTGAGTTTCATCCTGCTGGTACACAGAAATGGATTCTGAGACTCTCTCTTTCAAAAGATGGTATTTTAGTTGAGAGGGCTTTCCTTGGTGATTCACGACAACGAATGAAATGTTCACCAGGCCATCCTTCTCCAACTTCAAGCGCAGTTCTTCCAATCTAGACATAGAAAAGATAATTGCTACACTTGTAGAAATTTTCCAAAGTGTTTTAGTTTGTGCTACTACCTCTCTGACGAAACGGTTTTTAGCAATGTTTTTATTTGTACCACGTGGCATAATTGTACTTGAGACACATTTCTCAGGGTGTGACCAGGAACCGAATTAGTTTAACTATGCAGAAAAGCACAGTTAAAAATACCAATGATACATGCAGTAATAAACCTTCATAATTACACGTCACGAAGGAGTTTAGTGCTTTATGCACGTAAAGAACGCCAAAGCAATTTGTGAACGTCCTAATAATCTATAGGTGAGAGCATTATTCTGTACATTGCAAGATGTCAATGGTGTTCAGATTTCCAACAAATAGATAGTGGTTTAATGATAATCAATAGTTTCATGTTTAAAAAAGACTGTGTTGTTGAGGCTTCTCCAGAGCCAGCTTTAGCGGTCTGTTGCAGACAGCATTAGAAGCAATACTTTAATATATCCTTAAAATGTGGTGTTGGCGTGCTCGTTGTTCAGGATTGAATGGCTTTCCTGTCTATGTTAATTCTCAGTTCCTGTTCTGATTGATTGCGCGTGTGTAGCCTTCCAGTGCTGATGAGGTGGGAGCTGTTTCTTTTTGTGTTTTTCTACCATTTGAGCTTTGGTACACATTAGAAGTGCAAGTTCTGTTCCTCTCGACCGTCCTCTGCCCCAGCCTCCTCCCCCCACCCCCACCGACACCGAGCAGTGCTGCGGCTTAGTGTTTGTCCCATGCCTCTCTACCATCCGTCCGCATCATGCTATTGACTTTACCAATGCTTGAAGAACTGCGCCTGCGCTGGAAATGGCAAAAGCAGTGTCCTGCCAGCTTGAATGGTATTTAATATACTTACAAGTTGGTTGTGATGTTGCTTCTGGATGCTGCCGCACAGCCATCGTCAACTCACACATCGTCAACTCACACAAGCCTTTGAATGCCTCCCTTCTGCAACCTGCACCTCCCAGTAACCCTACTATCTACTCTATTCCGACCATCTCCTCTGTCAGAACCAAGCATCCACCTAAACCCTCCCGAGCACCCTCGTATAAACACAATATCCCGATCACCCTTCAGAGCCCAGGTGCCCCCGTCACCAAAACAGTCTTGACAGAGCTGCGCTGTCTGCTCCACAACTGCAGATCTGCAGTAAAACACAAACTTGAAATCTCCGATACCATCACCTTTCAAAATATAGACATGCTCATCCTCACAGAGACCTGGTTCAACGATCCCTCTCACTCTATCTTTGATCTCCTACTACCCACAGGCTATTCTTTACTTAGGAATGACAGAACTGACAGTGTTGAAGGAGGTGTTGCAGTCATCTTTAGGAACTCCCATCAACTGAAGGCTTTTCCTTTCAGCTCCTTCCGCACTTTTGAATGCCTTTCTCTTGAGCTACAATTGCACCACCGCTCTCCCATCAGATTCCATGTCATTTACCGCCCGCCGGGTAGCGGCCCTTTCGTTTATGGAGGAACTCACTGACTTCATCAGTGACCAATACTCGCAAAGTGACAATCAGACCTTCGTGGGTGACTACAATCTCCACTGGGGCTCACCGCAAGACTCTTCTGCGAACTCGCTGGCCACCTTCCTCTCTGCTAACGATATTATCCAACACTGCACAGAGTCAACACACTCTAAGGGCTCAATCCTGGACCTTGTCATTTCTAAAGCAGACATGCATTCTATCACTACCCCTATTCATGTAGACTGGTCTGACCACCTCCTCATCCCATTCTCTCTTCACCTATCACACTCTATAACTCTTGGACAACCTAAGAGGGCTACCTCCTGGTTCCGTGATGCTAAAAATATTGACGTTGTTTCCCTCTGTGAATCAGCTTTGTTATCCCTTCCAAGGCTAGACCCGAACCTAGATGTTGACAAACTCACCTCCCAATGCCTCACAGTCCTTGCAGTCGAAATCAATAACGTCGCTCCACTCAAAAGCAAAAGGATAAGGCCCACTCCCTCAGCACCCTGGTTCAACAAATCCCTCTATGAAGAAAGAAAGCAACTAAGATTCCTGGAGAAACAATGGAGACAAGCGCCCTCCAATGATAATCTGGCCACGCTTCGTTCAGCAAGATCCAAGTACCATAAGAACATCTTCCTTGGGAAAGCGTCGCACCTCAGAACCCTCCTTGACTCTGCCAAAAATAGACCCAAAAAACTATTCAATCTCATCAAGGCTCCTAACCGCTCTCCCCCAACCTCCAAGCTGGAGGATTCTACAAAGAAAGCAGCGGATATTCTTTGACGAAAAAGTGAAATCCCTTGTGGCTCAGGTCGCTCATCCTACCCCTCCAGAGGAGCGCAAATCCTTAGCCATCTGGCAGAACTTTGACCCCATCTCTGAAGATGCCCTCCTCAAGTGCATCCTCGAAACAAAGCCCTCCAACCATTCTCTTGACCCCATCACCAGTGCCATTGCCATTGACTTCTATTCCCATTCTCTTTCCTATTGGACCACTCTGGTCAATCTCTCCCTCTGTCAAGGCTCCCTTCCTGTCTCCTTCAAAACTGGGCAGGTCACCCCTCTGCTTAAAAAACCCACTGTTGATGCGAATGACCTCAACAACTTCCGTCCCATCACTAACCTACCCTTTCTTGCGAAGATCACAGAAAGATGTGTAGCAAAACAACTCTCTCGTCATATCAAGGACAATGATCTTCTTGACAATTGTCAGTCCGGCTTCATCCAAAACTGCAGCACTGAAACAGCCCTATTGCAAGTGGTTGATGACGCGCTGAGGATACTCAACTCTGGGGGTCCTGTCTTCTAATTCTCCTCGACCTTTCTGCAGCCTTTGACACTGTCAATCACGACACTCTCCTCAACACTCTGCAACAGAGAATGGGCATGGAGGGAACTGTGCTTAAATGGTTTGCTTCCTTCCTCTCTGATAGATCCCAAATGATCAAAATAGCGAACAGTCTTTCATCTCCTTTGGCAGTAGGTCAAGGTGTTCCTCAAGGCTCTATACTTGCACCCACATTGTTCAATCTCTACCTAGAACCAATGGGAAATCTAAGTAAATCCGGGATCCACTATCATCTCTACGCAGATGACACTCAAATCTACCTCAAGGTTGCCTCCACTCATGATCTCGACATCCTAAGCTCGACTCTCGACTCCATTCAAAACTGGATGTCAACTCATCAACTGATTCTGAATCCCTCCAAAACTGAATTCCTCCTGCTCTCTTCCTCACTTTCTCCTGCCCCGGTTCAATCATGGATGGATCAGATGACTCTACTTAACAATAAACCCATCATTGTCGACAGCGCAAAATCCCTTGGTGTCATACTCAACAACAAACTCAATCTAATCCCCCACATCAACTCCATTGCAAAATCTGCACGATACCAACTGCGCCTTCTTTGGGTAATTCGTCACTTTTTCCCTGAACAAGACCTTAAAACACTGGTGCAATCGCTGGTCCTCTCCAGACTGGACTACTGCAATTCTCCTCTTACTGGCCTCCCCAAATCCCACCTGTCACCCCTTAAATCTGTCCTCCACTCAGCAGCCCGTTTAATTTGTGGGGCCAAAAGAAGCGACCACATCACAACGTTGTTATCCACCCTTCGCTGGCTTCCAATCGAGGCTAGAGCTATCTACAAGACTGCCTGTATCACCCACAAAGCCTTGCACTCCTCCTCTCCCCGCTACCTGTCGAATAAACTGAAACTGTCTGGAGGCTTTAGACCATCTCGTAATGCAGAAAATCTACTGCTTGAACCCCCCACTTTCAAGAAGGAAAGATCGATAGCCCAATCCTTTTCAGGCAACGCAGTGAGAATCTGGAACTCACTTCCGCCTCAGCTCCGGACCACCTCCTCCTCCCAGGCCTTCAAAATGGACCTAAAAGTTCTCCTCCTCCAAAGACACCTCGAAATCTAATTCACGCCCTCTCTATCATCTGAAGGAAGACCTCCCATTATTGAAAATTCTATTGTCCATGACTATGGAAGTGCCTTCCCAGTGTGTTCTGGCAGTTTGAGTGTTTACCATTTATTGCAGTATTATCCTTGTACCTGTGTATGGTACCCTTTTGTAACTTGCACACGTCACTTTTCTCTTGTAATACACTGTATGCTACCTCTCACTTTTTGTTTGCTTTAGATACTTGCACAAGTGCCACCAATGCCTACGTAACGTTTGTTCTTGTGCTGGAGTGTCTGCCATTTATTGGAGTATTATACCTCTACTTGTACTTTGTACGCTTTTGTAACCTGCACACATATCACTTTTTCCTCCTGTAATGTACCGATTGCTACCTCATGTACTTTGGTTGCTCACTATTGTCACTTTTGATTCATGTAACTTGTTCACTTGTAATTTTTCTCCTTATGTATCATTACTGTTCCTTTTGTGAAGCGCTCTGACACCTTCGGGTAAAGTCCGCGCTATATAAAATCGCATAAATAAATAATTAAGCCATCTTACAGCAATCAGTTTACAAAGTAACATTGGTACACATTCCGAGATGGCTGCCACACTGCTGGGGTGCAGGAAGGGTAACTTGTGCTCCATTGCGCGTGTGCTCATTGTTCTTTGACATCTATTATTTGTTTTTGATTATTATTTTCAACCAGTTAGGAACGCACAGTACTGAAGGACATGGAAGGGAGTAATGATTTTAATGGGGGTACTGTGGTAATGGAGCCGACTGTACAACACAGCGACTGGCTTCAGAGGAGTTTGAAATAGAGAAGGCAAATGGAGTTTTACGCGTCCTTTTCCCCTGCTGTACAACACTGATGCTCAAGGGCTACTTTATAATTAGAGATTTCTAAGACTGTGGTGAAGTGTAATCCTGATCCTAGGAGCTCTTCCTAGCTGTGTGCCAGCAATGTGCTGCCATCATGTCAGGTTAGGCCCCGTTTCCCTCGTGTATGCAACTGCTGTGACGGAGGCGATGAACTTCCTCAAAGGAGTGAGCAAGGAGAGGACTCTGGGTGCACATTGAGTTGTGTACCTTGTGCTAGGCAAATGCTGTTGAGCCTAGACCACTGGTTAACGATTAGGGATAACCTGCTTTACCTATAGACAGCACAGGCCCTGTTCATGCCCAGCACAACTTTTCATGGGTGCGCCAGGCACAGGCTTTGACAGTGTGTAATATCACAGTTAATGCCCTCCCCTAGCGCAGATGTAAACTAGCACCCGCCCTGGAAGCTTGCTGGGGGTGTACGGCCATGTGAAAGCATCGGTCTGCCTTTCACTGTGCAGGTGGCAACTCGGCCAGCAGTGCCCAGCTCTGGTCTGCAGGCAGATGCCCGTGGATGCCGCGGTTGGCACCTTCTTCCCCATTACCTAGGACTCCTTTGGTGGGTGAGGGCGCACTGGCTAGATGGCACACAGTCACTGCACCTCCTGACAACTCTTTTGCCCACGTGTTTATTTATTTATTTTATTTATAAAGTTTTATATAGCGCGAACAAGATCCCGAAGGATATCAGAGCGCTTTACAATAATTTGGCAGAGAGGACAAAATTATATATACACAGCAATTGTGGAAAGAAAAAAAAAAGAAGAAAAAAAACAATTAAAAACAGTAAGCAATGGTACACATAAAAGGTATAATATTATGCAGACGATACGGTCCGTGACTGTTAGTTGTGCCATGGAGCTAGCAACAAAGAGACAGCCGCCTTATGAGTGCCACAACCCCTTATGGTAGGAATTTGCTCATTAAGAATCTTTTTGCTTCCAGTTTGAAAGCAGTCGTCGAGGCGAGTCTGCGTACATCCAGAGGAAGAGCGTTCCATATGTTAGGGGCAGCACCAGAGAAGGCTGGGTGACAAGTTCTCTTTTCATGCCTGTAATCTGGCACGAGCACAGAAGCAACCTGCTTCCTCATTGATGGGGTGACACCGCCTAGAGTTTGCACTGCTCTACCTGCGCGTGGGCTACAGAAGGGGTTCTCTTCTCTAGCATCGGTAGCTTCTGCAATACCAAATTGACCCGGTTATGTAAAGGCAAGCACCCCTGAGGCCCTTAGTCAAAGTGTCACAGGTGTATTTTAACATAGATGAATAGATCCACATTAAAATGTACAAATCACTGCATGTACAGCAAATATGTTTCATATTTTTTGTTTACAAATAGTTTGTTGCGTTTATTTTTCAAATTGGATTATATGTACGTAAAGTTAGTTAAGCTAATCGTGTGCACCATACGAAAACTATTCTTTTGCTACTTTTATTTCTGCCCATTAGATCTCTATAGTGCAGGGACGATTAGGTGGTAGTATCACCATATAAAATATAAATGACTAAAAAGCTGTACTCACCCCTCCGTTCACTTTTGTTTCCTACATCCTAAATGGACGTTAGAGTAACTCTCCGGCACTTACTTTGTGTTCTTGATGTAAGTATTGTTTTGTTGAAAGCATACCTTTCTTAGAAGAAGTACCATTCTATCATTGTGTGTTTTCTGAATTAATTATAACGTATAGCTAGCTATGATGCATCATTAACCCAGTGCTGTGGACACTGCGTGTCTCAGTCCTTTCAGTGTGTTGTGTTTTAGGGTGTGTGTCATAAAGATGTATGTAGTACCACAATAAACGAATAAATGATAAAGAATAACACGTCCTGCTCTTGCAGGCAGAACATTGATGGCTTATGGACTAAATAAGAGGCGTGAGATATAATGTGTCTGTATTCTATCTCTATCTCCGCCTTATCCATTCCCCGGGTTGTGGGTTAATATTCATGTTTTGAAGGCTGGAGTTGTGCCTACAAAGAATAGACTCCGAAATCAGTGAGTCAAACATTGCGCACCTTTTTGGAAAGCTTGTTGGGTTCGAGTGATGCCGGTGGTTATTCCTGTATGAAAGGCACCACCAACGGATATTTTTAGCATGTGGGCGTGCAGGAGGTGGAAATAGCACTCTCTACTTGTTTCCATATCTTTCTGAGGTTGTTAGGTTCTAAAACGATAACTTATCTTTTTTCAATGTTCCACATAGTTGTTCCCATTTTTGGAGCACTGATGCTGTTTGGTCTAGAGCACTGATAGCAAATTTCTTTTTTGAAGCTATCCTCAATCATAAATGTGGTTATGACCCTATGTTTTTACTTTATAGGGATACCCCCGCTTGTCGATCTGGGTAAATTAAAAATTTCAAAAAGTGTTAAGTTCTGAAGAAGGTGGTCAAAAATATTTGAGGTTCAGCGAAACGTGCATTGACCAAATTGTTGCAAACTCAGTTCACTACACACCAATGGAAGTCTAAAGAGGAATGGTCTCCATGGCATCAATGTACAATATTCGCTGTTCTGAGTTTTGGAGGATGAGAATATAGTGTGCATGTTAGAGTGTGTGAGTAAAGAGAAGCTTTGTTACCTTTGCAACTACTGAACTGCCCTGATGCATGCCTTCTGGTTAGCACTTTTCTTAAACATGCTGTAAGAGCTAGAAATTCGTTGAAATTCGTACGCACACTACTAGGCTCTGTAAATGTTTTAAAATGTTTAAAGAAGACCATTTTCTTGCTCAGCTTGATATGGTTCATGAATTATCTAGCCATGGAAGTTGCTGTTCTTTGCGGTGGCGTTGCCACTTTTCTGAAATTGTATTGTATGCTTTTAGTGATTTTAAAATAATGTATAGTTTTTTTTTACAGTGTTTTCAAGTCTTTTTCTTTTATGACCTATCATTGGTCGAATACAAATTATTTGACTGAGTAGGGTGATCTCTTTTTGGATTGTTGTGTATCATATTATAACGAATTTTCATTTGTTGTGTATCATATTATAACGAATTTTCATTTATTGTTATAGTATGGCAAATTCATGTACACATTTTAAGTGCTGTATATATATATATATATATATATATATTTTTTTTAAATTAATACACAGGTTTTGTTGTAATATGTAAAATTGATATAAAATAAATCATACTAAAGTAAATGAACAAGTGAAGAGTTTCTCTAGGCCCAGGGCTTTAAGTTGGGTAAAAAAAAACGGGGTGGGGGGAGGGAGTTTCTCAGAGGGGCGTGGCATGTGTAATTAAGGGCATGGCATAAAAACACCTCTAAAATCCTCTGCGTAGCATAATGTGTCGTCTGACTGGTATTTTACTGTTTCTGTCATTGCATCCAGATATATAATACAGCAAGTAACATTATACCTACAACAAGACAGGACTATTGGCTTGCCAATGGGTATTAGTTGCATAATAAGCAACAACTATGGCTTTGTTGCATAGCATTTGAAAATGCTTCAGTTCTGAAATGATGAGACTGTGAAAGAAGTATAAGAGTCTCTTCGAAGTTACATCCAAGGCAGTGAAGAGTGGCACTGCTGCAGAGTTAAGATTTTTTTTTTCACCCCGAGGGTGAGAGCAAAAATGGAGAGCCCGATAGGGACCCGTCTCAGCACCTGCTTTTTAGAACTGCTGGTGCTGAGCACTGGCAGGTCCCGGCCTACTTAAAGCCCTGTCTAGGCCTTTACACATGGGATTCAAGTCCTTTGATACATTTATATAGATTAAGCGGGAAGTGTTACTATTTATCATTGTTGTTTTTTCCCCCTTTCCCGAACCTGAAGGGATTCTTCTGGGGGTACTCTTTTGTTTCATGAGTTGCAATACCACAATATTCACCAACCATACCTGGAAGCCTGCAGCACGCACAGATATCAGCTAGCCTGCAGAAGAGCCACCACTGTCACCGACCCAGCAGAATCCAGCATCGGACTCCGCTCCCCAACAGACCAGTCTGGGGGCTTTTTGCAGTGGGGGTTGTCACCCTGACTCTCTGCTCCTCCACCTGGGAGGAGACAGAGAGCCAGGATGATCCCCAGCCCTCCTCCCCACATTGTGGGGGCTCGTTGAACCTGCACAAGAGAAGAAATATTAGAATATTTCATAACATTGCAGTGCACGATTCACAGATATAGAACGATTCTTCAATGTGTTTTGTTATTAAGCCAGTCGGTCAGTTACTAAGGAATGAATGTTAGAATTCTACGATTACGAATCCGACCATGCAAACAAACATTTGTATGTACTCCAGTAGCTTTACAATTTGTTTTGTCACAAAATTACACGAGAACTCTCATGTATAGCATTTACACATTCACAAATGTAAGTGATTGTGCTAATATGAATTTGTTAATGTTGGGCAAGCATGCATTTACACATTCTGTTTTCTCTATAGCGTGGGAAAACTTTTCTTCTATGTTCAGAAACTCTGCACTAAAACCCCACACATTTGGAGGTGTTTCTCCCCATTCCCACTGTGGATGGGGATTTAATCCCTGCCCTTGACACATCCACATCTCCAACAGTGTCCCGGTTGATTAGCGATTAAAATGTGTTAGTGCCTATTGAATGGTTGAGCTTATCCCACATATTATTTACATGCCATTACAAGACACAAGTGTAATATTACATGTGAGTAAATTAATTAAGGAGTATTAATTCATGTTTTGTGAATACATTTTTTTTTACATTTGTATTCCTAAAGCATGTCTTATACACACGTGCTAAACTAAGGTGCACAAATGGCTATGCAATTTGGACCCTAGGCACGTTTTTAAACAATACAGTTTGTTTTACAAAAGCGTTTGCAGATTTTGAATGAAGTTATCTCAACTCCGTTTACTTTTTTAATGTTGGGAGTAATATAACAAGTACTCTTTGTAAACCTGTTGTAATGATTGTACTTTCTTTGAAAAGAAAACACTAATAGAGTCAGTGAATCCTAAGGCATTTTTGGGCCATCTACTGCTTCTTTTGTTTGGGTATCTAATACACTCGTGTGGTTTTAATTCCAGTTGATTCCGCTGAAACTTGGAACTTGGTTATTGGTGTCTAATAGTGTATTTTAGTTTCAACAACGTTTGTCTTTCACTTAATTTATAATGTTAGCAGTTGTCATTGAAACAATGAACACGTTTAAAAAGTAGACTTTTTGTAACAAGACAGTTCAAGACTAGCTTGAGTCGATGTTTAAATTTCGAATTAAAAGTTCCACACGGTGGCAACATTGTATAAGGGACGAATACTGCGTATTCCGCTCTACTGTGAAATATCAGCAAAAAACGTTTTGAAGGACTTCAACTATAAGATAAACACCAACAATTTTGCTAGTTCGACAACACTAAAACAGAGACACAAACCTCCCACCATTACAGAATTAAGTGTTGAAATAGAAATCGTGGCCATGTCGAAATTGTAAGAGAACAAATAAGAAAATACCCAGTTCTTCCTACGTCAGGCTCTGGAGTTTATACTATTTGCACTATTGCCACTTCAACAGTCGAAGTACTGCTTAGTAAGAGCGCCCCTCACACTTGACGATTTAATCAGCAATGTGCTCGTTACATTAGAAGTGGTCTTGAAGTACATTTTCTGCAGCTGAAATATAAGATGTCATGTGCCTTTTTTTGGTGATTAAATGCAAAAGAGAAACAACGTTTTGATTTGTGGGTGCACAAAAGTGGGCCGGTGTTGTGTAGGAGTGGGCACGGGACAAAATAAAAAATGAATTAATTTTGGTTTAAAAAACTTCCCTGCAGCCGCCCGCGTCTTGCTGTTCGGCTCCTTTCCTCGCAGGCACAGGCTCCAAGCCTCCCCCGCGGCCAATCCTGATACTGTTCTCATGATTGAAAAAGCAGCATCAGGATTGACCTGAGCGCTCTGAATTTGCACTCCCAGGAAGACTGGGAGCCTTTGCCAGCTGTCTCCAACCCAGCAACGCAGCTGGGTTGGAGAAAACTTTAGTACGCATGACGGTTTGACCAGCCTGAGACAGCCAGGCAAACCGTCATGCCCACTGACAACAGTGCACTACCACTTCCCATGTGCATGTCATCCCCCAAGACTCGGCAGGAAAGGAAAAATAAAACGATAACAAAACGTGTTTATTATCGTTTAATTTTTCCTTTTCTGCTGTTTTGAGGTGGGGAGCAACGCTCCTTCGCCATAGTGGGAGTTTCTTAGAGTTAATGCCTGAACTTTCAACCGAACAAGTAAAAAAAAGTAAGCAGGGAGTGACTGTGTTTCCTACTTGTTCTTTCTAAAGTTCGTGAATTAAATTTTCAGTTTTAAAGTTGTGTGTGTGGTGCTAAGCATCCCAGTTGTGCACGGGCGCTAGGAGGGAAAGAGATGGCTCTCTCCCTTTTTTAGGTCGGGCCCAGCGGCAGCGCGCATGCACTGCTCGTTCTGCAAGGCATGCAGTAATTAAGTATGCTTTGGAAGACTTGCCTTCTCTCCGCCCATATATTTGATTGGCTGGTGTCATTGTCCTTGGTAAATGCTGGCTTCTGATTGATAATGAGGATTGTTAGTCCCACCTTGTTACCGCCCTCTCCCCATTTGTTACCTCCCATGAGGACTGGATCTTTTACTTGTGGTGTTACACGGTTTCCTTCATAAGTCGGTAAGCATTATTTTTTTAGGTCGAGCCTAGCGTTGCAGCGCATGCGCTGTCGCTTTGTGAGGCATGCAGTATTCAGTATAGTGTGGAAGCTCCTCCCACTCTTCACCCATCTTTTTCATTGGCTTAGGCCCTAAATGCTTTCTTCCGATTGGTTTTAGGCTTGTTAGTCCCTCCTCATGAGGACCATGTCTTCATTTGTATCCTTCCAAGGCTACTGGCCAATTTACTTCGAGTGGATCTTTTACTTGTGGTGTTACACGGTTTCCTTCATAAGTCGGTAAGCATTATTTTTTTTGGTCGAGCCTAGCGTTGCAGCGCATGCGCTGTCGCTTTGTGAGGCATGCAGTATTCAGTGTAGTGTGGAAGCTCCTCCCACTCTTCACCCATCTTTTTCATTGGCTTAGGCCCTAAATGCTTTCTTCAGATTGGTTTTAGGCTTGTTAGTCCCTCCTCATGAAGACCATGTCTTCATTTGTATCCTTCCAAGGCTACTGGCCAATTTACTTCGAGTGTTGCACTGTAACTATTTTCCTCCCATGCCTTCTCCCCCAATGCCCTCCTCCCGCAGTCCGTGCGTTCTCGCCCCACCACTCTCATTGTTCATGCCTTCTTTCTCCCTGCCCTCCGCCCGCACTCCCGTTTTCAAAGCAATAGATCTCGCGTAAATGTGAGTCCTATTTCATTGCAAATGCTTGTTTTTGGTAGACACTGGGAGATTTAGTGATTTGTCCTAGCCGTAAGTAGTGAAATTTTTTTATCGCGAACCAACAATGCTGACCACTAGACCTTCCCATGGCACTGATCCTGTAGGTGAAGCACAACTTTTAAAGATGACCACCACTTTATTGACAGAACATGGCGCATCTGCTGTGGTCCGTGTGCTGGACATCAAATGGTAAGGCACAATCAGGCCAAGTTTCCTGCCAGGGGAGAGTAAGGACGCTTTGCTTGAGCTGACGATGGCCGCGGTGAAGTACACGGTTGGAGGTAGTATAGCCAACTTAGTCCTTCTTTTGTGTCGACGGAGTTCTCCTTATTACCCAGATTCCTTCCTCTCCGCTTTAAGGCAGGGCTGTCGCAAGGCGGCGGCCTGGCTGCTGTGCAACACTTCCGGTATGTGCGCGAAGGCAACCGTGAACGGTGGAGGTGTTGTTCTGTGGCCCTGGATCGGCCTGAAGCCAAGGGGTACAAGGGCTACGGATGGACCATTAGCGCCCGAAGGTGAGCCAGCTCGGAGGCTTTTCACGTCCCGGGCTTTGTGTGGGGAGAACGGATAGGTCTGCAATAAGCACCTTGAACCTGGACAGAGCCCTAGGCTACCCCGAGGCTGTCAGGGCCTCACGGGCATCTCTCTTTTCCTGGCCGGCTTTCTGGACAGACTGGCTTTGGTCTCCTTGTCTAGGACTGGACAGAGCCCGCCCCCCTCACCTAACTGCTGGTTGCCAGTCAACCAGCAGGTTCGCTCTCTTTGCCTGGGGCTCTGAACAAAAGTATTTTCATCTCCCTGCCTTGTTTGTATGGGACCTTGGCTCCCGCAATATCTGTGACTGGAGTGTCCCCCTGCAGCCCGTAGACGTGTCACCCCACCTACCCTGATGTTCCTGCATAATAATATTTGATTGCCCTGTTAGCAAGAAGTCCCTTTGTCCATCTTCGGATCTAAGCAGAACCCACTGCCCCAGAGCACTGTCGTTCTATGACTCTGTGCAAACAGTCTCTTGCCTGCAAGGGTAGCCCACCACTTCTCTGGGCCTGGGCAGAGTCCTAGATCCAAAAGCAGCCCGTATACACTACATTTCTCTAACTAGGACTTGGTGCATAATAGTCTCCCCTTTGCAAGCTACCCTTTTACCACTTCTGCAAAGCCCCCACATAAAACACTCGATCTTCCACTGCCTTGTACTCTGTCATTGTCTGGTTTGCAAGGGCAACTCCATTGGGTATCATCTATCCCACCCCGGCCCCCTTGGTCTAAGACTTCTGCTCAGGTGCTCTCAATAGGCAGCCTTGTCATGGCTTTTCGATATAATATACGTTTGATCATCTCTGTAAAGTGCATCCACTGGTGTCTGCAAATATTGGCTCAGATACTTCTGTTAGCACTCAACCTGCACCTTTCTGTAGATCAGCCCAGTTTGACCCTTTTGGCAAACCACTCCAGCCTGGGCTATTCTGCCACCCACTCCCATTATTAATCTCCCACCCAAACACAGAATTGTTATCCTAACCTCTTCGTCAACCCTCCCTCATCTCAGGCTTGAGCACTTTGCACAGCTCTTGCAGCCTGGATTTCTTTGTTGGCCCACTATAGAAAATCCATTGTTGCTGGTTCTCTGCAAACACCCCAGTAACTGCTACCCGCTATGGTGTTCGGTGTATCTCGCATTGTTGACAGTATAGATTTTCTTTTCCTTGCCCCTCCAGCACCTTTCCCCTCACCACAAGTTAGATCAGTCTTTCAGCACATCACCTCTTTGCCTGGACTTGAAGGATTACCTCTCAAGTGAAGGGGTATGGTACTGTAAATATGTGCTTAAACTCAGAATGAATCTGTGACTAATTTTCTCAAATCGTCTACCTCAACTCTCTATGTACTTCACTCCAGCAACCTCTCCATTGCATGGTGTTGTGCAGACCTTTAGGTTTATAATCTAGGCCCACAACAGGCACCAATCCATTATCCTCAACTGTCTGGACCTCTGTGACTCATGTGATACAACTAGCGTAATGTTGACAACTATATCCCTCATGATCTGGTTTCTACATCAGACAGACCAGCTGAATTAATTCAATAGGCACCGCCCAGGGTTCAGTTTTTGGAGTCTTTTTTTCCTTAAAACCTTTCTTGGGCACATTATCTTAAACTTTTTAGGTCGAGCATTCAAGATCTCTTGTATATACTTTAGTATAAATACTTTAGTATATACTTATATGTGTATGTACTTTGTGGGTTCTGGAGATCAGCCCTGGGACTTGTCTGCTTCCGCTTAGGGACTTTTTTTATCTGTCCAACTGCCTCTATTAAACTGTCTTGATAGAAAATGATCAGCAGAGATCAGTAAAATACCAGAATTACTTTCTGCTCAGGGACTTTCTTTTTAAAAAAAAAATGTTGGCAACTACCTCTATTTAAATTTCTTGATAGAAAACGACCAACAGAGGTTAGTAAAATACCAGAATCACTTTAGCATTCTGTAGATTCCAGTCCATGGAAATTGTCTTCCACAAGCCCCCGTAGACAATAATATTTTTTTCAAATGTTGTATTTTCAGTGATATGACCACTGAAGGCCCTGCTTTTATATTAAAAACAGAGCTTTGGACCATATCATTTCCCACTGAAAGGCAATAATCTCTCCATGTGTTCCCATACCTGGTGTGTCATGCAGTTTGGTGCTTACTTTCCCTCTATGTTAAAGAACAGTAGATGTTTCAGCGCCCAGGCTAATGTGCTGTATAGCTAAATACATATAAGGTCCCAAAGGCGATACCTAATGCATTGCAAATGATTGTTTTTATTTGCAGCGCGGTACGCTTTCACTTTAGCGGCCACGCTTGTTTATTTAATTAATTTGCCACAAGGGCCAAAAGGGAGCGCTTCTACTCACTAATCTAACAAGTCTTTGCAATGCAATTGGTCTCGCATTTACGCCTGAGTTTGAGCTATTGACATTGCAAATAACAAAGCCATTTATTTTTGTTTTCGCTTTAAAACATAAATAAAAGGCATTGCCATTTACAATGCCAACAGCTTAAACTCGTGTAAATGCGAGACCTATTGCATTGCAAATGCTTGTTTTTTTTTAAAGTAAATACACCTACTCAAACACAAGAAAACAGGCGTTAGGCTCCGTGTAAAGCACTCATGCCCACTGCAGTACAAGGTCAGAGTCGATTCAGTCTCACTCTTTAAAAAATTCTTAAAAAAAAAAAATACATACGATATTAGATTACGTTATCCGATCTAGCAGTTCTGGCCACATCATGTACTGCAAACAGTCTTTCTTTACCTATATTTACCAAAAAACTCTCTAAGCAAATTAGCGACAAAACACTTTTTTAAAACCATATGCATAGCGTTTTTAAACATACTAATAAGCACGTGAACCTGTCTTGTCCGATGGCTCATTGCAAACGCTGCAACCCGTGTGCTACCTTTGCAGAAAGGTATCATGGTTTTCTGGGATTTTGCAGTATCGCTTCGTCAAGTACAGCATGACATAATTAAACACTCCCAGTACAATTCATTGTTAAGAAATTAGATGAATAGCGCGCAGCAGTAGATGAATACATCAGTACTCACTTCTGTACTTCGTTCCCCTCTCGCTTCTGCTGCAGTAAACACGCGGAGAACAGCTGCCCCGTCCTATTTATACTGTGCTTGTTTTTCAGAGTCGAGTGGGAGACAAAGTTCAGCAGTTTTATTTGGCATGACCTTGCAAGCGAAGCACTTACTTTATCTTTAGTAGACAGCTTATAAAAAAAACGTTGTTACCTATTTATGCAGGTTTTAAACTGACTGGAACAGTTAACGCGTTACCAAACACAAAAATAGTTGAATTCGTAGGAATGTTCCGCCCCTGTTGTCACCCGTTCTGCAGCAGTTATTGGTACAGCCCGGTAGGGGAAGGGAGGTCCTCGCATTCTTAAGTTGTTCACGTGAACTTGGAAGCCTGATTGCTGTGTTAGGCTTTTCTCTTGTTTCGTTTATCTCTTGTTTGATTCACAGCTGAGACGTGCCTTTGTTTGTCTTATCTTGGAGTTAAAAGCTCTGACTGGCATTGCCAATACTGCAGTAAAACAGAAGTTATTTTTGATAGCATTTGCTAAACTGTATTAGAAGAGCAAAAACTTAAAACTGCAGATTCCAAACTCTGGGACTTTTAAACGTTCTCGTCAGCATTGGATCCAACCATAATCAGATAATCGCTCATGACTAAAGTTAAACCTAACAGTGTTATATAATCCTGCGAGCCTTCTAACTAAAACGATACTTGGTGCATCAAACCAACATTGTTTTAATGCTGCTCCCTCAACATTATTCCCCTGGTTCTGCTTCTTTGTGTCAGCGAGCCACAGTCAAGACAACTGGGTTATGAGGCTCTTCAATAAGGGTTATAGGTTTAGGCCTAGGTTTACTAAGACTCTGGCAATGCTGCTTTGCAGGAAAAAAAGTTGTGCCCTTTTTTGCTTCATGGATGTGCCATATTTTCAATACGGCACATCACGACACAAGCTCGATGCATCGCAGATACAAAGGGGCGTATTTACAGCAAACTGACGCATTGCTGCGTTAAAGCAGCGATGCGCTGGTTTCCTTGCGCCTGCGAGCGAAACCCTTTCACCACCATGGATGCGCCTTACAGCGTACCATGGTGTGGGGATTGACAGATGCTTCAGAAATTCTGATGTATCTGCACAAAACCCATGCATTGCTGGAGATGTGTCGTAAGCCTGACGCAACTCCAGCAATGCATGGGGGAGGCCTATTCTTATTGCACTTCTTCACTCCTTACAAGGTTTTGATGCAGTGGCGTCCTAGAAGTAGCGCAGTAAAATCTTGTAGATTTCACTGCATCACTTCTACGAGGCTTTCTGGCGTGTGAATGCCCATCATGCATACATTATACCTGACGCCAGTATAATGTAGCGCAGGGGTTTACAAGGTGACACATCTGTCTGGATGCGTCACTTTGGACATAGGTGCAACCTGGAGCATTGTTTATGCTGCCACTGCGTCACAAAAAGTGCTGCAACTGCAGCGCAAAATTGTTGCAAGGGGTTTGTAAAGAAGCCACAAAGTTGTTGTAGTGGTGCAATGCGCCGCAACGCACCTCATGCTCATGTGCCGTAAAGCAGAGTTGCAAAACGTAAGGCAGATTTGTGTGATGCAAGAAGGAATTGTGTTGCACATCTGCACAAAATGGGACACAGTTTCATGTATTGTTTACCCACTTTTAAATAGCCAACAATAATTCTGCTGCAAGCCAGGAAGGTTCTAGCAAGGATAGAGGTGCTGTCGTGGAGGATGGCAGAAAAAGAAACTCAGCTTTACAGAAGAGGTAAGACCGAATTTGATTTCAGAGGTGACAAAAAAAAATATTTCTTTGTCACCTGCAAATTACCCTTTTCTAAGAAGATTGCTTTGTGGCAAGCAATAGCGAACATAATTAATAGTGTAGCACCAACAAACAGGACTGTAATTGAGTGCAAAAAAGGTGGCATGACAATGGTGGCTCCTCCACTTCTTTCAAGCAGTGGAAAGGAAATTAAATATAAAATGATAACTTTAAGTTATCATTTTATGTTTTCTTTGCGGGCGGGCAGGTGGGCGGGGCTGCTCTGCTCATGGAGAAGGGGAGGAGTGGTTTGCTCACTCCTAAGTGAGCAATGACTGTTTGGTCGGCCCTTTCTGGCCACCCAACCAGTCTTGAGCACTTTCTCCGTTCTCCATCCAGGCTGCTTTGCAGCCTGCATGGAGAACAAGCCCAGACCCCCCTTCCCTGGTTGAGCGTCAAACCAGGACACTCAAAACCAATCACAACGCTGCAATGCAGCATTGCGGTTGGTCAGGGGCGCCTGTGTGCCTACCAATCACAATGCTGCATTGCAGCATTGTGATTGGTCAGGGAAGCCTGGCTGTTCCTGGCTTCCTTTCCCACGAGGAAAGCAGGAGCAGGGACGCAGAACCCGGCGGCAAGGTAAGTGTGTAATTTTTTATTCTTTTACGTTGTTAAACCTCCTGCTTCCCCCACGCCTGGCCCACTCCTGCCCTGCCCCACTACCCACGAGTCATGCCAGCCGCCACTGTGGCATGATTTACTATAAGTGCAGCACTGAGGAGAAACTGGGCAAGAATCTGAAAGTTGCAAAGACTGAGGAGGAGGACTAGAACTCTGGGCGGAATTGATCCCCAAGGAGGAGATGATGGCATCACTCATTTCAACCAAGTTGGTTGCTGGAGTCGAGCGTACTAACACTGCTATATTTCAGTGAAAAGGGAGAAAGAAGCAGAGATTCATTCAGCTTCCAATGATTTGTAATTTTAAATTCAAAGAAGATTTTAAGGCAGGAGAACTACAGCAGTGCTGGCAGAGATGATCTACACAAAGGAATATATTTTCTTCCTGCACCTCACAGAAAACATGGCCCCTTTGTTTTACGTTTTTGGCCAAGTTTGTGCTTACATAACGAAGAGTGGTAAGTGAGATTACTTACCTCACTCATGCTTGTAGAGCTCTGAAACTTCAGACCTCGTCCTAATTGGTGCTGATGTAGACCACACGACCTGTAGGGGCCACCCTGGGACGAAACATGTTGACCGCCCAGTAGGTGTTGTGGATCACTAACTCACCCACTTCAACACCGCCATCTTTTTTAACCTTATCATTTTTCTGTTCAATAAATCACCATTCACAGGAAAATACATATTTTAACCTCTGTTCACGACTGTCGCTACCTAGCCAGTCTCCCTCCAGGTGAAGGACAGTAGGTCACTTGGAGAACGGAACACTCAAGTGATATGCCCTATGATGATACCATCCACCTAACCACATTGGCGGAGAATCAAGATATACCGCACAGAGTGGTTCTGTGGTTGAGGGTCTCCAATACAATCCTGTGAGACACTGGTTTACTGACACGTGATTCATTCTTCTTTGATCTTAAAATGACAGACACTGATAACCTGGAGACATCACCCAGTGTAAGTGTTAAATAAAACCTTGTTGCATTATAATCATGCTTTTACTGCCTACAGGCACTTGGATGTTTTTCCTCTCACCATAATATGTTTTTTCCTTTACAGTTTCAATATTTCTTTGGATAACTTTGGAATTTGTCAAATGTATGCCATTACATAGATATGTATTGACTACAGTATGTTATCATTCCAAGCAACAATGCAATCTTTTATGACATGATAATAATATTTCAAGGATATGAATTACAATGTTTTATTGGTTACTATCGAGGAAGGTTTGCTTGATTACAGAATAAATCATAATTTATTAAATTTTCACTTTCGTCAAGTTATTATCGTTATCCTTTCTGGCAAGAGGTATTTGAATGTACATATAGCATTCCCTACACTGGTTGTTTATTGTATTTGTCATAATTTCTTACTCATGAGTCCTGCTGTTACTAGGCTAAAGTGTACATTTCAAAAGGTACATATTCTAAATTGGGTGTGTGATATATGGATGTATGACGTTATAACGCATACTTTTACTCCGCAGACCATTACAACGCGACTTTTACTTCGCATACCGTTACAACGCATAGCGCCTTGGGGCGCTGGATAGTGGTAAGTATAATTTACTATTCAAACTCCAGTCCCCGTGGACCCTAGGGAAGGTGTTGGATAGTAAATTATACTTATTCCCTATCCTAGAGCGCCCCCCAGCGCAATGCGTTGTAATGGTATGCGGAGTAATGGTCGCGTTGTAATGGTAGTGCGGAGTAAAAGATCCGTTGTAACGGGTGTATACCGTGATATATTTATGTTCTTGTAGCGAGTAAACTTGAGGAGGCAAATCATTATTTAAAGAGTGCTCCTTTGGTTATTGTTGAGTGATTAAGATTAAAGGATTTGTTAAACTTTGTAGCTGTGTTATGTATTTTAAATAATGTCTTTACATATTGTCCTTATCGGATTCTTTCTATTTCATTTTTATAAATGTATGTCAGTACCTCATAAACATATACATTAGAGGGCAAGGAGCATGTTCTTTGTTCTGACTCTATTAGTTCTGCATGCATCTTGTCAGGCAATGTTACTGTTTTCATGTGATATTTTTTTTATTAATATAGTACTTGTTTTCCTAAGCCTCAACCCTTAGCTTTATTTGATGATTGTTTTATATACATTCACTTGACTTGACATAGATTTGTACCTTTTATTGTTAACCATTGATGTGTACGTAAATTAAATATGTTCTTTGTGCTGCAACGCCGCACCATCATTTTGTATGTATTCATCTTTGAGTCAAGGAGTAAGTTATACATCATCATAGGTAATAAAATATCAAATGTAGCTTGTTCTTAACTCTTTCTACCTTGCACATGTAGGTTATTAAATCCAGATAAGTGGTCCAACACTGTGGATCAAGATACGTTGTTAC
This sequence comes from Lissotriton helveticus, assembly GCF_964261635.1. Lineage (NCBI taxonomy): Eukaryota > Metazoa > Chordata > Amphibia > Caudata > Salamandridae > Lissotriton > Lissotriton helveticus. Next base: position 396,367,577 of record NC_136059.1, read on the forward strand.
CCTGTGTTATATCACCTGTAAGCAGCAGAAATGCCCTATTGAAAAAAATATTGCAGTCTGTTCTTTCCATGTGCTGTTCAACTTTATGCTGCCTGAGACATAGAGCAAAGGTGTGCTATTGACTCAATTTTAAGGACTGGAAGTTCTCCCTTAATAAAATGAAATGTGATGCTTATATAGCGCAACTGCCAGTCCTAACGGAATTTCCTGCCGCTGTAAAAATCAGAGATCAGCTGTATTAGATTATAACGTAGATTAATGCTAGGCAGCTGGCAACAGATGTTTCAAAGATCTATCTCTTTTGAGCCTTTCTTAACTGATCTTCTTGTTCCTTTATTCTAAGTACCTTTGGCATGCAATTCCAGGCCTATGCCCCTAGTACCGTAGCCAATTTCCCTTCTCTAGTTATCAAATTGAAGCCAGGCGGCTTGAGCAGGTTTGCAGCATTAGATCTGAGTGTCCTCACTGTAGTGTATGGTTTGACTCTTGTTGAAAGGTATACAGACCCAACCGGCGGATTGCTCTGAAGGTCGTCAACAGTAGTTTAAACAAAATTCTTTTATGTACTGGGAGCCAGTGAAGGGTCCTCAGGGCGGCAGAGGCAGACGCTCTACAAGGAAGCCCAGGGACCAATCTGGCTGCTGCATGCTGTACTACCTGCAGTGTCCTCAGGGTAGCTTTGTTAATCCCTGCAAGAAGGCTAGTACAGTAGTCCAGCCGTGATAGTATAAGAGCCACTGCCACTGTTTTAATAGCAGCAAGCGGGATCAGATGAAATCATTTTTTCAGAGTTTTAATAAGGTCAAAACAAGTACCTGTTAACATGGGTTTTGAAAGAGAGAGAGGAGTCAAACCATACTTCCAGATTTTTTGCAACCTCCACCGTTGATGGGGGGACACAGTATCATCCGGCCACCAATCCTTTGGTTGGGAAGGATTGTTTTTTCCAATCGGTAGGATTTCCGTCTTATCAGTATTACAGCAGAGAAGGTTATCTTTCATCCATTTGATGATGCCGTAAAACAAGCTTTAAGATTTTCCTCGGCTTCCGTGGAGTTCTTTTCCAATGACAGGATCAGCTGAGTATCATCAGCGTAAGATGTAATTTCGATCCCAAAAGCCGAGATCAGCGAGATAAGTGGGGCCATATATATATTAAATAGAAGTGGACTAAGAGAAGCCCCTGTGGGACACCCGTGGTGACGGTACGTTCCGATGAGAGAAAGGATCCTAAAGAGACAACCTGCTTCCTATTTGACAGATAGGATGTAATCCATGCCAATGCAGAGTCAGAAATGCCACAGGATCTCAATTTCAGCCACGGCCCGTGAAGGGAGTTTCGGCATTTTGCGATGCAGGGCGCGCTACAAAATTCGTTTTATTAATTTAATTGTTTACTTACCTTCAATTATCCATACTCCAGTTTTTAGAACCCCCCACCCTGCCCCTCCCCCACCCGCGCCTCCGCTCCACCGAAACTCCCTCCACGGGCCGTGGCTGCTCAATTTGGCTAGCACCAAAAATACATGTTGATATTATTGGTGTTATAACCACAGTTAGCAATTTATGCTTTTATTTTCATGTAAATCCTTAAAATTCCATGGAGCAGATTTATGAAGGCCTTGCGCCGCCGGTGCGTCACTTTTTCCCATGTTAAAAATGACGCATCGGCGGCGCAAGGCCTTCATAAATCTGCCCCAATATCTCCAGTTCTATTGATTGAATTTTTGTCATTTAAAATTTGACTATTTTTCTATACTGATGTGGACTTTTTCTTGTGTTATGTTGTCCATGTATTACTGTTTGAAGAAGTGCTGCATACATACTTTACACATTGCCTCTGAGTTAAGCCTGACTGCTCTGTGCCAAGCTACTCGAGTGTTGAGCATGTTAAGTTACGTTTTTTGCTAGTGACTTTACCCTGAGAAGAATTTTGGTTGCTGTTTGAGAATGGTTATGCCCCCTCTCCCAGTAACCCAATTTCTTACACTGGTGGCAGCAATGGGATTTGGACCTTTGTAGTACACTTTCATCCCACATAAATAATGTAAGACTAATGAGAGTTTTGAAATTCTCCTTAATTGGCTACTTTTGCTTTTCTAAATCTACCTTCATTCCTATTACTGGACTGTCTGAAACCATACCTGCAGTAATGATGTTTGAGCTGGACTACTTGGAAAGCTACACTGTGGCTTAACCAGTTCTGAAAAGAAAGGGGACTAGCAATGAAGAAGGGCACGAAAATGTTTGAGCTGCAGATAGCTCTAAGTGCCTGTACAAAGGTCACCAGTTCACAACAGCGACAGGGGAACAGGATGATCTGGACATCAGCCCTGAAATGCAGCCTTCAGTGGAGCAGAATGACCTCTCTCCTGAATTGGAGCTCCCTGCCAAAGCAAGAAGCAGTGTATCCTCAAATGGCCTGACCTCAAAGGAGCTGACGGACAGGAAGGCAGAGAGGGCGTTTAAGCTGCACAAGGCCAAATTAAAAATGGAGAAGATACTGGAACTTCAGGGAAAGAAACTCAGGATGCAGGATAAACTTCTTTGGAGCGGCTGGCTCATGAAAGAAGCCTTAAAGAGCTGGAACTGAAAGCAAAGTTCAGCAGAGAATTGAGTTCAAAGCACTCTGCTTGGTGCATAAAGCACGGTATGGGAGTGGCTCAGAAGACTGTCAGAATAGGTTTAGGCTCTATACACCCTCGTGAGACCTACGCTCGGCCAATCTTGGCCTGATTTGTGTTCCTAGGTACAGTTGAACCAGATTGGGGGGGGGTTGGTTGTCTATTTTTCTGCTGTGCGGCCCAAATTTCAGCCGAACCTTTCATCGTTCAGGAAAATCTTACAATCCTGGCTGTTTAATGCCGGGTAGCTGTTAGCCTATCTTCCTGCTCTGCTTCACTTACACACTACAGCGCCAAGACGCCTCGGCATTCGAGCGCTTTATAAGCATTTTATAACATAACATAACATAACAAAGTAGGCAGATTCCAGCAGCAATGTCATAGGTGTTTGAAGGGAATAAAAAGGTCCACATACCTAAAAACCTAATTCTCAGTTATGTGGTGGCAGATAAAATTGATAAATTATTTTTCAGCTTATGATGTCACCCTGAGAGTATGCAAAATCCCAGAGGAGCACTAGGAGGGTGATCTGTGTAAGCATATTCCTCCAGTGGGGAGGGACAATCTTCCGACCCTAGAAGTAGAGGGCCAACATAGGTACACCCCCATGAATGAAAGCCATCCTGCTAGGTAAATTTGGGCTGACCTCAGAAAAGAATCACCAGAGGTTCAGGCGAAACAACAAGCTCCCAAATCAGTTCAGGTGGATTTCTTGGACTACTCCAGCAAGGCACTGAAGGGCTAGAGTTGAGGGGCAGCAAGGTAAATGATTATAATGGACTGTAGACCTTGATTCTCAGGGAGCACATGCTCAATCTTTTATTTACAGAGTTGCGCCAGCACCTAGTGGACAGCAAACTGACCGATTACAAGAAGCTTGCTGAGGAGGACAACAAATGGGTCAGCACCAGAGTGTCAAAAACAGGCATCTGGGGGGCTCTCAAAAGGGCAGTCAGGAGTCTCACCAGAAGAAAGAAGGGGTAGAAAAACATAAAAGTAAGAATTTCTCAACAGGCGCCCAAAATAATTCCCAAGGAAACAGTGGTAACCAGTCACAGTCTGAACCTAAGAAGAAGGGATTCTTTAAAAAAAAACAGATGGGGAAATGTGTCCCCCAATGTACTGAGTGTTACAAATATGGGCACTCCAAGGAAGACTCCAAATGTCCCAGGAAGGCAGAGCCCCCGCTGGTGGGCAGACATCTGAGTTGGCGAGTGTACAGCTTGGGGAGGAGGAAGTCCCAGTTAACTTTGAGGACAAGACAGAAGTGACCCTATTGTTCCTGCAGGATAATGAGACAGCGCCGAAAGCCCAAATGCCTGCAAATACCTCTAAGTATAGGCAGTGGGACACCGTCAATGTGTAACGGGTGGATGCTCTTTAGTGAAGGCAGAGCTTTATTTGCCCACATTGCTATGTTAGCTTAGGTTTATTAGAAGTTTAAACGCCATTTTACCTTTTTGCTGCTTTTGCACACGACACTATATGTAACTGTGTTGTAAGTTAGGCTGCGTGAATTGCTTCACATGAGAAGGGCATGTTTTCAACGTCCCTAGACTTACAGCTCGACCTTAGTCTGCACAGTGAGTGCTGAAGCCTCTAAGGTTATCAAAACAATGTTAGGTGTTGTTCGGGCTGATCGGCTCATGCGCTAGACATAACATGCACACAGCTGCGGCTAGCTAAAATTCTGGCGTCTTTAATATCACACTGCATGCATGAATTAGACACTCTGAAGAATGCCTGTTTCCAGAGAGATAGAGAGCTATTGCAGATCCTGATGTGATTCACTTCTGCTGATCTTGGAGGTCTGGGGTTCCCCATTCAAGCCTAAGAGACCTTCTATGTTTTATAAAACATAGTTCCTAGCTAGGGAGGGTGGCATACAAGGTGCTATATAACCTGTTCCCACCATCATTATAATATGATTTCTCCTTTTGTGTTTTATGGAATTGTAACAATGCTGATCGTATTATTTCTAATCATATGGCTGCTTATGCTCGCAATAATACTGCATCTTAGAGCACGTTGTTAAAATAAATATTTTAAACTTTATTGTGTCTCTTTCATTACCAATGTTGTGGACTGGTATGAGAATATAACAAAAGAATGTTCTTGATTCCCACCATTCCTGAGAGTAACCTAAGTCACATGTTCTGGGTCATCTAATCATTGGTACCTTTGCTATAGGACGAAGAGCTAATGTGACACTGATGCTAGTCGGTTAGGGGTTCTAGGTACTGAGGTGAGTTTTTTGGTCCACCACAATTCACTGATGCCCTGGGTCTCTGTGCACAGATCTGTGTATGAGCAGAATCCCTGCAACATCACGCACCTAACTTAGTGGTCTTATTTTTGAGACACTCGAGTAGTGCTTATAACAGTCCACGACACCCTCACTATTGTTTCCGGTTGATATTGGTGACGGTTTAACCTACCTATAGTTACATAGGTTCTTTCAAGTTTGATCATTTAAAAAGGTTCTTACTAGAGTTGCCACCCTTTGTGCTACATTTATTTTACATTGTACTTTTAATCTCCTGTGTCGCTATGTGTGACGTCGAGATTCCCCAACATAATAGGATGGCCGTCCGCACTCACTTGAAGACGTATGGCGTCACTGTGGATGGCACGGCAATAGTTTTCGTGGTGAGTGCTGAAGCGGCATACCCGTTTGAGTTATTCTAAACTCAAACGGGTATGCCTCTAAACTACATCCCATATAGGACCCTGGAGATTCCTATTTCAGCATGGCAGCATCGCATTTGGTTTAATAGCACCATTCCCCAATTGGTGACGGTGGTTCGGTTGGGCCCTTTGTTCATTCCCGGGGCCACGTGGCCGGTCTTGGCTGGTTACATGCCACATCCGCGTCAAATAAAAGTCACTATAGAAGAGTTGCTTGTGCTCTATACCTCTTTGGTCGTAGTGCACCGGGCTCTAGTGCAATACGTCTCTCACCACGTCCAGGCAGGGCCGCCTGGCGCTGTGGGGCAACCAGCTGGACTGGCCGGGATGAAAATGAATCCCGTCATGGTCAAGCGGCCCCAAGAAAAGGATGATTTACCTTTTTGGCATGCTGAGAAATTTGACCAGCTGAAAGCAGTATTTCCTAATACGACTCCTGTTGAGAAACACAGGATTCTAACGATTAGTTTGCAGAAAGACTTAATACCAGAGGTTGCTGATTGTGAGACCTGGGGTAAGATATTTGCGACGGTCTATACTAAGTGCTTCGGCACTCCGTCTATGGCTGTCCTACCTTCCGTCATTAAGCATGTCCAAGATGAACACGGGGTGGAGGCGGCTGTTGAATTGGGAAAGAGACTTGTTGGAGCGTTTGAGGTTGTTTCCGATCTCGTACTTGCTAATGTTAAGGGAGATGCGGTGAACTTCCAAGTGTCTAATGCTTTGCGCGAAGTCCTCAATGCCGATTAGGAGGAAAGAATTGACATTTGAACACTGCTAGCTCAGATGACTACTCATTTTAATGCTTACAGCTTTTAAGAGTTTTAAGAGTGAATGCTGCTATTTGAAAATTGCTGCTATTTGAAATCTTTCACGGGACTACCACGTATTTTAAAAGTATTCCTAATGCGCTGTAAATGTGATTAGAATTGTACTGCACCTTATCGCCCGTCTCTCTGGTCTGCCGCGGGAAGTCCCGTTTATGCGGAGGGAGAGCAGGGTTACTCCGGGTCTTCGGAGTGAGCATAGTCGCCATCTTGGGAGAGGTGGGGACACGCTCTAGCTGTCGCTACTTTCGGGGAGAGCCTACTTAGGCAGGGCTCAGCCGGACGCGCAGCATTAGGAGGAAAGAATTGACATTTGAACACTGCTAGCTCAGATGACTACTCATTTTAATGCTTACAGCTTTTAAGAGTTTTAAGAGTGATTGCTGCTATTTGAAAGTTGCTGCTATTTGAAATCTTTCACGAGATTACCAAGTATTTTAAAAGTATTCCTAATGCGCTGTAAATGTGATTAGAATTGTACTGCACCTTATCGCCCGTCTCCCTGGTCTGCCGCGGGAAGTCCCGTTTGTGCGGAGGGAGAGCAGGGTTACTCCGGGTCTTCGGAGTGATCATAGCCGCCATCTTGGGAGACGTGGGGACGCGCTCTAGCTGCCGCTACTTCCGGGGAGAGCCTACTTAGCCCAATGCTCAGCTGGCCGCGCAGTGGGCGCACCAAAGGCGCGCCAAAGACAAGCCCGTCTGCGCCCGTCCGCGCCGGTACTGTGCCCAGTGCCACTACCCCTGCCCATTTTCCAAAAGTTAGCCTCTCCTGTGAGGAACTGCTGGAGTTAAATACTGGTAACTGTTTAAATCCTACCATTATGCCTGACCACTTTGCTACCGACCCCAACGGTTGTCCATCCTGTGGCTTATTGCTTATGAATCCATCAGTACATGCAAGTGACGGCCCTCAGCATATAAACACTGCCGGGTGCAAGACTAATACTACAACCCCCAATCTGGCGACCACTCTCATAAAATAATAAAAAAGTATCCTATTAAATACCAGATCCATGCCCAAGCACAAGTATGAGTTAGAAACCCTAATATCAGATAACTCTGCCGATCTGGTCTTCCTCACTGAAACATGGGTGTCTCATACATCAGGACCAGATTGGAACATTGCTGTTCCTACTGGATACTCAGTGGCTCAGGTAGACAGGATAGGAGCAGCAGGGGGAGGAATCACATTAATATATCGCTCACATTTCAAAGTAAATGTCCTTCCACAATCTGGCCTGGAGGCTGAGACTATGACTTTTAGCGTCAAGGACAAGAACCAAGAAATTCTGTCAGGCCTATTGATGTACAGGCCACCTGGACCTAGAGCCCCTTTTATCAGAGCACTTCAAACCTTCCTAGAATCTTGCCTAGACACAGCCACTTTTACAGTGCTAGGTAATTTTATTTCCATTTAGAGGAAAATAATGATACTGACGCCTCCGCCCTTATTGATAACTTTCAGGGATTTGGGATGGAACAGATAGTATCAAAACCCACGCATCAAGCGGGCCATACGCTCGATGGCATTTTCACTAACAATGACCACATTGAGGTAACATCGGTCCAGCCAGTTCCATGGTCGGACGACGCAGCCATCTCTTTTAATATAAAAACCAACTCCCATATCACTCGCCGAAGGGATCACTCCCTTCCAGCCAAAACGCGATCCTGGAAGAACATTCTAGGAAATCAGTTAACTGAAATCCTGTCCAGAAATGCCCCCTCAATAGATGATAGCAATGGAGGGGACAATAAATTCAATGTATGGATTAACCAGGCGATAAATGAGCTGGCCCGAGGAAATAAAGAAACCAAGGAGACGATTAGTCACCTCACCATGGTATACAGCTGATGTTAAACTCATTAAACTTAAATGCCGACGCCACGAACGGATCTGGAGAACCAACTACAGCATTCAACGCAGGAAAGAATACTCTAGTGCCCTACATGATTATAAAATAAAGATAAAACAGGCCAAATCGGCCTTCTTTACCAACAAAAAATTCAAGAGGCCACAGATTCCTCAAAGGAATTGTTCAAAACCGTCTCTAAACTAGCGAAGTGCCCTCAAGACACAATTTTTGACCCGGATCAAAATTTTGTGGATAATTTGGCCCTGTTTTTCCAACAAAAAGTACAAGCTGTTTATGACAAACTTCACAACTGATATGAAATGGACAATAATTGAGATAATCAATGGTACCACAAATGTCGCCAACAGGCTTTTTGAAAAAGAGCAGCGCTGGGTGTATCGTTTGGGGACCAACATCATTGGGCTCAATGATGATATTCCGTGGAATACGGTTCTGTGTTGATAGTCCCTACCTGTGTATTACCTATACTTCTCTCTTACACCTAGTGACTTGGATATCTTTGACATTTGTAAAGAAATGCGACATGACATTGCATTCTGAATTTTAATTCTCGATAGTAGTAACTCCGATGGAGACTGGAATTCTTCCTAGCATTAATGATATATAGTTAAGGTTTGTAACAGCATATATTCACTCGAGTGAATAACTCCACTCTGTCTACTATCTGTATTGAATTAACTTGAAACACACATGCTTTAAGATCTCGAAACGATCTCTGAATGCAGGCTTCGTTTTGCTGCTTGACTTTACTTCTGTTTACAAGTTTAGGAGCCAGCCCTCCCATAGGCTATAGAATCCAAGCCTCGCTGTGGAGATGCACTCCGCCCCATCTTCGGAGTGGCGCGCTCCCTGGCCTCGCTTCCGCGAGGCCACGCCCACCCGGAAGAGCGCCGAGGGGAAGAAACGAGCATTTAAACTCATTTAACGGCCCCGCTCTCCATCGTCGGGGTCCGGTTTGAGGGAATACTAGATGTTCAAGTGGGCAGCGAGCGCTGAGGGCGTGAGTAACTTCACCAGGATGACCGGACATGAACTACTTTTTCGAGCTAAGTCTAACTCCGATTCCGGTGCATTTCTAGCTTTTCCAGTCTTCTGGCGTCGCAGCACACCAAAGAGGCACTCGGCCTCTTTGGTGGGGCCCAATGATGAAGCATGACACTGACTAGGTCGGTGTGTGAGGGCTTTCTTCTCCACCCAAATAGGGTGTGAGTTCCACTAGTTGTTTCGCTCCATCTATGTGGCTTTTTTGATATTTCAACCTCTCTTCTTGTGTTTATTTGAACTTCACAACTTGTCAGCAACAATAGGAACTGACCACAGGGAACAGAAACCCCTGTGAATCATCTTTCCCAATTTTCCTCCCTAAATGATAACCTGGTCACAAACCTGTTAATTCAGACTAACCCCTGGACCCTTGTCCCCCTTATATACTTCACCTGGCCCCGAAGTAATTAGCTCTACTTTGACCCCTCTACTCAATGAGATAATAAGGTCTGGAGTTTTCCCTCAAAGATGGAAAAAGGCCTGCATAGGACCCATCCTGAAAAAGGAATCTCTGGACCCATTGGAGACCAAGCACTATCGTCCAATATCCTGCCTCCCTTTACCATCTAAGATACTCGAAAAAGCAATGAACCAGGAACTAATGGAATTTGTGGACATTAATAATAACATCTTAGACCCCACCCAGCATGGCTTTAGGTCATGTCATTCTACGGAATCCGCTTTAATAATGGCCACCGAGGAAATTCACAGGACCATGGACGAAGGAGGCAGACCTGTTCTAATACTGCTGGACCTGATGGCAGCTTTCGATACCGTCAATCACGGGGTCCTATTAGATAAGCTTAGAGCTGTATGCATCACTGATACTGCTTTAACCCTACTAAGGTCCTTCTTAGAAGCCCGAGTACAGCAAATCCACTGGGAGGGTTTTCAGTCTGGAGAGTTTTTTCTCCCGTGTGGTGTCCCCCAGGGATCAGCGCTCTCCCCTACTTTGTTTAATCTGTCCGTGACCCCATTGGCAAAACTTATAAAATCCCATGGCCTGCGATTAGTGTCTCACACTGATGACACTCAATGGTGTCACTCTCTCAGACGGTGGAAGTCACAGCGGAACGTTTTCGTAACTGTCTCCTAAGTGTAAAGAGCTGGGTGAATAAGAACTTTTTGAAGCTCAACACCGAAAAAACTGAGGTGATTGAGTTTGGACAAAAACCCTCTATCTGGAGTCATCTATGGTGGCCTCCAGAAGCTGGCACCTGTCCCGTCCCGGCACAAAAAGTTAAGAACTTAGGTTTCATGATTGATAAAGAACTAACATGTACCTCACAAATCAGTCAAGTTACATCGGCCTGCTTTTTTGTAATCAAGGTCCTTAGGAAAATCCTACCATTTATACCTTTTACATTGAGGAAAACAGTAGTTGGAGCCCTGGTACTGTCCCGCATTGACTACTGTAATGCTATGTATTTAGGAGTTGGGGAAAAACAGATTGCAAAACTCCAGTTACTACAAAATGCGGCAGCCAGAGTATTGCTAGATCTCTCCAAGCGTCACCCGACATCTGACGCCATTCGACAACTTCATTGGCTCCCTGTTAGGCGAAGGGTGCAATTTAAGGCCCTCTGTCTAGTCCACAAAACCCTCAATGGAAGGGGGGCGGAGGACATGACAAACCTTTTTTCTCCCTATGTGCCGTCGCACACATTAAGATCGGGTAGTGTGGGCCTGATTTGCCTGCCTAGAACAAAGAGAGTCCGGTGGGGTGGCAAGTCTTTTTCCTACCAGGCAGAGAAACTATGGAACACCCTGCCCACTGTGCTACGTTTTGATACAAACAAGACCCGATTTAGAAAAGCTTTGAAAACCTGGCTCTTCTCTATGGTCTAATTGGTAGTTCCGTCACATTCCTCCTACAGCGCCAAGACGCCTCGGCATAAGTGCGCTTAATAAATAATTCAGTCAGTCAGTCAGTCAGATAAACCCAGACAGTTACCGAAAATCAATGCTGATGCTTATAAAACCATTGGCTGCAATAGTTTGGGTGTTAAGCCTTTTGCTAAAACAGCAGCGCAGAAGCAAACTAAGGTGGCATTTTCTGATAAAGATGAACGCCCTCTTTTCCAAAGCAGAATTGGAATAAGAATAAAAAAACAGGGAAAATACCTGAGTCTACTGAGCGCACATATGATTTGCACAACCGTGCTAGTATTAGGTCACCTGATCGTTTTCAGGTTCTTGATGAACGTTCACCTCGCTCTTTGCAGGATACATTAATCTCTCCCACCAGTGGAGGAGATCGCGGCAAAGGTCGACTCACTACGTCAGAGACCCCAGTTTCAGAAGAAGAAAGTTGCCGCTTTAACAGCAAGGTATGCCACGGATAGTGAAAACACAGCTCCGGAACCTGACATGGGCGCTGCCTCTGTTAGACAGCGCGGCGGAAATTACAGTAGTGCGGGAAGCATTGCGTCCATTTCTGAAGGTGACAGCAACTGACACGTTTGTTACTGTTGAGACAGCTGACACTAAAGTGGCTCCCCCTGAAAGACTTTATGAAGTAGTCCTTATAATTGAAGGTGACATACAACATACTATAAACGTACTATAAAAGGGGTATGTTGGGAAAATCTTACTGCTACCTACGACATTTTGTTAGCGGAGGCTGCTTGGCCCCCACCCCTCATTCTGTCTGCTCCGCAAGGGGAAGAGGTGATCCTCCCTGTTTTTGCATACAAAGTGCCGAAGGAGCAGGCCCTGAATTTTGCAGAAGAGTGGGCTAAGGTGCTTGCACTGGCGTTATACCGTACTCAATGTGGATGGGACAAATTTTCTCCCAGACATGAGATACCATTGTGGTCTATGCCACCCCAATATCCCATGCAACGTGAAGCGAAAGCTCCCGTGGCAGAAATCCTTGAACAATTGGAATATCAAGGTGTGATTGAAACGTGTGTCTCTGATGAATAATCCTCTTTTTACTGTAACTAAGCCTGATGGCTCGTACCATTTGGTTTTGGATTACAAGCACTTGAACTCTCATTGTCGGACCTGCACAGTACAAATTACTCACAGTTCAGCCCTTGTGGATAGTCTTGTGCGTAAGCGTTTTAAAACCACACTTGACATATCCAATGGCTTTTGTTAGCCAAAACCTGTCCTCTCTTAGTTGTCAATGGACAGCGTTCACCTGTGGCGGTAAACAAAAACAGCTCAGAAGATTAGCAATGGTCTATAAGAACAGTCCCGGCATCTTTGCCGCCCGCATTGTCTCTCTTTTGGAGACACTAGACCCTGATGCGTGTTCGTATGTTGATGACATTTATCTCACAGACGACGAATTATGGCCGCATCTGTGTCGGGTTGACCGCATCATTTGTATGTTTGCGGACTTCGGTTACAAATTTAACTTTGCAAAGTCACACATTGCTGGGTACACAGTGTTGTTCCTGGGCTATGAGCTCAACAGTGAAGGTCGAGGTTTAGCACCTCACTTCCTGGAGAAATGCGCACTGCTGCGCGCTCCGACAACTCTGAAAAAACTACAATCTCTGCTGGGTTTTTTGAATTTTGGCTGTACCTACATTCCCGAATATGCCCAGCGTATCAAGCCGCTTGATGCCTTGGTACTACCTACTTTTACCAAAACTTGCTGGCTGCCTGAACATTCTGCAATTTTTCGATATTTGCAGTCTGATCTTCTTGAATCTAAATTCTTACTGACTCGTGACAACCATACAAGCCTGGTGATAAGAATCGTGCCAGGCCCAGTTGGTTTCACGTACCTGACTTTTAATGAGGGTGACACAGTACCTATAGCTTACAAGTCACACTGGTACACTTCGGCTGAAATCCGGTTTTCCACTGTGGAAAAAGTTTTGACTGCAGTGCAGATGGCAATTCTGAAGGAACGGGCACTGTCGCAGGGAAAACGCATGTTGGTTGTTACACCGTATCCTGCCTTGGATCTAGTGACGAAAGCAAGTGTACCTAATTCAAAAGCAAATCAAGACACAACACAGTTGGAGACAAGTGAAAGTGCAGAAACTTTATCAACAAGTGCATGTCAGTACGGCCAAGAGAAGTGCCCCAATATGCAGACCAATGCAGCAGCATGTCTAAATGAGTAACGTAGGAAAGCACCCATTTCCACCTCGGGGAGTCCATCACCAACACAAGTCAGTGCCAACCCGCGCATGGAGCATGAGTCGAGGCCAATGCAGCCATGTCCACTGTCGTCTTGGAACATGTGACCAGATTCACAACATGCAACCAGGCGTCGGGACAAATGCAATGGGTCACATCCAGTTGTGGCTGCAGGTACCTTGTCACTCGTCTATGAACGCGATAGCAGCTGCGTAGGCCAACATCTCCGATGAGCGACCGTTGTTCACCACATCTGACATGTCGTCGGCATAATCAATCAGCTGACCTGGACAGATGTGCTGACTCCACCACTGGCCCCAATGTGCACCAAAGCCCAATCGGGTAGTGGCTCAATGTGCTCACTGCACAGGAGGACTTGTGCAATCTCCCAGGTCCAGTTTCCAGCCTGCATGCCAAACATCCATGCATGCCATAAATGGGCATCCCAGTGACACTCCAGGTCATGGGCCAACAGGGGGCTTCACACACGTCGTAATCCAGGTCAGCTACCATTACGTTGGAGAGACAGACATCCATAGACCACTCAAATATGCTCGAGCGACAATGCAACACAGGCTGAACGCAGGTGACGTCTGCAAGGCGGAAGCTCAGCCGGTAACTGATCCGCAAGACAGCCAACGGCTGTGCCCCCAGTACATGTAGCAGACATGCACGGTACAGGTCCACGTGACTGGATTCGAGCATGTGTCCGGGATGGTCTGCCATTGTATCAGTGCTCTGCTAGAAGCGGCACATGCTTGACCTGTGCCAGTCCTGTGGATGAAATGGCACAGCTCGGTGCAATGAGCAGTGTTTGTGTGCAACGGGTGCAGGCCTGGGGTGGGGTGGGAGTATGTGTGAAGGTTATTTCATGCACGCTAACTATGACCAAGGACTTCTGCGTGTGGGATGTGTACACGCTGGTCTCACTTTAGGCAGTGCTTAGTATGTGAGTCGCAAGCAAATGCTATCGTATCTGTCAGGGGGTGCCGGCCACATGCAAGTTCCTGCTCGGAGCTGTAGATGTTCTACTGCCTGATAGTTCAGACAAAGGACCTTTCATCCCTACAGTAACTTCGCCATCTGCATGCGTACAGGAGATGTACAGAGGTCGGTCGTGGGTGTGGTGGAATGTCTGTGACCCTGGGAACACCGTGACGCTGGCCTTTGAAGGTGTGCAGCCACGTGAGTGTAGGCCAATGGACCGGACAGGGCAGACACAGGTGTACAGCCCATGGCTGGCTATGATCGCACTGCAAATGAGGCCAGGCAACTGACTCGTGCATCCGCAGGGCTGATACACATGACACTTGGCATGCATGTGCCAAGACCCCGAGCGGTTTTGTGCTCCTTAATGCCCCCGTACGTGCAGGCCCGCCCTCCTGGTGCATGCTACATTGCAACATCGACTACTGTGGCACTGGTGGCAACTACACCCCAACACAGAGACACACTTACCGCACTACCTGCCCAAGGCCAGGTCCGAGTCACACCCTGCTCCACCTGCCGAATCAGCACACGGCTGCGCTGACCTGACGTATGCTGGACCAGCACACACCGCTTGAGCATGCAGGGGGGGTGTATGTGCAGCTACATGTCCAGGGTCACTGCCAACACTGAGGTGACATGTAAACGTCCGTTGAAGACAGCAGACTGTGATGTTGCAGGGCCCGTGCCCTTCATGCTCACACAATGACCACACGGACACACTTGCTCAGATGTTGTGAATGGCTACGGGCACTTGCGTACGGCCACATTTATTAGCAGGCACACATACCGAGTGACACCTGTGTTGGATGTGTGTGGGGTGTGTGCACACCAGCCGGCAAGGGCTGATTGGTGCAGTCAGAAATCGACAACAGTGTACATCGTAAAAGGACAAAACAATTCAACCATAAAGGCCCATGACATGTGCTGCACAGAGTTAGTGGCCCCGGATGCATAGCGTCCTGCACAGGCCTACCGCCATGGGCCACTGACTTACGGGGCACTTGGGCAGGGTCACAAGTGCAGAGCAGGTTTCCGTAGATGTAAAAGGAGGTTGTTGCGGAGTGTCTCGATGGACAGTGGAAGGTGTACCCCAGGGCATGATGCAGAGGGCAGGACCACGCTGAAACAGTCACTATGGTGGAGATGAATGGAACAGACAATGTCGGACACAAAGTCCGGTCCAGCCAGATGAAGATGCAAGAAACCACCAGGCCATGGACTCAGACGCCGCCAAGGTCCAACCAGATAGTGCCCATGACTCATTGCGCACAGAGTTAGTGGTACCAGTGCTGTTAAGGGATACCACCTTCGTTGAGGCGTGTCCAATGGTGTGGACTCCTCCACATCTTACTCAAGATACAGTTCCACATGTGTAACCTACTGGGCCGAAGAGGACGCTGGTGGAGTATGTAAATGAGAAAGGAGTAATGTGGGCCAGTGTCTGGGGGGCCAGCGATGGTCTGCGGAGGCTGCAGAGGTCACGGGACTGGTGCTTGGAGCTTGCACCTGCACGTGGTGGGGCCTCTTTGACACACGCCAGTGTAGGCAGGTGAGCGGAGCCTCGTTGGTGCACTGGGGCAGCCATGGTGGGTTTGGGGACCAGCAGCCCTGGGTGCAGTAGGCGCACATGCACGCAGGCCTCGGCGCACTCGAGCAGGACTCATGGCGGACTGAGAGGCGCCGTCCTGGCAGACGTGTTGTCCAATCCGAATGAGAACCAAGACCAGTGCGAGGGCTTTTTGTTCCCATCCCTACGCAGGTCTGGTGTACGCAGGTCCAACCCACTACACACGCGCATGCAGGGGGGAAGTAATGTGTGACATTTCCACGTTCTGCCCCACAGCCTGTGGGGACATGGTAGCATCCACTGGCCACTACACTCCATGCATCAGCAGTTGGTCTCCACATGGCCATTTCCGTGGTTTGCACTCTGTGGTCCGTCCGGCACCTCCACGCCACACCTGACATTGGGTAGGTTCACATTCATTAGTCACTTGCGCTCTCGCACATGCCTGCTCCTTGCCCCTCCTCACATCCTGCTATTGTGTGTCTGTGGTTGTGGGCATGGCAAGGCCGGATTCCCAATGGAGTTGTGTTGTCGTGTGTGGTCGGTTGGCATGTGCTGCGTGCACATTGACAGTGCTGTGAGTTGCATGACTGTGGGCTGGAGGTGTGTGGTGTGTTTATTTTGGACTTAACAACAGGCACTGCATTTCCATGTGTGCCATCCTGGGAGCGCTGGGTGATGTGAGTATCATGCACTCTGCCTAGGGAGTTGGCCATGACATTGTTGAGGAGTCCCGGGTGGTCCACTATTGCCTGCACATTCATGGTATGTGTGTGTTTTCTGTTGAGGAAGTAGTGTGTAGTGTGTGCAGGGGGCACTGGGGTACATGTGTGCAGTTGTTTGTCCCTGACATGTGAGGGAATCCAGCTATGGCATAGGGGTATTGGCAGTGCATGATCATTGTCTCCATGGCATCTATGGGTCTTCAGGTGTGGCTCTTGGTTGGGCTACTTTTTATGCTGCAGGTAGTCGCCTGTTTTTGGTTTGCATTGCAGATCTGGCCGTTTTTTGTGAAAGTGGTGTGTTTTTTTAGTGTGTTTTTGCACGGGAACGCCTACTCAGTATCTCATTAGGGTTAGTTGATTGTGTCCACGGTGGTGATTAATTTTGGAGCAGTTATCGCGGGAATACAGGCGATGTCTGCAGTTTGCACCAGCTTGTGAATGGAGTGTTGAATCTTTCTCCACTTTTGATGCGTTAAGGTGGGGATAAATCAGAGATGAGTCCTTGTGAATATCCCCTGTGTCTGTGAATTAGAGACAGCCATTTTTTAGCTTCAAGAATTCCAAGCAAAGGTTCTCAATGTCACACTCTGTGGCCAGTACCTGTTTGAACTCAACTTTGTTAGCCGGAGTCAAGCAGTTCTGAAAATTGTTCAAAATCACAGACACAATTTGCCCTATTTGTTTTTCACCAGTATGGTGACAAAAATAATTTCACTTTCGATCCCAGCTTCATGGTGGATCAGCAGATAGCAATGCCACTGAGGGGAGTAGTATAGTGGGTCTGTCAAGGAGTGAGGGGACGCTGATATTATTGCTTGTCAGATTTAATAAGTAGATAATGTGAAGTTCAAAGTCCACAGACCTAACACCTGTGGAGGTCCTGGATTCTGAGAAGGAGTGCCTGGGAAGGGGGGCTCAGGGGCCGAAGTGGAAGAGTCTCGAGGGAAGCAAGGCAAGAAGGAGAAAGTATAGCAGAAGAAAAACAACAGACGTCATGCCAAGACCCCATACTCCTACCGGGCCATAATCACCCTGATGATTCAGAACTCCATGGAGAAATGGCTCACACTGTTGCAGGTAAGATGACCACCACTCTCTTTGTTAGTCACTTATGACTTGTTCGCCATTAGGATTGCTTTGGAGGATGTTTTCAATCGTATCGCTGTAGCAAATACCACTAACCTCAACTCCCTCTTCTGGGTCCATAAAGGCTGCATTAATTAGCTCTAACCCTTCCTGGTCATTGTCACAGGACACCACTTTACCTTCAACAACATCTTATGATGGTATGTCCTTCTGAGTCCTATCCTTTTCTAAACCTGGGGTGCAGGGGCCACTAGAGTAAACAATAAATGTCATGACGAAGTGTATTGACATTACAAAACTGTCTCAAGACCTTATTAAATGTAGGTGTATATGTGAACTACACCTGTTTTCACAATTGTTATAAACAAAGGTTTAGAGTATTGCTACATATTTATATAGCTGAGCATAGCATTTACATGCATCATCAGTTCCTTGGTGCACATAGACTTGTCTGCAGTGCACAGAGATCTTACACAGCCGCACACAGTGGAAACGAATTAGAGGGAATATTGCACTGGACCCCATCTTCTCCTCCAGCAACCACGTCAAATACAGTCACATCACAGAACTCACATGGACCAACCACTCCATTGTCCACTTCAGCATCTCCAGCCCCTGCACCGCCACCCCCAAGATGACCAGCATCCTCTACCGCAGGTGGAAAAAAAATTCATAGACCAGCTGGATGGACGCCCTCAACACCTCCAGCCCCGCTACTGCTACCAACCTCGAACAGGGAATTAAGAACTTCAACACCTGGATCACTAGTTGAACCAACAGCATTATTCCCATCAAGAGCACCAATCAGAGAAAATCCTCCAAAAAGCCCAGCTGGTACAACCTAGAACTCAGAACAGCAGAACAAGACATAAAACAGCTGGAGAGAAGAAGGCGCACCAGCAAGGACACCTCTGACAGGGCAACAAAGAAGACAGCCCTAGTCGCATGCATCGAAACCAGTCCCAACAGCACCAATGAGCTTTTCAACATCGTTAAGGAATTCTCTAGCCCAGCGGCCAGCGAAAACAAAATCACTCCCTCGAAGAAATGTGTGACAACCTCACCGACTTCTTCCATGACAAGATCCCAACCATATACAGAAACTTGAACCCCACCCTCCACCTAAAGACTTTCTCAACAGATATGCCAGCCCGCAACTGACAAGAACCACAGACAGACCACCTGGACCTCCTCTCCGCCCAGGACACCACCTCCATCATGAAATCCATCCACTCAGGAGCTTCTACAGATCCATGCCTGCACCACATCTTCAATCTCCGAAAACCAAAGAATTCGGCGAGGAACTCACCACCCTGCTCAACATCTTTATCACCACTGCAATGTTTCCCGACAACTGGAAGCATGCCAAAGTCAGACCACTACTCAAAAAACACTCTGACAACCCCAGTGAACTCAGAAACTACTGGCCAATCTCCCTGTTCCCATTCCCAGCGAAGTACTGGAAAAGATCATCAACAAACAAGTCTTGACACACCTGGAGCAGAACGAACTCCTCAGCAGTTTCCAATCCGGCTTCCGCAGCAATCACAGCACCAAGACCACCCTGATCGCAGCCACCAATGACATCTGAACCATTCTCAGCCGAGGAAAAACAGCAGCTCTGATCCTCCTCAACCTCTCTGCAGCCTTCAAGAGGATATCCCACCACCCTCTGATCAAAACACTCCACCACATCAGCATCCAAGGGAACGCGCTCAGATGGATCACCTTCTTCGTTACTGGAAGAACCGAGAGGATCCACCTACCAACTTTCACCTCCGAACCCAAAGATATCACCTGCATTGTCCCCAGGGCTCATCCCTCAGGCCCTATGCTTTTTTATGCATATATGACCCCATTGGAGTCAGATTCCATGGTCTCAATATAATTTCCAATTCAGACAACACCAAACTCATCCTCTCACTCACCGCTGACTTTACCACCACCAGGACCTACTCCTACAGATGCAAGGCAAGTGTCGCCGACTGGTTAAAGAACAACTGCCTGCGGCTAAATGTACACAGGACTGAAGTACTGATCTTAGGCAACAACAGCAACACAAGGAATGGCTCCTTGTGGCCTTCAGACCTAGGACCTGCACCCACTGTCTCCAACCACGCGAGGAACCTAGGAAACATCATTAACAACAAGCTCACCATGAAATCACAGATCAACACCGTCTCCTCCGCCTGCTTCCTTACTCACAAGCTATGTAATATCTTCAAGTGGCTACCCCTGCATATGAGATGCACCAGGACACAGGCCCTCATCACCAGCTGACTAGACTACGGCAATGCCCTCTACTTAGGAATCGCAGCACACCTCCTACAGAGACTTCAAACCATACAGAACGCTGCAGCCAGACTCGTCCTTGACCTTCCCCAGTGAACTCACATCACACCCCACCTCAGGGAACTCCACTGGCTCCCTGTACTGAAGAGAAGCCAATTCAAGCTGCTGACCCACGCACACAAGGCTCTACACAACAAGGACCCGTCTATATTAACCACTGCCTGAACTTCCACTAACCATCAAGAAAACTTTGAGCTGCCTTCCTTTCAATTACAAACACTCCCCACATCTACCGAAGCAGAAGTGGAGGACGCACTTTCTCCCACATCGCAGCAAAGACCCGGAACAGCCTCCCAAAGCAACTCCAGGCCATCGCCTCGCTTCTGGAATTCTGTAGGGCCCTCTACACCTATCTGTTCAAATGAGCCTTTGGGACTTGGAACGCCTGGGTATCCTATTTGGCAATTAACAGCGCTTTACAAAACCTGATTTATTATTTAAATCATGTGGCATCCATGGAAGAAGATGACCACCCTTAATATGTTACAGGCCCTGGTATAATATTGGTGATTCTTGGCATACAGTGAACACCACAGGTATAGAAACACCAATTTTCGCCATAATGTTGAATCTGGCTTCATGGTAGTAATTCTTGACATATCATGGGCTCACACTGAATCATGATGGTGTAATAGTGTTATTTTCTGATATAATCTTGTCATTATGGTATGAGGCAGGCAGTTCTGGCTAATGTTGACCCTTAGCAAAATGCTGGTAATTTGTTCACAGTGGGCATCCTTTTCATAATGATGCCAGCCTATAGCGTAATTCTGGCCTTATCATCCTTGATATGATAGCAGTGACTTCTGCCAAATGCTAGCCCTGGCATTGTGTTGGCACTGTATTGGCATTGTTTGGCCTATTGTGGGCATCCACTACTAGGTGCTTGCAAATAAAGCTGTGTATGGTGGCTTGGAACAATACTTGAAAGGTTCAGGAACAGAGGCTCATTGCATCTTATCTTGTTGATGGCACGCCACAACCCCAGGCTATGTAAAAATGTTTAATCGTATTCACCCTGGATTCCATGCATTCAGTCAGTCAGAGGCTCATATTCATTAGCCCATGTATTCACTAATGTATCCATCCATGTAGTTTTCTATCTATATGCTCATTCATCCCATCCATACACTAACTAATTGATTCTGTCTTCCAACCATGTACCCATGCTTGCTTCACAGACATAGGAGTTCACATAACTACACTTTGAAAAGTGTTAAATGTATTTACTGATTAAAAATACAAACCACTTATTAAAAACCTAGATCTTTTGGCTTTGTCATTTCTTTTTTTTAAGTTTAGTGGGGATTCTTGAATTGGAACTGCCGGTTTTCTGATTGTTCGAGGGTAAATGTCACACTTCAAGTATTGAGTTTTTTTAATCACTACATGATTTGTACAGTATTAGTTATTTTTGCGATCTCACTATAGGGCACCAATATAACCATTACTTTCACATATACTTAGAGTGGGTTCTGGGTCTACTCCTCGCTGATGGTCGGATTTTTTTTGTCTGTTTCCTTGTAGCTGGTATTTGCATGTTTTGCAGGCGCATCGTGTTTGGCACTTGGGATTGTTGGTCTGGGGGCTTTATGGACTAATGCATGCACCAGGGCTCTATCTGAGTTTGATCTCATGGTCACAGCTTCAAATTGTGACAGGACCACTAAGCATTCCATCCTGCAGAGGTTGATAAAATGAGTACCAGGGAGTTTACTTTCCTTTGCTGATATTTTTGATACCTGTTGCAGTTTTCACTGCCGACTTCCTGGCTGAGAATTTTGGCCTGGAGTCGGGGTAGTGAATGTGCTGTTTTGCTGTTGGCTCTTGTCAGCATCAGTATAGTGAGTTGCGCACAGTGCCCACCCATGATACCGTCACAGAAAGCATTCTGTTGAGGGTGCTCCACTGAAAGTCTGATTCTGCCCATTACTGGCTCGTGACATTGCCATAGTATTGATAGGCTGCCTGCCTACAAAATAACTCCACACGTACTAAAATAGTTGCCATAGTCACACTCTCTCCTCAGTGATCTCCTTTGTTACTCACCTCTGTGTTGGTTGGTTTCTGATTTGAATCGGTCTTGCAGCTGTGCAAGTCTGCCCAGCATTTACATTTCACAGGTGATGCAGGCTATGTTAGTGTCCTAAAGTCCCGCATCAATTTTGTTTTTCTATCTTTGAATTTCACAAATTATTTGGGCTCCAGATACTAGCCCATTTTGCCTTACCACCGGACTGCGGCATCATTCAGTCACGGAACGGTGGGGATATAGGGAAAGGAGCTGCCGTACTTCAGGGATATCCAAACAGGGGTACTTTGTACATCCTGTAGGAGAGTCTAAGAATAAGGGCAAGGGTGGGGCTGGGGGGATGACACAGTTCCAAACACTGCAAAGCAGGGCGGAGATCCAACGTCTCAACCCCGCCTCACTAACTCACCTCCACATCACACATTATGACGGCTTACGTGCCGGTAATATTCATTAATCCGAGTCATGGACCTCCCTGTGACAGTCATTACCATATTAGCAATACCTCCTGCCCAGAACTTCCAAGCAAAACTCTTTAGCCCATCCCTAACCCCAAGCCACTCCCACATTCTGTGGCATATAACCCTTGACCCAAGGAAGCACATCCTGTACCCCCCAAGCACAAGAATCCGAACAGGGAGGGAGGGATGAGAACCTGGACTGTGACGGGGAGGTCTATGACTCGGGGTAATGAATATTACTGGTAAGCAACCGGTCATTACCTCCTCATCAGACCTCCCCGTCACAGTCAGTACCATATGAGCAGATACCAAAGCAAGAATCGGCTTCACAGATAGCATGAAACCGACTTTATGAACACAGGCAGAAAGTCACCCCACCTGAGTAGAACACAAGACAGCGTCCCCAAACCCAGCCGAGCCAGTCCCACACCCCCAAACGACAATGGGACATAAAGGTGTGAGAAGCACTCCAAAAAGCAACAGAGCAATCCTCAGCCATAGATGCCCCCTGAAAACAAGCCCTCGAAGAAGCCACACCCTGTGTGGAGCACCCCAGCACCGACCCAGACGCCATCACTCCACATGCCTCATAGGCCGCCCCCACAGCCCACTACAGCCACCAACTGAGAGCAGTATCAGAAGGCTACAGACCCAGCCCAGCCAGGCCAAAGGTCATAAAACGTTAAACCACCTTACAAAAATGTCCAAACAGTGCAGCCACACCCAAACCTCCAAAAGAGGAACAGTACAGAACAAGGGCACAACCAGAACCCCGGGGAGTGAAAAGAGGAAGAAACTTTGGGAACAAAGGAAGGAACACAACTCTCAAACCCACTGGGCCGAGGCAACAGCGACAAGAAAAACCACCTCGATCACCAAAAAACATAGAGGCACCTCACCCAGAGGCTCAAAGGGAGCCAACCGCAAAGCCCACAGCACCAACGGAAGACCTCAACCAGGCGCCAAGGTCGCAAACATGGGCAACTGGAGGAAACAACTTAGCAACAACCGGGACACGAACAGAGCCCCAGGCTTACAAGCCGAACCTTCTAAAGGCCCACACAGCCGCCCACTGAGCCCACAATGAGGACTCAGCCAGACCCAAGTCGAGTCCATCCTTCAGGAATTCAAGACACGCACAGGATCAACCACCAAAGCAGACCAACCCTGAGCTGCACACCAACCCTGAAACGAAATGTAATGCCACGCATAGGATTTCAGAGTGAAGGGCGCCAGGACCGCTGGACAAACGTACCACAGGCAACCACCAGCAAGGACCCACCGCCAACCTCAACAACAGCGGGAACCAAGGCCACCAAGACCAAGCAGGAGCCACCAGGACAAATGAGACCCGAACCAACAT
Organism: Lissotriton helveticus; assembly: GCF_964261635.1. NCBI lineage: Eukaryota > Metazoa > Chordata > Amphibia > Caudata > Salamandridae > Lissotriton > Lissotriton helveticus. The sequence goes on from NC_136059.1 coordinate 396,391,317, forward strand.
GCGTGTAGCAGGCCCCATGGAAGCAAGGCAAGTGGGGAAAGGGCATGCATCAGTCCCCCTCCCATCGAAAGGACAACACATCCACCCTCCAAACTGAGTCCAACCGAACCAGAGAGCAACTCCCACAAGGAGGACCCCGGGGCAGCAAACAGGTCCACCACCGGGCTCCCGAACCTCTCCAACAGGCCCCCAAACATCTGTGACAGGCACATGATGGACAGGGAGGGAAACAACCTGCACAGGCAAACCGTCTCCGAGAACAAAACACACAGTAGATGCAACGGTACCAAAGACAGCAAGTTCAACTCTGCCCACTAGAAAATCTGCAGCGCAAACAAGGAGAGGGAAGACACTCACGCATTCCTCGGCGAGTGACATAATACACCACACTGAGCCGTCTGACCGCCCCAGCACATCCCGCCGCAGGACCCAAGGAAGATAGCGAGTCAAAGACAAGAGCATCGCCCTCAACCCACTCCCAATCGAGGACATCTCTGCCTCCTGCACCGACCAGTCCCTGGAACAGATGCCTAGGCCAACACAGGCCCCAACCCCGTTTGCAGGCCCCCGTAGTCAGCACCAATCTCACCTGGGACAGAAAGGGAGAGCCCAGCAAGAGGGACTGAAGCTCCAGCCACCAGGACAAATAAACCCCCCCCGGAACAACCGTCCGCTCCAGAACATGAGTCACCAGGGGACACAAGCGCAACCAGGCAAAAGGAACAATCAACACAGCAGCAGACATGAACCCCCGAACCCACAACCACTGTCGAATGGTGGAAGACTGGGCTACCACACCATCCGTAGCCCGCACACTGGAGACAGTGTGTGAGGCCCTGACAGGAAAACCGTCCCCATCTTGGTGTGTAAGATCCCCCAATGAACAGCAGTTCCTGAGGGGGGGCATAGACGGGACTCCTGCAAGGTCCGAAACCACCCGAACTGCTGAAGCAGCCGGCAAACCCCCAGGGTAAGTTCTTGAGCCTCAAGGAAAAAGAGGAATAGAGCAACCAGTCAGCCAAGGAAGGAAAACACATAGAACCCCTGAGCATGCAACAACCCCACCAAGGTTTGGGTGCCAACACATTTGTAAACAACACAGGCGAGGCAGACAGCCCAACGGCAGTACTCGGAACAGGTAACGATCGACACCCACACAGAACCACAGAAACATCTGGGAAGCTACAGGAACCTGCACATGAAATAGGTGTCCCGAGAACCAGAGAAGCCAGGAATGCCTCACGGACAGGAAGGACAGAGACATCTGCAGCAACACCACGTTGAAGGACCGATGAGGGAGGCACAATTCACCGCCTTCAGATCCAGTACAGGACGGAAGTCCCCATTTGGTTGATTGGATCAGAAACAGGAATGAGGAACCCCCCAGCCCAGTTGACACACAGAAACCCTCACCACAGACTCTGTGGAAACCAGGTCCAGAATCCCTCCCAACAGAGCCCGACATTAGACTGAGATCCGACAACAAGGGTAGCTCAGAACACATTCACTGGTGGAAACCTAAATCCGACCTGACAACCCAGCGCAACAATCCGCAGGACCCGCTGATCCCAAACAAACTCTTCCCAGACCGGAAATAAGTCTTGAAGCAACCCTCAACCGGCGTCTCAACTGAACCCCTCACAAAGACACGATCTGGAAGGCCCCGAAGAAGGGAGGCTCCTCGCAGACCCCAGGACTAGTGGAAGGAAGGGGCACCCTGGCCACGTCCCCCACCACGAAAGGGCTGGGTGGCAAATGCATATTGAAATGCCGGCCCAAAGACTTCCCATAATCAGCAACCTCCCCGTCTGTGAAGAGAGGGCCGGAGTCAACAACTTACTGCCCTCCGCCGTCTTTTCAAGCAAGATCCCCTACGGATCCCCAAATTAATACAGAACTCGTGAAAGGAAATTCCATGAGGACAGCTGCTGCTGAGCCGCCTCTGCTTTCCGAGGTCTAAGACACAACTGTCTCCGAGCCGCACCCGAGGCTCTTGCCATTGCAGCCGCAGCACTAAGGGAATCGAAGGATAAATCAGCCAGGAAGCGCAACAGCAGTTCCAACATAGCCAAAGACTCAGAGGGGACCCCATCCTGTAAGACACGTACTGAATACCCTGAAAGCCCACAGAAGAGACTGAACCAGGTAGCAAGTGAAAGCCGCAGAACGAACAACCAGGCCAGAGGCTGCAAAGGACCACTACAAAGCCCTTCAACCATCCATTCCCAAGGATCAGAGGGAATCGCATACTCGAAAACCACTAGGCTCTGAGATGCAAGACCTGCCAGCACGGAATCCACCATCACCCCAGCTGGAGACCCCTCTGAGAACCCTTGCAAAGGATACCTCACAGCCAGCAAACCAGGGAAAAGTATGTGAGACAAAATCCTCCACTCTCCTCCCAATACATTCCTCACAGAATTAAGAATGGGAAGGCCCTCAGGCACCTGACCCAGACAATAGGCCAAAATCAGTCCTCTAACTCAACACCTTCTGAGTGAACGAGGAATCCCAGATTGTCCAGCTCAAGCTGCAGAATAATATGGAGGGCAGCCCCCTGGACAAACAGACCCTTCACCTCCACATCCGACCTCCATCAGGATCCGGGACAGCCGGAGCATCCAATTACTGCCTCATAGGCCCCTTGGAACTCCCAGCTAGAAAGGCCTCCGCCACCGAGGCTTCAAACATATGCTGCAACTCCGACAAGGAAGGTGCAGCAACCACCCCCTCCTCCTTCTGGAGCCCAAACCCTCTGACCGCTTCCCATCCATGGAGACCAATGGCCAGAGGAGCACACACTGACGTATTTATACCAATCAAAACACGACTCTGCAAGGGCCAAACACAGGCAGACCCCAGTGAAACCATCTGAAACAGTAGAGCGCATCACTTGGGACGCCAAAACTAACGACCCATATTGTTCTAGAGAATGCGAGATAGTGTAGAAAGTACCATAAGCCAAATCTAAGCACACCATTCAGTGAAACACCAGGATTTGAACCCACAACCTATAGGGAACCAGTCTGTGACCCTAAACATGAGGCAACTGTGACTACTCGGAAACCAATAACTACTGAAAAACCCAGAAATTGTCAGAGACTACAACCACACAACCACTGGGCCACAGGGATTCAGTCCAAGGTAATGCATACCCTCTGTCCATGACAGGGGGATTGCTGAAATGCCCAATCATGTACTCCCAGCGAGTACCATCGCCTTCTGTGGACCAGATCAGAAACCGGCTGCGGTAAGGAAGCTGTAGGCAACACATCGGTGCCTTGCTCCGCAGGTACCGGCAGTAAGCCAGAATTGAAAGTACAGAGCCAGCGCAAACCCGCTACTGCTGGGATACGCGCTCCGAAACCAAAGCCCGCTCTCGTCAGAGGAGGGGCTGTCTCGCAACACCCCAGGCGTGCCGTGAAAGCGCGGCAATGCGCACCACAAAACCCCCACACTTCCAGGCAGTCCCTGCTACAGTTGGGGATCGAACCTGGAAGAGGGAATCCATAACCACCTGAAACCCTAGGAAACCAAAAAAGAACTACAAGGGCAAGAGGCAGTAAATTACAGCAAGTCCCACTATAGCAGGAACTTGACCCCTAACACCCACACAACGAACGCTAGAGCAGACTGCCGCACACTCACCTGTAAACAGTATGAAGTCTTGCAAGGAGTAGTTCGCAGAAAAAAACAACAGGATGTGCTTCCTTGGGTTAAGGGTTATATGAGCTAATGAGTTTTGCTTGGAAGTTCTGGGGAGGAGCTATTGCTCATATGGTAATGACTGTGACGGGGAGGTCTGACGTGGAGGTAATTACTGCTAACTGTACACTTGGCTCCGGGGGCATAGGCCTTCCAGTGCGTCAGTTGGTCTATGATTCGGTCATGTGAGGGAGGTGGAATCTATGGACACTCAGGGGAGGAGATCCTCAGGGGAGTCCTCTGCGCCACCCTAGGGTCACTTCTCACTCGGTCCACCATCTCATCCCATCTTGCAAGGTCTCTCTCCGAGTGGTCGTCCACACGGACACAGCGGAGGCGCACCCCCTCCGCCCGCCTAGCCTTTATGTATATTGTAATAGTTGGCGGTCTAGTGGTCGCTATCCAGCTATCCACCACGTGGCCTGCGGGGAGTTAATAAAGGGCAGGCGGCCGCTCGGGGCTGGTCACTTCCGACCATACCACCGGTGTGGTTATTGTGTGCCTGCTAGTGCGTTCCCACCCCTGCGCTAGCCCGGTAAGCCCAGGCGTGGTCCTGCATGACCCCAAGACCGGCACACGACACTGGCGATGAGCGGAGGGGGCCCAACCCTCGCTCACACCTCGCCCGGCTCAAGAGAACATCTGTCCCCCGTATGCGGCACCGCAGGGGTGCGCCACGGGTATGCCTGAGCTGCCGCGTGTCTGCGGTGCTCACACGCGCCCCCTGCATCTCTGGCGGCCGCGTGTGAAGTAACGCGACCCCTCCCTGCCGTGGGAAAAATTACCGGCTGCTGACATTGTGGAGTGCCTGAGTCGGGCTGCCCACGTGAACTCCTGCCCTGCCTCTTCACCTGGCCTCTGATCTTTTGGCCTAACGCTCGGGCTGCTGTAGGGGCCTCACCAGCACTGCCTGCCTCGGCCACCGCGAACTGCCCCTCCTGCTGCCCCTCCAGTTTTGAACACTGCAAAGGAGGAGGAAGAAAGGGTGAAGAGACAAAAGTCATGAAGCATTGGCAGCTACAAGAGACAAAAAAATCATCAAGCATTGGCACCTCCAAGAAGAAAAAAAAAGGGAGAAAACAGAGGAAAACAACCACCAAAGGACAGACAGAGAACAGGACTACACAGATGGTGTACCAAGACGGCCAACAAGCCAAGTAAGGAGACAGCGGGGGAGCCAAGTACTGGAGTGCCCAGGGAGTGGGAAAACACTGCGACGCAGCACCACGCGCAGCTCCCGACACCATTTTGTTCCTTGATCCATTCCGAATGTACCGGCACCCTCACCACCAGGCGCCATGGTGGACCAGAATAACGCAGTTGCACCAGCCCGCTTCCCCTTCCAGCATGCAGCATCAGGGGTCCTACCCCCTTTTAGTGCACTGGAAGATCCCGCGACGCCTCCCCCTGGTGGAGAACATGGATAGAATTCCTCAACAACTAATTTGTCGCGACCAGGGAAACAGATGAGGAGGTAAAGAGGTCCCTGCTACTACACTACGCCGGGGATGAAATCTTCAAACTCTTCAAACACCCGCCCAACACCGGGGCTGCGAACGACTACACCGCGGCAGTGGCTGCGCTTAACGGCCATTTTAACCCGCAACTAAATCCTGATTTTGAGGTTTTTAAACTCGGACAAGCCCGTCAGAGGGAAGGAGAATTCATGGACGCATTCTACGCACGACTTCGAGAGCTGGCCAGCACATGCACAGACGAAGATCAGCCAACAGAAATTAGGAGACAGCCCATCCGAGGGTGCCGCGACAAGACCCTGAGAGGCCTCATACTGCGCAAACCAAGAATCACACTGGAAGACATACTGATACTGGCCAGATCTCACGACTTGTCCGCAGCCAGAGCGAACAAAATGGACCAAGCCCTGACCAAGCCCCATGCCAAGCCAGTCTCCATCAAGACAGAGCGAGCCGATGCCGTAAGGACAAAGCCCAGGGGAGATATGTAGGGAGGACCGAAAGGAGAAGCCCCAAGTCAATATGTGGATACTGTGGCCACGAGCCGCACACGGCTAAAGACTGTCCCGCCCAAGGGAAAACCGGCACCAATTGCGGAATACCCAACCATTTCGCATCGGTCTGTAGGAGGCGTAACAGAAACCGAGAAGGCCGAGGGCAAAAGCCCCCAACGAGAGCCATTCGGCAGCTGTCGGTAACAGACACCGCGCCACCTGACCAAGCACAGCGACCCGCCAGGCACCTACCAACCATAGAAGACTCCTCAGAAGACAACGATGAAGAGGTATACATCGTGTCTTTTGAAAGGGAGCTCGAGCAACGCCGCCGACCACAGCCCACGTGCATCGTGCAGGTTGCTGGAACTGAAGTGAAAGCAGTCATCGACACCGGGGCGATGGTGAATGTCATGGGCCTACAACTATACCGGAGCCTACACCCTCGCCCTCCAGTGGTACCATCCAAAACAAGGATCTACGCATATGGAGCAGACACACCCCTACCGCTGAAAGGAAAGATCTCGGTACTCATCAAGGCAGATGACCTTGAAGTGATGGCCACAATCCACGTCATCGACAGAGAAGCAGACACCCTTCTGAGCAGCCACACTGCTGAAGATCTGAAGCTCATCGCTTTCGCGAGGCGGATCCGGGCGTACCAGATCGAGGAGCTCTTGGGACAGTTCCCCGATATGTTCAAAGCCCTTGGGTGCATCAAGTGTGATCCCATCAAGCTACACATTGACAAATCGGTCACCCCGGTTGCCTTGCGGCACAGGAGAGTTCCTTTCCACCTACGACCACTCGTCGAGAAGGAGCTGGAAGCGTTAGAAGAATAAGGGGTCATTGAAAAGGTAACAGGACCAACTCCATGGGTATCCCCGATGGTCAATGCGGAAAAGCCCAAACAGCCGGGAGCCAAACACCCGGGAGCCATACGCCTGTGCATTGATATGGGACTGCCCAACAAAGCGATTAAAAGAGAACGCCACATGACACCAACGATGGATGACATCATTGCGGATGTCAACGGATCCAAGTGGTTCTCAAAAATTGACTTGAACGCAGGATATCACCAGCTACCCCTGTCAGAGGAAAGCAGGTTCATCACCACCTTCAGCACCCACCTAGGGCTCAGGAGGTACAAGCGTTTGAACTTTGGGATCTCCTCGGCAGCTGAGGTTTTCCAGAACGCAATACGAGAACTACTGTCGGGGCTGCCAGGAGTATTGAACGTGAGCGATGATATTCTCATTCACTCCGCAGCAGCTGCAGACCACCATAAACACCTCCGCGACACATTGAAACGCCTCAGCGAGCACGGAGCCACCCTGCATAAGGACAAGTGCCAATTCTTCCAACCCTCCCTTGAGTTCTTCGGATATGTTTTCAACCAGGAAGGCATACAGGTAGACCCGAGGAAGTCGCAAGCCATCAAGTGTGCCCCCGCACCGATGACACAGACAGAGGTACGGAGCTTCCTGGGAATGGCCACATACTGTGGGCGGTTCTACCAGGGCTGGCCATCCAAAGCGAGCCACTGAGGGCACTTACAAAAGCTGACGCAACCTGGCACTGGGGCACAAAAGAGGAAGAAGCATTCCATGGAATAAAGGACGCCCTCCTAGGAGAGGCCACACTCGCTTACTTCGATCCCCGGAAGCGGACGGAGGTGCTGGTCGATGCCAGCCCGGTAGGGCTAGGTGCCGTGTTGGCCCAGGAGCGTGAACCAGGCCAGTGGGTCACCCTGAAGTTCGCCAGAAAGTCGCTCGGCTCCACAGAAGCAAGGTATGCCCAAATCGAGCGCGAAGTGCTCGCGATCAAGTGGGCCTGTAGTAATTTCCATCTGTACATCCACGGCCATCCGTTCCCGATGGTCACCGACCATCAGCCACTAGTCCCCCTCTTCAAAGGAACCGTACCGCATCCACCCCCGCGGATCAAACGCTGGGCTGTCCAGCTACAGCCATATGAGATGGAAGTGGTGTACCGCCCAGGGTCCAAGAACCCAGCAGACTTCCTCTCACGACACCCAGTTCAGCCTGCGGAACAGAAAGAAGGGGACGACGTCGTAGAGTATGCCCACCTGGTAGCCCTAGCATCATGCCCCCAGAGCATGTCCCTAGACGAGGTACGAGAAGCGGCTGCCACGGATGCCGTATATGCCAGGACTCTAGCCGCCGTGCAACAAGGTTCGTGGACGACTACCTCCACCAGTCCATTTCATGGACCCCGGAAGATCGCGAGATCCTAACAAAAAGGTGGCGGGTCCATCATGAACTCAGCGCCACCGGCAGTGGTATCCTGCTGAGAGGACCCCGGCTGGTGATCCCGCAGAGACTCAAGCAATGGGCCGTTCAATTAACCCATGGAGGACACCTGGGCATAACCAAGATGAAGGCACGGATGCGAGAGAAAGTCTGGTTCCCAGAACTGGAAGACATGGTAGAGGAGTATGTTCGACGGTGCTCATTGTGCCAATTAACAAGCGGCCCAGAGAAGCCTCTCCCGATCATCACAGAAGAGGCCTGCACTGTCCCATGGTCCAAAGTAAGTGTGGATTTTGGAAGCTTCCCAGGAGGGAAACACACCCTGGTCATCGTAGATGCCTACTCCAAGTATCCCGTAGTCGAACCCATCATGTCGACGGCCTTCAACCATGTGGGACCAGTGTTGGAGAAAATATTCGCCATGTTTGGTTTCCCTCAAGAAATCCACAGTGACAACGGTCCCCCATTCCAAGGGGCCGAGTTTGCTACATTCCTCCGACAACGAGGCATTTCGCATCGACGCATCACCCCACAATGGCCCCAAGCTAACGGGGACGCCGAACTTTTCATGCGAACTCTGAACAAAATGTTCCGTATAGCAGTGGTGGAGCAAGTAGACCCTGAACAGAGGCTCCATGAATTTTTAAGAGAGTATCAGAGCACCCCTCACTGCACCACTCAGCGAAGCCCGGGGGCTCTCATGCTCTAGAGCCCCCGATGTGACCTTCTCCCCACCTGTCCGGGGTGGTCCCCACCTCAACTGGACGTTGAGGAAGTACAACAGAGGAGGGTGCGACAGAACCAGGACGCAAGTGTTCGACGCCGAGCCACCCAGCGAAGCGTTAGCCAAGGGGCGACAGTCATCCTACGGAGTCGGCACCAGGGAGGAAAATTCCAGACAGCCTACGAGCCGGGCACCTGGAGTGTCACCGCCAATCACGGCTCCATGGTAACGGCACGCAGAGGGGCGGAGGAAGTGTCCCGAAACATCTCGTGGTTCAAAGAAGTCCCACCAGAACAACACCAGGAGACTGCTAGCAGTCCCCCAAGTCCCGTGGCCACGGGAGAACCTGAAGAACAGGCCGATGATTTGGTGAATGATCCGATGGGGGAAGCCCCAGTGATAAGCCCCTCGCCACAACGTGGGGTTTGCTCCAATGACTCCGGCCGGAGCTCAGCAGGATGGCGGACTGGCACTCAAAGGTACAGCCTAAGGCCTAACCCCCACCCGAGCCAGCGGCTGAAAGACTATACCTGATGAAGACCTGGATCTCACCAGCGGAGACTCACGCAAGTACCACAGCCATGGACTGGACTGAATGTTTGAAATGTGATTTTGTGTAAATATGTTGAAAATGTTTTGACAAAAGAACTGAGTTGGATAGGGATGTAATAGTTGGCGGTGTAGGTGTCGCTATCCAGCTATCCACCACATCCGCAGGCCAGGCGTGGCCTGCGGGGAGTTAATGAAGGGAAGGCGGCCGCTCGGGGCTGGTCACTTCCGACCATACCACCGGTGTGGTTATTGTGTGCCTGCTAGCGCGTTCCCACCCCTGCGCTTGCCCGATAAGCCCAGGCGTGGTCCTGCATGACCCCAAGACTGCCACACGACATATATGTCCCTGCCATCAAAAATGGAAAAATCAGTGAAATCCAGGAGTATTCTTTTTTTTAAATATAAAGCTCAAATAGCAAATGCATGAAGACACCACATAAAATGTATTTGAGAGCTAACTCAATTATTTCAACATGATTGTTAAAGCAAACAGGGGGATCACTGCCAGGTTACATAAGAGTTCTGAAAATATTGCACAGCATGAAAGCGATTGATGAAGACTGTTCTGATGTTTTTGCAATGTGCCGCTCACAGACTTGCCTCGTGTTATAATGGAGGTGGAAGGACACATCTTCCACCTAAAAAAGGTATGTTTACGAGAGGGGGTTAACAACAAAAGCACTGGCAAAGTCAGTCGGCTTCTCTTTCCCAATTCTTGTTTGTTACTCCGGTCTTGACTTTGCTAGTGCTTGTAGAATTTAAGTGCAAGCCTTGACAATGCCCGTGGTGGCCTACTGCCAGCTTGAATTGTTATTGTGTATACTTGTCAGGTGGCCATCACGGTCTCACGCTTCCAGCACCAGCCCTGCAATGAGACATTCCTTGGCAAAGCCAAAACAAGCAGCAAACAAGTAGTGGCGTGGTGAGACAGGCTTTGCCAGTGAATCGTATTGTTTTAGCACTGGAATATAATACATTCTTTACAGTAATCCTTTAGGTAGGTCAGGTAGTGCCAAGCTCAAGGGTGAAAAGCCTCAGAGAGTCTCAGTTATCTTTGTCATATTCCACTATAGTAATTTATTGCATGACACCCTTTGTTACGAACATTGGAATATAGTGATACTAAAGCAAAATAATCTCAGCTGAATGATTAAAAAAAACAAAAAAAACGTATATATAAGGTACTCCGTCCAGACCGCAATTATCAATTGGACTACACCCCTCCCTTAGGACATATCTAAAACTAGGGAAATCCCCTCCAAAAAGAGGCTTGGAAAATCCCCAGGTCTGCCACCGTGTATGGGGCAAAACATAGTTTGACTAAAAAGCAACAGAACAACAGTGTTCTAATCAAGAAGCTCACTGTAATATGAATTAAGAAACACAGTAGCGTACTCCTTAAGTTTAAGTGTATGTTTAAAGGTTTGAATCTTTTGTTAAAGAGGGCCAGACTCGAAATATATGCACACAAATACCATATTCATAATCTAGGTCTTGCAATAGACCAGGGCTACTAACTGGCTGAGTAGGGTTCGGGGGTCCTTTATGTATGGTGTCCTGTCAGAATACAGGACACCAAAAAAACAGAAAAGTTTAAAGCAGTAAAATAGGAACATGTCAAATTGTTATTAAAACAAAATCTATTTGTTTACATTCCCAGCCATGTGCATAGGTACTGATCGAGGGCAAGGCCAATACCTGATCAGAGATCAATACTCACAGAACAATGGCCCATACACATTCACCCAAATCCCTGATGCGCTGGGGTCAATTTATATACGTTCAATTCTTTTCCTTTTATTATCCATGTGTGACATCACAAAATACTAATCTAGCTTATACATCAACTTTCCTTCTACTTGGTTGATGAACCAATTAGTTGAATAGTTGATGGCAATTATATTACAATCTAACTAACTATTCCGTCAGCTAAATAATCACAGACTCTCGGTAAAGTTAATAAAGCTTTAACTCAAATTAAATGATAAAATGCTCAAACCACACGGTCACAAATGCAAACCATAAAACTCACAAATGCGAGACTTCAAATAGAGACAAACTCATCTTACAAATATGACATTGTGCATGAAGGAGTGGATAGATTAAGAGACATCAGTTTCAGCAAAAACTACATGCGAAACAAAATACATCCAACTGAGGGGATAGATGAAGAGACAATATTTTCATCTAAATAAAACTTTATAAATAAATAATATTGTCAGTATGCCTATGACGGAGTGGATAGGTGAAGAGACAAAAGTTTCAAAGACAAAATACATTTGCAAGTAACTTTGCAAGAACGTGTCAGAATATTACCAACCTAAAGGTGTGTGGAAAACCACATCCCTGGCCAAGGTGATGGCGGGTTCCCTAAAATAGAATCAGGGAACAAAGATTTCAGAACGCAGGAGCAGGACAGGGACAGGAACAGCTAGGCCTCTCTGAAAACCGACTAACAGCAAAGCATTCACCCTTCTTCTCTTCCTCCCTGCAAGCCTTAACAACACCCCTAAAGGCACCCCAGTTATACCCTAAAACCTACATGTCCGTCCCACATCAGTTGAAGCATTTCATGTAAGCTGACAGATGACTGGTGGACTTAGGAGGTGGTCTGTCACACCACGGTGACTTCATTCAGAGTTTGGGCATATTCATTGTTCTACATCCATTCCCATAGCCTAATTCTTGACTCGTTCTCACGATTTTGACATATGACACATTTAAACATTTGTATTCATACTATTCAGTAATGTCCACGAAAAGAGTCTTTGGTCCCACGGTCAATCACATCCTTTGGCGGGCACTCAATATTTTCTTTCAGCGTATTGGCATTGAACCTTTTATTCTTTCTTTGCAGCACACAGCACTCCTGGCTGCTCTATCATGACATTCTCGTTCTTATTACAGCCCCTCCTTTATCCGGCTAAGTTAAGGGAAATGGCGTCTCACCCAGCTCACTATAGCAAATGGAACACGAACATTCATTAATTATGTGATAATGCACTTTTCACTATTTACCACCCACCTTTGCACTATTCCCTGTTATTGTTTTTCCTAGCATAGCCTTAAGCAAAAGTGGCATTATTTATTATTTCAAAGCAAGATGCAACATGCAAACTACGAAATGGGCATGCGGCTTAGTCATGTATTATTTCTTGTTTCTTTCAATGCACAATGTAAATACGGTTTTAGTTCTTTTCATATATTATTTCACGTTACTGCATACATGCGCAAGGCTGTTTCCTTGTGGTTATGTAAGGTGCATGCTAGTTTTCTATTACTACTTACTATTAGTATGTATTGTGGGAGTATTCATTAGAGCAGGTTTCTTTTAGCGAAATCCTGCTCCATCACTACTAAGTGGCCCTTGTGATGTGCGGCGCAGGGTCCTTCCACACAGTCGTGGCTGGTGTCAGGGCAAGCTCGTGGGGTTTGAGGAGGGGGGACAAACAAAAAACAAACAACATTTCTTTTTTTACCTGAATCCTGCCGCATCAGCACTCTTCTGGTTCCACTGCAGGCACAGGCTCCAAGACTGCCCTGCTGCCAATCCTGACGCTGCTCTCACAGCATGAGAGCAGCGCCAGGATTGGCCTGAGCACCCTCGTTTTGCACTACCAGGGAGACTGGGAGCCTGTGCTTGCTGTCCCCAACCCGGCAACTGAGCTGGGTCGGAGACAGTATCCATGCACATGGCGGTTTGGCCGGCTTGAGACGGCTGGCCAAACCTTCATGCGCACTGATAACAGTACCACCCCCGCTCTCCCTCAGAAAAATAAAATGATAATAAGCATGCTTTATTACCGTTTTTTTCAAGTTTTGCAGCTACTGCTGCTGGCGGGGGAGGCAACGCTTCTTCACAAGAACAAAAAAATGTACAAAATAATGCTACATAAGCATGTACAAGAACTCTTTAACCCGAAGGAGGCATCTAACTAGAACATTTGCTCCAAGGATATTTTTTGATTGAGGGTTTTATGGTGTTTTACCATTAAATGGTATTTCCTTGATTTGTATTTGACAGCATATTCAAGCAAAAGAAGCGACATACTGGCTATTGTAGCATTTCTGGTGTTCAGACACTCATTTACGAGCCATGGTTTTCTCTAGAAATACTAGGTGTGTTTGATAACATACTGTAAGTACAGAAACTTGAGGTCGTACACGCAGAAAAGTTAACTCACCCCTATTAATCAATGTCGGGAATGATCCGGGCTGCGCATTAGACTTATCCAAAGAGAATTAAAGAAACTTTGGTAGCTTATGGGGGACTCAGTCATGCAGGTGAATTTTCCCATTCATTCAGCCAAAAATCTACTCTTCCAGTTCATGTAGCATAAGCGTCAGCTAAACCTCCATTTTCAGAACATAGCCTTTATTTGGCCTGCTTGTGAGCTCTACCTACTGAAGTAGAATATCACTGGCAAGTCATCTAACCTACAAGACTCTGACTGCTAAAATGTCATCACTAGATGTGAGCCCTGATGCTGAAAACATGGTTTGACTGTGTTTTTTAGCGTCCATAGCTAAATCCCATGCTCGATGTGTCATAGAATCCAAGCTATACCTCCCTGACGACACCTAATGGCGCTGAAATCTCTAAGGGACTGTCTGCTTTCCCTTGTGGAGAGGGCCTTGCTTGGCAGTTCAGGATGGACTGTTCCTATGAGTAGCAGGGTCAGTCCCGATTTTCATAAGGCGGGGTCTATTGCTGGGGTGGAACAGTTGGCGAAAAACAGTGTGTTGGAATGCTACCCAGAGTGATTGCTAGCGGTTTAGACTGTGAAAGCTTTTTCCCATCAACTTTCATTTTTTGAAAGAATCATAACTGCAGCTTCGGTTTGAAGGTAGGTCCTTGTGTTTCCCTTTGTGGAAAAATGTATTATTTAGATCATAATTCTTTAATTCAATTAAGCATTCATTACAGGATCGGGTCCAGCTCACAGAATGAGGTTCGTTCTGTCGCCTGCCGGCATGTAACTTAAAACTAAGGAAAATCTGCAAAAAGGAAGGTTTTAACCACATTTAGGATTATAGGCAGGCACACAGATGTTGTGGAGGAGGCCTGGCTATTTGGAAGGTAAGGAGCAACCTTACAACTGTTAAATTTGAGGTATTTATAAACCTTCATAATACATTTTGCCTCCAAATTGTGCATCTACACTCAGTGCTAAAAAAAAAAAGCCTGAAATAAGGATGCAAGTTGTACATAAATCACTCCAGCCTTATGTTCTGAAAGCATTGTGAAAGGCATTTCTACAACTTGAAATAATCCAGGTCAAATAAACAGAGGATATTCTTAGTGAACTTTCCATGTTCTGTGCTAAATTAGCTAAAAAAAAATCAATTTTAAATCACTTACCTGCCGGACGTCTACCGCCTCTCTTCCATCCTCTTTGTCTTCTTCCTGACTTCTGTTGGAGCAAGACGCACCCAGGCTCCCCTAAGACAATTACAACGCTGCAATGCAGTGTTCTGATTGGTCTGAGTGCAGTGAGTCAGCCTCGGTGGAGAACATGCAAAGTGCGCATGAAAGTATGGCCGGCCCTTTCATGCACACTTTGCATGTTCAAAAAGGGCTGGCCAAACATTCATGCGCACGTAAGAGGGTGCCACCACTCCTCCTCCCTGCGCTGCCCAGCCCAGTCCACCCCACAAAATGGCCCCAGCACGGAAAAAAAATGATAATAACATTGCATTATCATAATTTTATTTTTTTATTTTTTGCTGTGCTGAAAGGCAGTGGGGCAACGCTCCTCCACCTTGGCGGAGGAGCTGCCCCTGATTATGAGCAACAATATGAGTGATATAGGGTAAATTGACCCCAGAGCTCCGTATCTTCAGGGGCTCCTGGTGATGATCTCAGGGCTCTCACCAATGGAGACTTCCTCTTTGCCTTTTCATCTAAGTGAGATGATGTACAGGTAAATGCCAATCAGGTATTGGGCTGAGGTTTGCTAGTTATCAGCAGGCGAGCAGCTTAAAACTATCCTCTGATCGTATGGCTTGGAGGCTTTCCAATTCTAAATTATATAAGTGAAATAAATTGAAATTGTGCCTGCTTATCATGAACAGTTCTACATAGGTTCCATAAATAAATCCATATAGTATATAAGGAAGTGTGTTCTCCACACCAGCTACCCCTCGCTGCTCCTCTGTGTCTGTGATTAACCTCCTCTTGTGTGCCAGCACCTTTTGTCAGGACTGTCTTTATTCATTCTGTCCTACTGGTAGCTTAACTCTTTGTGCGCATTTGTGCTGTGTGCCTGTGTCTTTGTTTAGGACTGTCTTTGCTCATTTTTGTCCTTTTGGGTTCTTAGATGTTTGTGTGCATTCGTATTGTGCGCCACTGTCTTTGTTTCGGACTATCTTTGTTTATTTTGTCCTTTGGCTTCTTAGTTGTCCTGTGACCGTTTGAGCTACGTGCCTTATGTGCCCTTCTTTGTACAGCGATACTCCTCACTCACTCGCCATTCCTGCCACATGCTTCCCTCCTCTCCTGTGCTCCTTCCTGGACCTACTTAAAGGAGGATGCAGTGCCGCAGGTTCCCACATCAGCTCCCCTTCGCTGCTCCTCCATGTTTGTGATAAGCCTCCCCTTGTGTTCCAGCATCTTTTGTCAGGACTGTCTTTGTCCATACTGATGTACAATATCTTGGTCCTACTGGTATCCTTCTGCCATATACCTGTCTGCCCTGCTCTCCTCCCTGGACCAACTTAAATGGAGGCTGCAGCACGGCTGAATCACTGGCACACATAAGGTGAGTCGGTCTGTGCCGTCCGCACCTAGTCCACATCCAGCCCAAGGAACCATGGATCTCCCATCATTCACCACTACTCCAGAGCCGATCTCACTGCCCTCAACTCCAGACCACACAACAAGAATTGCTACCACACGTCTCCTCGCTCGACAGCTGGATCTTTCACCTGTTGCGGCTTCTCCTGCCACACCGGCACAGCAGTGCACCCCACCGCCACCACCCCACTGCCAATGACTGCACCCTGACAACTCCTTTGCCTCCCGCTTAATGTCCGATCCCTCTGCAAGTACGCAAATGAGATATGGGACACCATCACTACCCTCACTCCTGACATAGTCTTCCTCACTGAGACCTAGCTCAACCCTGCATCCATACCTGATGCTGCCACGGCCTTCCTTTCGGCTACAAGATTGATCACCGCGACCGCATCGACAAGCAAGGAGGCGAAATTGCCATCATCCACAAGAAATACATGCATTGCACCTCCGCCACAGTCAAACACACCCCTATCATGAAAAACCTCAACTTCCAGCTCAGAATAGATGTCTAAACCACCATCAAAGGCACCCTTGCCTACAGACCTCCAGGACCTGACTTCTACGACGCCATCATCGGTTTCATCACGCTCCTCATACCATTGACAATGAACACTACATATTCCTCGGAGACCTCAATTTCCACCTCAAAGTCTTCAACGATGCCGACACATCAACCTTCTGGACAGCATGAACAACATCCGCCTTACCCAGATAGTCACTGACCCCACATGCATCACTGGACCAGTGCTTAATTTGTAAAATATGAAGTCCAGGTGCTCAAATGTGTGTCAGAGGCCACATCCACTTTGCCCGGCTCCACCCACATACTACACTGGCTCCACCCACTTACTCTATTGACCCCACCTACATCTTCAACTGGCAGATGAAATACCCGATCTGAATTTCAGCAAGGGAGCCTTTCGACTGTGAAGCAAATAAGTGAATAACATCTGCACATAGGCAATTAACCTCATGTATTGTTATTACATGACTGGTTTAAGTATTAGAACCATAAAACATGATAACTTGTCTTGATAGTGCTTGCTAACTATGGGATTTGCCATTTTATTTGTATTGTCTGAAATCTGGAGGAAGTAACATAACAAGAGAGATTTCATCCGTCACACACACAGACACTTCTCACAAAATAGATGAGGGGTTAAACAGACTGTATTGAGACCTCTGTTCCTCGACAAATTCAGATGAAATATATAAAAGACAACTTGCTGTGTAGTGAAAACCCCACTATGGCAGCGAGCAAGTGGAGAACATATCAGTTGCATTACAATACTGCAAAGGTCACCAGTAAAAGTATGACAAATGGATCAGTCACTAGCCCCTTCACCCCGGGTCCAGGTGCCACTGCAGCCTGGAGCGTATTTCTGCCACTGGCACTCTCAGTAATGATCAGGTGCATATCAAAACCCTATATGATTCTTAATCTCAATGCAGGTACACCACAGATGTGTTCCTTTTAAATGTGTGCTTGTTGCAGGTATTGGGGCATTCTAAACCTCTCCAGTGAATGTGACAAGCACACCTTGTGAAGAGAAGAGGCAACCTAGTGCAAACTTTGAAAGGTTGCTTTAAATGTTTGCTGCAAACTTCTCTGCTGCCTGTTTTGTATTTTACATGCTGTAGAAAAGGAGCATTTGTCAAGGCAATCTAAACATGAGACACAGGCAAGATAAGGATTCAAGAAATGCTGTACATATTCATAACTTTAACAGCAAAACACACAACCCTACAATTAAATTGATTGTAAGAAAAAGCACCACATGGAATATTCTGAAGGCATCGAACATGTGTTTGCAAGCTAACTATGCTAACCTGTTAAATATGCTCAACAGTCCCAAAGGAGGAGCTCATTGGTTTAGGGGTGTTGCTAACCAAATGTGCCATCAATAATTTAAAAAAAAGGTATACTTGGTTTGTTGCAGTGTAAGGTTCTGCTTATCCTTGTTATCTGGTTGAAAGCTCTCAGTAATCAAATCATATCTCAAGATATCAGTGCCACGGACGGAGTCACAACACAGCTAGACTCAAAATCAAGAAATGCAAAACAAAAGATACAAGAGGAAAACCACCTCAATGTATGAGCCAGAAACTGAAACATCATTCTCCCACATATCAAACAATCCACATCAGTCATGTAGTTGATAATAAAGGAAGCACACAATTACCGACAAAGACCTGCCTTACATACTCAAGCCTTTACACCCCCAGTGACGAAATAGCTCATCTCCCACCTTGATATCTTACCCTGTCCATGACCTCTCCTGCACAACAGGGCTTTAAGTGGGATGGGTCTTGATGTACTTAGCACAGGCAGTTCTAAAAATCAGGTGTTTAGATGGGGCCCTATTGGGCTCTCCATTTTTACCCTCATCCTCGGGGTGAAATTTTATTATTATTATTTTTTTAACTCTGTAGCAGTTCCATCCTTAACTGCCTTTGATGCAAAATCAAAGATACCGTTATAGATGTTTCACTGTCTCATAATTTCACTACTGAAGCATTTTCAATACTGTATACAAAGAAGCCATAGAAGTTGCTTATTTTGCATATGCAAATAACAGTCCTTGACAAAGTCTGTAGTCCTGGTTTATTGTAGGTGTGATGTTACTTGTTATGTTATATCTGGGTGCACTGGCAGAAGCAGCAAAATACCAGTCGGGCGGCACACTATGCCATGGACAGATTTTTAGCTTAGGGGGTTTTAAGCAACGCCCTTAATTACATCATCCATGCCCCTAAGAGAGTCCCCTGGGTTATTTCATCCCATTTAGAGCCCTGCTGCACAACACTCAGAATAAGTCCCTTCACCACTATTGCGCACTGAGTTTTATTACCTTCTTCTAACTTGACTTGCTCTCTACAGGTAAACAGTATATGTGAAAGTCTAAAGTAGCGTTGCAAAGCGTGGCACCTGTAAATCTAAAATATACATAGATTCTAGCAATGGTTCTTTAAAACCTGGTCAATTTTACTGGATACATAACAGAAACCGGATTTTTTTTAATTCACGTTATTATGTATATTTTGTTGTGTATAGTAGCAACATTCATACTTGCGAATGCTTCAAAGAGCTTGTTTGAGGCACTGTACAAACACAGGCATGCTAAAAAAAGAGTTCAGAGAACAGAAACGAAACCGTCACATCCGTGAACACACAAATACTTATGCTGCATATATTTTCAAAGTCAAAAGGCCCGGGTGGTGAGAAGAGTAGAATAAGGTCCTTGAAGGAACATTTCAATGTAAAACTCGCACGAAATGGGAAATTAACTTGGTTAGCAATACATGAACATTTTACGCGCGCTGTCTGCCGCACGTTACAACCACTACAACATTATGCTTTTCAGGGCAGAGGCCGGGCCGGGCAGGGCCTTTAACTTAACCCTGGCCCTAAATTATAATGTGTACTCCGGCGGCTGCTGGCTGCTACTGGGCCAGGGCGGGCACTGCAGTGCATCCATGGAATCTTGTGGAGTCGGAGCTACCACCAAGCTTAAACAAGCATTTACAATGCAACGGTTTCGCCTTTGGAGAAGTTAGAGCTATTGGCATTGTAAATGACAACATTTGTATGTATGTGTTGGTTTTGAAAACAGATAAAGAAATGTTGAGTAAATTGAATTAAGGTGGTTATTCTTGGTAATTTAGGAATGAAAGAAAAGGTTTTATTAGCCCGAAGCATGACTGTCTTTGGACTGGACTGAACTGAACTGATTGGTGCAAATGTTTTGTGCTTTCTGTAAAATTGTGTTTCCTACTCCCCCATTAGATCTTCTACAGCATTGTTCTGTTGAAGACTGGAATAATTGTTTTCTTGCCATGCATTAAGACCTTTCATGGAGGAAAGGTAGTCTGTTGTATATGTGCCCATTTTCATGAGGGCCATGTGTCTAAGGTTGGAGAGTCTGGAATGTAGTAGAGATTTTGAATCCTTTTTCCCACTCCTATATATTATGGTGTCATTGTAAATCACAGAGAAGCTTGCGAGCCCTGCCATGGGTAGGGTGCTTTCTATATTGTGGAATGATTCCCATGTGCCTGTTTGGGCTTTCCAAAATAACAATATGGAGAAAGTGAACATGGTGGAGCAAGATTTCAGGAATGCGTTGTGGGTTCCAGTTCTGGATTTCAAGAGCACAGTAGTAGGCTGTTGCAGGCTGAAGAAACTGGGAAAAGTGGCGTAGCATGGGGATGGTCTGCCCCGGGGCGGCAAAAGTTTTGGGGGAGGTGATCGTCCGCCTACCCCCCTCTCTTACATTCCTGCTGCTGCAGAAAACTTAACGGCTGTCATGGCCGGCTAAGGGCTTGCTACGTCACTGACTGAGAAAGAGGTTTTATTATATTACATACTAAGTAACAGTATTTGGTGGCATGAAGTATCAGCATTTGGTTTGGCAGACTACTTTCTCTGATGGAAGTACACAATTAATCGTTTTTTCCTCAGTAATCCCCATCTTTGTAAGAGGATATGAAGTGTGCAACAGTTTCCTTACTCTGTAGCTTCTTCAGGTTACCAGCACCCTGTTCTGTTATGTTCTTTACCTTCATTAACAACTTTATGATAGTTCAAAAATGTTTAAACTAGCGTTAGAGCTGATGCAGCTTTGAATGACATAGGCTTGATTAGGTAATTGTTTTCAATAGTATAATTTTTAGCAACTTTACACTCTATTGGTACGCAATGCTATGTAGTTTAAATGGCTCAAAACTCCAGCGCCCTACTAGATGGTTTAACTGTTTTGCTCTTCAACTACCTTAACAGCGCATTACGCTGCCCATTATCACATGCAGCAGTCCAAAAGCAGGACAGTATAAAACAAATATGATAAGCCTTTGCAAAGCAGTAATGCGCACTGTAATATATATACACTATACTTTTGTATCTCTGTATGCCCTTGCCTCATAATCTTGAGTGCGGAGGATCTTTACCTGTCTACACTTTACACATTAGTACATCGTGAATGTCCTTACGTAGATATTTTAACGATATACTTGCTCCTAAATGTCCTGAATAATTAAAAACATTTGAATATTCTGCATTGCTGTGTTCTATGGCACTATCAATAAGACCACAAATTAAGAGCAAGTACCTAAACTTCCAGAATTTACCGGCAGATGACATCTCACTCTGGTGTTCACGGGTCACGATGGATGGGAGATATTGTCATTCTGTATGTCGGCAATTACTCAAACGATCCAAAGTACTAAAAGGTAACAATTTTACCACGCTCTTGCCGAGCGAAGTTCATACAGAGTACATTTATTAAGCTCCCTTTGGCAGACATCTCTGTCCGAGTATCACGTTACCTAATCCTGTCTGTACAATTATTTTCAATCCCTATTTACAGCTCAAACGCCCTCTTCCTGAGATAAGCCGGCTGTCACTGTGGCGCTGAAACTGCTTAATGTAGCTGATTGGTAACAACCTGTTTGATGGAACTGATGTCCAGTGAGTTACTGGGCGGCTCCTCCATTGGAGCGGAGGAGCTTCGCCTCGCTTTAAATACCCCCAAACCCCAGAGATGAAACCTAAAATGGTAGTTCATTACCATTTTATTTATCATCCCCCGTCCCGAGCCGAGCGTCAAGAGGGGGGCGGTGCCGCTCCTGACTGACAGCAGCAGATACGAGGGTGGGCTGTCTAATGCACTGTTTAAAGTGTACATATCTTTTTGGTCGGTCGTCTTGTGACGGCCAGCCACACATGCGCACTTTAACCTGCTCAGTCCAGTTGTCTTAAGACAGCTGGGTTGAGAGTAAGTGAAGCCCCCTTCCCCTGCCCCCACCCCAATAGATGGCAGCCGCCACTGGTGAGTTATCCAGTTGCAAAATACAGGCGCCATGAGCCTTTAAATGTTTGGAATAAGCTAATAGACGATGAACTCCAAAAGAATTTGCTACCAATTAGCGACAGAAGTGTTTTTAATTCTACTTGTTAGTGTTTCTGTAATGCTTTCCTGCTGCTATAATCACTGACTTCACAGACATGAGGTTGCAGACAAGCTATTTTAAAGGGACCAGACACAGTAATGAGATTGAATATTTTTCATTAATGTGTATGAACTCAGAGGTGATACTCTAGCTGGAAGCAGCGGGCTGTGGGAATTGTAGCTGAATGGGACCAGCCACACTTTTAGAAGCGGATGAGCCTCCGTTTGTGTGTCTTCTGAATAAAATGACTTGAGTTACAAGCAGTGAACTGTGTATGTATATGAGACAGCCATTGAAAGCAGGTGGGTGCCTCGAGCATAGACTTATAAGCAGTGAACTGTGTACACATTTGGGACAGGCAGTGTAAGCAGGCGGGTGCGCCGGACACAGAACAGCAGCCTAGTCACAGGCATGGCGAGGAAGCATAGTCTGTGGTGCTACCCGGCAAAGGATTCCACAGTCAAGGCAGAAAGGATGAAGAGTGCTGTGGACTGTGGCGAGGCAGGGCGTGGAGCTCAGGAGTAAAGATGCGGTTGGAGGCATTTGGAACACACAAGTGTAAAGGGTGCTATGGGGTAACGAGGCGGACGGGGGCATTTTTAACACACAAGTGTAAAGGGAGCTATGGGGTGAAGAGGTGGACGAGGCATTTAGAACACACAAGTATAAAGGGAGCTATGGGGTAAAGAGGCAGACGGGGTATTTGGAACACACAAGTGTAAAGGGAGCTATGGGGTAAAGTGGAGGACAGGGGTATTTGGAACACATATGGTTAAAGGGAGCTATGGGGTAAAGTGGAGGACAGGGGTATTTGGAACACACATGGTTAAAGGGAGCTATGGGGTAAAGTGGAGGACAGGGGTATTTGGAACACACATGGTTAAAGGGAGCTATGAGGTAAAGAGGCAGACGGGGTATTTGGAACACACAAGTGTAAAGGGAGCTATGGGGTAAAGTGGAGGACAGGGGTATTTGGAACACACATGGTTAAAGGGAGCTATGGGGTAAAGTGGAGGACAGGGGTATTTGGAACACACATGGTTAAAGGGAGCTATGGGGTAAAGTGGAGGACAGGGGTATTTGGAACACACAAGTGTAAAGGGAGCTATGGGGTAAAGAGGCAGAGGGGGTATTTGGAACACACATGGTTAAAGGGAGCTACGGGGTAAAGAGGCGGACAGGGGTATTTGGAACACACAAGTGTAAAGGGAGCTATGGGGTAAAGTGGAGGACAGGGGTATTTTGGAACACACAAGTGTAAAGGGAGCTATGGGGTAAAGTGGAGGACAGGGGTATTTGGAACACCAGTGTAAAGGGAGCTTTGGGGTAAAGAGGCGGACAGGGGTATTTGGAACACACATGGTTAAAGGGAGCTATGGGGTAAAGTGGAGGACAGGGGTATTTGGAACACACATGGTTAAAGGGAGCTATGGGGTAAAGTGGAGGACAGGGGTATTTGGAACACACAAGTGTAAAGGGAGCTATGGGGTAAAGTGGAGGACAGGGGTATTTGGAACACACATGGTTAAAGGGAGCTATGGGGTAAAGAGGCGGACAGTGGTATTTGGAACACCAGTGTAAAGGGAGCTTTGGGGTAAAGAGGCAGACGGGGTATTTGGAACACACAAGTGTAAAGGGAGCTATGGGGTAAAGTGGAGGACAGGGGTATTTGGAACACACAAGTGTAAAGGGAGCTATGGGGTAAAGAGGCAGACGGGGTATTTGGAACACACATGGTTAAAGGGAGCAACGGGGTAAAGAGGCGGACAGGGGTATTTGGAACACACAAGTGTAAAGGGAGCTATGGGGTAAAGTGGAGGACAGGGGTATTTGGAACACACATGGTTAAAGGGAGCTATGGGGTAAAGTGGAGGACAGGGGTATTTGGAACACACATGGTTAAAGGGAGCTATGGGGTAAAGAGGCAGACGGGGTATTTGGAACACACATGGTTAAAGGGAGCTATGGGGTAAAGTGGAGGACAGGGGTATTTGGAACACACATGGTTAAAGGGAGCTATGGGGTAAAGTGGAGGACAGGGGTATTTGGAACACACATGGTTAAAGGGAGCTATGGGGTAAAGAGGCAGACGGGGTATTTGGAACACACATGGTTAAAGGGAGCTATGGGGTAAAGTGGAGGACAGGGGTATTTGGAACACACATGGTTAAAGGGAGCTATGGGGTAAAGTGGAGGACAGGGGTATTTGGAACACACATGGTTAAAGGGAGCTATGGGGTAAAGAGGCAGACGGGGTATTTGGAACACACAAGTGTAAAGGGAGCTATGGGGTAAAGAGGCAGACGGGGTATTTGGAACACACAAGTGTAAAGGGAGCTATGGGGTAAAGTGGAGGACAGGGGTATTTGGAACACCAGTGTAAAGGGAGCTTTGGGGTAAAGAGGCGGACAGTGGTATTTGGAACACCAGTGTAAAGGGAGCTTTGGGGTAAAGAGGCGGACAGTGGTATTTGGAACACCAGTGTAAAGGGAGCTTTGGGGTAAAGAGGCGGACAGGGGTATTTGGAACACCAGTGAAAAGGCTCAACGGACTAGACATACAAGAACTGACATGTGATGGGTGTAGTGCATTTCAACAAACCATTACAATGAGGCGTTTTTACTGTGCTCAGACTCGGATCCCAAAAAAAGCAGTGCAAAGTTTCACTTTTTATTCATTTTGAAAATGTAAACAAATAATCATAACAGTTTACCCGCAGTTACACGATCTGCACAGTACGGGAATAAAAACACAATTTGCAAACGTCCTTTGAACACATAGTGCTTACACTGACAAGGCTTGCATGGCGAAGTGACCAAACTCATTTTTACAACAAAACGGTTTACACTATCAAGATGTGACACGGCCCAAAGATGTGCTCCAGAAGACCAAACAATGCTGGTTTTATGACCTGACATGAGCTGGGATGGAAAGTGTCACTTTTGGACAGTCTGAGCGGGTACCCAGCACACCTGGCTCCGAGCAGCGTGGCTTCCAAGCGCTTACAGCTCAACATGAGCCGCCAGCAGGAGGCTGCCACCCTGCAGAAATGTCAGTCGTCCGGTCTCCCGTCCGGAGGTGCTAGCAGGGAAGTCGGGACTGCGCTGCTGGGAAAGACTCTCGTTCTACAGAAGGCTGCCCCGACCATGAGCTGCTGGACGCACAGAGCGACGCCCCAACCCAACATACATGTAAACTCCAGTGATGGCCGCACCGAGCCCGGCAGAGTGCGCCATCTCCAAATCTGACCCAAGGACAGTGGTGCTCACAAGGCGGCGAGTCCCCGGCCTAGAATTGAAGCTTTACCTGTCTGCTCCTCCCCTAGAACAAAGTGGTGTATACGGTCAGCCCCCAGGCCACCCACGCATGCCATGAAAGAGCTTCCCCTCCTGCGGGACAGTTGGCCGCAAATGCTTTTTTTCGGATTGGGCATCTCAGCGCAGTCTGCTAAAATCGGTATTTAAAGCGGTAAACCCAGCAAAGAATGCACCCTACCCCCAAGCGTATGCCAGGACCGTATAAATACAGGGATCAATCGAGTGGTGTGCTTAATGGATAATAAAAACAATCAGACCTCGTTTGAGCACCGAAATGGATGCGCAAGAAAAACAAGTCAGTCCCGGGCGGCAGCCAATCACAGCGCGGCCCGGGGAATGACGTCACGGGGGTGTCCCGGCCGGCAGATTCGGGGGCGTGTTTTTCGCGCTCTCCCCTTCCCATTGGCTGGAAGGTAAAATTCCAGCCAATGGGAAGAGGAGAGGGCGGGACTTAAAAAAAGACACAGAAACGCCCCCGAATCGCGTTTTCAGAGGAAAGCGTGATTGACAGCCAATCTCTTCCAATGGCTAGCCTCCATTTATGGAGCTAGCCAATGGAAGACAAGGCGGGACCAAAGCACCATATGTAGAGACATAAGATTTCGGCTCCGCCCACCCACTGCTCATGCAGTGGGACGGTAGCCGAAACCTAAAAATGAAAAAGTAGCATTGGTAGGGCAAAGGCATACTTACGGTTTACTCGTGGTGGGGGGTGTAGTATAGCAGGCCACAGGCCTGCTGTGCCTCTGGTCCGCAACTACCGTCAGGCTGACTTTTACTCATAGGTGGGGTGCGGCCACACGAGTCACGTGACAATCTGAAAAAAATCTGCGCATGCAGCCCCCAGAAACAAATCTATCCAGATTCCAGTCCATCAATGTTCCAACACTAACTTAACCAAGGGACGCGTCCGGCATCATATAATATGAATCTGGGCTTAGGGAGCTCTCACAGCTGCAACACTCTTCACCAGGACTCTGTCAGGGGACGAGTCACGAGAAGAACAACACTCTGCGTCTGTGCAATAAAGCAGTCTTGCCAGTCTTATCATTAATGCCAATATGTGATATGCAGATGCCTCTGCATGTAGACCCGGCCCTGATAAGTAAGTGCCGGTGCTAAGCACCGGCACAAATTAAGCACTGCACTGGACACACCCTAGATCTCATCTTCCCCACTAGCAACAGAGTAAAATAAAGCCACACGTCTGAGCTCACCTGTTCAGACCATGCAGTTGTCCACTTCACCTAAACAAAAGCCCCCAGCCATGCCACCCAACTGCTAAGCACCTCCCACCACAGCTGGAACAGAGTATCCAAGAGCCAATGGACTGATGTCCTCAACTCTCCCTTTGACACCTCCTCAAACGTTGACCAACCAGTCAAAAACTTCACAGCCTGGCTTTCCAACAGAGTAGCCCCCAGCAAGCCCTCCCAACCGAACAGACCCTCAAGACAAGCCGACTGGTACACCCCAGAACTGAGAACCTCCAAACCCAACTGTAATTAACTGGAGTGGAGATGGCGCACCACGAAGGAGCACACTGACCAAACCACATTCAAGATTTTGCTCAGCCAGTACCACAAGCTCCTGAAAGACACCATAAGGAATGCCTTAGCTAACGACATTGAAGCCAGCAACAACCACAGTAAAGAACTTTTCAGCATCACCAATGAGTTCTCAAACCCTTCAGTGACTGAAAATATCATCATCCACTTCCAGGTACTCAGCTACACTGTAGCCGACTTCTTCCATGACAAACTCTCCACCATCTATGAACATTCCGAACCCCAACCCACCACCACAGACACCCTCAGCCTGCTAGACCCCACAGACTCCCCCACTGAACACAGGATTACAACCTGGAGTCAGCTCACCACACAGACCACCACTGACACCATGCGTTTTGTCCACTCTGGATCTCCCACAGACGCCGGCCCACACCACATGTCCAACCTTGGCAACAGCACCATCAGCAGCAAACTCACAGACATCTTCAACAAGTTCATCACTTCAGCCACCTTCCCAGATGACTGGATCACCCTGAGATCAAACCTCTCCTCAAGAAAGCTTCTGCCAACCCCAACGAGCTAAAAAACTACTGACCAATCTCCCTGCTCCCATTTCCTGCCAAAGTCCTCAAAAAAGGTCATTAACCAGCAATTCACGGAATACCTAGATAACAACAACCTTCTAGACACATCCCAATCTATATTCCGCTCCAACCACAGCACAGAAACTGTCCAGATTGCTGCCATGGAGGACATCAGAGCCCACCTGGACAGAAGAAATTAGGCTGCCCTATTCCTCCTCTACCTCTCGGTGGCTTTTAACACCATCTCCCACCACACACTGATCAAAAGGTTCCATCAGATCTGCATCCAAGATGACACCCTAAGATGTATTGCATTCTTCCTCTCAGGAAGAACTCAGAGTCCACCTTCCTCCCTTCACCTTATAGCCCAAAAACATCATATGCGGTGTCCCTCAATAATCACCACTCAGTACCACACTTTTCAACACCTTCAAGACTACCCTGACCACCAGCATCAGAAATCACAAACTAAACCTCATTGCGTATCCGGACAACACCCAGCTCGTTCTCTTGCTCTCTGAAGACCACGAAGGAAAACTTCTACCTCTGCAGGACCAGCATCGTTAACTCGATACAAAACAACTACCTCAAACTCAACACAGACAAGACACAAGTCCTAATCTTTGGCAGCACCACCCCACCATGGGCCGACTACTGGTGGCCTGCCGACCTGGGACCCCCTGCACTCCCATGGACCAAGCCAGGAACCTTGTAATCATCCTGTGCTGCAAACTCACTATGAAGACAAAGATCAACGTAGTCTCCTCTGCATGCTTCCTCGTCCTCTGCATGGTATGTAAGATCTTCAAATGGCTTTATAGATCCACCAGTATGTACCATTACTCAAGCACTCGTCACCAGCTGCCTGGACTACTGCAATGCTCTCTACACCAGAATCACATCATACCTCCTGAAGAGACTTCAGGCCATCCAGAACTCAGAGGCCCGACTCATCCTTGACCTCCCCAGATGGACCCACAGCCCACATCACCCCACACCTGAAGAAACTCTGCTGGATCCCCATATACAAGAGATGCCAATTCAAGATTCTGACACATGCCTACAAAGCACTGCACAACCAAGGACCAGCATACATCAACCACCGCATGAACTTCCACCGACCCTCCAAACTCCTGTGCTCCACTTCTCTGTACCTTAGCCACACTCTCAGCATCTGCCACAGCAATAGTGGAGTTGTTCCTTCTCGTACCTTACCACAAAATCTTGGAACAGCCTCCCCATCCAACTGAGGACATATCCCTCCCTCCAGGAATTCAGAAGGGGTCTCAAGACCTGGCTTATCGATTGAGACCATTGAGCAGCCTGGATTCAGCGCCTGGATATTCTCTGGGTGAAGAGTGTGCTATACAAATCCACTCGGAGCTGTGGAGGCGATCGAACTCTTGACCCTGTGACCTTTTGGATCATTAACGGGACAATCATTTCTCTGGAAACCTTTCCTGGAATCTACGCCGACTTGGGCTTTTTAATTGCGGAGGACCGGCTGCCTTGCTACAGCAGCGGGACTGCGAGGACCATGTGTCTGTGCGGCAGGACATCGCCCGCACCTGGGTCTCTTCCCGCCCCCTTCTTTCACCAACTCCCTATATAACCAAGCCCCAGCACGTGGCACGCGGGACGCGCGCGGGACAAAGACCGGGGAGAAGCCCTTGCCAAGGGCGGGCCCGTTGTAGCCCGTTAGAGACCGTTTGAGCCCGGGCCGGGCCCCCTCTCCAACTCCTACTCTAACCCCCGGTTGGCTGAGTGGCTGCATGTATGTACATTTTATAATATACATTTGGATACAGTCACTCATTGTATAGCTTAGTGACCTTATTTGGAAAATAATGTCTACCCGTGGGAATAGAAGTAAAACAGCGGCGGGGGGGATCCTCTCAACGGGCACCTTGGACAACTTTATCATAAGGGCCAATACTTTTATAGACCAAGGGATCACATTAATGGAGCGCAGGGTGTCCCAAGACCTTGCCTTGGCAAAAAAAAGATCGTCTTTGGGCCACCTTGCAACGGCTAAGACCCCCGAACAATCTAGGGCTGTGGGTCCTATAGATATTCAGGCAGATGTTCATGTCAATAGATGTAGTCTCCCCAATACGGTAGACCTTTCAGTGTCCCACCTATCATGTGATACTCAAATAAGTACCGACTTGGAAAAAACGCCAGAATTAGTTACCAGTATCACCTGGGAAGACCAGAGCACCACCGTATTGAGGGGCAGGAGGGAGGGCGCTATCCCCAAAGTACGGAAGACAAAAAAAAGCGAGGGGAAGGGGTCGGCATCAGAAAAAGATAATTAGGGCCCGCGCACAAAAACCACATATAGATCACGACCCTAGGATAAAGATGTTATAATAGAGGCTGGGAGTATAGGGAACTTAGAAGGTTTAATTAGCCTGGTTAGGGAAAGTGCCAGTGGGGAGGCGGCTGACACCCAACTCTTAACGAAGATAGAAGAGCTTTTTAAATCTTATCTCTCTCCTATCGAGGAAAAACTATCCTACATTGGAAAACAATCAGCTGATCTCTGCACCATGTCTAAAAACCAAAGACCACCTGGGGTCCAAAAAACAGGGGGATCCAAACCAAACAGTAACAAACCTACAGTACAAACTCCCAAAAATCCTCCACCACTCGTGGTGAACACCAACCCCAAACCAGCCACAGTCACTGTGAAGACAGCTGAAAAGAATGATAAAATTAACACATCTGCCAACCCACCTGGTGAGGGGGCTACTCCACCCAGGGCACACATCACGCAACCAAAGGGAAATAAAAATGGCGGAGACCCGGCAAGAGGAAGAGTGGTGAACTTCCCACCAGAGGCCACACCCTATGTGGTGGTTATGACGGGGGTCCCGGAATTGGAGGTTCCCGGGGAGGAAGCTAATTGGTCGTTACTCAATAAGGTTCGACATTGGCTTAACCAAAACCGGCCTTTACCCCCGCACCGTCCAAGTAAGATTTTGACTGTGCGGAGGGTGTCATGGTTGGGCCATCAGAGGAAAACTGTTCAGGGTGATTGTGTGCTGATTAATTTTGCTGCCCATGTTTGTTCATGGGATACCCAAGATAGGTTAGAGGGTGTAGCTTCTAGGCGACTCTCCTTCTTTTACCCCCCTAGGAGTGGCCTCACTCGGCACCATGTAGTTGATAGAAAATGGTATAGAGCAGGCCATCGAGTTTGGGGTCAGGAATGGGGCCGTGGGAGGAGCACCAAATCACAGAGCCAGCTTCTAGGGATAATTGGGGTGGCTTTCCGACCATAAACAGGTGTAGCTGCCTGGATATGGTCGATTGACATTCAAAATCATCAAGTCTCTTAAGTAAGGGGAAAGTGGTTCCTATAGCTGCTACTAACCCTGATAATGGGAAAGTGGATTTTATATCTGCCAGCAATTTTGATAGCAGTGGGATCATAACTACCACACAAAAAAAGTCCCTGGGGGGCAATGATGATAGCAGTTTACCCCCGAATTTAGCTGGCTCTCTAGAAGCTATTGACGAGCCTATTTCCTGTACGCAGGGTGGTAATAATGGGGCTACCCCTGACCGGCTCGCTACAGGTCATAGGGTTATCCATTTGCTATCTTGGAATGTGGCTGGATTAGAAAAAAAGATGGCCCTACCAGAATGGAATGTGTGTTTATCGAGGAGTTCGATGTATGCATGTTCCAAGAAACCTGGAGCCTGCTCCCAGTGCACAAATCCAGTTATGCAACCTTTTTCCTCCCCGCATTAAGCTGCGGGAAGGGCAGACCGGCGGGAGGCTTACATGTATGGGTAAAAATTGGATTGAATTGGGATGTCACCACCCACAATTCTGCGAGTAGGGATATTTTACACGTTTCATTCGCAGGGCACATTAAGGGTAGCAGGATAGATCTATTTAATATTTATTCTAGAGGGACTCCAGGTGATCTAACCTCATGCACATTGGAGACCTTAGAACAGGCATTAGCCAAATGCCCCCCAACATCTAAAATTATAGTGGGAGGGGATTTTAATTGTACATTTGAACCCCTAAGTAGGGATGATCCCCTAGGCATAGAGGAGGAGGATTATAGATGGTCTATCCCAGCCCTGTCACTAGCCCCAATTAGAAAATGGTCAGCAAGGGCAATTCAGATCAATGCCCTGACCATGGAATTCAATTTAAGAGCGCTAATTGGCAGGACAACCTCTGACTGCGCTGGAGCGATGACCTTTAACCGGCTTAATGGCCCGTCAAGAATAGACTACATCTTATTGAATGTTACACTGTGGCGCGACCTAATAGACATGGAGGTAATACCTTCGCAGGATAGCGACCACAATCCCTTATGTATGAAGCTAAGGTGGGGTAAATCCAAGGGAAGCGGGATTAAAGCCCCCTTGAGGACAACCAATGAGGTCGTCCCCTATAATGGCAATCGCAGGCTGAAATGGGACAAGATTCAATTCCAGGAAGGGAATCTTGAGAGGATTAGGGCGCACGTAGTAGATCTGACCGTAGAGCTGGAAGATCTCGAACTGGAAAATGGTAGTGTCAAAGGGCCGTCTTTCTCCTTGGCGTATAAAAACGCTATACAGGAAGTAGGACAATATTTTTCAATCTAGGGTAAAAGGGGTAGAGGGAATAGCAACCTGGCCAAATCCAGTAACCCATGGTATTCGGATCAGTGCAAGGCAAAAAGGAAGGAGTTAACAGTTGCCCTGCTTAAAAAGAATCCCTCACAAGTTAGAGCGGCTAGGAAGGATTATGCGAGGGCATTAGTGTTGGCCAAACGAGAGTGGGAGGAAAAACATTGGCAGGATCTTAAATCCGTAGCCAATAAGAAGAATGTCACGCTGTTCTGGGAATTGATGAACAAGGTTAGGCAGCAAACCACGCCACCTATCGCCAACCACATAACAGAACAACAATGGTATTCCCACTTCTCTGCACAGTATGGCGGGATAGAAGTGAGATCTCCACCTCCCTCAGACTCCGATATTAGGGACCAATCTCCATTGGTGTTTGAGGAACCATTTCAGCCCTCTGAGGTATTATTGGCCATTAGACATCTAACCCCGAGGAAGGCAGCTGGCCCTGATGGGATACCAGGGGAACTACTTTTGGACGAACCTGTAGCCTGGGCTAGACTCATTGCATTAATAATGAATTTGATCTCCAAGGGCTACCCTGTGCCAGACTCGTGGAAGGGAGCAGAGGTGGTAACTGTGTATAAAAAGGGCGCCAGAGATGACCCTGCCAATTACAGACCGATCAGTCTGATAGACGTGATCCAGAAGGTGGTTGGCAGGGTCATCATCTCCAGGGTGGGTGTATGGATGTAAGAGGAGCATGTCCTTTCTCATTTCCAAGCAGGGTTCCGACAGAAGGTGGGCATGATGTACCAGGTCTTCCGTTGTTTTGCGATCTATTGGAAGGCTGTGACCATTAACAAGGGTAGTCTTTACCTGACATTCATAGATCTCAAAATGGCGTTCGACCTGGTCCCTCGTGCAAGGCTGTGGGATATCCTGGAAGAGATGGGTTTCCCAGGGCCACTTTTGGCATTTATTGTGAAGTTCCATGAGGGGAATTATGCGAGGATTAGATGGGACACCCAGGGACTTCTGACAGAGAGGGTGCCCGTGAGGAGTGGAGTCCGCCAGGGATGTGTTATGGCGCCGACTTTGTTCTCCCTCTTTGTGAATGGTGTGGTGGACCATCTGAGGGAGGAAGCGGCAGATGCGCCATCCCTGGCGGAGGAAAAAACACCTACCCTACTCTTCGCGGATGATACCATCTTGATCTCCAAATCCCCTATGGGCCTTCAAAAGCTCTTGGACCGTTTTAGTGTGTTCTGCACTGATAGAGGCCTCACCATCAACACCTCTAAAACAAAGCTTATGGCCATCTCACCATCCAAGAGATTTAGGAATAATGTTTCGCTTAATGGTGTCCCCTTGGAGATGGTAGATTCCTTCGACTATTTGGGTGTTAGGGTAAATAGCCGGATGAATTGGAAAGATCACCTGGCCAAAATGTTATTAAATCACAAAAGAGTCTCAGGGGTGGTTTTGGGGGAACAGCGGGAGTCGATGACTAAACCCGTGGCACCGACTCTCGCAATCTATGAAGGCCAAGTATTACCGGCTGCCCTATACGGATCCGAGCTGTGGGGGTTCGAGAACACAACGGATCTAGTTAGATCCGAAAACAAGTTTATGAGAGATTTGGTGGCCCTCCCAGCTTCTACTCCGCTGATCCCACTACGGCTAGATTTGGGTAGGCTACCCCTTAAAGACATAGGGCCCGATGTAGGTAAATCTAATTTACCACTTCTAAAATACCGAATCATACCGATTCGGTATTTAAGAAGTGGTAAATTAGAGGGGGGGAAATGTAGGTAAATCTGATTCGGTAAATACCGAATCTGTAAGATTCGGTATTTACCGATTCTGTAAATACCAAATCGGGTCCCCCATTGATTCCTATGGGCCTTGAAGCCCATAGGAATCAATGTGGAATACTGAATCGGTATTTACCGATTCGGTAATTACCTATTCTTGCAAGGGTGCAGGGGGTGTCACTTTGACACCCTCTAGCACCCCAATTACAGGCTTGTTGTGTGCCATGTGGCACACAGACATGCCCTAAGGGCATGTCTGTGTGTCACATGGCACAGGTGTGCATGCACAGATGTGCATGCACACCTGGATTCGGTATTTTACCACCCAATTGGATTGGGTGGTAAAATACCGACTCTTGAAGGCCTGTGGCACTCTTCAGAGTGCCACCTACATCTCTATTTACCGATTCTGTACATTTACCGATTCGGTATTTTACCGAATCTGTAAATGTACAGAATCGGTAAAATTACCGAATCTGTACTTATGTAGCCCCCTACATTAGAAAACCGTAATACCGGTCGGAAACGGCCGAATTCGGCCGTTTCCGACCTGTATTAGGGCTCCTACATCGGGCCCATAGTGCGCTTGCGCCCACTACTTTTTTGGGTGCGACTGAGAAGGACCCGGGAGCTCCATAATTATGCAGCAGTTTTAGATGAACTTATTCTGCTTAATGCGGGTAATAAGATCAAGTGGCTGTGTAATTTGAGGCAGTTGGTTGTGCAATTGGGCTTGAGTGAATCATGAATAAGCCAAACACCGCCTCCCAAGTTAGTGATTAAGAAGCTCTACTGGGACTGGGCACAGGAGGTGGCCATATGCAGAGGTGCAGGGGGTGCTCTTTCTGAGCGGTTTCTCGAGACCAAATGGACAGGGAAATTTGAACCCTTTCTAGACTTCATAGGGAAACCTTTGGACAGATCACTTTGCTTAAAATTTAGGTTCGGGACCCTCTCGGTGAATGATTTCACCTCCGGGTGGAATAATCTTGGTGGTCTATCGAAAGCCTGCCCCGGCTGTGCAGCCCCTAACGAGTCTGTGGCGCATTTTCTTTTCGCCTGCCCGGCATATAGGGTTGCCAGGAAGATAAGGTTAAAACCATTATGCAAGGGGTTGGGCCTCAGATGCCATAAAATGGCCCTACGGATCCTCTGCACTGACACATCTTCTACTGCCATGGTGTGTGGGGTAGCTAAATATTTGAGTAGTGCATGGCAGACACGTATGAGGAGGGTCAAGCCCACCCCATTATAACCGAACTGCCAGTTGGCCCCCTGGTAGGAAGTTTTTTTATGGCTTTCTTGTATTCGTTTTTAATGTATATTTTAATGATTTTATAATTGGGTAGTATGTAATGTTGTATGTATACAAGGATTGGTGGGTTCTTGTTTTTTATCTTTAATTGTATTGTATAAATTGCATACTTTTATGATGAAATTTGTTATCGAATAAAGTACATCTACTACAAATCCAGATGATCTATTGATTAATTGTCAGCAAGGATAACTGAAGCATTTTCTGGGTTAATTTAATAGAATATCCACTGAGTCATAAGTTGTGTATATTCATGCATGTTTGATCAAGCTTGTCATTTACTTTTGTGAATACTCCTGAGCAGCAATATAAAGAAGTTACCAACCTAGAGTCCTTGAGATCAGCGTAGTGATTTATTTAAGAACTACATTATGTGATGTCAACTTCGCTACCCTGCTCTTTTTTGTCCGATTGGGAATATGAGTATAGAAACCCATTTTTCTTAAATAAATGTTTGCTAAATGTTTTAAAGATACCTTTTCAAATAAGGATAAGTATTACTCACGAAGGCACTCTTTTACCTCCTTTCCTCCAAGCATATTATTTAAAAATAGAGGTGCCACTATTATTTGGTGCATATGTTCTGGCCATAATAGTTGATTTGGCAGATTAGGGAACTACTTTCTCAGCTTTCCAAGAGGTCCTTCTGCAGAGTCGATTCGACAGGAGATGGGTTTGAACCAACAAGAATAACAGAGTTCTGCTTTGCTCTTATATTGCAATATTTTGTTCAGAATGTCAAATCGGATTTGTTAGTCACTTTTAGGCGGGGGATTTTTTGTCACGAGCCAGAAAAAGCAGAAATGCCTTCCATAAATATTGCAGAATGATTGTGTAATGTTATCCAGATTCCAGAGATCTGTAGGATTTCAAATTCTATCCAGAGGGTCATTAAAACCGAGTATTAAATCGGGTGGGTTTAATAGCTGGAGACTGAAACCTCCATTGCCTATTATCACACACATTATTTACATATTGATTATCCGTGCCAATATGGACAGGCATTATGTATGTCTGCTTTGGCCAGTTGCTCTTGCTGATGGTCCAAAGATGTTAGAGAATCCCAATAAACAAACAGTGATGTACGGCTTTCTATATCCATGTAGGAAATAGTGTGTGGTGTGTTTCCATAATTGCGCCGTTTTTGGCTCAGTGCTTCAGAGATGGATGCCTTGGTAAGTTCTGCAACCTGCATTGCCTTCCTCAATGTAGCCAGGAATCTTTCCGCCACTCCATGTGTCTGCTGCCAAACAAGGTTTAGCCATTGAAAGGGGCCTGTGTGGCAATATCAAAAGAAGACAACACTTGGTTCAGTGCTGGCACAACCACTGCGAAAGACTCACAGATGATGGACAGAATGCAGAACAAATCAAACATCCACCCCCAGTCAAGAGATCTGCATTAAATCCATTGTTCTTTTGCTCACCATGCCACCCCAGTTTAGACCCAGCGATATACAAATCAGTCTTGACCCTGTTCCTCATGGGAACAGTCCATCCCGAACTGCCAAGCCAGGTCCTCCCTTTAGGCCCAGATCTCAGCACTAGGGTGAATGTTTGACACTGATCAGAATTCTGTCCATCAATTGTTCTTTTTGCATTAGACTCAACCACTGCGGCAGCTGTGCTGGGCACAGCCTTCACCTCTGGTATGGGGGCCACATAAGTTGGCAGCAACCTTGTCCCTTATGTAGGTTGGTAGAGAATATATTTTGATTGGTTCAGGTGCATTGTCTCAGCTCGGTGTTTGACATATATGGCATTCGATAATTAATCAACAGGGAGGGATGAGGAATCAATGTGTCCGTTTCTTTCCCCTAGGTAAGAACTGGAATTAATCAAAAAAATGAAAAAGGACACTTGTAACACTTCTCAACCATTGGTTAGGAAAAGTGGTTAGAATACCCTCAAAAACTCAATGTTGTTTGGAATGCGGTATATATGTTTCATCCGCCCCACATTGAAGTTATGGCAGTTATCATAGGGTGTTCCAATTTGTGTTGAATGCCAGCCTCAGCCAGAGGCACCTCTAGTCTCGAGTGCAGTGTCCAGAGATAGAGGGTTTTCCCCACAAAGGTGTGAAACCAAATTTTATGAAAAAAGGAAAAAATTGTTAAAAAGGGAAGAAACACCCAGATTTTTTAATGAGGGGTGAGTTTCCGCTGGTGTAAAATATGCTGATACTTTGGAAAGATCGAGTTACTGGATCTAGTAGTATTATAAAAAAATTGTCGACATGTTTCAGCTCCTTAGGCCCGAGGGGTCTGTGGAGCTTTCGTCAGGACTAACACACATAAATTAATACTCACACGACTTGTGCAGTATTTTTCAAAATGGTCGA
The DNA here is from genome assembly GCF_964261635.1 of Lissotriton helveticus. Classification (NCBI taxonomy): domain Eukaryota; kingdom Metazoa; phylum Chordata; class Amphibia; order Caudata; family Salamandridae; genus Lissotriton; species Lissotriton helveticus. The sequence goes on from NC_136059.1 coordinate 396,428,753, forward strand.
TTTTTTCTCATTTTGTTAGCAAAATCAGCTCTCCAGATTCAGTGTTGGTAGAACTCGATTCTTCATCGAGGGTTCCGCTAGATTTAGCACAGAGCCGCGTGGTGAACTCTTGTCGGACTGGTGCTGACTCTGCCCCCGGATCTCCGGATCTAGCGGAACCCCGATGAAGAATCGAGTTCTACCAACACAGAATCTGGAGAGCTGATTTTTCTAACAAAATGAGAAAAAATCGACCATTTTGAAAAATACTGCACAAGTCGTGTGAGTATTAATTTATGTGTGTTAGTCCTGACGAAAGCTCCACAGACCCCTCGGGCCTAAGGAGCTGAAACATGTCGACAATTTTTTTATAATACTACTAGATCCAGTAACTCGATCTTTCCAAAGTATCAGCATATTTTACACCAGCGGAAACTCACCCCTCATTAAAAAATCTGGGTGTTTCTTCCCTTTTTAACAATTTTTTCCTTTTTTCATAAAATTTGGTTTCACACCTTTGTGGGGAAAACCCTCTATCTCTGGACACTGCACTCGAGACTAGAGGTGCCTCTGGCTGAGGCTGGCATTCAACACAAATTGGAACACCCTATGATAACTGCCATAACTTCAATGTGGGGCGGATGAAACATATATACCGCATTCCAAACAACATTGAGTTTTTGAGGGTATTCTAACCACTTTTCCTAACCAATGGTTGAGAAGTGTTACAAGTGTCCTTTTTCATTTTTTTGATTAATTCCATATATGGCATTCGCTCACAGTATTCTTCAGCAATACATCAAGAGCTGGAACCAGTACCTTTTGATTGAGTGGCCAGTTAGTGGCTACTACTCTTTGGTGGTTTTCACTTGCTAGCTCTAGAATGTGTCTCTGGAGTACATGAGGTATAAGTTACGAAGCATGTGCTACTGAGGATAAGCCCAAGATGGCCCTTGGCCAGTGTAAGCTGAACAAGCCTAAAAGACAGGAGATCCAGTATTTGACTATGCTTGTGTCGTTTGTCAAAACATTACAGTTCTCTTCATCATTGGATTTCGATCAGTTCAAATAGGGCTTGCTGAGAGCTTGCTAGGTCATTTAAAGACACTTAGATGAGAGCTTTTGTGGATAGCCTTCAAGGTTCAAATTGTTTAATGGCATACCTCAAATATTCCTCAGTCACAAATATAGTTCTGGATTGATATTCATCAGGGGGAAGCTGGACATACAGTCTACAGAGTTGTTGTCTTTTCCATGATGCCTGTTTACAATTGTGACTGTGTAGTCCTGCAAACAATTGCCCAATCTCTCTATTCTAGGAGCCATTTTCGTTTTGGTTTGTCAAATAGTGATAGACAAGCTTAATAATAAGTGACAACCATAAATGTTTTCCAAGAGAAACATGTAAATGCTCACAGGTACAGACAATAGCTAGGCTCTCCTTCTCTGTTTTAGAACAGGCCGACTACATCTTGCTGAGGCTTCCACTGGAATAAGCTATGATAAAGCGAGGCACATTATGGTTAAATTCTCTCTGCATAGATTATAGGGTTACAATTCTGCCATCTACAATTACTTCAGTGTGCAGAAGGGATAATATAAATCTATATTCTCCGCAGGTGAGATCTTCTGTCATTCACTGTCAAAAGCAGATTGGCAATCCTGGGTATAGTCATAAGGACAGCCGGTGTTCATGCGATCTCTCATGGGCACATAATCAATGACAAGTGCAGTAGTTCACTAATCCCAGAAGGATCTGAGACTTGACGTGTTATCGGGCACCAGCGCACATACCAACACAACCACCTTATTGGGATTAGAGTACATAACATCCTTGAGAAAAGATGGCCTAAAACCTTTAGGAGGTCTTGGCAATGTCACATTTTTTTAATGTGAAGTTTCCAGCTTGGAGTTCTTGGCAGATTTATCAAAGCTGTGGTGTGTTCTTCCTATGATTTTCTAAAGATGACTATATTACTTCTGGAATGCAAACAGTTTGGAATGCCCTGGAAAACATTGCAAATTTGTTCTTCAGAAGATTCAACAGCAAATCAACTGCCAAACCATAGGCACATTTAATGAAAAAGACCACAGTGTGTGACAAACGTAGTTGTTACACCTGTCAGGCATAGGGTGGTCTCCCACATGTTTTGCCTGCTTGCCTCTAATTTTGCTGAATTCGTTTTTGTTGGTCTTGGGACTCTGTGCACATTACCACAGCTAACCAGTGCTAAAGTGCTTGTGCTCACTCCTCTAAACATGGTTTGATTCGCCTGTTTCTAATTGGCATATTTAGTTTACTTATAAGTCCCTTGTACAGACTTATACTATATACCCAGGGCCTGTAAATGAAATGCTACTAGTGGGCCTGCAGTACTTGTTGTGCCACACACCTAAGCAACTCTCCAAAACTTGACCCAGACAGCCTGAAGGCAGTTCCACACTACCATGTCGACTCAGCATTTAAGACCCCTTGCCAAGCCTTAAACTCCCTTTTATTACATAAGTCACCCCTGAGGTAGAAAATAGGTAGCCCATGGGGCAGGGTGCTGTGTAAGTAAAAGGCAGGACCTACATGTCCTGGTAGTGCAAAACTCCCAAATTTGTTTTTCAGTACAGAGAGGCCTACCCTCTCATAGATTAACGTTGGGGATTCCTTGATGGGCCATCCTGGGAGGATGAGAGGGAGGAGCTGGGCAAAGCCTCACACTTACACCTGAATACGCTGTGTCCAGTCCCCACACAAAGGCCTGCATACCCCCCCTATAGTGAGTCTGGAGCCAGGGCAGGAATAGTGGACCTCCACTTCAAAGGCACCGCTGGATATCAGAACTGGACCTCAGATCCTACCAATTCAGTACACTTCTTGACCTGTGGATACTCTGCCAAGAAGAAGGACTGCTCTGATGCTGAAGGACTGTCACTCTACTGGACTGCTGCTCTGGAAGAACTGCTGCCTTGCTGTGTTGACCTGCTGCCTGCTGCCCTCCTTGCCTGGTCAGGAAGGTTGGACCTGCATTGCTTGTCCCCAGAATCCAGAGTGACTACAAGGGGTTGTTGGCTGGTCTCCTAATCTGAGGTCTCATGGACATAAAAGACTTCCAGCTATTCTGCCGCTTCATATGGACTCTACAATCCGTGAAACTACCCTATCAAGTGGTGCCAACCCAGTCCTGGACCCTTGTAAGTGGGCTTAAGATATTTGCTCTAGCAGAACCAACACATCACTGCCACTGCAGAGAACAGAACCGGTCCATTGCCATCACTGCGTGGGTCAGCACCACGCATTGCAGCTGATCTGAGGATCGGAACGGCACATCTCCCCTGTTACGTGGATCAGAACCAGTGCATCTCTGCTGTTGCATGGGACAGAGATGCCACGTCGCCTTCAGAACCACTGCTGCACGACATTACTCAAAGCAAGGTCCTTGCATCCCCGTCAATACCGATGCTGAAAGTCCGCAACGCAGCAACCCGCTCATTGGAGCTGATGCATCGTCGCTGCTGCGCTACTAGGACAAGTGCATTGCCACCACTGCGTGGATCCACACCGACGCATCACCTTGTCTGCGCTCCTCAATGTTGACACAACCTGGGCTAAGGTACTTTTGCTCAGTGAGCCAAGCCTGGTGCCTGTAGCCAGTCAGCCCTCCATCGCGGCTCACCTGAACCCCGGCACAATGTAACCAGATAGCCTTTGTTGGTGCTTTGTCCTTTTTGGCACTATTTTCTCTTGATTCTTTAAAAATCAATATCTCTGGTTACCTCATTGGATTTCTGTCATTTCTGTGTCAAATGATTTATTAAAATCTTGTTTTCTAAATTTGTACAGAATTTTTCTTGTGTTGTGTTTTCACTCTATTACTGGTTGTATGCTCTATTCATTGCCTCTAAGTTAAGCCTGACTGCTTGTGTGCCCAGCTACCCAGGGTTAAGCACAGGTTAATTCATTGACTTTTGGTGGTTCACCCTGCAAGGGATTGTGATAGTTGATTGACCAGGCTTCACACCCCAGTCAACCAACAGCCCCAGTTCTCACAGTAGTGATATAGCAAGATTCTTCAGCAATTTAAAGTTGGTGGTATCCTTTGTTTAGTTCTAGATTTGAGTGCTTAGTTAATGAATCATGTCTTTATTTAGAGGAGCAGTGTGTCTTTATGATTTATTGCTACATTGTGGTGGAATATTTTCACACAGATGTCAATCTTGCCCTCCCCATTGTGTTTAGAAACTGGGATGGTGTTTGGAAACAGGTAAAATAGGGGCACCCAAGGGGTGGGCCCTCAACAGACTTAATTATGTCTTGCTGTAGTAGTGTTTGTTATTTACTCCTTCGCTTGCTCTTTCATATCTAAGGGCATGCCTCTAAAAGTTTGAACCATAAAAGGAACCGTGTTGTCAATGTGAAGGTGAATGCACCTGTATTTAGTTTCCGAAAGCCTTGCAGAGATCAGGGAACATTTGAGTCAGATAAACTAGCTGACTTTTATATAGTATGGTACGTTTTTGGCAGCATTTTGAAAACACTCATGCTGTTAGGGGACGTGAAACTAAGAAAGTAGCCATTTTGAGGACATTGATGCCATAATCATCAGCAAGATTGCCATGTTCGAGATGAGTTTGAAAACACCCTTTACACTCCAGTGATTTTCTTGAAACATAGACTGTCTGTTTCTAAGTTGAGCAAACATAGTGTCCGTATTGATGTGAATCGAGGCACCTACGTCTATTAGGAAGGGACATGCATACTTTGCATGTCCACGTCAAGAACAAGCTCCAGCACCTACTTCTCTGCATCTGTGAGAATGCACCCCTGCACAGAGACCTTAAAGACATGGATGAGTTGTAATCAGAGGAGTTGAATTGGAGGATTCATCATATACATGAGTCCTAACCTCTCTTAGGCATTGTCTGGAACCTGGTACATGTTGACAACCAACGTTATTTTAATATTTAGGAGTCTTTTTTAGAAAGACAGCTACTGAGTTCCTCTGGCAGCATTCGAGCTTCTGCACAAAATGATCGCTTTTTCTAAAACTCGGGTGTTCAGTATCACCAGTAGTGCACTGGATTTTGCATATACCCATCCATAATTATTTCAAGAGACTATGTAAAGATATGGAGATATGCCAGTCCACACAGTCAACATATTTACTTAGGCGCACAGACGATCACCACATGGTGCTCACTTGACAATATGAGAAGTCTGTTTATGCACATTAAAACACATAATTAATTTAGAACTCGGGTTATTAAAAGAGGGCTAGTCAACATTGACAACTTCCCAGCAAGAATCATATGAAGCAAGCTAAACGTACCAAGAGGCTTGTTGTCTTTAATGTTGATGGCATTTAAGTAGCTTTTTGAATAAAACTATTCGAACACCGAGACAACAGTAAGTTATTTTTTTTAATGACCTGTACATTAGATGTTTATCCACCCTCACGTATGAAGTGCTTGATTGCTCCATTACTGTGCCCCAGCGCTGTTTGTGCTCTCCATTTATACCTGAGTTGAGGATAGCCTATCCATTAAATACAAGGTTGAAACACTATGAACTCAGGAAACGATGTGCAGACTGGGGGGATCTCAGGACACAACAACTGCTGTGGACTTCTGTCCACTAAAGGCGAAATCAAATGGCAATCTTAGGAGGAATCCTGCGATGAATTGATTTGCGTATTTTTTGTGATTCTTTTGAAATCGAGTCCATAGTGGCCAAAGCTCTTGACTGGAAGGCTTGCATTCGTAGGATTACCAAGTGACATCAAGACACAATATTTCCAGTCAAGTGCTTCAGTGTCTCTTCCCACTCCCTTCCCTGTATAACAGTGGCGGCTGGCAGGGGACGGAGGTGGCGAGGCGGGGAGACAAAAATGTTTTTAAAAATCCGCTTACAGTTTGCTGCCAGCCGGCCAGCGTACGTCTCTTCTCTTCGGTCCCTTCAGCCGCCTTCCCCTCTGCTTCCGTAGCGGAAGGATCCAGGAAGCACACAGGCTCCCTCCCACAAGCCAATCACAATGCTGCAATGCAGCACTGTAATTGGTTTGAGTGCCGTGGTTTGGCGCTGAGACGGGGACTGTGAGGGTTTGCATGTGCCTCACCAGGCTTTGTAAAGGAAGCCTAGTGGGAAAGATGCAAAGTGTGCAGGACTGTTTGGCCGGCCCAAGAGGGCCGGCCAAGCAGTAATGTGCACTTGGAGTAGACTAACCACTCCACCCCCATAACCCTAACCCGTCCTGTCCAGGTTATTATCATTTTATTTTTCAGCTGCACTGCTCTTATAGCAGTGGGGCAACACTTCTCCGCCTTAGCGGAGGAGTCGCCACTGCTGCATAATCTGATGAGAGGCCCCTGAGTCTTGCATATATCACAGATATTCATTGACCTTGGGCTGAATGGGGTGTCCCATTAAAGATTTGGGCCCCTCCTTAAAGGCTGGTACCTCCTTGCACAGCAGGGTCTGCAGGGGCCTGGGTTACGCCCCTGCCGGGGTTTCCTTTCATGAAAAACTGTTTTTAGCTTTAGTCGAATTGGTTGAATTGAAACAAACCACGATTGAAGAATGATTTAACACGCATTCCAGTCGTATGTGCGTTTGCAGTAGACCTTTGCACAGTGCTGGGAGAACAATAAGGATGTGACGCACACACCTTACATAATATGCAAAGCACTGTAGCAGAAAAAGTGACAATCGTAGTGTGCTGTGAAATGTCTAGCATGCTTTTCCTCGCAAAATTAGTGGCCGTTGAAATGAGCCGCTTTCTACCATCCTTAGGAATTAATTAAGCAACTAGAATGAGATAAATATGCAATGCGCACTGTATACAAAGCCAGTGGCGGCTCGCCCCACTGCTTTTTAGCAGCAAAATAAAGAGAGAATAAAATGATAATAACTTGGGTTATTATCATTTTATTTTCTCTTACTTCTGCAGCTTTGCGTGATGGGGCGGGGCAAGGGAGGAGTAGTAGCACCCTCCTAAGTGCACAACGACTGCTTGGCCAGCCCTCTCGGGTCGCCCAAAACAGTCTTGCGCACTTCGCATGTTCTCCATGCAGGCTGCGTCACAGCCTGCTTGGAGAACATGCCCAAGCTTCCAGTCAGCGTATGAGCGCCGAACCACGGCACTCAGACCAATCACAGTGCTGCTAAAGCAGCATTGTGATTGGGTGACTGGGAGCCTGAGTGTGCTTTCTTTTCCGGTCACTGAGGAAGGAATACGGAGGAGAGACACAGCGAGGAAGCGGTGAGAAGATAAGTTTATTTTATATTTTGCTACCGCCTGCCCCGCCTCCTCCCCCCTCCTGTCCCTGCCCCCGCCTTCCTGCCTCCAATCCGTGCTGGCCACCGCTGGCTGACTCTTTCCATATTCCTTTTTTGCCCTGGCATATAATAAAAATAATGGAAAGCATACAAATACATTTTGTCTATTATGAAACATAATTATGGACAGCTACACATACACTTTTAGATAGGTATGAAAAATGTCACAACTCCAAATCCGCATTTAAATAGCTTAAAGTCCAAAGTAGCAAACAATATAGTATGCAAGACTGTCCTCTCTTAGTTAGGTACTGAAATGTATTTGTGCATCTCGCTTTCTTTAGTAAACTTCGTGTTTTAGGTACTAGTGTGATACAGTCGGTAGCCCTCGGTCTCATGCTTTAATTGTGACTTTAAGCGATCCGCTGTTTTGGCTTAAAAGGGGAAGCTTGATAAGTGAGAACTGTCGAAGGCTTTCCTGTCAACATGTCAGGCTGTAAAATGCAGTCTAAACAAGCTGACCGCATGTTTTCAGTGTGGTTTTGTCTGAGTCGCTATAAAACTGGCAACCATTAAACCCAATGTTCACTTGAGACTGTAATCCTAGGAAGTCACAGGCCCCGATTTACAGAGGTTTTCGGTTCGGTTTGCGTTACTTTTTTAATGCAGACCGACACAGTCTTTTTGGTGATTTACAAACAATGCAAATCGGTATTTACATTGGTTTGTAAGAAAGAGTAATGCAAACCAGCGCAAATTGTTCCAATGCTATATTCTGCGGCAGAGAAGATTTGCATTAGTGGTACATGGAATTTGCCGTGATACCACCCATGGTTTTTGACTCAAAAACGTATCTACTAACAATAGTAGACATGGGGGCATATTTACCAAAAAGTTGTGGACCGTGGGTTAGCTCCAAAATTGCTAACGGCACGCTCCGTCACTTTAGAAATGTAGGGATGTGCCGTACTTACAATAATACTGCACACCCCTCCGAATCACTCTGCACTGGCACTAAATTCAGCTGCCAGCACCTAAGTGCAAGGGTGCCTGTGTTGAGGGTATGAATGTTTAGGTGCAGGAAGGGGTCCCTTCCTGTGCATAAGCAATGCACAATGCACAATGTCGATTTGCAACTCCTATGTGTGCTGCATTGAGCAGCACATATAGAAGTTGCAAATCCTCATTTTTTTAAATGATTATTTATGTGCAGGAAGGGACACCTTCCTGCACAGAACATATAATTCATGGCAATTTGCAGCACACACAGAAACAGCAAAAACGAGGAGAAATAAAGCACTTTCCTCATTTTGCCATGTTAAGACCAGATTTTCCCTGGTCTTAATTTTGGCCTGCCTCCTATTTACACAAGCCTCGTAAATAGGGGGTAGCTTCAAAATCAGTGGGTGTTGTGGTGGAACGTACACCGCAACACCCATTGACCGCCCCTTTCACGCTAAGTATAGCGTAAAAGGGGGACTTATTTACAAGGCAGCATTAAGCCATGTTAAGTGCCTTAACGCTGCATTGTAAGTAAGATGAAACCCCTATCGCCGCAGGAATGTCACAAAATGTGACGTTCCTGTGGCGATAGGGGCTTGTAAATATGCCCCATGATTTTGTGTAAAAAATGAACACCACTTGAAGGCAGGCGTTAATGGGAGAATGCTTTCATTTCTCCTTTGTTTTCCCACTTTGCATGTGTGCTGCACTGTGCAGCAAAAATACAATGTAGGAAACGTTGTAAAGTCAGTCTTAGTATAGTATTTTGTATTAGAAGGGCGCACTCCCAGTGTGGAAAAACAGCCGACCTCTAACCAACACCCAGGCTGTTTGGCGCAAGACACCTCTAATTCCCAATATCGATAGTTACCAAAATAAAGAGGCCGGTGCTGGAAACTGGAAAGCAAGAACAAGTGTATTTCTCTAGAGGAGAACACGTCGGGTCTGACACAAGGGATGTCTTCAGGAGGTGTTCTAACAACTTCTCTGCTGCTCTCCTTTTTATACAATTTACAGTAACTTTATTGGTGGTCAAACATCCTAGGAATTCCCGCCCTCAGCAGGTTCTCACAGAGTCCCAACAGTTTGTCGTCCTCCACCCGGGTCTTAATTAGTGATTGATATCTCGCAGCTGGACATTCCGACAGGATCTGTAAATGTGTGTGATCAGTCACATCTAAGGGTTATGCAAGTGATAAGATCAAGCATTTATGTTCGTGCAGCAAGTCCTGCTGTGTGGGGGCAATAAACTACGTCCGCAGGGCTTGGTTTACAGCCTGGGACTGGGTTGAGTGGCCAGGTGCAGTTGGGGGTTATCAGAAGGGCCTGCTCGAGTGTGGAGGATGAAAGGACAAACGTGTTTAGGGCGGGAAGTGGCTCCAGGGTCTTGTCACGAGGACAAGGTTTTATGACCTTAGTGCATTTGGTCATGCTGAATCAGGGTACCGGGGATGGTTGCGAGGTCAGGGTGAATCGTGGGTAACTTGCAAAGTGCGAGATGGCCGAGGCACCTAAAATGGATGCCGTTTACGTGCGGACAATGGCTCCTGTTAGGCAAGATCGCGCCGGTGATGTTCGCGTTTGTAAACTGCGATTTAACAGTCCTCCCTTTGAACATTCCCAAGACATCTTGCTAATCTATTTCGATCCCCATAATGTTCTGTATCTCTGTGTCATGTATTACATTAATTCGTTCTATGCGAGAATCTACAGTCTTTGGGCACAAAGAGTTCAAACATAGAGAACACAAGGGTGGTATGCAGTGTATCCCCAAACAGCAGCCACATTTTATAAAAATCGGAACCAAGAGGACCATCAATATTTTCCACCCCCATTCTTTTAATATGCCCCAAAACCAGCTACCAAGTGTCCAAGTCTCTTGTTCTTGATGGATCTCCGATGCCAGTCTGTGCAAATGTTCAATCGCCTTATAGACAGAAGGCGAGCTGTCAGGGACAAAGGTACAACAGCTGGCACCGATGATGCGGCATGCTCCTCCACGGTCTGCTAGTACCACGTCTAAAACAAGACGGTTTTGCAAAGTCATCAGGCGGACCGCTTGAAGCTCGGCAGTGTTGTTGGTGAGGATGCCAGCTGTTACGTTCAAAGCTGACTCTACTACTTGAGACAGGTGTCGAATGGCCCGGCTGTTTGCCATCTGACCCCAAAGTGGAACAAGGCCTTTAACTGCATCAAGAAACTGGGATGCAGTAGAATCTGCTTGGTCTGTGTCTCCGGACCGCTTTTCTCGGTGATGTCCAGTAGGTGCAGTGTAGGTCGGAGGCAGAACAAAGGCAACGTAGCACGAGCCCCCCCAGCCTTTTGGGAGCCAGGTGTAGGCTTTAGTACCACAGATGAAGTGCATATTGGGTGATGCAACAAATGAAAGGGGGTCGGCAGTGTGTAGAGTCCTGGTGATGTGACAAGTACTGTGGCCCACGATATTCATCCCATGTCCTTCGATGCAGACAAGACCTGAGACGTTCACCACAGATAGGGCCACAGTTATGGTTGCAGCTGTTCTTTTCTTTAGAAAGGAGAAAGTGGGTCTGGCTGGATCATTGAACACTTGCATTTCCACTCGCTCTTTTGCAGGAATGTTCATTGGGAAGGTCGCATTTGAAGTGAGAGGACAAAAGGGAGCAGCCGTTCTTCCAGTTGTGTTCAGCCAGAACTCGTTATAGAATTGTTTTATTGTCCCATCGGATGTGGGATTGTCTTTGTAACTTTCTTGTAGGAGCATTAACCAAGCAAGGCAGGACCCATGACCAGAGAAACATGAAGGGATGAAAGGAATAGAATATTCAGTGGCATGTGGTAGTAGCCCACAGACCCAACCGTTCGTAGCACTTGCAACAAGATTGTGCTGGAGCAACAGTTGGACGAAAGAGTTATTCCAGAACTCTCTGCGTCGTTCTCGGAGGCGTGGTGACAGTGATACCAGATAGTGTTCTTTTTCAGTGGTGGGTTGCACAGTAGGCAGCAATGTTCGATAAGCAGGAGCACTCTCTTCGATGATCCAGATTGCGACCATTAGCAAGAAGCTGGTGAGAGATACTGCTATGAGTGCGATTGTCTTTACTGTGCGAATTTTAGCAATCTTGGCGTCGTTGCGGTGGTTCTTCGATCGTCCGGGATCTTCCATCATTTTCAAGGGACTCGATGACTCACAGGACCACATACTTCGTCTAGCGTATCTCCTGGTAGCCTTTGTAGTGTTTGGATACCGATCTGAGACTTTTGACTTAGTTAGTGGTCTGCGTGTCGAGACGCCCTCCTTTTGTCGACCTCAGGTTGTACCCTTTCTTGGATGGTACAGTAGGGTCGGGATACTCTGCCAGTTCTAGAGTCTCTGTCTGTGGGTAGCAGTTCGAGGCTGGTCGATCTTTGGTCAGGAGCTCTTCTTGGACGTCCGCTTCCTTGCTGGTTGTTAGGGTTGGTGACATCTTCCGACAGTGGTTGGCGTGCAGCCAATTTTTCTTTCCTTCCACTCGAAGGGCAGTTCGGGTGGTGATGAGGACTTGCCAGGGGCCCGTCCACCTGGGTTCCAGACTCTTCGACCTCTGTAAATTTCTGATCAAGACGAAATCCCCAGGTCTGATATCATGTCCTGGGCCCCTGGACACGTCCGGAATGGCATGCAGCACCTGTTGGTGGATAAGCGTTAATTCATTCATTAACTTGTACAGATAATCAGACATTAGTATGTCCTGGACATCATTAATGGTGGTTGGTTTCGGTACCGCCCAAATGTTCATGAGCCTGCCAAAGACTACTTCGTATGGGGTCAGTCTGTGCTTGGTTGGGGTGGAACACATCGATAGCAATGCTAGTGGGAGTGCGTCGGGCCATTTCAGCCCAGTGGTGGCGACTATCTTTGCCAATTTTAATTTTAGTGTGGCATTGTGTCATTCCACCAGGCCCACTGATTGGGGGTGAAAGACGGTGTGGAACTTTTGCTTCACCCCTAAGCCCTTCAGAATGTTTTGAATCACTTCTGCTACGAAATGGGGGCCACTGTCGCTCCATAAAATTCGACAAAGGCCGTATCTAGGGAAGAATTCTTTTAGCAACACCTTAGCAGTAGCTGTGGCAGTATTGTCACGAGTGGGGTATGCTTCCACCCATTTGCTGAAAGCGCACACAATGACTAAGACGTATTGAGACCATGGCACCTTTCTAATTGTATATAATCCATTTGGAGGATTTCAAAGGGGTGATCCGGGACCCCAAACCCTCCCCGTGGTACTGATGTCCCCTTCCCTGGGTTGTGTTGCAAGCACACCATGCATTGCTGTACTAAACGTCTTTCTGAGTCTGCAATCTTGCCGTTATGCCATACCCTCGTGATTAGTTCGGTCATGGGGGCGGATCCTATATGTGCGGGTAAGTGTGCCATGGTCAATATGGGGATCAGATAGGCGTCTGGTAACAGCCATTTGTCACCGTCTTTTGTCCTCCAGCTGCCTTCCTCATCTTTCAGTCCCACCTGCGCCCATTCAGTCAGTTCGCTCTGTGTGCCTGTCGTCTGTATGTCCCTTACAGTCGCCCTAGCATCAGTCCAGTGTTCTGCTTGTGACCAGGTCACATACATGCGTGTCGTGGTTCTGTCTTGTGCTGTGGTTCGGGCAGTAATGTCTGCTAGTGCATTTCCCTGCCCAATGAGATCGGTCACCTTCTTATGAGCCTGACACTTAATTACTGCTAGCTGCTTGGGGAGGAGGACTGCTTCTGTCAATGCGGAGACTAGGTCTCCGTGCAAGATGGGTGTGCCGTGTGACGTCAGGAACCCTCTTTCCCTCCAAAGGAGTCCGAAATGATGAAGTACCCCAAAGGCGTACTGGCTATCGGTGTATATGTTGACTGACGTGCCAGCCGCTAGGATGCATGCTCGTGTAAGGGCAATGAGCTCAGCTGCTTGGGCAGATCATTGGGCAATGCGGGCAGTTTCTAGGACAGTTTGAGCTGTGGTCACGGCATACGCTGCTGAGGTAATGCCATCAGGGAGCTTGAGGCATGAGCCGTCTACCCATAGTTCCCGTCTCGGAGATCAACCCTACTTTTAGTCCGTTCATCAGTGAGGGTTACGCAGTCGTGTAGCGAGATTGTATTAGGGTCGTTTTCTGGAAGAGGCTGCAATGTGGCTGGATTGAGGGTGGAACATCGTTTCATCGTAATGTGTGGTGCTAACAGGGTCAGTTTGTATCCAGTCAGTGGGGCACTCCTCAAATGTTGCGTCTTAGTCTGGTTTAGCAATGTGTCGACTGCATGTGGTACAAGCACTGTGATGGGGTTGGAGAGCACTATTCCCTCGCTCTGTCGTATGGAGACTACTGCAGCTGCTACAGCTCTAGCTACTGGGTCGAGGGTGGCAGAGAAATACGCACAGGGGCGTTGTTTGTGGCCAATTGATTGTGTCAGGACAGATAATGCACATCCCTCCCTTTCGTGTGTGTAGAGGGAAAATGGTTTGGAGTAGTCTGGTGTCCCTAGAACAGGTGCTGAACAAAGGGCATCTCGTAATTCCTTGAATGCTGACTGGCATTCGGGTGTCCAAGGGAGTGGAAAGGGTGTGTCTTTGGCTAGGAGGGAGAGAAGGGGTTTGACGATGAGGCTGAAGTTTGGTAACCATTGTCGACAGAATGAGGTGAGGCCTATCAGTGAACGGACTAGTCTCTGGTTTTTGGGGACAGGAGTGTCTAGAATGGTCTGGATCCTGTCTGGTGTGAGCATTCTCCCTTCCTTTGACAAAAGGTGTCCTAAATACGTCACTTGTGGTTGGCAGAATTGCAGTTTCTTGCGGGAGACCTTGTGACCATTCTTGGCGAGGAAATGAAGTAACTGAATGGTGGCAGTGACCGCTATTGGAGTGGTGTCTGCTGCTAGCAAGATGTCGTCTACGTATTGTATCAGTGCTACTCCGTCTGGCAATTGTATGGCATCCAGCTGTCTTTTGAGTGCCTGACTATAGATCAGGCACTGATTTTCTGTGTACCCCTGGGGTGCTCTACAAAATCTAAATGAGCGGGATCTGAGTGTAAACCCAAAAAGATAGCAGCTGTCCTCATGAATGGGTATAGAAAAAAATGCATTTTTGAGATCTATAACAGTGAAAATGGTGGCAGTGGATGGGATGAGGGTCAGGATGGTGGTAATGTTGGAAACGACTGGATATTGGGGCACTACGATCTTGTTTACCTCCCTTTGGTCAATGATAAAGCGGTAGGCTTTTCCGTCTCCCTCTCCCTGTTTCTTTATGATCGGCAGAATAGGACTGTTACAAATGTTGCTCACTACTTCTTCTACCACCCCTGCTTCTACGAGTGATTGAATGATGTCTGTGAGTGCTCTGAGCCACCGTTGACCCTGTCACCAGGCAGGTTGCCCCCCTAGCCACCGCGCAGTCCTCCTCGTGCCGTGTGCTGTGTGCTATGCTCTCTGTGCTCGCCATTTTTCACCCCGCTGTGTGTTCGCCGTTTTTACCCCTCTGCGCTGTCCCATTAGTCTCCCCTCACTCCCGTTGCCTTCCGCTTCTGTTTAGCTTGTCTAACGCTGTGGGTTCGCCGTTTTTACCCCTCTGCGCTGTCCCATTAGTTTCCCCTCGCTCCCCTTGCCTTCCGCTTCCATTCAGCCTTGTGTAATTGTTTTTTGTTGTCATTTGCGCTTTCCCTCGCTCCCCCTTGCCCTCTGTACCCTCCCGCCTCGCCCTCGTTTCCCGCCACTGCTCCCTGCGGCCCCGCCCCCCGCTGCTCCCATTCGCCACCCCGCTCCCGCCTCCCAGCTGCTCCTCCTTCCCTCAGCCCCTCATATGGAGGACGCACGGTGGTAAAGGGAGCGACCGTTGACCCTGTCACCAGGCATGTCGCCCCCCCTAGCCACCGCGCAGTCCTCCTCGTGCCGTGTGCTGTGTGCTACGCTCTCTGTGCTTGCCGTTTTTCACCCCGCTGTGTGTTTGCCGTTTTTACCCCTCTGCCCTGTCCATTAGTCTCCCCTCCTTCCCTTGCCTTCCGCTTCCATTTAGCTTGTCTAACGCTGTGGGTTCGCCGTTTTTACCCCTCTGCACTGTCCCATTAGTTTGCCCTCACTCCCCTAGCCTTCCACTTCCATTCAGCCTTGTGTAATTGTTTTTTGTTGTCATTTGCGCTTCCCCTCGCTTCCCCTTGCCCTCTGTGCCCTCCTGCCTCACCCTCGTTTCCTGCCGCTGCTCCCTGTGGCCCCGCCCCCCGCCACTCCCATTTGCCACCCCACTCCCGCCTCCCAGCTGCTCCTCCCTCCCTCAGCCCTCATATGGTGCAAAAAACGCTTGAGATGGATCGCACTAACTGTGTGTTGTTTGTCTTTTGTGTATGTATGTCCTTTTCTTTCAGACAGTACAGGGACCTCAAATTGAAGGTTTCCCATCCCTTTTGTTTGGTTTTTGCACTTTATTTTACACACTTGTTTTTAACTTTCACGTCCTTTGGTAAGGGTGGGCCTTAGAGTGCCCATACCGCCGAGGTACACCACCTGACGGTCCTGATGAAAGCCCAGTAAATGACACATAGACGGGCAGAAACATGTTGACCCCACTTTAAGTGGAAACAACCGAGTCATTAACTGGTAAGTTTCCCACACATATTTTACTTATGTCAAACTGACCATTGAATACATTTTTTTCCGTATGGTACAGTTTCTGACATTTTTAATTCACATTTCTTTTTGACACTTTTGCCACAAAGAACCTGCTCCGCAGTAATCTGGCGTTGTAGCACACCAGGGAGGCATTCGGCTTCTCCTGGTGGGCCCGATGATGAAGCATGTCACCACCCAGGGTGGTGAGTGAGGGCTTCCTAAAAAAACCCCGCTGATTTCCACTGTGACTTCTTCAGGGAGATTTCTTCTCTGTGTCTAGTGCTTACACACTTCTCTCACAACACTCTTTTGTTGTTTTACAACCATGCTCGCACATTCACAGCATATAGGCATTAGCATGGAAATCATGCACTATTATCACCTCGCATTCGGTATCATAAGTGTTCTGCACATGCAATACACTATTATTCACCCTTTGGGTTTCCCCACACATTTTCCAGTCGTTTTTCTCTTTCCGTTTCCTTATTTTCTTGCATGTTCTACACATCCCATGAGTGCAAATTCTATTTCACAAGTTTGTAACAGGTGAAGGTTTTGTGTATCATAATGTATACAGCTGAGAGCTGATAGATGTGAACTTTTGTGTTGCGGGTTTCCTGCGGATGATATAATTGGAGGATTTTGCTGATTTTTTGAATATTGTTTATTTAACTTTTCCCCTGACGAAGGGTTCATATGTTGGAACCCGAAATGCATTGGGATTGTGGTTTATTCTAATCAGTATTTACCTCGTTGTACTGTTGTTTAACGGTACTTTAAAATTTAATGAAACACACCAGACACTTTTGTGCCTAAATTGTTTATTATTCATGAACATGTATTAATTATGTTTCTTTGTTGAAATTTTCATATAAATAATGAACAAAGTTTTGAATGAATACTGGAATCAATTTAGTTTATTGTCAAAAAATCTTGTAGAAAAATGGGGAGACAACATACTGTTGTCCTTTAAGCTGTGCACCGTGTTTAGACTTTGGTAGTCCAGAGCCTTCTTCATAGTTCATAGTACTGGGCCATCTGGAGGATGGCCGCTGGTTTAGAGGCCGCCCAACTGCTCTCACTGGTCTGTAGTTTCTGTGAGACTTCTGGCAACAGACCCTTGACATAGTTCTGTACGAACAAGTGGTGTCCGGTCGAAGTGGACATGTCTTGTCCACTATAATCGGAGAACACTGTCTTGAACCGGGAGAAGAATTCTGAAACATCTTCCGGGAGAAGAATTCTGAAACATCTTCTTAAGGTTTCTGGCGGCAAACTGTTACGATAGACCAATCTATCTTTTTCTTGGGAATCAGGGTCTTTACCTTCTGCACTATTTTGTCAGGGAGGTCTAGTATGGCTTTCAAGGATTTCTGTCCAGGGTTTCGCTGTTTATCCAGCCCATCGAGTTGTCCCCAGGTATGACCGAACAGGCTGTGTGGTCTACTTTTCTGATCTGCTTCCACACATCGGCTGGCAGACATAGCCCAAAGAACAAATCGATGTCGGCTAGCGTCATAATTGTAAACCCTAGGGCTGTACCTAACTCCGTGTAAAATGCGGTAGGATTCTTTCGTAAGTCCTGCAGGAATTTTCGGAACGTCAGGATGTCCTGTCTAGCCCATGGCTGATATACCCAATTATAGACCACCCTTCCCTTAGCGTCTTGGTGATTTATGTCATCGTGAGTTCCTTGTCCTCTAGGGGGGACCCAATAGGGGGCAGCTTCCTTAATGGGCATCATGTTATCTATTCTCTCTATCGGGGGTTCTATCCTTGCAGATGTTGCATTATTGTCTACCTGCCCTTGCTCCATGAGGTGACGGAAGACTTCTAATGTATAGGAAAAAAGTTCCGCTACATCGCATTCACTCTCGTCTCCCGTATCTACCTTTCTGTACAGAGTCACGAGTCGGTCGGGCCCTTTATTCCTATACTTTTCCTCATACGCTGTGAGTGTGTAATAACAAAAGCGCACAACAAAGTGTTGTTTGCGGTTGTCGGTGTAGGAGTTACATATATCCGTTATGTATTCCTCTGTTTCTTTCCTGTCTAATAGGGTTTTAATTCTCCTATCGATGCCTGCTCGCTCATTTTTACTTAATCGTGGCATTCTCACCAGCCCTTTCACTTCGATTCTTTCTGATGTGTTGTCTGGCAAGGCATTAGTCGTGAGAGGCTCGGTCGGCGCAGAGGCCGTGGATACCGAGGCCCTGGCGCTATCTTCAGTTGTATTCTGAGATCCTTGTTGTTGCACTAGAGGATGGATAGGGGCATAGGGAGGTGGCATGTAGATAATCGGTGGACCTAGGAGTAGATCGTCGTCTACCCTTTTTTCGATGGGAGCTCAGGGTAAAGAGTTAAGGGAGCTCTAACCGGGTATTGACCTGAGATCTCTGCCTCTCGCTCCTTCCTAGCTTTTTCTCTTTCTTTAACTTCCTCTTCTAACTTTTTGCCAGCTAGGTGAGCTGATTTTCGTAGTTCTCTTTCTATTCTCGCTTCATCTCTTTTCTTTCGCTGTGTTGTTTCTTTTCGCCATAAGCCGAAGCTGTCAAGCATAGTCGGGGTGGTTTTCTTTTCGCGTAAGGCTATTTCTAGCGTTTCTATTTTAGCAGGATCAAAAGATCCCGTCAGTGGCCACTGATTTTCTCGATCTTTCTTAGTGTGCTTGTGCCATAGTTTGCTATAAGCTACAGCGACTATTCCATATTTTATATACATGTCCTTATTAGGGGTGCCCTCCGGTGGAGCCGGATGACTGACCTCTAATAAACGGTCCGGGCTGAACCAATTACCAATCAGTGGGGAGAAGATAGGCATGACGTATAATCGGACAAATAAAGATCTCAAACAATTGTGGACAAAGGTCGGCACTACCTATCCTTCGCTGCCTGCAAAGAGAGAGAGAACATTCCTATTGTTTGTTGTTTGCAAACAGAGAATATCTCAAAAAGAACCAACGTACCAAATAGCTAACAAGTTAAACGAACCAATGAAGCGCAATACTAGTATTCCATCCAAACAATTCCAATACAATCAATCATTCGACAGCAGTCGTTTTCACGACCTTACCCGGACCGCTTGGACAGTTCTTCGTCTTCCACTTCCAGCGCCCGGTCGTCCTCTTTTCTCCGTATTAGCCGCGGCACTCCTGTGGGATCCCAGTCAGGACCGTAAGTCACTCGAGAGAGGTCCGTTCGGTACCGGGGAAGTTCGGATGATCGGCTGCTAGACGAGGGTTTCTTTCAGGCAGGTGCACTTTCCCGATCGTTGCATTAGTTCACTCCGTCGTTAGGACCTCTCTACCAGACCTCGTGTCGCTGATGGGCCCCTCGTTGGGATGCCAATTTGTGGAAAAAAGCCGACCTCTAACGAACACCCAGTCTGTTTGGTGCAAGACGCCTCTAATTCCCAATATCGATAGTTACCAAAATAAAGAGGCCGGCGCTGGGAACTGGAAAGCAAGAACAAGTTTATTGCTCTAGAGGAGAACACGTCGGGTCTGACACAAGGGATGTCTTCAGGAGGTGTTCTAACAACTTCTCTGCTGCTCTCCTTTTTATACAATTTACAGTAACTTTATTGGTGGTCAAACATCCTAGGAATTCCCGCCCCCAGCAGGTTCTCACAGAGTCCCAACAGTTTGTCGTCCCCCACCCGGGTCTTAATTAGTGATTGATATCTCGCAGCTGGACATTCCAACAGGATCTGTAAATGTGTGTGATCAGTCACATCTAAGGGTTATGCAAGTGATAAGATCAAGCATTTCTGTTCGTGCAACAAGTCCTGCTGTGTGGGGGCAATAAACTACGTCCGCAGGGCTTGGTTTACAGCCTGGGACTGGATTGAGTGGCCAGGTGCAGTTGGGGGTTATCAGAAGGGCCTGCTCGAGTGTGAAGGATGAAAGGACAAACGTGTTTAGGGCGGGAAGTGGCTCCAGGGTCTTGTCACGAGGACAAGGTTTTATGACCTTAGTGCATTTGGTCATGCTGAATCAGGGCACCGGGGATGGTTGCGAGGTCAGGGTGAATCGTGGGTGAGTTGCAAAGTGCGAGATGGCCGAGGCACCTAAAATGGATGCCGTTTACGTGCGGACAATGGCTCTTGTTAGGCAAAATGGCGCCGGTGATGTTCACGTTTGTAAACTGCGATTTAACACCAGTACAAAACCTATACTAGACTTGTACAGAAACCTTTGCACTATGGCACAAAGATGTGTGCTTATCATTCGGCAGCAAAATTCTGCACCAGTGCTAGGAAGAGAGGAGGATAGTGCCATATCTCTGTAGAAGTGGCATAGTCCTTGCTTCCTCCATGCAGTGCAGCAGCTCTGGGTGAGGTGCTGCCTTGTATGAGAGTTTTGTAAATCTGGGCCATAGTGTAAACCCGACTTTTTGATGCTGGGCAAAAAGTAATGGAGCTATTGAAATAGAATGAGCTTAATTGCTGATACTGTGTGGATACTCTGTCCCTTGAACAGATAATCAAAAACGCAGACTGCCACCTTGGCCCAGGTCATGATAACCTGACACAAAACAAGTAAATTGCCATGACGCAGTTGGTGTGACAGCCAGAATCTTTAGCCCAGCGTGCATTTAGTGTCTATTTACTTTATTCTGGACAACAAATGCCAGAAGGTATAGCTTCTTGGCATGTACAAACAAAACAAGCATTTTCAATACAATATGTATTGCATTTGTGAGATTTAGAGCTATTGCTGTTGTAAATGTTTTTTATCTATGTGTTCTGGAGTGGAGTGGATGTATGCCATGTGTAGAGGCATTATGTGGTATAGTGTGCAGTGAAATTACTTGGTGTTAGGGGCTTTGAGCAGCATTTTTTGGGGCAGGTGCAAATAGCGCAAACTCAAGCTCAAGGTATAGGTGCGCTTTAAATGTGGACCAGAGAAAGTACACTTTTTTTGTTTTTTACTGTAGATCCTTTTTTAAGTGAATTAAAGTAATTGTGCGTTTGACATTAACATTTGAATGGACGGTGCAGCCGCATGTACAAGCAGGCGTTTTGGGCGAATGTTTGTACCAGCTTTATTTACACGTTTTATTTGGGGGCCATGGTGAATAAAATAAATACAATCTGGTGTTACGCATAGATTATAACAATTTACCAGATAGAAGGTGAACTGTGAACTTAATGTGCCTTATACTCAGGGCTTTAAGTGGGCTGGGTCCTGCCAGTGCTCAGCACCAGCAATTCTTATAAGCAGGAACTGAAATGAGTCCCTATCGGGCTCTCCATTTTTGCCCTCACCCTCAGGGTGACAAATAAATCTGAACCCTGCAGCAGTGCCACCCTTTACAGCCTTTGATGTAACGTTAAAGAGACTCGTTATAGCTCTTTCAATAATATATACAAGAAGCCATAATTGTTGCTTATTTACCTTATGCAACTAACAACCATGGACAAAGGCAACTGTCCTGGTTTATTGTAGGTGTAATGTTTCTTGTTGTATTATATCTCTGGATGCAAGGACAGAAGCAGTAAAACACCAGTTGGGCAGCACACTTAGTTAAGCACAGATTTTTAGCATATGTGTTTTTAAGCCACACCCTTAATTACATCAGCCATGCCGCTTTGGGGCCATGGCAGAGTTTCTGTTATGCTCCAGTGCCTCCCACTCGGATGTTTTGAGAGATAGGATGATGAGCCTGACAATCGGGGCAGGTGAGAGCAGACGGCGTGTATATGTTCTCTTATTTAGGTCTCAAAGTAATCACAGGGACACCACCGTTGCCTGAGGGGAACAATAGATCTAATAGAGAAAAAAATAATAATTCCATTCTGAATAGGTTATTTAACTAAGTCATCTCACGTGTTCAAGGGGGTGGCTAATATATGAGCTTTGGGTTCACTCTGTTCTGATTGAACCTGTCATGGTGTCCCATAGCAAAATCTTTGTGGAAGGTACCTTGGAATTAAATGAAGAGATTTAAGTGTGTCTACAGAGGATGGAAATTTAGGAAAGGCTGACTGACATTTGAAGAGGAGAAATAATAATTATTCTTTCCTATAATGGAACTTGATTCAGCTTAGACCACAACGTTTTTTAGAAACAGAAAAAATATAGGTTTCAGAAAAACTAGGCTTTTTGAATTAATAATAGTGGCATAAGTACCTTTGTAAAACTCACCAGGAATAATTGTTTACGTTTATTTGTGAGTAGCGCACACAAGCCAGGGACACGAAAGCACACTCGACGTGGAGCAAAATTATGTTCAAAAGAAAGAGCACCAGAGGATATCATTGACTACAATGATTCGATTTTGAATGTAGAAAACACAGATTCTGGTCACATTACCAGAGAAGGACTGAACCATAAATCTTTCCCTTTTGAAGGTAGGTGATATGTTTGTTGTTGAGAATGTTCAGATTGTTCATTCAAGATTGGATAGGAGGAGAAGATAGTGAGGTCGAGAGGAGAAAGAAAACTGTTTTAGAAGGGTTCAGAATTAGTTGATGAGTTGACAGCCAGCAACATTATCAATTGCAACTGATAGACTGGTGAGACATTGTGTTATCAGGTCGCTAGCATCAGAATAGGGGTCTAAGATTGGAAGTGTGCACATAGCAGTGTTGCACAAAATGTCAAGGTCAAGGTGTGAATGAGGGAAACGGGCCTTCCAGGGAGGAAAGATGTGCCTCAAGGGAGGACTGCGAACTGAAGTCCTGAAAGGTAAGGTGAGGTGCGAGAGAATTGAGGGAGGAGTTAGATGAAGACTCCGAAATGGTGTTCCAGTGGATAAGGGGAGGCGAGAGAGAATTGAGGGAGGAGTTAGATAAGGAGTCTGCAGGGAATGGAATATCAGGGATGGAATAGGTGGGCGAAAGAGAGAGATAAGTGTCTTTTGGCTTGGATCAAGACTTTGCCGTTTTTGTAAAGTGAGACAGTGAGTGTGCCATCGAAACAAGCTGAGGGGAGATTTTTAGTTGGAGCCCGTGTGGCATTGAGGAGGAGGAAGTAACGTTGAGGGAGTTATTGAAAATGATGCAGGACTACAAATACCAGAATGCATTAGATAATCACACAAAACCTCAGCACTGGAAACACTTTCCATAATGAGCTGAAGGAAGCGGTCCCCCTAACACTATCAATACTGGTAAAGCCTGTCTTTCCTGATATTTTATTAAGTTTAACTTCCAGGCATTTTTTAAATGGTGGTAATGACATCATGGAGTCTCCATTGTCA
Source organism: Lissotriton helveticus (assembly GCF_964261635.1). NCBI lineage: Eukaryota > Metazoa > Chordata > Amphibia > Caudata > Salamandridae > Lissotriton > Lissotriton helveticus. The sequence continues at coordinate 396,451,814 of NC_136059.1, forward strand.
ACTTTAAGAATCAGCTGTTTCGGCCATTCCAAAAAAATAGGATATAGAATATTTTCCTCTTCGGTGCAGATCCTAGTCAGCAGTGAACACGGCACAGCAGAGCACAACAAACACACTTGTGGATGATGTTCAATGATTTGCCTATCCTGGTTTTAGACATGAGTTGTATCTAATGAATTTGATAGATTCATTCAGTTATTTCTTTCAATTTTATCAGGTTGGCTTTGATGTTCTAGTAGCCAGGACTCTTTTCTATGGTAGCAAGGGCACGACCTTTACATGGAGAGTCCTTACTGCCATGATTGTTAGAGCCAAACTCCCAAACAATATTATGTGTTTTTAGCCAAAAAGAACAGCTCTCAAGAGAACTTTGTGTCATATTGAACCTCTAAATACTTATCACAATAGTGGGAAAGTAAATTGTTAATTTAGAAGTGGATGACCCCCAACTTTATAAGGCACTAAAAAATCCTGGTAATCTCACAAGAAACATTAAGTCAAGAAAATATGTTAAAATTGCAAAAGCAATGTATAAAAATCAAGAAAATGCTGATAAATAAAAATGGTAGAAAAATCGTTAGGTAGGATAACAACTTGAGTTATGCCTTTTCCTTTAAGTCCAAAAATGCCAACCACACCATATTTGTAAAACTTTCTGCCTTGATTGCCTCCAGACTATTCTTGAAACCTTTCACTCATAACAGGAGGAGTCAGTCTTCCATCTCATCAGCTCCTAGTCCTTTTATAGGTCAAGCTCTATGAAAATGATGGTTCTTCTATTTTGAGAGCAAGGAGAATGTTTGAGAGGGTTATGTCCTCTGCCATCTAAGCCTTCTCATGGTATAACCATGTATAAAAACAGGCTTATGCAGGGTCGTTTGTTTGGCCCATGGAACCAATTTACTCCCAGATGTATACCCCCAGATACATTATCAACAACTGACCCGTCACAGCCTTTTTACTCTCTGATATAGCTCTATTGTTCTACAGCCAAAATATGTTTACAAAACTTTTCACACCTCATCAAGGCTTAATCACTCTCAGAAGGTAAGCCCAATAGAAATGAATTATTTTACAGTGGAGCTAGCAGGCATCATAGAGTTTGATTTTTAAAAGTTGCCTTTCAAGATAATTACAAAAAATCCACCTTCATTGTGGAACTAGATTTTGCTAAAAATGCAAAAAGAACTTTAAATGAACGTTTTAGCATTTAGTCACATCACGGTCTCTTCAAAGAAAATATGAACTTTACCGGTACAGTTTAAACATAATTGTGTAGCTTTTCATTATAGAATAATACTTTTTTTAAATATTTAACATGCTCTACCTGTATTCATTCAGCACAAAGCTTTAAATGTAGAAGTTCTTACATGGCCTAGCTCTTTTCTCTGACATGGGTACAGCAATATTTGAGCTGCAGTGTTTTAGCTGCAACCGTGAACGCCACAATTGCTCCATAGGGCAATAAATCTCATTTAATTCAAGTCGAGGGATGCATTAACTACAAACAATGGACCTAAAACGGTTCCACCATATATACACATCAACCACAAGTATAAAATGAATTGCTTAATACAAACAAAGGAAGCACAATAAGTAAATGTATGAAAATCAGCATTTAGGTAACAACAACATATTAATCTAAGAGTATAAAGGTGATATGAGTCATTAGAGTGACAGTGTGGTGTTCATGTGAATCAAACATAAAAGTGCAATGGTTTTCATTAGAAGGTAAATGCCCGGAGATAAGGGTGTCTGGGCACAATGCCCCCTCTTAAAGAGAAGATCAAGAGCCTTGGTTTTTGGCTGGATCACAATCTAAACTTTAAGGAGCAAGCACGGAAGGTGGCAGGGAGTTGTTATGGGATTTTTAAGAAGATAAGGAAAATCCTCTCGCTGCTGCCTTTCAATCAATCAATCAATCAATCAATCATAACACTTGTATAGCGCACTACTCACCCGGAAGAGTCTCAAGGCGCTTGGGGGAAGGGATCCGCTACTGCTCGAACTGTGGTATATAAATAAATAATACCGGATCTATTTTTGTCTAGGCATAGCAATAACAGATAGCTCAATAAATAAGAGTCAAGATTCGAGGTAGTAGGAGTTTCGCAGGTTTATTACAGCATAAAGGACAGGAACAGGACAACCTGCATAAGAATAGGATGGCAGGGCCCGGCAGCTGCCGGGGCTGGATCTGGGATGAGCGCGCTCTGGAGAAAGGACTGGCGTAACATTTAATAACAATACACAGGCATATATATAGTAAAACAGTTGCATTACAGTACATATGATAGGCGGAGCAGTGGGTGGAGCAAAGGGTGTGACGCGTAGCAGTCGCGAAAGATAAGGGTGAAAGTAGGTGTAACAGGGCGTATACATAGACATGTGATGCAAACGTAACAGAATATGTCATGAATGGGGCGGAAACATGGAGGGGGCTACCTAAGGAGCCGGGACCTCTAACCTAATGGTGCGCGCAAACTGGCAATGACGTGTTACTAGGAGAAGCTGGGGGCTATGAACTCTGTGCTAGGAGCAGAGACTGAAGTCTGGAGAGTCAGGGCGACATGTACCTAAACAGTATCTAGTATCTGATGTTTAGAGAACATGTTGATAGAATCCAAAGGCTATCGGGGTAAAGGCTAACAGACTCTAAGACTGGTGCATGCATTATTCTACATGTAGTGCGTGATGAAGAATATTAAATGACCATTAAATACAGTATTTCTCTTACATGGAGACGTAAAAGCTAGACAATGACGGAAACTATTGATGCGGTTCAGTAGCTTTAGGAATGCAGAGAAGGAGGGCTGAACTGATAACTAGAATCATAACATACTCTTGGCAGACTCAGAGGCAGAGCCAGGCTGAACCGGGCACTGCGAGGCAGGAAGTAAGTGAAGGGTCAGGGATACAGGTGGGGGCTGTATCGCTCCTCAGCGAGGGCTCAGGAGACAGGAGCTGAATCTGGCGTCCGGGCCCTTTTGAGGCCTAGGAACGGGGACTTTACAATGAAATAACGTGCACACTGAGAAACGTGGCAACGTAACTTTACATAGGCCTGATATTCGTAGTTTTCACGAGAACTGGAAACAGGCATACTAGAGGTGGACACAACTATAATTGCGTCTTTAATCGAACATGGGGAATACATATGCATATTAATCATGCACACATAACATATGATGGAGAACGCGTAGGGACACAGAACATGGCAGAATTTACTTTTCCACATTCCCTCCTTGTCACTACGTTTCCATCAGGAAACATCAATATTCATGATACCATCTATCATTTCATGCAGTATCATTTGCTCGTCTTGAATTGTCTTGGAACGGGATTTAGAACGGGACTTGGGACTAGGAATACAAGAGGTAGCACAAATGCCGCAAATCGCAGGGCCACATTGTATACAGAGGCAGCAACTGAATATGATCGCTACTGCAATACCTAGAAAGGACAAGACTTTCCATCCCCAAGCGGAAATTATATTCCAGAACCAACCGGACCATGTCCAGGTGCCTGGATCTTGGTGTAACAGATGGGCAATTTTATGGAGTCTGGTTATAGCTGAATAAACAGACGGCGCGTTATTAGGAATGAAAATGCAGCAACTAGATCCGATGACTCTACAGGCCCCGCCCCTATCGGCCAATATGACGTCAAGGACGAGACGATTCTGGAGCACGACAAATCTCATAGCAGATTGCTCTTCGGTTAAGTTACCTAGAGCAGAGGCAGTCTCATTTACTACTGCTTCAAGGGTTCTGGTTAACCTACGGATTAGCTTGCTATTCTGGACAGGTCCTATAAAGAAGAAGAAACCTCTATTGAAATCTGTATACTGTTCTAGAGCAGTTTCAGTATAATCGACAATCGGGGACTCGATCTCCCTTTTATGTCTAATGTGTACTAGATGTGTATTTCTATGATAATCGGATGGGGCTAGGAAAACAGGTGGCAGTAGGAAGGCAATGTAACAGGTTCCCTCCCAATCGAGGGGCAGACGAACATATGCGGTTTGACCACAAATAAAATAAGAATGACGTGAGGTTTTGAAAATAGATTTCCCACTGTCACTATACTTGACAATAGTAGTACAATCACTATGCCCTACATGTACGGAACCATTATTTCGGACACATAATTCGCCTTTGACTGGTAGTACTGAAATAGCAGGTAAGTCTAGAGTAGTATCAGACTAAACATTCAGGACCATGAAATTCGAAGAATAATTACCTAAATTGTAAACTTCATTTTCTAGATCTAACCCTGTTCTGTGGGGAAGACCTTGCTTGTCTGGGAAACATGTACTGTTAAGAGAAGACATATCTGTTAAGGATGACGTTAACGTGGACCATGCTCCACACGAACCATTATGTGAAAATGGATAAGGAAAGAGTGGCAGAACTCCCTTCGGGGTCTGGAAAGGGGGGAGTCGACCACACACCCAACAATTAGTGGCATTGCTGGTCTGGTGTGAGTAGTGTAACATGCGGATAAAAGAATTGTTACGCATAGCGAGGCGGTAAGAGAGTTCATGAGGAGGCAGATCACTAAACGTGTGCTCTACTGTAACATTAGAAGACTTATTTACATGAGAAACTGGAAAATACAGGAAAAATGCATAACTGGTGCAGGAAATCATAATGCTGAGAAATAATATGAAACTTAGAAAAACGATACATCGGATTGAGATTTGACTAACTCTCTCACTATGGGGGTCTATTTTATACATGTCAGAAACCGGTCTAACCGTTTCACCTAGGGGAGGACTTAGGCAATCAAACTGGCTGACTTATTTTACTAGACCTTAACTTTTTCTTATACTCCTGTTGCGGAGTTGTCTCTAACAGGGAGGGTGCGGTAACATTGTCTTTTGCGGGACAGTCCTTAAGAATAGTACTTTGGCAGTCCTTTAAATCCTCGGAAATGTTCTTTGAAACTGGTTTCAATCCATAAAACCTCTTGATGTGTGATAGATGCACCCAGCCTTTGCGTCCCTCCAACTTCACGGCTGTACGGGTGGCCAGGAGGACCTGTCGGGGCTCCTTCCAGCGAGGCTCCAGCGGACTTGAACGATCGAAATTTCGCACTAGGACCATGGATCCGGGAACGATTTCATGCGGTGCCACCTCGGTATTGTCTGGAAAGGCGGCGGCAACCTGTGAACGACAAGAGTTGAGGGCAGACATCAAGGAAGCTAGGTAATCTGTCAGCATATTACTTGAAACATCGGTAATACTTCGGGGTCTAGGAGTACCCCACATGTTAGGGGGGCGGCCGAAAACGACCTCATACGGGGACAGACCTGATCTGGAATGTGCGACCATGCGCATATAAAACAAAGCAACTGGCAGAGCTATTAGCCAGTCCACGCCTTTCTCTTGACAAACTTTTGCAATTCGAATTTTCAGGGTCTGATTATGTCTCTCTACGAGACCGGCTGCTTCAGGATGGCGTACACAATGGAACTTCCACTGGTACCCTAACAAAAGGGAAACATGTTTCATCAACTCAGATGAGAATGGCTGGCCGTTATCAGAATATACGACTCTAGGGAGTCCATAACGGGGGAAGAACTCACGAACCAACTGCTTGGCAGTAGTCGTGGCTGTGTAATCTGGGACTGGATATGCCTCTGTCCACCTGGACAAAGCGCATACAACTACGAGGACATACTTGAAACCTCGACATCGCTCCATCTGAATGTAATCCATCTGGAGGACTTCAAAAGGGTGGTCGGGAGGCTGGAATCCACCTTGTTCCACCGGGACACTTTTACCTAGATTAAACTGGCAACATATCATACAGGTACGGACTTTCTGCTTGGCTGCAGCTCGTAAATGCTTGTTGAACCAAATGTTCTGGATACTGTCTAACATTGCTTTTTCTCCTAAATGTGCTGGACTATGTGCGGTATTGATAATGACTTGAACCATAGAGTCGGGGAGAAACCATGTGGCTCTACCCTTCGTCAACCATCCTTGATCTGTCTGGACCCCTCCTTGTTCGGACCATTTCTTGATTTCTTCAGGAGTAGCATGTAACTGGATATCTATGACATCTTGAGTAGGGTCCTTAACTGTCATACATGTAGTCGGATCTGGAGTATGTGTCCGTGTTGGGTTAACTGGAATGTCTGGAGTCTGTGCTGTAAGCTTGGCTGTGCGATCTGCTAGATCATTACCCTGGGAAATAGTGTCAGTAACTTTCGTATGTGCTTTACATTTCATGATAGCAATGGATGTCGGTAAGTGTATGGCATCTAACAGAGCTTGAATAAGGAGACCATGCTGAATCTTGGTTCCATGAGAAGTCATGAAACCTCTCTCCTGCCAGAGCACTCCGAAGTCGTGTACGACTCCAAATGCGTAACGTGAATCTGTGTAAACATTAACTTTTAGGTTCTTGGCGTGTATGCAGGCTTGAGTCAGAGCAACTAGCTCTGCTGCTTGAGCAGACAGGGTGTCAATACGGTGTGTCTCTATAACTTCAGTGTCAGTAGTCACTGCATACGCGGCTACTAGTTCTCCTGTACTTGTTCTCATGCATGAACCATCCACATAAAGTGTCAGGTCGGGATCTGGTAATGGAATATCTGTCAGATCTTGTCTTGGCTTTGTCGTAATATTAACTACTTCCACACAGTCGTGTGTGGCAGGATTTGGATTAACTGATGGTAACAGTGTAGCAGGATTTAAAACGTTGCAGCGTCTGATTTCTATGTGTGGCTGGAACAGTGTCAATTCATAATCTGTTAAACGTGCAATTGTCAAGTGCTGAGTTTGTGTTCGGTTTAAAAGAACTTCCACGGAGTGTGGAACTTGTACGGTCAGGGAGTGTCCTAAGACTATGGAATCACTTTGTCTGATAGCTAGTGCTGTGGCTGCAACTGACTTGAGGCACGCAGGCAGAGCCTGGGCTACAGGATCTAATGTGCTCGAAAAATAAGCACAAGGCTTGTATTGTCCTGCTTGATCTTGTGTGAGAACAGATAATGCTGTACCTTCACGTTCTGTAACGAAAAGTGTAAAAGGCTTACTGTAGTTCGGTGTAGCTAGGACTGGAGCTTGGCATAGGGCTTTCTTTAACTCATTGAAACTAAGTGTATGTTCAGATGTCCAAGGGAGGACAGTCGATACGGCTGCCTCCTGTGTCGTTAACTGTATCAGTGGCTTAGCTAGAAATGCATACTGAGGAATCCATTGTCTGCAATAAGAAGTAAGGCCGATAAAAGCACGTACCTCCTTCTGGGTCTTGGGCTGAGGAAGACTCGCTATTAACTGGATACGATCTGGTGTCAACTGCCTACCCCACTTGGACAGCAAGTGGCCTAAGTAGATCACTTGCTGGACACAGAATTGAAGCTTCGAAGGGGACACCTTGTGCCCCATCTCGGCTAGGAAATACAAGACTGTAAGGGATGCTTGCTCGCAAGCACGTTCAGAACGGGCTGTGATCAGTAGATCATCGACATACTGGAGCAGGGCAGTGTCAGTTGGCATGTGAATGTTGTCTAGTTGTCTCTTGAGTGCTTGACTGTAAATACTAGGACTTTCTGTGAAACCTTGAGGAGCGCGTGTGAACATATAGCTCCTTCCATTTAAACAAAATCCGAAAAGAAACTGGCTGTCTGGATGAATGGGGACACTGAAAAACGCGTTCTTGAGGTCTATGACAGTAAAAAATGAGGCTTCGGAATCAATGGCTGTCAATAGGGAAGAGATATCTGGGACAACTGGGTACTGGGGAATAATACATTTATTAAGTTCTCGAAGGTCAATCACTAATCGATATACTGGAGGTGCATTTGGATCAGTACGTTTCATGACAGGAATGATCGGAGAATTACATATATTGGAGTCAGTTTCTACAACTACTCCTTGAGCCATGAGCTCGTCAATAATTTTGGATAAGGCTGCTACAGCCTCAGGTGGCAATCTGTACTGTCTGATTCGTGGCAGGACTACACCTGGCTTAAGAGTCACACGATGGGGTGTGATTTGCATATAGCCAACATCAGTTGGACCTCGCGCCCATAGATGCTGCGGAACATTAGACAATCTCGGATCAAAATCTCGTAATACATAGTGACCCTTGAAGTCACGTAGGAACAATCGTATTCCCTCTGGGGAACAGCATATAACTGCCCCTAACTCTTTCAGTGTCTTAATGCCTAATAAATTTTCTGGACATGACTTCGTAAGTAACAGATCAGTAGTGCGGGACAGTGGACCTACTTCTAGAGTAACTGGCTTTGAAATTTCATTTACGATAGGTTTTCCTGAAAATCCAAGGGAAACATTTCTAGAGCCTGAGAGCGGAGCCCCTGGAACTTCGGCGTGACTGATGGTGGTCCTACTTGCCCCTGTATCAATCAGAAACTTTCTGTCTTTCCCTAGTACTTGACTGTGAACATAGGGACCTTCTTGATCTACAGGTATCTCGATGAGAGGCAAGCCTACCTCCCTCTCTAGGCTGTTTCATGAATATGGCTGATACTCTGGATACTCGGACTGTGCATACTGGTACATCTGCTGTGTAACATGCTGTGTTGCAGCGATGGGCTGCGGTACAGTAACTGTCTGTGGTGCATTCTGTGGCTGAGAAGTCTGTGAAACTTGCTCTTGTCTAGGCGGACGTGGTCTTTCTTTAGTCTTACCGGTAGCTATGTTGTGTTTCAGAACTGCACACTCGTTTATAAAATGACCTGGCTGTTTACAATAATTGCAGTTCCCTTTAACGGGAGCTGTAGGATGACTGGCTTGATTCGGACCCCTCTTCTGACTGTCTTGAGGAACAGATTGTGCAACTAGTACTTTCATTTTCGTGTCTTTCATACGTTTTCTCTCGTGTTCTTGCTCTTCTCTGATTCTATTCTGGTGATATTGAAGCATCTGTAACATCTGGGACGGGGTATTAGCTTGCCAGGTACTTTCGACTTTCAAAACTCGGTTTTTAACTTGTGGACTTGAATTCTCGACTAATTTGGTAACAAAAAGATGAGGGTATGACTCACTACTTGTCTTGAGGCCACTGTTTATACTAAAACATTTCTCAAATCTAGAATAAAAATCACTAGTGTCTTCGTCTTGTTTCTGTTTACAGGCTGAGATTGCATCCCAGACTTCTTTTCTAGTTGTCAATAATCTGGGCAAAACTTGAATCAATAATTCTGGTAATTCTTTACATTTGTCTCCAAGACCGGTACCTGGTACTCGTATCTTGTCTTCAGCTTCTAGAACTGTCCAATCGATCTTTTTCTCTCCCACCTCCCATTCCTTTTCCTTGAGTTTCTCATATACCCCTGCGGGCAACAAGACTTTTAACATTTTAATGATATCTGGATACGTGTATTCTCCCATACGGAGCATGTCTTTTAATTCTCGGTGGAACCCTGCTGGATCTTTATCATGACAGGGAATTAACTTTTTCATCTCTAAGAGTTCCATCTTTGTAATCGGGGTGTAAACAAACACTCGTTGCATTTCACCACCGTCTGTCTTAACTGGATGCACTTCTCGTAACGGATTCTGTCTGTCTATGTAAAAGGGCTTATTTTCTGGAGGTGAGACATGAACAAAATGCGGGTTCAAGAACATACTATATTTGTGGCGCTGTTCTAGAATGACACTAATCAAATCGGTACCTAAACCTTTCCATTTATACTGGAGTAACTCGTTCAGGACATCATGTAACGGACCTGGATCAGAATGTTGACCCTCATACAGAGTAATGAGGTGCTGGATCATATACATACCCACCAGTCGTTGCTCGGCTGGGGGCAATTTCAGAAACATTTGTGCCACTATTTCGTCTGGAAAAGTGGTAGAATCAGTAATCCATCGGACTGCTGATCGGACTAGTTCTTGTTCATGCATAGTACTTAACTCGTTATAACCGATTCGTGATTTCAGAATGTGATCGGTAGCTTGAAATACTTGTTCTAGAGAACCTTGTTCTGGTGCCGGGTGATGGAAAGTTGACTTGTGTTCTAGGCGTAAATGGCGATCTGGAAATCTAGATTTTCCTACATACGCTATTCTGGCGGGATTCTCGTCCTCTACCTCTTCCGCAGAGTCATTTTCTTTTTCGCTTACTTGTGCTGCCTTACGTTGATCATGTAACCTTATTATTTCCTTACGAATTTTCTTGTACATACTCTCTATACTACTGATAGTCTTGTGCTTACCCTCGGCTATATTATCACTCCACTTTGTCAGGATTCTCATTTCGGCTTGATCTTTGGTCGGATAATCTTGTTCTCTTATTAGACAATTAATCAGAAACTTTAATAGCATGAGCTGGACTTCAACTTTTCTTTGAGACATGACTTCACTAATACTTTCTGGATCATCCCCTGTACGGATGAAACAATATATTCTGTCTAGATCTCCTTTCATATCTGGTAGGGTGACTAGATACTCGGTCACCTTTCTCACGCGTAATGAATATAGAACCATATTATCCTCGCCTGGGACTGGATCATAGCCACATTCGTTAAGGGCTTTTCTTATTTCTGCAACAGACTGATACCTGGGCGTACGCTGTGACGCTTGTGCATGTAATTCGGCTAACGTTAAACGCTTGTGTGGCGGCGGGGTTCCTGGAGGACCTCCCCCTGCGGCCCCTAAACTAGAGTCGTCTACTGATGCTCTTCGTCCTGGCAGAGTGGGAAATGGAAATGCAGGCTGGACTTGTATGGCGGGCTGGACCGGGGGTACCGTAACAGGTACTCCGGTGTCTGGAGGAGCGGGAAGTGCCTGATTTACAGGGACTGGCGGAGCGGGATTTGCATATTCTGGGACTGTGTCGTCCAAATAGGACGAAATGAAAATATCAGCTGCGGTCGGTTTGTGACGTAGCTTGGTCGGAACTAAGGGTGGCGGAAAATTACTGAATGCCTCCGGGGTCGCTTTTGGCAAGCCCTCGGCAAGAAGAGGATACATACCCTTAATAAGAGCATGCCTCTGTCTGTCTGACTGTTCGGCTTTAACTCGTTCACCTATCTCGATTAATTCTTTTTCTTGTGCTCGCTCTAAGGATTCTCTACTTAATTCAGACTTTCTGATTTCTTTTTCGGTTCTTTTATGAGATTCCTTGCGCCATAACTCGATGGCGTCTTTCTGTGACTGTCTGGCTTTCTTTTTCCATAATGCCTCTTCTACTCTCATGATGCACTCGGCATTCCACGTACCTGATACGGGCCATCTATACTTTTCCTCTAACTCTTTGGTATACTCTACCCATAAATCTAGATATAATATGGCACTTATGCCATGCTTCTGATACATGAAATGACCTGGACTGTCCCTAGGCGGGACAGGAACTGCTTCTTCTAGCAGACCCTTTCTGGTTTTTAACTGACGCAGTTTTGAAAATAACGGCATGACTGAACTATAATTTGGACACAATACAATACACAATAAACACGATAATTACTTCACACTCATACCACGACATTAAAGTACATGAAGAACATTTAAAATAACAGTTCGAACAGAATACTACCTAGAATACGGAAAACAGAATACATGAATTTTCTCGAGAACAGAACTGACTAGAACAGGAACTAGATGCACTGCTAAAACAGTACTAAACTTACCGGTCTCATAAAGAGACACGTCAGGACCCGTATCCACCGAAGTGGACACTTCGTTTTGTGGGTCTGTGTACCACCAACCCACGGACCAGAGTCAATTAGATTGACCCTGTCTAGATACTACCCCAGCATCGGTACTCACCGGGCAGCAAGAACGGAAGGCCTCAGACTGGACGGGACTGCTTCGACGCCGGACGGACGAACTTCGGACTTCTGTTACGGGTGGGCCTCCGGATACCTCGGACCTTGGACTCTCGGCTTGGGCTCTGGTCGGGACTCGCCGCGTTCCTCCACCGCCTCGTCTGGATGCTGGACCGCCACCTCCGTCTCCTCCGTGGGCCTGAGGGATACTTGAAGCAGAAATATCTGCCGGTGCACGGTATGGTTCCGTCACGGCTGCAGAGGGTCAGGGGGCCGGCGTGGCTTCACCGGCGCGTGGGGAAAGGGCAAGTCCCTATTCGGGCGCCATTATGTGGTATATAAATAAATAATACCGGATCTATTTTTGTCTAGGCATAGCAATAACAGATAGCTCAATAAATAAGAGTCAAGATTCGAGGTAGTAGGAGTTTCGCAGGTTTATTACAGCATAAAGGACAGGAACAGGACAACCTGCATAAGAATAGGATGGCAGGGCCCGGCAGCTGCCGGGGCTGGATCTGGGATGAGCGCGCTCTGGAGAAAGGACTGGCGTAACATTTAATAACAATACACAGGCATATATATAGTAAAACAGTTGCATTACAGTACATATGATAGGCGGAGCAGTGGGTGGAGCAAAGGGTGTGACGCGTAGCAGTCGCGAAAGATAAGGGTGAAAGTAGGTGTAACAGGGCGTATACATAGACATGTGATGCAAACGTAACAGAATATGTCATGAATGGGGCGGAAACATGGAGGGGGCTACCTAAGGAGCCGGGACCTCTAACCTAATGGTGCGCGCAAACTGGCAATGACGTGTTACTAGGAGAAGCTGGGGGCTATGAACTCTGTGCTAGGAGCAGAGACTGAAGTCTGGAGAGTCAGGGCGACATGTACCTAAACAGTATCTAGTATCTGATGTTTAGAGAACATGTTGATAGAATCCAAAGGCTATCGGGGTAAAGGCTAACAGACTCTAAGACTGGTGCATGCATTATTCTACATGTAGTGCGTGATGAAGAATATTAAATGACCATTAAATACAGTATTTCTCTTACATGGAGACGTAAAAGCTAGACAATGACGGAAACTATTGATGCGTTTCAGTAGCTTTAGGAATGCAGAGAAGGAGGGCTGAACTGATAACTAGAATCATAACATACTCTTGGCAGACTCAGAGGCAGAGCCAGGCTGAACCGGGCACTGCGAGGCAGGAAGTAAGTGAAGGGTCAGGGATACAGGTGGGGGCTGTATCGCTCCTCAGCGAGGGCTCAGGAGACAGGAGCTGAATCTGGCGTCCGGGCCCTTTTGAGGCCTAGGAACGGGGACTTTACAAAGAAATAACGTGCACACTGAGAAACGTGGCAACGTAACTTTACATAGGCCTGATATTCGTAGTTTTCACGAGAACTGGAAACAGGCATACTAGAGGTGGACACAACTATAATTGCGTCTTTAACCGAACATGGGGAATACATATGCATATTAATCATGCACACATAACATATGATGGAGAACGCGTAGGGACACAGAACATGGCAGAATTTACTTTTCCACAGAACAGCCAGGTCTTGAGTTGTCTCCTGAAGGTGAGGTGGTCCTGGGTCAGCCGAAGGTGGGTGGGGAGGGAGTTCCATGTCTTGGCCAACAGGTAGGAGAAGGATCTGCCTCCGGCGGTGGCTCTTCGGATGCGCTGTACGGCGGCGAGGGCGAGGCTAGTAGACCGTAGCTGGCGGGTGGGCGTGTAGAAGGTCAGGCGGTCGTTGAGGTACTTGGGGCCCAGGTCGTGGAGAGACTTGTGTGCGTGGGTGAGGAGCCTGAACGTGATCCTCTTGTTGACGGGGAGCCAGTGCAGGTCCCTCAGATGGCCGGAGATATGGCTGCGTCCGGGGATGTCCAGGATGAGTTGGGCGGAGGTGTTCTGGATGCGTTGGAGTCTTTTCTGTAGCTTGGCTGTGGTTCCGGCGTAGAGGGTGTTTCCGTAGTCCAGTCGGCTGGTGACGAGGGCCTGGGTGACCGTCTTCCTTCCAATGCCAGGAGACTGTTGGTTCAAGCGTTGATTCTTTCTTGAAATTAAAGACTGTACAAAACTGTGCTACAGGCCTCCTAATGCAGGGCCCCAATTGGGAATCTGCAAGGCAGTCTATCGTCACCCTCCATTGGCTCCCGGTCGCGGAAAGAGTTCAGTTTAAAGCATTGTGCATCGCCCATAAGACTATGTCTTCCAAGGGTCCACCTATTCTTTGGTCTAATATCTCGCCCTACTGTCCCAAGAGGTCCCTGCGCTCCGGGAATAAGCATCTTGCAGTAGTTCCCAGGATGAAAAGGTCCCTGGTTAGTGAACGTCTGTTCTCCTACAATGCTGAGAAATTGTGGAACCACCTACCTAATCATATTCGTCTTGAGGATAACTATTTATCTTTTCGAAAACTTCTTAAAACTTTTCTGTTTTTCTTGAAGACCATCTGTAGTTCTATGATAACTCTGCTCCTAGCGCTGGGAGGCCTTCTGGTAGCCGTGCGCTTTAGAAATGTAGATTCATTCATTCATCCATTCAGAGTGAGTCAACTGAATTTCTCCTGGGGATCATTTTCAGAAGATGAGTAAGACAGTACAAAGTGATAAAAGTGTTGACATTTTGACTCCAATTTAAGCTAATTCTTCAGAGTCATCATCAGGCCATGTAAAAATCAGCAGAAATCTAGCATGCGTTACAAATTGAGCAATGGAAAAAAGCCATTTAAAGCATCTGAAAGGGCTGAGTTCATGAGACTCACTGGTCGAACATTTGCAACTCTAAGAGAGTCTGCAGAATCAAGGTAAATAAATGAATGAAGATCACTCCAGTGCCCTTAAGTGCAGTTTCCTGTTTGTTGAAGATAGCAATGACCATGCCCTTCCCACATTGGAGTAAGATAGAGTGAATGAGAGAAAGAGAGAGTTCCCGGTGCGTATTAATAGGTATTTTGCCAGGTAGGACACCCGATGCCCGAGGTGTAATTGGTGGGAGCTACATACTTCCACATGTTGTGGAGCTGCCCTTCATTAGCACATTACTGGACAGAAGTGGTGCAGGAGATGGCTAGGGTCATGGAGAAGGTAATTCCATGCACACCGACACATGTACTGTTGGGTTTATTTCCACACACGGCCAAAACTAAAACCACAGACAGGTTCCAGGACCTCGCCTTTGTCCTGGCAAAGCAGGAAATTACCCGTGACTGGAAAGATCCAAGGGGCCCCAATGTGCAGGGGTGGAAGCAGAAGCAAGTAAAATGGGCGGGCTGTGAGAGCAGGGTCCTTCTGAGGAATGCGCAGCGAGGGATAGGCAGGGAGGAGAGAGCCAGGGCTTGGGAGGCGTTGCTGAACGACATACAGCGGGATGGGCAGGTATCGGCCACTTCTAACCCTGAGAGGCCAGCACAATGGGAACTTCGCTAGTGGCGGAGACAGGGAGAGAGTGCACGAGGGATCCAGACTGGGGATAAACATATACCCTGCTTTCAGGGAAAGGTAACCACTGACCAGGGGATACCTGCGGCGGACTTTCACACACGGTCTGACACGAGGGGGTACCATTCGGATCTCTGGAGGGGGGGACCTATTTAATTGTTTAGTTGGGTTGGGGAGGAGAGAGGGCTAATGAAACATATGCAGCATTTCATATTTGGGCGCCGAGAGGAGACAACAGAAAAACGGACGACAAATGGAAAAGAGCCATGAGCTGGGTAATGGGATAGATTGCCAATTGAAAAAGGCCAGAATATTTTTGTTTCATGATGTATAATGACACAGCTTGATATTAAATGCCAATAAAATCTGTTTAAAAAAGAGAGAGAGAGAGAGTGAGAGAGACAGAGAGTGTGTGTGTGTGTGTTGCAGATGTGGAATTATAACAAATGAGGTTTTACTCTGTACATATGCATGGACTCGCTGTAGGCAGGTTAAGGTGGGGGGTCCTTGTTTTCCTACATACAATTGAAGGGATTAGCTTTGGAATATACTATTTACTGAATCTCTTCATGGGAGGGCAGTATTCATTCTTTTCATGCTGTAGTCAGAGAGTTGTTTTAGTTGTCAGCTGTAGAACTATAACACGTGACCCCCCTGCCTTGCTGATGTAACTCTGGGCAAACAAGTTTGCACCAGTTTCCTTATTCCCTACAATTTCGAGTAGTTTGAAAAATGATAATATATGCAGGAGTGACACAAATGATAAAATAGGTTCTACAAAACCAAAACAGTGCATACCCATAACTTACCTTTGGAAGTGCAGCACTTTTACTTAAACCAGCACATTATTTTATCCAGGATAAAAAAAATTCGTTTGTAAGTCGGCTGCTGGTAGTACTTATATCAGCTTTGCCATTTAGCTTGATAGTTGTAGCCCTTGAAAAACAGTTTTCCAACAATTCCTTTATCTCCCAAAATTGTGGGTGATTGGAAATAAAATAATATCCGTGATGCAATGAAATTCTAACCTTACAAAAGAATATACCAAACACCAAACTAGTGCTTGCGAATAATCAAACTTTGGGCGTTGGGTGTAGTTATTTAAACCAGGATGTTGATGTACCAGTATCTTTGGTAGGCTGCATTAAACCGCTGCAGCAATTGAACTTCATGAGCATGTTGTTTAGAACACATATGAAAAAGATGTTAATTTAGCCTGAGTCTTTGGTTCCACACACTGAATATAACCTGATTGTTAGAAATGGGATTTCCGGTTGGCTAAGGCTTGCGCCAAAGTCAGGCAGAAACCACCATTCCTACGTCAAGGCAAGGGAGTTACACGCCAAAGATAACCCCTGCTCACCCTCTAGGCAACGTGGCGCGAGCAGTAAGGCTTATCCCGGAGGCTATGTAAGTTAAGTGTTTGCGCACACACCACCAGCAACAACACCCAAGGCCCACCACAAAGGAAACTCCACACAAGATTATGTATAAAAATAGCCTTCGTATTACAACCAACACATTAGATAAAGAACACTCACTTTACACTGTGCCAACAGGCACGGGCAGAATTTACAGGGGATATGTACACGACAGGGCCACATGGACCACTGACAGGAATATGCACTTTTAGGTTTAGAATACTTGTTGGAAATAGCGCTTGGTACATAGAATAATAATCACTGTAGCACAAAAATAGAAAATAGAGCACACAACCAGTAATCACTGGTAACAGGTAAGTACCACCTACGCAACCCTAACCACCTTAGGAGAATGCCACGCAGGGAACCAGGACCTCACTAGCAACACCTGTACTAGAAAGAACAACCACCTAAGTATCACTATACATTTAGGGGTATAGGCATGAAAACATTACACATGAAGCATCACAACATTCAGTGGTGTAGGGAAAAACACATGATGCATAAACATACATTCAGCGGTGTAGGGAAAAGCACATGACGCATTAAAAACACATTCAGAGGTGCAGCAATGAACAATTGCTCAGAAATCACATAGGCTACAACCTGTGACTGTCCCCAGGCCAACTGGCCTCTCTGGGGCTGAAACGCCCTGTGTCCCAATGTCAGGGCAGGCTGCGCAGGCAGCCAAAGAAGAAATGCGCCAAAGAACCAAGCCTAAACGTAGCAGCTGCCCACTGAGTGCTGGGCAGCTGGTGATCTCCTCTGGGCTTGTAAAGA
Source organism: Lissotriton helveticus (assembly GCF_964261635.1). NCBI lineage: Eukaryota > Metazoa > Chordata > Amphibia > Caudata > Salamandridae > Lissotriton > Lissotriton helveticus. Next base: position 396,469,217 of record NC_136059.1, read on the forward strand.
GACAAGGGGGGCCCAAATTACGTGTGAGCCTGGCAGGCTCGGTATAAAAATGTGCCCCACACTGGGGGAGCGGGAGCCTCTCGGGCTCTAAATACAAAATGATGCCTCCAAACGTTGGAGTCCCTCGTGGACTCTGAGGAAATGCCCCCTCTTCGGTGGAGTCCCTCTCGGGGGACTCGGACTAAACATTGCCGCCTGGAGCCTCTCGTGCACTCTAACTAAAATAATTCCCCCGGGGGACTGAGGTTAGCAGGGAGTTCCGGGGCCGCTCCACTAGCCCACAGAAATGCCACGTGGGAGCCCCTCACTGGGGACTCAAAAGAAAATGGACACCGGAGCCCTCGTGAAGGCAAGGGGGCCCAACGCGATAACAGCACCCGCTGGAGGGGGGGGGGGCACCGGCAATGTGCCCTGACGCCCTCCTCTTCCCAATTGAACACCGGAGCCCCACTCACCGTAACCTGTGGCGGGGGCTACTCTTCCGGCGGCTCTTCTCCTGGGCTGCGGGGGCTCTCTCCACCACACGGGAGCCCTGCCAGCGACCGCAGCACTTCTCTGCTCCTGGGCTGCACGGCGAGGCTTTCCAGCCGGTCTCTGTTTGCTTCCGGGCCGATCACGTGGGCGCGGGGCTTCCTCCAGACAGCTGGAAGTCCCGCCCCACCTCAGGCACTCCTCAGCCTGACTTGCGATTTCGATTTCCTTGGTGGCCCAGGCCGGCGGCGGTGATTTCCCTAACAAAAGATGAGGGGTGGGCTCCCTCGAAATAAATAAATAAAACGGGCACCTGCTCAGATTACTTATAAAAAGGGCACAAATGGCGGCAAGTAAGCAGGGTGGGCACCTGCTTTGAGAACAAGCAAAACACGGGGGATCCCTTGGGATAGGGATTACAGCCTCCTCGATTAGTCAGCGCTGTAGGGACAAAATAAAGCGCTCCCAAGCGCTAGGGGAAAGTTCAAGTACCAAGTCCCTAGGAGGGCAGGGGGGGCAGGCTGGGCCCAGGGGCCAGCTCACTGTTCCCTCCAGGCAGGGAGTCAGTCCTAGTGGCGGTCCTCCTGGCGCCCCGCAGCAGCAGGCCCCCCTCCAGATCAGGATCAGGTAGAGAACATTTTGCAAGGGGACACAGCCCCTTTTTATACAGTAAATCTCTTTGTCTGTGTGCAGGGTGGGGGGAAAAACCAGTCGCAGCTGGTTTTGGAGCACTGTGATGTGCTCAGCCATCCTTCAAATTCACTAGTTAGGCTAGGGTCATCAGTCGCACCACAGGGGGCGGAGCCAGCATTGTGTGGGGAAAGCCCAGCCCTATTCAGGTCCCAGGTGCACTCCTCCCCAGCCATCACACTTGCAGATCTCCCATTCACCACTGGGGCAGACCCATCCTGACTCCTGGAGCCTGGCTCACCAGCCAGCTCCAGCCAATCACACGCCAGACACGAATTACACAAACATGCCAACTTCTAGAAGTGGCACTTCCACACTAAACACAATCATGCCGCATACATCATTGCGCAGCATTTAATCACATGAGTCCGCACATACCAAACTCGCACCTGCACTCCCCACGCATCAGGAACTAACATGGTCACTCACATTCCCCATGCATTCCTATGGGAGGGCAGGCCAGCCTCACTACACGCAAGCACTTTACCCTGGGACACTGGGAAAAAGTGCACAGAAACCAAAAATCACTACCACCAATTCACATTCATAAGCAAAAAGTTTCGGGGTGAACCTGCCAGAAGGGCCAAGTCCAACACTGATCCTACCAATATTTACTCAGTTGCCAGAGGTGTTTATCCATTAAGGAAGGGCAGGTTTGAAATGCTCTTTTTTAGGTACAAGCTGATTGTTGAATGCTTCAGGTTTATTGAATTGAAAAATCTCTACAAAGTACTTTAGGGTACTTATAGTATGAAAGTCCAGTTTTATTTATATGGACTCCTTAAAGTGAGGAGTTATCCCTGAATTACTATTCCTGCATGAGAATGAATTAGTAATTCAATTATTTTCCTTCTTGGATTGCACTGCCTGAAAAAGTTTATAATGGAGATTATGATATGGGCAGTCCAAAGATAATGTTTAATTACGTTACATGGGTAAGACAGGTTACCATCTTATTGTTACCTCTCTTTTGGGCTTTTTAGGATGCTGGCGTGTTCTGACGCAAGACTGTAATAAGTTATTTTGACCTTGCCTAATCTCCATGCCTGTGCAGCTATCTACAAAGATGGTGCTTGGGTAAATGTCTGCCTTGTCTGTCAAGGGATCTTGCCTTAAAACGTTGGTACCTTCTAAAGTGAAGACAGTTTGTTTGGAAAATTGACTTTGGGGTTCTGGGATTAGCTCTTGCTTGATTTTTGAAACGTTACTCCTGACAAGGCAGAGCACATAAGGTCCTGGTGACAGAAGAAGTTGAATCTGCCTAGAAGTTGAGAAATCCTATTTCCCACATATGATTGTTTTGATTTTGGGGGCAAGTTGATAATTGAATTTTACACCTTTTAATTTAATCTTCTTGGGATTTTTAAATACATTATTTAAACTTTAATGTTGTTTTGCTTTTGTTGCATATGTACCACATGCAGTTTTCTCTGAGGAAGGTCTGGCTGCCTTCCCCATGCTTCCAAGGGACAGCCAGGGATTTTTCTTCACTGCCAAGGATCCCCTTCTCAAGGGCTCCCCCTTTCTCTTTTTGACACATCACCTGCACTGGCAAGAGGAGTGGAAGCCGAAGCAGATGCTGTAGCCGAGTGGGTGAGGCGAGACACAAGCCACGAGCAGCGAGTGGTGGCTGCAAACCGGGAGCCGGGTGCTGACAGCTCGCGCACCACGGTGCCGGTGGAGACATACAGCATGACGACTTTGGAACTTCGGGACCCGGAGGACCTTTGAGGGTAGAAACAGCGGCAGAAGCAGCCGCAAGAAGCAGAGGGTAAGGGCGAGAAAGGGATCACAGCCACCATCGGCCGCCATTGACCTCCAGTGGCCGGCCTCTGCTCTCAGTGCTGCTCTCAGTGTGCGCAGTTTTCTGTTCTCCCCCCTGATCACCACTCTGCTCCCCGGTGCAATTTGGCACTCCAGTGGCCAGCCTGCTGCTCCCAGTGCTGCTTTCGTGTGTGCCCGGTTCTCTGTTTCTCCACCCTGTTCTAAGGTGCGACTTTGGGTGTGAAAGCTGAGGACTGCATTGGGGCTGGGGCTTGGAGTATCTCACACATCTTGCTGATCGGAAAGTGTGAGTGCGACGAGCAAGCAACAAGCAGCAAGTAGCTGGCATCCAAGCTGATCCAAATCCCCACTGCCAAGTCCCCACCGCCACCGGCTGAACGCCACGAAGTGTACTGGAAATTGAGGCGGGGAGCCTAACCGGGTACCGGCAGTCCTAGACTCAGAGCTTCAGCATGGACGCGAGGACAGTAAACAGTGTGTGAGTGTAGCCATCATTAGGGGGCGGCTACGGAGAGAGAGCCCTGGGAGGAGACTGCAGAGGCGACCTGACCAGGTCGGCTGTGGCTGCGGCTTGCGGTCCCTCTGTGAGCCCCACTCACCTCGAATGTTGGTCCTCTAGCAATGCAACACGGCTGTTACAGGGACGAGTGAGGGAGATCCGGATTAAAGTCTGGTGAGGCCGTAACTTGCTGTGCTGTCAGTACACCTGCTGACCCCCCACCTGGGAGAACCCCCCCTCCTCTGGATTGGGATCCCAGCGGGGGACATCAGCTAAATTAATCTGCCTAAGGTGCGCTAACCTGGGGAGCAGTAACTGAGAACTGTCTAGTTGCTGATGACATTAAAGCTGACATTAGAGCTCAGTCTATACCATATTTTGGGCGCCTTGATGCCTTTTGGGGTTAAGTTGCGCGTTTATAAGACTGTCATTCATTCAGTCTACACCCACTGTCCAGCTCCGGAATCTAATAGCTAACAGCACCGACCAGAGCCAACAGCAACAGTTAACTTGGCATCCCTTGTTTTTAGTTGTTCGATATGTGCAACAGCAACAGTAATAGTACAAACTAACCAAAAAACTAACTAATCATCATTGACAACTGTTAATCAAAGTTAAAGAAAAAAAATAATAATAACAACAACAACAGCAACAACATTAGTAACAACAACAAAAAACTGACACTGATACTGTATAGGTGACGATGAGGTCTGGCAAGGAGAGGCGGTCTGTAACAAATGTTATTAACAACAGAAAAAAGAAAAACAAGATCCTAAGAAGAGAAACCGAACGTCACTGTTCCACATTAACATCGCGTCTGCCTCAGCAGTGGCAACAGCAGAGGTAATTGCCTACGAGGACTCTGGAATCCTAGTGAGCATGCTGGAAGATATAGATGGGGGCGGAGTGGCAGACAGACCAGCGTAGCCACCAGCAAATTTGGGAAAGAAGAACTTTGAACCTAAAATATACTCAAAATTTTCCTTTGTGAAAGATGCTGGCACAGTGTTAAATCTCAGTAATAACAAACAACTGGTTCTCCCTTCCCCACTACATGCAGAAGACTCAATAGGCAAAGGCATATCAGCCAAACTGGCAATTCAGGAGCATGTAGTACGGCTCTACCCAGCTCGACAATTGAAGGAGTAACAAAAGAGACTGCTGATCCACAGGTAGCCCTCATAACTCAGCAAAATGCAAAGCATACCGATAAAAATTCTGGGAAAGAGAATGAAGAAACCACACAATGCACAGGAAACCTGCCCTTCCCCACTATTTTGGAGGTTCAAGATTACCATCAAGAATACCATTGGAGCCAGATATTAAAATATGGACGTGTCAGAACGTAATGACCTATGGAGCTGCAGCTCTCCCAGCACTCTCAGTGCCAGAAGCTTCTATAACTGCGGGCACTGCAGCTACCTCTACTCTAGATGAAATGCTAATTAAAGCAGTGGGAGAAAGACACCCACAATTGAGTCCGGATCTCACTGACCTTGATCTCGAAGACATTAACAACACTAACGGGAAGATCACAGCGAAGACCACAGCGTTGACAGCAAAGATTCAGTTCAGTGAGATCCCGGGAAAGATAGTAAATAACACTAACATTGGCATTAAAACAAAAGTCAAGTCACCAAATCCACCCTTCCCTGGACTGCAGTCAGAACACCCCCCCCCCCCCCCCATTGCCATGGGACAGAGGAGAAAAACAGGGGGCCAACAAGAAGACCCCCTGAACTACGTGGTCAGAAATACGTCTTTACTTACAACTGAAGAATGGGAAAATTTGGTCACCACATATTCTACCGAGTACAAAGGAGAAAAAGCCCCTCAAGGCACCGGAATGGCTATGAAGGGGAGTCAGGAGGACATACCAACAGGAGAAAACAAAATATGGGCCTCTCTCTTAAACACCATGCAGTGTTCAACAAAGGCTCTGGAATAACACTCGGACAAGATGGACATTCAACTTGCCCTCCTTAACTGTCTAGCCCTGCATGTCACAAGCATTGACAGCAAGTTGTTGGAAATGAACAACTTCATTCAAAGAGCTCAAACTGAAACTGTAATAATCCCTCCAAGCTGCACCTGCCATTTAATTGCAGAGAAACTCGCAACACTGCCTACAGTGATGGGTGATCTTCTCATGGATTTAAAAAGTACATATTCAAATATTGGCAAGCCTGAAATTAGCAAAATTAAACTAGAAAAAGATCATTATAAGGAAATGACATCGCCCGATCCGAGTCTGACAAGTATGGAAATACATTGGTCACCGCCTCCGGTTGGGAAAGACAACGGGCCAGGCAAAGGCGTGCTCTCAGAGTCAAAACAACACAAGGAACCGAGAACTAAAGGAAGAGCTAAAGAAAATAAGCTTTCGAGCACCGACCCCTCAGGGCCTTTAGTTTCCCCTGAACGCCAATCGGTGGTGCAGACCGCCAGCAGCAGCAACAAGCAGATAAGCCAATCAGTCGAGGGGGACGCCCAGTCGAATAAATGGCAATCATTCAAACAGCGTCGGACCAGAGGAGAAAAGGGAGGAACAAGAATCCATCTATAAAAAACTTCTTTCAAGTCGCACCAAAATCCCCGAGTGAAAATCAGCGAGTACGAAATGCAAGCGGGGGACCAACAAGCACGCAGCCTGAGCCAAACGCCATCGGAGCCCCCTGCCCAACAGGGATGGAACAAGCAGGAGAGGTGAATATAAGCGAGCATAATTACGTCGGACTCACCAACTTAAATGAGCACGCCGAAAATCAACTGGAAACTATAATTGTAGGTGAAGATGCCCCTGTGGTAACAGCAATTGGATTGGCACATACAGAACAACTAAAAACAAGGAATGCCAAATCAAAAGTGGAAACAGCAAATAGAACAAGGCCAGTGAAACAGCATAGCGTCAGTGGATGGAGCACCAAAAAAGAGCAACGCCCGGACTCTGCAGAAAGGGTAGAACAACAAAATGCGATACCCTTAATGGCACATATCGAACAGCTAAAAACAAGGGATGCCAAATCAAAAGTGGAAACAGCAAATATAACAATGCCAGTGAAACAGCAAAGCATCAGTGGATGGAGCACCGAAAAAGAGCAAAGCCCGGACTCTGCAGAAAGGGTAGAACAACAAAATGCGATACCCTTAATGGCACATATCGAACAACTAAAAAAAAGGTATGCACAATTAAAAGTGGAAACAGCAAAAAGAATGAGGCCAGTGAAACAGCAAAGCGTCAGTGAACGGTGCATGGAAAAACAACATACCCCGGACTGCACAGAAATGGTAGAACAACAAAACGTGATACTCTTATGCACAGGGGGAAGTGGCAAATCCCTACATAGTGGAACTCCTCCGAATGAGCCCCGACGGGAGATCCCCAAGTCAATTCTGTTTATTCCGGAGTATAAATCTAAAGGACGAGGAGACACTCTAAACAGAGGTAATATTCTCTGAATACTAACTGCTATTAGCAGTCTAGCAGGGATCAGCTCACAAGATTTGGAATCAGTAGAATTAGAAATGTTTAAACACCTTTCGGAGCAACAAAGCCACTAAGACAGTTTGGGCAACTGGAGAAATAGTGGAGAAAATCCTCAAGGAAGAATCAATTAGAAACTTGGGGGTCCGACTGCATTTCCATCAAGCAGTCGGATATCCAGACCCACTACTCTGTCAGCGTTAAGAGCCCAACAACAGTAGACCAAGCAGAATGAGAGGTTCTGGGCCTGTTAATTACGTGCTCAAGGGGGCATATAGTACCTCTGCAGAGACATCAGAGAGAAATAGTTCCCTCAACCAGGACATACGTGGTCAAGGAGGAATCGACACATTAAACGACTGGTCCTTCATAGCAAAAACCATAGACACAAAATCGGAGACCCCTTGACAGAGATCAGAACAGGAAGCAAATACTTCACACTTAAAATTATGCTCCTGGAAGATAAACGGCCTTGGAACTAAAACCATGGACAGTGCTTTACTGATGTATTTTCAACAATTCGACCTAATTCTGCTTCAAGAAATGTGGTTGGAAAATCCACTCCACCTACTAGGTTTTAAATCATATCACCTTCCAGCAACTATAAATTCAAATTGTGGCCATTTTAAAGGAGGCCTCACGACTAATGCCTCGATTTAAACCACAACAACTGCTAGGGAACTAACAAGTAAAAGTACTCCAACAAATGAGATAAAAACAATTCAGCTGGAAATAGCTGGTCCTAAAGACTCCGACTGACTGGCGGAAGACCAACAATCAGCATGGGGGATCCCACTTCAGGACAAGTGTAAGTGGGGCAAGCCATCTAAAATCTCTAAAGATCTGTTGAACGATCTAGAAAGCTTGTCCTTGGTAGCGCCAAACGGTCGAACGATGGGGGATCGTCCCAAAGCTGCAACTTTCCACAGTGTGTTTGTTGACACAGCAATAGACTATACTTTTTTATCCTTACCACTTTAACATTTAATAAAAGATGTCACGATCGGCATGCTAGATTATAGTGATCATCAACTGCAAGAGTTCATACTTGCCATGCAAGTAACAGCACTCACTTACTCAAATGTTAACTCATTCACAAAGGTCACATTTAATCACAGGAGAATAAAATGTAACACACGTGACTCAGGAAAACTCTTGGCAGTATCAAAAAAACTGTGGGAGAAAAACAAACTACTGCATGGTAACATCTTAACAGCTTGGGAAAGCTTTACTGAAAGCTTTGGCCCATCTAGCCCTAAAGCGAACTTAACGAAAGCAGAGCAAAAAACCCAACAGCAACTACTTAGCAGGCCAGCAAGCAATCAAAGAATTCATCTATCGGCAACCCATCACGCCAAATTAAGACAAATAAGTGAAGAAGTAAATAGAGCAATGCGTATCCTCCGTCAAAATTGCCTCGCCGACAACACACAGCTGGAACTAAGGAAGCACAGGGCCCATAAAAATAAGATCATCTGGCCAGCGAAAAAGGAACCCGCCGAAAAACCAAGGGCAAAACTGTTATATGATGCAAAATCAAACAACAGCACCAGGTTTTGGCACTCAGTCAAGAGTATAGAAAACCCAACAGCACCAGGAATCAACTCATATATAACGATAGACGCCTGGGTAAAATACTTACAGAGTCATTTCAACCCGGAATCTGGTGAAAACACACAAGACGTAGCGGTATGTCAGAGTGAGTGACAGTTCCTAAAACATCAAGGTCCAGAGCCTCTTTTCAATTAAAACGATTGTGAATAGAATTTCCAAAAGTGGAAATGAAGGAATGTCTGGACCTAACGACCTTCCACCAATTATATATAAGCAAGACCCAATCTACTGGGCTGGAGCATTATTACCACTTTTTAACAATATTCTGGAAACCAGAAGAATCTCAGATTCTTGGAAGGGATCGATCATTTCACCTATCTATAAGAAAGGTAGCTATCGCGAACCGAATAACTATAGGCTCATAGCACTCATTGACATTGAGGCCAAATATTATGCCGGCCTATGATTGGCAGAACTTACAGAGTGGGTAGGGGAAAAGCTCTAATCCCAATCAACTAAACAGGCTTCCAAAAAAACCTGGGGACAACTACAAATATTCTCGCTCTTTCGCTTTTAATTGATGCTACAAAAACCATCAATAAACCACTATTTGTCTGTTTTATTGACCACAAAGCTGCTTTTGATAGTATTAATAGAGGGAAATTGTGGGCTAAGCTAGCTGGGTGGAAAATAGCCCCAACCCTTTTGAACCAGCTAATCTTACGCCACTCTAAGACATGGGTCCAAATTAAGCTGGGGACCAACAACAGTGTGTCAAGGTGGATCCCAACCACTAAAGGGTTAAACCAGGGCTGTGTTCATGCTCCAACCTTCTTTAACCTTTTTGTGTCAGACCTCTGAACTGAGTTGGATAATTGCCATCACCACGCCCCGAATATGGGTGATCTGACACTATCAAACTTACAATACACCGACGACCTGATACTGATTAGCCGAACCCCAGTTGGCCTGCAGCATCTGATAAATGTCACAAGCAATTTTGCCAAAAATAATGGATTAAGTATAAACCTTGAGAAGTCTAAAATTATGGTATTCAATCAGCGGAGCCCAAGAACTAATTTAGATGGCTGCTGGGGGGTAGGCAGCTGGAGAAGGTTAAAAAGTACTAATATTTGGGAATAATCTTTGACAGTATGGGTACGTACCACAAACAAAAAGTGGCCATCTAAGGTAGAGGGACCCTATTGGCTGTTACACTAAAAAATATCAAGCACAAAATGACTGGCCTTAATCTTATGCCTCTATTTGAAGTACTTCGAGCAAAGCTTCTAACAACAATTACGTATGGTAGTGAATCAATGAGAGGGAAAGATGAAATAATTTTGGATAAGGTGGTTTCCAAAAGCCGCTAGAATAATATTCAATCTCCCACAATACACCTCTCCAGCACAAATAAGGCTGGAACTCGGACTACAAAAGCAGCAAATAGCACGGAAGGGCTTCTATGTCAAATGCTGGTATAAAATAAATAGTGCTAAGTCTGGTTCATTAAACTCATATTTGTTGAAGGAAATGACAAGGAAAAACGACTGTCCTGCTATGGTTTACCTTCAGTCAGGAATAAGGTTGCTCGCTTTACAGGATTTGTGGAAATCCGTTCTTCCTTATAACTGCTTTAAGGCCTTGGTAAACAAATCGGTAAAGATTGTTTCCCTCGAAGAAGATAAAGCAGACCTAAAGAAGAGGGTTTACAGCTGGTTTGTGATTCAGAGCTATTCGAGATGTATACGGGTGAACAGTCATATTATCGAATTTTAAATATCGTTATGGCATAATATTGAGTTTAAAATATCGAGTGGACAGAATATCGACTGTCAAAAATGTAGTGGTGCAGAATATCGAAATGCAAGTAAGAAATATCGATTGTCATAATCGAAGTTAGTAATATCGACAGTCATAATATAGTTGTTAAAAATATCTAATTTTATTTTAGTGTTTTAAGTGTTAGTATATTTGTTAAAAGTATGTATTTTTTTGTAATATATGTTGGAATTTTTTTAAAGTAAGGAATTTTATGTGAATTAATTTTTGCGTAATTTAATTCTGTAGCGGGTTGTGGGTTTATAGGGGAATAGGGTGGGAAGTAATTTAATTTTAATATATTTTTAAAGAATTAAATAAATGTAATTCATTATATAATAATTACTTTTTGGGTTGTGGGTTTGTAGGGGAATAGGGTGGGAAGTAATGTAATTGTAATTAATTAATTCATTAATTAATAATTTAGTATTTAATAATTTATATTAACAGCATTATTACATTTTTAATTATTACTTAGAAATTGATTATTAACAATTAATACTTAATTGGTAATTATGTTAATTGTGTTTTTTATTAATTAGTAATTGTTTAGATATTCATTATTAATAATTAATTTGTTTTTAAGGAGTGGATTGAGGGTTGATAGGGGAGTAGGGTAGGAAGTAATTTAGTTTCAATGTAATTTTATTTTATTTTTTTTATTATATTTATTAAAAGTAATTTTATTGTGATAATTGTGTGAATTAATTTAGATCTGTTAGTTATTAATTGTATTGTTAATGGTTTTAGTTAACTAATTAATTGTTAATTAATTATGTTAATGTATTAATATTTTACAATATTGCAGCTGACATTTATAGGGGAAAATGGTGGGAAGTAAATACATTTTGAAAAACAAATTACTTGTTAATTAATGTTAATTATATTGCAGAAGTGGGTATACTAAATTATTCCCCTACGCTATCCAACACTTTCCCTGCTGTTACACTTTGTGGAGTGGGAATATTAAATTATTCCCACCCGCTATCCAACACTTACCCTACTGTTGCATTTGCTGGAGTGGGAATAGTAATTTTTACCCTCCCGCTATCCAACACTTTCCCTACTGTTGCACTCACTGGAGTGGGAATAGTAATTTTTACCCTCCCGCTATCCAACACTTTCCCTACTGTTGCACTCACTGGAGTGGGAATAGTATTTTTACCCAACCGCTATCCAACACTTTCCCTACTGTTGCACTCGCTGGAGTGGGAATAATAATTTTTACCCACCCGCTATCCAACACTTTCCCTACTGTTGCACTCGCTGGAGTGGGAATCTTAATTTTTACCCTCCCGCTATCCAACACTTTCCCTACTGTTGCACTCGCTGGAGTGGGATTAGTAATTTTTACCCACCCGCTATCCAACACTTTCCCTACTGTACCACTTGTTGGAGTGGAAATAATAATTGTATCTATGCAACGTATTTAGTATTGTTATATTTAATGTAGTGTAACATATTGAGGTCGATTACGATTCCAGTAAGAAAACCGTCGGATGATTCGTATTTGTAGCCGTTTCCGTACGATTCGTACAAAGCCGTCCGAATTGCGTAGTACGATCCGTTTACAAAGATTCCGTCCAAATTTTTACAAACCTTACGAAAAACTAGCAAAGAACCGTACGATACGGACTCGACTAGTGAACCGTACGATTTGTAAACATGCCGTACGACCCGCCAAGACCCGCGTATGAACAGCAATTTGTACGGAAAACATCACGTATGAGCGAGCCGCACAATGTAATAAAAAATGAACCCCCTGAACGAAGCGCGCTCGTACCCGCAAATACGTTGCGTATGAGAAAGCTACACAACAAAGTACACGACAAACCCCCTCAACGAAGCGCACGCGTACCCCGTAAATACGTCGCGTATGAGAAAGCTACACAACAAAGTACGCGTCAAACCCCCCTCAACGAAGTGCACGCATACCCCGTAAATCCGTCGCATATGAGAAAGCTACACAAGAAAGTACGAGACGAACCCCCCTCAACGAAGCACACGCGTACCCCGAAAATACGTCGCGTATGAGAAAGCTACACAGCAAAGTACGAGACGAACCCCCCCTCAAAAAACACATGCGTACCCCAAAAACAGCACACGGAGTGTGCAAAAGAGTCGCACAACACCTCAAAACATATCTCCTGTGTACAAACCATTGCAAAACAATGTCCTGGACAAATTCAAAGTGGCAAACAGAGGGCCCAACTCAGACCCACCCCTTATAACACACCCACCCAAAAATTCAAATTAAGCCGCACCCACAAATGGACCAATAAAAAGGGCCCACACACACAAACCAGCATTCTTTGCAACATACACATTTACCTACAGAGACTGACAACACACCAACAACTGCACACATCCACCTTCACACATGCCCACAATCATATTCAGACCCACACACCCCCTTCACATTTAGACCCACAACCCCCCATCCATACACACCCTCACCCTCCCAATCACATTCACCCCACAACATGTCTGCACCAAAGAATCCAAAGTTCACAAACCAGGAGATGGTGATCCTTGCAGATGAAGTCATCAGAGTAGAGCCACAGCTGTTTGGCGCATTGGTCAGACAGACCAGCATAGCTGACAAAACACGGCTGTGGGAGAGGATCGTGAATAAGGTCAATGCTATTGCACTCATCAGGCGCACCAGGAGGGATTGCCAGGCCAGGTGGTACGATCTGCGGAGGATGGTCAAACGCAAGATGGATGAGGACCAAGCCAATAGCCAATACACTGGAGGTGGTGGTCCCCGCAGACTAGTACAGTTCCAGCCCTGGGAGGAGAAGGTCATGGCCCTGCTACCACCGGTGGGAGTACATGGAATTGATGGAGTCGTAGAGCCTGGTGAGTATACAAACAACTCATGTCACATGGGGGACTCCCAACATTCGCCAGACATAAGAGGAGTGGGTGCACAGGACTCCCAGCAGTACCCAGACATAGGAGGGGGTGGGTGGATATGACTCCCAGCATAGGCCAACAGTATGGGGGTGGGTGGATATGACTACCAGCAGTGCCCAGACATAGGAGGGGGGTGTGGATATGACTACCAGCAGTGCCCAGACATAGGAGGGGGGTGTGGATATGACTCCCAGCATAGGCCAACAGTATGGGGGGGTGTGGATATGACTACCAGCAGTGCCCAGACATAGGAGGGGGGGTGGATATGACTCCCAGCATAGACCAACAGTATGGGGGTGGGTGGATATGACTCCCAGCAGTGCCCAGACATAGGAGGGGGTGTGGATATAACTACCAGCTGTGCCCAGACATAGGAGGGGGTGTGGATATGACTCCCAGCATAGGCCAACAGTATGGGGGTGTGTGGATATGACTACCAGCAGTGCCCAGACATGGGAGGGGGTGTGGATATGACTCCCAGCATAGGCCAACAGTATGGGGGTGTGGATATGACTACCAGCAGTGCCCAGACATAGGAGAGGGGTGTGGATATGACTCATAGCATAGGCCAACAGTATGGGGGCAGGTGGATATGACTCCCAGCAGTCCCCAGACATAGGAGGGGTGGCTGGATATGACTCCCAGCATAGGCCAACAGTATGGGGGTGTGTGGATATGACTACCAGCAGTGCTCAGACATAGGAGGGGGGTGTGGATATGACTCCCAGCATAGGCCAACAGTATGGGGGTGGGTGGATATGACTCCCAGCAGTGCCCAGACATAGGAGGGGGGTGTGGATATGACTACCAGCAGTGCCCAGACATAGGAGGGGGGTGTGGATATGACTCCAGCATAGGCCAACAGTGTGGGCGTGGGTGGATATGACTACCAGCAGTGCCCAGACATAAGAGGGGGGGTGGATATGACTCCCAGCATAGGCCAACAGTATGGGGGTGGGTGGATATGACTACCAGCAGTGCCAGACATAGGAGGGGGGTGGATATGACTCCCAGCATAGGCCAACAGTATAGGGGTGGGTGGATATGACTACCAGCAGTGCCCAGACATAGGAGGGGGTGTGGCTATGACTACCAGCAGTGCCCAGACATAGGAGGGGGGTGTGGATATGACTCCCAGCAGTGCCCAGACATAGGAGGGGTGGCTGGATATGACTCCCAGCATAGGTCAACAGGATGGCGGTGGGTGGATATGACTCCCAGTAGTGCCCAGACATATGAGGGGGTGTGTGGATATGACTACCAGCAGTTCCCAGACATAGGAGGGGGATGTGGATATGACTCCCAGCAGTGTTCAACAGCATGGGGGTGGGTGCAAGGCTTAGGGCCTGAAGGCTGCAAGGGGGATGGTGAAGAGGGTTAAACTTTGGACAACACTATCACCACTACTGTGGACGTACAAGCCCAATTGCAATCATCCCATATGGTCCAGGTACACACCCATGGACCATGCTCAATGTTCAGGGAGTGAGAAAGTACTGACAACATAGCTGACACTGGGCCATGGTGTATGCCGCATAAGGTCATCCTGTGACCAGTGCAAACACTAACATCAGGACAACAAGGTCAGATAACATAACCCAGAACTCACAACCATGCTCATGGTAGCATGCTCCATGGGGGACAGCCACACCATGAGTGAGGCCCAGTTCCAACGCACACTCAAACTCCCAGCATGGCCTGTCACACACACCCCTTACATTAACATAGCCAGCTGGGACAGGCAATGGATTGGCCCACTGTCACAACTGTCATGTAACACTACAAATACCGATCTGAGTAAGCATTTAAGCCAGAAATGCACAGGCCTAATTCACAAGACACTAGCACTTATACCGCGATTGCCGTCGCTACACCTTACTGACGCAGCGGACGCACACATATTACTGCAATGGTGCTGGGTATTGACAAGGTGATGCACCTGGGAGATCTGTCACGTCCTAAAGCCCTGCGGCAGAAGTATGTGGACTGGTCATGGTGTTTTCGTGTTGTGGTGTGTGGTGGCAGCCCGTCACGGCACAGCAACACCTCCCAAAAGTGGCTGATTGAAATCTTAAAAATTTCACTCAACCACTTTTATGAACATGCTGCCTCAAAAAACTGTGCATGTCTGAAGCTGACGTAAGGGTTGACACAGCATTGTGCAGATAGGGCCGCACAGAGCATTGTTGGATCTGTGTTGCAGCAGCAACGCAACTCAAGCAATGTGCCACTTCCATGGCACAGATGCGGGAAGCAGCTGTACTGTTACCACACTATGGTGATACACAGTGTAAAAGTGTTGCATCCATTCTAGCATAGGTGTGGTGCACAATGACTGCCAAATCACTGCTGATATGCCTGGCTGTGCCATTCATTGTAAATGGACCCTCACATAAAAATGTGTACTCAACACAGATCAATCTGACACCACAAGTGAACAGTGTGAAAAATACAAAGCTGGTGTAACAGTGATAACGACAATGTATATTTAAAAAAATATTTGCTTTAAATGGCATTAACAGGACCCTGATCCCACCAACAGCGACGCCTCTCATCACTCCATGGATGACACAGACCAACCTGGCACCTCTGGATCCCAAACCCTTGCAGCAGCTGGATCAGGGGCATCTGTGCCAACCACCACACCCATTCCTGCCATATCCCAGCAGACAGCTCGTAGCCCTGCCCACAATACACAACTGAGCCAGTCTGACAATGAGGGACAAGATTTGTCAGACACCCAGGAGGAGGCAGCCAACCCCACCACTGTCAACCCTCAGGGGTCCCGTTGACCCGATGTGCCCACAACAGCAGGCCGTGCTCGTGTGGGCAAGGGTGGTGGGAGTGGCACAAGGCGGAGGCGAGAACCTGACCAGCAAGCTGACGGGCCCGATATGTCTGAACTCAGAAACATCATGGAGGGATACCGGCGGGATACCAGGGAGTTCAGCCAGGGAGTGGGAGCCCTCATCACTGTAAAAGACCAACAGTCCGAGCAACACGCCAGTCAATGACGACACCAAGGACGGATGGAGGCAAGACTGGCTGAGCTCTTGGCGGTGCAGAGGGACATAAGCCAGTCACTCCGTTGGATTGCTGACAACATGCAGCACCCTCCCTGTATCACTAGGCCAGAAACATCCAGGCAAAGACTGCCTACAGGCACAGGGAGGGAGGAGGAGGTAGTGGAACCATCCGACGGGGAGTCCCATGCATCGTCAAGGCCTGCATATGAGGGTCCCCCAAGGAAGGTGGGTCGTCCACGGAGAAGACGTTGAGAGGCAGAGGGCCATGCACATCTCACAGGTCACCTGGTATGGCATCTTGCCTTTGTGTGCAACAGCATCACCTTATTGACTGTCACACTCTCCCACATGGACTTGCTGGTCGCAGTGTAACCAATGATGCCAAACACTGTGCTCTGGACTCTGTTGACTGAAACTGCAAGGCATCACATCTCCTTCTGTGAACTTTGGATTCCGCACATTTTTGTACAGCACCTTACACCTACTCACATTTCACTCACAAGATGGAGAATAAAAAATCACAGACACAATACGTATTGATGATGAAGTATTTTTTCCAACATACGTGTTGGGATATGTCAAAGTATGCCAGAGTGTTGAACAAACACAAGCCATCCATACACTGGGAACTGATTCTGGTTGTGGACACACATAGGTCACAATGTATGATCAACTACATCCAATGTGGTAAATGCTCAGACTTGATGGTTACTATATGCTGAGGGGGGAGGGGTTGCCATACTACTCTGACAGACAGTTACGGACGAGTCTCATGAAGGTGTACAGGTCATGGGTAATGTGTTGGTGTCCAGGGAGGGAATTTCCAGGTCTGTTTCTTGATGTGGAATAACTATCACCCGCATGCAGTTGTACTGTGAAAGTGATGAATGTTGCCCAGGGCAAGGGTGAATGGACGGACTACAGGCAACGTGGTGTGGGATGGGAGACGTCCATATTTGTTTAATGGTTGTGGTTGTGGAGTGCCTACTGAGTGTGGCTGAGGAGTATGAAGGTCTGCCTGCAGTTGACAGTGGGACTCGCAAACAATAAATCAAACATGAGGATAAAGTGCGCTACATACCCGTGATGGTTTCAAGGTGCTGGGTGTAGGGGAGGGGGCTGCTACTGATCGAAGAGCCAGGTATTTATGGGTTTTGTGAAGGGCAGCAGCTCCTGGGTCTGATGTAGGTTGGTTGGGAGAGTGTACCAGGTCTTGGTGGCGAGGTGGGAGAAGGATTCTCTGCCGGCGGTGGATTTCTGGATGTGTTGAACGTTGGCGAGGGTGAGGCTGCGGGTGGGGGTGTAGAAGATGAGTCGGTCATTGAGGTATGCTGGTACGGTGTTGTGGAGGGCTTTGTATGCGTAGGTGAGGAGTTTGAAGGTGATCCTCTTGTTGACGGTGAGCCAATGCAGGCCTCTCAGGTGGGGTGTGATGTGACTACGTTGGGGGGCGTCGAGGATCTGTTGTGCCGGGCATTCTGAATGTGTTGCAGCCGTCTCAGGAGCTTGGTTGATGTTCCTGCGTAGAGGGTGTTACCGCAGTACAGGCTGCTGGTGACGTGGACCTGGGTGACGGTTTATTCTTGTGTTGGAGGGGATACATTTCAAGTTCCGACGGAGCATTCGCAGGGTGTTGAAGCATGACGCGGAGAGGGCGTTGACTTGCTTGGTTATGGAGAGGGCGGAGTTGAGGATGACCCCCAGGTTGTGTGCGTGGTCTGTGGGTGCTGGGCCTGTTCCTAGCAATGTTGGCCACCAGGAGTCGTCCCAGGCTGATGGGGTGGTGCTGAGGATGAGGACCTCCGTCTTGTCTTCATTCAGCATCAGCCAGCTGTCCATCTTCCATACTGCAACGGCCTTCATTCCCCTGTGGACGTAGGCTTTGGTGTTGTGGTGGTCTGTGATGACGGATATGATGATTTGGGTGTAGTTGGCGTAGGAGATGATGTTGAGGCTGTGTTGTTGAGCGACGTGGGCGAGTGGTGCCATGTAAATATTGAACTGTGCTGGGCTGTGGGATGATCCCAGTGGGATGCTGCAGATGATCTTGTTGGTCTTGGAGCGGAAGGGTGTGATGCGGACCTTCGGGGTACTGCCGGAGATGAAGGATGTTGTCCAGGCTATGGACATCTCTTGGATTCCAGCGTCATGGAGGCGTGCTGTTAGGGAGCAGTGGCAGACCGTGTTCAAGGCTGCTGATAGGTCCAGAAGGATGAGTGTGGTTGGTTCTCCTTTGCTCATCAGGATCCAGATGTTGTTGGTGGTGGTGATGAGGGCGGTCTCGGTGCTGTGGTTGCTGCAAAAGCCGGACTGGGATGGGTCCAGACTGTTGGTGTCTACTAGGTAGCGGGTCAGCTGTCTGTTGACAATCTTCTCCATGACTTTTGCGGGGAAAATGAGCAAGGAGATGTTCTGGAACTTATTCAGGTAATTGTGGTCTGCCTTGTGTTCATTCAGTAGGGTGTTGATCTCGGCTTGCTTCCAGCTCTCCGTAAAGGTTGCTGTCTTGAAGGAGATGTTGATTTTTTTGGGAGATGGTGTGCGATGGATGTGCTTGCTTTGTTGAAAAAGTGTTGAGGGCATGGGTAAGATGGGGATCCTGAGTGGATGGAGTTCATGGTCTTGATGGTGTCTTCGTCGCTGACGTTGGTCCAGGCGGTCAGGCGACTGGTGCGTGTGGGGGTCACAGGGGTGGTGGTCTTGGTGGTGGATGAGAGGGTGTCGGTGTTGAAGCTGTCGTGGATGTCGGTGGTCTTGCAGTGAAAGAAGGTGGCCAGTGATTTGCAAAGGTCTTGTGATGATGGAATGTCATTGGTGTTGGAGCTGGGGTTGTCGAGGTCTTTCACAATGTTGAAGAGCTCTTTGGTGTTGTGTGTGTTGTTGTGTAGGCGGTCCTTGAAGGCGGTCCTCTTGGTAGTCCTGATGAGTTGGTGGTGTTTGCGGGTGGCGTTCTTGTGGGCTGTGTAGCAGTCTGGTGTTCAGTTGCAGAGCCAGTTCTTCTCTAGTTTCCAACAGGTGCGTTTGGAGGCCCGGAGGTCTTTGGTGAACCAATTGGCTTTCTTGTTGGTGTCATTGGTTGCGGAGGTCTTGAGTGGGGAAAGGGTGTCTGCGCAGTTGTTGATTCACTGTTTAATGTTGATGGTGGTGGTGTTGGGGTGTGCGGTGGCGGTGGGTGGTACCAGGGCGAGGGTGGTAGTCAATTGGTCCTTGATGACCTTGCCCTAGCTGCGGCGTGGCAACTGTTGGGTGCGGTGGTGTTTGTTGTGCTTCCTGAAGGTGAATTGGACGCATCTGTGGTCAGTCCAGTAATGTTTGGTGGTGTGGTTGACAGAGACATGGTGTCCAGTGTGTGTCCAGTGGCGTGTGTGGGTGTTGTCACAAGCTGTTTGAGTCTGCGGTTGGCACTGTTGGCGATCAGGGCGGTGGAGTTTGCGTCGTTGTTGTTTTTGAGTTGGAAGTTCTGGTCTACGAGGAGGATGTAGTCTGTGTATGCAAGGGAGTGGGGGATGATGAGGTTGGCGATGGTGTCGCTGAACTGTGGTGGGTGTCTGGCTGGTCTGTAGACAGGAGTCACTCTGAAGGTGGTGTTGGGGTCGGTGTGGATCTGGAAGTGCATATGCTTGGCAGTGTTGAGGGTGTCATTGGTGTTGTTAGTGACTCTGAGTGAGTCCTTGTGGATGATGGCCATTCCCCCTCCCACTCTGTTGGTGCAGTCTCTGCGTGAGTTTTGCTAGCCCTCTTGGATGGCAATGGCGATGTCTGGTGCCGAGGTGACGTCGGGGTGGTTGAGTCTAGGAGGTCCCAGAGTTCAATGGCGTCCGTGCAAGTGGAGCGGGTGTTGAGGAGGATGCATTGGAGGTGGTGGATTATCTGTTTGATGGTTTTGCCAGCTGGATGCAGTTGAGGCTGCAGTTCCGGCAGGTGACGGTCCATTGCTTGTGCTTTGTGGTTGCCCGGTAGCAGGAGTCATTATGTCCGGGGTTGCGTGCATGAAGGGTGCTGGAGTCGTAATGCCGGCTGTTGTTGTGGTAGCTTTGGGGTCCAGGGGTTCTTGCGCTGGGCGCGGTCTAGGCGCAGACGGGCGCAGATGGACTTGCATTTGGTGCACCTTTGGTGCGCCAGTGGCGCACACGCTGTGCAAGTCTGCTGCGCACCCGCACACACTCTGCAATTTGAAAGTGTGGAGGGAGTTGCATCTGGGAGGCTGGAGCGTGGTGGGTAGGGGTCGTTGAGTCCGGGGCAGAGGCGGAAAGGGGTGTGCAAAAGCAAGGGGGCGGGTGGGTGAAAAAAATTGCATGAGCGCGCCTTAGCGGCTACAATGGAAAAACAGAGCACAGCATACACAGATAAGAAAGATAATACAAGTCACAAATCACCGGGGAAAGTGCAGTAGGCAACCACAACTGCACAGTGGAACGGTGGGCACAGCAGGTGTAAAGTCACGCTTCATGCAGTAGCGGGCAGGGAACAGGTGGAGCTGTTTGGTGGCAGGGGGGCAACCTGGCCTGCAAGCAGGTTCAAAGGTCACTCATGGCTGTAGTAGGTATCTCAGGTGGACGGTCATGCGGCTCTGGCAGGGGATGTTGATGATGAGGTGTGCGCATGCGCCCTGGGTGTGCACATGTCCTGGAGTCTGGCTCTTCTTCCTGTGGAGAGGTTGTTGACATAGTTGAGCTGGCTGTTGTTGTGGACCTGGGTGGCTGTCTGTCTTGACTAGGAGTGGATCTATGTGAAGTTATGTTCCAGCATGTGGATGGACTTGCATCATGAGTTAGCGATGGTGTGGATTTGGTGAACTAGATGCAAACATTGTTGTCCCATTGCAGGATGGTGGTGTGTTTGTCCTCCAGGCAGGAGTTGCTTTAACGCTGATCCTTTTTTTTCATGTTTAGCTGTGGGCCTGCATACTGAAGTTCTAGTCCAATGTCTGAGGAGCAATCTGGAAAGTTGTGTAGCAGCCCAGTGGTTTAAGATTTTTACACAATTTATGTGGAAGCCTCTCAGCTCAATTACCATATGTTAATCCACTTCCCCTACTGACCCCCTGCCCACAAACCACCACAACATCCTTGCAAAGATTCACTATCAACACTGAAACGTCATGTGGAACCCTTTTCCTCAGATTGGTCGCAAACCCGGATGTGTAGAAACACACGTTCCTTCTGCACATCTTAAGTAAAGGTAACACAGATCCTGTTTAAGCTTCCAATCATACACCAAGATCTATCTATCAATCCTGGCAGAGATTTATGTGAAATTATAATGGAAGAAACAGATTCACTTTGTTGAAGATAGTAGCCTCCTTCATGACTTACAATCCAGCTTCCATCCCACAGGTGGCCCTCATACAAATGGCAGACTGTATACGCTGGGAGGTCGATGGAGGTTACAAGGCGGCGTTGGTGCTGTTCGACATGTCTACAGCATTTGACACCGTAAACCATCACAATCTTCAGAACCCCATGAAGACCATAGGTGTGTGGTCCTCAGTGCTGTACTGGATATTGTCCTAACTATCTGACTGCACACATCAGGTCCGTACCTACTACATCGACTCCTTAATCAAAACACAGAAGTGGGGAATGCCGCAGGGCTCTGCTCAGAGCATGCAGACTTTGGTAATATTTAACTTACCACGCTGTCTGGAGTCTAAATGATATCATATGCTGAGGATCTTCTGATTCTAATCAACTAAAATCCAGTCAGAGCTGCTAAATTTGAGCATCACCACAAATGCTCCTTGGGGTTGTATGTCACTCTGGGGGTGTACCTCATAAAGTTTTGACAATTATACTCCTGGAAAGTTGTTTTCGTCCTTGCGGGTGGTCTAGTATCCATCTGTGATGGCAATGTAGAAGTAGTGTGCTGGCCTTATGTACAACCAGGTCACAGTAATTGTGGTCATGTCTTGTGCTGTTGTGTTGATGTAAGTAGCATGTGTGCAGAACGACGCACATGACCTGCTTGTACGGACATGCACTGTTATGTGTGGCAGTGCGGAGTTGGCAGTATGAGTTGCACACACAGCCTGCGGAACTGTCATGTGTGCTTTTAAGAGTTGCCTGATACCAGGTGCATGATTGTGTGGTGTTCACTGTGTGGAAGGTGGCAGGAGCATGAGTCTGTAGTGTAACCTGTGTCACTGAATGACCACAGGGCCTTGCACTGTGCACTGTGCACTGTGCACGTTGCAGATGCTGACAGGCCTGCCTTTGTCATGGATGTGGTGCAACTGTGGCACGTACAATCTGCGGTCTGCCTTAAGAATGGACTGATGGATGTTTGAGCATATTGGAGGCGTGTGTGTCACCGAATCTGGGCACTGGGTGTTGCGGTGTCACTGGGGATGCAGCATCTGTAATGTCTGAAAACATGATGGCAGAAGGTGTGAGACACCATGGAAAAGTGGGACACAAAGTCAAGGATATTTGCATAGCAACATGTTACATGTGTTTGGAAAGGAAGGAGTGTCTAGTTACTCATGGGTTACTGCTAAGAAATGGGTAACCAATCACTAAGTATGATGGTCACAGAATCAGGCACCAACAGCACAAGCGGGGCTGAGGACAAACAGCATCAGCATGTGTTGCATGACCGTTGTGGGTATTAAGCTAAAACAATACATACACAGGCATATTTGTTAATCACATAATGGACCATGACGTATTACAAACACCATGCATGTTCCCCCACTACACATAACCACAATCATTGTAAAGTATGCCATAGATGAGGCATGCACACTGGAAAGACATCTGTGGTGACAGTAATGTGGCACAATGTACACTTAGGAATACTTTAACCACATACATGCATCAAGTTTGTTCTGAGGCCATGCTGCATTAGACAATGTACATGGCCTGTGGCATTGCTCAGAAGGAAATAACTGTAATACAATAGGGGTACCTGTAATGCGCATGAAACTATTTCCACACGACAGCCAGGGACAGTTGGTACCTTTGATCCTCAAATTTGTGCAATGCTGAAAGGGGTCCATCTCCAGATAGCCCCTTGGTTTGAGTATGAATTACAGACTCTAAAGGGTGATCAGGCGAGGGAAGGAGAGGATGGGAACAGCATGGAGGGAGATCTGAAACAAAGGTAAACAAGCTTCACAATTCAAGACTTCTTGGCACTGAATAACATTATACTCATGATGTATACTGTAACAGTTACACCTGTGTACTTTAACCACAGCCACTGTATCAATTTTGTCAGCACAGGTTGTGAAATGATACAACAGCTGAGGTTTTAACATGGACACATAAAAGGATTGCAGAGTCTGTCTCATAAATGAAGGGGGTCTAACGCCCACCAGGCTGCTTCAATGCAATTAGAACCATGCGCACACAAACTTACTCACAGTGTATGAATGTGGCTCATAAAATACAGTGAATTGAATGTGTAGCAGTGCTACTCACACAAATCAAATACCTGTAGTCAGCCCTGGGAATCAGTGAGGGTCATGAATGTAAGATACACATCACCAGCTATAGCAGTACTTAGCTAATGCAACGAGTAAGGGGATTATTTTAACACAAGGAAGCCTAGCAAGAGCCAATCATGTGCCTTACAATGCCAAACATGACAAGCAGGTGTGACCAAACTCTACTGAGAGCAATGAGGAACAAACCCAGTAAACCACCCCTACCGTGACAAGGCTATGCAGCAAGGCACAAAAGTTAGCTACGATTCACGTCAATCAACTGGTGTAACGGAAGTGTTTACATTAGCAATACCACTACGTTGCTACGTCATCAGTGCAACATTCCTGCAATCATGGGAATAGAAAGTTGACATAAAGTTACCAAGAAGGCTTGCAAAGCTGTGTTCTCCACCGGCACTGAGGTAGCGACCAGAAAGTAACATTACAAACTGGCATAGGGGGCAATGCATCCATACATACAGACTCACTGGACAGTTGTCAGAACATGTGGGACACACAGTGGTCCACACTTTCACAACATGTCAATAGGTAAACCAAACTGTACTGGGCCAGAACATAAATGTGATGAGCCAAACACATCCTGCTGTACACAGTGAGGTTTCAAATCCACACAGAGCCTGTGGTAGTGATGTCAGACACAATGTAAACCGGTGACATCCGCAATGTGTATTAACCAGAGCCATCAATCAACAACAGATGAGTGACAAGAAGGGTGACTGTCCAGTCATGGGACTGTTGCAACAGGCATCTTGATCCATGTTAATTACACATGTATGTATGCTTCAACAACAGGCACAGAAACAGCTCCCACACATTCACAAAGCATACAACCCAAAAAAACATGTTTAGATATCTTACCCAAAGTGACATTTCCACATGTCTGTGCATGGAACGCTGATTCGACACATGGCAGAGCGACCTGTGAATGACAGGCACACAAGGGGACACATTAATAAGATTTGCATACAGACATGGACATGTGAAAATACATCACAATGTAGTACACATGTACATTACAAATTCACTCATTGCACATATGCGTGTGTCGTGACATCATCATTTGTGTGAGACATCACAACAAACATCAAAGTGTTTTCACATACAGTCAGCTGGACACACAGTATGCAACACATGCCACTCCATGCCACCAGTTTGCACACAACTACCCAGTCACTCACCATTAAGAGAAGAAGTTGCATATGACCTGACTTCGGAAATCATCCTCCTCCTCCTCTTCACTTTCATCGTGCCCAAGCCCTTCATCCTCAACGGGTGGATGTTCCAGCTCATCAGGATCCAGGATGAGTGGCACGGCCGTCTCAACTGCCATGTCGTGCAGCATGCAGCACACAATGAAGATGTTACACACCTTGACCGTGGCGTATGGGAGGTATCCGCCGGTCTTATCAAGGCACTGGAATCGGCTCTTCAGGAGTCCAAACGTTTGCTCAATCACGCGCCTGGTCTGCCCGTGTGCATTGTTGTACCGGTGGTCTGCTGCTGTCCTCGGGTTGCGGAGCGGTGTCATGAGCCATGGCATGTTGGGATATCCTGCGTCTCCTACAAATATACAGCGTGTTGAATTTGAGCTAAAGCAAATTTCGTCACAGCAAACAACAAATTATACATACAGGACAAACAGTATACCCAGCAACAAGACATGCCCGATTGTTGCGCAGCTGCAGCATCATCTGTGGTACCCTGCTACGCTTCATGATGAATGCATCATGGCACGATCCTGGAAAATGTGCCAAACATGGGATATCAGCATGTTAGCAAGACACACCACAAGGGCATTGATTGAGTGGTAATGCTTCCTATTGCGATATGCCTGCTCCTGAGCCTGTGGTGGCACCAAAGCCACATGTGTACCATCAATGGACCAAATGACATGTGGCATCCCTCCCAGGCCATAGAATTCACCCTTGACATCTCTCAACTCTTCAGGATTTGGACATTTTATGAATTCATCAATGTGCTCTAACATGGCAGCTAAGACATCACATAGGACACGACTGAACATGGTTTCGGACATACCCCCCACATCTGCAATGGTAAATTGAAACGTACCTGTGACAAAAAAATATAAGGCTGCCATCACCTTTAGCTTTGGTGTCAGCGCAGTTGGATACCTGTGTCGCGGTTGTAGATGTGGTTCCAGCCTGTCTGTCAAGTCCTGAATCAACTCTCGAGTGAA
The DNA here is from genome assembly GCF_964261635.1 of Lissotriton helveticus. Classification (NCBI taxonomy): domain Eukaryota; kingdom Metazoa; phylum Chordata; class Amphibia; order Caudata; family Salamandridae; genus Lissotriton; species Lissotriton helveticus. Next base: position 396,495,110 of record NC_136059.1, read on the forward strand.
TCTGTAACGTCGGATGCAAACACATTCCCTCAGCTCTCCAAGTCAGGAAAAGGCCTTGGTGGAGGCGGTGCCCTGCTGGACATATTTGGGAAGAATGCAGAACAACTGTCATCCAAATAGTATTCCAATGCAGATAGCACATGCAACACTGCTACTACACATCAAGGTACTATGGGGTCTGGTGTCAGCAATACATCCTGGACACATATGCCAGCTTCCTGGCACTTAAAAAATTAACCAAGATACATCTGTAGTCTTTTTAAAAACACATTACATGCACACAAAAACAACTGCTGGGCTGCTCTGAGTGAGCACAGCAAGATATCACTGGAGTGACACACACCACCAGACCTGCATTAGAAGGTTGTCATCCCATACAGACAGCTGACTGCAAGGTACAGACCCAGGTCCCATGGAATGTCTAGTGTACATATCATCCAACTTGCTAATGAGGATGTGTATGTGACAACGCAACACCACAGGAATTGTCACGATGCACACATGTTTGCATGGTTATCAATGATGTATGATGCAATCAGACCCAAAAGCCATTGATAAGGCACATGTGCCATGGTGTGCGTACATGTAAAACCATTTCAGTCACAACACAGACACATTATAGATGCGCCAAAAACACATGCATTTTATGGAACCCAAACAGTAAATTCAATCTGTAAAATTACACACATAACATTATTACTTAAGGACATGATGAACGTCAAATTGACAAGTGAAAAAGTGCCACGGTCCCTGGCATCATGACACAGGTTCCGGAAGTGATGACTGTGCCAGCCCAGTGTTTATGTGCATGACAACATGTGCATGATGATACGAATGCTTCAAGTGGAAATGTGATGTGTACCACATAGTGCCCCATCGCACATCACATGTGTCAACAGGTCATCACACATGAATTGTGCAACATAAACTGATATCCTCTGCTATATCAGTGCCTGGCATACTTAGGGCATGCTCATGTAAGTATGCAATGAAACGAACATGATAGACATTCTAGCGTTAACCATACTGCTACATCCCTGCACCACGTATCACTATTGTAATGGTGCCATACGCGATTGAACCGTACACCTACCTTACGTGCGTGTGTGCGGGACGTTTCACTATTGGAATCGGGACATGCACGATTGAACTGTACACCTACATTACGTGCGTGTGTGCAGGACATTGCACTATTGAAATTGGGCCATACGCAATTGAACCGTACGCCTACATTACGTGCATGTGTGCGGGACGTTCCACTATTGAAATCGGGCCATACGTGATTGAACCGTACACCTACCTTACGAGCGTTTATGCGGGACGTTCCACTATTGAAATCGGGCCATACGTGATTGAACCGTACACCTACCTTACGTGCGTGTGTGGGGAATGTTCCACTATTGAAATTGGGCCATACGCGATTGAACCGTACACCTACATTACGTGCGTGTGTGCGGGACGTTCCACTATTGAAATCGGGCCATACGTGATTGAACCATACACCTACCTTACGTGCGTGTGTGCAGGATGTTTCACTCTTGGAATCGGGCCATACGTGATTGAACCCTACACCTACCTTACGTGCGTGTGTGTGGGACGTTGCACTATTGAAATCGGGCCATACGGGATTGCACCGTACACCTACATTACGTGCGTGTGTGCGGGACGTTCCACTATTGAAATCGGGCCATACGCAATTGAACCGTACACCTACATTACGTGCGTGTGTGCGCCTCGTTTCACTATTAAAAAAGTGGCATACGCGACGTGAAACACACTGTACTTGTTTGTGGATCACAAAAAATACATAGGGGATACCTAGGCTATGAGTAGTAGTACCAGAATGCAGGCTGGTTGTCATGGATACCGAGATTTGAGTGTGTGCTACAGGTGTCCTGCAAAAGTCAGTTGGGCAAAACTATACAATGTTGCAATGTTGTTGTGGAGCTCAAGCTCAAATTGTGAACCATGCAAATGTGTGTCAGGGCCTTATGTTGGAAGTGATTGGATGAAACGTAGGATGCTAAGTAAGTGGCCTATCACACTGTACTCCTGATACTGAAAGCCCCTCAACAGCACTGATTTAAGGCTGCATGTGGCTGTGAGAGGGCACTTGCCTGAACAACATTGGAGTGGACAACACTGCTGCTGTCTCTGCATTCCCTGGACTCTGATTTTGCTGACCATGGAGAGGCCACCTGCATTCAGTGAGGAGGAGAACCAGGCCCTGCTGGATGCCCTCCTACCAAACTACAGCAAGCTGTATAGGAGACCAGGGGAGCAGGTGAGTGATGACTGCACTAGCTTTGACTGTGCCCCTGTTGTGTGAGTGTCACTACAGCCATTGTGTATTTGTGGATCAGACATGCAATGTGGTTTCTCTGTGTTTGCAGGGTGTGTACATTGTGGTGTCTCCCTTGCAGAGCATGTTGTGGTAAAAGTGTGTTTACTCCTTACTTGCATTATGGTAACTGTGACATTCGAAGCATACTGATTTACGCATTCTGCTGTGCCACACCGTGCAGGGTTTTTTGACATGATTTATTGAGCTGTAATAGTGTTCACCCCAGAGTGACAGCTGAATGTACTCACTGATGTTTATGGTTTTTTGGGATCTGTGGAGATTTTCTACATATGCTGTGTTTGGAGTCATGTACATTGAAGAGTGTGAATGTTCCTTGTCACCTGGCTGAGTGTGTATGTGATGTTTTGTGACACAGCTGCATTGCATATGCATCAGATGTAGCCATCTGATGAGACAAGTATGCAGTGTTATGTGCATGACTTGCACAGTTAGCCCAACACCTGTGTCACCTCTTTGTCAAGTGTGACATGTGCAAAGTGAGGGTTGTATACAATGTTGAGAAAAGCAGGCAAGGGATCTGTGCCAGGGTGTGTATGTGTGGTCTGATGAGGTTTCGTAGGTGTAGTGGGATATGTGGCAGCATATCAGGTGCTGTCCAACATTCTGCAGTTGCATGTGTTGTACAGTGTGTGCCATGATCAGTGAGTGTGTTGAACCCCTTATGCCATCTGTTGCCTTTCAAAGGCATGTAGTGCATTCGTGTGTGCCCACTGAGAAAAATCAGATGGACAATGATGCAAGTCCCCTCAGCATCCTATGCCCTGTTCACATCATCAATGTAGTGCACGTGTGTGTCTCAGGGACATGCAGCAGGTGTAGTGATTTTGATTAACTTTGTCTTCCTGACAGGTAACTGCCTATGAGAAGGGGGAGATCTGGTTGGAAATTGTCAGGGCTGTCAGGTCTGTGGGGGGCCCTCGCCGTCGGCTTATGAACATCAGGAAGAGGTGGCAGGACATCCGGTGCTGGACCCGCCGTATTGCCCGGGTCCAGCTGAAGCTGGAAGCTCCACGCCGGCATGGCGGCAGCCGTCCCCTCACCCCCCACATGCTCCGGGCCCTGGAAGTGATCTTTCCAGAACTCCGTAGGCAGTTGCAGGACGAACAGCCGCAAGGAGGGGGTAGGTACATGTCTGTTTGTAGTGTTGTGTGTCACATGGTACTTGAGGTGGTCTGAAGCCTGTGAACACTCCCACAGTTGGGGGGTCTGGTCAGACAGGTTATTTGTGCATTGTATTTTAAAATCACCATATTCATCTGCTGCTCTTTTCCATCCCTTCCCCTCCTCAACATGTTACCCCTGGTTTGTGTGTTTAAAATTTTGAACATGTACTTCTAGGGTGCAAGGTAATTAGACAGCACATTATTTTACGCATCATGTGGGAGGGAGGTCTGTGACATGTGTTGTGACCTTGCCTGTGCCACGACCTGTGCACTGTGTTTGGCATTCATATTTGTTTGCACTGATCATGAGTAGCAACATAGTAGTGCAATTTATTTGATTCACATCCTACCAGCATGCATGAGCCATGTTTCATACTCATACATGATGGACATCATTTTCAAAATATGCATAGTGACAAGACGGTTATTCATGAGACAGTCTGCAATCTCCTACGCCGACGACACCCAGCTGATCCTCTCCCTGACCAACGACCCCGCCGCCGCCAGAGCCAACCTGCACGAAGGGATGAAAGAAGTAGCCGAGTGGATGACGACCAGCCGCCTGAAACTGAACTCTGACAAGACGGAGGTCCTCATCCTGGGCTCTTCACCCTCCGCCTGGGACGACTCCTGGTGGCCTCCCGCCCTGGGCACCGCACCCAAACCGACAGACCATGCACGCAACCTGGGCTTCATCCTGGACTCCTCCCTCTCCATGACCAGACAAGTCAACGCCGTCTCCTCGTCATGCTTCAACATCCTGCGCATGCTAAGGAAGATCTTCTGGTGGATCCCCACCGAGACCAGGAAGACCGTCACCCAGGCCCTCGTCACCAGCCGACTGGACTACGGCAACGCCCTCTACGCCGGTACCACCGCCAAGCTCCAGAAGAGACTCCAGCGGATCCAGAACGCCTCAGCCAGACTCATCCTCGACATCCCACGAACCAGCCACATCTCCGGACACCTGAGAGACCTCCACTGGCTCCCCGTCAACAAAAGAATCACCTTCCGCCTCCTCACCCACGCACACAAAGCCCTACACGACCAAGGCCCGAGCTACCTCAACAACCGGATCAACTTCTACGCTCCCAAACGCCACCTCCGATCAGCCAACCACGCCCTCGCCGCCGTCCCCCGCATCCGAAGAGCGACCACAGGAGGAAGGTCCTTCTCCTACCTGGCCGCCAAGACCTGGAACTCCCTCCCGACCGACCTGCGCCTGACCCGAGACCACCTCTCCTTCAGGAAGAAGCTGAAGACCTGGCTGTTCGAGCAGTAGTGGCACCCACCCTCCCCCAGCGCCTTGAGACCCTACGGGTATGTAGCGCGCTATATAAATGCCATTGATTGATTGATTGATTGATTTCTTGACACACAGATCAGTGTGCCCACCACAGTACCCTGAAAAACCCCGGCATTCTAATCATGTGTGTCATCCAACACTGTGCCCATTCTATATGGGTTCAGCATGGGTGTGCCTCAATGGCCTTGGTCCCTGCCATACTTTGTTTTTATCATGTGTTAGCTATATCTGCACACTGCCCATGGATACAAGATTTAGCTTGTGCATACTCACACTGGGCATTGCCTGTGTGCCTATTCTCAATAATCTGTTGCTGATTGTTTGTGACTAATATGGATTGCCAGCCACAAGAGGTGATCTTGCTGTACATTTTAAAAAGATGCTGCTCCGTTTTTGCTACCCTGATTCTGATGGTTAACTTATTGAGCAGTTTCAAACACATTAATGGAGTGATGGGGGTCTTGCGCAGGAGAGGTGGGGTGGGCCTGCCTGTTTGCCCTTGTCAGTTGTGAACTGTGGATGTCATTTGTGAGTTATAGTTATCAGCATGCACGTCACCTGTGATGCTGGACAGTGCTGTCATTGGGCTCTTTACAGTCTATGTTGTTTGCTTACAGAGATGATTGTACCTCAAAGATTTTTGGATACATGTATGTAGTTGCGGTGCAACGCTGTTTTGTCCTAGTGCGCAGACTACAGTGCTCACATTTCCCATGTGGTTAAGGGTGTGTCTTTTTATGCAGCAATGATTTTGATCTTCGCAATTGTAGTCACATTAGCTTAAGCATTGTCCAGATTTAGGACATGTGGTCCACTTCACATGACAGCGAGTGTGTGTTATGTGGTAACAACTGTATGATCTGGTGATAGATGCCCCTGTGAGGAGTGACACATTTGAAGTGATGTCACATTGATGAATGTCCCTAAGCACTCCCAATCCTTGTTGAAACTAGTTAATGTTTGGAATGTGTACATATGACAAAATGTGTACGTTACACTTATGGGTCTGCATTATAGTTGGCTCACAAGGTAGTGCACACCACACAACATGTGCAATGTTGTTGAATAAGCAGGCAGGTTTAGAATGAGGCCAGTGTTAGTAGTTAATGGTGTGCCTTCATCGACATCAACATGTCCCCACAGTGGTCTTGAGTGCTTGTGACTCCTTTGCTGTCCATTGTACAGACTGATGTGTGTCAATACAACAAGAACTCCGTTGGACCATGTATATGGTATATGGTCCACGCCATTTATTTCTTACAGTGTTTCATATTGAATTGTGCAAGCTGTCTCAATAACATTGTGTATGTTGTTTGTGTGGATTTCCTTGTGAGAGCTCTTTCATGCTGGCACATACGTGTTATGTACACAAGATGGATATTTTTCAGAGGCTATACAAGTTAATTCTGTGAAGTATGCAGAGTCCGAAGATGCAAAGATTTTATGACATTACTTTTCACAAAACACTACCTCATGGGCTCTGGGAGTGGTGTATACCTTGGGTAGTGAGGTGTGTTACTTTGCCATGAGGGGAAACACAACTGTTTATTTTTTGAGAACTTCAGGTGGCAGAACTTCATTGTATAGATCAGCTCTCATGTGAACAAACCAAACCTCCTCAGTCTGACTCTCACTCAAGTCGTGGCCTGGTCTATTATTTGGATCCTTGTGTGGAAGTAGCATTGTGTCTATACCAACTGTGCAGTTCTACTCTTAAATATGTGCAGAGTTATGTTGCTGTTACACATGATGCATGCCATGATTTGCAATGTGCCCAAATAAAATGGTGTTCATGTGTCAGATGTGTACAGGTGACTGATGCATTTTTGTTTATTCTCCTTGCCAACAGCATCATCAACCGACACAGAAGGAGACATAAGCACGGACCAGGAGGGGGGACCCAGCCGCAGTGCCACCAGCGCTGAGGAGTTGGAGGGAGCCAGTGGCACGGAGGGTGAGGGGAGTCAGGCAGCCGGACCTTTTAAAGGGGACACTTCGTATCATGCGGACAGCTCAGCTTCTGACTCCCAGGAGGAGGGGGAATATGCGGGGACAGCTTCTTCCACCACTGTGTCTGTCCCCACCTCTTCCAGACCCATCTCCACCCTCCCAGTTGCTAGGGTCCCTTCCGTCCGTGCTGCCCCCCATGTCTCCTTCGTCCCCGGCGCCGCAGCCCCTGCCCCTGTCTCCCCTGCTGCCCTCAGTGCTGAGTCTGTGGACCTACTCCGGCAGATTCATGTTGGTTAGACATCAATGCTGACTGTCCTCCATGGCCAAACTCAGATCTTGTCACAGTTGTTGTCATTCATGGAGGGCATGTCAGCTAACATGTCTGACCAATGTCGGAGTCTATCGTCCATAGACTCCTCACTGACGGCAGCACTTGCCCTCCTGCAGCGGCCCGTCCCACCCACTCCTTCAGACCCACCCACAACCCCCTCACCCATACCTGTCCCCAGAACATGCAGACACATAAGATCCCACACCCCAACAGACCCACCCAGGACACCACCACGGAAGTCTATGCGCAGATCACCAGGCACCCAATCTCAGGGGGATGCAGGCACTCCCACAGGGACTGGGGTCAGATGGCAGACACGCAGACACATACACAGTCCGCAAGACTCAGAGCCCTCTACCTACACTCCCATTGTGTCCCAGGGTGCAGGTTGTGGTCTGGCGGACCTGGCAGCAGTGTGCAGCGCGGAATATATTTCCAGCTTTGCCGCTGAGGAGTATTCCTCCCCCCTGCACCCACAACACCTACCCTTCCCTCTGATGTCCCTGCGGTGCCGGACAGTGACCCAGATAATCCCCCCCCATGGGTCCACAAACCTTTAATATCATCATGTGCAGGCAAGTTTTGGGGTGACAACCTTCACAAGATTACAGCTACAGAAAAACACTTTATTCTGGACTGGACATTGGCCTTCATTTGAGCCTGGACTCATTTATGAAAAAAATGTCTTTTTGGTGCTGAATAAAGCATTTTATTTTTCATTCCAAACTATTGCATTTCAGGTACTTGGTTTAGGTGCTGTGTGCTTGGAGTTGGTGTCATGGTAACGTTTTGGTATTGTGAAAGATGTGTATTTTGTAATGGTAATGAGGTGGACCATGGTATCTATGTGCCATCACAATGTAGAAGGTAACTATCTTCATTTGTGTGTGTTCAGTTTGCCTACAGACATTGTCCAAAAGAGTGTAACTTCCTCAGTGACACACGCGATCTTATGTACAGACAGTTGCACAATATTTGTGGTTACTTTGGTGCACATTTCCTTCTTTTTTTAAAAAAACATTCTCTTCAACAATGGCCATGCCTGCTCACAAATGAGTTCTGCTCATTAGTCTGTGCCATCCATGCTACTCACTGTACTTGTGGTTGTAGTATGTAGTAATTCCTTCATGGACACCATCAGCCTTTTACACAATATGCTGATGTATGATCACAGCCTTAACCTAATGTTTGGATTTCTTATACAGGGTATTTGTGCAGACGACTCACAATGTAGTGCTTTGTATCTAAGGGCTTTCAGCACTGTTCCTTCCACGGAAGAGTACACGTTTCACCACCTGGACATTCATATCAGGCCCAGAATATACATGACAGTGTGTTTTTCCGTTTTGGTGTATTTCTTTGTGGGGCAATTTCATGACTATACACCATAAAGTAAGGATGGGAGGGTGTGTAGGTTGCCTGCAAACTCCATGGGTGGATATGCATGAGGGATCTGACATCACACACACATGTGGTGTGTCACGAAGTGTTTGACAGAAATCCATCCTCCATGGAGTGGGACACTGCTGTAAGTGATGTGTTGCTATGGCACTATCACGACTGTCACAGGTTAGGGCTGTAAACATACACTCATGTAGTTGTTTTATGGTGATGATGATGCCCCACCCTATAACTGGCCACTGCTGGGAGTCATATCCACACCCCCCTCCTATGTCTGGGCACTGGATCAAATCTTTTCGACGAATTCCATCATCACCTCTCCCCCTCTCCCTTTGGTGTGGTCGGATCAATATTTATTGAATTTTGACATCTTGCGTGTGACCAAAGCGGCCACTTCTGGCTCTGGCCCGCAGTCAACTGCCATTCGCTCCTACAATCTTGTCTCTTGCGATATGCTAGCCCATTCGCTCGCCATGCACCCTTGTCAGCTAACAGGTGATTTGGCCGACGACTTAGCTCTCTTTCAGTCCTGGCTCACGCAACGTTTGGAGGAGCTTGCACCTCTCTCTACCCGCTCTAAAAGAAACTCTTGTGCCTCTGCGCCATGGTTTACTCCTGCATTGCACGATAGTAGAAGGCTCTGTAAGAAAGCAGAGAGAGCCTGGCGTAAAAGTTATGATGCTTCGTCAAAAGCTTTATATAGGGAACTCATAAAAACCTACCGTAAAGACATTACCATCGAGAAAAAAGCCTATTTCGCCAAAAGAATTGAATCGGCTGCTAATATCAGTAAGGACATTTTTACAATAGTTAAGGAATTCTCCTCCCCCACTACTCAAATATCTAAATTTTCTCCTTCGGAACTCTGGATTGAACAATTGGCCAGTTTTTTTGCGAATAAAATTAAAAGCATTCAGGCCTCATTCACACCAATTTGTTCATTAGGTGATTCTGACCTTAACTTCCCTGTACCTCCTTCCCTTCCTGAGAGCCATACGCTCTCGATTTTTCCTCCGCTTTCCCTACAAGTATCATTGGAACTATTATTAAAGTTAAAGTCCGGCTCCCCGTCGGATCCATGCTCTGCGAAGTTTCTTGCCAAGATGGCACATATCATCAATCCCATTATTAATCCTGTACTCAACTCCTCTCTTAAAACGGGTATTGTTCCTAGTGCATGGAAAAAGGCTCATATTCTTCCCTTACTCAAAAAACCTAATTTGGATCCCCTTGCCCATTCCAGTTATAGACCTATCTGCTGCTCCCTGCTTTTGGCAAGATTGTGGAAAAACATGTCCATACTTCCCTCTCGAATTTTCTTGAAACCCATGATATCCTTCATAACACTCAATCTGGGTTCCGCTTTAATCTGAGCACCGAGACGGCTCTGCTTGAAGTCACTGAGTCCATTAAGGAGGTTCTGGACAACGGAGGGAAGGCGATGCTGGTTTTACTCGACCTTTCTGCGTCATTTGATACCATCCCCCACAACCGTCTTCTTTTAAAACTCCAGGAGATCGGTATGAGAGGGACGGTATTCAGCTGGTTCGAGTCCTTTTTATCTGGCTGCCAACAATCAATCTGGGCTCCCCTGTTCACAGCTTCCATTCCACCGCTGGAGGTTGGGGTCCCTCAGGGCTCGATCCTAAGTCCAACTCTTTTTAATATATATATGTCCCCCTTGGCTACTTTGGTCGAGTCCTACGGAGCCCAGATTATCTCTTATGCCGATGATTTGCAGCTTTTATTTACTTGCGATAAGAACACTGACTTTTCCGGCGACAACATCATGAGCTGCCTCGCAGCTGTTTTTTCTTGGTTCCAATTGAATCAGCTTAGATGTAACTCAGAGGTCCTCTTTTTCGGCTGCCTCCCCGACACCAACTGGAAATCCTGGTGGCCTTCTGATATGTATCCTCCATCGTCGGCTACTTCTGTGGCGAAAAATCTGGGTGTCAGAATTGACAATGGTCTCACCTTCAAACCCCATATTCTTAGTGTAGTAGGCCAATGCTATGGCCTTCTGAAAACTCTTAGGAAATTTCTTCCCCTTCTTTCACATGCCCATAGGACGATCATTGTTCAGGCTTTGATTGGCTCCCGGCTGGATTATGCCAACATACTCTATCTAGGCCTCCCGGAATATTTACTGACCCGCCTGTAATCCATCCAAAATTCGGCAGCAAGGGCCATTTTTGGCCTTAGCCGAAGGTCCAGCACCTCTGCTCTTTTAAACTCGCCCCATTGGCTCCCGGTGCGCAAACGCATTTATTTTAAGACACTTATCACAGTGTTTAAATCTCTTCATGGCATCGGGGCCTTTTATCTAAGGAGAAGAGTGCGTTTCTATTTTCCTGCTCGATCCTTGCGCTCTGCTGCACAAGCGCTGGCTATTGTCCCTGTAACTAAACGAGCCCGCATTGGGGGACGCTCATATAGACTCTTGGCGCCTCAATTGTGGAACAAACTGTCACTATCCCTCAGGAAGCTAGATAACCTGTTCTCCTTTAGGAAGGAGCTCAAGACCTGGTTGTTTGGACAGTAGCTTCTCGTGCTTCCTTTTGCTCAGCCCCAGCAGGTCCTTATAGCGCCGGGACACTCTGCCCGAGTAGCTGAGCGCTTTATAAGACCACTCTTAACATAACATAACACTGCAGGGTGTCATATACACAACCACCTCCTATGCCTGGGCACTGCTGGGAGTCATATCCACACCCCCTCCTTCGTCTGGGCACTGCTTGGAGTCATATCCACACCCCCTTCCTATGTCTGGGCACTGCTGGGAGTCTTATCCAGCCACCCCTCCTATGTCTGGGCACTGCTGGGAGTCATATCCACCCCCCCCCTATGTCTGGGCACTGCTGGGAGTCATATCCACACCCCCCTCCTATGTCTGGGCACTGCTGGGAGTCATATCCAGCCACCCCTCCTATGTCTGGGCACTGCTGGGAGTCATATCCACACCCCCCTCCTATGTCTGGGCACTGCTGGGAGTCCTGTGCACCCACTCCTCGTATGTCTGGGCACTGCTGGGAGTCATATCCAGCCACCCCTTCTATGTCTGGGCACTGCTGGGAGTCCTGTCCACCCACCCCTTCTATGTCTGGGCACTGCTGGGAGTCATATCCACACACCCCTCCTATGTCTGGGCACTGCTGGGAGTCATATCCACACACCCCTCCTGTGTCTGAGCACTGCGGGGAGTCATATCCACAACCACCTCCTATGTCTGGGCACTGCTGGGAGTCATATCCACACCCCCTCCTATGTCTGGGCACTGCTGGGAGTCATATCCAGCCACCCCTCCTATGTTGGGCACTGCGGGGAGTCATATCCAGCCACCCCTCCTATGTCTGGGCACTGCAGGGAGTCCTGTGCACCCACCCCTCCTATGTCTGGGCACTGCTGGGAGTCATTTCCACCCCCCCTCCTATGTCTGGCACTGCTGGGAGTCATATCCAGCCACCAGTCCTATGTCTGGGCACTGCTGGGAGTCATATCCACACCCCCTCCTATGTCTGGGCACTGCTGGGAGTCATATCCAGCCACCCCTCCTATGTCTGCGCACTGCTGGGAGTCATATCCACACACCCCTCCTATGTCTGGGCACTGCTGGGAGTCCTGTGCACCCACCCCTCCTATGTCTGGGCACTGCTGGGAGTCATATCCACACCCCCTCCTATGTCTGGGCACTGCGGGTATCATATCCACACCCCCCTCCTATGTCTGGGCACTGCTGGGAGTCATATCCAGCCACCCCTCCTATGTCTGGGCCCTGCTGGGAGTCCTGTGCACCCACCCCTCCTATGTCTGGGCACTGCTGGGAGTCATATCCAAACCCCCCTCCTATGTTTGGGCACTGCTGGGAGTCATACCCAGCCACCCCTCCTATGTCTGGGCACTGCTGGGAGTCCTATCCACACCCCCCTCCTATGTATGGGCACTGCTGGGAGTCATATCCAGCCACCCATCCTATGTGTGGGCACTGCTGGGAGTCCTGTGCACCCACCCCTCCTATGTCTGGGCACTGCTGGGAGTCATATCCACACCCCCTCCTATGTCTGGGCACTGCGTGGAGTCATATCCACACCCCCCTCCTATGTCTGGGCACTGCGGGGAGTCATATCCACAACCACCTCCTATGTCTGGGCACTGTTGGGAGTCAAATCCAGCCACCCCTCCTATGTCTGGGCACTGCTGGGAGTCATATCCACCCACCCCCATACTGTTGGTCTTTGCTGGGAGTCATATCCACCCCCCCCCTATGTCTGGGCGCTGCTGGGAGTCCTGTGCACCCACCCCTCCTATGTCTGGGCACTGCTGGGAGTCATATCCACACCCCCCTCCTATGTCTGGGCACGGCTGGGTGTCATATCCACACACCCATCCTATGTCTGGGCACTGCTGGGAGTCATATCCACAGCCCCCTCCTATGTCTGGGCACTGCTGGGAGTCATATCCAGCCATCCCTCCTATGTTTGGGCACTGCTGGGAGTCATATCCACCCACCCCCATACTGTTGGCCTTTGCTGGGAGTCATATCCACACCCCCCTCCTATGTCTGGGCACTGGTGGGAGTCCTGTGCACCCACCCCTTCTATGTCTGGGCACTGCTGGGACTCACACACCCCTCAGATGTGACGCACCGTACACCAACATAAATGGCGTGTGTGCGGCTCATATCACTATTGCAATGGTGATATACGTGAGCGTGTGACGCACCGTACACCAACATTCACGGCGTGTGTGCGGCTCGTATCACTATTGCAATGGTGATATACGCGAGTGTTTGACGCACCGTACCCCTACATTCACGGCGTGTGTGCGGCTTGTATCGCTATTGCAATGGTGATATACGCGAGCGTGTGACGCACCGTACATGTACACTTTCGTTGTTGCGGTATGTTGTTCTCACCATCTGCGCCGGCGTCTGTTTCTATGCACCAGGTCGTAGGCTACAGGACTGGGATGACACGGTCGTGGGGTTCATGGCGTGTCTGTCGCGTAGCGGGGTGCTGTTCGGGCCGGACTCTGCTTTTACGGCTCCCGTAGCAATAGGGTCGTACGGAGTGTCGCCGAGACGAATCGTACTTGCTGTGCCGAAAACTGCTGCCTATTTACGTACGGACGGCGCGTGACCCAGATATGTATCGTATGTATTTTTCGTTCGTTTGATGTTTGGTACGAATCGTATGTAGATATGCTTTGGGTTAGGATCGTACTTGATCGTACTTACGGGGACGTTGTAGGTGTACGAATCGTATGGGAAAAACACTTCGTACTGCGATTTGTGGGGGATTTTACCGGATCGGAATTGGCCCCATTATTTGAAAAAAAAAAAATCTTTGAATGTTTTATCCTTATCATATTTCATTTTATATATTCATATTATAGATTTAAATATATATGTAATTATATTTAAAATTATGTTTGTTACATTTGATAATTAAAAATATTAATTATTTTTTATATTATTAAGATAATATGTATAATAAAAAATAAGAATGCATGTTTACATTATATTTGTTATTAATTTTAACATTTTAAAAATATTTTTAAGTGTTTTACTTAATTATATTTATTATTTAATTAATATGATATTACTTTTAAGACATTTAAAAAAGTTGATATTTTAGCAAACTATATTATTTACAATGATATTTAGGATTCAATATTTTTGTACTTGCCTGTATGTAGATGGGAATTCGATATTCTGTCACGCGAGATTTTTTCATTGATATTCTGGCAGCTCGATATTAAGCGCTTCAATATTCTGTCAGTGAACCATGTACACCACAGCCATATTTAGGTAGAAGCTGCTCGAGAAGTATGAAGGAAAGCCTTTTGGCGATGAGGCTGGGAATTTTACCGGTAAAACCGCACTTTCCGCCATGGAAACGCACACATCCAACTAACCACTTCAGATTATGCGGGAACCCCATGAGGACGTATTACAACTACTGTGCGTTTGTAGGAGTATAGATCTGAAATGAAGACAGTTCCTAAAGCCGCGCCTGAATGTAAATCAGATACGAACATGCAGACAGGCGGTGAAGGCTTGCTTCGAGGGGGACAATGTCCGGCTAGCTTGCAGCTTTGTTCGCTTCATGAACGTAGTAAAAACAAAATTAATCTTGGCAGCCTATCAACAAACTGGCTAGCAATCCAGGCTGCAGGTTATTTACTGGTTCTTACTCACTGGAAATGATTATTTTAGACTCATTACTAACCTGGTAAGGATTTTATACCTAATTTCATAGACATCTGAACTGAGGCAAATTCCCAGGAAGATGGTCTCCCAGCTGACATTGTCGCCTAACATAATACACATAATAATAATTTCATCTTTGTTACTATATGTAAGTTTTATATTTCTGTATTTTAAGAAATCACTGTAACTTATATAAGTGTTTTATTATGCAGCTGTGTGCTAAGATTTTTATTAATCAAGCAATAAAGATTTACTTACTTTCTTACTCATGGAATCCTTTTCACATAATAGGAATTAGATTGTTCTGAGCCAATAAAGTGAAATACTGTCTGTTTTTGCTGACAGAACGCGGGGCAATGGTCTTGGAATCTGCGGATTCATACAGCCTACCTCTTGAAAGGCACATGTTTAGATGTCTTGGGGCTAGTGTACAAAGCGCCAGCGGATGTAATATTTGGAAATCTCCACGAGGCACTGATGTTGGCCACGATGCCTGTAGCTTTCTTGAAGCCACTGCCACTTTTGCTGCTTGGCCGATTGACTGTTTGTAAAATTATCTTACTTCTGTATGAGTTATATTGTTTTTCAGTTACATCATTGGAGCTCCCTCTTTAGGGAGATAAACATGTTGCTTTGAGAATTAATCTGGAGAACAGGACTAGATAAACTGAAATTACTACATCATGTAGATCCATTAAGTAAATACAATGAAAATTAGATCCCTTGAGAGGCGGGTGGGAAAAGGACTGAGGTGAGGAAATAACCAGCAGGCAGTGGAATGTAATCCCGCAGCATGTAGCTAGGGTACTGAAAACACCGGGCTGTAGTTACCACAGTTCAATTACACTCTGCAATCACAAAGCATGCCTGCTCAGATTAATGCCCACACCAAAAGCAGACAAATCCAACTGCAACTTAGTCATGATACTAGGAAAAAGAAGTATAGGCATGAAATGAAAAAACATCAAAAATACCAATGTCAAGAAATGTAAACAAAGTAGTGCAGACAGAGGCAAGCGGAGCTATTGTATTAAAGCAGGTAGAAATGCTGGTGCATTATAGTGGGATTTTCTGATACATTCCATAGAACCCAAGTCAGAAGATAGGCCACCATTATCGCAAACAATGTAAGTACACGACGAATACAGTAGCACATCGCAATACCCGGCAACTGGTTGAGTGCTCACATGCCCAGCATAACCCACACATCTAGAACAAAGAAGGAGCAAACTCCCCCATTACCCGCCAGATGATTGATGAATAATGTAAATCAGACAATCTGCTTACAAGTTTCAGTTCTTTTCTTATATTTGTTTAGGAATGATTGATATTTACGCGCACTCTGTTGCTTTTTAATTCATATTGTATTATTGTCACAAGACTTATTTTAGTTCATCAAATCGCAAAATATACTGCATGCTCAAGGTACAAACCGCTAGTCAAATACCGACAATGTATGGCAGTTATATTATAAAATCTAGAAAGATCAGTAAAAAACATGTGCTAATGGATATTGGGTGATCGATCGCTCTGCTGACTGGCAGTTGGTGATAGATCGCTCTGCTGACAGTTAGCAATAGATCACTCTTCTGACTGACTGTGAGTAGATCTCTCTGCTGACTGACAGTGGATGATAGACTGGTCTGCTGACTGACAGGGGAGATTGATCGCTCTGCTGACTGACAGTGGGCGATAGATCACTCTGCTGACTGACAGTGGGCGATAGATCGATCTGCTGACTGACAGTGAGCAATTAATTGCTCTGCTGACTGGTAGTGGGTGATAGATCGGTCTTCTGACTGACAGTGGATGATAGATCGCTCTGCTGACTGGCAGTGGGCGATTGATCGTTCTGCTGCCTGACAGTGGGCGATAGATTGTTCTTCTGACTGACAGTGAGCAATTGATTGCTCTGCTGACTGGTAGTGGGCGATAGATCGCTCTGCTGACTGACAGTGAGCGATTGATTGCTCTGTTGACTGGTAGTGGGCGATTGATCGCTCTGCTGACTGACAGTGGACGATAGATCGCTCTGCTGACTGACAGTGGGCCATAGATCGCTCTGCTGACTGACAGTGGGAAATAGATCGTTCTTTCTTCTGACTGACAGTGGGCGATTGATTGCTCTGCTGACTGACAGTGTTGCTTTGCTGCCAGTGGTTTCTGAATACCTGGAAGCTGAAGGTATTATTAGAAACATCCATGCCTACTTGGAGAGTACCAGGGCTAAGTACCAAAAGCCTCCCTTATAGTCAGATAAAATGTGTTAACCCCTTCGCTGCCAGGCCTTTTTCCCTCCTGTGCTAAGGCTTTTTTTGGCGTTTTGGAGTAGTGCGCGCTTAGGCCCTTGTAACTTTTTGACCACATAAGGTATCCACGCCAAATTTGCGTCCTTTTCTTCCAATATCATGTGGATTCTAAAGGCGCCCAGGGTTTGTGGATTCCCTTGGAGGGGTCGCAGAAATTAACCAAAATATAGTGATTTTTTTGTTTTTTTCAGAAAAATGGGCTACAAATGAAAGCCTCTGGGTTTTTCCCTGAAAATGTTATCAAAAAAGGGTTTGTGGGGCTGAAATCTCAATTTTCTCAGCTTTTAGGGAATGACAGTCTTTTATCAGAGAACCGAAATTTTTCACTCAGTTTTGGCATTTTTCTGGGACATAGCCTATTTTTGCTATTTTTAGAGCTTTCCACCTCCTTCCAGTTAATGGTAGAAATGAGTTTGAAAGCAATAATGGATCCTGGAAAGCTTAACATTTTCGAAAAGTAGACAAAATTCTGAATTCAGAAAGGGGTCATTTGTCTAAATCCACGAAGGTTTCGTTATAGAAACTAACAGTTAGATATTGGAATAATTGAAAATTTGTTGAAAAAAACAGCCTTTTGTCTCAACGTTTTCACCTTTAACTTTTTCTATTTTTGACAGCTCTTGGAAATCAATATACCGTTACATCCGTTAGACCTTCCTGGTTGTGGGGATATATAGGACTTGTAGTTTCACCAAGAACACGACGAACCCAGATCCAAAAACTGAGCAGCAACTTGCAATGGTATTTTTTCATTTACTGGGTATAGAGCAATTTGTCTTGGAAAATGTATACATGGAATAATCTGTATGAAAGACACCTATGTATTTCTGAATTGGGTACAAATTATAGAGTTCAGAAACAGTATATAATTGCACATTTTCAAAATTTGGAATTCTCATACTAGCATGAGAATTATTGGTCATTTTTCAAAAAGATTTTTTTTTACACAATGTCTTTCATTGAAAGGGAGAAATGCATAAAAGCTCAATTGGTAATAACAGTTGATTTACAAATCTGAGTTACCCCAAGTGTCCCAATAAAAACGGTACCTCACTTGTGTGGGTCGGTCTTGTGCCTGCGACAGGAAACGGCACAAAATGCAACGTGGTCACACCTAAATTTTGCAGTTACAAATTGACCCTTTTTTGGCAAAGTGCCTACCTGTAGTTTTTGCACCCTAGCTCTGCGGGCACCTAGGGAAACCTAGCAAACCTATACATTTTTGAGATGTAGACACCCAGGGAAATTCAGGATGGGGTGACTCGACTGCCCACCACCAGATTTCGTTACCCAGAATCCCTTGCAAAGCTAAGATTTTGACAAAAAAAACACATTTTCCTCACATTTCTGTGCTGGAAAGTTCTGGAATCTGCGTGGATCAACAAATTTCCACCCACCCAGCGTTCCCCCAGGTCTCCCAATAAAAACGGTACCTCACTTGTGTGGGTCGGCCTTGTGCCTGCGACAGGAAATGGCGCAAAATGCAACGTGGTCGCACCTCAATTTCCCAGTGAAATCTTGCGCTCTTTGGACAAAGAGACTACCTTTTGTTTTTGAGCCCTAGCTCTGCCAGCACCTAGGGAAACCTAGCAAACCTATATATTTTTGAAAAGTAGACACCCAGGGGAATTCAGGATGGGGTGACTCGACTGCCTATCACCAGGTTTTGTTACCCAGAATCCCTTGCAAAGCTAAGAATTTGACAAAAAAAACACATTTTCCTCACATTTCTGTGGTGGAAAGTTCTGGAATCTGCGTGGATCAACAAATTTCCACCCACCCATCGTTCCCCCAGGTCTCCCGATAAAAACGGTACCTCACTTGCGTGGGTAGGCATAGTGGCTGCGACACGAAACAGCGCAAAACGCAACATGGTCGCACCTCAATTTCCCAGTGAAATCTAGCACGTTTTGGACAAAAAGACTACCTTTTGTTTTTGCGCCGTAGCTCTGCCAGCACCTAGGGAAACCTAGCACACCTATACATTTTTGAAAACTAGACACCCAGGGAAATTCTGGATGGGGTGACTCGTCTGCCTACCCCCAGGTTTTGTTACCCAGAATCCCTTGCAAACCTAAAAATTTGACAAAAAAAACACATTTTCCTCACATTTATGTGGTGGAAAGTTCTGGAATCTGCGTGGATCAACAAATTCCCACCCACCCAGCGTGCCCCCAGGTCTCCTGAAAAAAATGGTACCTCACTTGCGTGGTTAGGCATAGTGGCTGTGACATGAAACAGCGCAAAACACAACATGGTTGCACCTCAATTTCACAGTGAAATCTAGCACTTTTTGGACAAAAAGACTACCTTTTGTTTTTGCGCCGTAGCTCTGCCAGCACCTGGGGAAACCTAGCAAACCTATACATTTTTAAAAACTAGACACCCAGGGGAATTCAGGATGGGGTGACTCGTCTGCCTACCCCCAGGTTTTGTTACCCAGAATCCCTTGCAAACCTAAAAATTTGACAAACAAAACACATTTCCCTCACATTTCTGTGGTGGAAAGTTCTGGAATCTGCGTGGATCAACAAATTTCCACCCACCCAGCGTGCCCCTAGGTCTCCCGATAAAAATGGTACCTCACTTGCGTGGGTAGGCATAGTGGCTGCGACATGAAACAGCGCAAAACGCAGCATGGTCGCACCTCAATTTCCCAGTGAAATCTAGCACGTTTTGGACAAAAAGACTACCTTTTGTTTTTGCGCCGTAGCTCTGCCAGCACCTAGGGAAACCTAGCACACCTATACATTTATGAAAACTAGACACCCAGGGGAATTCAGGATGGGGTGACTCGTCTGCCTACCCCCAGGTTTTGTTACCCAGAATCCCTTGCAAACCTAAAAATTTGACAAACAAAACACATTTTCCTCACATTTCTGTGGTGGAAAGTTCTGGAATCTGCGTGGATCAACAAATTTCCACCCACCCAGCGTGCCCCTAGGTCTCCCGATAAAAATGGTACCTCACTTGCGTGGGTAGGCATAGTGGCTGCGACATGAAACAGCGCAAAACGCAGCATGGTCGCACCTCAATTTCCCAGTGAAATCTAGCACGTTTTGGACAAAAAGACTACCTTTTGTTTTTGCGCCGTAGCTCTGCCAGCACCTAGGGAAACCTAGCACACCTATACATTTATGAAAACTAGACACCCAGGGGAATTCAGGATGGGGTGACTCGTCTGCCTACCCCCAGGTTTTGTTACCCAGAATCCCTTGCAAACCTAAAAATTTGACAAACAAAACACATTTTCCTCACATTTCTGTGGTGGAAAGTTCTGGAATCTGTGTGTATCAACAAATTTCCACCCACCCAGCGTGCCCCTAGGTCTCCCGATAAAAATGGTACCTCACTTGCGTGGGTAGGCATAGTGGCTGCGACATGAAACAGCGCAAAACGCAACATGGTCGCACCTCAATTTCCCAGTAAAATCTTGCACTTTTCGGACAAAAAGACTACCTTTTGTTTTTGCGCCGTAGCTCTGCCAGCACCTAGGGAAACCTAGCAAACCTATACATTTTTGAAAACTAGACACCCAGGGGAATTCAGGATGGGGTGACTCGTCTGCCTACCCCCAGGTTTTGTTACCCAGAGTCCCTTGCAAACCTAAAAATTTGACAAAAAAACACATTTTCCTCACATTTCTGTGGTGGAAAGTTCTGGAATCTGCGTGGATCAAAAAATTTCCACCCACCCAGCGTTCCCCCAGGTCTCCCGAAAAAGATGGTACCTCACTTGCGTGGGTAGGCATAGTGGCTGCGACATGAAACAGCGCAAAACGCAACATGGTTGCACCTCAATTTCCCAGTGAAATCTAGCACGTTTTGGACAAAAAGACTACCTTTTGTTTTTGCGCCGTAGCTCTGCCAGCACCTAGGGAAACCTAGCAAACCTATACATTTTTTAAAACTAGACACCCAGGGGAATTCAGGATGGGGTGACTCGTCTGCCTACCCCCAGGTTTTGTTACCCAGAGTCCCTTGCAAATCTAAAAATTTGGCCAAAAAACCCACATTTTCCTCACATTTCTGTGGTGGAAAGTTCTGGAATCTGCGTGGATCAACAAATTTCCACCCATCCAGCGTTCCCCTAGGTCTCCTGAAAAAAATGGTACCTCACTTGCGTGGGTAGGCATAGTGGCTGCGACATGAAACAGCGCAAAACGCAACATGGTCGCACCTCAATTTCCCAGTGAAATCTAGCACGTTTTGGACAAAAAGACTACCTTTTGTTTTTGCGCCGTAGCTCTGCCAGCACCTAGGGAAACCTAGCAAACCTATACATTTTTGAAAACTAGACAGCCAGGGGAATTCAGGATGGGGTGACTCGACTGCCTCCCACCAGGTTCTGTTACCCAGAATCCCTTGCAAACCGAAAAATTTGACAAAAAAAACCAAATTTTCCTCACATTTCTGTGGTGGAAAGTTCTGGAATCTGCGTGGATCCACACATTTCCACCCACCCAGCGTTCCCCTAGGTCTCCTGAAAAAAATGGTACCTCACTTGCGTGGATAGACATAGTGGCTGCAACAGGAAACGGTTCAAATCATACGGTGGTGAATTTACAATACCCTATTGCAAAACTACCTTGATTTTGGGGGGGGGATCTGAGTTTGTGGCCCGGGGCTCGGTGGTATTCTTTGTAAAGTAGCAAACCCAAACAGTTCTGAAAACTAGACACCCGGGGGAGTCCAGGGAGGTATGGCATGCGTGGGTCCCCCAATGTTTTCCTACCCAGAACTCCTTGCAAACCTTAAAATTAGGTAAAAATAGCACTTTTCCAAACTTTTTGGCGTGGGATTGCCGTGCCGGCAAAAATGTCCTACCACCCAGCGTTCCCCTTGTTCTCCCGAGTAAAAGGATACCTCACTTGTGTGGGTGCCCCAAAGCAGAACACGCCAAAAATGAATTTTGAAAAAAGTAGTATTTAAGTTTTACAAATTAAGCCCCCCAGCCTGAGTCACATGCCTTGGGCCCACCCACACAAGTGAGGTATCATTTTACTCGGGAGAACAAGGGAAACGCTGGGTCGTAGGACATTTATGCCGGCAGCGAGATCCCACCCAAAAAAGTACGGAAAAGTGGGTTTTTTGACAAAAATGTAAGGTTTGCAGGGGTTTCTGGGTAGGAAAACATTGGGGGACCCACGCATGCCATACCTCCCTGGACTCCCCCGGCTGTCTAGTTCTCAGAACTGTTTGGGTTTGGTAGTTTCCAAAGATGCCCGCCAAGCCCCGGGCCAAAAGCTCAGGCGACCCCCTCAAAAAATAAGATTGTTTGGCTAAAGGTAATTTTTTGGTCTCCACAGTAAGAATTGGGCCTTTTTCTAAAGCAGCCACTATGCCTACCCACGCAAGTGAGGTACCATTTTTATCGGGAGACCTTGGGGAACGCTGGGTGGGAGGTAATTTGTGTGAGCCCAGTGATGCCACGCTTTCCCACACTAAAACGTGTGAAAAAAATGATTTTTTCCAGCTAAAAATGAGGTTTGCAAGGGATTTTGGGTAAAGGAACGTTGGAGGATCCACGCAAGCCATACCTCCTTGGAAGCCCCCGGGTGTCTACTTTTCAGAAATGTGTGGGTTTGGTAGGTTTCCCTAGATGGCTGTCTCGCACGGGGCCAAAAACCCGGGTAACCCCTCTTGCAAAAGCTGGTGGACTTGACATTGTCAAATTCACCAGCTTTTGCAAGAGGGGTTACCTGGGTTTCTGGCCCTGTGCTAGACTGCCATCTATGGAAACCTACCAAACCCACACATTTCTAAAAAAGTAGACACCCGGGGGCTTCCAAGGAGGTATGGCTTGCGTGGATCCTCCAACGTTCCATTACCCAGAATCCCTTGCAAACCTCAATTTTAGCAGAAAAAAATCAATTTTTTCACACGTTTTAGTGTGGGAAAGCGTGGCATCACTGGGCTCACACAAATGACCTCCCACCCAGCGTTCCCCCAGGTCTCCCGATAAAAACGGTACCTCACTTGCGTGGGTAGCCATAGTGGCAGCAACAGGAAAAGGTCCAAATCGTACGGTGGTGAATTAAAAAAACCCTGAAGCAATATAACTTTGATTTTGGGGGGGGGGGGCACCTGAGTTTTTGGCCCGGGGCTCGGTGGTATTCTTTGGAAAGTAGCAAACCCAAACAGTTCTGAAAACTAGACACCCGGGGGAGTCCAGGGAGGTATGGCATGCGTGGGTCCCCTAATGTTTTCCTACCCAGAACTCCTTGCAAACCTTAAAATTAGGTAAAAATAGCACTTTTCCAAACTTTTTGGCGTGCGATCGCCGTGCCGGCAAAAATGTCCTACCACCCAGCGTTCCCCTTGTTCTCCCAAGTAAAATGATACCACACCTTAACAGAGTTACTCAAAAGTCAAACATTCAAGCACGGCTATCTATTCCTCAAAGACACACACATACAGGTTGGATTTGGCACGAGGGCGAGTGATGGTTCAGTACATAGAATTTTATTAACAAGATATTTCAAAAAAATGAAATGCTCTGTCAATAAATAAATGCATAAAAACCGAACCAGTGACTCGCAACTCGTGAGCTGTAAAGCCACGACAAGGCACCAACCGTTTTACAGGCCATTCACGCACCTTTCATAACTGATACAAACCAGACCATTGACACCATCCGAATGGAAAAGCATCACATAACAACAATCACAATAAGGGACAAGGTACACCCTACTGCAGAAAGAGAAAAAAACCAATTATTACTGCACACCCATCTAATCCGCAAGCACACACACATACTGGTTGGATTTGGCACGAGGGTGAGTGATGATTCAGTACATACAATTGTATTCGCAAGTAATTTCACAAAAATGAAATACACTGCGTATAATTGAAAGTATGATAAACTGAACCACTGACTCACAGCTCGTGAGCTGTAAAGTCACGTCAAGGCACCAACCTCTTTACAGGCCATTCATACACCTTTCGTACGCGTGACACATAAAAAACATTCACACCGCCAGCCGCGGACCCATCACATTTCAACACTCACACCAGCAAACAGCGCCATTCAAGTGCCCATCACTTTCACTCGCCGACATTTCTGACACTGCAACTACACAAAATGATGGACTGTGTGGAGTGTCACTCAACTAGCAGTGTGTGTAGTGACCAACAGAAAGTAACTACTCACACACCACCTGCCGAGCGCCAGTCCACCCACACCACCATCCAAGCACCAGACCATTCACACCGCCAGCCAAACACCACTCAGCGCACACCGACAGCCAAGTACCACTCCACACACACCACCAGCCAAGCATCACTCCACGCACACCACCAGCCAAGCGCCACTCCACAAACACAACACCAGCCAAGCACCACTCTGTGCACAGACAGCCAAGTACCACTCCACGCACACCATCCAGCCAAGCGCCACTCCACACACACTGCCAGCCAAGCGCCACTCCATGCACACCACCATCCAAGCACCAGACCATGCACACCGCCAGCCAAACACCACTCAGCACACACCGACAGCCAAGTACCACTCCACACACCCACCACCAGCCAAGCATCACTCCACCCACACCGCAAGCCAAGCGCCACTCCACACACACCGCAAGCCAAACACCACTCCGTGCACAGACAGCCAAGTACCACTCCACGTACACCACCAGCCAAGCGCCCCTACACACACACCATCAGCCAAGCGCCACTCCACAAACACAACACCAGCCAAGCACCACTCCGTACACAGACAGCCAAGTACCACTCCACGCACACCATCCAGCAAAGCGCCACTCCACACACACCGCCAGCCAAGCACCACTCCGTGCACAGACAGCCAAGTACCACTCCATGCACACCACCAGCCAAGTGCCCCTCCACACACACCACCGCCCAAGCGCCACTCCACAAACACAACACCAGCTAAGCACCACTCCACAAACACAACACCAGCCAAGCACCACTCCGTGCACAGACAGCCAAGTACCACTCCACGCACACCACCAGCCAAGCGCCACTCCACACACACCACCAGCCAAGCGCAACTTCACACACACCGCCAGCCAAGCACCACTCCACGAACACCACCAGCCAAAGACAAATCCAAACACAACACCAGGCAAGCGCAAGAGCACGCACACCGCCAACCAAACACCAGACCACGCACACCGCCAGTCAAGCACCAGTCCGCAGACACTGCCAGACAAGCACCAGTCCACAGACACCGGCAGCCAAGTGCCAAACCATGCACACATTCAGACAATGGACACTACACACAAACCAACATCATACTTTAGTTTTTTTTTTAAATAAAAGAGAAACAAAAACAAATTGCAAATTGATACAAATCTACTAACTCGACAACTAAATCTAAAAAGACTACACAAATACAAACTTTGAAACTGAACAATAAGTTTTACAGAATAAAGACCAACCAGTTCACTTGACCACTCATTGATACTCCCAAAAATTCTTTTGCGTGTGGTACAATCTAAAACAAGCAGGTACACACAGCCCGGGGTTTGAAGGGCAGTCGGGGCAGTACATACGAACCTCCTTCCGCAAACCTCTTCGCCAACAGACTCTACATCTTCGACTGGGAAAGTCTTTTGAGGTTGTAGGAGGAATTGTATCAGGAAAGTGGCGATCTTTCAATCTGGCAACATCCTCCACCACTCCAACTCTAGGAACACTTGCCTGTTCCACTAAAACAAGGCTGCCTATTACAGACTCCTGAAACTTTACAAAAGTCATCTTTGACTGGGGACAAGATTTCTGGAACACAACAAAAGCATTAAAGGTTGCCAAGTGGAAAAGATGAATAGCCAACTTCTTGTACCAAATGTAAGCCTTACGAAGAGCAGCATACGGTTCCAACCTCTGATCTACTCTGTCAACACCACCCATGTGCCTATTATAGTCCATTATGCACACAGGTTTGCGCACTTCTGCAACCTGACCCCAAACAGTCACCGGTTCAGTGCTTTCATCATGTATTGTAGTCAACATGTAGACATCTCTCCTGTCTGAAAACTTCACAGCTAGAAGCTCCTCACAACGCAATGCACTGCACTGTCCCCGAGCAAGCTTTCGACAAACAAGTTCTTTTGGGAAACCTTTACGGTTTGAGCGGATTGTGCCACAAGCAACAGTGTCCACTTTGGCCAATTCCCTGAACAACCGCACACCAGTGTAGAAGTTATCGACATACAAATGATGGCCTTTGTTAAACAATCCACGACCAAGTTCCCACACAATTTTCTCAGTCACTCCAAAAGTCGACGGACAACCAGGGGGGTTAATCCTGGATTCCTTACCAGTGTACACCCTGAAATTAGAGACATATCCAGTCTCACTGTCACACAGCATATACAGTTTGATTCCATAGCGTGCCCTCTTACTAGGAATGTATTGCCGAAATACCAAGCGGCCCTTGAACAACAGCAAAGACTCATCCACTGCAATTTCTTTCCCAGGATAAAAGATCTCAGAAAATAGATCAACCAAATGATCAATGACAGGCCGAATCTTGAAAAGACGGTCACAATCAGGGTGATCTCGTGGCAAAGCAAGACTATTGTCAACAAAATGCATCATCCGCAGCAGAAGCAAATACCTATCACGACTCATGACTGCCGGAAATATAGCTGTTGCCATCAAGGGACTAGTAGACCAATATGAAGCCATTGATGGTTTCCTAAGCAAGCCCATCAAAAAAGTTAAACCCAAAAACTTTTTCATCTCCTCCAAATTTGTGGGAGTCCACCGGGTAGCTCTAGCGTGGGGCTTAAGGCTGGCACTGTTTACCCTCAAAAAAATTTCAGCATACAAATTAGTCTGCTCTACAATCTCTGCCAAAAACACATCATCCATAAACAACTTGAAAAAATCAATAGGCAAAAAGTTTTCAGTGTTCACCCTACACCCTGGAACACCAGTAAATTCAGGTAATGCCGGCTGCACCATGCCTGGTGCAACCCAGAGGTCAGAACTTTCATCGTCAAGTCTTGCAGCCGCAGGCTGCCGCCCAGCTGCC
Source organism: Lissotriton helveticus (assembly GCF_964261635.1). Classification (NCBI taxonomy): domain Eukaryota; kingdom Metazoa; phylum Chordata; class Amphibia; order Caudata; family Salamandridae; genus Lissotriton; species Lissotriton helveticus. The sequence goes on from NC_136059.1 coordinate 396,522,151, forward strand.
TCTTGTCTCACTACACCAACTGGAAGTCTAGCAGCCCCAGGCTGCAGCCCAGATGTCTCTTGCCACACTATTGGCACAGCAATGTCCTCCGCAACCACAGGCACAGCAATGTCCTCCTCAACCACAAGCACAGCAATGTCCTCCCCAACCACAGGCACATCATCCACACCAAAAGTAGCTTCATCAGCACTCAAAGTGTCTTCATCATCAGATGAAGCCATGTGTAGGGAAAACTCACTACCTGAATCTTCACCTCCCACCTCTGGCTCAGAATCAGAGTCAGACTCTGGACCATGGTCAGAGGAAGAATCAAAAAGCATTCCAACAACTTGCTGAGCAGTAATCCGGCGGCTAGCCATTATCCTTACAAATAAAGGAGTCTGCACAAACAACTCAACAACGCCAACACTGCGCAAAGTAAGATAAAAAATGTAAGACTTTTTCACAAAAAACTATATTTAGAAAAAATATACAATTCACTTACAAGACACAACTACACTCACCAGCACCTACTCTGCAAAGACACAGCAAATAGGCAACGATATCCCACTAGAAAGAAGAAAAAAAAACTTACATCTACAGAAGGACACATCAAAAACAAATGCAAAACATGTTTTACAATCACAACAAACAGAAACCAAACATACTCATATTACTACACACTTTGCAAAATAAACAATTACATTACAATTGAACAAAAAAAAGGTCTCTTACCAAACACATGCAACTACAGAAACAGCAGAACAACAGAACCACCAGTAACGGAACCGCACACTGCAACAATCTAAAGAGAAAAAAAAACAATACACATTAGAAGAAACAAAAACAACACACATTACAACAGGCTATGTCACAGGGTATGTCACAAATGGGGTGTCTGTCCCCAAGGGGGGAAGATTATAAATCATTATAAACGTGGGCCCCCTGGAAGCAACCCTACGGAGGGCAGAGAGGCCAAATAAAGACACGGCAGAACATACTGAAAACAAATGGGCCCAAGGAAGCAACCCTTGGCCAAGGGGTCGCTCCCTATAAAAAACAAAAACCTGGAGTATAGTGGGCTTTTCTATCCCCCCCCCCTGGATAGTGGGCTTTTCTATCCCCCCCCCTGGGACCAGAAACTGTAAAAAAAACAGCCACTCCGCCCCCAGGGGGGGGGCAGAATAGTCTACAATATTTATAATGCCCCCTGGAAGCGACCCTTGCCCAATGGGTCGCTTCCTTTATAAATATACTAAAATCCCTGGTGTCTAGTGGGCTTTTCTACCCCCCTGGGTCCAGATGTGGCCCAAAAAACGGCTGATCTGCCCCCAGGGGGGCAGACAAGTCTAAAAAAAATGATGGGCCACTAGGAAGCGACCCTTCCCCAAGGGGTCGCTTCCTTTACAATTATAAACAAATCCCTGGTGTCTAGTGGGCTTTTCTGCCCCCCCTGGGTCCAGATCACGCGCTAACATGGGCGATCTGCCCCCAGGGGGGGCAGAAAAGTCTACACTACATTTCTATGGCCCTGGAAGCGACCCTTGCCCAAGGGGTTGCTTCCTTTACTAATAAAAACACAATCCCTGGTGTCTAGTGGGCTTCCCTGCCCCCCTGGGTCCAGATTCCCGAATAAAACGGTCGATCTGCCCCTAGGGGGGGCAGAAAAGTCTAAACAAATAATAAATGCCCTAGGAAGCGACCCTTTCCCAAGGGGTCGCTTCTTTTTATCAAAATAAATAATCCCTGGTGTCTAGTGGGCTTTTCTGCCCCCCCTGGGTCGAGATCGCTCGCTAAAACGACCGATCTCGACCCAGGGGGGGGGCAGAAAAGTCTGACCTGCAATATTATGGCCCCAGGAAGCGACCCTTGCCCAAGGGGTCGCTTCCTTTTCAACAAAAAAACATCCCTGGTGTCTAGTGGGGCATTACTGGTGCAGGATCGCGACGCTGTGCGCGATCCTGAACCAGGAATGCCCTGCATTGGGACATCAGGGGAGAGGAAACAGTGTTTCCGTCATCAGCACAGCCCAACTGATGCTGATGACGGAACCGCTCCGTCATCAGCATCGAAGGGGTTAATACCGAAGACAACATGAGGAAAAAGTGCATTCAGGCTTTACACTCATTCCTCATGCAGCGGAGAAATGTGCTTTATAAAAGTGCAGGACTAGAGTGGAAGTTGATGTAAAATTGTGTTAAAAATTCCGGTTATTATATCACTTTATTATCACATTTTTTCCTCCAACCCCACAGTAATAGATCCCCCATTCAATGGGGGAAGTCATGAAAATACTGCCATGGTCGAGGTGTTCGTTCTGGGGAAAAAGGATTTTGACAGTCTTTGTGGAGTAATAGATCAGTGTTTTTGACAGTAAAGAGACAGATAAGAATATTGAGCCTAATAAGGACCCACTATGAAGTTTAACAGCTGGCAATTCTGATATCCGGCAGAGATCCACCCAGTTTACAGATCCACAGGGAGCAAAACCACTGGTAAAGGGCTTGCACACTCTCTCAAAAGCATGGTAAAATTGGTATGCACCTAATTGGCATATTTAATTTACTTCTAAGTCCCTAGGAAATGGTACCATATGTGCAGAGGGCCTGTAAATCAAACTTTACTATTTGCGAGCAGCCTGTAGTGCAGTCGTAAACTACCATTTGGACCTGGTAACATAAATATTTTGCCAGGCCTAAACCCTCTTTTTTATACATACAAGTCACCCCTAAGATAGGTGCTATACACTCATAGGCAGGGTGCATGCTATTTCAAAATAGGACATGTGTATTTTAGTACTACATGTCTAGACAGTGAGAAACTCTAAAGTTGTTTTTTACTGTAGCAAGGCTGCCTCTCCCATAGACTAACACTGTGTTACCTTATTACACTTAATAAACAATAACTTCAGTTTGGGAGCAGATAAAAAAATACTTCTTCCACTCATTCAAATGGTAATCTAAAATCTTCTTTAATGGTAAAGTTGTATTTTAAGTTACTGTCCTGAAAATGCCACTTTTACAAAGCTACAGAAAAACACCCACAGGAGGTAAACCATGAAGCCAGTTGAGACCCGGTAGTTAATGTGTAACAAACAACAGCGTCTCAACAGGTAATATTTGTAGGCAATTATGTAAAGTGTACACAACAATTACAGCAGAAAGGAAGCCAATAGTGCTGATATCCACATTGTATTAATTATTTTCTAAATACAGACCGCTCTATAAAATTTTCATAAACTATTGATGTCTCTTGGTTTCCTTTCTGATATAATTGGTGTTTATACTTAACATACTTGCCTACAAATTTTGCCTGTTGTGACGTTGTTGTTTGTTACACCTTTACAAAGTTGGTATTTTCCTGCCTAAACCGAAAGTGTGCTTCTGCCAGTGTCCAGGGTCACATGACTATAATGGCTCTCCTGTGGTGTGATCTGTATTTCTTCCTGAAAGGGAACAAAAGGACCTTGGGTGTGAGGAAAAGTGTTACTCTCCAGCGCAGGATGGCCTGGGGGGTTGTACTCAGCCTTCCTGGGGTTTAAATGGATAGCCTGAGGGCTGCGTCCATCCCCTTCTGACATCTAAAGCTGCCTGCCATGTCACTGGCAAATGCAGTTGCCACCTGGATCTGCCAGCCCTTTGTCACCCTAGACAGTTTGGGGTCAAACCCCAGAAAAGGGGCAGAATTGACCAGAACTAGTTTAGGGGCAGACAAAGAGAGCGACCCCCATCTACAGCCTATCACTGGGTATAAAAGTTGCTCGCTCAAAAACTCTTATCAGAACACTCCTGCACCTGTGAAAGGTTAAGAAGAAAGACAGCCCGACTGTCTGAAGAAGGAAAACTGGACCTTGAAGCCACGCCCCCAGAAGTGACTCGAAGGGTCAGTTAGCTGACCTCCTGTTAGAGCTATAGGAACAACCTTTTCCGAGGCCAGCCTTGCAACTGCCCAGCTGATCAGCACCTATTGGGCCTGCCTGAGCCCTGTGGTTGGTCTCTGCTGGAGTGAATCCTTATCTTCAAGAGGTGTCCAACCAGGTCCTGGAGACTTGGCTAGCATCAGAATGTACTTCTCCGTCTTCCAAATTGCAAAGACTGAGCTACAGGTGAAAATCCTGAACTTTTGGGCACTTTGCAACAGCGAGCAGATTATTCGCTTCAGCTACGAACGCCAAATCTTTGGACAGCTTGAAGTTCAGATTAAAACCAACTCTTTGTGCCAACAATGACTGCCTGCGTCTCCCTCAGGCACAAAACTCCTGCAATGACCTGCTCTTCATGCCAACAATGATATTTTAATGGATCCCGCTGACATGAGGCTCAGACTGGGGCTCGTCACGTGGACTTGAATTGGTCCCGGTCCCTATATCTGACCAGTATTCCATCGCGGGTCGGCCTAAACTTTGACCCTGTCTGATGCATCCAGATAACCACGAATGGCAGGGTGTGCTTTTCGACGCAATCTTCACCTGAACCTTAAAACATTTGTAGCTCCAGTTCCACTTATTGGATTTGTTTTATTTTAGTGTCATTTTATTTGTTATAATTTACTCTAAATTGGTTTGGGTTTTCACTTTATTACTGTTTAAGTGCTGCATAAATACTTTAACCATTGCCTCTAAGTTATGCACGACACCTTTGTATCAAGCTACCAGAGAGTTAAGCACAGGTTTATTTAGTGACATGTGGTTCACACTGACAAGGATTATGTTTATTTTGAGGGTGGGGCTCTCACCCCTCTCAACTAATAACTAAGCGTGGGCGTAAAATCCGTTTCGTTCCTGGAATTTGCGTTTTTTTGGCAAATTCACTATCCACGAATCGAGCAAATTTGCCCAAAAATGGGCAAATTCGCAAGCTGCGGATTTTTTTGCTTGGTCGCGCTTGAAAGATACAATATCGCGCGCGCGCGGCGTTGACTTACCGTGATTTTAAGTCCGCCGAGTTGTTTTTCTCCCGGTTTGCGTGTGCTGCGCCATTTTGTATCTTGCTGCTTGATCGCACGTGAGTTTTTCGACCGCAATTACGTCATCGCGGTCTGCCGTCCTGCACAGCGAGAGTTTGACAACGCGAGTACATCATAAGGTCCCGCGATCACGCATCGCGGGAGTAAACAATGCCGAACACTTAGATGCGGCGCCATGTGTGTGGGGGCCATTTTGAGGCCTGGTCCAGGCAGGGCCTGGCCATGTGGTGGAGGTCAAGGGGCCATTTTGAAGCCAGGCAGTGTGCTCAGGCCTGCACCCAGGTTGCCTTGCTTTCATCCATTAGGCCCACAGGTACTCAGTGGTGCATGGACCAAGTCTTCCTGTGGGGTGTCTTGAATTTAAACATCATTGAGGGCATGGATGGCATTGGATTGTGGTGATTTGTGTGTGTTGTTTGACTTTTTGGGGTGGTGTTGGGGCCCGGCCATGTGTATGGGGGCCATTTTGAGGCCTGGTCCAGGCAGGGCCTGGCCATGTAGCTGGGGGTCAAGGGCCCATTTTGAAGCCAGGCAGTGTGCTCAGCCCTGCACCCAATTTGCCTTGCTTTCAACCATTATGCCCAGGGGTAGTCAGTGGTGCATGGACCTAGTCTTTCTGTGGGGTGTCTTGAATTTAAACATCATTGAGGGCATGGATGGCATTGGATTGTGGTGATTTGTGTGTGTGTTTTTCGACTTTTTGGGGTGGTGTTGGGGCCTGGCCATGTGGGTGGGGGTCATTTTGAGGCCTGGTCCAGGCAGGGCCTGGCCATGTAGCTGGGGTCAAGGGCCAATTTTGAAGCCAGGCAGTGTGCTCAGGCCTGCACCCAGTTTGCCTTGCTATCTTCCATTAGGCCCAGGGGTAGTCAGTGGTGCATGGACCAAGTCTTTCTGTGGGGTGTCTTGAATTTAAACATCATTGAGGGCATGGATGGCATTGGATTGTGGTGATTTTTGTGTGTTTTTCGACTTTTTGGGGTGGTGTTGGGGCCTGGCCATGTGGCTGGGGGACAAGGGGTCATTTTGAAGCCAGGCAGTGTGCTCAGGCCTGCACCCAGCTTGCCTTGCTTTCTTCCGTTAGGCCCAGGGGTACACAGTTATGCATGGACCAAGTCTTTCTGTGGGGTTTCTTGAATTTAAACATCATTGAGGGCATGGGTGGCATTAGATTCTGGTGATTTTTGTGTGTTTTTCGACTTTTGGGGGTGTTTAACTGATGTTCCTCTGGCTTCCATTGTTTTTAGGTGCACAAGACAACCACCAGTGCCAGGAAGAAGTCCTGCAGCGGTGTGTGCAGCACAACGTCACATGACGTCACGTGTGTCCACAGACAAGCTCGCTGGTAAGAGAAAAGCAAAGCCAGGGCATGCCCGAGTTAAACTAGCAATGTCGAAGCCCCACTGCAATGTGGGCTGAGCTCCGACTCCCGTCCATAATAATTAAAGGAGGGATTGGGGTGGAAGTATTTAAACCCCTGAAAACACCCTTTAAGTAAAAAATAGAAATAGAAAGAGGTGGATAAAATAAATTGTGAAACAGATCATTAGGAATAAGAATAAGACACCCCTTATTCTCGTTTGTCTTTTTTTCGCCAAAATACAGAACGGACCGAATTGAGAACGGACCGTATTGGATTCAAGGGTCTAAAGAAAGTACATCCGTCACCTAAATTGAATAGGTAAAAATACGGCAACTACGACCAACAAAACAGTGGCTCCTCCTGGTGGTTAAATACTCTACAAATCCATGCAATAAAGACAGGTACATTAATTAATAACAAGTACTAAATGAATAAGGCAATAAGAGAAATGTTAGCTACAAAAATAAGTTTTTATTCATTTTGGTCCATATAGCAGAGAGACACTTGTCGAGCAGGAGAAATAACAATATATACGACAACCCAAAGAAACGTTGAGAATATTTCTTCATCCAACAAGGTATGCAAAACAGTTAGTTCCCGATAAAATTTCTTTGAGATAAAGAAAAATATCACTGAAGGATCTTGGAATAAATAAAGAATTAAAAAATGTTTATTCCATTCAGTGACACCATAAATTGAAAAGTGCGTAGAGAATCCTGGGACAGGTCTATCACTCCGAAGCTCTTAGGATTTTTATGAAAGAAACAACATTGCCCAGTAGAGATATGAAATCCATCTGGAATAAGGTATGCGTCATGATAAGAACACCATAAATATGTTCGCAATATGCCTAAGCGAGGGGTCAACAGCATTATGTTATGTTATGTTATGTTAAAATTCTTATACCGCGCACATACACCGAAGCGGTTTCTTGGCGCTCATAACAGACATGGCGAGTAAGAGCAAGGATATCATACTGCAGCTGCTTTAAAGAGAAAGGTTTTCAGGGTTTTCCTAAATGACTCATAAGTGGGACAGTGACGAAAAGAAGAGGGGAGGGAATTCCAAAAGAAAGGGCCAAGAAAAGAAAAACGCAATCCGCCATGCTTTTTTCGGCGGTGAGATGGAGTGCAAAGGAGATTATCAGCCGATGATCTAAGATTGCGGGTAGGAAGATATCTCTTTAGTTTGGAGGACACAAATTCAGGGGCGCAGTTGTGAAGGGATTTGAAAACGGTGCATCCGAGTTTAAATGAGCACCGTTGGGCTACTGGGAGCCAATGAAGGCTCCTCAGGAGAGGGGAAACATGCTGGTGTTTGGGTTGATGAAACACCAGACGAGCCGCCTGGTTCTGAATTAACTGGAGTTTTTGGAGCTGATAAGCAGGAATCCCCGCGTACAGGAGATTGGCGAAGTCAACCCTCGAGATGACCAGAGCCAGTAAGACTAGAATAAGTGCCTCACGGGTGAGAAAACGACAGATCTTACGGATCCTGCGTAGTTGAAAAAAGCAGGATGATGTCACAGCCGAGATCTGGGGTTTCATGGACAGATCCGCAGAAATGACCACTCCAAGGCTTTTCACCGTGCTGACCGGACGAGGGGAGGAACCAAGAGAGGGGGGCCAATAGCTGTCATCCCAAGGATTAGTGGGGCCACCCACCAGGACAAGTTCCGTCTTTGACGGATTCAGCTTGAGCTGGCTGTGAGCCATCCAATCAGAGATGAACAACATAGTGTTTTGAAAATTAAGTTTGGAGGAAGGTGAAGTGTCCAAGGGAAAGACCAACTGAAGGTCATCTGCATAATTGTAAATAGTGGCAGGGTAGTGACGAAGGGAAACCATAAGTGGTTGCAAATATAAATTAAAAAGGAGGGGAGAGAGAGCAGAACCCTGGGGGACACCGCAAGTGAGGGGGGAGAAAGAAGCAGTGAAGGTCGACAGGTGAACTGCCTGCGATCGGCCCTGCAGAAAGGACCGCACCCAGTCCAGGGCGATGCCCTGGATGCTGGCATTTCTGACACGGTCGATCAAAATAGTATGATCGACCGTGTCAAATGCCGCCGAAAGATCCAACAATACCAGGGCTTGAGAGAGGTTATTGTCGGCGCCAGCTCTAAGGGTGTCCATGACGGCCGCAATCACCATCTCGGTGGAATGGAGGGGGCGAAAGCCCGCCTGCTGGGGGTCCAAGAAAAGAGAGGTCTCCACAAACGTGCTCAGGCACCTGGTGACATAAGTTTCTAGGATCTTTCCCAGGAAAGGAAGGAGAGAGATAGGCCTGTAATTGCTCAGCACAAGTGGATCTGCGCCGGGCTTCTTTAGAATAGGAAGTACCACGGCCTGCTTAAAGGTCTCTGGAACAACTCCCGATGTTAAGGAGGAGTTGAGGAGGGCCAAGGCAGGACCGGGACAGGCCGTAAAAATTTCCTTCAGTATGTGAGGGGGGCAGCAATCCCTAGGAGAGCCAGAGCAGACTTTATGAAGAAGGCTGTGAAAATCGGAAATAGAAATCGGAGGGAAAGAAGAGAATTCCTGAGGGTTTACCGGGGAAAGGGGGAAGGATTGAGAGGGAGAGGGGGGAGAGATGTTGGTTTTGATGATGGAAATTTTTTCTTGAAAGAAGGTATTGAGCTCATCACACAGAGCCTGGGTAGGCACCAGGGGAAGAGTGATGCGGTCAGGGAGGGAGAGCTCATTGACAATTGAAAAAATGTCTTTTGTTTTAGAAGCCGACTCCAAAATTTTCCTAGAAAAATAGGATGTTTTAGCCTCAAGTATTGAAGATTTGTATTTTTTCAGTAGAGTGGTAAACTCTATCTTAAGTGAGGGATCGTACTTGCGGCGCCAGCGACGTTCAGCCTGGCGAAGAGCGAGTTTGTCAGATTTAAGCTGGTCGTTAAACCAGCGCTGGGCATCGTGGGGGCGCTGGACTTTTATGATCTTTAAGGGGGCTACGGAATCGGCTGCATCCTTCAGCCAGCACTCCAAAGAGGAGGCTTGGTGCGACACAGATTCAAAATCTGAAGGGGCAGAGGCTGCCAAAAGAGAATGAAGTTTCGGCAGGTTGGCATTCTTCCAATTCCGGGCCGTGATGTTCGCTGACCGCGGGGGACGGTGAAAACTGGGAAGGTCAACTGAGAAAGAGATAATATAGTGGTCCGACCAGGTGCATGGAGTGATCAGAGGAGGGTCGATATCAAGATTGGCCGACCAAACCTGATCAAGTATATGACCCTTACAGTGAGTTGGACTTGAAATCATTTGCTGGCAGTTCAGACTGGTGAGGGTTTCAGAGAACCGTTCAGACAGTCGACTTTCTTGAGGGTCATTGGGCCAATAATTAAAATCGCCCAGGATAAGAATCCTAGAGTGATTAATAAGAAGCTGGGAGACCATCTCCCCAACTGACTGAGGGAAGGAAGGCATATAAGAAGGGGGTCTGTACATGAGCGCACAGGTAAGGGAAGTAGTAACAGAGCGAAGCTGTATGACAAGAGTTTGAGTATCGGGAATGGGGGTGCAATCTAAGATGGTAAAGACATATTCCTTGCGAATAATGGCTGCAACTCCGCCACCAACTTGCCCTGTGGGACGGTTAACATGTAAGATATAATACCCGTTAGGGGTAGCGGCTAAAATATCGGGCACTGAGTCCTCGGTAAGCCATGTCTCAGACAGAAACAGAATATCTGTGTCTGTATCATCTAATAGACGATAAATGTCCAATTGGTGTCTCACCAGGGAGCGTGTGTTTAAATAACGAATGGACAAAGTGCAAGACACAGGTGTAAGAGGGGCGGGTGATGGGGTAGGGCAGGACAGAGGGGCGGGGGACATGCTAGGAAAACGAGCGATGCCGCAGGCCTGGGCTCTTCTAATAGCCTCAGGCGGCAAAGGGACAGAGTGGCTAAAAGAGTGTAGATCCAGAAAAGAATAGGTGAGTTTTTTAGCAAGGAGGACGGCCGCTGGTCGCGGTCGGCCGCGGACGAGCGCAGACGGGCAGGACTTTGGCTTGACTTCGGCGCGACATCGGCGCTCCCGCTGCGCTCGTCCGCTGCGCTTCCGCCATGCCGTCATAATATGTGTAGAGACGTAAAACCACTAGCCCGCTAACCTGCGCTGAGGGCGGCAGGGCGGAAGTGGAGCAAGGAAGGCGGGGAATGGCGCTCACCAGTTCGACCCTCCGCGCAAACGGCACTCAGCCGGGGCGGAACGGGGTCAGGAGCGAGGAGAACAGGTGAGAATGCTCACATGAAACAACAAGTGCCAATAGCTATTTATAACGTGAAACACAGTTTTAAAAACATAAACACAAGTAAATGCGGAGGAGCCGCGATAAAAGCTATTAATCAGCTAAACTGCGAGTCTAGAAACACAGAGGGTAGATAAAACAGTGGCAGCCTAGTTCGCCGCGTCTGTCAACTGTGTCCCGCTTAAGGCTCCCACTAAATACTCAATGGTCAAAAACCACTAGCCCGCTAACCTGCGCTGAGGGCGGCAGGGCGGAAGTGGAGCAAGGAAGGCGGGGAATGGCGCTCACCAGTTCGACCCTCCGCGCAAACGGCACTCAGCCGGGGCGGAACGGGGTCAGGAGCGAGGAGAACAGGTGAGAATGCTCACATGAAACAACAAGTGCCAATAGCTATTTATAACGTGAAACACAGTTTTAAAAACATAAACACAAGTAAATGCGGAGGAGCCGCGATAAAAGCTATTAATCAGCTAAACTGCGAGTCTAGAAACACAGAGGGTAGATAAAACAGTGGCAGCCTAGTTCGCCGCGTCTGTCAACTGTGTCCCGCTTAAGGCTCCCACTAAATACTCAATGGTCAAAAACCACTAGCCCGCTAACCTGCGCTGAGGGCGGCAGGGCGGAAGTGGAGCAAGGAAGGCGGGGAATGGCGCTCACCAGTTCGACCCTCCGCGCAAACGGCACTCAGCCGGGGCGGAACGGGGTCAGGAGCGAGGAGAACAGGTGAGAATGCTCACATGAAACAACAAGTGCCAATAGCTATTTATAACGTGAAACACAGTTTTAAAAACATAAACACAAGTAAATGCGGAGGAGCCGCGATAAAAGCTATTAATCAGCTAAACTGCGAGTCTAGAAACACAGAGGGTAGATAAAACAGTGGCAGCCTAGTTCGCCGCGTCTGTCCCATTGGGCATTGGACAATAAGTCCAAGGGAAAGGTAAACATCGTTAGTTTTGTTATAAGTGTAGTTATGTGGAGGTATAGTGATCAATATATTTATTAGAGTGATGATATGTACATAAAATGCTACACAAACTGGATCTACATAATGTGTAGTACCTTAATGTGTTAAGAGGAACTAGTGTATAGAAGAAGGCAGCACAAGATTAATAAATAAGGGGTCGAATTCCAAGCATGAGATGAAGACATGATTTTGAGAAAAGTGAGATGTATGTTGAATCTGCACCAAAAAAAGAATGGTAACTCTGTGTTTTTTAAATTTATTTAGAATCAGTCCTGAAGAAGGTCTACTATCAGAATACCGAAACGCCGCGTCGACTTTTTTGATTCTTTGTGTTTTTAATTGTATTTTTTAATAAAATGTATGACGTGTTTTTAATATTGTGATAATGGAAAAAAAAATTGTATTAGAATAAATCTTAACAGAGTTTTTACCAAACGCATAGTGTGGGGATCATCTCTCTTTTTCAATCTTCAATTTTTAATTTTGGTTTCCATCAAACACAGTAGTATTTGAGTAATAACTTTTTAGTTGTCCAGTTTGAACATATTGTGATAAGTTTAACACAAAGCCTTGTACCTTTGCCTTTCCCGCCCAATTGATGGCGTGCTGTCCTTTAGATAACAGGTCTACTCGAGTGAATACTCATTGAAATTGGACACCCTCAATTTGTCCATTTTCTGTGGGGACATTTCTTCTTTGAAAACTATTTTTCCCCCCAGTCCCCTATAAGTCTGTGTGGGGTCCTCCTTCATTTTTATAACGTCCACAGACAAGACAACTCTGCAACTTGTGCAACTGTTGCCTGCTGTTCTGACATCTGAAGAAGATGGGCCCAAAGAAAGGTGGCCATAGCGCCTCAGCGAAAAAAGTTGCCAGTGTCACTGCCAGTAAGAAGGAGCAGAAGAAGCAAGTGGCACCACCTACCAAGGACACTGGTGGGCCCACCGACACCTTTTTTGGGGAAAAAAACTACGCCTGCAGCAGCAGCGGTGTCCGCCGGGGACCAAGCTGGAAGCAGCACCTCCGCTTCATTGGGCTCAGTGCCACCACGCCAAGTTAGGTCCAAGACCATGAGTGCTGCTGCGGCAGCCACTTTGCTTGTTCAATCACCATCCACCAGTGATGTTGGCTCATCACAAGAAAGTACCATCCAATCAGCGCCGGGTGTAACTCAGCTGACGAGAGTTCAACAACCACAGGTGCAACGACAACCACAGGTGCAACTAGTACAAGCGCAAGTACATGCGCAAGGAGAGGCGCAAGGAGAGGCGCAAGGAGAGGCGCAAGGAGAGGCGCAAGGAGAGGCACTAGGAGAGGCGCAAGGAGAGGCGCAAGGAGAGGCGCATGGAGAGGTGCAAGGAGAGGCGCATGGAGAGGCGCATGGAGAGGTGCATGGAGAGGTGCAACTAGAAGTTCATGGAGCAGCACAACCGCCTACAACGCTTGTTCCTCCAGAAGTAGGGGCACATCAGGAAATTGATATTCAAGCGGAGGTATCATCCGAGGAACCCACTCCTCCTGAGGATGATCCATTGTCTTCCAGATCCCCAGCAAGAAAAAGGTCAAGGAGGGCTACTACTACTACAAGTTCTTCTTCAAGCCCCCTTCATTCTGATGACCTTGATCCTGATTGGAACCCACAAATGCAGTCTGAGAGTGAGGCACGCCATGAGCCGACAAAGGTAGCTAAGCCTAAAAGGAAGGTTCCCGCAAGGCTTCGACTTATGTGTGATGACGACGAACAAGAAGTGGTGTCTTCTGCTGCTGATGAACAGTCTGACGATGACCCAGTCATCACAGACGTCACTCCAGCCCCAGCGGGCATGCAGCAGACTGACATTTTCACCCTATCTCGAATGGCTGCTGAGCGGGATGTGGGCGGCGTTGCACTGGTACCACCACCAACGCAGTTAACTACAACACCAACACGACCTAGGGCTTCCATCTTTTTTAGTCAAAAGGGACCTCCATCCAGCTCGACCTCCATTACCTTAAGTAGTGGTGCTGTAAGTGAACAACAGAAACAAATTCAGCCACGCCCATCCTCCACTTCATCTGGCATTGAAAGTCAAAGTAGCACCTCCACCACCAGCAGACATCTCCAGTCCCCAGTTTGGGACTTCTTTACTGTTAGCCAAAAGGTGGAAAACATGGTCGTTTGTTCGATTTGTAAAGTATCAGTTAGTTGGGGTAAGCTTGGTACCAACTATGGTACCGGAGGCCAGAGAGGTCATCTCAAAAAACACCACCCTATCCAGTGGTATGCGTACTTAAGTAAGATCCAGGAAGTCCAAAGTAGAACTGATCCAAATGTATCCATTCACATTGCATCTGATGCTGAAGAGGGGCTGATTGTGCAGGGGGGAAGTCAAGAACCGACCAACATTTTTTCTGGTACACCCAGTACCCCTGGCAGCAGCACTGCAGTGGTAGCGCCCACACCCTCTACCCCTGCAACATGTATGAGGCACACTAAGAGTCTGGGACAGACACCAATGCAAAAAACTAAATCAATGAGCCTAACTGGTGTGAAGTCTGCATCATCATCATCATCATCACGTAAAACGGTCCAGCCACCATTAGCAGCATGTTTTGGTCGGATGCGCCATTTGAACGCAACCACCCAACGGTACGTCTGAATAACGCAAAGCAGGCTAAAATGCTAGTGCTGGACCTTTTCTCTTTCATGGAAGGGGTGGGTTTTCTTGAATTTGTGGCAACAGTCTGCCCTAAATGGAAGGTTCCTAGCCGGTCCTATTTTTCCAGGGTTGCTGTTCCAGCACTACATCAAGATGTGCTGGAGGTGATTGGCGCAGCTATTCTGAAGAGTGCTGTTCACACTATCCACATGACAACAGACATGTAGACCAGTTGCCAAGCCCTTGATTACATGTGCATCACTGCACACTGGGTCTCTTTTGCAGGGTTCAAACAAAAGTTAAAACAAGCAGGTGTTGACACGGACACAGTTTTTCAAGCTACTCGCAAACATGCAACAGTAGGCATGTTTGCCATGGAGAAATGTCACACTGCAGCTAATCTTTTGGAGGAGTTTAACAGGAAGGTCAATGACTGGCTGCATCCAAGAAATCGCATAGTTGGTTATGTTTCCACGGATAATGGCAGTAATATAGTTAGGGCCATGTCTGATGGTGAATATTTCAGAGTGCCGTGTTTGGCGCACAGTATTAACATCGTGGTGCAAGAATTCTTGAAAAAAGAAGACACAGTCATCAAATTACTGACCATCTGCCGAAGAATCTGCACACATTTCAGCCATTCTTTTAAGGCCCGGAAGCAGCTGAGGAGCATTCAACATGAACGTAAACTGCCAGTCAAAGGACTAATCCAGGAGGTGGCAACACGTTGGAACTCAACCTTTTACATGTTTGAGCGTCTGTCTGAGCGGTGGGGGTAATAAATGAGTATGTCTATAAACTGGGTTCTACTCAGAAAGACATGAGGCTAGAGTTGGAGGAATGGAAGCTAATTGCAAGCCTGTCAGACATGCTTCGTCCTTTTGAGATCTTCACGCGTGAAGTCAGCAGGGAGGACTGTTCTTTGGGCAAAGCTATCCCATTGTTGGTCATGCTAGAGCACCAACTGAAGGAAGTGTCTTCAACGTTCAGAGATGATGCTGAAAAGCAAGAAGCATATGATTTGGCGGAGAAGTTATTAAGGCGCCTACTTCACAATGAAAGGCTTAAAAACATACATACAGAACAACATTACATTTGTGCCACTATTCTGGATCCACGGTACAAAAAGGCAGTGGCCGCAAAGCATTCATTCCTTTTGATGAAGCAGATGTTTCAAAGTACAAACATTGTCTCGCTGTGTCAGCCACTCGGTTAAAAAAAGAGCGGCAGAAATTTCAAGGAGGCAGCACAAGTACAACTGAATCAGCAGGCCATCCGGCGTCAAGTTCCACTTCTGAATCCGTGGCCGAAGGGAGTCACTTTCCCTCACAGCCGTTAACGACACCAGCAACCGTGTCATCATCCTCACCTGCACCAGGCCCCAAAAAAATATTGTCGGAAGCGGATTGGCTAACTCAGCAAGGGTTTGCTCGGTCCACTGTTGCAAAGGCCACAGATGGTACGCAAAGTGGAGCAACCCTGGAGAACCTTGAGTCGATGGTGCAGGCCTATCTGGATGACCCAACCGAGGGTTGTCTTAATGAGAACCCATTGCTGTGTTGGTATATGAAAAGGCCTGTATGGCGACTGATCACCAACCTGGCTCTAAATTATTTGTCTTGCCCACTCGCAAGCGTGTCTTCTGAACGTGTTTTCAGTGCTGCTGGTGCCATTGTAACTTCAAAAAGGACCCGCCTCTCACCCAAAAATGTGGAGAGGTTAACAATAATCAAGATGAATCAGCACTTCATACCAACCGAACACAAAATACGTGAATGCACACAGGAAGAAGAGGACAGAGACTTAGGTGACGCCGACGGAAGTTCTTCTCTATTACCTGACCTACTCCCATCTCAATTCATAGACTTTGAGGATGAGCTCTACTTCCCTGACACCGAGCCCTGAAAATTACTTCCTTTTTTCTCGTCCTTATTCACTTTTATTCCTGTGTGTCTTTCTTTGTTTTGCAACTTTTACCACAACAAAACTCTAATCACCTAATCACAACAAGTCCATCATCAGCACTGTCTTCATCTTATTTTCCTTATTGATGTGAAGGTGCCGCAGTCTGCATTCCTGAGGTTCACAAGTTCACAACTCAATTATGCTCCTCTATCCTCCTCCTCCATACTCCCCCTATCCATTTCCCTCAAGGCAGATGGATGGATTATGGAGAATAAAAAAACTTTGTCTTCGTAGACGAGTCCCCTCAAGTGGGACTGAAATTACTGACTGACTACATGCTTGCTGATTGTTGACAGACTTACTTCTGAAATTGGGGGGTTCCTGGTGTTTGGGGGGTCTTTGAGCAATGCTAGGCATGCCTAATTTTGGTTGCAAGGGGTTTTAAGGAAATCCATGGTGGAAAAGGGGAGTTATGGCCTAGCTGCAGAGCGTGCATGGAGTGATTTGGGAACTAGGCCGAAAATATTCTAAGTATGAGTTTTTGCATATTTGCTTTTTGCCTGTTTGGGGGGGTTCTGCTTTTTTGCGGGTGGGTTGGCGGTTCTTGGGGCATTGCTGGGAAGGTCTAATATCGGAATCAAGTGGTTTGGACAAAATCCATGGTAAAAAAGTTTTTCCGTTTTTGCTCACTTGCCTGTTTTGGGGGGCTGTTTGGGGGGTTCCTGGTGTTTGGGGGTGGGGTTTGGGGTCTGGGAGCACTGCTGGCACAGTCTAATTTTGATTGCATTTGTTTTTAAGGAAATCCATGGTGGAAAAGGGGAGTTATGGCCTAGCTGCAGAGCGTGCATGGAGTGATTTGGGAACTAGGCCGAAAATATTCTAAGTATGAGTTTTTGCATTTTTGCTTTTTGCCTGTTTGGGGGGGGGTTCTGCTTTTTTGCGGGTGGGTTGGCAGGTCTTGGGGCATTGCTGGGAAGGTCTAATATCGGAATCAAGTGGTTTGGATAAAATCCATGGTGAAAAAGTTTTTCCGTTTTTGCTCACTTGCCTGTTTTTGGGGGGCTGTTTGGGGGGTTCCTGATGTTTGGGGAGGTTGGGGGGTCTTTGAGCAATGCTGGGCATGCCTAATTGTGGTTGCAAGTAGTTTGAAGAAAATCCATGGTTTGGGGTGGGGATTTCAACTTGACGCTTAACCCGGACTTGGACAGGTCATCTGGGCCCCCCCGACGCCCTTCCGCTGCTGCACAATTGCTCGCGGCGAAACTAGTGATGCTAGACTTGGTGGATGTGTGGAGGGGTAGGAACGACGGAAAGGGCGGGTTCACACATTATTCCGCTTTTCATAATATACACACCAGGATAGACTACTGGTTCGTCTCCACGGGCCTAGACGGCGCCATTAAGCAATGCATAGTCCTGCCACGCACTCTCTCAGACCACTCCCCTATTCTTCTCTCTTTAGACACCAAGACGCAGGGGCATGCGCCGTTCACGTGGCGCTTCCCGCCTTACTCTTTGTTGGACCCGCTCTTCCGCGGAGAACTAGCGGAGGCACTCGAAGTGTTCTTTGAGAAGAATGTGGGCTCGGTGGAAGACTTCCAGACGGTTTGGGAGGCCTTTAAAGTGTATATCAGAGGTATAGCGATCTCCAAGCATTCCAGTGTCCTAAAATCCGTCAGAGCCACCTTGGCCGATCTTGAGCTACGACTCCAAACGTTAGAAGCGCAGAGTAGGGCTGACCCAGATGAGGCCACTGAGGGGGAAATTAAGCGCCTTCTGGTGGAATACCACGAAGCCGCGGATAGGGAAGTACAACACCTGGGCAAATATGCCACGGCCCGGACTTACGGCGAGGGGGAGAGGCCGAGCTCCGTCCTGGCGAACATTGTCAAGGGCCAGAGGAGGAAGGCGCTAATCCCTGAGGTACAGACCCCGGACGGAGTTCGGGTGACGGACGACACGAGTATCGCCGGGGCTTTCCGAGACTACTATTCGGAGCTCTATTCCTCCAAAAGCGACGACATGTCGGCCGCCATTTTGGATTATCTGGAACATGTCCGATTACCGTTTCTCTCGAACTCTGACAGGGAGTTCCTGATGTGCCCTATACAGCTGGACGAAATAAGGGATGCGTTAGCCTCCATGAGTTCGGGCAGTGCGCCGGGAATTGACGGCCTATCGGTCGAATTCTATAAGGCGTTCCAGGAACAGCTGATGCCACACGTCCGCACCCTGTTTGACTGTATCATTGAGCAAGGTACGATGCCCGGTTCAATGCGGGAAGCGATGATAGTGACGATTTTGAAGCCGGGTAAGCCGCAAGACGATTGCAGTTCGTACCGCCCAATCTCGCTGCTCAACGTCGATACCAAACTATACGCCAAGGTGCTCGCGAATAGACTGGCGCTACTGGCTCCTTCCCTCGTGGCTCCAGAGCAAGCGGGTTTTATCCCGTCCAGGAACCTGTCCTACAACATTAGGACGGTGCTGGGGACAATCCAACATGTGAAACAGGACACATCAGCGGTGGCGCTCTTTCTAGACATGGAGAAAGCATTCGACTCCGTCGAATGGCCGTTCCTGCTGCAGGTATTGCGCCGTATGGGAATCGGTGAGCCCTTCGTCCAGATGATTGGCGCTCTTTACGACGGCCCCTCGGCGAGGGTCCGAGTCGGAAATGCAATCTCCAGCCCTCTTTACATAGGGCGCGGCACCCGTCAGGGCTGCCCCTTATCCCCTCTCTTGTATGCCCTCGCCGCAGAACCTCTGGCCTGTGCTCTTCGAGAGTACCATAGCCACGAGGGAATCCGTTTCCCTACGTATAAAATTGTGGTGTCCATGTACGCAGACGACACGCTGCTGTATGCCCACGACCCCGCAAACACGCTCCCCCCTCTCCTGAGAGAGGTAGTCCGCTTCGGGGCACTTTCGGAGCTCCGAATCAATTGGGCAAAATCGGTGGCGCTACCGCTCACCCCAGTGACCACACGTGTGGAGACGGAGTACCCTATTCAGTGGACAGACGACCCGATAAGGTACTTAGGGATCCAGATCCACACGGACCCGGACCAACTGATTAGCCAGAACTACGGTAGGGCGGTCAGCAAGCTGGAGGACGATATCGACATATGGTGCAAACTACCCCTTACGCTAATGGGCCGCATAGCAATCATGAAAATGGTAGTTTTGCCCCAATTTTTATTCCTTTTTCAGGCGTTGCCTATTGTGCTATCCAAGGCTTTCTTTCACCGCTTAAATAGCCTAATGATAAAATTGGCGTGGGCTGGGAAGCAGCCGCGAGTCAAATGGGCTACGCTCACCCTTCCGTACGCCCTGGGGGGATTGGCGGCACCGGATCTGGAATTGTACTATAGAGTAGCCCAAGCGTCACACCTCCACACCTGGGTCCACGGGGACGCACTCATTCCCCACGTCAGGATGGAGCAGCTCTTCGCCCGCCCGCTCCCTCTCCCGGCAACGATCTGCCAACCGCAAGATCGCCGGACGGGAATTCTGGACTCCATCTCAGCTACCAACCACGCGTGGCACTCACTCCTCTTCCGCCAAGGCGGAGCGTTGCTTTATTCCCCAGAAATGCCGATTGAGTGGATGCGATGGCTTTCGCCGATGACGGACACAGCCACCACGCGTGAGCTGAACAAACTGGGGTGGTGCAAGGCGGGTGACCTGTTCCAGGATGGCGTTGCCAAAACCTGGGTCCAGACCCGGGGAGACAACGCTGACCCTCCACTACTCCAGCGATTCCACTTTCATAGGACCCGGCGTGCCCTTTCGGAACTCCTAGGCCCGGACATGGCGGAGCCGCCGGAAGTCCCGGAATTATCGTACGTCATTAAACACAAAGACCCCAAAAAACTTCTGTCTAATCTCTACTGTACGGCACGGTCCCATGCAGCACACCAACTCTCGAAGGCCCGTCTGCAGTGGCAGAGCGACCTGGCAATCACGCTGGACGACGTGACATGGCGCTATTGCTGCGAAAACACCAAGCGTATCTCCCTTAATGGGAAACACCGGCTCGTACATTTTAAATTCCTACAGAGGGTGTACTACACCCCGGCGCGGCTCCACCGTTATGGCCTGCGCCCGGAGGCTCACTGTGAACGTTGCAGAGCAGCAGACGCTGACTTTCTCCACCTGTCTTGGAACTGCCCGGGGATTCAGGCGTTTTGGCGCGAAATCTTTGCTGAAATGACTAACATTCTGGAGGTCGACTTGGAGGTCGACCCGGGGCTAGCTCTTATTGGTAACTCGAGGAGGCTCCCGGTAGCGATCCGTAAACTTACTGACATGGGGATGCTAATAGCCAGGAAACTGGTGGCGCGATGCTGGATGCGAGGCCCCCTGCCGACCAAAGCTGGCTGGGCCCGAGACATGCTATACTGCAGCACACAGACGGACGTGTACAGTGACCTTCTACCCCCAAAGAGCCGGCCGAAAAACTTCTGGGCCCTGTACAACACATACATACAGAGACGACAAACTGACGAAACGAATCCCACAGATAACGCTGACCACGAATTAATGCCAGACCCTCACTGTGCTTCGGCATGAACCCCTGGGGTAGGCGGGACACGGGGTGGACAGCACTCAACGGGAAGGCGGGGGGAGAGCTCAGGGAATGGGGGGTTGAAGAGGGTGAGGGGCACTCCGGCAGGGGTCCATTAACAAAGTGAAACTCCTCCCGAGGATGCAGTACGATGTGGCCCGAGTGGTAGGAACGGGGCTCGGACCCTTGCCTGGGCTTAGCTATTAGCGATCTCACAGACACACACTGGGACGGATTCTGGGGAGGGGGGGGCGATTCCAAACAGGGTGGCGGGACGCGGGGCAGGATTAACTTGTTTCTTTTTACGGTTGGGGATACGGGCAGAGACACGGGGGGGTGGGCATTGAGGGGAGTTCTGGGCTCAGTTGGGGGAGAGAAAAAAAAAAAAAAAAAAAAAAAACTAATTGTCTTCTTTCTTCCTCCCTTCCCTTCCCCTTTTCCTATCTTTCCTTTCTAGTATATGTTTGTTTTGCATTGTGTAACCAATCATGGGGCATGTGTTCTCTAAAGTCCCGATGATGATTCTATGACATTGTAAGGATCAAAACGTCTTTGACTCCTGTATTTTGACCCTACAGTAATGTAGATGGTAATGTACATAAGGGTAGTATAACTGTTGAATTGTGACTTACCCATTTTGTTATTTTTGTCTCGTGCAAGTGCTTGAGTCTATTAAGTAATTTTGACAGTTTTTTTGTTTATGCTTTTTCACCCACCTATTTGTCTGATATGTATGCAAATACATGATTTAAAACTGTCTATTGGACAACATATATAGGCATCATCTTATCCATGTTGTAATATTATTGTTGTATGTCTTGATCAGCGACCAGGACCACTCTTCCTTTATAATACAACGTCCCGTTTGTCCCTTGATACCCATGGGTCAGTGACACTATCCTTGCTCCCGGCAAACATTTCTCCCGTGAAAGTGACTCTTGGCACAAAACATGACAAGGTAAATCTTACAGTGGGATTTATCTGGAATTGTATCCAACCCCACTCCATTGCATTTGGCCTGAACGTTTGAATTTGATTTAGTCCAGCTTGACATGATATCTCCTGTTGGTGCATTATGCTTTTAAGCAATATTTTACAGTTTATTCTTCAAAAATTAATAACTCCAGTTCTGCCTATTGGATCCTTGTCATTTTGGTCTTGTTTTATTTATAAAATTAAGCTCTATTTCTATAAAAAAAAAAAGAAAATCCATGGTTGGAAAGGGGAGTTAGGGCCTAGCTGCAGAGCGCGCATGGAGTGATTTGGGAACGAGGCCAAAAATATTATAAGTATGAGTTTTTGCATTTTTGCCTGTTTGGGGGGGTTCTGCTTTTTTGCGGGTGGGTTGGCGGGTCTTGGGGCATTGCTGGAAAAGGTCTAATATCGGGTGCAAGTGGTTTGGAGAAAATCCATGGTGAAAAAGGGGGGTTAGGGCCTAGGGTTAGGATTAGGGTACTAAAATCACAGTTTACACTTTACACCTAGCTTGCGGGAAAGATCCGCAAATTTCGCCCACACTTATTTATCCTTGAAAAGGAGACTCAGAGTACGCACTTTCGAAATGATGCTTGTATGTTTTGTAATACTGTCGACTCGATTTTTGCACTACACAGCGTAACTTATATTTTTTTAACTGGTTCACTTACTGTTTTTTCCCATCAAAAATTACAGGACGGCTTTTACTATGTGCCATGGAACAAATGCTGAACTCAGGCGCAATCCGCAATTACTCATCAGGCAGCCAGTGGACAGTGTGTCTGGTCACCAATATTCATCGACGGAGCGTAAGATGGAATGGAGGAGTATATCACGAATAAGAGGAATGGCAGTATGCATGCAACTTCACCAAGTCAACAGGACAACTACAACATAAAGATACAGTATTCTCTCTTAACTTCTCCTTATCTTCTAAATGTTATTGTTGTAAAAAACTTGAACTTCTACGAATGTGACTAGGTGTGTTTCTTTGTTCTCTGCTTCAAAGTCATCTCTCCAGCTATTTCATACATTTCTTTGCTATTTTTATGCAGTAGTGCACTACCTTTATGTCCCGTAAAAGATTTATGGATATCTTTGAATCCAAAAATTAGTTTCTCTTCATTTGTTGTTTGTCCATGCAGTGTTTTTATTTTATTTTCTCCACAAAACTTTTCCCAAAAAACCCCATTCCCATCCAATCTTCAAAAACCCTAAAGCCTCTTCCCCCGGGCTGTGTGGTTTTTCATTGAGGTATGACTATGACAACAAGAAATTCCACACACTTGCAGGGGAGGATAAGGTCTAAGCAGCACCAGAAACATGTTGGAAAATGGAATTTCATGTGCAACATCGTGAATTAAGCATCAAACATCATGCTCGTACACATGACTAATCAAATGGTTAATTCTTATGTTTAAGTATTCTTTGCCTTCATAATATTTCTTATAGTACCCGTAGTCCACAAAACTAGTAAAGTTATATTTAGAATACTTTAGCACTGCTTAGGCTACAATTTATGGCACTGTTCTGTAGCGTACCATCTATCGTACTGTTTCTAATGCTACGCTCAGGCCACTCAATGTTTCATTTGCTTTTTTTTCTATGCTGCTACTGCCAGTGTGTACTACTACTACTACTACCAGCACAACAATGATATTTCATCCGTCGAGGATACATGTCAACTACCAACCATAATCAACATTTGCCATGCAGGCAGCCCTGTGGCTACCCCTATTCTGAAACACGAATCACAGATAAGATAAGCATTTTGGAAAGGTAGAATAATGGGCTAGGACTGGGAGGAGAGCAGAGACTGGCAGTACTACTAGTAAAGTACTAGTAGGGCTACTGATTTCACTAACTCGGTTACTGGCACTTTGGTACATTTCAGGACTAGATGTTTAATTCATTCTGGTAAGTTGGAAGAAACCAAACGTCCTGTAACCACCGCCCAACCCCACACAAAATAATATGAACGCGTATACTATGTTTTGGTATGAAAAATAATTATTAAGAAATATATCTATGTAGTACAAAAATAAAATTAATTAACCCAACTCACCCCCCTACCTAACCCCAACCAATGTCCAAAAGTCCAAAAGTCCCCTTTCCCAAACACCTAATTCCCAACCCCCCAACAGTCTTTAAAAAAGGGGCAAGGGACAGTCACTTCCTCCGGTGGCGTAGTGTGGACAGCTGTTGCTGCACGTTCCGCAGCTCTTTGCGGAGGTCCTGGAGCTGGCGCTGATGTTTTTCGGCCATCCGCTCCAGGTACTCCACTCTCTTACGGAGGCAGCGCTGACGTACCATCCAGGATCTGGGGGGGGGGCAGCTGATCGTGTTGCTGCTGTGCAGCGGCGGGAGGCTGTCGGGCCACGGCTCCATTTGGCTGGAGACTTCTGGCTGGTGGACACGGGGGCACTGGAGGAGGATGCAGTGGTTGCTGTCTCCTCCTCCTGCTCCCGAGCCCACAGCCGCCGATACTCGGCACAAATAGCCTTCAGCTTATGGGCCCTGGCGGACGCGAGCAGCGGACGCGCCTCCCACGCACCTAAGGAGCGCCAAAGGAAAGCCCGTCTGCGCCCGTCAGCGTCCCGGAGGTGTCCCGGAGGCGGACGGGTGCGAGCAGGGTTGGGTGAGAAGGCCAGAATGATAAAATACACCCAGGATGAGCTGCTAGCTCTTAGGGACTACAGGAACAACTGCTGTACGGTCTTCCCTAAACCTCCCAAAGGTAATAGACGCTGCCCTGGGTGCAGCTGGCTACCAGGCAATGGTGCCATTTCTACCTCTAAGCCCATACCTACTAAGATTAATTGTCTATTACTAAACACCAGATCCTTAGGGAAGCATGCACTGGACGTTTTTAATCTGTTGACAGATATAAAGCCCACCTGTCTCTTTCTGACTGAAACGTGGCTGGGAGATGGTTCGGGTCCGGATATAGCTACAGCAATCCCCCCCAGCTACGTTATCCTCAGGAAAGACAGAGCCAGTGGCCAGGGTGGCGGAGTCGCCATGGTGGTGGACAAGCGCTTTGCTTGTTAAATCATAAACACGGATGACATTCAGGGATGCGAGACTCTGGGATTCTCGTTTTCCCTGTCTCCACACCAATCGTGCTCAGGGCTCCTGGTTTATAGACCTCCAGGCCCAATGGGCTCCTTTCACGAGGAGCTCTACTCCGCAATCTCAGCGCTATGCCTAAGATCAAAACACTGCTTGCTCCTAGGTGACTTTAATTAATATCCACATGGACACTGTGGACGACACAGATAACATCAAGTTGAGTGATACTACCTCCTCATTAGGGCTCTTTCCTTATCTTTCGGCCCCCACACATAGCAAAGGTCACATACTTGACCAAGTGTTTCCTACCATCCCGATTGATATCTCCACTCCCGTACCAGTTCTCTGGTCGGACCACTATTTAGTGGACTTTCAGATCACTCTTTCTGGAAAAGTCTCTTCCAATGGGCAGGCCCACCAAGCTCAAAATGTCAGAGCCTTCCATCGTGTCTCTCCTGACATGCTGGCGCAGGCCCTACTCACCCACCCGTGCCAGTGGACAGGCGTCCTGGACACTGATCTAGAGCACCTGCAGACCTGGCTTCTCCAGCAATCTGATGAACTGGCCCGTCTTCATGCAGATCGTATACACTCTTCTCGAACATCGGCCCCTTGGTATTCCTCTGCTCTGGCAGAAAAACGGAGGCAATGTAAAAAAGCAGAAAAAGCATGGCGCAGACAGTATGACTCTATATCCAAGGAGGCATACAGAGACTCGATCAGAGAATACCATCATGACACACTGCAGAGAAAAAAATCATACTTTGCTAAAAGAATCGAGGCAGTCGCCAACTCTTGCAAAGAAATATTTAGGATAGTGAATGATTTTACCTCTCCCTCTTGGTGTGCCCCCAAAAGCGTGCACTCCGAGCTTTGGATTACTGAGCTAGCCAATTTCTTTGCCAATAAAATCAAATCCATCCAGGCCTCTTTCTCTGCTGCCGGGGCGGCCACTGCACAGGAAGCGCCTTCATCCCTACCAGCTTTAGACGCCGACGGCCCTCTCCTTTTGGACTTTCTGCCTCTTACTTCTTAGGCCTCCTTGGACCTTCTGATGAAATTAAAATCAGGCTCCCCTCTAGACCCCTGCCCTGCGAAATTTCTCGCCAAAGTTGCTCATGTGATTAACCCCTTAGTGAATCCGGTGCTTAATCTTTCCCTTAGCACAGGGAGGGTGCCACATCTCTGGAAACAGGCACTCATTCTGCCACTTTTAAAAAAATCGAATCTAGATCCCACGGTTTACGCAAACTACAGACCCATCTCCCTTTCAATCAATCATAGCATTTATATAGCGTGCTACTCACCCGGAGGGTCTCAAGGCGCTTGGGGAGGAGGGGTCCGCTACTGTTCGAACAGCCAGGTCTTGAGCTGCTTCCTGAAGGCGAGGTGGTCTTGGGTCAGGCGGAGGTGGGTCGGGAGGGAGTTCCACGTCTTGGCGGCGAGGTAGGAGAAGGATCTTCCTCCTGTGGTGGCTCTTCGGGTGCGGGGGACGGCGGCGAGGGCGTGGTTGGTGGATCGAAACTGGCATGTGGGAGTGTAGAAGTTGAGGCGGCTGTTGAGGTATCTTGGGCTTTGGTTGTGTAGGGCTTTGTGTGCGTGGGTGAGGAGTCGGAACGTGATTCTCTTGTTGACCGGGAGCCAGTGCAGGTCTCTCAGGTGTCCGGAGATGTGGCTGTGTCGGGGGATGTCCAGGATGAGTCTTGCTGAGGCGTTCTGGATTCGCTGGAGTCTCTTCTGGAGTCTGGCAGTGGTTCCGGTGTAGAGGGAGTTGCCGTAGTCCAGTCGGCTGGTGACGAGGGCCTGGGTGACCATCTTCCTGGTCTCGGTGGGGATCCACCGGAAGATCTTACGTAGCATGCGCAGGATGTTGAAGCATGACGAGGAGACGGCGTTGACTTGTCTGGTCATGGAGAGGGAGGAGTCCAGGATGAAGCCCAGGTTGCATGCGTGGTCTGTTGGTTTAGGTGCGCTGCCCAGGGCGGGGGGCCACCAGGAGTCGTCCCAGGCGGAGGGCGAAGATCCCAGGATGAGGACTTCCGTCTTGTCTGAGTTCAGTTTCAGGTGGCTGTTCTTCATCCACTCGGCTACGTCTTTCATCCCCTCGTGTAGGCTGGCTCTGGCGGTGGCGGGGTCTTTGGTGAGGGAGAGGATCAGCTGGGTGTCATCGGCGTAAGAGATGGTGTTGAGGTTGTGTTGGCGTGCGATGGCCGCAAGGGGGCTCATGTAGACATTGAAGAGGGTGGGGCTGAGCGAGGAGCCTTGAGGAACGCCGCAGATGACTACGGTTGCTTCTGATCTGAAGGGGGGGAGGCGGACTCTCTGAGTCCTACCGGCGAGGAAGGAGATGATCCAGTCTAGTGCCTTCTCTTGGATTCCGACGTTGCTGAGGCGCTGCTCTAGGGTGCGGTGGCAGACAGTGTCGAAAGCTGCGGAAAGGTCCAGGAGGATGAGGGCCGCTGTTTCCCCGTTGTCGAGCAGGGCTCGGATGTCATCAGTTGCAGCGATGAGGGCGGTCTCGGTGCTGTGGTTGGCCCGGAAGCCGGACTGCGAGTGGTCGAGGGATCCATTTGTCTCGAGGAAGGCGGCCAGCTGCTTGTTGGCGGTCTCCTCGATGACTTTGGCCGGAAACGGGAGGAGCGAGATGGGGCGGTAGTTTTTGAGTTCGGTGGGGTCAGCTGAAGGTTTCTTGAGTAGAGCGCTGAGTTCGGCATGTTTTCAGCTCTCCGGGAAGGTCGCTGTGTCGAAGGAGGTGTTGATGATGTCCCGTAGGTGGGGTGCGATGACGGAGTCGGCCTTGTTGAAGACGTGGTGAGGGCAGGGGTCGGTTGGAGATCCGGAGTGGATGGAGTTCATCATGCGTAGGGTTTCCTCGGTGTTGATCGGGGTCCAGGTGCGGAGGGTGGTGGTGGGGGGTGCAGGTGCTGTCGTGGGGTGCGTCGGCTCTGTGCTGAAGCTGTTGTATATGTCTGCGATCTTGTTGTGGAAGTAGGAGGCAAGGGAGTTGCAGAGGTCTTGTGATGGCGTGATGGCGTTGCTTCCGGCGCTGGGGTTGGAGAGCTCTTTGACGATGTTGAAGAGTTCCTTACTGTTGTGGGCGCTGTTGTCCAGTCGTTCCTTGAATGCGGTTTTCTTGGTGGTGTGGATCAGTTGGTGGTGTTTTCGAGTGGCGAGCTTGAGGGTGGACATGCTGTCTGGTGTTGGGTCTCTGCGCCAGGCTCTCTCGAGGGCACGGCAGTTCCTCTTCGAGCTCTTGAGTTCGTCGGTGAACCATGGTGCTTTCTTACTGCCGGGTCTGCTGGGCGGGGTCCTCAGTGGTGCGAGGTCGTCTGCGCAGTTGCTGATCCACTTCGTGAGGTTGTTGGCGGCCTGGCTGGGGTTTGCTGAGCTTGTGGGGGGGTCCTGGCTCAGGGAAGCGGCGAGCTGGTCGGCCGAGATCTTGTTCCATCTTCTGCGTGCAACCTGTTGCTGGTGGTGGTGTATCGTGTTCTTTTTGTAGCTGAAGTGGATGCAGCTGTGGTCCGTCCAGTGGAGTCCGGTGGCGTGGCTGAAGGAGATGTCCTTGCTGGAGGAGAAGACGGGGTCGAGTGTGTGTCCGGCGTAGTGGGTGGGGGTGGTCACCAGCTGCTTGAGACCGAGGGTGGCGAGGTTGTCCAGCAGGGTGGTGGTGTTGCGGTCGTTGTTGTTCTCCAGGTGGAAGTTGAGGTCCCCGAGGAGGATTTAGTCAGCGGAGGGGAGAGCGTGCGGGCTGATGAGGTCGGCGATGTCTTCGCTGAATTGTGTGCGTGGTCCCGGGGGTCTGTAGATGAGGGTGCCTCTGAGGGTGGTCTTGGGGTCGGTGTGGATCTGGAAGTGCAGGTGTTCGGCGGTTGTGAGGGTGTCGCCGGTGTTGGTTGTGATGCGGATGGTGTTCCTGTGGATGATGGCGATGCCTCCTCCAGTCTGGTTTCCGCGGTCCCTCCGGATGATCTTGTAACCGTCTCGGATGGCGATGGCGATGTCGGGCGCTGAGGAGGCGTTCATCCATGTTTCCGTGAGGAAGGCGACGTCTGGTGATGTTGTGTCGAGGAGGTTCCAAAGCTCGACGGCGTGTCTGTGGACGGAGCGGGTGTTGAGCAGGATGCACTTCAGGTGGTTGCTGCTGGTTCTTGGCTTGGTGGGTGCGGGTGCGGTGCAGGTCCGAATGCAGGAGAACTTGCAGGAGTGGCAGCTGAAGGGTCCATGGGTGCGCCTCGGAGTGGCTCGGTAGCATCCAGGGATCCCGCCGGTGTTGAGTGCGATGAGTTCAGTGGTGTCATAGGTCCGTC
Source organism: Lissotriton helveticus (assembly GCF_964261635.1). Lineage (NCBI taxonomy): Eukaryota > Metazoa > Chordata > Amphibia > Caudata > Salamandridae > Lissotriton > Lissotriton helveticus. The sequence goes on from NC_136059.1 coordinate 396,551,147, forward strand.
GGGTCTGCTTCCGCTGGTGGGGGCCAGGGGTCCTGGCACTGGGCGCGGTCCAGGCGCGGACGGGCGCCGACGGGCTTACCTTTGGCGCGCCTTCGGCGCACAATCGGCGCGCCCGCTGCGCGTACGCACGGTCGCCATTTATGGCGAAGTGTGAGGGAGGGAGGAGCAGCTGGGAGGCGGGAGCAGGGAGGGCACAGAAGGAAAAGGGGGCGTGGCCGCACGCAGGCGGCGGGAAGCCAGCATTTGCGAAAATTGTGGAGAAGCATGTCCATCTAACTCTTGCCAATTTTCTGGAGACGCATAATATTCTTCACCAGTCGCAGTCAGGTTTCCGATCCAACATGAGCACTGAGACAGCTCTGCTAGAAGTCACCGAGGCCATCAAAGAAACCTTGGACTCCGGGGGCAAAGCGATGTTGGTGATGCTGGATCTCTCGGCGGCCTTTGACACCGTCCCCCATGGCCGTCTCCTTTTCAGACTCCGGGAGATTGGCCTGAGGGGGTCGGTGTACAGTTGGTTTGAGTCTTTTCTAGCTGACCGCCAACAACCGGTCTGGGCCCCCCCGTTCTCCGTCACAATGCCGCCACTGGAGGGGGGAGTTCCTCAGGGCTCAATTTTGAGCCCAACTCTCTTTAACATCTATTTGGCCCCTTTGGCGGCACTGGCGGAGGCCCATGGAGCTCAGATCGCGTCATATGCCGACGACACCCAGCTCCTCTTCTCGTGTAACAGAGGCTCCGACTTTGATGGTGAGATCATTAGGGGCTGCCTTGAGGCTGTTTTTGACTGGTTTCAGCGGAACAGCCTCAAGTGCAACTCCGATAAATCAGAGGTGTTGTTCTTTGGCTGCCCTCCGGATTCTAGGTGGAAGTCATGGTGGCCGGCGGCTATGTTTTCCCCCTCCAGCGACTCAGTGGTCGCAAAAAATCTCGGAGTGCAGGTTGACAACGGCCTCTCTCTTAAACCTCAGGTTCTGGTACTTGTGGGCAAACGTTTTGGTCTTCTAAAGATGATCAGGTAATTTCTGCCCCTACTTTCGCTGGACCACAGAAGAATCATTGTGCAGGCGCTGATAGGCTCTCGCCTGGATTATGCCAATGTTCTGTATCTGGGCCTCCAGGAATTCCTCCTTACGCGCTTGCAAATTATCCAGAACTCTGCTGCACGTGCTATCTTTGGCCTCAATCGGAGAGCCAGTGCCAGCCATCTTCTTAACACCCTCCACTGGCTCCCAATCAGAAAGCGCATTGTTTTCAAGGCACTGACGATGTCTTTTAAGGCACTTCATGGCACAGGTGCCGTGTACATCCGGAAACGGGTGATGTTTTATGAGCCATCTAGAGCGCTTAGGTCTTCCACTCTGGCCTTGGCCGCTGTACCAGCGATTCGGCGTACCCGGTGCGGCGGACGATCTTTCAAACGCTTGGCTCCTCAGTTATGAAACGCTCTGCCTCTGTCTCTTAGGACCAATGGTAATCTTTTAGCTTTTAGGAAGGACCTTAAATCTCTGCTCTTTGTTCAGTAGATACTCTTTTGCTCCCCGTCTCCTGTACCGCCGAGGGTTTTAAGCGCCGGGACACTCCACGGAGTAGCTGAGCGCTATATAAATCTCTCCATAACATAACATAACATAACAGCCATCTCCTTTCTGGTGAGCTTTGTTGGAGTAGCATCTATATGAAGAAAGAAAGAAAAATACTGTAGCCAATAGTCTTCAACATAAAGTCAAAATAATTTTACTGAAAGTTGACTCTCAGTAACACCAGCAAGTAGCAAACACAGTATAACATTTTGCCATGTATCTTTCCGCTGTCTTTGTAGGCCTGTGACATTACTGGGAGTTTAAGGAATTCCACTAGCAGGACTATGGATGGACTCACTAATACATACATAGTCAGAGAGTACTAAAAAAGTCTTCTGTTTTTTTCTCTTGTTTTGCAAAAGAAATTAGTGGTACGTGAACTTGTGGTAGCCGGCATGGCAGCTCACTCAGCTTGCACCCAAGAAAAACAGACACAAGACATGATGATGCAGACTTGCAGTACTTTAAGCAGTACATGCAGGTGGGGATAGGAAGCTCTTACTTTTCTATAGGGGTGGCTCTGCCACTGGCCATACTCGGTTACATCAAGGGCTACTGCTCAATGTAATGATATCTTTCGCACTGCCCCCCCGGGCCTTTACTACAACAAAAGAAGAATGAAGATTATTCAATTCTGATCATATATCATTATCCTGCCGATCACATGATCTTTGGTTATATGATGGATGCCTTTAGGTGTTTTGTTTTGATAGATTGAGTGAACTACAGCGATAGTCCACCCATGACACAGCTGAAATAAAATTATTACATAGGGAGTGAGTGTGGAACCCATAATTGGTGGAGGAAGGAACTTGACTTGATATAATGTCAACTATACAATCCATACACAATAGATGCTGCGCTTTGAAAGTAAAGTACTGTACTGTTAGTCAAGGCAGGGAGTATTTGTGATCAATCACAAATTCTAGTATTTGGATTTCCTCAGCTTTGTTACTCTGGCACGGACATGCTGTTCAAAGTAACAATCTTTATCCACTCATCGTCTGCTCTACTACATCTGCTATCGATGAGGAAAAAGAAGATAACATCCAGGCTTCCAAAGTACGTCTATCATTATTTACTTTAAAGAAGGTGGTGGCTCCCGCACAGTTTTTCTAATAATTTCATGTGTCTGTTAACTATTACGTTAAAGTAATTTGATTCATGGGAATGTTGTTTAAACTTTAACGTCATCTATCAGCAGTGCTCGCTCCGAATACTACGCTATTAAAAATAAAGCTTTTTTTTTTCATTTCTTAATTGAAAATAAAACTTTAAAACTAACAAACACTGTGTGGTTTTTGTTCACGAGTGAGTGAGCGGAAGGGTTTGAACTACTGCACTTGGCAGTCATGTTTCTGTGACTCAGATAGGCCGGTACTCGGCGGTAGTCTTCTTCTGTTCTTCTGGGTCGTAAAATCATTGGTCAGACACACTAGATAGTCGGTCAGGGGATTGGGGGTTCAAATTCTGTTCGGACTGAGGTATGTCGAAAGTCGAACTGCACCTATCATCAATAATGTCCTATTTCTGTTGTCCATACTTCTTTATGTGCAGAATAGTCCCTGAAACACTAGCAGTATGGTATGTGCTCCTAGCAAATCAAAAAGGCAACTGCTACCTTTTTCTTGGTCTAAACATTGACATTTTGTTGTTGGAAATTTTCAAAGCACTTACATTAAGAAGACTGGAATAGACAGCAAGGGCAACCCAGATGACTGCACTCGGTGCCTAGAGCTATTGCTGGATCAGAGTTTTGTTTGACACCGTTTCCCGACTGGGCAAGCTTAACTACCTACACAGACTGACTCATAATCGTACATAGTAGTAGCACAGAGAGTGATGGTAGAGGCAGGATAAGAATGTAGAAAGTAGTCTAGATTAGAAGAAGATCAAAGAATATTTTGTAAAAAATAGAATTAGGAAACAGTTGGTAATGAATAGGAGCTGTAAAAGTTAGGGAAGTATAAGTATTAATATAACAATAGAACAACTTACTGAGGCCAGCAGAAGACCCTGCATGGGACTGCTGTGACTGTCCACCTTCTTCCACTGGAGTCTCAATGGTGCTGCTAGTCGCCTTGCCCCGGGAGGTGCTGATGATCATGAAATAAAGAAACACAACATGGATGATTGTTTTTTTCAAACCTTTCATTTCTTTGACCACAATCTAAAATGATCTCGGGGAAACAAATTAGCAACAATTGCACTACATGTATTAACCTATCTGATCTGGTCAACTAAGAGGATACTACTAGTACAGTATTGCTGGATTCGCAGACCGTCTACTTGGAAAGTTATGTAAATCACCAACTAAACCAACAACAAAAAGGTTCTACTACGACTGCCAGCACTCAGCAGCACGCGACGTGACAGACACAGTCCATCATCATGATTGCAGAGCACAAAAAAATGTCCTACTAGTACTAGTAACAAGTCATAATATACTCAACCTATCAATCCATCACTATATCTTCTTCTTAGTGGCAGCAGGAGTACAAAGGAAGGACTAGACTTGAGTCTCTAGTCTCTCTAGCATTACGCAGTTCTGAAAAGTACTACACTCATACATATTCAGGCCAGATGAGCACAAAGTTGCAAACAAGTAAGCATAGTTGCAACGCCACTGAGGAGGCGAGCACCTGCAATCGCAGAAGCTATTTAAACATTATTTTACCTGCAATGTAATCGAATCTGCAGCATTCTTGCTCTTCGGGAAAAACATATATTAGCAATATAACACAGAGCAGAAGAAAACAAAGTAGTTATTAAATAGCTACTCACCAAGGCCAGGGATCTCCACGCCTAGCAGGTCGAGCAGGTCTCGCTCCCGGTCGAGGAGGTCAGCCCACCGGTGCGTCGCCTGGTCATAGGTGCGCCGGACCCCCAACTCCCTCCGCATGGCCCGGCACACCTTATCCTACCGCTGCCGACGCTTCCGCAGGCCATACCCTTGACCGGGCCTGCCCCTTGCTGCCACGGTCTTAGGGAGGTGGCGCAGAACAAAAAAAATCAGGGCGGCCACCTCCACCGTGGAAAAACCTCCCTGGCCACTACATCAACTCCCCTCAATCGCCCGCAAGGGAGCCGGCTACGGGGTGCGGGACCCTTCCCCTTTGATTTGCTGATTCCCTTTGCCATGGTCCTGGCCGAAAGAAGAGAAGAATAGGGGGAAGAAAGAAAAAAAAATGAAAGAGAGAGCTAAACCAAAAAACTAGTTATAAAGTAACAAAAAGTTGAAAAAAACACAAAATATAGATCTAGACAAATAGAGAGATAGATAATGAGCAAAAAAGAGCAAAAAAAAGTTCAAAGAAAGAAAGGATGGCAAAGATTCAAGCAGGATTCAAAAAGCATGCACAGGCCCATAGCAATGAATGAAAAACAAGATGGCCGCGCCCATTGAGGACCGTGTGGGTAAGTTTGCGCGATATTTTCCCCGCGAGCACGCAAAAACACGCGTGAACTTGTAATAGCGCGCTGCACACAACGCGACATTGCCAATAGCGCCCGGAAATGGAAATACGCAACGCGCACAAGATGGCCGCGCCCATGTACCACCGCATGGGCAACCTCGCGGTCGGTGCGCTGCAGGCGGTCCTCAAATAAGCAAAAAACCCCGCAAACACGCAAAAAAAATCGCAAATTCGCACGAATTCGCAAATTCTGCGGATTGCGAATTCGCTTTCGTGCAATTTCGCAGACCGCAAATTCGCAAATTTCGTCCATACTCACTAATAACCCAGTTCCTTGCATCAGGTTCAGTGGTGGATCCAGTTCTTGTGTTTGTACAGTTCCACTCAATGATTTGTGTACAACTAAAAATCCCTTATAATCTGACATCAGAATCAATTATTTGAAAACCTTCTTTGTTTTTGATTGGCCACTTTTTTCCTTTTTTAAATTGAATTCCTGCCTTATGTTTTTGCACCTGTGAAACTTTGCAAGAATAGAGGGAGACCTCAGCAACATTGAAAGCTACACTGTGGTGGAATAAAGGAAAGCAGGTACAGAGGAGAAAAAGGCTGAGACAGAAAGAACCTTACAGAGAATAAGGGGGAGGCTACTGGGGCCTAGAAATAAAGGAATCTAGCTTTGAAAGAAAAGAAAATATTGCTGGCGGATGAAATGAGTCAGAAGGAGATGGACTTTAAAGTCAAACAACTCTCAAAGTCGAGCAGCAGTGGTTGCAGTGACAATCCAGTGTCCAATGGAGACAAAAGGATCTCCATACCCAAGGACCTGGTGACTAGCTGTGTGGTGGGAAACAACATAGACAAGTGTTTGAGGTCTATGAGGCAGCTCTAGAGATGCATGGAGCCTCTAGGTAGGATATGGGGATCAGTCTCTTGAGCCATAACCCTACTAAAAGGATGGATTCTCTGTTGGCTGTAGGGAATGGCGACATGATGAAGTATAATTTCTTGTAGATGCCCTTGTCAGGAAAGATGGTGTGACTCCTGAGAAGTACAAGTCAAAGTTCAGGGAAAGCCAGAAGCTTTCATGCTTTTTTGTGGGTCCCTAGGGGAGACCACAAGAAGGATGGACAGAGTACCCTCCAGTAAAAAGAGAGGGTAAACAGGCAGGGAAAAACCAAGGGAATTTTCTAAAGGCCCCCAAACATATTTCCAAAGGAGGGAGTTCTGGTCAAACTGTGATCAGAAAAAAGAGGTGTTTTCCAGTAGAAACCAAAGGGCCACTTCGAGCCCACATGCCATGAGTGCTATCTGTATGAGCACTTAAAGGAGGGTGCCATCCGTCACCGCGGGACGCAGCCACCCACCAGTGGACCCATCCTTGTGATTGCAAGTGTACGGTCCAGGAGGAACCTAATCCTGAGGGTGAAGCCCGGGAACCTACAGGAGAGGACATTGCTGTCTAGGAAGACCTACCTGAATTACCAGGATGACAAGCTGAAGGAGGCCCTTGCTGGGCAGAGTCCTGCCAGACACAGAAGGAGTGCCCCACTTTAGAGGGCCGACGGCAGAAGATCAACACCCAGGCAAATGGAGACATCTCTAGTATTCACCTCATCCACTGGGAGAATGGTGTCCTGTAAAGCGAGTCCAAGGTCCCTGGGACAACCATGTGTTGGGGGTCTCCCATGGCTACCGGCCTTTCCAATGGAGCTGGCTCATGATGTACCCTGGCAGGGCATCTGGGGCAGGCCAAACCTTTGCATGGATGGTTGCCCACTTTTATTTTCTTCAGATGAGAGTGACAACATATGTGGTCTATAGGTTCAGTATTACCTTCCAGGCCAATGGGAAGTGAGGGGTAAAGGGGAGCGCTCCTCGGCTTTCCTTCCCTGTCATGGGAACCCTTTGTAAGAGGGTGGGCATCAACACAGTGGGGCCTCTGGAACCCAAGCCAGCCCTGTGCTACAGATTATCATTGTCTTGGTGGGCCATGCCACAGGGTACCCTCAGGCCATACCTCTAAGAAGCCCTGGCACTGATGGAGATAGTTATCCTGGTGGATTTCCACAGGGAGGTTGTGTCTGTTGTGTCTGTTGAGGGCACCAACTTCCTGTCAGCATACATGAAGTGTGTGGGGTAACCTCAAAGGCATGATTATGGGCCTGTCATAGCACTTGAGGCATAAGTGGGACATCCTCTTGCCATGCCTGTTATTTGCCTAAAGTGTATGGTCACCCTGTTAGGGGGCATGAAAACGTCTTTACAAACAACCAACCAAATACACTGAGTCAGAGGATCTACTCCATTCTGAAAGCAGTACACTGTCTTCCGGTGATCTGGTGCAACCACCAGCTAAACAACTCAACAGCTCACACCCCCTGCAGCCATGCAAAAACATGACCAAATGCGATCCCCAGCAACAGAAGCAAGTAGACTGACACAATGAATGCCAAGCTCACTGTTAGATAGGTTCTTCATAAATGAATCACAGCAGTAGGAGGAGAGAAGAAGTCTTCTTTATTCAATTGTCACACAGCACAATCCCGACACACCCAGCTGCTTCAGAGGTCTCCGGAATAACTGCCAGAGCCTCGAACACCCAGCTAGAACCCTGAGTACATTCTACTCCCAGATTCCATCAACATTCTGGAAATAACTGGGAGTGACATCACGACACTCACTCAATGAAATGTGGGCAAAGACAAAGAGGAAATTCTCCATATGAAATAATGTTGTGTAGACATCCTTTATGAAGTGGGGAGATGTCATGAGAAGTTGTGTTGTACATGTGTGGTCTTTCTTTAAGGAGGGGAGATATCATGCGTTGAGGCGGCTAGGAACCTACAAGATCCAGTTCTCACAGGTCACTAGACACAATTTCCTGTCCCTGGAACTGAACAAGAACTGTGTGGAGGAGAACAGCATTCTAGCAAGGGATAGAGTAGGGAGACCATGGATGAGGTCCAGTTGCTCCAGTAGTAGAGGGATAAGTGTGGTAGAGAGGACATTGATAATAAAGAATAAGTGTAGTACACTCAACTAGCTCAGCAGCTTCTGTTTTCATGCATGCAAAGACATGGCAGCATCTTTTTGAACAGTTGTGGTGTGATGTTCTACAAATTGGTATCATAAATATAATGCTCTGGATTGAGTAGATTGGAACCCTTAAGTCAAGGTTCTATGCAAATGAGCATATTGGGAGTAGTATGTTGGAATGAAAATGTTTTGGCAGTTTCATCTGAGAACAGTGTCTGGCTGATGTGTTCTTATTGAATTTTCTCATCAAAGTTATCTATTCATGTGTAGAAGTCATTCTTGTCTGCCTACACTGGTGACAAGCGTGCACAGGAAGGTGAGAAACAGAACACTGCAGTGGCGATGTAGATGTATTGACGTTGTGGGAAAAATACTAAAACATACCACACATTTGCAAGAGCTTGGACAATAAAAGCATTGGTTGTGGTGAAGAGGTGTAGCTGTATCAACAAAGCTGGAGAGAAGAAGTGGATGAAACGATTGTGTGAAGCAAGCATGTTGGATAAGACATTGTGGTGGAGTTTGGCTGTAGAGGGAGGAACAAGGCCAATTGCCTGAAACAGATGTTGGTAGACATTCAGTGATGTTGACAGCCATTTTGGGAGTGAAACACCTAGGAGGTTCAGTTGAATGAGGAAACAACTGTAAAAACAACAGTGAATGGTGTTGGGGGCCATCTTGGGAGGAGTGTAATAGTGAAAATGGCCAGTTGCAGAAGCTGGAAAAGATAACACGGTGCAGAGGAAGTATTGAGAGTTTGCTTATGCCATTTGATGTGCAACAGTGAAGGTGACATTGGGGATATGAAGATAGAATAATTAAACAATGGAGATACGTATATAAAGAAAGAAAGGTGAAAATCTATATACTTATCTATCAGTTATATTCACACTTTAGGAGGATAAGGAGTTTGAAGAATTGTATGCTTATCAGTGACAGGCACACTTTGAGAGGAAAAGGAGTTCACATAGTTTGCACCTAGAGTTTGTGCCTGATTTATCAGTGTCAGGCACACTTGGAATATACATACAGAGATAATATATATTGAGGTTTTGCCTGCACTGTCAGTGACTGGCATACCTAGGAAGACTCTTGTGAATTTTATTTTCAGTTGTTGGTTCTATTAGGAAAGCATACCGTAATACTGTGAAAAATGCAGAATGTGACACCTCCTCTATTTTTCTTGTCCAGTCCAGGGAACACTCCAATAAAATCGAACAAATGGAAGAAAATATTCATAATATATGCAAGGGTTTGTGTCACAAACCTGAGTGCAGATAGGAAATACTCACTTTTATTACACTGTTTGGGAGGGGAGGGGCAAGAAGTACTTGAAAACGTATCAGAACTGAGTATGGAATAGCAAATGAATCTCAATGAGTATGAGGTGTGTATGTTTAAATAAGACCATCACCATTTACTACGAATTAGTACTATCAGGGAAAGATGTCACTTTAGTATAAGGGAACAAGGAAAAGATGAGTCAGTGGAGTATTATATAGCCAGCTTAAGAAAGTTAGCAGTGGCCTGTAAATTAGTGGCACAGTTGAAAGAATCAGCTTGTAGTGAAATGCAGTTAGCGATAAGATCATGGAGGAGTTATGGTTGAACATTGAACCACTTCCAGAAGAAGTGATTAATTCTACGAAGGGAGTAGGGCATATGGTCAAATGTGTTGCTGAATTGAGCAGCAGTGGCAAACAAAAGAGTCAATCAGCCAAAAAAAAGAAGAGATTTGTTTGATTAGAAAAATGAGGTTGTAGGCTAAGAGGAAGCATTGAAGTTCAAATGTAGAGGTTTTAGACGTGGGAGATCTTGTCATAAGGCTATTATAAGCGACTGTTCAGCTTTACATTCTAATTGAATTGTTTTTGGGAGCAAAGGGCATGTAGGGAACTGTTGCAGAAGCTATATAAAGAAAAAGAGAAGTAAAAGGGTTCAAGAGGTGTCTCATGAAGTTATATGTAAATGTAAATGTATTGCGACTTATATAGCGCACGTATCACCCGAAGGTATCAAGGCGCTTGCTTAGGGAACCCGTCCTGGTATTCCCCTGTGAGATACCCCGGCAGGGTATCCACAAGGTGAAAGCCAGGCACCCCGCCGCGAGGGGCCGTAGTGGAGATTAAGCAAGCTATTGCCCAGAGTCGCAGAGTGTGACCCCGTGAGTCGAGTAGGCACCGGAGCGAGAATTGTCGAGTCCGTGGAATTTTTGAGCCCGAGACCCGCCGAGGCGTGGAATCGAACCCTGGTCCACGGCCGATCTCAGGTTCCGGGTCTGCCGCCTCTAACCACTGAGCCACGCTTCTCCAAGTTGATGACATATGTAATATTGTTTGTAAGGGAAAAAAGGAAAACACATACTATGCTCATCCTCTGAGAAGGTCAAAATCAATCGACATAAAGTTTTATTGAGATTTAATTCTTGTTCATTCAACAATAATTTCAAAGAAGGTGTTTGAGGATTAATGGATAAATACAAAGGAAGTGTGCTATTATTGAATATGGATGTAAATTCTGGAGGATATGGTGGGGTTTCACTCAAAATGTTGGGTTACTTTAATTAAAAAATGAAGCTAAGATCTCACAGTTGTGATGACAAGTCTATGTTTCATGTAAAGGTGATAACTTTATTGGATGTCTTATTAGAAACTTCTTGGTATTAAGCTTGACCCAAATGCCTGTCCACAGGTTCAAATAAATGTGCTTTTAAGAAATGTGCTAACAGTAAAACAAATCAGTGGTGAGCTAAATATCTGTAAGTACAACAGGGCAGGTCTACATTTGGTTATTCCTGAACCCCTCAATGCTGGATTAGAACGTGTCTTGTAAAACACTACAGAAACCTACAGAAAAACATGAAATGCAACAAGTTCTGAGGAGAACTTTCCTTCCATGATCAAACAAATATAGAAAATGATTCATATTGCCTAAATGGGAAAACATAGCTGCTATTTAATATACCCAAGCCTAAATCTAGTTAAAAAAATCATGTCCTAAGTAACAGCAGCTATGGCTAGAGCCCTACAGTGTTTTGGATTAAAATATAATCCTAATTCTCCAGCTTTCCTTTCTTGCTGTCTAATTTCAAGAAACAATTATTTCAACTGAGATCTGTTGTCCTTGTGCAGCCCTTCGGGCCCAAGGAAGCAATTCGGCTTACCCAATAAACAACACATGCCCTTTATGTAAGCAAACCATAGAGTTTGGAGACCCATGTTGTAAGATAAACAGTCCTTGATGATATCACTATTAAGCAGTGCTTGAAGATTGCTCCATACAGAGCAACACCGTAGGAGTGGAGCCAAATGAATGGATCCTCAACATACTTCAAGCTGAGCTCCTCATGCAATATAAAACTTTGGATGCTTGGCAGGAGGCCTACAATCCTTCTGCTTAATCTGTTTTCCTCCGCTTTGAGGTTATCCTCACATGCTCGAGCCATAAGTTAAAACCAGGAGACCTTTCCTCCTATAAACATCTAAATAAGAAGCAATGGGTTTCTTACCAATGAAAGGAGTCAGGTTAGAGATTAACTCAATACAATTAAGAAAACGAGTTCTTGCCCTGGATACACAAGCCAACTTGGAACCCTGCGAATCAAAAGTGACCCGAAGATAAGAAAATAAATTAACTATTGTTACTGGTTTACCATCTATGATTTAAAATGTGTTGCGGAGCAAATAGGATGTTTGGTGGGGTACAAACATTAAATTAAACTACAAGACAATGGCACTTCAGTAGTGGCCAAAGTAAGGAGGATTCCACCTAGTATGCAAGACAGTGTCAATGTAGAGTTGGACAAATTGGTGGAGTTGGGGTTGTCTGTAGCAGTAGAGGCCATGGAGACATACCTCGAAGGCTGGAAGAGACATTAGCTTGTATTGTGATCTAAGAGCTTTGAATCATGGGGTAACGGTCGATAAATTTCAGTTACCAAATATTGAGGAAATTATAAAACCATTGGCCGGGGCTAAAATATATTTCACAGTAGACCTAACTTCAGCCTTTCATCCGATGGAGCTGGCTGAGTGTTCACAGGATTTGACTCCATTCATTAATCCCATGGGTGCTTACAGGTTCAAGAGAAGGTCCCTTGGACTTATCTCAATAGCCTCAGTTTTTCAAAGGGCAATAACTAAGATTTTACTACGACTAAAATGTGTAAGATGTTATCAGAATGACTTGTTAATCTTTGGTCAGAATATAGAAGAACATGATCAAAGAATATGTCGGGTGTTGGTAGAATTGCCACAGACTGGTTTCATATTAGAAAGAGAAAAATTTAAGTTTGGGGTTGAAAAGGTCAATTAACTTGGTTACCAGATATATGGTTCAGGTATCAGATCAAAAAATGAGCTAGTGGACACTACTGCAGATTTGAAAAGTCCAGTGAGCACGAAGGAATTGACTTCCTTTTTAGGAGCGGTTGAATATTACAGTAAGTTTATAAGAAATTTGCCATACATTTTGGTATGCCTAAGAGTGCTTTTGGGAGGGAAAGGGAAATTTGTTTGAAGTGAACAGTGTAAGAGAGAGTTTAATATCATCAAGAATTATCTAAAAAGTGCACCTTGTTTGCAAGCATATGTGCTTGGAGAAGATACTTTTATAGTAAACGGTTCCAGAGTTAAAAGGTTAGGTGTAGTCAGTGCTTAATTTGTAAAATATGAAGAGCAGGTGCTCAAATGTTTGTTGGAGGCCACACCTACTTTTACCCGGCTCCACCCATTTCCTCCACTGGCCCACCCACTTACCCTATTAGCTCTACCACATCCTCAACTATCACTGACTGCTAAACGTCATATGTAATAACCGATCTGAATATCAGCAAAGGAGCATTACTCATAGTTAACTTTTGATAGTACAGGCCTTATATTGCATACTTGATTAGGTGACTGAACAAACATTTGCAAAATTCTGTATGTGTGTTTTGTGAGTAATATAGCATTTCCCTTCACCCCTATATATGATATTATAGAAAATCAGTCTGGTAACATAGCACTTTCCTTTACACAGCACCGTGTATGTGATAGAGAAAAACAGGCATTCTCGTATGGAAAATATTGCCATTACTCTTTGATGTGCTATCCAAGGTAATAAGAGCTGGGCTTTTCATTATCCACCTCTAGTGTTCTTGGCTGGTGACAGATGACTGCAACCCCAGGAACACCCTTCCAAGTGGCTTCCTTTGTTTTGTTTCTAGGAAATGGGTTGTGCACCGCCTTTTTTTTAATCCGTTTCAAACTGTGCTCTGGGGTTTGAAACGGATTAAAACAAAGGCGGTGCACAACCCATTTCCTAGAAGCTGAATGCAAATTCCCCCCACAGGGAAGTAGCACGCCTAACAGAAAAGATGCAGTATGAAGATATAACTCACTCGACAGACATAAGAGCGGATACCTTCGCATTCACGGCAGAGGCCAGTGAAAGAATGTATTCATTAATTCAAACGGAAATCACTGAACACACGTATACTAGGAATAAGGAACAACAAATTAAACACTTACTTTACCTCACAAGAAAAGAGATCAATCAGCGGCTTCATGCGAGCACCATGGTGAAATATCATAAGGCTCAGCGAATTCCCAGAGGTCTCCGCATTGCCCTAAGACCATCTTTGTGCAAAAACTTCAAACCCTTTACCGACCGATGGTTTGCAATACTCAATAAATGTAGTTTAGATTTAATATTGCTAATTATAGAAGAATTAGCCAAAATTCTGGAGGATTTGAGACAAGAAATCGAAATAACCACAGAAGAGCTCAAAAAAGGAGTCTCAGAAGATGAATTAAAGAAAATACTAGAGGATATCAATAGTCAACTGACTCGACATACCCAGGAAGTAAATGAGAGGAAACTTAGAAAATATAAAAGGGACACCTTGGATTATAAACTGCAAGAAGTTTATACCTGGGCTGAAATTTATGCAAAACGGCGCCAGACCAAATCATATACATCACAAACTGACACGTCCTCAACAGACAGTGAAAAACCCACTACTGAAACACGAAGTACCTCGAGAACACACAAACCCCAAAATAAGGAAAGACCATCTACATCGGAGACTTTTTTAGTCGAAGGCCCAGAAGAAACAGAAGACCCCGGAGGGGACGTAACAAAACTAAAAGAAAAGCCTCCGCCTCAAACGAGGAACGTGACTTCAAAGAAGGACAAAAAGAAAAATCACTGACTGATAAAGAAAACCTGGTTATAAACATCTCAGATCAACATTTGAATGTAATTCAAATAGAAACACTACAACGAGGGTTGTCATTTGTACCCACCGCGCGCACCAACCAGTTGGAACTAGAGGTCAGCCTCTTTAAGCTGACTCGGAAAATGAGACTTCGAATTTTTTTTGAGAATGTGGTCACAGATCCCGAACCTAAGCCGGAAGATGAGTTGCGAGGATTGAAAACTACAAGCACATACATGCCACCAATCTCTCATAAGACCATAGATCTGTTTGAAAACTTATGTAAACAGGAGATAAGTAAAATCAACACCAACAAAAAAAGCAAACAACAGAACATGTCCAGCAAAGAGTTTGGAGTTATAGAAAGCATAGCAAGGAATGAGAAAATAATATGTCAGAAAGCAGACAAGGGAGGGGCGATGGTGATACTTAACACAGAATTTTACGAGAACACAGTTAAAGAACATCTAGAGGACACAAATTTATACATGGAGATCCCAGCTAACCCTACGGAAGAAATTAGAAAGACTTTACAAGTCATACTCAGGAAAGCAGTGGAAAATGGCACAATTAGCGAAAAATCTAAAAAATACCTCACGCAGGACAACCCAAAGAGTCCATCAATGTACATGGTACCTAAGGTACACAAAGACTTATATAAACCACCTTGTCGTCCAATTGTTTCAACAAAAATGAGCATCCACGAGCCAGTGGGGAAATACATAGATAAACACTTGCAGCCTTTGGTTTACAAGAGCCTATCACATATTAAAGATACAACAGATTTTTTGGTGAAATTACAACACGTGGTAGTGGAAGAGGACATAGTGATGGCCACGATCGATGTAAAAGCATTGTATACTTTGATACCACATAAAGAAGTCCTAGAAGCCATAGAAAGCTCTTTGTTGCAAAGCACATATCCCCAAGATTTACAGGTTTTTCTAATGGAGCTCATGGAGTTCACATTACTGAACAGCTATTTTTCTTATAACGACAGATGGTTTATGCAACTAAATGGTACCTCGATGGGTAATTGCGCCGCACCGGCGTATGCCAATCTGTTTATGACAGCGTTCGAAGAACAACATATTTACCATAATGAAGAATGGGCGACAAACCTCCTCATGTATGTGAGGTTTATTGATGACATTTTTTTAATATGGAAGGGCTCAGAGGAGTCTTTAAAACAACAGCTAGAGATTCTGGACACTAAAAATGACAGGATAGGATTCACATGGAACATAAGTAACAACATCATACAATTTCTGGATGTAGAGGTGACAAGAGCTGGCAAAGGATTTAACACCGACCTATACCGTAAACCAACCGACAGAAATAACCTTTTACAGTACAAAAGTCACCATCCTCAATCACTTAAAACCCATTTACCTTACTCTCAATTTCTTAGGGTCAAAAGGTTGGTATCTGAAGACGAAACTTGTCAACAACAGTTAAATATAATGGCCAAAAGGTTTGAATCTCGAGTTTACCCTGAAGAGATCATTAAAAAATCAAGGGAGAGAGCACAAAGAAAAACGAGAACCGAATTACTAACTGTTAAACCAAAATCCAAGGAACAACGGATCACCTGTGTGAGCAAATATTCAAAGGTGAGTGCTAATTTCAAAAGGATAATCCACAAAAATTGGTAGATAGTCAAATTGGAGCCAGATTTTAAAGGCATATTCAATAAGGAACCGATGTTCGCATTTACAAGAGGCAAAAATGTGGGTGAATTGTTAAAAACTCCTAAACAAATGATCAACAAACAGATTTTCAAAGGTACAGTGCCTTGTTTAAACTGCGGCAATTGCCATAACATTATGAAGGGTGCGAATGTCAACCACCCGATGAAAGGATATAAAATTCCCTTAAACCTCAATGCAACATGCGACACAACAAACATTGTATATCTGTTGAAATGCCCATGCGGATGTGTATATGTAGGCCACACGGAAAGGAAACTCAAGACCCGCTTGAATGAACATAAAAGTAACATTAGAACGGGCTCCTTGAAATCTACAGTGGCAGCGCACTTTTTGGATAAACAGCACAATGTGAGCCAATTGAGGGCTTGCGTTTTGGAGATTGTTCCCAAAAAAGAAGGACCCCTGAATAAGAAAAACCTTTTAAAGAGGGAGAACTATTGGATTTACCATTTGTGCAGCCTTAAGCCGAACAGGCTAAACGAACAGACTGAATTCACTTGCTATCTTTAATGAATTGAGTAATAATTGCCATGTTGGTTTATCTGTTGAACATAGCTGACAAACATTATTGGTAATATTGTGAATACATTATGGGTTAATGCATGAGCACTTAGTGCTCCTCATATAGCATGGTTCGCAGATTGATTCCCCACTAGTGCCTAGTACAGATTCTGTGTCCCCGTAGAGCCTGTTCAGCTTAGAGCGTCAATAAAGCTAGCTCCGAGCAGCATATAAAAAATGCCGTGAACTACCCATAATACGCATGCGCGAGGAGACGCGTTTGAATTAACATCCCCGTAGCGAGCGGAGCGGAGAAAGGCTTCGCGTAGCAGAGAAACTAAAAACTCAAAAGTCTGGGATTAAGGTGAGACGCATATGCTTGGCGCAGCAACTTAAACGAAGCAGTTAGAACTGTCAGCCGAACGCGAGCACAAGACATAGCAAGCCTTTGTAGGTAGCAGTGATAGATAGTTAACTGACAGAATAACGGTCATCGAAACACACATGAGGGAAACAGGCAGCGTCTCAACAGCGGCTAAGAGCAAGAATTTTAGTGCTACAGAAGCCCAGATAGAAGCACATGATGAACATTCTACAGATGGTTATATCGCACATAGAAATTGCGCGCAATCAACTTAAACGGCGCGTAAATTAAATTAGTTAAGGCATGAGTGAGTGAGGAATATCACAACTTAAGAGTGTTTTATTTGTTTAATTTTCAGGCGTTCCCTGACGAAGGTGCATTATGCACCGAAATTCATTGGAACAAGGAATGAATTTAAATAACGCCTAATATGAATTGACAAAGGAAAGATGTGAATAAACATGTTATCACAAGAATAAATTTAACTTTGCAGAATTGAACGTTTGTTTGAAGAGCATGATTGAATATTTGATACAGTTGAAAATTAGCTGGATGTTCCAGCTCGCTTACACTTGTGCCTAGGGTGACACACCTATGACGTAATAGGCGTGCTACTAGTGGATTCCTTTGTTTTGTCCCATCAGTGCAAATGGTGACAAAATAGAATCAACTGTGCAAACCCCCAATTAATACTCTTTTTATGGCATAACATGAAAAAACTGCGTTCACCAGGGCTTCAAACAGTAATAAACAAGCAAATATATGCAGCTTTATTATGAAACTACTTTTTAGAAGCCCTACTTCTGATCCTGAAAACAAACTTAAAGTGTGAGATAACGGGGCAGTGTCTGGTGTTGAATGAAAAAGGCATGAGGTGGATTGAAGACAATGCAGCCTTGAACTTCATTAAGGAGGCGTCAATTATACACGTGGGAACCACACTGGCCTTTAATAGGCCTTGTTAAGCTATAAAAAGACGTGGGCAGCTTGAATCCAAAAGAGGTACTAATATATCCCCTCCTCTCCACGCATCCTCCCTCGCTGGTGGTTAGGTAAAGAGCACTGGATTTGGAACGTCAGCACAGAATCTGAAGGATAACTGGTGAATATTCACAGTGGTATTTCCCCATCTCAAGTTACTGGGGTGACATTAGTATATATTCTACAACTGTCCAGCATGCAGAAACACAATGTAGTACAAATACCTAAATTGGTTTACAATTGTTTGAAAAAGAAAAACAAAAAGGAAAGGAATTTACCTTAATTTGATTGATTTTGAAATGTACAGCGGTGTCTGTTAATGACAGTTAAATTTAGACCTGTCCTCTCTTTTCTATTGCCACTTTTTAATTATGGAAATAAAGCTGGTATAGGAGAGATGGGGGGATAACCAACTCCCCCTCAATCACAATTCATTTGCTATGAAGCACTGGCTGCACGTGGGTACGAGACTGTAATTCCCGACCCATACGTGCACAAGGTTTCAACTTTAAAGAAGCCTGAATAAATCTAGGAAAGGGTCGTTCAGTAGGGCTTGTATGGTAGATCCCGCTAAGCATTTGGGCGAGTGAGCCCAAAGACCTGTTGAAAAAAATAGTTTTGGAGCGCATGCCATGCGCTGGATTTACTTTTTCCAGTCAAGATTTTTGACGCCTCAAAATCCTTTATGTACGGCGTTTTATTTTACGGGACTGGACCATTAGCTCATGACCTTCTGTGAGCAACAAAATCACATACATAATTGTACCCTGATCGAAGAGTGAATGCCGCTTGCCTTTCTTTTACACACGGGGTTACTGGGAGCATGCATGCCCGGTACCCAACCGTTTGTTCTTGAGAGTAAGAGACCACACCTGAGAAACCACGTTTAGTTGGGGAACCAAATTTGTGTGCGGCGCGCGCCATATTTTGAAAAGTCAGGGGCTGGATGGGCAGGGCCCTGGCTTTAACTTAACCCCGACAGGCCCTATCGAGATAGAAGTGTACGGCGGGCGGGCACGACGGTTACTAGACCAGGCAGTCAGTGAATCATCGAATCTTGTGGAGCCGGAGGCGAGCTACCACCACGGTGATCTGATGACCGTCACGCCACCACGCCCCTCCCAAAAAAAGCAGCGTTGGTTTGGCATGGCATATATTATTGGCATGGCTACAGGCTATTACTTAGTAGTTAACAGACGTACGGTTACTCGCGGTGGGCCGGGCGACCGGGACACACTGCACTGCCTTTTTAACTGATTTGGCCTGGTGCTGCTTTTTACCTGTACTGGTTGCTGCCTGCTGCCCTCAACGTCATCGTCGGGTCGGGCTGACTGAAACAATGACTCGTGGTGAGCTGCGCGGGCATGCTGGGGCGTGGCAAATAAAATAAATCTGCTGCACAGCCCATACCCCCGTAGAACCACAATTCAGCCCTAAACAGTGTCCCGCCCACCGCAACACTGAACTAAGGGCCGTGTTATCATATGAATCTCCTCTTGGCTCAGGGCAGGCTCAGTCTCACAGCCGCAACACTCTTATGCGTGACTCACTCAGGAGAGGAGAACAACACTCTGCGGCTGCGCAGAGTCTAGTAGTGAGGTCAATTACATTCATCAATATCATCAATGTTATATGTGACGTGCACAGCAAATGCGTGTAGACCCGGCCCTGAAAAATAAGTGCCGGTGCTAAGCACCGGCAAGCACCGGCACAAATTAAGCACTGCCTGTAGTGCTTTTACAAAAGGAGGTAGGAGGAGTGTTAGACCTGGCATCTTTGGCGTGGTTTCCCCTATCTTTTTGCTTCTACCTCCTGTATTTTTGATTCTGTGCTGGAGTTCATTTTTGCCGGTTTAGATGCTTTGGGCACTTTGCTACTGCTGATCAGTGTCAAAGTGCAAGTGCTCCCTGAGTAAATTGTTATTGTAATTGGTTATCCATGATTGGCATATTTGTATTACCAAGAAGTCCCTAGTAAAGTGCAATGAGTGTGCCAGGGCTGGTGATACAAATGCTACTAGTGGGCCTGCAGCACTGATAGTGCCACCCACATGAGTAGCCCTAAAATGGACTTTCAGGCCTGCCACCGCAGTGCCTGTGGGCAGTCTGTGAACTGCCATGTCAACCTGGCCAGTGCCCTCACTGACCAGGCCTAACCCTTCCCTTTCTGTACACATTGGTAACCCCTATGGAAAGCCCAATGTACCCCCTTGGGCAGGATGCAGTGTATGTGAAAGGTAGAGCATGTACTAGTGCAGGTGACATACTCTGGTAGTGAATTACAGCCATTTTAGTTTTTCACTATTGAAAGGCTATCTTGCCCATAGGCTATCATGGGGAATGCTGTGTACAGTGGTTACCTGCATATCTTCGAATAGGAGCAAGATAGGACATAAAAGTCTGGTATCCCTGAACTCAGAATTTAATAACACATCTTTTAGGAAAGGTGTTTTTTAAATCCTGTGTTTGAGAACAGCACTTTTAGAAAGTTGCTGTTCTTTTGTCTGACCTTTTTGTGTGCCTTGGCCTGTTTGTGAATTGACTGCATAGCTCCAACTGCATCTAAAGTGGTGGGAGGGGGTAGCACCTGGGCCTGAATAGGGCTGTGCCTGCCTACCACAATGCTGGCTCCACCTCCTGCTGGGTGGCTGACGACCCTGCCCCTCTCTGTGAAAGGAAAGGAGAGGCCAGGAAAACAAAGTGCTCAAGGAACACCCAGAACTGGTTCAGACAGGGCCCAGAGCCCTCCTGCACAAAGGGAACAAAGCCTTTTAGGGGTATAAGTATAGGACCCCAGACTACAGATAATGAGATCATCCTGGAATCAAGAAGGAACCTCTGCCAAGGAGAAAGCTGGAAGACGGAAGAGGAAGGACTGTCCTGCTGTGTACTTGTGGGCTGACCTGCAGTTGCTTTGCTGCCAAGGAGAGGGGAAGGACTTTGCTTTGTGCTGTGTCCCCTTGCTTGAAGAGATCTCCAAGAGCCTGAGTAGAGCTAGCTCTCTGTTAAGAAGTCCCAGGAACAAAAGGACTTCACCCCCAGCTTCTCCCCTGAACCCTACTGAGAGAGTTCTGTCCTTCCTTGGTCCAGTTGTGTTGCCTCTGGAAGTTGTACCTGTTGTTTGGAAAGCTGGACACGGAAAAACTAAGACAATCTGCAAATTTTCACGCACCGCTCGCTCGCGGAGCGCATCCCCGACAGTGCGAGGAAATTCCCGCCGCCACGAAGATGGTCGCATCGTGCCTTTGAGAGACGCTTCCTACGAACCTGCGCACCGGAATCCATACAAGGTATTGCCTCCCTCCTCATACAGACCGGATTCGTCGCAACACGCCTGCTGCGTCCAGCGGAGTTGTCGCATTGCCTCCCCACTTGGAACTTTTGTCACATCTAAAGGTACTTTTGGCTAAACGTGACGCAACTGTGGATTATTTTGACGCAAACCTAGAGCTCTTTTGCAAGCATATTCTTGAACTGTGTATATTGGATGTTTGTCATTTTGGTCTTGTGTAGTTTAGATTAAATAACTTTATTTTTCTAAACTGGTGTGGAGTCCATTTGTGGTGTTTTCACTGTGTTACTGTGAGTGTTGGTACAAATACTTTACACATTGCCTTTGATAAGCCTGTCTGCTCGTGCCAAGCTACCGAGGGGGTGAGCAGGGGTTACCTAAAGAGTGTATCACCCTTACCCTGACTAGAAGCAAGGGTCTCTATTTGGACATTGGTACCTACCTCTGCCAACTAGAGACCCCTAGATCTAACAAGTGGAATAGTTGGTCTTGTGTGCATCACAAAGTTTGAAAACCTCTGAATTGAACAATTCTGTCAAGAAAAAAAAAGCTTTTACCATACACTGAGCTTGGAGAAAATGTCAGAATTTTATTTGGGGTACTCCTCTCACAATCTAACTGATCACAACCCTCCCAAAAAAGAAGGCTTCAGATTCTATCTCTGCGAGGATTAAAAGATGGGTAATTTCATTGCAAGAATTTGGTATGAGTTGGAATACATACCTGGGATAAGGAGCATTTCAGCAGACTGTGTCTCTTGTTTCTTCAAGGTAGGTGGTGAAGAGAACAATATTGAAGATGTTCTAGAAGGGGTGGATGAAGAAGACTTGATGGTTTGTGAAATCACGGAAGGAGTGGTGGATGAGACTGAGGTGAAAAAAGAACTGATGAAAGATAGTGATTTGTCTAAAGTGTTGAGTGCAATTTAAACTGAAAACATAGGCATTTTAAGAAAACATTGGAGGATTGTAGAAGAACTATCGATTGATAATGGAATATTGATGAGAAGTACTCGTTTGATAGCTCCAGAATCTCTTAGATATAAATTGATTGATTTCCCTCATAAAGGTAACATGAGTATTGTGAAGACTACGCAAAGATTGTGTGCTTGTTACTCTTGGCATGGAAAAGATGTGTGTGAGATCGTATTGAATGCAATAACAGTGACAAGCTTTGGTTACTAGGCAAATTCCCTTGGTGTGCCAAAGGTTACCTAATCATCCATTGAATGAATATTGTAGGGCCCATCAGAGGTGATCAGACCCCTTATCTGATTGTGTTATTGGATCAGCATTCCAGAAGGGTGGAAGTAACTTGTGTACAGGGTATCAATTCCTCTATGTAGTTACATTTGTAAAGGAGGTTTTTAAAAGGTAAAGTTGTCCTAATTCTCCATTAACAGATAATGATCCTCAGTTTATTTCAAGTAAATTTGAAAAACAGTTAGGAATATGTTGTTTTAAACATAAGCTGTGTTTCATCCACTTATCATCCCGAAACAAATGGTGCAGTTGAAAGATTGAACACAACTTTCAAAGAGAGCATTCAACTAGCCCGTGTCAATGGGTTAGAATGCAGAGAATGCAGAGAGAATGGAGAGAATAACCACAATGGCATCTCATTTTTCAACCAGGAAACCCCAGTTTGTACTATTTAAAGGTAGACCTTCCAATACACCACTCTGCTCTAAATCAGTAAAAGGGTACAAGGCTTAAAAAAATTACGTGGGAGAATAGCGGGGAAAAAAGTCTGCATCACAAGAGAAAAGAAAACTACATTGTGATGAAAATAAGTATTTAAAAAATGTTCTAAATTCACTACAGTATATACATTTGGTAAGTTGTCCACAGATGCACTTAAGGCTGATGATGATATATGGTCTGATACTATAGTGGTCATTATTAAGTCAGGTTTTTCACAGGAGCTGCTGCATTCTGTACAACTTGAAGTTTATTCAAGTAGGAACTTTTGATGTTCAGGTAAAGAGCATTGCAGTAGTCCAACCGTGATGTGACAAGAGCTACAATGACTGTCTGGTGCAAATCCGATGGGTCCTAATGATGTAAAAACAAATGCTGACAGTGCGACTAACCTGTGCATCAAAACTCAGATAGTTAGCAGAGATGACCCAGAAATTTTTGGCTGATCTGACGGGGTGGGGAGAGGTTCGCACCTCTCGTGCCACCATGCGCTTGACCAAATGGAGTTTTGAGAGCCAAATATGAGCACTTCAGTATTTTCTGCATTAATCTTCAGGGAATTATCCTCCATCCAGCAGATAATGATGGACATGCACTGGTCGAACCTCCCCACCACCAACGGCAAGTTGTTGGAAATGGATACTGTTGGAAAGTTGATTATTGGGAGGGGCAAATGTTGGTCTGCCACTGGCAATAAGGCCACTAACACAGTATAGGGCTCAGAATAGGTCTTAGAAAATTATTCCTATGCTCAACCCTTGGTAACGTGGCTGCGAGCAGGCAGGCTTAACTTCAAAGACAGGTATGTAAAGCATTTAAAAACACCAATTTAGTAAATAATTAACACACAACACAAAATAAAAATCCCAAACCAATTTATAAAAATAGTAAATATTCTTATCTTTTAAATGACACCAAAACGAAAAGAAAATCCATTGTAGGGAACTAGAGATATTAATTTTTAAAGATTAGTCACTTTCTAGTGCTTAAGAACCAACAGTGCCCCTATTAGTCATTTTGTGGCCTCTGACAGGGACACATTCACCTTTAGCAATTGTTCTTGAGGATCTCTCACCACTCTTGTGCAGCCCCCTCCAGTAGGCTGGGTCCAGTTAGAACTTCTTCCAGAAGTTTTTCTTGCGTGTCCCAAAGTACCCAACACACAATCCAAGGTTCTGGAATCTTCAAGAGGGTTTTTGAAAGTGTGAGATTTCAATTCTCACACTCCACTTGACAAAAACCCTTAAAAATCCACTGGTAGTACTCCAGGCTGGGGATTCTTTTGGTGATGTTCCAGGTGACCTCTGGTAACCTGTAGCTTGCAGGGACTCCACTCTTTAGTCCTTTTGAAGAAGGTTTGATCCACAGGGCTGAAGGTTCAAATGGTGCAAAAAGGCGCAAACTTCAGAGTGAAGGTCTTTGGAAATACACATCAAACTCTTCAGCACAGACCCTTCTGATTCTCTTAAGTTTCAAGCAGCAGATCTGAGAGGCATCGCCCCTCTCAGATACTTATTCAGTGTCCTCTGGGGTCAAGCAGGAGGGTACTCCTGTCCAATGAGCTGCAGGGTTCCACCCAAAGGTCTGACCACTTCCTGCAGAGTGTGGCAAACTGATAACCCAGAAACCACTATTCTTCCAAAATTGAATATGTCAGAATTTTCAGCAGGGAGAGAAGACCTGGCTAGACAGACCCCATGGATGGCTATTTACCATAGTCCCTCCCCCTTGCATCTTCTCATTCCTTCCTTAATCCTAGCATCTGGCTGGAGGGGGTCCTACCCTTCGCTTGAAGTCCATGGTTTATGACTCCTCCCCCTGCTTTGGCATTCCTATGCCCGGCAACCTCTCCTCCCCGAGAGGCTTCCTAACCCCAGGGGTAATTTATCACCTCTTCAAAGCAGCCAGGCTCACCCACTTATCTCTGACCAATCAGGGTAGAGCAGTACAGGGTTGAATGTTGTCTTACGGACAAAAAAAGTCTTATAACTTCTTGTCTGTACATTTTACAATAAATTTAACAATACCATATTGTTGGATTTATCATTACCATTCTTCTGAGTCCTTCAATCCTAGTTTTATGGCTTTTCTTTCTCCAGTTATTATCTAATAACCTTTTCCAATGTTAACCTATGGCATGGGATTTGCAATGGGAAAAGTGACTTGGGCCATTTTTCCAGCAATACGACTTATAAAAACATATTTTATAAGCACGGTACATAAATCTACAGGACCCCCACCCCTGGAGAACCCGGCCTTATGGGCCAGGCGGCGCAGGGCACGCCTAAAATCTCCGAGTTCACCTGCCTCGACCGACAGAGACACGGGACACTCTGTTGGCGTAGAAAAGTAGTTTTATTAGCTGCAGCTAAGCACAGTTATCTGAGAAGTACCACACAGGTAGGTTCTCAAGAGACTGCCACTTCAATCTGTGGCGCACAGTCTATTATACAACACAAGTTTACAATGACAACTCCCAATATACACAAAACTGACAAATAGGAATAGTTCGAAAACAAGCTATCAGATGTCTAAAACACACCCTCCTTTCAGACCCCGTGTGCTCTCCTCCCATCAGGTTAATCAACACTAGTGCCCGTAATTCAATTTGCAGGTGGCAAAACATGTGTAGAATGCTTCAAAAGAAGGGCTATGTAACAAGAGAACACACAAAGAGAATAGTGAAGGCCAGTTAAATAAGATAAGGTAGAGAAGAATGGTGGGACCCAAACAGTGGAGTAAGTCATGGATTAATCAGTCTAGACATGGCTTTGCGAACTCGGCCAGACCCTGACATCAGTATCGCACACAAGGACGAAGTTTGTTTTTTAGCGAGAAAAACATGAAGCAGTTGAAAACGGCAGAAAGACCATTTTACCGCGTTAGCCGTGCTGCCTGAGTGTGGCAACATAAAATGGCGACTAAGCGCAAAATGGCGGCTGTAGCGAAGCGGGGCCGAACACTACGTAACCTCAGACCCTCCTTTTGCCATACTCAGGCAATGCACAAAGGAACCCATGTTAGTCTGAGTCAATATCGATGGTCATGAGGTCACTGAGATGTTGTTGCACCATCATCTTAATGTGTTCTGTCTGCTGTGCTACTGGTTTGGAGACACAAATTGTGGCACAGAGTCCACAAATGGCTGGACCACACTGTAGACAAAGACAACAAGAAAAGACGAGTGCTAAAATCATTCCAAGGAAAGTTAGCACTTTCCATCCCCAAGTGGACAGTAGTCCCCAAAACCATCCCATCACAGACCAATCTCCAGTATCTTGGTGAATAGACTCAGAGATGACATGTAGCTTAGAGATGGCTTGGTATACTGTAGGGGCATTGTCAGGAATGTAAATGCAACAACTAGACCCAATCAGTTTACAAACCCCTCCTTTATCTGCAAGTATTATATCTAAAACCATTCTATTCTGTAAAGTCATAAGTCAATCCGCCTGAAGCTCAGCAGTCAAATTCTTTAATGCTCCAGAAGTTACATTGATTGTGGCATCAACCACACGGATCAACTGTCTGATATTTTTGCTATTGGCCATCGTACCCCAAAAGGGAAGAAATCCTTTCAGGAAATCCCCTCCTTCTTGCCCTGCTGTATCTCCCGAGTCTATAACTCCTCTAGCAACTCTCTTTCTCTGATAATCAGCAGGAGCAGTGTATGTAGGAGGAAGGAGAAAAGCTATATAACACGTTCCCGAGAGTGTGTGGGAAGCCATGTATAAGCTTTGTCATGACAGATGAAATATGTACCTTGTGACGCCACCAATGGTGCAGGTGTAGAAGGAGCATAGACATAGGTATGGGAACAGTTGCTCCTCTCAGGCTTAGTTTTGGTATTCTGGCCATTTATTTGTAAGCACAAACGACCTCTTTGGGGTAGTACCCAAATCGGTGTAGAACTCTGTTGCTTGAGTTTGTCAGTGAGACTGAGAGTATAACGAGTTATATTCCACCCATCATACGCTCTCTTTTCGTCTTTGGGAATCTTGATGATGTCAGCAATCTTTGCCATAGTCACAATGCCCTTTATCAAGGAACTGTGACTGAAATCCACTCCACCATTATAGGATCCACCAGAAGGGTATCGAAGTAAGTTCTGGAATGCATTGGAAAACATAGCCAGATAGGCCCAAGCAGAACCTTCATATGAAAAGGGGAGGACTAGATACGGCATTCCTCTTTGTGTATTATGTGGTATGAGACCACATACCCA
This sequence comes from Lissotriton helveticus, assembly GCF_964261635.1. Lineage (NCBI taxonomy): Eukaryota > Metazoa > Chordata > Amphibia > Caudata > Salamandridae > Lissotriton > Lissotriton helveticus. Next base: position 396,578,158 of record NC_136059.1, read on the forward strand.
ACAATCAGTAACATTTACTATCAGTTGATGCTGGTGTAACAGTTGAATGAACGAATTGTTAAGATATTCCATTCTTCTCATTTGCTCGGGATCTGGGAGTGAGTAAAATTTATGCGGTGAAACAGTAGTAGAGGGAGTTAGAGGGACAGAAGCGGGAACAGGTATTAACTGCAGGAAGTGAATAAGCCATCCTATGCATGCTAATAAACTACTTAAACATACTAAAACACATAGTGCTACGCCACAACGACCAAATAATAATTTCTTATAATGAGCTCTCTTCATTATTTTAATATCACTTCCTTTCCCTGTACTATCCATTACTCTAAAGGCGTTGCTCACGATAATCTTCCTTAATCACTTGGCTGTGATTGTTAGCCGTCCCATGACACTGCAAGTCCTGTTGACCTAGTCACTATTCAGGTCACAGCTCAAGACTCCTACCGTGACCCTGCAACTTGATGGATAAGGGAAGGAAAAAAAAACTTTTCTTTATTAACAAAATTAAAAGAAAGTCAAAATTAATTGTCTTTAGGGGATCTTTTCCTCAAATTATATCATCTCTTTCCAGGCGTTGTCTCGTCCTTAAATAAATGGTCGGGATCTGTGGTGTTGAGTCTCAAATGAACGGGTACAGCTTCCTGTAAGAAATCATCGTCCTCTTTCTCTGAGCTAGTCCAATCCAGGTGTGCACTGCTGAACAGCACACGAAACTGGGTACCTTCTCACACTCACTACCTTCTCGGACCCACTGGTCATAAGGTAAAGGCAATGGTACCCTTTTGCAGTGCACACCGTGGATCCAGTGTTTCTTTCCCAGGACTTTGACAGCTGTACGAGTCGTAAGCAGGACTTGTCTCGGAGGCCCCCAGCGAGGTTCCAAGTTCTTTTTCCTCTGGAAGTTTTTCAGGCACACCCACTCCCCAGGCTGGATGGTGTGTCTGGGATCTGAAGAGGCCTTTGGTAAAGCGTTTTGGACCTGTTGACGAATAACATGCAATTTAGTGGTGAGATCATGCAAATAATCAACCAACAGTGGGTATGGAATATCTGAGTACTTTTTGGGTCCGAACACAATCTCGTATAGGCAAAGCCCCAAACGAGAATGAACAGTAGTTCTAGTAGAAAGGAGTGCTAGAGGCAAAGTATCGGGCCAAGAAAGGCCCGTGCTGGCCTGAATTTTTGCTAACTTAAGTTTGAGAGTGCCATTATAGCACTCTACCAGACCTGCTGACTGAGGATGGTTTGCCGAATGGAATTTCTGTCTAATGCCTAAACCCACACACACCTTTTGCATAATTTGACCTACAAATTCACTTCCATTGTCACTCCAGACAATGCGCGGCAAACCAAACCTCGGGAAGAATTCTTTCAAAAGTATTTTTGCAGTAAACAGGGCAGTATTGTCCTTTAGGGGGTAGGCCTCTATCCATCTGGAAAAGGCACAAGCCACCACCAGGACGTACTTGAGATTATTAAAGTGTTTCATATGGATGTAGTCTATTTGCAGTACCTCGAATGGGTACGTAGGGGGTACAAAATGACCTGCTGGAGTTGGAGTTCCCTTTCCTGGATTGTGCATCAAACAGACAATACAATGTTTCACCACATTTTCTGCACATTTAGGGATACCATCATTCTGTCCTACCGGAGCTAAAAGCTTACATATACCCTGTGCATTAATATGGGCTGGTCCATGAGCCATAGTAACTGCAGGCAGTACATACGCATCTGGTAGTAACCATCGTTGATGTTCTGACAATTCCGTCCAACATCCCATACTATCCAACATTCCCGTACTTTCTCTCCACGTACTCAATTCTTTCTCAGTGGCCTCCTTCTGGATCGCTTTCACACTTTCCACTGTGTCTTCACACATACCAGCTTCTGCAACACATCTAGCAGGGCCCGCAACATACATGCGACTTTCAACATTCCTCGCTGTTTCCTTCGCTATCTCATCTGCGAAGGCATTTCCTCGACCCACGTCATCAGTAATCTTTTTGTGTGCGCTGCACTTCACAATCGCTATTTGAGTAGGAAGGGCAAGTGATTCAAGAAGGTCAGTTACCAACTGACCATGCTGTATCTTGGTGCCGTGGGAGGTAAAGAATCCTCTTTCCCTCCACAAACGACCAAAACTATGGGCGATGCAAAATGCATACTGGCTGTCAGTATAGACAGTCACTCTTTTCCCTTTCGCCAACACACATGCTCTTGTCAACGCAATCAATTCTGCAGCTTGCGCTGAGTTGTGCGGAATGCGTGCAGTTTCTACCACTGTGTACAAAGTCGTTACTGCATAAGCAGCTGTCGTTTCGCCATTAGGAAGCTTGAAACAAGACCCATCTACCCATAGGATCCCATCCAGATCCACAAGAGGTGTATCCTTGAGGTCTATTCGACCCTTCGTTTCTTCTTCAGTGCGAAGAAAACAATCATGCTGATCTTGAACATGATTAACATCCAAAGCAGGCAACAATGTTGCTGGATTCAGAACATTACATCTTTTTATGTGTATGTGACTAGCTAAAAGTGTCAACTCATATCCAGACAAGCGAGCACTCGTTAAATGCTGAGTTTTCGTCCTGTTAAGAAGAGTATCTACTGCATGTGGCACCATAACATTAAGAGTATGATCTAGCACCAGTCCAGCGGATTGACAAATGGAAATTACCGCTGCTGCTGTTGCTCTAAGGCAACTAGGTAATGCCTTAGCTACCGGATCTAATGTTGCAGAAAAATAGGCACACGGCCTTTGTTTGTCGCCGAATTATTGCGTCAGTACTGATAATGCGCAACCTTCCCTTTCATGGACATAGAGTGTGAAAGGTTTACTGTAATCTGGAGTACCTAACACAGGAGCAGAACACAAGGCAGTACGTAAATCCGAAAAACTCTTTTGACATTCATCAGTCCAAGGCAGAGGCTGGGGCGTATCTTTAAGTGTAAGTGCCAACAGAGGTTTAGCAAAATGGGAAAAATTTGGAATCCACTGTCTACAGTAAGAGGTAATGCCTAAGAAAGCACGCACTTCTCTTTGTGTGGACGGTACAGGCATTCGTGCAATTGCATGAATACGTTCTGGAGTCAATCGCCTTCCCTCCTTCGACAAGAGATGACCTAAATAGGTAACTTCTTGTCGGCAATATTGTAACTTGGAGGACGATACTTTATGATGTAAATCAGACAAATGTCGTAAGAGTGATACAGTTGCTGCTTTACAAACATTTTCTGAGTCATCATCCACATATTGGATAAGAGTGGCACCTGAGGGCAAAGAAAAGGTGTCAAGTTGAGATTTTAAAGCTTGACTGTATATTGAAGGACTTTCACAATAGCCTTGGGGTGCACGCTTAAACCGGAAGCTTCGGCCTCCGAGAGAGAAGCCGAAAAGATCCCTACTTTCCTCAGCAATAGGAATGCTAAAGAAAGCATTTTTAAGATCGATAACCGAAAACCAAACTGCCGAAGCAGGAATCATAGTAAGCAAAGCTGTTATATCTGGCACAACAGGGAATTGAGGGACAACAATTTTGTTGACCTCTCGAAGATCAATTACAAAACGGTACACAGGTGGCTGAGAGGGATCAGTACGTTTAAGAATAGGCAAAACAGGACTATTGCAAACATTCCCTCTAGTCTCTTCAACCACACCCTTCTGAACCAAATCATGAACAATGGCCAACAAGGCTCTCTCACCATCACTGGATATTTTATATTGGGGAACACGTGGCATCTTAACATTGTCTTTAACAGTAATCACATATGGCGGAATTTGCAATAAGCCAACATCATTTGGACCCACAGCCCAAAGTGTAGCAGGAAGTGAACGCAACTCGGGTGGTAACTGTTCTTTAGATAAATACATCGGAGAAGCCAACTTATCACCTAAAATGAGGTGCACACCAGAGGGTGAACAGTACAGGGTAGCATGTAAACGTTTCAGCAGGTCCAAACCCAATAAATTTTCTCCGCATCCTGTCGTTAAAAGGAGTGGAGCTTCCAAATCGTATGGACCAACAGAAATGGGCAAAGGACAAGAGATAGGATTTGAAACTGGGGCGCCAGAGAATCCCACAGAAACATTTGTTAAGCCAGACAAAGGTGCCCCAGGGAGTTTAGAATGCATTATGGAACTTCTCATAGCACCAGTATCCAAGAGAAATGGTTCTGTAACACCTAATGCCATAACATTAACATAAGGTCCTTCCTGATCTACTGGAACTGATACGACTCCCTTACTTTGCCTATGGCTGTCCTAGCTAGTATGAAAAGCAACATCCTCATTATCGAAACAATAGTCATCATTGTAGTATTGTGCAGATTGAGAATTCTGCTGATCAAAGTAATTTATAGAATCCTGAGGGGGAGAGGGACGTCGTTCCTGAGTCGACGCACCACGACCCCTACCTCTGGATATGGATCGAGAATCACCATGACCCCGTGGCGCTAATGATCCACCATACCGCTGTAATAAAATTGGACAAGTATTCTTAAAATGACCATCTTCCTTACAATAAGCACACTGGTTAGGGCCCAATGGAGCTCGTGGAACTGAGGGTACTGGCTTCTGCAACAACCTCTGAAACTGTGGAGGCTGTGGAAATGGGGGTTGAGCAGAACGAGGGGGATAAGCTTGTTGCAGAAGGACTTTCATTTTTAAGTCTTTAGTCTTTTTCTCCGCTTTCTCCTTATCTTCCTTATCCCTATTCTCATAATATTGGGCAGTAGGCAATATCTGAGCAGTGGAAGAGACAGCCCAAGAACTCTCCGATTGCTTCAATTTATGTGACAACTCTGGAAGTAAATTAAAAACAAATTTGTCTACGAATAATCGCTGTCCACCTTCAGTACTCATATCTTGCCCACTATGGTCGATGAAAGTCTCCTTGAACCGAGTAAAGAAGTCGGAGACACTTTCATCTGTCTTTTGTTTACACGCTGCTAACTTATCCCAGTTAACGCGCACCGCAGGCATCAAAGTTTTCATCAAATTTTTCCAGGTAATTCCGTAATCAAAACATCCGGTTTGGCACCGCCTACTTGTCCTGCATCTGCAGCTGTAATGGCAGCCCAATCACCACCTAAAGCCGCCGCATGATCCTGTCTACGAATCTTGGTCCATATTGCTTGTGGGACTATATTCCCCATAAGTAAGTCAACATCTGCCAAATTCATAATACAGGCGTCAACAGTCTGAGACAGCTCTTTATAATACCCAGCAGGATTCTTACGAGGGTCCGGTAAAGACTGTTTAAGTGCCAATACTTCAGATCTCTTCCAAGGGTCATGTACCCATATACGCTGAAAGTGAGCAGGAATACCTGGATTAGCACCTGCTTGAGGAACCTCATCTCTCCATATCGGAGGAACTTCTCGCATAGGATATTGTGCCGTCTTACGACGAACCGCGGGATCAGGCTCAAGAGAATTTTGAGAGAAAAGGGTAGATCGAAAAGCAACAAGTTTCTGAACAGCATGCTCTACAGCAGGACCCACAATAAGTCCCTTATCAAATTGATCCTGTATTTCAAATAAATCCTGAGGAGGTGAGTCTAGATCTACGTCTCCCCATTCTTTAATCAGAGTATTGCACATAACGTCAAATACGTATCTCTGTGTGGGCGCGTTCCATTGAAGGAAAGTATCTAAAATATCACGTGTACTATACTGTACGCGACTCGTGATCCAATTATAAGCAAGGGAATCTAATTTAGTTCGTTCTTCCAAATCTGGAAACTGACTACGCGATTGCCTCCTAGACGAGGCAGGAGAGAAGAAAAGAGGTCCAAAAAAAGGCGACAAAAGACCTGAAACAGTGTTGACTAAACGTTGTCGAGCTGCAGGGGAATCTGACACTAAAACGGGGGACAATGTATTCTGTAAAATAGGCGAAGCATCTGTAGCAAATGAAACGACAGATGGAGAAGGCTGAGGCACAGGAGATTGGGGTACCGATGTCGCTGGCAAAGGGGGTGGAGGCAGAATCACAGGGACAGGCAACTGTGCAGGAATTACAGCAACTGGATTAACAACAGGCTGTAATGGCGGTGCATTAGCACCTAACACATAAGGCGGAGGTAATGTCAACAAATGGGACATAAAAGAATCGTCATCAGGACTTTTACTCTTTGATACGGTAGCTAATACAGGATAGCATCTATCTATTGTTATACGATGTTGTCTTTCTGACACCTCAATCACCTGATCAGCTTCGTCATTTTTAAATTGTTGTGCAGCCTGTAGAATCGACATGCTCTGCTCTTTCTTATCTTTCTTCATTTGCTTAATTTCTTTCTGTTTGGCTTCCTTGCGCCATAGGCGAAAGGAGTCAAACATTGCCGGCCGGGCTTTTCTCTTGAATAAAATTGTTTCCAAATTATCTAATATATCTGACTCAAAGGACCCATTTTGTGGCCACTGTAAAACAGCGTCTTTCTTAGTGTATCGGATCCATGTGACGTTAAAAACAATAGGACCCAGACCGTGCTTTGAGTAAAGTTCGTAAGTAGGAGTTCCAACTGGAGGAATTGGACAAGAATCTTCTAGTCGGGAATCCCTAGAACAACCAAAACAACAAAATTTCTTAAACTTACTAAATCCAGGCATTTCGTAACAAACTGGACTTTCTTACAAACGGCAAGGGATTTTTCAGACAATAGAGTCACAGCACAAACGTACTTACCCCTTGGCTTCGGTTAGCGCACTAATCGAATAACAAAATACAAAAACAAAGAGAGTGGGCGCTACCCACAAATTCTTATCTAAATGCTTTTCTCACGCCAACAGATGTCCGTCTATCGTCTCGCGATACCAATCATCACCAAAGGGCCAAGGCAGGGCGACAGTCAGGGCAGCAGTCGTCAGCAGCCGTCGGGAAGGAGTAGCCACGCTTCAAAAGACCTTTGGTCCACTTCGACATGCAGGGGTCGCTCACGTGGTTCGCGAAATCCTCCGGAATTTTCTTGCGAAGCTCCTCACGACTCTCGGGCAAAACTACTACCGCTGAAGTCGCCCACACGTTGGGCCGCCAATTGGAGAACCCGGCCTTATGGGCCAGGCGGCGCAGGGCACGCCTAAAATCTCCGAGTTCACCTGCCTCGACCGACAGAGACACGGGACACTCTGTTTGGCGTAGAAAAGTAGTTTTATTAGCTGCAGCTAAGCACAGTTATCTAAGAAGTACCACACAGGTAGGTTCTCAAGAGACTGCCACTTCAATCTGTGGCGCACAGAATATTATACAACACAAGTTTACAATGACAACTCCCAATATACACAAAACTGACAAATAGGAATAGTTCAAAAACAAGCTATCAGATGTCTAAAACACACCCTCTTTTCAGACCCCGTGTGCTCTCCTCCCATCAGGTTAATCAACACTAGTGCCCGTAATTCAATTTGCAGGTGGCAAAACATGTGTAGAATGCTTCAAAAGAAGGGCTATGTAACAAGAGAACACACGAAGAGAATAGTGAAGGCCTGTTAAATAAGATAAGGTAGAGAAGAATGGTGGGACCCAAACAGTGGAGTAAGTCATGGATTAATCAGTCTAGACATGGCTTTGCGAACTCGGCCAGACCCTGACATCAGTATCGCACACAAGGACGAAGTTTGTCTTTTAGCGAGAAAAACATGAAGCAGTTGAAAACGGCAGAAAGACCATTTTACCGCGTTAGCCGTGCTGCCTGAGTGAGGCAACATAAAATGGCGACTAAGCGCAAAATGGCGGCTGTAGCGAAGCGGGGCCAAAAACTACGTAACCTCACCCCAGGAACACCTAGGTGAGACTTTATGGGTTCTGAATATGTAAAGATATTGCAGATACTCCCTCCACAGGGCTCCTACCACCAAAGTTGATTTTGGGCAACACTTTATCACAATGTGGGGAGTGAAATGTACAATTTCACTTTACCCATGGCATATAAAACTCATTTTATAAGGGTCTACTTTATAGATACCTGACCCCCCACCTGGGACACGTAGGGGAGACCCTGGGGGTACCTATTATGCCCAAACATTGTAGGTTAACCATTTTAAGTGCCTCAAACACAAAAGTCGAGTTTTGGGCACAATTTACTTTTTAAAAGCAGTCCTGCCGCATCGACCCACTTTTAAAAATACCTCAGGCTTCAGCAGTGCACACATGCAAGTGCAGAAAGGTCTGCTGGCCTCTAAACTGTCATGTCCTATTATATACTATGGACTGATAGGTAGTTTCAATCCCTCTGCCCTAATATGGACTGGGGGCCTACGAGGTAGGTCATGCCTAGTGTATGTAGGTGTTTTTACTGTATTCTAAGTGTTTTCAGCATAGCACTGGCCCTGGGCCTGATTAGGAAGAGCCCATGGTCAGTCAGAGTCACTTAACACCAGTACCAGTCAGCAAAAAGTTGGGGGGTGCCCAGGGCACAGGATGACTTTGCTACAGATACAATAATTAAAGTGTTGTCTGCATACGACAGCAGTTGAAACCCAAATGAATGCACCAGATCAGCCAGAGTGGCCACATAAAGATTGAAAAGGCTTGGACTCAAGGATGAGCCTTGCGCACCCCACAGGGGAGACTGAAAGCCTTTGCCTCGAAGACTTCACAACTGACAATTTGGACCCTGTTAGACAAGAAAGAATGAAGAAGCTGTAAGACCCACTGACCCCCGCTTGCTGCAGACGCTGAACCATTGGTGCCGGCGAGACAGTATCAAATGCTGCCAAGAGGTCCAGCATTACCCAAATAGTCACCCCACCCTGATCAACCTGGGCACTGATGCTGTCTGTGACCACTATAAGGGCAGTGGCTGTGCTACGGCCGACATGAAACCCATTTTGAGAAGGATCAAGGATCCCCTGGGTATCAATGAATTTCACCAGCTCCTGAATGATACATTTTTGTAAGATTTTGGCAGGAACCACCTCTTCCTTCCAAATAGAGGGAACAATGCCAGATTGGAGCGTGCAATTAAACACCTTCTGCAGAATTTGGCAATAGGATCCGGAGGAAGTTGAATATTTTAGGCATGCACAGATCCGACGGGGCTCCTGATTTTAAACTCAGCAATAGGTCCTTGGTTTGCTGGGACGAGATATTGGGAAAGCTGTATAGAGATTCTTAGTAGGCCATTAAGCGGATTTGTCAAAGGGAAATTCATCATATTAAAATTCAGGAAGATGTTGAGAACTATATCTTGAAAGTAATACTCCAAAGAACAACGGTGAGGGTACAAGCACTGTAGCACAGCAGGTAACCAAATTCGTAAGTGAATTCCACAATAAATTGTCTTATCTTGATCTGTTGTCCGCTCAAAACCCCATAAAACCCACCGTTCCAAGATCCATAAATTGTCCAATGTAACTCCAACGACTTGAGGGAGCGGACTCCAATTGATATAAATATCACAGGGTCAAAGTTTGTTGATTCCCAAATTCATGCTTTATTAAAGTATCAGTCACAAAAATGACGACAGATTCCACATTCCACTTCATTGTTTCCAAATCAATCCAGATTAATCAATAACATCAAACAGTCGACGCGTTTCGTCCGATGACGGACATCATCAGGGCTGTTGAAAAATAAATCAAACAAAGAAAAATACATTATATTTGTTGTAACTATGATATGATAGAACACTTAAATCACATTGCTCCGTAACCGTTACTGTAAAATAAATATGCGTAATATTCCACCTGCCTACTTAACAATCTAACACAAAATAATTTTATACATTTGCATTATTCAATATAACACATTACCAGACTTCACAGAATTTGTACAGAGTTTCCAGACACTAGACCTTCAAACATCTATTCTACATAACCCATTTATTTCCAAGTGTAAGTTATGAACATATTAGTCACAATGCCTACCTTCCAATAACTATTCACAGATACAATTCTCTTTTGCCAGTGTATATCACACCAAGTAGCAACAATGCGCAAATCCTGTAATCAAAAACCTCCCATTAATGTGGATAAATACGGTCCATGATACATCAATTGTGACAAGTTTTGTTGAATATTTACATGGTCGCAGCTACCTGAAAACTTCCTATTCTCCTTGGCGCTATATCAGATCCCAAAAAGCTGTTAAAAGCTAGTGTATATGAGAACAAACACATTTTTTACCCTGAATTTATGCTTTCTCTAACTTCAAAGCCATTAAAGCATCAAAAATCTTCATTTCTATCCAGTGTTGTCCATGTCTATTTACCTATTAAATTCCACTATTGGGAAAAAATCTCACCTATATTCTCAAATCAGTTCCCGAAAGGACCTCAACTTCCCTTTCTTCCTTCAATATTTGTGTTAGTCTGAAAGAAATCCGTTCATAAATATTAACATCACTTAGCTCATGTGCCAAGACATCACAAGCTGCGCCCACCAATAACTGCTTACCAATGAAACTGTCAAAATAGTTCCAATCCAACATTAACACCCCTCCAAATATCTCCTATTCACGGTTTACTGCATCTGTGAAAAGAAAATTTTTAAACACCCAACAATATAAATATATTATGACTGATTGAATATCCATAGGACATGCTAACAACTAAACTAATACTATCACAATTAGCGAAGTTACCGAATCTCACCTAATCACAACCAATTCCTCTTCATCCAGTAGGTTCTGTTGTGAATAAAAAGAGCACAAAACACCATTCTTAGTTATTATCTATCCTCTATAGAAAAACCTTAACAAAAGAGTAAGTCACATCAATCTATCCTGATTCCTCTATTTACCTGAATTCTTTCTCAAAACATCTTATCGGCGGGAAGTCCTCTGTACGCGGCGATGGGCCGGTCCTTTAGCCTACGTGCAATTCCTGCATTCGAATTACCGCTATTTAAACTCCATTGTCACCAATCACTGCCCTCCTCGTTTCGCGCTCAATTCCCAATCCGTTCCCTATCTGGTCCGCTCTCAAATACTTCCGCTCACAAACACATCCTGGCCATCTATACTTTTAAAGTATTTCCGATTCCCTTCACCGTTCTGATTACAACCAATGAACATCGTCACCCTACCGCGCTCAAACTTACACGGGTTTTCCTATTCGGTCCGTGCCCATTTACTTCCGCTACAACAGCATGATAGCCACCCTTCTACACCTAGTCTTTCCGGTTCCCCTCTACAGCCAATCACCGACGACTTCCAGCCTGAACCTAGCGTCCTTTTTGGTCCGAGCCCGTTTGCCATAATACAAACGTGCATTGTCCTAGTTCTATTCAAATGTTGTTATTTAATCATTTAACGATCTCATCCTCGAAACCTTTACCTGTTTATATATGGCCCATTACTCAATCCACAAATATCATCCTAAAAAAAATGAGTGAAGCTCAATCTATTCACTGCATATATAATATATCAATATCAATCCTCATGAGTCAATTTCATCAGTCATATGTTATTACTGCCGCGTGGAAGTCTCCCTTCCCGACTATAATAACATCCTCTCAAATGGAGAGAATCATCTAGACAGAACCTTATGTTATACTAAAAAATGGTCACTCATATCTGCCTGCTAACTTCAACAGATAGTCCATCATTACAACGCTTCAAAATATCGCGTATCGTGACCCAACAATTCCTAATGCTCCATATCAATTCAAGTTACCAGCTGTTAATCTGATCCATAATCCTCATAGCTGGGCCAATCTAACCCTAGTCTAAGCTAGTCCTAGCACGTCCTAATCATTTAATACATCGCCTATAGCTGAAAAATCATATGCCAAGAGACTATGCAAATGATAATTTAGGGAAAATGATGTAACTCATGTTCAGTATTAAGTCCATATTGCACTGCTCTACAGCGACTGATCCACCTTTATTCCTGCTGTCGTAATCGCAATACCCAATCACCTCCTCTTTTTGAGGGCATTACTTTTTCTAAACTATGAAATCTAATCTGAGTTTTCAAGCAATGGTGTGTTGTGATATGTTGAAAAATAGGTGACTTGTCATCTCTATTCTGTATTGATCTGACATGTTCCTGTATTCTAAGTTTCAATTTTCTTTTAGTGCTCCCGATGTATACTTTATTGCAATCGCATAGAATCGCGTACACAACACCTTCACTATTACAGTTAATGAATTCTCGGATCATGTGCACTTTCTCAGTATTAAACCTGAAGCTCTCAAAAAGATTGGGTATTGCGATTACGACAGCAGGAATCCAGGGAATCCTCGATGTACTTAGACTAATAAGTGTTCACGTGCCTCGGTCATTTTGCTAAGGTAAGGCAAGAGGGAGATGGGTCGGAGGTTTGGAAGGTCAGTCCATGGAAGTGCCGCATTCTTTCGGATGGGGTTCACCACCGCTTTTTTCCACTCTAAGGGTACAGACCCTTCCCTGAGAGAATGGTTGATTAGTGCTTGGATATGAGGTCCAAGCAAAGTTGTTAGGGAGGCAGTTGTTTTGGCTGACAGAAGGTCATCTGGAGACCCTGATTTTATGTGGCACATAAGGGAGGAGAGATCTGAGTCATTGACTGCTGGAAATGCCGTAAGTCTGGTAGTTCTCCGTGTGGGCAGAGTAGAGGGAGAGAGAAAGTTGTTACTCTTTTGACTGGAGGCCTTTATGATTTTTTCATAAATCAAGTTAATTTTGCTTTCGAAGAATAGAGAAATTTCATCACATAATTTTTGTGAAAAGTCATTAGGACTTTCGCATGCGGTAGGTTTTACAAAATCTTGAAGAATCTTAAATAGTTCTTTAGAGCGGTTGCCCGCTTCTGCAAGTTGTTGAGAGAGGCTATTCCTCCGTGCAAGTTTGATATTTTTGTAATATTTAGTCTGGGCTTCATGATGTGCTTTCTTATTTTCTTCAGTTCGCGTTTTCCTCCATTTCTTTTCTATCCTCCTACATTTTTGTTTCTCTATTCTAAGTTCCTCTGTATACCATGTTTCCTGTTTGGTGGCAGGGTATTGTTTGTGTAGCTTTAGAGGGGCTATTTTACCGATTGCTTCTGTAAGAGAGTTGTTAAAATTGGTCAGTGCGGTCTCCAGGCTATCCAACTCAGTGGGGATTGGCTGCTTCCATACCCTACGCAACTCCTCTACGGTGACTTCATACCACTGTCGGCGCCAGACCGGTGGGAGGATGTTTTTTTGAAGGAACATATCTCCCTCAAGTAGAGAGAATTCCACGATAAAGTGGTCAGACCAGTTTACTTGAGCAGTGGGTAGACATCGTACTTTGGGGCAATTGGTAAATAGTAGATCTAGAAGGTGGCCTCCTATATGGGTTGGGCCATGATTCTGCAGATCTAGACCAAGGGAGGATAGATCAGAAACCAGAGAAATAGTGTCTGGGTGTGTAGGAATGTCAGCGTGAATATTAAAATCGCCGAGAAGGATAAAATCTTCCTTTGCTTTAAAATGTGGGGCTAGGAGTTCCAATAGTGCAAGGGAAAAGCCCGTACTGGATCCCGGAGGGCGGTAAACTAAAGCTCCTTTCCAGAATCTGTTTGTGGTATAGTGCGTTTTAAAAATCATTACCTCAAAAAGCGGGCAGTACTTTTGTTCTAGTATTGTAATCTTCAGATGTTCTTTATGCATAATGGCCAGGCCACCACCTGCTCTCTCCGGGCGATCGAAATGGATAAACTTATAGCCCAGAGGAACCCCCACGGCTATGGCGGGGACAGTATGGGGCTTTAGCCAAGTTTCCGTTAGGAAGCAAAGTTCTGGTTGCTTTGAGTGTACTAAGTCCCATACTTCTAGTTGATGTTTCGGTAGGGAGCGAACATTTAAAAGAAGGCACTTTGTCCCTTTTTGTGAGATATATTTCTTTTTAGACTGCCCAACACTAAGGTCAGTGTGCGTAGCTTGAAAATGGCAATTGATGCAGGAAAAAGGACCCTCGGGGCATGGCCACAAGTCTCTAGAGCATCCTATGAAAGGAGTTTGCCTGAGATGTAGCAGAGTATGCGCCGTATACCTGATGTGAGGGGTCCCAGCAGAAGACTTGGCCACATATGTCGAGCCCATGGCCCCTAACTGGACGGGCGCAGACGGACAGCTCTTTGGCTGCTCTTTGGCGTGTCTTCGGCTGCGCGCGATCGCTGCGTGCTCAGGGGGGGCGAAGGCTAAATAGCCCCAGAAGTGTGAGCACTAGAGCGCTAACCGCTCCAATGCTACCGGAAGTGCCTTGCTCTCACCTGACCGCCCTCCGCACAACGGTAATAGTTACCCTGTCGGACCGGGCGGCCAGGAAGGAAGTAGAGCCTCGGCTTGTTGCTGTCTCAGGGAAAATGGCGAAGGAGCTGCTACCCTCCTATTAGATCAGGTGGGGGGAGCGAAAATCGTAAAAGTTAAAAATGCCAATTCGGCGAGATTGTATTCATCAGGCACAAATATATATTTTTAAAAGCTAGGCATAGTAACAAAGTCACGATTTACAATGTTCAATTAAAACACACACAGCGTGGAGCTCAGTTTTCGGCAGCCTTCGTTAAGCAAGCGGGTCGGGGACACTGCCACTATCACCTTACCGCAGCTTCTATGAAGTTGATGCTCTGCCTAAATAGCCCCAGAAGTGCGAGCACTAGAGCGCTAACCGCTCCAATGCTACCGGAAGTGCCTTGCTCTCACCTGACCGCCTTCTGCACAACGGTAATAGTTACCCTGCCGGACCTGGGCGGCCATGAAAGAAGTAGAGCCTCGGCTTGTTGCTGTCTCAGGGAAAATGGCGAAGGAGCTGCTACCCTCCTATTAGATCAGGTGGGGGGAGCAAAAATCGTGATGTTTGAAAAATGCCAATTCGGCGAGATTGTATTCATCAGGCACAAATATAAATTTTTAAAAGCTAGGCATAGTATCAAAGTCACGATTTACAATGTTCAATTAAAACACACACAGCGTGGAGCTCAGTTTTCGGCAGCCTTCGTCAAGCAAGCGGGTCGGGGACACTGCCACTATCACCTTACCGCAGCTTCTATGAAGTTGATGCTCTGCCTAAATAGCCCCAGAAGTGCGAGCACTAGAGCGCTAACCGCTCCAATGCTACCGGAAGTGCCTTGCTCTCACCTGACCGCCCTCCGTACAACGGTAATAGTTACCCTTTCGGACTGGGGCGGCCAGGAAGGAAGTAGAGCCTCGGCTTGTTGCTGTCTCAGGGAAAATGGCGAAGGAGCTGCTACCCTCCTATTAGATCAGGTGGGGGGAGCGAAAATCGTAATGTTTAAAAATGCCAATTCGGCGAAATTGTATTCATCAGGCACAAATATAAATTTTTAAAAGCTAGGCATAGTATCAAAGTCACGATTTACAATGTTCAATTACAACACACACAGCGTGGAGCTCAGTTTTCGCCAGCCTTCGTTAAGCAAGCGGGTCGGGGACACTGCCACTATCACCTTACCGCAGCTTCTATGAAGTTGATGCTCTACCTAAATAGCCCCAGAAGTGCGAGCACTAGAGCGCTAACCGCTCCAATGCTACTGGAAGTGCCTTGCTCTCACCTGACCGCCCTCCGCACAACGGTAATAGTTACCCTGTTGGACCGGGCGGCCAGGAAGGAAGTAGAGCCTCGGCTTGTTGCTGTCTCAGGGAAAATGGCGAAGGAGCTGCTACCCTCCTATTAGATCAGGTGGGGGGAGCGAAAATCGTAATGTTTAAAAATGCCAATTCGGCGAGATTGTATTCATCAGGCACAAATATAAATTGTTAAAAGCTAGGCATAGTATCAAAGTCACGATTTACAATGTTCAATTAAAACACACACAGCGTGGAGCTCAGTTTTCGCCAGCCTTCGTCAAGCAAGCGGGTCGGGGACACTGCCACTATCACCTTACCGCAGCTTCTATGAAGATGATGCTCTGCCTAAATAGCCCCAGAAGGGCGAGCACTAGAGCGCTAACCGCTCCAATGCTACCGGAAGTGCCTTGCTCTCACCTGACCGCCCTCTGCACAACGGTAATAGTTACCCTGTCGGACCGGGGCGGCCAGGAAGGAAGTAGAGCCTCGGCTTGTTGCTGTCTCAGGGAAAATGGCGAAGGATCTGCTACCCTCCTATTAGATCAGGTGGGGGGAGCGAGAATCGTAATGTTTAAAAATGCCAATTCGGCGAGATTGTATTCATCAGGCACAAATATACATTTTTAAAAGCTAGGCATAGTATCAAAGTCACGATTTACAATGTTCAATTAAAGCGCGGAGCTCCGTTTTTGGCAGCCTTCGTCAAGCAAGCGGGTCGGGGACACTGCCACTATCACCTTACCTTATACTCGGGAAGGGAGACTTCCACGCGGCAGTAATAACATATGACTAATGAAATTGACTCATGAGGATTGATATCGATATATTATATATGCAGTGAATAGATTGAGCTTCACTCGTTTTTTTTAGGATGATATTTGTGGATTGAGTAATGGGCCATCTATAAACAGGTAAAGGTTTCGAGGATGAGATCGTTAAATGATTAAATAACAACATTTGAATAGGACTAGGACAATGCACGTTTGTATTATGGCAAACGGGCTCGGACCAAAAAGGACGCTAGGTTCAGGCTGGAAGTCGTCGGTGATTGGCTGTAGAGGGGACCCGGATAGACTAGGTGTAGAAGGGTGGCTATCATGCTGTTGTAGCGGAAGTAAATGGGCACGGACCGAATAGGAAACCCATGTAAGTTTGAGCGCGGTAGGGTGACGATGTTCATTGGTTGTAATCAGAACGGTGAAGGGAACCGGAAATACTTTAAAAGTATAGATGGCCAGGATGTGTTCGTGAGCGGAAGTATTTGAGAGCGGACCAGATAGGGAACGGATTGGGAATTGAGCGCGAAACGAGGGGGGCAGTGATTGGTGACAATGGAGTTTAAATAGCGGTAATTCGAATGCAGAAATTGCACGTAGGCTAAAGGACCGGTCCGTCGCCGCGTACAGAGGACTTCCCGCCGATAAGATGTTTTGAGAAAGGATTCAGGTAAATAGAGGAATCAGGATAGATTGATGTGACTTACTCTTTTGTTAAGGTTTTTCTATAGAGGATAGATAGTAACTAAGAATGGTGTTTTGTGCTCTTTGTATTCACAACAGAACCTACTGGATGAAGAGGAATTGGTTGTGATTAGGTGAGATTCCGTAACTTCGCTAATTGTGATAGTATTAGTTTAGTTGTTAGCATGTCCTATGGATATTCAATCAGTCATAATATATTTATATTGTTGGGTGTTTAAAAAATTTCTTTTCACAGATGCAGTAAACCGTGAATAGGAGATATTTGGAGGGGTGTTAATGTTGGATTGGAACTATTTTGACAGTGTCATTGGTAAGTAGTTATTGGTGGGCGCAGCTTGTGATGTCTTAGCACATGAGCTAAGTGATGTTAATAATTATGAACGGTCTTCTTTCAGACAAACACAAATATTGAAGGAAGAAAGGGAAGTTGAGGTCCTTTCGGGAACTGA
Organism: Lissotriton helveticus; assembly: GCF_964261635.1. Lineage (NCBI taxonomy): Eukaryota > Metazoa > Chordata > Amphibia > Caudata > Salamandridae > Lissotriton > Lissotriton helveticus. The sequence continues at coordinate 396,595,566 of NC_136059.1, forward strand.
TTTGAGAATATAGGTGAGATTTTTTCCCAATAGTGGAATTTAATAGGTAAATAGACATGGACAACACTGGATAGAAATGAAGATTTTTGATGCTTTAATGGCTTTTAAGTTAGAGTAAGCATAAATTCAGGGTAAAAAATGTGTTTGTTCTCATATACACTAACTTTTAACAGCTTTTTGGGATCTGATATAGCGCCAAGGAGAATAGGAAGTTTTCAGGTAGCTGCGACCATGTAAATATTCAACAAAACTTGTCACAATTGATGTATCGTGGACCGTATTTATTCACATTAATGGGATGTTTTTGATTACAGGATTTGCGCATTGTTGCTACTTGGTGTGATATACACTGGCAAAAGAGAATAGTATCTGTGAATAGTTATTGGAAGGTAGGCATTGTGACTAATATGTTCATAACTTACACTTGTAAATAAATGGGTTATGTAGAATAGATGTTTGAAGGTCTAGTGTCTGGAAACTCTGTATAAATTCTGTGAAGTCTGGTAATGTGTTATATTGAATAATGCAAATGTATAAAATTATTTTGTGTTAGATTGTTAAGTAGGCAGGTGGAATATTACGCATATTTATTTTACAGTAACGGTTACGGAGCAATGTGATTTAAGTGTTCTATCATATCAAAGTTACAACAAATATAATGTATTTTTCTTTGTTTGATTTATTTTTCAACAGCCCTTGATGATGTCCGTCATTGGACGAAACGCGTCGGCTGTTTGATGTTATTGATTAATCTGGATTGATTTGGAAACATTGAAGTGGAATGTGGAATCTGTCGTCATTTTTGTGACTGATACTTTAATAAAGCATGAATTTGGGAAGCAACAAACTTTGACCCTGTGATATTTATATCAATTGGAATCCGCTCCCTCAAGTCGTTGGAGTTATATCTTGAAAGTATGCTGCTTCTTTGTCACAGCACTCTTGAGAAGAGTTAAACGCCCACTGAATGCCAGGTTCTGATAATTTCTTCACTACCTTAAACTGCAGCTTAGAAGAATTATTAACTGACCTCATTTTCTCCGTAAAGAGGAGTGCTTTAGCCTTTGCTATGGCCTGTTCATAGTTCAGGAGAAGTACTTTATATTTCTCTTTTTCACTGAGGCATGGGTTTGCCCTCTATCATCACTCTTTCCTGTCTAAGGTCAAGGCACCCTTGTCTTCATCTGGTAAACAGGCATTAGTTGATTCAGTACTCAGTGGTATTTCTGAACCTGCCCACTGGGACTCGTCCTCCTTCAGCTCTTTTCCATTATTTTCAAATATTAAATTGAAATATAAATTGACTTTTTATGTTGCTCCTTCTGCCACAAACTGCTGCAGGGCAGTGTTGTAAATATTTAATGTGGTAATTGTACAACTCATCAACCACAAATGTTTGCACAATTTAAATGTCATACGCAAATTTAAATGATGTGATGTTTTTGCGGGCGTTATTTACAAGCAAGTGTGATTTAATCGTATTAAATCCCAGAATAAGACAAATTGTTTGCAGCTTTGATATTACTGTGGTTATTTTGACACTATGTAGTGTTTCAGTACCTGCCAAATTTATTTTGCCTATTTTGCGTAGCTGCCAATTGGCCCAATGTCATTTGTGATGTATTCAGCCAGTCCTGTCCTTTAAGTCAAATTGCCTTTGCAAAACTACAAATAACATGCTGTTGGCTAAAAAGAAAAAAACTGCCAGAGGTTATTACACATGGCATATAGGATCACTTGGTAGTTGTGTGTTTTTTTGCACTTCTCTAACAGCAACGTGACTGTATCTACAGCCCTAATACAGGTCACTATGATACGCTAGAGGCTTCCCGCATACAGTCAAATTCTCCGGAAAGGCTGCCTATGATGGTCCATATACCTATAATTCGCTCCATCCTTAAAGCAGTTCAGTGTACATTGCATTGCCTCGTTTCCATCGCTCTACGAACCATGGTCTGATTTCCCTCCATCTGCCCAACTCTTGGCAACACATGAAACATTTATTATGTCAACATCCCTGATCCTTGCAGATATGTACAGCACTCCCTTGCCTCCTTGGGACCTGCTACATCCAGTGGGGGCCCTCTGTTTGGAACCAATTTTAAATTTATAACCATTTTTCTAATAATTCAAGCCCACACGATGCCTAACAATACTAAGGCCCTGATTAAGAGTTTGGTGGTCCATTAGACCGACAAACGTGTGGTGGCATGACAGCTACAACCGCACTGGCAGCCTGACCACCATATTACAACTTCAGTGGTCAGACCCCACAATCACTGGGGATCTTGCAGTTTTGGTAGCAATATGCTGGCGGTGCTGCTGCATATTATTACTTTCCTGACCTCCTCAATTTTCATGGCGGTGATCCTGCCATTAAAAGTGTGGTGGTCAGGAAAGTAAGGGAGTTTACAGAGTCCCCTGGTGCCCCTGTTCATGGGGGTACATCCAAGGGGACACATAGTCCGCTCCCTGTGTGTATGCACCCCAGTTCCTGCACGGCATGCAGTAACTTGCATTGGTGCTCCTTGGGCGTTTCAATTCAAATTCTCACAAATGAGCCTTTGAACTGCACCACTGTTGTCGCAGGACCGCCCATCCACCAGACCACGAAATTACTTGTTATCTGGCAGGCGGTGGTCGAGTTTGGCGGTCTTGGAGCAGGGCACTGGCGTGGCGGGACACTCCCAGGCCGCCAAATACATAATCAGGCCCAACATTTTAAGGCAAGGCATGCAGGGCCGGCTCTAGGCTCACGGAGGCCCTGAGCAGGGAGTGTAGGTAGGGGGCCCGAGGCCGCCAAATCCCTGCCAGGGGCCGCCACGCAAATATGTATCTAAGGATATATATTGGCGTGGTGGCCCCTGGGGTTTGGCGGCCCTGTGCAGGTGCACAGCTTGCACATGCCTTAGGCCGGCCCTGAGGAATGGATGCCAATATTATAAACTACTCCTTTATTTCCCTCATACACAGCATGCCCATGTCTTAAAACATATCTAGCTACACATTCTAAAAATACATTCAATAAAACAAGCATTAGTAAAGCCAATCATTCTGCCCTAATTTAGGTTGATGCATTCTTTGTGGTAATCTCTTCAGTTTATGCGATATATATTGTTTTTTAATTGCCTATATTTAGTGCTTAGTAACCCTGACTGGGCCTTGAGGTTAAACAGACAGCAAACAGGAAGGTACCCACAAGGAATGCACAGGGCACATAAACACACAGGACTACTGGTACCCGCATCAGGTACGGTTTCTATGTAGAGACACTTTAAATCTTGGGAAAAATGGGAAATTGCCCAGGGACCTCGCCTTGCAAGGGGCCAGGGGAAAGTGAACTCACTGTGGGGCATATTAGCAAGCTGAAGTATCGCCGTTTTTTCGGCGAATTGTGCCGAGAAAGCGGCGATACTTCCAGTGCCCTATTAACAAGGGCATGCTAACGCCTGCCTCAAGCCCACTTTGCATGTCAGCGAGAAACATCGCTAATGACATGCAAAGTGGGCGTTCCCACGTCCTACCACATGTAAAATGTGGTTGGAGGTGGCAACACCCTATTACCAAGGCAGGCGTTGGGAGGAGACCTGCGCTAAACTCGTTTATCGCAGGTCTCCCAACGCCTGCTCTGACCAGGTGTTAAGGCATTGATAACATGGGAGTGTGGATCATAACGCTGAATCCACCCCCCCATATTATCAAGGCACACATTAGCGCCTGAAAACAAAGTTTGTTTTCATGCGCTAATGTTCCATATTGCCAACTATCGCCGGATTTAATTTCGCCTACGTGTTGCGCATTGATAATTACGTGCTAACATGGCAAATAAATCCGGCGATAGCCGGCGATAGGGAAATGTGCGATGTGCGTTATATAATGCACATCTAGATAATATGCCCCCGTGTTTCTTATCTCTGTCTATTCTATTTCTCTAACTAACCCTCTCTCCGTCTCTGCCTATCTCAACCTCTGACACTGTCTCTCTACCCGGTTTCATTTTAAGGATTGTGTCGCTCCCGGTTAAACATTATTTAAACTTTTTTGTGTAAACCTGTTAAAGTTTAACATGTAATGTAATGTAATGTAAGCGGATTTGTAGAGCGCGTGGTTACCCGGAGGCGTCCCAGCGCTGAAAGAGCCACGGTTTCTGAAGGGAAAATGCTAAGATAAGGGCCCTGAGGGAAGAGGAAGGTTTTGAGAAGCTTCCGGAACCGCAAATGACACGCTTCATGTACATGTATTTCAGTATTGCTTCGCACCACGAAGGCTTGCGTTAGAAGGAAATTAGTTATAATAATTGAAAATTTGCTCTGTACAGAGACTCCCTAAATATGTCTTTCCCGGGACCTCCCAAATCCTGACACTGCTCCTGCTTCGTTACTGCTCTCCGGTTCCAGGACTTTCTCACTGTGTTAGCAGTGCAGACTCTCCATACAATGACAGACACCCTGTGATATAGGACAGGGGCAGACACCACTAGTCGCAGCTTCTTGGGCATTTAACATTCAGGGATTGCCAAACTATGCTGGCACCGAAATCTCTACTCTCCCACACTACACGGGTGGGTGGTAGAAAGGGGAAGTGTGAGAAATGTGTACTGGTACCCCTACCAAGCAATGTCTGAGGATTATGAGCTGGCATCAACCAGAGGCTCGGGTGGGCTGATCTTTTGTTGCATGACCTTTTGTAGGTACATTAGTTCTGGAAGAGAGTTAGCTAAAGCTGCCTGTAGCCCATACCTAAGAAAACAAATAAAAGATCCTGCGCCCAGTCTCTACGTGAACCATGGCTGTGCTTAATCCAGGCAGCTGATCCTAAAACTGGTTCAGCCGGTCTGTGGCACAATATAAACAAGGCACTCAATAAACAGGAATTATTGACTCATGTATTGCTGCATTAGCAAGCTTTGTGGGTGAAACAGAGTAGAGATTTTATGCACACTGTGTCCTAAACCTTTGTTAACTCTATACTGACGAAGTCACTTATTAATTGACCCTATACTGACGAAGTCACTTATTAAAGGGGAAGGCTGTGTGGCCGCTAACAAGCTCCCAGATCACGTGTTGAGCCTGATGTTTGGAGCTCAGCTGAGGCAAGACTCAGGCAGTTTAATTATTCACCACCTTGCCTTATGTAAATTAAGGCACAAAGCAGATTAATGCATTACACCAGGCTCTTTTTTTCACAATCATTTAAGCAAAAAAGTGTTCTGATAGACATAACTGGGGATTAAATGTGTTAATTATTTGGGAGTGCTGATATTTTTCACTATGGCGTGACTAGTGTTGTATGCATGAGTGTTGCTCTTCAACATTTCCAATGTGTACATTTCGTGTGGTTTAGCCAACCTAAGAGTCTAATCTTTGGGAATGTTGACATGGTGCAGATCTGCGAATTCGAACTAGGGTTGTGTTTGAATCAAGAACTTTTGTTTCTCTGTCTGATTTTCACCAATAACAAGTGCAATGTTCCTTGCAAAGACCTTGGCTTGTACTCTGCAAAGCTCCCTAAACACTGTGGCCCACATGCATCATTGTTACATTTTGCACTTCCTAATTTGCGAAAAATAAGGAATCGCAAATTAAGAAGTGCAAAAAGCTATGCATCATTATTTTCGGTATTCATTTGGGATTCGGTAAAAATCGCAATTTTTACCGAATCCCAAATGAATACCGATTTCTTAAGTAAATTTTCGCAATTCTCATTGATTCCTATGGGCCAAAAGGCCCATAGGAGTCAATGCAAATTGCGAGTGGCACTTAGAAAATTTCATGGGTGCAGGGGGGGTCCAAAGGACCCCCCCATGCACCCCTGAAATGTATTTTTCGCATCATGTTTCACACACACATGTCCTAAAGACATGTGTGTGTTAAACATGAATGTTGAAAAAAATACTTTTTCACCATTTTAAACACTTTTTCCAAATTTACCGAGTGGTTCAACCACTCGGTAAATTTGGCACCCTAATTGCGAATTTCCACTTGTCAAAGTAATGATGCATTGCTTTTAAGAAGTCGCACATCTGCGACTTCTTAAAAGCACCCGCAATTTTAGAACTCGCAAAAATATTACGAATTCTAAAACTGCTTCATGCATCCCAAAAAGCACTTTTGCATTCGCAAACGGCCGATTTTAAGGAATCGCACCGTTTGCGACTACAAAAATGCTTGATGCATGTGGGCCTCTGTGGCTATGAGCATCTTTATATCTTAGAAAATCAGAGCCAGGCCACAGATCTCGTTTTTCAAGACAGAGGTCCTCATTACAAGTAGTCCATTATAGACTGCATGTTAGAAGAATATGTGATGTTACAAAGCGATCAAAATGATCGTGGTAAGTAACATCGCAGTTTTTACAATGCATGTAGTTACAACGACTTCGCTGGACTTAGGAATAGTAAGTTACTGTTCCAACACCAATCTATGTACAGTAGGGAAGGTGTTGGAATAGTAAATCTTACTATTCCTTAGGTTATAGCGCCATCCAGCGCAAGTCGATGTAACGAATGCGTTGTAATGGCTGCGTTCCAAATGCATCGCAATGTAATCACCGCGATGTAAAGGATGTTTCCCATGTTAGAATTATAGCTATATAAATATTTAGCTACAAGATATATGCATTTATTTGTGATTAATATAGCGCTCAAAGCCAAAAGACAGCAACGTACTGCACAGGTCATAGACAAGCTTAAAGTCAATGGGTGATGGGTGCCTTGGTGTTCCTGATGGATATGGGGATGCTGTTCCAGATACTGCTGCCTTGTTTTTTTCATTTTTACAATTCATAGCATGCCTTTTGATGGTATCCTGGCTGTTGGCGTTCTGTGAACCACCAGCAATGGTGTTTGTCAGCAAGATAAGTGGGGGAGCTGGTCCTGATGGTTTTGTAAATGATTCAGTTTGTTTTGAAGATGATTTGGGCTGGCAAAGGGAAATAATGTAGTTCCATTAGGATCAAGGCAACGTGATCATATTTCTTCAGGCCCTGGATGAGATGTGCTGTGGCGTGTAGAATGCAGTGTCGTAATAATACCTGAGGGGGCCCCCTCTGCAAGGTATATGGATGGGCCCCCGCCGGACACAATCAGGAGCTCTCCAGCCAGAGAACTCTGCTGAGCGGGCCCCCTGGAGCTTGGGGGCCCCCTGCACCAAAGGTGCGGCAGGGGCCTGTGTTACCCCCTGGTAGAATGTCCTTTAGGAGTGCCAGTGTGGAGTCTGGCAGGCCATGGAGCAGGGCTTTGCCACCATCTAGATGCAAAAGCATGACTGCTTGACTAGCAGTTCTGAGGTCACTTTGAGAGAAACGGATCAAGCTCTAATGAAGACAGAGCTAGTACCAGATTGTCTATGTTTTTTTTTTGCAATGTGCTTCTAAGCGGAAGGTTGGTATCCAGTGGGAATCCAAGTGACTTGCATTTGGTAAAAGTTGAGTCTGAAGCTGTTGTGGTTCTTGTCATTGAGCCTGGTTTGTACCTTTTCTTGTTTGTTGTTCTTGACAAATAACAGAAATTCTGTCTTGGTTGGGTTGAGCGTTCTGTAGTTGCTGGACATCCAGTTCTGGATGATTTGAGGGATGCATAGACATTCAATCAAACAAAACTTGTAATAATACTAATAATAATAATAATACTGGATTTTATACAGCGCGAACAGCTACCTCACGAGGAGGTGTCCCGGCGCTAGTAGACTACAAGTAACCTGAGGCAAGAAATAGGAAAGTTAACGTGGCTGGGTGAAAAGCCACGTCTTTAGCAGTTTCTTAAAGCAGGGTTCGGAGGGGGCCTGTTGTATTGCTTGTGGCAGGGAGTTCCACAGAGCAGCGACGTTAGCTGAGAAGGTCCGACCTCCTAGTCGTGCCTTTTTTGCCCGCGGAACGATCAGTTGGACACGGTCATTGGACCGTAGTACACGGCTTTGGGCGTATCTTGGAAGACGGTTTTTCAGGTATTGTGGACAGAAGCCATACAGAGATCTGAACGCAAGCGTCAGAGCTTTGAATTTTATTCTGTTGGCGACTGATAGCCAGTGCAGGGTTCGGAGATGCGGAGAGACTGACTGCTTGAAAGGAATTCGCAGTAACAGTCTCGCAGCCGCATTTTGAACTACCTGGAGCTTGTGCGTCAGGTATTTTGGAAGGCCAAGGTATAGACCATTGGCATAGTCCAGCCGTGAAGTGACAGTCGCGTGAACAACCGTTTTCCTACAGCTCTCCGGTAAAAGTCTAAGAATTTTCCGGAGGTTTCTCAGCTTGCTCATGCAGCATCCGGCCACTTGTTGAATATGGGATGTAAAGGACATGTTAACATCCCATCTCACTCCAAGATTTTTTGCCGAATGACTGGGTGAAGGGGGGGGGGCCCAACTCCGTCGGCCACCAGAGTTCAGGGGCGGGGGGTGGACCCTTGCCGAAGAAAATAACTTCGGTTTTATTAGCATTTAATTTTAGTTTATTGGTGTTCATCCAAAGAGCAATGTCCCGGAGACAGCCTTTAAAATCAGAGAAGGAATCCTGCGACGTCTCCGAGTACGGAAATACCAACTGGGTATCGTCGGCATATGAAATTGCCTTGATACCCCAGTTGGCAATTAGCGTGAAGAGAGGGGCCAGGTAGATGTTGAACAAAAGGGGGCTGAGGGCCGATCCCTGCGGCACTCCACAACTGAGGGGTTTAGGTGTGGAAGAAATCGTCCCCAGTGCCACCTTCTGCGTTCTAAATGAGAGGTAGGAGTTTATCCACCCCAGTGCTCTATCCTGAATCCCTATCTCTGTCAGCCGGCTGAGTAGCCTGGCGTGGTCCACCGTATCGAAGGCGGCCGACAGATCCAGGAGTACCAGCATTGCTGAGTTTCCTGCATCCATCGACCACCTCACTGACTCGGCTACCTTCCAAGAGCGCAGTTTCAGTACTAAAGCCGGGACGGAAGCCCGATTGAGTTTCATGTAGAATGTTATTCGTTTCCACAAATTTGCTCAGTTGGCGCTGTATACTTTTTTCCAGCATTTTTCCCGGGGCCGCAAGTAGGGATATTGGGCGGAGGTTCGTAAGGTCGTCTGGGTCCCCGTTAGGTTTCTTCTTTAGGGGTAAGAGGGTGGCATGCTTCCAGACATCCGGGAAGGTGCCTGAGGTGATGGATGAGTTCCAAATACCTTGAAGTGTGGGGGCTACCGAATCCGCTATGGTATTCCACAGTTTAGCTGGGCAGGGGTCGTCAGGGGAACCGGATTTACAGCGGCTAAGTTCCTGCCTTACCTCAATCAAGGGGATAAGCATGAACTGGGTGAGAGTTTCACCTGGCTCGCCGTTCTCAGCTAGGTCCTGCTTCACTGTATTTATTACTGGGCCAAAAGAGTCATACACTGTTTTGATTTTATGATCAAAAAACTCTGAAATTTGCTCACATAACGTGGCTGTGGGTACAACTTCTCTTTCAATACATTTTGGTTTGTAGAGCATGAGTATATCCAGTAGCTGAGGATCTTGCTGCGAAGGGACAGTCGAACGTCTTGAGTCCTTTCCCGAATTCCAGCAGTGAGGGTTAGGTCCGGAGGTGGAGAGGGCGGTTATTCTAGGCCCTGGCCACAAGGTAGGAGAAGGAATCACCTACGCTGTGGTTTTGACATATGGGAGTAGCGTGAGGAGACAAAGAGAGGTGGAGCGCAGCGGTAAATGGTACTTGGGGAATGAAATATTTCCTAGTAACCAGTACAGGAAGTTTCAATTCTATTAAGGATGAGGAGGCAAGGATTATGATCATCTTTCTTTATTTTCCAGTCTCAGCAACTTCAACTTAATATTAAAAAAACTTCAAGTCCCATGAGCCCTGTAGTCCAGGGGTTATGCACAGTCCACCAATCAGTACGTCCTATGGGTGATGAGGGCGTAGTGCTGCCAACACCATTCCTCTTTTTTGACTGCAACCTTGAAAACATTGAGGCTTGTTATTCCGTCTTTGATCCCTCAGAGCCTAGGAAAAACGAATTGTGGCAACAAATGAATCCATTCTCCGAAACCACGAATCAAGAAGGGGGCACTACATACACACGTTACTATATCAACAAGTCAAGCACAATATTCAGATGTGAAAACCCTGTATGGTAGTAAACCATCCTAAAAGAAATACTTATCCCATACGTTGCGGAAAAAACCCTCTAGGTGAACCTTCAATAAGTTCAAATCGGGGCGGGTATAGGTCTCCTGGAGCCTCGGGCGGGAATAATCCTCGCTTCCGCATCCTTAATAGAATTGAAACTTTCTGTCATGGTTACTAGGAAATTTTTCATTGTATGTCAGGACCTGAGGCGAGGATTATGCTCGTTCAAAGTTTATCCACCACCAATGATGCCATACCATAATTGGTTTAAAATAGAATCTTTGAAACATTGAGTCCGAAGACCAGTCTGCGGCATTTAGGATGTTTTTCAGTCTAGCGCCCAGTGAAAAAGCTTTCGAAGCCATTGCTCCCCTCACTGAATGCGCACCAAATTGTGAGGTATTAATACCTGTTTCTTGCATCACCCATCTGATCCAACGGGCTACAGTTGGTGGCGAAACCGCCATGAAGGGCTTCTTTAAGGAAATGAATGGCTGACGCTCCCCGTGAGGGCGAGTCTCCTCTGTCATACTTTCGTATTCCTTGAGGCATCTAACTACACACAGCTTCGGGGATTTATCGAACGCTGGATAGGACACAACCCTGGAATCCGACTTAGTGCAGCACATAATATGGAAAGTGACCCCTTCAGGTGTTAAAACTCTCCCCGAGATGTCTAGTGCCCGGACATCGGAGACTGGACGGCAAGACACCAATCATAAAAGCATAGCCAGTTTGACTGAAAGCTCCTTGCGGGATAGATACTTGTTGGGCTGCCAAGATTGGAACAGATGCAGCACCCTACTAACATCCCATAGTGAAGAATATCTGGGTTCCGGAGGGAGCGAAAGTCGAATCTCTGGCAACAGTTTGCACACCAATGGATGCTACCCCACGGCAGCTCCCGTGACTGGGAGATGCCCGGCTGAGATAGCCTATCTATAGGAATTATCTGGTCCATGCTTACTTGTAGCGTTTGTTAGTGCTGTCGGCCCAAGCCGCTCCCAGTAGAATTTGAGCTTCTACCGATAGGCATGAGATTCTCCAGCGATGCCCGAAATTCGCCAAACTACTAAGGGAATTCGGACTTGCTGGAGGAGAGGGTGTGGAGCGCCCTGGGGATCTCTCAGAAGGAAAGGGTCTCGGGGTAGAAAGATTCGAGAATCCCAGGAAAGTTCCAGAAGAACTGGAAAGCACACTTGAGACCTCCAATACGGGGTAATTAGAACTACTCTTGTCCTTTTTCTGCGGACCTGTGTCATGAGACTCATTATCATGACAAACGGGATAAAGGTGTATCCCGTTTCCTTGGACCAATCCTTGAGGAAAGCAGCCGTCGCCATCGCCAGAGGGTTCGGTTTCCAACTGTAAAACCACGGGAGTTGATAGTACAGCCGGGAAGCGAAAATGTCCACAGAGAACGGGTTCCACATCTCGTGGAGTCTCTGAAAAAGAGGCGAGTGAAGCTGCCAAAGGCTCATGTCTGCCCAACTCCTGGATCACCAATCCGCTATTACATTGGAGGTTCCCCGAGACATTGTGCGATAGGCAGAATGTCCAAAACTCCTTGGCAAGGTCCGCCAAGGCCTTAGATTTTGTTCCCCCGAGGTGGTTGATGTATCGGACAGCCGATATGTTGTCTATCTTCAAGAGGACACTGCAAGACGCTCTATCTTTCGTCCAAGTCCAAATCGCAAAGGACCCTGCAATTAGTTCCAGGCAACTGATATGGAGTTGACTATTGACTGCTGACCACTTTCCTACGGTAGAGGATTACCTGCATAGAGCCCCCCAGCCTGATTTGCTGGCATCGGACTCTATCACCAAGTCCGGCTCGCAAACGAATATGGCCCTGACGTTCCAGGCGTCCATTGGATTCAGCCACCACCTCATCTCCATGCGCACTTCCTCCGTCAGGGGAACCTGATCGGAGTATTGTAGACCTTTGCGTAGGTGCGAGGATTTCAGGCGTTGCAATGCTCTGTAGTGGAGTGGGCCCAGGAAAATCGCTTGAATCGAGGAGGCCCACCAAATGGGCAAACTGTCGCAGTGAGGGCGAGGAGCGAGCCAGGACTCGATGCAACTCCCTGCGTAACTTGGTCATCTTCCTTGTGGGAAGACTCAAGATACGAGAAACCGAGTCTATGACGAAACCCAGGAAAGTTATCTGCTTGGAGGGTGTCAGAAGTGACCTTTTGGAATTGATGATGAACCCTAGATTTTGGAAGAGGGTTACCGACTCCTGCAACTGCTGAGAGAGACGGCGAGGACACTGCTTCAAAAGGAGGATGTCGTCCAGGTAGATAATAAGGCGAAAGCCTTTTGCTCTTAATGTTTCCACTACGGGCTTGAGAACCTTGGTGAAACACCAACGGGCCGAGGACAGCCCGAAAGGGAGCGAGGTGAACTAAAACACCTGCTCTTTCCACAAAAACCAGAGGAAACTACGGTGCAGAGGAAAAATGGGGACCACCAAATACCCGACCTTCAGGTCCAATCTGACCATCCAATCCTCTGGTTGGAGGAGATCTCTGAGCAGATGTATGCCCTCCATTTTAAAATGGCAGTAGATCAGCCATTGATTGAACTCCTTCAAATTTATGACTGGACGCTGGCTGCCATCTGGCTTGTCTACGAGGAAGACATTGTTGAGGAATCCTCTGGGGTGAAGATGCGCGGGGACCACAACTTCTTTTTGCAACAGATCTGCTACCTCCTGATCTATGAGGTCTGCCTGATCTTGAGCAAAAACTAGCGGTTGAGGGTGAAACTCTTGAACTGGGGAACCGTAGAACCCTTGCTAGCTTGACTCCAAGTGGTGTGGAGTGCCTGGGACCCACGTCTGGGCATCCCCAGCGCACTTAGGGCGGCAATTGCAAAAAACAACAAGTGATGGACTGAATGTGGATCAATGTCACACACTCCACACCACTGGAATCAAGCTAGCCGGGCTGAAGAGAGGTGTTACCTCGAAACCGGTCCGGTCCTCGGATGCTTGATTCCGTTCTGGGAAGGACATGGCTTTTGTAGTTCGGACTGGACTGTTCCCATGGGGCAACAGGGTCAGAGCTGATTTGCATATCGCCATTGTCTAACCCAGGGTGGTGTGGAGTGCAAAAAAACGATGGATTTGGGCCCAGATCTTTTGACTGGGGGAGTGTGTGACATTGATCCACATTCAGTCCATCACTTGTTGTTTTTGCAATTGCCGCCCTAAGTGCGCTGGGGATGCCCAGACGTGGGTCCCAGGCACTCCACACCACTGGAATCAAGCTAGCCGGGCTGAAGAGAGGTGTTACCTCGAAACCGGTCCGGTCCTCGGATGCTTGATTCCGTTCTGGGAAGGACATGGCTTTTGTAGTTCGGACTGGACTGTTCCCATGGGGCAACAGGGTCAGAGCTGATTTGCATATCGCCATTGTCTAACCCAGGGTGGTGTGGAGTGCAAAAAAACGATGGATTTGGGCCCAGATCTTTTGACTGGGGGAGTGTGTGACATTGATCCACATTCAGTCCATCACTTGTTGTTTTTGCAATTGCCGCCCTAAGTGCGCTGGGGATGCCCAGACGTGGGTCCCAGGCACTCCACACCACTGGAATCAAGCTAGCCGGGCTGAAGAGAGGTGTTACCTCGAAACCGGTCCGGTCCTCGGATGCTTGATTCCGTTCTGGGAAGGACATGGCTTTTGTAGTTCGGACTGGACTGTTCCCATGGGGCAACAGGGTCAGAGCTGATTTGCATATCGCCATTGTCTAACCCAGGGTGGTGTGGAGTGCAAAAAAACGATGGATTTGGGCCCAGATCTTTTGACTGGGGGAGTGTGTGACATTGATCCACATTCAGTCCATCACTTGTTGTTTTTGCAATTGCCGCCCTAAGTGCGCTGGGGATGCCCAGACGTGGGTCCCAGGCACTCCACACCACTGGAATCAAGCTAGCCGGGCTGAAGAGAGGTGTTACCTCGAAACCGGTCCGGTCCTCGGATGCTTGATTCCGTTCTGGGAAGGACATGGCTTTTGTAGTTCGGACTGGACTGTTCCCATGGGGCAACAGGGTCAGAGCTGATTTGCATATCGCCATTGTCTAACCCAGGGTGGTGTGGAGTGCAAAAAAACGATGGATTTGGGCCCAGATCTTTTGACTGGGGGAGTGTGTGACATTGATCCACATTCAGTCCATCACTTGTTGTTTTTGCAATTGCCGCCCTAAGTGCGCTGGGGATGCCCAGACGTGGGTCCCAGGCACTCCACACCACTGGAATCAAGCTAGCCGGGCTGAAGAGAGGTGTTACCTCGAAACCGGTCCGGTCCTCGGATGCTTGATTCCGTTCTGGGAAGGACATGGCTTTTGTAGTTCGGACTGGACTGTTCCCATGGGGCAACAGGGTCAGAGCTGATTTGCATATCGCCATTGTCTAACCCAGGGTGGTGTGGAGTGCAAAAAAACGATGGATTTGGGCCCAGATCTTTTGACTGGGGGAGTGTGTGACATTGATCCACATTCAGTCCATCACTTGTTGTTTTTGCAATTGCCGCCCTAAGTGCGCTGGGGATGCCCAGACGTGGGTCCCAGGCACTCCACACCACTGGAATCAAGCTAGCCGGGCTGAAGAGAGGTGTTACCTCGAAACCGGTCCGGTCCTCGGATGCTTGATTCCGTTCTGGGAAGGACATGGCTTTTGTAGTTCGGACTGGACTGTTCCCATGGGGCAACAGGGTCAGAGCTGATTTGCATATCGCCATTGTCTAACCCAGGGTGGTGTGGAGTGCAAAAAAACGATGGATTTGGGCCCAGATCTTTTGACTGGGGGAGTGTGTGACATTGATCCACATTCAGTCCATCACTTGTTGTTTTTGCAATTGCCGCCCTAAGTGCGCTGGGGATGCCCAGACGTGGGTCCCAGGCACTCCACACCACTGGAATCAAGCTAGCCGGGCTGAAGAGAGGTGTTACCTCGAAACCGGTCCGGTCCTCGGATGCTTGATTCCGTTCTGGGAAGGACATGGCTTTTGTAGTTCGGACTGGACTGTTCCCATGGGGCAACAGGGTCAGAGCTGATTTGCATATCGCCATTGTCTAACCCAGGGTGGTGTGGAGTGCAAAAAAACGATGGATTTGGGCCCAGATCTTTTGACTGGGGGAGTGTGTGACATTGATCCACATTCAGTCCATCACTTGTTGTTTTTGCAATTGCCGCCCTAAGTGCGCTGGGGATGCCCAGACGTGGGTCCCAGGCACTCCACACCACTGGAATCAAGCTAGCCGGGCTGAAGAGAGGTGTTACCTCGAAACCGGTCCGGTCCTCGGATGCTTGATTCCGTTCTGGGAAGGACATGGCTTTTGTAGTTCGGACTGGACTGTTCCCATGGGGCAACAGGGTCAGAGCTGATTTACATATCGCCATTGTCTAACCCAGGGTGGTGTGGAGTGCAAAAAAACGATGGATTTGGGCCCAGATCTTTTGACTGGGGGAGTGTGTGACATTGATCCACATTCAGTCCATCACTTGTTGTTTTTGCAATTGCCGCCCTAAGTGCGCTGGGGATGCCCAGACGTGGGTCCCAGGCACTCCACACCACTGGAATCAAGCTAGCCGGGCTGAAGAGAGGTGTTACCTCGAAACCGGTCCGGTCCTCGGATGCTTGATTCCGTTCTGGGAAGGACATGGCTTTTGTAGTTCGGACTGGACTGTTCCCATGGGGCAACAGGGTCAGAGCTGATTTGCATATCGCCATTGTCTAACCCAGGGTGGTGTGGAGTGCAAAAAAACGATGGATTTGGGCCCAGATCTTTTGACTGGGGGAGTGTGTGACATTGATCCACATTCAGTCCATCACTTGTTGTTTTTGCAATTGCCGCCCTAAGTGCGCTGGGGATGCCCAGACGTGGGTCCCAGGCACTCCACACCACTGGAATCAAGCTAGCCGGGCTGAAGAGAGGTGTTACCTCGAAACCGGTCCGGTCCTCGGATGCTTGATTCCGTTCTGGGAAGGACATGGCTTTTGTAGTTCGGACTGGACTGTTCCCATGGGGCAACAGGGTCAGAGCTGATTTGCATATCGCCATTGTCTAACCCAGGGTGGTGTGGAGTGCAAAAAAACGATGGATTTGGGCCCAGATCTTTTGACTGGGGGAGTGTGTGACATTGATCCACATTCAGTCCATCACTTGTTGTTTTTGTCATAGATATTACACCATGGTCTTTGCAATTTGATTTGGTGTCTGTGTCCGGAGCAAGGCATTGTCTGCCAACCCAAGTGTCTTCTAAATAGTCCATTAGGGGACTAAGTTTATCTTGATTTTGTTGGTAGAAATGGCTTTCTATTAGTAAATTGTGGTGGTTGGCTAACTCTGCGACAAAGGACATAAGCTAGTGCTATAATTTTTTTCATCTCAAAGGCAAATTAACTGTGGAATATTCTACACTCAGGGGCTTATTACAAGCTCGGCGTACAACCACCGTATAACGAGATGGGAATATTGCCTTTATAAAGACTGTGGCTGAACCGCTGGCATTGTGAAGACACAGCCCACTGTCAGGCCCGCACAGGGGAAGGCAGCTTCCATAGAGTAGTACAGAAGAGCAACAGCACCGTCCATATTACGAGTTGGCATTCCCATGAGCCGACCCCGGTGGATGGATCGCCATCTAAAAGTTGGCAGAAATTAAGGATTTAGGGTGCATACTCACCCCTTTCCTGTCCTTCTCAGCAGATTTTGACATGGATCCCTTTCTCTAGGTCCCCCCTACACAGCAGCATTTTCACCCTAAGGAAAACGACCTCGTCTACGGTGATGCTGAGGTAAGTGCTCTTAATATCCTATACCCGTTGCTGGGACTGCCCACATATAGGTCAGACTCAGGCATGGACAAGTGTATATACATCGATATATATGGAAATGCATTGTTCACCGCAGCCACACCGTGAGCCCTGTGCTAAATTCGTAATACGAATTTAGCATGTGGGTTCCTGGGAGCGAGTGTTTGTCTCTCTTATATCCTGCAATATCTCTCTTACTACTTTCTGCCACATTTGGGGGGTGGTTGTGCTCTCTTATGTGAATCACCACACCATCTTTTGTAGTTGCCCTCCCATAGCATGCATTAGAATAATATTTAGTAATTTCCAGTTTTGATTTTCTGCTGATGCACTTTCTTGGCTGTAGGTGTAACCCATGTGATTTAGTAACTGTTTTCCTTTCTGTAAAGTAATACACTTGGCAGCATCTGTCATTGTATCTGAAAGTAGTGTAGTAGTATAAAATATATATTAAAATTAAATTGTTGCACGTTTGTTTTTAACATGTCAAAAAATGCAACTATGTTTTGTTGAGATGTTTTGCATGGTTTTGTAGCTTTTCTGTTGGGAGTGTTCTAATGTAGAGCAGGTGATTTTTTCTAGTTTGTAGAGGTTGAGATTGTTATCGTTATTTTTGCTTGCTATTTGGGTGAGTTTATTATTTGTCATTTATGTATATTTTCTTTCTTATATATTTTGGCCAATTTGTGATAGTTGTTATTTTCTGGTAGTTTGTTGATTATCAAGCCATGGAAATTTTCTTTTAGGAAGTCTATGTAAAAAGACAAAAAAGTGGAGAGTGTGTTAATATTTATTTGCTATTTTAGATCTTAAAGTTTAATAACAATTACTTTTAATTTAAACATAAATATTACTTACTTAGGGGCCTATTAGGATGGCAGACGGACTTGCGTCCGTCTGCCACCCCCGAGGTGGAGGGACCATCCGCAAGGGCAGCGGCGTTCCCTCCATGCCAATTAGGATGTGACCGCCACCCTGGCGGTCACATCCTGTATCTTTACATTGTGGCGGTGCTGCTTAAAGCAGCACCCGCCGCAATGTTAAAAATGCATGCATTGCATTTGCATGCACAAAGCGGCAGGCACCACGCGGTGCCTGCCGCTTTGTGCATGCAAATGCAGGGGGGTACCATAGGTACCCCCCATGTGCACCCCCATGCCCCCTTCACTCTGGGGGCCCGCAAGGGCCCCCCAGAAGCAAAGGTCCACATGCTTTTCCACGGCGGAAAAACCGCCGCGGAAAACCATGTTTACACATGCTTCCTAATTTGGCTGGCGATGTCTTGCAGACACCGCCACCAAATAGCAGGCTACACCCCGCGGATCAGCGGCGGACCGACCTGCCGTCCGCCACTGATCCTACCGCCATCCTGATCTGGCGGGTGGTGTTCACAGGGACCGCGGCGGTGAATCTGCATCCTCCGAGCCGGTGGTGGCTTCCACCGGCCCGGAGGATGCGGATTCACCGCCATCCTAATCGACCCTTAGTTAGGTAGTAGTTGTGATATATATATATATATATATATATGTATATATATATATATATATATATATATATATATATATATATGTCTTCTTTAATGGTTTGTTGGGAGAATCCGCCAGCGTTTCCTCGTTTTGCAGCATTTTTTGTTTGTTGAATTAGTGTGCATTTTATTGTGTTGATTTAATCGTTTGGTTGATTTTATTGGTTAATGTTGTTTATAGTTTTATTATATTGGTTGATATAGTATAGTTTTAATTTTTGGTCAGTTGAGTCCTTTCATGGTAAACTCTAATTTAGGTTTTATTTTTGATGTATGATATATAGTTTGATATTTTAGAATATAAATATATTTATATATTTATTAATATTTTGGTGGCTGTTTATGTATGTAGTTAATGCTACTCTCTGGAGAGTTGATTATTTATATTTTATATGTATAATTTTTAGGGTGTATGGTAAATAGTTTGTTGATGTAATTTTATTTTATTTAATTTAAATAAGTGTATAACAAGTTTTGGGTTTATTGGAAGTAATTGTTTTATGTGAAAAGTGTTTTTTATTAACAGTTATTTATTTATTTTGGAGTAGATATTGCGTGCATCAATATTTTATTTAAAGGTAACAATAATTTTGTTTTTGATATATGTAAAAATTGATATTTTTAACAATGCTGTTTGTGTTCTCGATATTTGTGGTTTGTATAGTTAAGTATAGGAAGTCAATATCTTTTTTATCAATATTTAATTTCTGATTTTTTTGTGTTTTGATTTTTTTATGCATCAATATTATATCAGTGATCCAGCTGCTGAACTATCTATTGTTAATAGGATTGTGTTGCAGCATGATTAGTGTGTTCCACCCACATGCCTCAGGTAGACTTTGATTAAAGAAGTACATGATGGTCATTTGGGTGTGGAATGTCACTTGCAAAAATCTAATACAGTACTCTTGGGGGCCTTCGGTGGAATCTCAGGTTCTTAATGGTATTGATGACTGCACTACAAGCTTGGTTTCTGAAAAAAACATTGGAGGACACATGAGACTCCACTTCACATGGTTCCATTACCAAAAGAAGCTTGTCAAAAGATGGCCCTTGATTTTGCAGGCCCTTTTGAACTGTTTTGTTGCAAGAAAAAAACATACGATAGTCGTTGTTGACTATTTTTCAAAGTGGGTATATTTTAACTTAACGCCCACTACCAATACAGATGCTGTCATCAAAGTTTTCAACAAAGTTTTTGAAATTGAGGAGCCACCAGGTGAAATTGTCCAAACATAATGAAACACATTTCACCTCTGCACAAATGAAATCCTTTATCGATACTTTTCACATTAAGCACCTTCAAGTTGCTTTATATTCCCCTACTTCAAATGAATTGGTGGAATGCATGAGAACATTTCTGAAAGAGGGTATTTAGACTCCACTTGCAAAGTTTATTGAGGTTGACAGTTTTCTTCAAAAAAAATGTTGGTCTTATCGCATTACATCACACCATACCACATGTTTTTTACCCTTCAAACTGCTTTGCAAAAGACTTTCCAAATCTACAGTGTGCCCGAGATTGGATTATCAGTATTATCAAGAAAACTATGTCCCCTCATGTTGATAATGATATTGCCACCAAGGTTGGGAAACAACAAAACCTTATAAAAAGATAACTCTGATAAGAGACATCGTGTTAAGGATGTTGACAACAGTGTTGGTGATTGGCACTTAAGCTAGAAACCCACCAAGGTTATGAAAGGTGAATCGCCTTGATTGGGACTTAAGCTAGAAACCCACCAAGGTTATGAAAGGTGAATCGCCTTTACTCTAGTATTGTTCTTGTGATGCCAGTTCTTGTCAACTTGTGATAGTTGGGAAGAACACTAGCACCAAGAGCAGAAAAGTTTGTGGGCCCCTTTTGTCTTGGAGTAATAAACTTCAACTTTTGCACTTACCCACCTGGAACTCGTTATTCTTTACTAGCACATCAGGGTATCTACTGAATTCAAATATGATTTAGGCAGTACTTTGTGAAATCACACTTAGGATAGGAAACTCTTTTTAGTAGTTCTTTTGCCACAGAGATGAATGAAGGTTGGCCAGGCACAAGTGCTGAAAAATTCTAGTTGTTAGTTACAGAAACAGCAACCCAGTAAACCCTTGCAGGCATGGGTAAACACTACGAGTAAAGGTCAGGGAGTAGCAAGGGAAACATTTAAAAGAGAGTTTACAACAAAGTTATTTAAAACAACTATCTGTCCAAGCAGTGACAGCAAGAGATAAATCAGAACAAGCATTAACATATATTATGATGCACTTACTACTAAAGCAAAGTCACACATAGAAAAATGTAGTTAATCGTTATAATGATATTTATGTGATTAAGGTGTTCAAATCAACTGTATTCCAAAGGTGCATTAACCTTGTTAACACAATTTCATTCTCCAAATAGGAAAACAAGGATCAATGTCAGGAAAAAAGTGCTCTTGATTACAGTCAATATCTTAACATCATGAACCTCAACAGATGGTGAATATCTGGAAGATTCATGCTGGAGGAGACAGACTTGTCTTCGCTGTTTTGGTCTTCAATGTCGCTAATTCAAGAGACCATCCTCAGGACCATCGAACTAAATAGGAATTAAGAGATGAACCCTCATGTATTTGAATAATCACTCACAAAAGGTCATTGACACA
Organism: Lissotriton helveticus; assembly: GCF_964261635.1. Taxonomy (NCBI): domain Eukaryota; kingdom Metazoa; phylum Chordata; class Amphibia; order Caudata; family Salamandridae; genus Lissotriton; species Lissotriton helveticus. Next base: position 396,616,646 of record NC_136059.1, read on the forward strand.
AAAAACATTTTGGATGCTGTCTATACCAAAACATTAATCAGGTAGCAGCTTAGGAAATAGCCCAGTATTCAATAAACAGCATTTTGAATGCAGCACAGTTTAAATCAATCAACATGTGGACTGCCTTACATGCCACGCTTGTTGTCTGGCCCTGATTATTCGATCTAGTTCTATGTGATCTCACCAGATCATCTGTTTGTCCACCACTGTCATTAATACCCGTCTTATTTCTCTTTTATTCGTTTTCTGGGAGAGTTAATTATAACCCAATCCTCTGCTTCAGAATGCAATTTGTAACACTTTTGTTACCAAAATTATCAAAACTTGCTTTGTGCACATTCTGCTTATCGCAGGCTCTACTTTGTACACCCTCTTATATAATTCTGTTATTACAATCCCCCAAGGACTTCTTCAACCAGTCAGGATAGAGGATGGTTCTAGACTCTCTATTTCTCAAAAGAGTGAATGGTGATACATCAGTGGTGCAGTGGAGCATGATATAATTCCATTTTTTTTCTTAAAAACTTTTTTAAGACCATTCGAAGAAGCAATATACCGTGCTACTTCTCACTATTTTACGTTCTTTTTGCCCATAAAAGTTTTGTATATGCTCAGACTCTTTTCGTGCCCTCTACATTGAAAACACAAAAGTTATAAAAAGTATAAAATTTTCAGCATTTAGCTGTCTATAAAGGCAAGATAAATCCATTTTGAATGATAGTCAATTAATATTATCATATACTTCAAACCTGAATATAGAATATTGAAGGGACCTTCAACATCTAAAGCCACTTTTTTCCCAAGGAGCTCCAAATTATGTACTCTGATCAGGTTCTATGATGATTTCCAGTGTTTCTCTGACACAAATAGTCTGGACACTTGCTGATCCAACATGAGACATATCTAATGAAGGTTAGCAATAATATTGTTTGAATATTTTGCAGGTAGACGTTATTCCCAAGGGACCCTCAGGAGCAATTTTGACTAGTAGATCTTTTAGTGCAACAGGTGAAACAAACTGAACTTGTCTCATTATCCTTTCCTGTACAATGGACATTTCCAGAGCCACATATGCCTAATACTGCAGATCAATGATCAAAGAATTTTCTTTAGGCAAACCAGATTTCATGTAATTAATTCCGAAATGTAACATCTCATCTTTCTCATAAGCTTTTTTCTATTCAATTTCACTTATTCTTCCACCACATTTATGAACAGCATCTAGTGCTGCAACGCCATAGTTTAAATATTCTAAATTCTACACATCGCATAAAGCAAGCACAAAAATATACTTACCACAAATCCTTTAGTTTAGCTTCTTTGGCAACTGGATTGTGGCTTGTTAGAAATGGGGGTCTTTAGTTGGCAATGGCTGGCGCCAATGTCCAAATAGGGACCCTTCTTCCCAAGTCAGGGCCAGGAAGCTACCACCTTTGACAACCCCTGCTCAACCCTGTGGTAACGTAGCACGAGCAGTTAGGCCTATCTCAGAGGCAGTGTGTGAAACATTTATGACCATGCACAATAAGGCAGTAATGACACCACAAATGGACATAACTCAAGTAGGTATAGAAAAATAATATCTTTATCTAAGGTTTAACTCAAGACTCTCAAAGCGTATAACAAATTACAATGCACGTAAACCAATCGGGACTCAAAAAGACAATAACGGTTTTAAAAAACTACAATGCAGATAAACTAATCGGGACTCAAAAAGGCAATAACGGTTTTAATAAACTACAATGCATGTAAACCAATTGTGACTCAAAAAGGCAATAACGTATTCACCAGAACGTAGCACTGACTGAGCTCAAGGCTGGGGCCTACGTGACCCGGTGCGCACCAGATACCTGCAGTTGAAAGGGGACACAGCAGGCAGCTTCGCGAAGAAGTGGAAACGGTGACAGGCGGAATCCCAGCGACCACAAGTCTTGGCTGAAGGGGCCCGCAGCGTGCACCCACAATGACTCGGGCACTCGAGGACAGGCGGGCTATCAGCGGCAGCAGCACGCGGCTGCGACGGCCCGGGCTGGTGGGGGTGAGGACTCTCGTCTTGCAGCTCCCTGGTGGGCTCACAGCAGCAACAGCTCTCTCATAGCTGCTGCGGCCCGCATAGTGATAGCAACAATCCTGGACACTGGTGAACAAGATGCGGGCACTCAGCAGCAGCGGCTCTCCCTTAGCTGCCGGGGCCCACAGGTCAAATCCCAATGATGCAATGCTGGCAAAAGCGTGGGCACTCAGCAGCAGCAGCTCTCTCCTAGCTGCGGCGGCCCACTGGTCAAATCCTAATGATGCAAAGCTGGCAAAAAGTGCAGGCACTCAGCGGCAGCAGCTCTCTCTTAGCTGCGGCAGCCCACAGGACGACTCACGATGATGCAAAGTTGACAAAGGTGCTAGCACTCAGCAGCAGTACCTCTTTCTTAGCTGCGGCGGCCCACTGGACAAATCACAATGATGTAAAGTTGGCAAAGGTGCGGGCACTCAGCAGCAGCTCTCTCCTAGCTGCGGCGGCCCACAGGACAGCTCACGAGGATGCAAAGTTGACAAAGGTGCGGGCACGCAACAGCTCTCTCTTAGCTGCGGCGGCCCACAGGATGACTCACGATATGACTCACGATCTCGACCCTGTTGGCACAGAGGCGGACGATCGGTGGTTACAGCTCTCTCTTAGCTGCAGCGGCCCATGCAGATTCAGCGAACGTTCTGAAGATTCAAATTCAGGTGGGCTCTCAGCGGCGGCAGCTCTCTTTTAGGTGCAGCGGCCCACACAGATTCAGCGGGGGTTCGAAGGTTCAAATTCAGGCGGGCTCTCAGCGGCGGCAGCTCTCTCTTAGCTGCAGTGGCCCACACAGGTTCAGCAAGGGTTTTCAGTCCGCACTCCTCACAGTAGAACTAGAGGCTCCGGATCACTCGACAGAGGCCTCACCTGCAAGCAGAATTCCTTGCACAGGAATTCCGACGGCTGACGGGGTGAAGTCTAATGTCCCTGAGACTTCAGCAGGAGACGCTCTCAATTCAGGCCCTCGGGTAGTTTCCTCTGCAAGCTTGGTGAAAGGGTAGTGCACAGGTTTGGCCGCTTTTGCTTTCTGACCCTCGCGCTGCGCATGAGCGAGCCTCCACCCGGCCGGCCCCCATGACACGGCAATGCGGAAGCAAAGGGAACTTAAGCACGCCATACCAGCGTACTGACAGGCTCCGGCTGCTCCCAGTTCTGACCCAGCGCTGTGGAGGTAGGTGTCGACGGTGTTACCGCGCACGAAAGAGGTAAGAGAGAGTCATGGCGTTACTTGGCTGTGAACACCTGGTTATGTGTAGTTGGGCACCGTGATTGTTCCGACTTCGATGGCTACCCTGGAAGCTTGAGCCATTTCAGTTGCACTGGGCGGGGCTGGCATTGTAGTTGCCGACATCACCGCGTTCAATGTTAATTACCCCATTACCAATTCACTATTCCTTGTGCCGCAAGGTGGTCGGACAAACCTACGGCGTTTCAACTGCCTATGGGCTAACAGGGAATGGTGTTGAGTGGACTGGGATCACTACATCGCAGAGTCTGGCTTGACTCTGTTGTGAGTGGCTTGACCTGATGCAGTCTGTTATGGACCACGCACCGGCGGGACACACGGGGGTCCCTGCACTTGTCCCGGTGCATCTGGTTGGTGGTTTTATTCCCATGGGGCACCAATCTGAATTTGATCTTCTGTTTACCTCCCCTGCCCATTGCTCCCTTATCTTAGGTACCTAATTCTATGGTGCCGGTTCCACTGGAGCAGTCTGTTGGGGCACCCTAGGGACCACCTTAGGGTAAGCAGAGTGAAATGATGATCTCATCCCATGTTGTAGAGTTATTGGTCTTCGTCCCCTCTAACCATTGCAAGTTTTTTTTTATTTTTTATTGTCACTGTTATTCTTTCTGACATCCTATGTCTCACACACTATTGGAGAGATGTAATCCAACTGTTTCTCTAGCGTAAAGAATGAGATAAGGAAGCATTTGCATAGCAATGGAGTGCTACACCTGATTCCTCCTTTCTATTTTCTTTTTCCTTATCCAGGTCGCAACACTAAGAGCAGGACCAACTGGCCTGCCCATATACTGACCTCCAGACACAAGGTTGTATATTGTCACTAATTGTGTGTAGTACAGTCCCACTTAGGTCCTGAAGAATTGCATAGAATGCATGAAACATGTTGACCTGAACTAAAGGTAGTAGATTCTCTACTGTATCTTTGCACCAGTACGGATCTACCCTCTCAATAATTTTAATCAACGTAGTCAACCACGCGAATAAAGTCCACAGTGGATTGCCTAACCTTTTTTAATTCACACTCACCTCACGACTACACCACCACTTGCGACCACTTCTACCCTCTCACCCGCATGCACAATATGGCTGGAACAAAAGATCTCCGTTAAAGAGCCCCTTCGCGGGTGCCCGTCAGACATTGCAGCGCCAGTCTGACGAGGAGCAGAACCCATATGATGAAGCATGACACCTAGCTTGGTAGGTGTGTGAGGGTTTTAGTTCCAAAAAGGGAATTTTCCCTTGCACTTTCCTTTTTCGCTAGACGCACTCCTCTCCGTACCTTGATCGGATTTGGGGAACTTTGTACCTATCTTGTGTTACCACAACATTGTTAGCAGTTCCGTCCATCTATTCAGACTGTCAGCCATACAAGGGTTCCACACAAACAGCGTCTGAAGTGCAACTCTACAGACAATTCCATTACACATGTATTTCCCTTATAACACACATGTAATACACGCCATCCAAAGGAGAATCGCATGTTCCCACCACTTTAAGGACACACAGTATTACAGTCACTAAAGTGTACAGATGCACAAAAGGATGAAGGGTTTCTTCCTTGCCAGAGCATAAAGTCAGATTATAATAACAAGTTATCAGCAGCATTTCTGAACGGAATCAAGGTAAGGTTGTAAGAACAATGAGGTACTGCCATCGGGCACCAAGAATTTAACAAATGTGAGGCTGGGACCTCCCTGCTACAACAGATGTTTTCAATGTTTACTGTTCAATTGGCACTTACTATAGTGAAAGAGTGTACCAATTCCAGGCCCTAATATTGTTTTACATATGTGGAATCAAAATTATCTTGTCAAATGGGCATACATCTTATTGGCATAGCCTGAACAAGTCACAGTCAAACTCCAACGCTCTGTGTGGCATTACAATAAATGCCTAGTAGGTGTGCAGATGTGCAAACTTTGCACAAGGTACACAATGTTTCTTTATATTGTGAAATCTTGCAGAGAATATATCTTTATTAAAATGGCTTTCAGGTCACGTCCCCCAGCTAGAATAGAATGGAAAAGTTTAAGTATTTTTAGGCATAGATGAGCATTTTAATGCACCTTGACTTCTATTAGGTGAGCAAGTAGTTCTGCAGTTTGGGCCTTCTGCTTTTTTCACTTACATACTGTTGACAATGTTTGTGTCATTAGCCACCTACCTGGATTGCAGGTGTTTCCAAAGGGGCGGTGACGCTAGTTTCCGAACCTCCTGAGACTTGCCCTCGGTTTAAAGAAGGGGAGACAGCTCCAGTGGCAAATAACAGCGGGAAGGAGGTTGATATCGAGAAAGCATGTAGAGTTAAAGATGCTGCGTCACGCCTACTCAACACCAACACTGCAGCAGGCATTCACACCAGTCTGATGAATGCTACTGGCAGATATGGTACCTATAAACAAATAAATAAAAAGGCTTTAGCCTAGTATTAACTATATCTCTTAAAGTATCACTTCACAAAATCTTTTCAAATCTCAACCAACCTTTAGTTTTGTTGTTTCTTTGTTTTCATTTAGATTGTTCATAGAGGATCCTTTATCAAAATGTTCAAAACTGTAGTGAGTATGATTTCAAAATCAAACCCACAGGCAAATTTGGACAGGGTTAGCGTCACTCAAGTCGTCTCTGGCAGAGCCCTGCCAACAGTATGTACATGTTGAAGGAAAACCTTGGTTACCTTTGTTTGCAGCACAATGTTGCGACTGAGCTGAGCGTGTAGTAAAATCAAGTCTGTTACTGCATCTCTCTTTTTCTTGTTCTTTTTTCCATCCATGTGCAAGACTAATGCAGGATGTTCTTTGTGGTATGGTCGAAGCTGGAGGATCAAGGGAGTTGGCAAGACAGAGCCCTGGAAGCCAGGAAACAGGTAATGGCAGGCGAAGAGGCTAAGCGAAGGAGAGTAGTATGTACGGTCTTTAAATAAGACTGCTTTAGAACATTCATAATGGTCACATTCCAATTGTTTGCTACAAGGAACAGGTGCAGATAATTAACTTGATGAGGCTGTCTTCTAGAAGGTGCTTTGGAATGTTAACGAAGGTCACGTTCTAATTGCTTATAGCAAGGAACAGGTGCAAATGATTCATTTGATGTGGTTGTCTTCTAGAAGGTGTTTTAGAATGTTCACAAAGGTTGTGTTCTAATTGCTTATAGCTAGGAACAGGTACATATGATTAATTTGATGAGGCTATCTTCTAAAGGGTGTTTTAGAATGTTCACAATGGTTGCATTCTAATCGCTTATAGAAAGGAAGAGGTGCAGGGGATTAATTGGATGAGGCAGTCTGGCCTTGCATATGCATGGTAAAACATTTGTAAAAGCTATTAAGCCTTTTCAAGTAAACCGGGGAACGCCAGCTGCAGCTAGCTATTATTGTGACAGTCAAGAGAGGTAATCTGTGGCAGGAATCCTGACAGCTTGGCTTTTCCACTACATTGGAACTCATCCATAATAAAACATCTAATCATCTAATTGAGAATCAATCAGTTGTGTATAGACTTGTTTTGATGTATCACTGTTTGTCTGTGGAGATTAAACAAGTAAAACCTGAAATACTGGATTAAATGCAGATTAAACAACAACACTACACAAAAATATATGAAAAGAGTTGTGAAACTTCTCCTAATAAATTTCATAATTTCAATAGCTTCCAGTTGGCTTGTTAGTATTCTATGTCACATTTGTACTGCATTGACAAATAAAATACAGTATTATCATTTCACAGCACTTTTTTTGTGAACGCACAAGGTGGTAAATGTACTCAATCGGAGTTTGACCTCATATGTCACAACAGAGTAGAATATCATGGAGACAACAGAAATGAATACAGTTACACTGTTTAAAATAAATCACTTCTGGTTCAACAAAGCCCTACAAACCCTGTTTTCCCGATGCCATCGTGCCCCTATATTAGATGCCTTTGTTAACATGAGGCAGCTTTGGTTGAGTATAGTACTTTATATTTCCTAATGGTTACTGGTAGTCTTTGAAAGTGTTGTGTCCTTAATAAAGCTCCCCCGGAAATGCCAAGTGAGGGAGCAACACATCCTTTGAGGGTCTGCGAAGATCTAACAGACAATTTATTTGATAAAAAGCCAGGGGATCCGAAAAGACACAAATGAAATATTGTAATACATGTGTGGCCTTCTAAGCAAGTTTGGCTGTCTCCAAATATGTTAGTCTTTAACTTATCCTAAGAAAATTTGAGAAATTCATACCAAAATGGTAAAACAAAAATCCACAGGTGATATAGGCAGTTCAGAAAATAAATTTTCACATGACCTACAATTCTTCAATGCATCTTTTTTTCTACATTTCACTTCATCTCATTTTTACATTCTGCCTATTCCAAGTAGATCCTCAGTTATATGCTAAGACATCTCCTTGGGAAGGGCAATGTGTAATAAAAAAAGTCACACAGCTCACCATTTCAGTCTATGGATAGCAGTGCTTGGTAGAATTTACAGGCATGTAAAAGCACTGGTATCACTCAATGTAGAAAAACCCTACAAGTTTGGACAGCAGACTGGTCATATCGATTTAAAAGTGTGTTGGTCAGACCCCATTCAGGGGGCTATGGGGTTAGGAGGGGCTACTGGGCCTCAACCGTGGAGGCAAGCGGCCAGCAGGAAGTTTCAGTATAAGTTTTTAGCTCCCTCTTCCGGGTACAGTCATGCCAGCTGGAGGTTCCACCTATATGTGGCATGGCCACAGCAGGAACAGTGGAGGTCGCCATTTGGAGTCCACTGAGAACATCAGGGCTTCGGCGATAATGTAGTGCTCTGGTTACTGGTGAAACCACTTCTAGGTGGAGGAGTGTGGCTCACTGATTAGAGCGGCAGACCCTGATGCAGAGGTCTGGTCCGGGACCAGGGTTCAATTCCCGACGCGGCAGGGTCCTGAGCCCAAAATGTCCACGGACTCGATAATTCTCGCCTCGGTGCCTATTCTAATCATGGGGTCCCACGCTGCAACTCTGGGCAATAGTTGCTTAATCTCCACTACGGCGGCCCACCTGCTGCGGGATGCCTGGCTTTCACCCTGGGGATACCCAGTAGGGGTTATCTCACAGGGAAAAGCCAGGACAGGTTCCCAAGGCAAGCGCCTTGATGCCTTCGGGTGATACTTGCGCTATATAAGTCGCAATACATTTACATGGGTTTCAGTGAGTCAGAGGTGGGCCGATACGGTGAAAAGTCATGCTTAGCCTCGAAACAGTCCTCACAGCCTTCGAAATGGAGCAGCACAGTCTGTTTTTGGCACACTTATATTGTCATAGCCGCACAGTCCACTCAGGCACACTTCTCTGGTGTTGTGGCGCAGTCTGCTTGAGTACGCATCTCTACTGTATCAGGTCACTATGCTTGGGCATACTTCTCTAGTGTAGCAGCACAATGTTCTCAGGCCTGCTACTTGACACAGTTCTGGCCTTGAACCATTCGTGTAGAGAGATTCTAGACCTGCAGATCATTCTCAGTATTCCCTTGGCCGGAGGACTCCCACCACTGAGAATCAAGCTGCTATTGTACTTCAGATCTGTAACACTTTTGCAGGGTTGGCAGGCTCTTTCGCTTTCTGAGATGATGGCTGGCTTCAAGGTGGTTTAGGTAAGGGGGTTGGCTTCTTTCAGCAAGCCAAGATTCCAGGTTATACCCCCTCACCTCTGGGCAGATGGCTATCATGCAGACATCAGCTCTGGTTGCACAGCACACCTCTGAGTACTCTGCAAAGTACTCCCTTCCTTGGCCAAAAAGAACTTGGAACTGGTACAACAAGCGGGTCAGTGGCTCCTACTTCTATATAGTTGAAGAAAACAGTGGATGTGGATTCTCCACACTTTCAGGGCCAGTTTGAGTTGCCTCTCTTGTTTATCTGCCTAGTGTGTTTTCAAGACACAGCCCTTGTGTAGATTGATGATCGTCACAGCAGGGTAATCTCCAGCCCAGAGTCATCCTAACAGAGGCACAAAGAGGTTTGAGTTTTCTGCACCTAGCTATCAACAGCTACACAGAACAGTCATCAGGTAAGAGCTGGCCTCACCTAAAGGACCCGTTTCATTATTAATAGACATTGCAGTCCACCCTTCACTGCCACCATCGACCAAATGGCAGTGCTCAGGAAGACAAATCAGTAGCCGTTATCAACAAAAGCACGTAATTAAATTTGCAAAGGAACTCCGTCTGCTCTTTCCCCACATCAGTGTCTAGTTCTTCTCCCCCACCTTCAGAAATGTCAGCAATAAACTCCCACTGCCTGGGAAACATTCTCACCTTGACCGTGTATAAAGCAACATGCCAGGATCTTCCAAAATGGAACCCACAAGCATGCATTACTCTGGTCACCCAGTCATGCAATGCATGTACCACAGAGGCCACCTAGATACACATGCACTCCGCATGTTAGAGCTAGTATATCTGGGTTAGGGAATAGAAGGGATCTTCACATGACTGGGAGAGTGCGTTTCAACTCCAGTGACATCAGTAAAAATGTCTGGTCACAACTACAGATTCACAAACAGGTACTCTGCCTTCCACCACTATACTTTCTAAAGCCATGACAGAGGCTGTAGTCCAGTGACAGACAGATGAGGGGACACTTTATGTACACTTACAGAACGCAGAACATGTTGAGGTCGTCACTCGTGTTAAGGAACAGGTTTAGGCCTCTGCTCACTCATTAGATTAGTGTGAGCTAGAGCTAAAATCGAAATCCAAGATACCAGGTACTCACAGCTGGTCTCTCTAGAAGTTGATACGACTGTACACCTTGCATGTGACATTCCTGTCCCAACAGTGCATTACTGAAAACAGTAGAGTCCATCAATCAAATATCAGCTGTAAAAATATGACTTGAAAAGCAATCATTTTCTCCCTAAACATCAACTTGTCAATTTATGAAACATTTGAATAACTGCAAACTGTTTATTTGGCAAAATGAACGTAGTTCCTCAAAACAAAAGCTTATCATTTAAAGAAATAACACTATATTTGTTCTTAAATACACATTTCTAATGATTTGCGACTATATTTTTCCCACATGTTCTACTGCCATGCCCATATATAACATTCTAAAATCCAGGGATCCCCATAATGTACCACCACGACTGTGCCAGGGCTGGAAATATCAGATGGTTGGGCATTAAAATGTCAATGACTCCCAAAATATTCCTAGAAGTCCCATCATTATACCAGGGCAAACCACATCACAGGGTTGGACATCATCATGCTAGGATGCTCACAGCATGCAAGAATTATTAACATTATGCCATCCTGCTCTCTGCAGGTCCTTTCTGTATGGAAGCGAGGAGAGTGCTGTCACCCCCTCCTAATGTTTCCTTCTTCGTTGTCCTACTCTGAGCTCCATTTTCTTTCCACTAGTATGAACTATGAGGGCCAGCAACGGACAGAAGCAAACCTCTGTCAAAAAGAACCCCTAAGAAATGTATGCTTCGCTAAGTGCAAGCTATGAATGAGAATGATGTGCCGGTCACTGCACTGACAGTAAGAGGAGGGCACAAACTCTAGGTGTGATGTGAGGGTGGATCCCAATCGCAGCCCGCACTAGTTGAGAGAGTGATTCTGGATTGGAGGACTGTTCCCGAGGCTGTTTGCTTGCTTGTTTCCCCCGGGAAACATCATTTACCACGAAGGCATTACCACTACTCACGTTTACCACGTGACACTTACCACGCAGGGTGCCTTCCACGCAGGGTACCTTCCACGACGTCTTTACCACGGGTTAGGGGGGAGACGTGGTATTCCTTCAAGTCGATCTGCGTGGGCATGGGGGGGCAGAGGGAGGGGGGGGGCTCGGAGGGGGGCTGGGGGGGGTCTCCCCCCCCAAAAATAACAAGCAGGTTACTTTAACAAAAAAACGAACATAAATTTAAAAGAAAGAGGAAAGAGCCTCCCCCAAAGACGTGCCGTGTACGTCAAAAAAGCAGTCCTTTTTTTATTTTGGTATACGTGTTTTGACGCTTGTTTCAAAGGAGGATGGAAGTAAGGGCTCGTGGAGAAAGACGTGAAGGTAAGACGTTGCAACGCGTAGTAAAATGCTACGTTGTAAATACCAGCGTGGTAAAGCCACTTGCGAGGTAAAATTCGCGTGGTAAAGCCATGCGTGGTAACTGAAATCGTGGTATAATCATATATTCGTTTCCCCCGCGGCGGACGCCTGCTTGTCCTCGAGTTTCCCGGCTGGGAAACTGTTCCGTTTCTTGCCCGCCATTGGCGGCGTTTCCAGTGTTCCCGGGAGCAGGGAGCTGGTTCCTGCCCTGTTCACTCGTCCTGCTTGTGGTGGCAGGAATTACCCACCATTACCCTTCCCGCTAGCGGCTGCAGCGGGGAAGGGAGCCCGGACATCGGAGCTTACTCGTAGAAGTGAGGGCTCCGGTATAATTTCTATAGTTTTTATTTCTACTCGGTGAAGCAGAATCTCAACTCTTCCCGGTAGCGGCTGCACCGGGGAAGGGGGGAGACCTTGATCTAGCTCGGTTCGGGGTCCGGGTGCATTCTGTGTTTGTGTTCTGCTTGGTGGAGCTGGAACTCGAAAATACATTTCCGTGGTGGATTCCGTCAGCAAGCTGCGTGATCTCTTTTGGGAATATCCCCCGGACATTCATCCAGGATATTCTTCTTGGACCCGAGGGAAGTACTGGAGTGCCGGTAAGCCTAGACATCCGGTTAGGATGGGCTAGGTTCTAACTTTGTGCTTTCATCATTTTTTTTTTGGATTACCTTAACTTTGGGAGGGACCTTTTGCTTTCTTGTGCCTGCTAGCCTTTTCTATGGACAATATATTAGTTGGAGATCATTATCGTTTTCAAAGGAGTAAGCAACTTAATTCTGGAACTTTCTGGGTGCTTCTTCACGTGTTCCTTCTTCCTTGACATTTCCGCTCTCATTCTCGCTGGTATTGGAGGAGGTCTGGTCACTGTAAAAGGAGTGCGAGATAGGGTATGTACGTGGCATGAGAGGTTATTCAATGATGAAAGGACCAGATTGTTTTGTGGCAAATATCTGTTTTGAATTCTAGGAGACCTATACTTTACTGGGACACGAGGAGATAGAGCGTCCTGCATCTACCACGGGCAGTATTAACTCACTGTTTGAGCGCAGGAGCGCTGTAAGTCACAGCCATCAACCGTGCCGCCGCTCTGGGACTACGTATCTCGGCAGCCTTTGCGGCGGTGCGCTGCCCTGACGCGACTTGAGCGCCAGGAGGGGCCATAAAGACGCAGAGCCCTCGGTGGAGCGGGGGAGACCTATACTTTACTGGGACACGAGGAGATAGAGCGTCCTGCATCTACCACGAGCAGCATTAACTCACCGTTTGAGCGCAGGAGTGCTGTAAGTCACCGCCACCAACCGCGCCGCCGCTCCGGGAGTACGTATCCCGGCAGCCTTTGCGGCGGCGCGCTGCCCTGACGCGACTCGAGCGCCAGGAGGGGCCATAAAGACGCAGAGCCCCCAGCGTCGCGGGACGCCCGGGGCGAAGCCCGGCCAAAGGGCGGGCCCTCTGAGGCCCTCCGAGGACGAGGAGGCCGGGTCGGGTGTACCCCCCGAACATCAACATCTTGAAACCAAGCAGGTTATCTAACTTTGTACTTTGGCTGTGATAATCTAGATTAGCTAACATCATCATCATAGGGTTACTAGTATTCTAGTATTGTACTATACCGCCCTGAAATCCCTGGAACTAAGTGAACCCTTGCTATACTCAGAGTATTTACATGCTCATTATAATGACTACCAGGGGAAGTAGAAGCAAGACAGCCGCGGGTGGTGCATCCGTGATTGGCCCTATTGATAGCTTCATAACAAGAACAAATGAGGCAATTGACCTCAGTATTTCACTCCTTGAGCGTAGAGTCTCACAAGATCTAGAACATGCGAGGCGTAGGGTCTCTCAGGACCTATTAAATGCCAAACGCTCCTCTCTTGGGAGCATCTTAATGGCAAAAACCCCAGTAAAACACAACAATCTACAAACAGGTTGCTCTCGAGAGATTCGACCCGATCTCCACACTATTCCCAACGAGATCAATCTATCAGCAACAGATCCCCTAATTGATTGTGACTCTGATGCAAGTAATGATCTAGAAAAGACACCAGACCTAAACATATATCATACCCCGGAAATTGTTGAAGAAAACAACGTGTCACAGTCAAGACCCAGGCAAGATGGCGCTATTCGAAAACGGACGCAGCAAATAACGAAATCTATTCCCCCTGTTGCTAAAAACGTAATATAACAAAAGCACAACGTAGAAAACGTATAACCAAACATCCCATGGCCAATGGAACAACCATACATACAGGGACATTAATTGAAGACACTCAGGGGAACCCTCAGGCGCGTGCGGCTAATCCTGACACATCCACAGCAAATGACCAATTAATTGAAAGAGTTGGCGATCTTCTGGGTATCTTTATGTCACCGATAGAATCTAGACTGGCCCGCATTGAAAAACAACTAGAGGAACTTACCGCTTTTAACAAAAAAGCTCTCAGCGGTATTACTATAAGTAATACAGGCCAAAAAACAACCACTAGTAAACCTATAATTTCCAAAGTGAAAGCCACTCCGCCTGTAGACGTTGCGACAAAATCAAAATCAGCCGCTTCTGCAAGCGGAGAAGGCCTTTTAAATAACTCGGCTGCAGAAAGTAGTTCCACCCCGAGCTTAATCATTAACACCCAGGCTACAATGGCAAATGCAGGGAAGAAGATAGCAGCATCCCATGGCGTGACAAAGAAACCTAACTATTCAAGTGATATTTTTCCAACTTCCCGAAAACCCCGGTCATCATATGATTCGCCGTACAATTCAAGACAGATTCCTCCACGAATCAATTTGCCACCTGAATGTGGTGCCTATGTGTTGGTTTTGGTTAACGTTCCTACACTTAGAGACGGCCAGGAGGAAACTTCTTCCTCCCTGAAAAATAAGATCTTGCATTGGCTGATAGCAAACTGCAACTTTCCGATGGAATGCTCAGGGGAAATAAATCATGCCCAGAGAGTAGGATGGATAGGCCCCGTGAAGAAAAAATTCGAGGGGGATTGCATAACCATAAGCTTTAAGAACCCACAATGGGCTGAAAAAACCTTGGCAAGGGCCCCCTCACCCTCGGTTTGGGAATTTAATACCACCCTTCTCCTGTTGGGCTATTTTTACAGGCACCTGATTACAACTCACTCGAACATGGGATCTAATCTAGCCACTCCTTTTTTTGACCAACACCAGATGACAGAAAGTAATTCCCCCTTTCTACATCAGTATCCTAAATTCACGTATCCGAATGTTCCCGTACAAAGACATCAAGCACAAATTCACTCACACTATAGGACTCATCCCTATCTGTCTACAATGCCGCACAAAGAATACAGGGATGCTCGCTGGCATCAAGTTGCCCCTGCATCAGGCAACTCCTACAGCATCCCAGTTCAAAATAAGTTTAGTGCACTGTCTACTCTGGATTTCAATGATTGACAAAAGATCGATCAGTCCGAAGGGACTACTAGGTATACATCGACTTCAGAGGGGCAGGCGATAGGTCATAGTAATTGTCTCCGATAAAGATACTTCCATTGCTTCCACACGAACTGGATTGGTCGATGTGGCTAATCCAATACAAGTAAAAATTAGTACTGCGTCAGCAGACAAACTACTGACTAAACCCATTCCCTTTAGCCATAACCCACCTACCTCTTTAATACACCTAACATTTTGGAAGGTAACTAGACATAATATCGAATCCACAATATCGAATGGATAAAATATCGAGTAAAAAATATCGATAATAATAAAATATCGAGAAAAAAAAATATCGTTGGGAAAAATATCGAATGAAATAATGTTAAAAAAATATCGAGTACAAAAATATCGACTCAAAAACATCGACAAGACAAAATATCGATATATAGTCTAAGTATAAAATATCGATAATATGTAGAAAAAAGGTAATAAATGTTATTTTTTAGTAATAGTAATATAAATAGTAGTTAATGTTTAGGAGCGGGATGTTGGGTTAATAGGGGATAAGGGTGGGGAGTAATTTAAAATAAATAATTAATTACTATATGTTTGTAATTTTTTTTAACATTAATTAATTGGTAAATAATTATTATTAATTACTTAATAAATTTACTAATTAATATTAATTATTTAATTAATTATTATAATTATTGTACATATTTTAAAATATTAATTATTTGGTAAATAATTATTATTAATTAATTAATACATTTACTAATTTATATTAATTAGTTAATTAATTATTATAATTATTGTACATATTTTAAATTATTAATTATTTGGTAACTAATTAATATTAATTAGTTAATTAATTAACTAATTAATATAATTTAGTTAATTAATTTATATAATTTTTAACAATTTTTTTTAGTTTAATTGACAAATATTTAATATTAATAAGTTAAATAAATTATTTAGAGTTGATTTTTATATATAGTATATTTTGTTATTGCTACGTAATTAATTTGGAACAAATCATAATAATTATTTAATTTAATTATTTACAGGTACTGTGCTACTATATAAATATTTTAGGTATTGTTATAAATTGTAATTAATGTTTAGGAGCGGGATGTTGGGTTAATAGGGGATAAGGGTGGGGAGTAATTTAAAATAATTAATTAAATAATATATGTATATAAAGATTTATAATTATTAATTATTTGGTAAATAATTATTATTAATTAGTTAATTTAATCTATAGTTAATATCATTAAATTAATTATTTAATATATTTTTTATATATTTTTTATTAGTAATTAATTGTTAATTATTTTATATAATTTTGTTTATTATATTATTTAGAGACATTTTTCTTTATTTATTTTTGTTATTGTTAATTAATTACTTTTGAAAATATATTATTAATTATTACATTAAATTAATTACAGCTAATGTGTTCATATATTAACTTCTTTGTTATTGTTAATTAATAATTAATTGGTAATTAAACAATAATAAATATTTTTGGGTCAAGGAGTATTTGTAGGGTTCAGGGTCAGTTTTGTGTTTTTGGGTAAAGGGGTATTTATAGGGTTCAGGGTCAGTTTTCAGTTTTTGGGTAAAGGGTTTTTTTTAAGGTTCAGGGTCAGTTTTCAGTTCTTGGGTTAAGGAGTTTTTTTGGGTTCAGGGTCAGTTTTCAGTTCTTGGCCAAAGGTGTATTATTTGGGTTCAGGGTCAGTTTTCAGTTCTTGGGTTATGGAGTTTTTTTGGGTTCAGGGTCAGTTTTCAGTTCTTGGGCAAAGGTGTATTATTTGGGTTCAGGGTCAGTTTTCAGTTCTTGGGTAAAGGGGTATTATTTGGATTCAGGGTCAGTTTTCAGTTTTTGGGTAAAGGTTTTTTTTTAAGGTTCAGGGTCAGTTTTCAGTTCTTGGGTTAAGGAGTTTTTTTGGGTTCAGGGTCAGTTTTTGGCCAAAGGTGTATTATTTGGGTTCAGGGTCAGTTTTAAGTTCTTGGGTTAAGGAGTTTTTTTGGGTTCAGGGTCAGTTTTCAGTTCTTGGGCAAAGGTGTATTATTTGGGTTCAGGGTCAGTTTTCAGTTCTTGGGTAAAGGGGTATTATTTGGATTCAGGGTCAGTTTTCAGTTTTTGGATAAAGGGGTATTTTTAGGGTTCAGGGTCAGTTTTGGGTTTTTGGATAAAGGGGTATTTTTTTGGGTTCAGGGTCAGTTTTCAGTTCTTGGGTAAAGGGTTATTTTTTGGGTTCAGGGTCAGTTTTAAGTTTTTGGGTAAAGGGGTATTTTTAGGGTTCAGGGTCAGTTTTGGGTTTTTGGATAAAGGGGTATTTTTTATAGTTCAGGGTCAGTTTTAAGTTATTGGATAAAGGGGTATTTTTAGGGCTCAGGGTCAGTTTTCAGTTCTTGGCTAAAGGGGTATATGTTTGAGTTCAGGGACAGTTTTCAGTTTTTGGGTAAAGGGGTATTTTTAGTGTTCAGGGTCAGTTTTGTGTATATAAAGTGTGCTACAAAAATATAAAAATATTTAAATATATTGAAAATATTTTAGTGACTAAAAGTTGCTAATTTTTAGGCTAATAAAATGTTTTGGTACTACTCAGCAAAAAAATATACTCTAAATATATGTACATAATATTATTATAATATATATGATTATTTGACAATATTTTATACAATAACATTATACTAAAGTAGCTATTCTACTTTATACATGGTCAGTGTCCAGCACCTTTCCAGATATTAGTTTCACTTGAGTAGGAATAGTAAATAATAATTGGTCAGTGTCCTGCAACTTCTCTGATAATAGCTTGACAGGAGTAGGAATAGCAATTATTAATTGGTCAGTGTCCAAAACATTTGCATATAATTGTACATTAGCGTGTTATTATATTAAACAATAATGCAAAATGGATGTTTTCACAAAACTTTATTACAATTTTTTATTTTTTTAATGTGTACTACAATACAATCACAATCAAAAAATACATGAACATTTTTGGAAATGTAGTATTTGCAGAATAACACATTATCATTTATGTACATGTTGTAATTTGTCACACAAAATTATTTCACAACATTTTTCTATCAATAACAATATTTATTATCATCAAATTTGAGTAACAAGTATTTATATTGAAATACATAAAATAACAGTTACTTTTCTGTTTCTTTCATTTATATTTAATAATGTTAATATTATATATTAATATTATTAAATATTTACTTTTTAAATTAAATTTTTATAAAGTAACATGACAATTATTATATTTGCTCAAGCTATGGAAATACAAATTAAGACAATTTTTGGCACATATTTCTGACAATGTTGTTTTTAAATTAAACATATGAATATATTATGTTGTTAACTTTATAACTGTAAATGAGAATAATATGTTTAATAATAATATCTGGTATTGGTAAAAGATTATTTATGCAATTATATACTTTTATAATACTTAGAAATTATTAAAACATTTTTTTTAATAATTAATAAAAATAATGACAAATATATTTATTATTATTATTATTAATTAATAAACTTAAACATTTATCTTTACTTTTCAGAAATACATACATCAGAGAAATAAATATACATTATTTAAGGGCATTATTTATATAGTAAATGGTTATATTTTTTTATTAATAACAATAAATAAGTTTTATTATTTATTATTAGTAATTAATTACATAAAAAAAAATAATGTTTAGTTCTAAACAAACACAAAGTTATTCCTATAAATGTACACAATAAGAAAATATTTACATTTATTATTTCAAGTGTTACATACTTTTTTTTAAATATTATTAATATATATTAATTACTATATATTAATTAATATTAAAGAAATTTATATTTTTTCAACAGTTTAAATTATTATGAGTCTAGTGTATTAATTTGTTACAATAACAATGTGTATGTATTATATTTTTATACTATAACATTGTGTTTTCTATGATACCTTTTCAAAATTGGGTTAAGGGGACTACTTTTTTCCCGCGTAAGGTTATTGCGCTCCATTCAGGACTGGAGAAGCTCGCGGTTGGGAGTTGCTTCGTGTGGAGAGAGGTAAGGTTAATTTTACATACAATTTATAAGTCAATGGTAATGTTTGAGGGTATATTCGAACTGTGTAGTGTTTTTGTGTGTATGTATGAATTGTTTATGTAGAGTTTAGGTGTAATGTCGTCGTTATAGATGCGTCGTGTATGTTTTAGTTCTAGTGTTATTTTAAGTGTTGGGAAATGTCTTTTTACATGGTTAATGTTAATTGTGAGTGTAATTACATATGTTATGGGTTATTTGTGGGTGGGTTTCGTTATCTATGTTTTTTTACAGGTTCCGGTTCCTCGCATGAAAACTACATGGAAGGATGCGAGTTTTTTTTCGGAGATAATAATGTATGACTTATTATGGTTATATTTTGACGTGTATCTCCTATTTTTCGTGTTTGCCAGGAGCGGATTTTAAATTTTTTACCTTTTTTCGGGTTTTTGGAGGGTTTCGTATTGGATTGATACATTGATATGCGTGACCGTTTTTTTAAAGTTGTGTGTATATCACTTTAAATACTAAAGTGTCCACACTACTGTTTTTGGGATTTCCTGGAGCGTTTATTTTATTTTTACATATTTTTCGGGTTTTTGATGGTTTCCCATATTGGAATTGTCCTACATTGTAATGGATTGTATGGATTGTATTTTGCTTCATTACGTCTTTTTCATCTACAAAAATTGTAAGTATTTAAAAAACTTTTTTTATTGGGTGGGAAATGTCGATCTTTATGTAATGTGTATGTGTGATGTAATTATAAATATTGCATATTTGTTCAGAAATAATGTCCAAAATTATGATAAGTTTGTTAAACAAATATGTATTACTTATAATTGTTTACAAATGTTTATGATTTTTATATGTAGCATTATTGGAAGCAGACAATAGTATATTTTGTAGACATTTTTATAGTAGGGTTTTAGCTATTAATGACAGGTATTCTAATCCTCTAGTTGTAGGATATAGTGGGACTTGACTTTGCAGTAGTCGGAACATTTGTTTAGTTTGTTTACTTAGTTTTGGACCAATTTGGGTCACAGATTGTTCCATTCTTAGTTCTTGATAGCTTTGGTCTTTTATCAAAGCATCTAGTAGGTTATGGAATGTGGGTCTTGTTCTGCTTGTGGTAGCTTGGAAAGCATTATGCCAGCCTTCTACACTGTTGTTTGTTTTAGCCTCTTGGTTTAAAGTACTAAGATAGACATTCCACCAAGGTATTTGGAATTTGGGTTGGCGTCGATGTCCAGATCTGTGCAACCTTCCCACCCAAGTATCTTCGAAATAGTCCAGTAATGGTGTTAGTTTATCTTCATTCCTCTTGTAATATGTGCAGTCAATTAATAAATTATAGTGTTCCGCTACATCGGTAACAGGAACGTAGGCCAGTGCTATCAATTTTTTAATTTGATAGGCAAAGGTGCTATCTGTTGAGTACAAAATACTTAAAGTTGATTTCTGGAGATGTCTCCATATGCTCTGATTGAAATGATAGTAGCAACCCTGGATTGCTGTGTGTGAAAATGTTTTCAAAATGCTATTAATCATAGCTAATTCGAAATCAATAATTATTTTTTCTGGAAAATAATTATTCATTTCATTTTTGAGAACATTTAATATTTCTGTGTAAGTGTTTTGCTGTTTGTTTGGTAGCAAGCAGTAAATGAAAGGGATGTTATAGTTATGGTATAACCCGTGGATGGAATATAGTTGATAAAAAGGTTTTGGGCATGGTTTAAATGTTCCATCCATCATCCATTGGGGACACTGTTGGATTTTTCTTAAATTACTTGCAGTTGCAAACATTATGATTCTGTTTGTACTGCTTTCATTGTCAAAAAGGATAAATTTGTCTTTATTGTGTGTGATGGACATTTCTGGTGAAATAATAATTTCCTCAAAAGTAGTAGGGTTGGGTGGGGTTGTGGAAGTGCGTCTTTTAGTGTATGCAATTGTGCGTTTTAGGGAGTCAATAGAGGGTAGTTGACCTGAAGCATGTGCTGGGACTTTTAACAGTTCCTCTTTAAGGATTTGTGTTGTTGGTTTATCACTTTGTGTGCTAGCAGTTTTAATACTTTCTAAAGCATCTCTTATTTCAGTTTCTGTGACATTGGGGGGATGATTGTGTTCCCTGGTAAATAACACATTAGTTTCCTCAGTCGTAGCCCTTCCATAACATTTGTTTGAGTAATATTTTGTACATTTCCAGAAAACTTTTCTACCACTTTGTCTTTCCTGATTATAAACATAACCCATATAACATAACAGTAATTTATTTTTCTGTGACATAACAAATTCTGCACCTTCTGTCATTTTGTTTTACTTGTTCTAGGAAAGAGTAGATAGAAACAAAATCAAAAAACATCTATTTCACTTTGTGGTGCAAACATAATTAATGTTGTATTTATACTTACAGTTACTAGAAGTAGTAATCACAAATGCAGAACTGTATTTTGAAGGATTGTCTTGTATGTATATCTTTATTGACTGTTGGTATAAAAATATAGAAATGCTAAGTTAATGTTTACACATAACAAACGTTTTTCCAAGGAAAAAGCACTTTTTAATTTTGCTTAGTAGTACATTTGATGTGAACATTACATATACTTACTTGTTTAAATAGTTGAGTTGTAGTATTTGGTGGAGTACATCAAGGTAGTAAAGTTCAGATCTGTAGAGAAGATAGAATAAATAAATGTTAAATAATATAAAAATTATTTGGAACCGTTGGGAAAGTGGAAATCTTTAAAAGTATACTAACTTCTAAATAAGTAGTTTTGTTTGCTGTAGGTAGAATAGATGTATGATGTATTCACAATATCTGTAGAGGAAATATAAAATACATAACATGGTGTTAAGAATATAGTTCTCGTTTTTTTCGGAAGTAAAAAGACAAATTAGAAGTATACTTACATTTTTTACAAGGGTAGTCTTGTCTTTTGGTATAGTTGATGTTGGATGATTTTATTGGATCTGTAGGGAAGATGTAATATGCAAGATATGTTGTTTAGAAAATAGCATTTTTAATATTGGGTGTTTACTAACAAAAACATATATACTTACATGTTTAATTAGTGTAGTTTTATACATTTGTAGTGTTGAAATAGGAAAATGGCTGATTATCTGTCAAAAAAATGTTCAAAATAAAGTATGAATCTTGTGAAATAGTGCTTAAAAACAGCAGTTGGTGTATAACAGAGCATTAATATATACTTACTATCTGATTTTCTAGGTGAAGAAATAGGAGCATGTATTAGGAATTTATTTGTAGTAGTTTCTATCAGAAAAGTAGGAGGAGATAAAAATTACATAAGTGCAAGAGTTAGGAGATATAAGTAAAATAGTACACTACTAATTTAGATTTCTAAATAATGCATTGTAACTTACTTGAATAATTAGGTAGTAAACTGGATCTTTAAAGATGTTTGTTCAGGAACAAAATCTTCAGAGTGTTGGCATCTTCTTTCTATAGAGTTAGCAGCAGCAAATGGTATAATGCATGTATCCCTTTTATAGTATGTGTATTTTGTGTGCTTTGATTTGATTGGTTGCAGGATGAAAGAAATGATTGTATAGGCTAGTTTGATTTTTTTTAATTTAATTGGTGTGTTTGTTGATGTGAGAATGGTGATATGTGGTGATTTCCGCATTAAAGCAGGTTAGTTGTTAAATAAAATAGATGTGTAAGTGGAAAAAAATATTTAACATGTTATTTACATGTAAAGATTATTTTTCAAATGATATAACCCATTTAATAGAATGTATAGTAAATGTAGATAAATAGGAACGTTATAAAAGTAACAGGTATTATATGTAAAAGGTTTTTTGTATAGAACAATGACTTTTATAGACTATTAATATGGTATTTTAGACATGAAAGGGTACAAAAAAGAACTCTATATTTGTTTTGAAACGATATTTTAGCACTCTATATTTTAGTAGTCGATATTTTTGTAGTGTTAGGGGTAATTTCATGAACAACGATATATTTGTAGTCGATATTTATTAAGGCGATATTTAAGTACTCGATATTCTAAATACTCGATATTTTTGACTCGATATTTTTGTAGTTGTTGTAATAAGTATAGAAAGTCGATATTTTTGTAGTCGATAATTAATCAACGATATTTTAGCAAGTCGATAATGTGACCGTCGATAATATTTCAGTGATCCATTTTGGAACATAGCCGGCCTGCTGGCTAAATTGATGAACCCCAACTTCCTGAACCAAGTTAACATGAGCACTATCATCTGCCTCCAGGAAACTTGGGCCATCGACCCAATACATATAACAGGATACAAGACCTTCTTTTCTGCAGCCAAAAAATCCCCATCTGGAAGAAGTAGTGGTGGTCTAGTCATCTACATTGCAAATACTTTATGCAACGAGGAAATTTTGCCTCTGAAACTAAAAGAGAACTACCAAATAATCATATTAAAGAGAACCAAACCGAGGATATACGTTATAGTAAATTTCTATAACAACCTGCACGTAGATGACCTGATCAACCTTCTCTCAGAGATTTCCCTAGTTCTTCAGGACTTAAAGGTGCAATATGTTAATAAATCATGCACAATAATCTGGGGTGGCGATTTTAATTTCCACTTATGCGGAAATAATAACACTGATAAGTGTGGAATTAAGGAGGATGATGGCAACAGAATAACACACTTCACACACTCGATTGAGGGCGAAAAAATAAATGAGGTCATAACAGAATTAGAACTAGGCTTTGCAAATGAACTGAGGTCCTCCCGGGTACCCTTTACACCAACATTTAACGGCAGGGGGCTAATGAGCCTGATAGACTATGTTTTGATCTCAGCACATAAAGGCCCAAACATCGAACTGTTTGAAGTAGTAAAAAATCCGCTGAGCGATCACTTCCCAATCATCACCGCCTTGCGTGATTCAAAAAACCAAAAAGAACCTGAGATAATGACAATATTGGACCAACAAAATCTTGAGCTAGGATCTCTGAATGGTTATACTTTAAAATGGGGAAATATTGATAAAAAAGCCATAACTACAAAAATAGTCACTGAATGCAATGCAGACATTCTAATCTGTCTAGAGCGGGAGACAAAATCTAGTGACGTTATAACTAGCTTTAACGTTATTTCACAAAATATAAAGAAGGCACTTACCAAATCCCATAAACAAAAAAATCGGGTGAAGAAAGGCTGGTTTAGTCCAGCCTGCACCAAATCATATTCAAAATTAAAGAAAGCGTTAAGGAGGGACAAAAGAGACAGAGTGGAAGTTAACAGCCTGAGAAAAGAATACGCTCTAGCCCTAAAAACCAGAAAACAAGAGATAAAAACTGACTTATGGGAGCGTCTTAGGAAAAGTTCGGAACTTAAAGATAGCGCAGAGTTCTGGCAAATAGTTAGGTCCCTATATCTTATAGACAAAGAGGATCTACCATCCATTGATATTACAATCACCAATAACGAATGGGTAAAGCATTTAGTTTTTAGTATAGGGAAACCACATGGCATGGATCATATAGACCCATTGAATCAAGTCACCTATCCACTAACCTTGCACTTTTTACATGATGAGGTAAAAAAAGCACTAAACTCCTCGAAAACAGGGAAAGCCCCAGGGCCAGATGGGGTTCCTGTCGACATTTTTAAATATGAGGAAGATCTCTGGTTCCCCCTCCTGACGAACGTTCTAAATGCCATCGTAGAAGAGGGCTTGTTAAAATCATGGAAAACATCGATACTCGTCCCGATTTTTAAAAAAGGGGACCGAAACTGCCCGACCTGTTATAGGCCCATCTCACTCCTGGACTCTCTCGGGAAGGTGGCCGGTCGGATCGTTCTCGAGAGACTGCAGGAGTGGTCAGCTACGCAGAACATCATATCAGAAATACAGTACGGTTTCCGAGAGGGGCTAGGTACTGTAGATCAAGCATTAAACCTGTCCTTATTGGCAGGAAAGTACATGGAGGCTAAGGGGGCTGCGTTCCATATTGTGTATGTAGATTTATCCACAGCCTTCGATTGTGTTATACACTCGAGGCTGTGGAAAATCATTTTAACAATGGGAGTTGACCCTCCTATCGTGGATTTCCTTCGGGAACTATACACCGGAACTACTGGTAGAGTGAGATTTGGGTCCAAGGGCCAACTCACAGAAAGTTTTAGAGTGGAAAAGGGGGTCAGACAGGGATGCGTGCTGGCCCCCTTTTTTATTTACCCATTATACAAACGGGCTTGAGGCCGCTATGTTGGAAGGAAGTAAAGATCTCCCTTCAATTGGTCGTCGGCAGATACCTGCTTTGTTATATGCCGACGACGCAGTCATCTTAGCTAGAACTTCTGTTGAATTACAGCGAGCACTGGACAAATATTGTGACTTCATGTTGAGTTTAAATTTGACCCTAAATGTAAAAAAAACTTTTACTATGCATGCGGGGAAAAAAAGTGCAAAATTCAAAAGACTATTTGTGAAAGGTGAAGCATTGGAAAGAACATCAACATACCAATATTTGGGAATTGTAATTGACGAAAATTTTAAGTGGAAGGCAGCAATTAATGCCAGGAAACTATCCTTTTTAAGAGCAACTTCGGCATTAAGATCTTTTGCACAAAAACTGGGCCAGAAACCACAGCTAGAAATGTTAAAAATATACAATGCCAAATGCGTCAGCACTGCCACTTACGGGGCAGGCATATGGGGCCTCGTAAATGTGAATGAATTACAAAAAATAGAAAATTATTTTTTGAGATATTTACTTGGAGTGCCGAAGAATTCTTCTACATATGCCTGCCACTTAGAGTTGGACATAGATTATCTAGAAGACATCATAAAAGCCCAACCAGTAATGTTGTGGCGTTGAATTTGGGTAACTGAACAATGTCACCTAACAAGATCTATTGTACAAGACATTCAGACACTTGACCATTGCAGCAGGATAAAATGGCTAGCCTATGTTAAAGCCCTATTAACAGACTTGGGATATGAACATTTTTTCACAGAGCCATTATCCGTAAATGAGATCTCAAAGGCGGATCTAAAGAAAGCATGCCTCGCACATTTGCGCCAGGTACGTCTGCTAAAAGAGATACAGAAACCGTCTGTTCAACAGGGTCTATTAGTACAAACAGTGTTCTCTGTAGAACCTTATTTGACGTACAGAGTAACCCAATTCGAAAAACTGCTGCTGACACGTTTTAGGTTTAATATTTTCCACTTAATGGTCTCTTTTCCCATTCAGAATGATTGGACATCAAAACTATTACCATGCCCTTGTGATTCTCTGTCAAAACAGTCAACCATACACACAATATTATTTTGTACATTTTTTATAGCACCTCGGAGGCACTGGCTATTGCCCATATTAAAAAACTGGGGTCTACGCCAATGCCGCCCAGCATACTTGGCTCTTCAATAGCTTGAAAACGAACTAATAGCAAAAGCGATTGCACGCTTCCTTAAATTTTGCATACGCCATCGCTCAAATCTTTGATATTGATGAGTCTCTGTACTGGCCTAATTGAGACCCGATGAATTTACTATAAAAATTATGCTTTATAGCCAAGACCCTAGGAACTGTGCTTTTTTTATAAACTGTTTTTATCCTCTTTGTCTTTTTAAACAGAATAGTAATAACTAATCTCAGTTTTTTTAATTGTTTTTATAAATTGAGAAAATGTGTAAAATGAATTTTATGAACTTTTATGGTATTTCTATCATTGTGAAAAACCGAATAAAGTTGGTTTTGATTTGATTTGAGAGAGTGAGCACTAGAAAGAAAGCTGGGGGATTGGGTGTAACCTGTGGTGATCAGCCCAAGTCCAGCTAAAAGGAGAGGATTTTAGCATCTAGTGGGAGGATAATAATTATATTACAGGAGGCTGGATGGAGTGACTGAGTGAAGATGGACTTTGGATATTCTGAAGATTCCCTGCATAACCAGAGTTTCACTGGTTCCAGCAGGACAGGAAGTGAACCAAGACCTGAGTGGACTGCAATTGGGACAAGTGTCATTCACTCCCTGGTGACTCTGCAAAGAGTGATGAGGCTCTACAAAGCCAGGAGACACATACCTTGCCCAGGAGAAACAATCTCAGAGCCATGAAGGGAACTAAATGGACGCTCATCCTCCATGGCTTGTACTAGCCTCTGTACACTCTATCTGCGCATTAGTCCCAGCTCAGGCCTTATTCTGGAACTGGGAAGCAAATATAATCCACCATGAATGTAGACGTTGCTCATATCCATAACTTCATGGCATGAAATAGACAGCCACCCCAACTCATTAAGGAGATGACGGGCAGATGCACGAAATAGTTATTTTGCATTTCCTAAATAGCGACTCCTTAGAAATCTCTATTTAGGAAATACAAAATGGTATGTACATAAAAAGAGATTTCCTTATAGCGATTCCTACATACAAGGAATCGCTGTTAGGAAATAGCTATTTAGGTAAAACTAAAGGCCCATAGGTATGAAATGTTTTGCATTTCCCAATTTGTGATTTCCTATTAGGAAATCGCAAATTAGGAAATGCAAAAGCAAGGGTGATGTTCAGCCTAAGCCCCCTCCCCTTTGTTGCACCCAGAAAAACAGTAGTGCACATGTAAAGCGTACACATGCCCTGAGGGCATGTGTACGCTTTATTTCACTTAAAGAAAAAAAAAATACATTTTGGAGTGTTTTTGCACATGGTTACCCTCGACTATGAGTTGATGGGAATAGCATTTCCTAAACATCCAATTCGCATTTATGAAATGCTTTGACATGTGCATAGGAAATCGCAAATAGGAAATCCCTATCTGCGATTTCCTATTTGGGTGTTGCGAAATGCAATTTCTACTGAGAAGAAATCGCATTTTGCGATTCCCAAATGGCTTTTGTACCTGACAAAAGATTTTTTAGCATTTCTTAACAGGCCATATCACTATTTCCGCCCGTTAAGAAATGCTAAATAGCTTCGTACATTTGTTGCTGACATGCCAGTGGCATAACCAAGGCCCCCACAGTCCCGATGGTGCAGGGGGGTCTCTGAGCTTCTGGTGGCCCCCTCAGTACCGTAACCTTGCGTGACAACTTCTGACTGAGTCCGGAGTGGGGGCCCTCCTTGTAGTTTGCAGGGGTGCCCCCTCGAGTTTCAAAACGCTAGTGCGACATGCCTTATTGGCAGGAAGTGGGCTGAGCCTGAATGGTTTGTGCCGGGGCTCCTTGTACACCTGGGTAAGGTATGACTAGGCAGGAGGAAGCAAGATGAGACTACACCCATTGGACCTCAGCTGTGCATTGGAGTAAGCAAGATCTGGCCTAATTGCTCGGAACAGAAAACTGAGTTAGTACAACAAGGAGAAAGTTGGTGGAGGCTGTGAGACACAAGTGGCGCGGGACGGGAAGGCAGTGCTGGACCCATGGAAGGCTTGCGCAGAACATCTGTCGAGGGTGGGACCTTCCGGAGCAGGGAGGCCAAAGCCCTTGAAAAGAGCAATGGTGGCTCCTCTATAGGGGCGTTTGGGCACCGCCCCTAAACATAAATGGTAATAACTACCATTTGTTTCTGCCTTCTCGCACGGCGAGAAAGCAAAAGTTCCTGGTTGGGGGTAGGCGGTCCTGCTCGAGGGCAGGGGGAATGGCTTACCCACTGTTGTTCATACTGAGGCTGCCCAAACAGAGAAGCAGCTCCAGAATCGAGCTCCTCCGGAAAGATTAACTGACAGCAGGAAAGAACACGCCGCCTCGCCTCCCGGCCAAACCATGGAGTAAAGAAAAGAGTACTCACCGGAGTCCCGGGCAGATTAAGCCTGATTCGTGTTGAAAGACGAGGAGCATTGCCGCATCTGATTGTGGCTGCAACACGCTGCCTCCATAGGTGTACGGCGCCTCCGACCGTCATCCACAACCCCAGGACATCCATTCCCGGACCCGCCGGAGCACACGAATGCTGAACCCACTGAACCCGAGGCAGATTACAATCGCTACTGATCCCGGAGATCGCGGTAAAACGGACCGCGACTGACTCCTCCCGCCTTTCCTCAAAATGGCACTCACAGTAGGACATCGCGCATAAAAAGACTGACAACAACGTGCGCGGAAGGCATCTCTAATTAAACACAGGGGATTCTCGCCGCACCCAAGCTCCACAACTGCCTCCTGCCCCAGACCTCCCTTGATGGCCCCTACTTTTAAAACCGGAACGCAAAATACCTCCCTCGCCACGCCTGACCTCAGAATGGCGGCCTGCCAGGTCAGCTTGCAGTGAAACTCCTTCCCTCACAGGCGCTCAGGTCTGATATTAGACGAGAGCTGTGACCAAAATAAAAAAAAACAAGCCAATTATCCAAACAAGATAAAAAAACTGATAAATCCGGATAAAAACAACGGACCGCGACCGACTCCATCCTGCCTGTCCCCAAAATGGCGCCCAAAGCAGGACATAGCGCTTGAAACTACTGGCGACAATCTGCGATGAAGGCATCCCTAGGTAAGTACAAGGGACCCTTGCCTCAACACAAGCTCCGTAACTGCCTCCTGCCCCAATCCTCTCTTGAAGGCCCCTACTTTTAAAACCGGAACGCCGCAGAATACCTCCCTCGCCACGCCTGACCTCAAAATGGCGACCAGTATTAAAGATCGACTGGTACACACTAGACCATCATCTAAAATGACTCACCAAGTAGGAACACTGTGGGACATGCCACCAGTAGAAGGACATAATCCTTGCGGCACTTGTGCGGCTTGTCCACAGACCACCCTCTCTACAAGTATTGACATTGGAACCAGCCGTCGATGGGAACAAAGACGGTTCACAAATTGCAATAGCAACAACTTAAATTACATGATCACGTATCCTTGTAATTTGAAGTATGTGGGGATGACGACGAGGAAGATTAAAATCAGAATCTCGGAGCATAAGAGCACTATCAGGTGCAAGAAGCAGGCAACTCGCCTTACTAACCACTTCCTGGAGGTAGGGCATAAACCCACTGACTTCACCTGGACCGTATTGGAGCAACCCCGCATCCCATCACATGTCACCGATATCTCTAAACATCTATTCAAGCTTGAGCAGAAATGGGTGTACAAATTGAATTCTGACAAAATAGGCCTCAATGAGGATATCCCTTGGATGTCGTTATAACGTCACTCTGGCATACTGTGAATCGGCATGTCTACCTTCTTATACTACACTGGGTGTATATATGATTAAAATAACACCTCTATTCAAACTATGGACAATAAGCGACCACTCCTTCACAGACTAACAGTAGGGGTGCTGACAGAAGGTATAACATCAGGGCACTCTCATCCCTAATAATAGTTTGAGATCAATAGGCGAGTTACGTCCTGAATAATTTTGAAATAGCGCACTTTGTAGGCCACGTCATGGTGTACAAAATAAATCTAGTACTTCAGAAGTGCCGCATTAGTACCCAGTCAAACCCTTGATACCTACTGAATAATGAAATAATTTAATTATGGCCATCCTGACGAACCCTGCAGTAGCTATAATGTATGGCATGAACGAAGCACGGTCATTTGCTTTATTATACTTGGCACTGCGAGAGGCGTCTTATATAGTCCCCGTATGTGACTAGTATTTTTAAATAGTAGTCTCACGCCGTTTCAGGTTATGTAGATGGCACTCTCTTATTTTCTTATATATATTTCTTTCTAACACACGATTTGCTAAGACGCGACTACATGCCCAATGAACCTCATGGGCATTGTAGGCAGACAATTACGCGCTTCTATTGCGCACGTCATGTGTTTGGAGCCTGGGACTACAATTCCCACGACTCCCCGTCGCGGTACAATGATGTAGCAAGAGACCAATTGCATCGCAGCAACTAGAAACAAAAATGGCCAACGGCACCGCCCAGGTACCTCCCCAAACAGCCCAGATGGCCGCGTGGAGTACCGACGGACAGGTGGGTGCCGTAATATCAAGTCAAGTCAAGTCAGGATATTTGTATTGCGTGCATATCACGTCCAAAGAGTCTCATGGCACATGCAGACTATTCTGACAGAAGGGTAAGCAGCTAAAATTAGCAGAAAAGCCAAGTCTTAAGCTTCTTTCGGAAACTGGTGTGTTCAGAGGTTGTACGCAGACTGAGAGGCATTTTATTCCAAAGAGATGGTGCCAAGAAGGCAAAAGTAAATACCGAATCCTGCAAGGGTGCAGGGGGTGTCACTTTGACACCATCTAGCACCCCAAGTACAGGCTTGTGTGACATATGGCACACATACATGCCCTAAGGGCATGTCTGTGTGTCACATGGCACAGGTGTGCATGCACAGATGTGCATGCACACCTGAATTCGGTATTTTACCACACAATAGAATTGTGTGGTAAAATACCGACTCTTACGGGCCTGTGACACTCTTAGGAGTGTCAGCTACATATGGATTTACCGATTCGTTAAATATACCGATTCGGTATTTTACTGAATCGGTATATTTACCGAATCGGTAAAATTACCGATTCTTAAAATAACATGCCCCTACATCTGAAAACCCTAATACCGGTCGGAAACGGCCAAAATCAACCGTTTCCGACCGGTATTAGGGCTCCTACATCTGGCCCCATAGTGTTTTAAACGCGATCCGTTTTTTTTACAGGAAGCCAGTGTAGGGTTTTTAGGCACGGCACAGAGGGGGGTCTTCGAGGTAAGTCCAAGACAGAACCTGCAGCTTCCTGAGGTGGCATTCTTTTGCGGCAAGTAGTAGTGAATTGCCATAATCAAGCCTGTTTATGATGAGCCCTGTACTAAGGGCTTACGGGCTTCAGCTGGTATCCACTTAAAAACCCTACGCAAGCCGCGCATGATGCCAAAACAGGTACCAACAATATGGTTTACTTGAGCTTTCATGGAGAGCTTATTATCCATGTGTAGACCTAAATTGCGGACCGATTCCTTGGGGACTGGGCATTCGCCCAGTTGTGTAGGCCACCAGTCCTGGGTCCAATGTTCAATAGCTTTGCCGAACAACATGACCTCTGACTTGCTGCCATTTAGCTGCAGGTGATTTCGACCCATCCAGTTTTTTACCTCCATCAGACAGTTCTTAAAACGGCCTTTGGTGTCGTTAACCTCAGGGCCAAGAGTGGTCAGAATTTGAGTATCGTCGGCATAGGATAAAACATCGAAGCCGAACGCTCTGATTACTTTGGCCAGGGTAGCCATATAAATATTAAAAAGCGTGGGGCTCAAAATAGAGCCCTGTGGCACCCCCCTTTTGACAGGCCGAGTGCTGGCCAGGATTCTGCCTATTTGTACTGTGGTCGTCCGGTTAGAAGGGTAACTCTTGAACCTTTCCAATACCTGCTCTCTGACACCAATCTCCCATAGTCTCTGAATGAGAATACGATGGGAGATGGTGTCGAAGGCCGCAGACAGGTCTAAGAGGACAAGGATGGAAGATTGATGTTTGTCCAGAGCAAGTCTTATGTTGTCTGCGACCTCGACCAGTGCTGTCTCCGTACTGTGGGCAGCACGGAAACCCGACTGTGAAGGGTCAAGTTAGTCATTCATTTCAAGATATTTTACCAGCTGTCCATTGACCGATGCTTCCAATATTTTTCCAAAATATGGGAGCAGAGAGATGGGTCGATAGTTTACAAAAATGTTAACATCAGCTCCTGGTTTTTTCAATATTGGCCTTACTCTCGCCGCCTTCCAGATTTCTGGGACATCGGCTTCCATCAGAGATTTATTAAGGAGGCTAGGGAGACAGTCTACTAAAGCCGGGGCAAGTAAGGTAAATAGTTTCGGGGGTAGTTGATCATTCGGGGAACCTGATTTGATCTTTTGCCCTACCATAATGGTCTTATCCTTGTCAAACATTTTGAAAGTAGTCCATCTAGAGGGAGACTTATCAGTAGTGGGGTCATGATATTGGTACTGTGTAGGCAGAGAGTCTGGGCTGAAGGATTCGCATATGGTTGTGATTTTGTCCTCCAAAAATTTAGAGAGTGCTTCGGTCCATTCTACAGCATCAGGAGTAGATGATGGATTTTTTGAAGAAGTACATTCTTTTAAGATATGATGAAGCTCTTTCGAGGAGTTTTCGGCTTTAATTATGCGCTCTGCTAAGTACACCCTCTTAGCTGATCTTATTTCCCTCATATAGTTGGTATGCAGAGTTTAATAGGTCTTACGATCAGTTGCGTCCTTACTTTTCCGCCATTTTTTTTCAGCGGTTCTTGTGATGGACTTGGTTTCTTTTAGCTGTTCCGTGAACCAGGGTGATGGCTTCTCCCTGCACTTGACCATGCGTAGGGGGCGATATTATCCAGTGCCTTACCAATCGCTGACTCTAGATGTATTGCTGCTAGATTAACATTTGCCGTCAGGTCTATAGGGTTTTTCTGAAATTTATTCAAGAAAGAGGCAAGAGTGATCTTTTTCAGGGTTCTACACATTTTTAAATTGGACGGTCCCAACACACAGCCGTTTATGGTGAATTTCACTAGATAATGACGGTCCACATTAACGGAATAGGGGGGTCTGTCCAGATATTAGGGGAGTTGGTAAATAAGAGATCCAATGTGTGTCCAGCACAGTGGGTTGGACCCTTGATCCTTTGACTAAGATTAAGAGTGCTCATGGTGGAAATTAGTTTTTCTGTTTTGGCGTCTGACTGGTCATCTGCATGGTAGTTAAAATCACCCAATAACAGAAACCTGTCCACAGTCAGTGCATGGGGGGCAATGGTTTCTAGTAGGGTGTTAGGAAACTCTCCTTTAGTCCCAGGAGGTCGATAGAGCAGAGCCTCTTTCCAGACCTCCTTTAGGGGGCCACTCATTTTAAAAACTATAATTTCTGTCTGACCAATAACCTCGCTTTCGCGTCGGAGCCTTCCTCCCAGCTATGTAGGGGTAGGGGGCCGGAAACTAGAGCGCTGCAGTCTCTTCCAAGTGTCCCACCGGAAGTGAGTATTTGCCTACAACGACCCTCCTGACGGACCGGGGTCTTAGGCAAGCAAGGTAAGACAGATTCCTGACACAGTCAGTAAGGGCTTCAAGGGCTTCAACTTTTGTGACACATGATTAAAAAGTAAGCTTTGCGTCACAAATCATGAAAATGATAATAAACATAAGTTTGATTTCTATTTAAAAAAAGGTGCACAATTACTCTGAGCACACAGTTGCTATACGTTGTGGTAGTTCTCGGAGAGTAGCAGTGAGTGCCAAAACAGCGTTACCCTTCGAGTCAGGGTGAAGGTGCCAAGTGAAGGTCCGCTATGTATTTGCTGCTTGCTATAAAAAACCCAGCTTTTTCGGAGTTGTAGTATGTAATCCGGGGTGAGCGCTATCTACTCTGTTCACTCAGTGCTATTGCCCTGCTTGTAGCTTAATGACCGCTTCAGTTTTAGAAATAGCAGCAACTACCCCACACGGCAGGCTCTAAACGGGCTAGGCGTTCCTTGCACATATGCCGCCAATGGGCGCTATGATGCTTTATAGAAACGGCTGATTGGCATTAAACCTGTAGGCATCTGATAACCAACTCTGCGATTATGGTAATCAATCACAGTCTGTTTGATTTTTGGTACTCTTTCTTATAAGGAGGCTCCGCCTGCTGAAGCTTACATATAAACTGCATGAATAGTTACACATGTTATAGGCAGAGTCGATCTATTACTTTGTAGCTGTCGCAAAGGTTTTTCTCACTTTTTACGTACATCTCTTCACTAACAGAGCGGTGCCCCAACAACCTGAGCTGTAGCCAGGTGAGGAGAAGCACGTTTCTCTCGCACTCAAGGTGAGCCGGAGGATACCCCATTAGATTGAGATGGGTTATGTTGAACTAACTTATACATGAGCTATTACAATAAGAACAGCTTTATGTTAGATAACCTTACTAATATGATTAATGTTATCTTTACCTCTTTGTTGTCTGTGTTGTGTATTTAACCTGTTGCCCCCTGCGTGTGGATACTGCCCCACTACACAGGAGGAGTGAGAGGACGAATCAGGTGATATAATTATCATTTATTCTGTTTTTTTCACTGAATATAGTTAGAAGCAGTAGCAAAGTAAGTAACAGTCCTGATGAAGCAGTAGATACCTCTGTGGATCATCAAAACTGAAGAAACATGTCGACCTGAACATTCAAGCCAGTAGCTATTTGTTGAACCTACTGACACTTTGCACTTATAATGTTTTTATTTATTGGAAGTGAACGGCTATTGAATAAAGTGGTTTTTGCATCCACTCTCCAATTTTAATAGACCACTTTTCTCATCACTCACACTTTCTTTCATGCACTGCTTCCGGTTACCAATATATGCCAGCCAACCTTTTGAGTCCCAACGCACACTGGGTTAAAAATTTCACTGTTAGAACTTGGTGAAGTGGTTACAACATGGACTCTCCACTTTGTGAAGTGGCCCAGATGATGGAAAGGGTGGCATGGAGCGTGTAACTGATGGAAACTTTTCACACTGTGCAATATCCTGTTGTATGCCATATTTACATATAGGAAACACATAGGAAACAGGTCAGGACACGAACAGGTTACATAGATGGTTTTTCTTAGACCCACAGTTACTCATTCGTAGTTTATATGTTCTGTTAAGGGGGCTGTAACTGTGTTTAGGTCTTTAAATATTCCCTTGGACCCTCCTTTTAAACTTTTTTGTTTTTATTGGCCTGCCAGGCCAGCCTGCAGTGAAACACTTTTTCCTCACAGGCGATCCAGTTCAGAAGCAAGACAAGAGCTGTGATCACTAACCAGGCAAACCACAGAAACCGCCAGAGTGTCGAGAGGTGTGCATCTGTGCTTTGCGCTCACACTCACCGTGCCACGTCAAGTGAAAAATAAACCACGCCCAACCGCTAAAGGGAGGCCTGCGAGGACAACCTGCAGTAAAACTCCCCCTCCACAAACACATCAGAGACATCCTCAAAGAGGCATAGTGGATCCTCGCCTCAATTACGAAACTGCAGCCTACCCCAGACCTCACGGAGTTGCAAACTCTTATAAAAGCGGAGTGCCGCAGACAACCTCCCCGCCCCGCCTGACACTAAATTGACAGACCGTTTGGACAGCTCGAACTGAAACTCCTGCCCCACTATCACACCGGGGGCTGAAACAGACGCAAGGGAACAGCGTCTGGAATTGCCAACGTATCCCAACAGCTCCTTTCTCTTGACCTTAAAAAGGCCGGACCAATCAGGACTGCACCCTGGGTGCACAGGTCCCAGCTGCGGGCGAATCCCGATAAAGTCACCGGTAAGCCGCTTCCTGTCACTAGACCCACCTCCGACCCCGAAACTATTTTCTAGGTGTTTCACAATCATATCGGAATCTCTTAACTCCCCAACACTACCCACCTTATTTCTCGGAGAGACCGTAGCTCCTATCCACTAGCACCCCCACGCACATCCTCTACCCCTCCACCCTCTCTGCCCCCAGCCACCTCCTCTGCCACCCCATCCACCTACAGTAATAAGCTGACCCAAGCTACCCCACTCCCTTCGCCCATGACGACCCCATGATCGGCGCCCCTATTTCCTCCTTCTCCTCACACATAGAGCGACCTGCCACTGTTATCTCCATGCCCACTCCCTATCACCCATATCCCCCAAGATCGCATCCTGTCTGCATATAACCCCACTCATATAGAACGATCTCTCTGTTAAACACCCAGCCCAAAGTCACTCCAGCCACGTCCTCTGGACAGATTTACCAAGCTCCACAACGATCACTCACTCGGACACAATGCCTTCCACCACGACAACCAACTCTAACCCCCTCTCCTCTCCCCTCATAAAACGACATGGACCAAACTCCTCCTCCATCACCCTGCCCTCTAGCCTCACACCTAATGCAAAAAAATCCCTCAAACACAAACTGATCAGGGAATTCCCCGAATCCCTCTTTGCGGATGTCTATCAATGTTCCTCGAAGGGTCAAATAAAAATGGACCTCATATTCCACACAGTTAGACCAGGCTATTGGATCTCCACCCCGAGAGAAAAACGCCAAGTCACCAAAACTACTAAGATGACCCATAGCTGCAAGCTCTCATTCTACTCCCCTAATCACCTGCCCCACTACGGGATCACATCGGTGACCATATACTCCAACGGCACAGTCTTGATCCAAGCCAACAAAGCCAATCTTGAGGCTTTTGATCTCCTATTCCCCTCTCTACACTCTAACTCTGTCGCGCTTGACGCCCATCAGGGCCACCAGCCCCCAACACTGAACACTCTCCCGACACCACCCCCTGGGAACACAGGCACCCCTGTGCAACCCTTAACCCTCCCTAATCCCCCGAAACTAAAGACACGGCTCCTCCAACTGCCCCCAGGTCATCCTCCAGAACTACCCCCGATATTGAACACCCCCCAAGCAGCACTAGGTGACTGCAAGACTAGCCATAAGTCCCCCAAGCCCCGATCTCTACTGCCTCTCAAATATAACCGACTACCACAACCTATCCACCCCCTCCCTCCTCCCCAGAACACAATCCAATGAGACACCACAACCCAATCAGACAACCTAATTAACACCAAAAGACAACACAACTCCATCATCTCCTCTCCTTGCCAAAGAGACACCACCCCGAAGCAACACCCCCCCACTCAGAAAGAGACACAGTGCCGCCTCAACCGTATTGAAAACCAAATCGACATTATAATACAAGGCATGAATCTTATCCTTACCAACCTCTCAACACTACACAACCCTCCCCTAAGCACCCACTCCACCTCCAACACACACCTTAGACCAACTATACCATCGCCCTTGAGCAACCCACCCTGCCCCTCCCCCTCCCCCTCACCCTATCCATCACCCCCTCCCTTTCCCAGGCACCGAGACCAAATAGAGCGGCGAAATCCATGTCCTTGGTAGAAACACACAAGCTGGCCTCATCTT
The DNA here is from genome assembly GCF_964261635.1 of Lissotriton helveticus. Lineage (NCBI taxonomy): Eukaryota > Metazoa > Chordata > Amphibia > Caudata > Salamandridae > Lissotriton > Lissotriton helveticus. The sequence goes on from NC_136059.1 coordinate 396,654,371, forward strand.
ACACAACCCCTCCCACCCACCTCCCACTATCCAATATCCAGGTAATCACTGGTTTCAGAAATGACCTCGCTCTCCCAAAACCCTCCAGACCCCCAGCCCCCCTCATTACCATCCCTACTGAACCAAAAATAAAAGAGTCCCCCAGTACCAACTGCATGCTCTTAAATTGCAGATCTGCCACAAAACACTCTACAGAGCTGGCAGAATCTATCCTCAACCATAACATAGACGTAGCCTTCATATCCGAAACCTGGCTAAACGACTCCTCCCCGCCTATCCTAGATATGCTCGTCCTCTGGACTTCGCTATCATCAATAAAGAAAGGAAGGACCAAAAAAAAGGTGGAGGCGTGTCAATCATCCACAACAACAGCCTATCAGTGGTTGAAACCGATACCTTTAAATACAACTCCTTTGACTGCCTCACTGCCAACATCAAAACCGCCAACAACAATCTATTACAATGCCACCTACTATACCATCCCCTGGTAAAACCGCCACGTTCACAACAACTGTCAGACCTGATCGCTCATTGCTCGCTCCGAGAGACCAACAACCTCATTCTAGGCGATCTCAACCTTCACTGGAACGATGTGAACAGTGCTACAATACAATCCCTAAATGAGCTACTACTTTCCAACAACCTTACCCAACACTGCTCTAAAGAGACCCACAACAAGGGGGCAATCCTGGACGTCATCATCGCCCAACATGATGCAATCACTAAAGACCACATCCTTCCGGTAGATTGGTCAGATCACCACCTTATCCTATTCCACTTCGCCCAACCGATCCTGTGCCATCCACCCATCACTGTCCCCCCTACATGGTCTAGGAACCTATCGCAGATCAACACAGTTGAACTAGAAGAAAGAATAGCCTCCATCCTGCCAATCTGCTCGGACGGCCTCTCTACTACTGAACTCACCTCACACTTCAACACAACCATGTCCGTCATCCTAGACCAATTAGCACCCCTGAAACAGAAAAAACCAAGGAACATCCCTTCCAGAACCTGGTTTAACAAGGACATCAATGAGGAAAGAAGACATGTTAGAGCCACAGAACGTCATTGGAGAAAGAACCCCTCCTTCAGCCGCTGTGAGGAACTCAGAGCAGCAAGAAGAAGGTACAAAAAGCACATCAATAGCGAAAAAATAAACTTCTTCTGTACTGCGCTGGACAAGGCAAAAAACAGACCAAGAGAACTCTTTGACATCATCAAAAAACAAACTTCCAAGCCATCTACTATCCATGTCCAACCGTCCAAAACCCTTTGTGATAACTTCGCCAACTTCTTTAACAAAACAAATCTCCAAGATCGAACTCTCCCTTGACATCCACCTTTACCCTCCTCGCGATAATGACCTCACAGCTACCGAAACCACCGTTAGAGGTCGTCCCACATTCACCTGGTCCTCCTTCGACCACATCCACGAAGCCGAGATCCTCAATCTAATCTCCTCTTGCAAACCCTCATCGCACAACCTTGATCCCATTCCCTCACAAATGGCCAAAGATCTGAAACTCACACTTGCTCCACTCTGGTGTGAAATCATAAACAGCTCACTAAAAACTGGCATCATACCAGACTGCCTCAAAGTCGGAACAAGTTTCACCTCTTCTGAAGAAACCAGGCTTAGACACCAACGACCTGAATAACTTCAGACCAGTCTCCAGTCTTCCCTTTCTAGCCAAAATCCTAGAAAAATGTGTGCTCCACCAACTAAACAACCAGATCGAAAACATTAATCTACTAGAACATCACCAATCAGGATTCAGAAAAGGCTATAGCACCAAAACTGCAATCCTCAACATAGTAGCTGACATCCGCAACTTCCTTGATTCAGATCGTTGTTGCCTACTCATCCTCCTAGACCTGTCAGCAGCCTTTGACACGGTAGACCACAGGCTGCTCATCAAGGCCCTCAAAGAACGAGTAGGTGTGGATGATGTGGTCCTTCAATGGTTCTCCTCCGTCTTCCAGAATCGCTTCCAAAGAGTTCAAATCAAATCCTTCACATCCGACCCTCTCCCCGTGACAAGAGGTGTCCCTCAAGGATACGTTCTCTCCCCTCAACTGTTCAATATATATATGGTAACCCTCACCACCATACTGAAAAAAGCTAACATCCCTTTCCATCTCTATGCAGATGACACCCAGATCTACCTGGAAACCTCCTCCTTTAATGACACTCTAAGGCTCAACAACACTCTCAGAGAAGTCCAAGAATGGTTAGCAATGAACCACCTCAAACTCAACCAAGGAAAAACCGAGATCCTCCTCATCTCTAACAAGGAGAACAATCCGCAAATCATTGAATGGGTGAAAGCAATTGATGCCCTCAATGGGAATCTCACCCTGACTAACTCGGTAAAATCACTTGGAATCACCCTTGACCACAAACTATCAATGACGAACCACATCAAGAACTCCGCTAAGAGCGCCTTCCTCATCTGAAGCTCCTCAATAAAATCAAACCGCACATTCCGGAGAGAGATCTCAAACAAGCCACCCAATCATTAGTGCTGTCTAGACTGGACTATCGGAACGCAACCCTCTCCGGAACAGCTCTCTCCCACCTAGCGCCACTAAAAACTACCCTCAATGCAGCTGCCAGAATGGTATCCGGTGCAAAGAAATTCGACCACATATCTCCCGCACTCAGAGATCTAAAATGGCTCCCAGTGAAAATGCGTGCTAGCTTCAGAACTGCCTGCCTTACACACAAAGCCCTTCATACTGGGAAACCAGAATACCCAGCCGCTAAGCTTAAGAAAGCTGGTCAGTCCAGAAATCTCAGAAGTTCAAACTCCCTCCTACTCATCCCCCTGAAAACACGTAAACAAAAAACTGCAGCCTGCTCTTTTTTTTCAGGCAACGCTCCTAAAATCTGGAACTCCATCCCTGTGGACATCAGAACTACCCCCTTTCCAGAATTCAAGTGCCGACTGAAAATCCTCTACCTCAACCGTGCATTCCCAAACTCAATTACGTAACTAACACGCCTGTCCTGGCTCAAAGAAGTTCAATAACAACTTTGACCTTGCATCGAGAATACTATGAATCGAAAATGTCTCCGGATTGTTCCACCTCAGCACACACCCTGAACCTTGGACCGCGCTACCTCAAAGTCGCACCTTAGCCGATACATAATATTTAACCTCCGAACATGTATGACTCTATTTTGCTTTATTGTTATGTACTTGTCTTCTCTACATCCTCTGTAAAGCGCTCCGATACCCTTGGGTCTGGCCAGCGCTATAGAAAACTTCTGAAATAAAAATAAAATAAAACAGTCGGCAAGCCACACCCCCGCCTTCGAGCAACACCACCCACTCTCCCTGTTCTCTATGTATGCTGCAGCATACATAGAGAAAATTACCCGTGTGGGGCGCGGCCTCACCAATTACAACGCTGCCATTGCAGCGTTGTGATTGATGGAGGGGAGGGAGGCTGCCTTCCTGATGATGAGCGCTGTGTATTATCGGGAATTCGACCTTTGACCTCCCACGAATGATGCGCGAGCACCCAGTATAAGACGTGCCACAGGCCCTCTGTACTCTGTAGTTGAATGTATACAGAGCTTCATAACAGTGTTTCTACATAGCATGTTTTAGGAGTATAATATTGCCTTGTTGGTTTCTACGCTATATTGAGGTTCCGTGAATTCTGAACCTGGGCCATAAAGGTCGTGGTTCTGTTACGATTTTGGTAACAGCGAACCGTAAACAGTGAGCTCAGCAAGTATGAGTGTTTTTGTCATGTTACACCGATGGATTCACTGTGTATTTGAAGATTTCGTTCTGAACCCTTGGGTTCCATTTTGTGCATGGCAGCCATTTTGTGGTTGCCCTCACATAGGCCGATGACTTTAGCTGACTCCTGTTTGACCTGAAATGAACTGACCCTGCTGCCTGAAGCTGACCTTGCCAAACCAGTTCTTGCCCTTTAGCTTATCGAGATAGAGATCAAAGAGCAGGACATTGCTGAGTTTATGATACACGCACACACCTTTCTATCTTGGGTCTCATCTGTTTCTGTTCTTTCTTTATGACCTATTTACGATGGGGATGTGCCCGTTTTTATTATGGGTCCGATCGACCTGTCTGATGAAAAATGTTAAGTTTAACCAATGATTGATTTTGGGCTGGACAAACTGAAAAATGGGCTTGTCATCACGATCCTGCTTTTGTCGTGAAAACATGTGAGTGGTCAAACTGTAAAGAAGGAATGTTGGATTTTTTGCATGCTTGCAAAAGCTAGGACTGCCCCTTACTTTTGTGCTGAGTCATGTAACCCTAAAACATATAAAAGGCCTGACCCATGCAGCGCAGGTGACCGGGCGGAGTGAGGCGATTCTCTCACTTAAATAATGGCGTTCCCCGGTACTCCGCCACCAGCTGCTGAGCGCCTCGATCGAGACGCTGTCCGGGGGGTAGGTGCAACGGCTTGGACCGTGGGCCGCCGAAGGTGAGGTTGTTCATGTTAATTTTATTTAACTTTATCTTCCCCCATAGTTGCCCGACTTCGATATGCCCTACGTATCGTGGGACATCCCGTCACCAGTGAGTGGGGCTTTCAGAACTCTCGACTACCCCTGAGTTCTTGGGTGCCGGGTGGCCAATTGTTGCCTGGCCGCGATGTTGTCTGTGGGTCCGATGGGCCGCTGGGGTGTTCGCTCGTTACCGGGCTCCCAGCTCCGCCGCGTTGCCATGCCCTGCTGCACTCCAGCGGGGTCGCAACGCGTTATTGCAGGCACCGGGTGGCGGTGCCTGCGCCTCTTGGTGGCCACTAGTGACCGGATCGTTTCGAGCCACGGAACGATGACACACCGTGACACGCGGAAACTTGAGATGCGAGGTACTTGTCTACCTCCTGGTGTGCGCCCGTAACGGGGTCCTTCATACTCCCATCCCATCCTCATCCATACTGTGATAACATTTACACAGCTTACTGTACCGCTAATCTCCTCCATTAGGTACCATACCCTTATCCCACTGGTTCATCGGAAGCAGACTGAGAAGTACCTCAGGGAACCTTTTGGGGTGAGCATGATTAACCCAGCCTTCGTCCTCTAGTCAGCAGTCTTTGACTTCTTCCAATATCATCGCTATATTTTAATATATTCGTTTGCACAAACCACTGGTTGTGTGATTTAATCACCAAACTCGCAAATTTTTATGCTTGGTTTTTATCTCTCACTAGGGTTGGTGTGTGTGTGTGTGTGCATGGATTATATTTGTGCAAATCCACAAGATGGGATCAGTACACTGAGAATGCCATCTGAGAACTGTGTTTATTTTATTCTCTACAGGTCAAAAAAACTTGAGCAGGACCAATCGGCCTGCTTTTCGGTATTACCGCCAACAAAAGGTTGTATACCATATTGCAAGTTTCCAACTTTTATCACTTCTTTAATTATTTTTTCACTGTGTGGTACTACACTACACCGAGGTCCTGAGGAATTGCCATTATGGCAAGAAACATGTCGACCATACAAGAGGGTAGTAGCTAACTTGCTAGGATAGCTCCAGGGCATTTAGCTCTCTTCCCACCCCCTTTTAACCAAGGAAATCTACCACAAGAATAAAATAGGTTGTGGACTGATTTATCTTTTTTAACTTTACCATTCACATCACGACCACACTCCCCCGCCCTCTCACACACATGCACCATATGGCCGGGACAAAAGATCTCCGATAAAGAGCCCCGGTTTCGGGAGCCCGTCAGACATTGCAGCGCCAGTTTGACGAGGAGCAGAACCCATATGATGAAGCATGACACCTAGCTTGCTGGGTGTGTAAGGGTTTTAGTCCCAACTAGGGGATTCCCCCCACTTCCTAGCACACACACCTCTACTCCTTCACTCTTCCCGGGGAACTTTGTACTCTCTTTGTGTTACGATTTCATGTAACCCTAAAACATATAAAAGGCCTCTGTCCTCTGTATTCCTCAGACTGCCTCATTCAGTTGCTACGGCTTCTGTGTGACGTGGCCTCACTTATTAAATTTAATAAAGATGTATTTTCATATTTTCAGCTTCTGTGCCAAGTTCTTTGTTATATTAGTAAGTATTCCCTGAGAATGAAGATTTTCATTTCTTCAAATGGCGCAGCCAATGCAGGGCTCATCAGAGAAGTGGCTTTCAGGAGAGTGAAATCTACTGAGGAGGAGAGAACAGGATTCTACTAAGAAGGTACTCTGTGCACAGGGATTCTGGCGATTCTTTGATTCTGCAGCCCAGTATATTTCTGATCTTCCTGATTTTGATCCTCCACATGATGTCACTCCTGACTGAGAACCTTTTTGGCGTGAGTATTCTAAAAAGACCGTTAGGTCATGTAGAACTTGACAGTTAGAATTTGGATAACCTTTTGATTAGTAAAAGTAAGAGTTAAGTTTAAGTGGGTCGCTCCCAGTCCTTTGTTCTTTGGTTCTTTGGTTTTGATTGGTTCTTAGTTTTGCTTGGTCCTTAGTTTGGTTCTTAGTTTGTTTGGTCCTTAGTTTTATTTGAAGATTGCAATTTTCAAAACCCGAGGGTCTTGTATATTTACGAGTGTATCGATAGAGATAGCCCCTTGAAGTCTGAAGCTAGATTAGTGAGCTATAAGATGCCTGATCTTAGCAAATTTGGAGCTTTGTGTTGGCCAACTTTGTATACGTTTGGATTAGCCGGCTTCCCCTAAAGGGAATATCTAAATAGGTTTAGATTTAAAAACATATTTCTTCCTTGGTGATTTTGTATCCCCAAGGAATTAAAATATGACATAATACAAAACAAGGATCCTTTGTTCTGCGCAGTTTTATGAACAAAGATATGCAGAACGATTTTGTGTGGTGTTCTGCAAGCCAAAGCTAGTGAATTGAGTGTATTTTCGCTTCGTGGACATACATCAGTCTGTTGGGCTGTTTTTGCAGTCTTTTGAAACACAATTGAGAAGCGTTTCTTGTAAATATGACTTACAATTAGTATTTGCAAATGGTTTGGTTTAAGTACAGTCTGTGGGCTGTCCTTTATTTCTGTCCTGAGTATTGATATGTGGGTTAAATGTGTGTTTAAATGTCTCTCATTAGTGCAACTTTTGTACGTGAATAGCGATGGCGCTATTCACGAAATGCATGGCGCGCCGTATTGTGTGTCCTGAGTGTTTTTGACCCTTTTCCGTTATGTCTGAAATGAGCTCAAATGTGTGTTTGTGTTTTTTTTATGTTTCCAGTCTATTAAGCAACATTTTGTAAGCATATTCTTGGGTCTGTTGCTAAATAAAATTGTCCTTTTTAGAAAGAAAAAAATGGCGCAAACATTTTGTCATGTTTCAAGTTAGGCGTCTGTGCTTGGGCTTATAAATGAATGCGTCTAAAATGATAGGCAAGGGATGCAGCTTGCTCTTATATGTGGAGGTTTAAAAAATAATTGGGTTTATTAAAAAAATTATTAATTATGAAAAATAATAATTAAAAATAAGTGCTACAAAATTCGTTTTTTACTATTCATGAAGCTTAATGCTCATACTATGACATCCTAGCATTAAAATTTAATTTAAGTTGTGCTATACCGCATGATGAGAACATTAGCATATAGAATTTCACTTAGCGCAGGCGTAAAAAACTAATTTTTCTAAAGATTTACATGGGATATGTCTGATTAAAAATCTCTGTAATTTGTAAAGAACATTCTGAGGATGATAAATATGTAACATAATTATAGGATATTTATTTTTAAGTGCCCCTAATTTCAAAGTCGAATTTGGGTAAAATAGACCATTTAAAACAGCATTCTTGCCATTTTTAATAGCTTTAAAGTGCTTTAGGCTTCAGTAAATGCATACATTTAGGTATAATACAAATTTGCAGGTTGTCCCCATTTGGGTTTACTTTTAAATGGCACAGTGAAATCCAATTAAGATTGCATTAATGAGTACCATTGCATCAAGCATTTGTTCTAAAAACTGGTATGTGTGTTATTAGGTTCTGAGAATCATTCACAGTAAATGTAGTAGGCCTTCTGTCTTTGTCAGCCTCACAATGAGCAGAAGCTGTGGGCTAGGAGAACAGGCTGCTTAAGTTGCGCTAAGATGCTATCTTTGGTTTCCCTGTAAACAATGGAAGGAGGCTGTCATGTTGACATTTGTGACCTTTAAATTAGGACTTGTCTCTGTGAAATGCAGAATGACCTTGCTAAACAGGCCTCTAAAAGGAAGGGTTTCTGGTTTCTCCACAAAATTAAAGAACTTAATTCCAAAGGGAAAAATATGAAAAAGGTTTCTTTAAAAGTCCCAACACAGGCTAAATGCTCACCTCAATGCTCTGCAGAAATGATACATTTGTATTTCTGCTAAAAAAAAATGATGTCCGCTACTTGCTTTTATTTTTGACAGAAAATGAGGCATTGCATTAAGTTTTAGACAGAAAATAAGAGGAAGCTCTTTATTCAAATGTTGAAGGCTACATGCCCAAGTGAGAACGAATTGTGGGGCAAGGCTAACATGGAGTGTCCGTGAAAGAATTGTACTTTTGAAAAGTTAAAAGGGCTTCATGTTGCAAGGTGACTGACTAGATGGTAACAGTTAAGTAATGGAAATTTATTTTTGTGTCTGTTAATGTGTATTATGTTTTGTCTTCTGATTAGAAGTTATAATTGATATTTGTTTGCTATGAAAAATGTCTCTCTTTTGTGTGCTGTGTTTTTTTCCTCTCCCGCTTCTGCTCACAGATCATCCATGGATTGCTCTGGGGGATTTTAAGGAAGTCAAGACACGTGAGTTTGGTTGGTTGAAATGAGATGTGGTTTTTTTGGCGTAACTCCTTTGGAAAGAAATGTCCATGCGTTTTTCATATTTGTGTATTTGGTTCTATCATGAATTGTTCTTGCTGGTTCTGTGTGTCTGAAAGTTGTATTTGACAGCAGATATCCACTAATTGGTGATCTACTGTCAAAAAGGAGGGTAAGGATTTTAAACCTGACACGGTATTATGCGTCACCGCTCATTTATATATTCTATTGTTTTACAGCGAGTATATCTGATGGCTTGACATGTCCGTTTTGTGCGTTTTTGGCATGTTTTATGTTTTATGTTGCTGCTTATGATACTATTACAAGTGTACCTGTGTTGTGAAGGGATATACATGACGATGTGTATCCTGCAAACAGTTGGGTAGATTTGCTTTGACACTAAATTTCACAGAAAGACAGACAACACTTCATCAGTGTATGTCAAATGTGGCTTTAATGGTAATTGAAGGAAAATAAAAAAGATATACAGGAAGCAAGGTTTCACCTACAGTCACATTACTGCCCCCTTTCCTGTAAGGAACAGGCAGCCCTAAAATTATGTATCCTGATTGGACGTAAGGATAAAATATAGATTTGTGACTCTTGTACATGGTGACCTAATTTCTATATTACATTAGTCAGTTTTATTCTGCTTCCTAAGTAGTATATAGCTTTGTACCATAAAAGAAACCAGGTTTCATTTTTCCCTGAAGAAGAAACTGGAACATTAGCTGAGATTACCGTATATGGTGTAGCGGCCAGCGGTAGAGTTAAATTTGTAAACTATTGTGATTTTTTTGTGTATCACCCATACTCTTGGTATTGTGTCACATGCCTGACTATCACCCAAGCGCATCATGCCTAGTTATTGGGGATTTTAGCTGTGTCCTAGTCCCATTTCTCTTTTCCATATTCCTTTCACCAGTCGGCTTTTATTATTATTAGTGTATTGTTCAGGTTCACACTTTCAGATTACAGTAATGTACCATGGACCCCCATCTTATGTATAATTCCCTTTTGCATAACCAGACTGTTTTCCCTGATAATCTGCATTATGCGATTTTTCTTTTGAGATGTTCTAGATGAGGAATTTAGGAACACCTATATGTAATCATTGAGATAAAATGTGTTTGCCCCATTAGACGATGCCACTATGTGTGAGGACATCCATTCAGATAGAATTCCCATGTTGCTATCTACCCTTAGATGGTGAAGGATATGCTCTCACACGGAAACCCAATTGACGAGCCTAGAGGCACTGTTTTGCCTACTGCCTTTGTTCTTGTATTGCCTTTGAGAATGACAGTGTATTTTAACGCAGAATTGTCCCATGGCGTGTGGCCACTCCTTTGAAGATCGCAGGCCACCTGTTTGCAGTCCCCTTGTTATACAATGAACTGTTTAAAGCATCGCACTTGCTTCATCAGAAGGCGTTCAACATCAGAAAAGAAGGAGGAGCTGGTTTCGCCACAGAACCAGAATTTCAGTGCAAAAGAGCGCCTGTCATGTGCTGGTTAACCTCTGACAGTGTGCAGTCCCTTGAGCCCCTTGGCCTGAGTTTTGGCCACGCACCCCCCCTTTTTCCTTTGCTTCAACGTAAGTGCAGTGCAACGGAGGATCCAAGATTGGCAAAAGGCACTCCATTCTGGTGCCCATGAAAGAGCAGCCTGAGCGTCCTCTGACACTGAATGATGAGTGTTGGAGTCTGAGAATGGGCCCGGGTCTGCACGAGATGATTTGTGCCCATGATCAATGAAGAATATGCTATCTGTAGTGTCTGCCGCAGAGGAGAGATACTGGTGCACTGCATTGAGACATTGAGACTTTTAAGTGAGCATTGAGTGTTTTCCAAGAGGGCACTCCAACGGATACTGAGAAGCACCATTTACATGAAAGGCTTGAATGAAGAGGCCCATGCGGAAGAAAACAATAAAAGAAGATTTGATGGACAATAGAAGCCTGCCAGAGAGGCTTTTTGAACGGACTCTGGGCATTGTTGGTTTCACAAGTGGTTTCCGTGCGATTGCATATAATAGGTGTTCGGAGACTAATTTTTGCTGTTTTGCTGGCATTGTTTTGGTGTTAGGAGACTAATTTTTGCTGTTTTGCTGGCATTGTTTTAGTATTCTGTTTAGTAAAAGCAGAATAAAGTCCATTCTCTGTGGAAGAGTATCCCTTTTCCTCTGAGAGCATTAATAAGGATCACCACTGTTTCACCTGAACATATGATAAATTACCGAAATGCATAGGAGCCCTAAAAATGTTACTAGATGATTTTAGGATTTACTTTTTGCTTAGGGTTGTGAAAAATTATGATTTCGTTTGTAATAGTGGTCACTACTTTCTCCTGTTGTCTATATGTTCTTAACAACGTGTTTTTTTTAGTGTTTTTAAACATGACATTGCCTTCTATGGGTGGGATTGTTTTTTTTTGCTACCCAATTCCCATCTGTACCCCCATCCCAACCTATATCTTTTCCTACTACTACTTCTTTGCATTCTTTCCATACTTTACCTGAACATGAACTGGTTAGGAGATCAGAGTTTATTAATAATCCCTTTGTACAGCTTTTGCATCAACACCAGTTAGTAGTGAACATCACTAATTGTTGGGTGTGTGGTCTTATGCCACATACTACAGATAGAGGTATTCCCTATTTTGTCCTGCCATATGCAGCCTTTGTGCTACTACGTGTGTAAGGAGACCTGTCCCGAAGAGAGTTGCTAAGTAATAGGATTATGCTCCAGCAACATCTTGATGATCTGATGAATATAGACCTGGATTCAGATTGACGTGAATTTAGGTTATTGCCTATGTAAGGGCAAAAGGAGGGTCTGAGGTTCCGTGAATTCTGAACCTGGGCCATAAAGGTCATGGTTCTGTTACGATTTTGGTAACAGCGAACCGTAAACAGTGAGCTCAGCAAGTATGAGTGTTTTTGTCATGTTACACCGATGGATTCACTGTGTATTTGAAGATTTCGTTCTGAACCCTTGGGTTCCATTTTGTGCATGGCAGCCATTTTGTGGTTGCCCTCACATAGGCCGATGACTTTAGCTTACTCCTGTTTGACCGGAAATGAACTGACCCTGCTGCCTGAAGCTGACCTTGCCAAACCAGTTCTTGCCCTTTAGCTGATCGAGATAGAGATCAAAGAGCAGGACATTGCTGAGTTTATGATACACGCACACACCTTTCTATCTTGTGTCTCATCTGTTTCTGTTCCTTCTTTATGGCCTATTTACGATGGGGATGTGCCCGTTTTTATTATGGGTCCGATCGACCTGTCTGATGAAAAATGTTAAGTTTAACCAATGATTGATTTTGGGCTGGACAAACTGAAAAATGGGCTTGTCATCACGATCCTGCTTTGGTCGTGAAAACATGTGAGTGGTCAAACTGTAAAGAAGGAATGTTGGATGTTTTGCATGCTTGCAAAAGCTAGGACTGCCCCTTACTTTTGTGCTGAGTCATGTAACCCTAAAACATATAAAAGGCCTCTGTCCTCTGTATTCCTCAGACTGCCTCATTCAGTTGCTACGGCTTCTGTGTGACGTGGCCTCACTTATTAAATTTAATAAATATGTCTTTTCATATTTTCAGCTTCTGTGCCAAGTTCTTTGTTATATTAGTAAGTATTCCCTGAGAATGAAGATTTTCATTTCTTCAATATGTATTGCATGCAATTTCTGTTTTCTTCATGCTAAATCTGGTTGCATAATTTTCTCACAGACGAGACTTTGCTCGAGATACAAATGTCTCACCGAAAATGTACCCCATTCCGTTTATGGAAGAGCGTGCCTGATTTATTTTTTCCCATTAGTAATCTCTGTCCTGTGCCTATTGATCTCCCCTTCAAGCCTTTTTTCTTCTTCAACTATAAAACCCCTTCCCCTAATTGTCATACTCCGAGTGCCCCTACTGTCAGGCATGTTGCAATCACACCAAACTCCATAGAGGTATGTATCTCTATATCTGTGTTCAGAGTGACTGATCCGCATTTGTTTCCCCTTAATCGCAATAAACAAATACACAATTGTAAAAATAAGAAACCACGAGTGCACACGAATTCCATCAAGAGTTATGCCATGGTGCCTCTGAGAGTTTGCCTTTTATAATATTAAATTATACCAACTCACCCTTCCATGGTCGACAAACTGAGTGCCATTGAAGGGGCTGACAGTAACATCTGTTACAGATATTTGAAAGGGACAAAGAATAAAAGCAAACTAAGTTATAGTTGCTTCTTTTAGTCTCACTAAAGCTATATTGGGCTCTGAAAAGATCGTTATCCCTCCCATTGAAATAATATGCAAATTATTATTTTTGCATCATAGATCGTGATGGAGGAAAGGGCTAGTAGACTGCCCATGGTGCTTTTATCAGTGGCCCTAAATCAAAATCTCATCGAAAACTTGCGTGCACCCGAGGCAGGGGTTGACATGTGTGAGGTTTTGCGTTGCCCCAGTCACTGTTTCCACTCCTATATTTGATAATAATATTCCCCCGCGTAAAATGTAATCTCTTATTATATCGAGATTAACCTCTATTGCCACTACTCGGAGTTCATCCATCTCTCATCAGGCCCTTATGCTGCATGTGCCTGTACAGTGTTCAGTAGTATGTGATGATTGTATGCGCTTAGGGATGCCCTAAATAATTGCGGTCAGGACCAAGATGTGTTGGGGAAACATTGGCATATGTTGCCTCTTGAGGTAAATACCACACAATTATATTAGAATCCACTTTTAGAACTTCCAGCACATTCCCAAGCGTTTTTTCTAGTTCCTTAAATGTGAATTTAAACCCACCAGAGAATAGCTGAAATCAAGCACTACCAAGCTAAAATTGTATTACATTTGTTTGATTTTTTTCTTGGCATTTTGTCATTGATAATGAGCTGAGTTTCCACTGTGCTGATGATTTTAGAAACCTGGGTTTTTTACTCTTCTTCACTTGACCAAAATAAATGTGAGACTATGGATATAACTTATCACTCCTTTTGCTGAAACTGCATATGTGGGAATTAAAAAGGACTTCAACCCCAGTAAACAAGAGCAGAGACCCATGAGATGTACCACTTGCAGGTCTAGTCTTGCAGCAGTTTCCAGCTGTGAGCAAAATCTTAAAGGAAGACTAAATCCAATTAGAACAAGCATTTGCAATGCAATAGGTCTCGCATTAGGAAAGTTTGATGTTTTGGTATTGCAAATTATATTTATTTCTATTTATGTTTTTTAATAGTGAAAATATAGGAATTCATAGTTTTGTATTTTACAATGCCAATAGTTTACATTTTTTAAATGTGACACCTTTTGCAATTGTAATACAATATGTGTTGTTTGTATGTGACTTATATGTATTGATATTACAAATAACAATGGCTTCTAATGAAATGTATGAATTAATTTTTAAATAAAAGTTATTGTAATGTATAATGGTAATTGGTAAAACATTTGCAAATAACTTGGTGGACTTGTATTTGGAGGGTGGAGTTTGATTGTGGTTTTGTTTTTTGAGTCTGTTGTTTGATGGTGGATTTGGAGGGTGGAGGGTGTAGTTGGTGTTGGAGGGTGGATTTGTAGGGTGGAGTTGGAGGGTGGAGTGCTGAGTGTTGCTGTGGTGGTGCTGAGTAGTTTTGTGGTGGTTCTGAGTTGTGATGTGGTGGTGCTGACTGATGCTGTGTGGTGCTTAGTGGTGCTGTGGTGGTGCTGAGTGATACTGTGGTGGTTCTGAGTGATAATGTGGTGGTGGTGAGTGGTGCTGTTGTGGTGCTCGGTGGTGTTGATTGAATTTGTGGTGGTTGTGCGTGGTGCTGTGGTGGTCCTGAGTGATGCTGTGGTGGTGCTGAGTGGTGCTGTGGTGGTTTTGAGTGAAGCTGTGGTGATTTTGAGTGGTGGTGTGGTGGTCCTGAGTGCTGCTATGGTGGTGCTGAGTGGTGCTGTGGTGGTTTAGAGTGAAGCTGTGGTGGTTATGAGTGATGCAGTGGTGGTGTTGTGGTGGGTCTGGGTGGTGTTGAGTGGTGCTCGGCTTGTGCTGAGTGGTGCTGTGGTGTTGCAGAGTGATAATGTAGTGGTGCTGAGTGGCGCTGTGGTGGTGACGAGAGATGCTGTGGTGGTGCGGAGTGGTGCTGTGGTGGTGATGATTGATAATGTGGTTGCGCCGAGTGATGCTGGGGTTGCGCCGAGTGATGCTGGGGTTGCGCTGAGTGATGCTGGGGTTGCGCTGAGTGATGCTGGGGTTGCGCTGAGTGATGATGGGGTTGCGCTGAGTGATGCAGGGGTTGCGCTGAGTGATGCAGGGGTTGCGCTGAGTGATGCAGGGATTGCGCTGAGTGATGCAGGGATTGCGCTGAGTGATGCAGGGGTTGCGCTGAGTGATGCAGGGGTTGCGCTGAGTGATGCTGGGGTTGCAAGGGGAAAAAAACGAGTCTAACAGAGGGCAGAAGGGCAGAAAAACAAGGGAAAAACGAGTCTAATAGGGGCAGAAAGGCACAAAAAATGAGTCTAACAGGGGCAGAAGGGCACAAAAAACGGGCCTAACAGAGGGCAGAAGGGCAGAAAAACCAGGGAATAAAACGAGTCTAATAGGGGCAGAAAGGCACAAAAAATGAGTCTAACAGGGCCAGAAAGGCACAAAAAACGAGCCTAACAGGGGCAGAAGGGCACAAAAAACGGGTCTAACAGAGGGCAGAAGGGCACTCTGCACTCTAAATCTGCACTCTGCACCCTGAATCTGCACTCTGAATCTGCACTCTGCACTCTGAATCTGCACTCTGAATCTGCACTCTGCACTCTGCACTCTGCACTCTGAATCTGCACTCTGCACTCTGCACTCTGAATCTGCACTCTGCACTCTATCTGCACTCTGCACTCTAAATCTGCACTGTGCACTTTCACTCTGCACTCTGAATCTGCACTCTGCACTCTGAATCTGCACTCTGCACTCGGCACTCACAATCTGCACTCTGAATATGCGCTCTTAATCTGCACTCTGAATCTGCACTCTGCACTCTGAATCTGCACTCTGCACACTGAATCTGCACTCTGAATCCTGCCCTTGCCAGTCAGCGGGCGGCTGGGACGTGGCTGCAGGCGAGGGAAAGCCACAGACAGTTGATCCTGTGAATTGTTTCGGCCTTTCATCCACACAAATGTAGGTGGCGCCAGTTAGATTAAAGGAATGGCTCTGCAGGATATTGCGACCTGTGTTTCAGCCAAGGTGTGCTGTTTGAGGGGGTGGGGAGGGGTGTTAGCAATAAGAGTAATGCAAAATCGCTAAAGGAGGAGGCAGCTGAACACATTTTTGTTTTATTTCACCTGTTTGGTGTTTTCATCTACTAATGACACACTTTGGTGTTGACAAACTTTGGTGTTTTTACCTACTAATAGCACATTTCAGTGTTTTCACCTGCACCATTGCAATAAAGGAACATATGAAATACACGAAGACGGGAGGATAGGGGGCAGCCTGCTGCCTGCGAGGAGAGATGGAGAAGAGGGGGAGATGAGATGCTGCCACTGGTAGAGAAGCAGGAAGGGAGGGCGAAGGAGAGAGGGAAGATAAGACTGAGGGGAGGTATGAGGTGAGGTATGAGGGAGAGGAGAGATGGAGGAGAGGGGGAGATGGTGTCACTGGTATAGAAGCAGGAAGGGAGGGAGAGAGGGAAGAGAAGACTGAGGGGAGGTATGAGGGAGAGGAAAAGATAGAGGAGAGGGTGAGGTGCTGTCACTGGTAGAGAAGCAGGAAGGGAGGGCGAGGGAGAGAGGGAAGAGAAGAGCTGAGGGGAAGATTGAGTTAGAGAAAAGCTAGATGAGAGGGCTGCTGAGGGATGGGGGGGCTGCTGAGGGTGAGAGGGGAGTTGCATGGATGGCCGGGAGGTGTGCCGAAGAGAAGAGAGGAGGTGAGAGGGACTGAAGAAGGTGGAAAGGGAGGGGGGTTCTGCCCGTAGACTGAGTTTATTTAGTCAGTTATGCATTATTATATAGCGCTGACATTGTCCAGAGGTGCTAGAGTGCTATACATTGAACGAGGTTCGTTACAAACATTCGTGATTACAAAGACTTGAGATTACAAGTCTTACAAAAGGCAGAGAGGAAAGACTCTGGAGACGAGTGTACATTACTGGAGGTGGCAGCTTGCCCCTAAAGATGACCAAATCTAAGACAGAGAGGCTGAGGGGGAGAGGGGATCCGGGGGGGCAGTGAGAGGAAGCTAAAGGAGAGAGAGGTGTGGAGCAGGGGCGAGAGAAGGGCGGAGGGCAAGAGAGGATGAGATTTAAAGTCAGAGATGGAATGCAGAGGATGAGAGGGGGCTTGTAGAGCAGGAAAGGGCAGCATATTATGTGGAGTGGCATCTACTAGGGATTAGCAGTACTGGCGCGAGGACCTCACGCGAGCCATCAGGTGTGAGCATTATCGCTGAGGTGCCTGTGGTCGCTTGCTTGTCTATTTGCATCCCGGCCGCTCTGTGGTTCCCGCGCCTCTGCTGTTTGTTAACGCTGAAGGTGGCGGGTATGGAAATAGCTTAGGCTTTCGCCGGGAGATAGATCTCATTATGCAGCGGTGGAGTGTGTGGGCGAGCCCTGGAAACCCCGAGCTCTACATGCTTCCTTTATGATGCCGACGGGTTTCTGAGCTTTCTGAACTGCGCTTCGAAGGTTAATTAAGAGCCCTGAGTGCGGATTACACGCAGCTGTTTCGGGAACAGCGTTTGATGTAATGTTGCCAAATAACAAGAGAATTTGTAGCGAGTGCACTCAAAAGTGAGTGCTGTTGCACAGCGAAATAAATCATTTGCCAGTCTCCCTGGTGGTGGGAACTCACTTTCGAAGTAAATTGAATGACTATCAATGAAGTCTAAAACATAAAGTTTTGTTTAGGAATTTTAGTCAAGCAGGAATACATTCAAGGTAGTCAAAATCAATTAGTCAAACAAGCATTGGCGCCGCGTGGCAAAAAAAAACAAGTATTGGGCAGGCTGGTGGCCTGAGAAGCGTCCGTGAAGCAGGGGGCGGAGCCGAACCCTTTGATGTAGCTCAGGGCCTGGCGGCCCTGAAAAAAAGCAATTAGGGGGGAGGAGAAGTGAGGCCAGCGCGTACTGCGCACGCTGGGGAAGCCTGTGGGAGGGAGGCTGATGGCTTTGATGTGGGGAAATGCGCGTGCTTGTGTCCACGTGACCCACGTGAACTGTCTTAAATCTGCCGATGGTTTGAGAACCTATTTTGGCCACTAAAATTCTCCCCTATCCACGTGAACTGTCTTAAATCCGCCGATGGTTTGAGAACCTATTTTGGCCACTAAAATTCTCCCCTATCCATTCCTGCGGAATGGGATAGGCTCGACCTAAAAATGGATAGACATCTTAACTGTTCTGCAACTGATACTAGGCCATTTATACCTCATCTAGTTTATTAAGCTCCCTGCACTCTTTATTGATGTCATAACTATACTTTCTCAATCACTATATCAAACTTCTTGCCTTCTAAAATTGATTGATAATGCGCCATCTACCCTCTCTTTTTTCAAAATGTTCTTGGGGGAGGGAAACTCCCGAAGTCCATGCATGGTATGCTCGCTGGCCACCAGGGTACTTGTCAAGAACTTTTACGCCTCCCCACTTTCAAATATCACCAGCCGCCACTGGAGGACTGGCAATTGGCCGGAGGGTTTTGAACCCGGCCAATCTGAACAAAGTGCTTGTGGAAGGCAGGGGGATAAGAAAAGGGTGCAAGACAGGGTGTACAGAATCACACAGCTTTAGAAAGGTCTAGAAGAAAGCTAAATTTCTCAATGGCAAAAGTTTGCAGGGGGAACAGGTGGGATTTCGTAATGAATGGCCTTATTAACCTCAAGACGCCAGGGTACTATGATTTTGATGGAGTTCATCTGAATGGGGGTAGGGATGGACACGTTCCTACTTAATCGGGTTGGGGTGCTGTAGCAGTTGGGGTTTTTATCATAAATTCATAATCAAGCTGGGGGAAAAATGGAGAGCTGCCAGAGGTAGAGGAACTGCAGGCAGCGTGGCGGAAACAGCACAAAGTAGACAGACAAGAAAGCACACTAGCCTAGGATGACGAGTGGCGCAAAACAGAGTTTTTGGGGTGCCCTACGGCAGGGGCACTGGGGATGCAGCCGAATGGCGGCTTGGGCTCAGCAGCAGGCGGTCATGGCACTTGCAGCCCGGGTCAGGTCTGACGGTCACCCACTCAGATATCGGTAGCAAGGGCAGCCTGGAGGCCTCAAGCGCTCGATACCAAAGGGGGCCGTTACTCATGGTGACTGTGCTGGAAGTGCTGTAAAGAGTTTATGAACCAATGCATCAGAATGGAATCATTTTTATAGATGTGATGCAGTGTTGAATCATGGAGTGCACGTTTGCCAATAAAAGAAATGCAATGTTCATGTTTCAAGTTTTCAAAAAAGCTGTTGCCATTATGCACCACCTATGACTCCAATTCTGATTGCCGGATGGAGTAGGTAATGGTGCATGAGCAAAGCCATGAGCAGAGGGTGGTCACTCACGCGCTGAGAGGGGTTATGGCACGGGCCAGGAAGTCAGAGCCGGATCCATGGAGGGCCCCTGAAGAACATCTCCCGAGGGCGGGACCTTCTGGAGCACGGAGGCCAAAGCCCACAAAACGAGCTATGAGCCTGTGAAAAAAGGGGACAGGTGATTGGCCGGCGGGTTTTGATTCACCCCTCAGTCCGAGCAAAGAGCTTGCAGAAGGCATGGGGATAAGAAAAGGAGGCAAGGGCAGGAAGAGGCATACCTTGACCTCTCGACGTTGGCCCACCCACACCGAATAGCTGGCGTTGCAGCCGCAAGTTTGGAGAGGTCAAGGAAGCTACGGGAAACAGCACAAAGTAGACAGACAAGAAAGCACACTAGACTAGGATGACGAGCCATGCAAAACCGTGTCCTTGGGATGCCTCCGGCAGGGACACTGGGGGAGCAGCCGAATGTCAGCTTGGGCTCTGGAGCAGGCGGTCATGGCACTTGCAGCCCGAGCCAGGTCTGACGGTCACCCACTCAGATATCGGTAGCAAGGAAAGCCTAAAGGCCGCAAGCGCTCGATACCAAAGGGGGCCGTCACTCATGGGGACTGAGCTGGATGTGCTGGAAGGAATTTAAGGACCAATGCATCAGAATGTGATCATTTTTATGAATGTGATGCAGTGTTGAATCATGGAGCGTATAAAATGGCCATAAAAGAAATGCGATGTTTATGTTTCATACTTTCAAATAAACTGCAGCCATTATGCATCAGCTATGACTCAGACTACGATTGCCCAGATGGGGTAGTTAATGGCTGTACGATCAAAGCCGTGAGTGGAGGGTGGTCACTCTCCCTTCTGGGAGGGGTTATGGACACCGCCACCTTGCGTAAGACGTATGATAGAGCACATAGGGCCAGATGTAGGTAAATGTCATTTACCGATTCTTAAATACCGAATTTTACCGAATCGGTATTTAAAAATCGGTAAATGAGATGTAGGGAAGAATTCGGTATTTTTTACCTAATCGGTAAAATTCGGTAACTGACTTTCGGAAATTACCGAATCGGTATTTTCCGAATCGGTATTTACCGAATCGGTAATTCCCATTCATCCCTATGGGCCAAAAGGCCCATAGGAATGCATTGGAAATACCGATTCGGTAAATACCGAATTGGTAAATACCGAATCGGAAAGCAAGCAAAAGTGAAACTTAAGACAACAGCCAATCAGGTGCAACCACCCTCCCCCTTCCTACCAGGAAGTTACTACACAGGCAGCTGCAACTAATTAGAAGGTTCTGGAGAGGCAGTTGGAGCAGAGAGACTGGGAGCAGCAGCAGACAGAGTTTGTGCACTTTTAAACCTTCAACATGGCAAGCAGCAAGGACACAGAGCAGACAGAAAGAAAAAGAAAGCTGAAATTCAGCAGCATGGAGCTCCAGGTCCTTGTGGAGGAGGTGGTAAAGGTGCACCACAAACATTTTGGAAGGCATTCCCTCACTGTGCCTGAGTCAGCAAAAAGGAAGATTTGGCTCGAAATCCTTGAGAAAGTTAATGCAGTGGGAGTGACCACCAGAGTCACTGGAGATTTAAAAAAGAGGTTTTATGACCTAAGGAGCCTCACAAAAAAAAGAATTGCTGACCACCACAAACAGGCCTCGCAAACAGGTGGAGGAAAGAACACAGCACCCCCCCTCACTGACCTGGAGAAGATGGTGGCCACAACCTTGGTGCCAGAAAGCGTCCACGGACTGGGAGAAGTGGACAGCTCGGCGAAAGCTGCAAGTAGAAAAGGTAAGATGCATGCACAGCAATCCCCCTCACACCCTCTGCCATCCCTCACCCCTTGAAGCTAAGTTACCCCAGTCTCAGTGTGACTGTGCAAAACAGTAGCAATGCATCATGGTACATGTAGTCAGTAAATGAAAGACCATGTCATACAGCACAGTAACCACCAAGTTAGGCAAATGATTGCAGTCATAATGAAGGGCAGGCAGCATGTAATAAGTGCAATTTCCTAAGTTTAATTGTAGTGGCTGTGAGACATTTGCACCTAGCTGATATGTGCTCATATGTCCACAGGTCACACATCCAGAAGGCAGTCACAGGAGGCAGAAGGCACGGCACCCAAGAGGGAGGAAAGTCATGAGCCAGGTCCCAGTGCATCACAGGACACAGGTGTACCGAGTGGGCAGCCACCTTTCCAAGAACCTGACGTTACAGAAGAAATGCAGGCATCCCCAAGACCATCACAGTCCCCACTACTGTTATCTTCAACTGAAATGCCAGCATCCCTGGATATTGAGACACCTGCAGCACAACCCCACTGATGGAAATGGAGACAGCTGCTGGTGAAATGGTGGGTGAAGACTCACACAACTTGCCTGGAGCTGACATCTCTGCCACACTGCAGCCCAGCGCAGAGGCAGTACCCAGTACCACTAGACGCCGCACAACACCAGGAAGGAGTGTAGGTGCACGTGGGGAGGGGTCCAGTGTCTTCCAAGGCCTGGAGGGATCCATGGTCAGGATTCAGAGGATGCAGGGCAAGGGCATCATGTCCTGTCAAAGACAAATGCGGAACCTCAATATGAACATGCAGGAAATTGGTAAGGGCATCAGAGAACTGGTGGAAGTTAATAAGAACATGGCGACAGGGATACTTGACATGACCCAATCCATGCAGCAACTGTGCACAAAACTGGACTCTGAAATCACCTCAAGGCGCAGGGAAAAGCAGCGTGCACAGAGAACTGAGCAAGCTATTCAACGCCTGGCAACAGCCACATCCCTGCTATGCAGGCGTAGCATGAACAGTCAGGAAGTCCTGACTCAAAACAGCAATCAGCTGACAAGGGGCATAGCCCGAATGACCGGTGCGCTAGAGGCTCTACTACATGCTCAGACTGCACAAACTACTGCTATTGACATGCCGGAGAGTGAAGGTAAGATATGTAGGTGAGCAACCCAATATACCCTTGCGGGCTCGGGCAATACTTGTTATAAGAAAAAGGGCAGCAAGGGATTTTGTTCTATTACTATTTGTCAGCGTTGTTAGGGCCTGTTATGAAAATCAAGGTTCCTAAAACTGTTCTTAGTCAGTAGCTGTAGTGAATCATTAACTTCAGGCAAAGAGTCACAGAAGATCAATAAATACAGTGTTATCACACTAACACAGTAAATAAATGCAAAGACCAGGGTTTTATATTGTCTGAAGATTATTATTTGTTTTCAAGACAAAGAATCTTTTTATAAAAAAGAAGAAAACATTCTTATAAAATAAGGTACATACATAGGTATTAGTTAGATATTCAAGGTGTAGGTTAATTAAAATTATAAAGCTGCAGTTTGAATAAGCATAATACATTGAAAGCCTAAAATGCTTATTTCTTTATTTAACTACAACCTAACGGTCGTCCTCTCACCGATCAGCAAGTATTGGATACTTTGTTGAACATTTGAAATCACTTCAGCTTATAATACGAGGTAAATGAATAAACTGCCCCTTCTTTTTGACAATCAATGGCATTGCCTGTTTCAAAACTGTAATGGGTTGATATCTTATCGGTTGCCCCCCCCCTTTTTTTTGCAGTAATTCTGGCACAAAAGGATTAATTTCTTTGCTTCTCATCACCAAAACCATTGGAATTGCTGTTGTCTTTTTGAATAGAGAGAGGATTTATCTCTACTTGAGTAAAAGTGAGTCTTCATTGTTGTTAAATTCAATGACATTTGATTTTTGATTGAAAGATAGATAAATAATCTGTTTTGCCTACCTTTTGCAGCCGCCACACCGACTGCACAAGAATTTAGTAAAAGGCTCTAATTAATATAAAAGTATAGATTGTTCGAACTGAATTTTGCATAGTTTTTAACCAGGTCTGAATATATTGTAATATAATGTTGTTTTTCACAGAGGGTCATCTACTGTATGTAGAATTTCTTTGTCCTGATGATGGTCTTATGAAAAATTCCTTAAAAGACCGAAACGTCGACTATCCAGTCCAATTCTGCATGTGATCCATTGTATCATCTTTGATTTTCTTCTGATTTTTAGTTGAAATCATTGTGTTATTTTGTGTTAGCAGTCTGGACTTTTTGCTTAGATATATCAAAGGAGAGTGAAGGTAGCACCAGTAGGAGCAGCACGGCAAGCCCCCTTGTTGTAGAGACAAGGAAGAGCAGCAGGCGACAGGGTGAGGCTACAGGGCAAACGCCCAGTGAACAGAGTGAGCCACATACATCTGGCAGTGCAAAGCGTGGCCGCAAATGAACAGTTATCAGTATGGGCTACTGCCATTGGACAGACAATTGAGTAATTTGAAAGTTTGTGATGCACATTTGTGCCATTTAAACCTGTGTAGTGACAATATACAACTACGGTGGGTGCTATCAACACCTGTCTGTGTGTGTTTACTCACAGCGAGCATTGCAGTGAAATGCTTTCTGGTGCACTTTTGTTATTTAACATACCGACATATATAGTACATTCAACTAAATATGTGCTTTCAACATAGGTGTCAGTCTCATTACTTACTCAGAAATAGTTGCGTGTAATCTCCTCACATCTGTATCTGCCATCACTTGGTGTTGACACTCCAGCAGGTTGTGTTTCAGGCACAGCCATGTCGTCGTCATGATCCTCATAGTCTGACAACTCCACCTCAGTACCCTTCTTCACCGCAAGGTTGTGCAACATAGCACAGGCAGCAATGATCTTACAGCAGGTGATGGGGGTATACTGCCTTGCCCCTCCACTCTTGGGCAAGCACCTGAACCTGCTTTTCCAGATACCAAACGTGCGCGCCAGGACATTTCTTGTGCTCTTGTGGGCCTGGTTATAGCTTCTTTGGCTGGGTGTTAAGGGATTGAGGTAGGGGGTGAGTATGAAGGACCGGAGGGCATATGCACTGTCTCCTGAAATGAAATGGGAATACATTACTCACATGCATACTTGTAGTTCTCACTGCAATAGGTGTTTCGGGGGCGCACACTGTGTCTCACCTAGGAGGTATCCTTCACCAAATTCCCCTGCAGTCAGCCGTGCATAGATGCCACTATTCTGAAATATATAGGAGTCGTGGGTACTCCCACGGAATTTAGCCACAAGGTCGGTGATGGCGCACTTTGCATTGCATATCACCTGCACATTGATGGTGTGGGTGGACTTCCTATTCCAGTAAATATATTCGGTGGCAGCAGGGGGACAAATGGGAATGTGCGTGCCATCTATGCAGCCAATTATATTGGGGAATCGAGCCATCTGGTAAAAGTCAGATTTTGTTTGGACCAGTTCCGCATGGGTTGCAGGAAAAGATATGTAATGGTCCATCCTCTGTAACATAGCATCAAGGAATTTGTGGAAAAACCGTGACAGGCTGCTCTGCGTCACCCCACCTACCGCAGCAACCACTCTCTGGTAGCTCCCAGACGCAAGCAGGTGTAGGCTGCACAGCACCTGCACGTGGGGTGGAATAGCATGTGCCCTTGGGGTAGTATGCTCCAACAGTGGGTGGAGGTCCCTGATGAGGTCCGTGATGGTGTCTGGGGCCAACCTGTACCTCTGGAGTATCTCTGCCTCTGTGAGCATGAACAAGGTGACCCTCTGTCTATAGACCTGCTCCTCTCTCTGCCATTCCCTCTCTCCTTCCTCCTGTAGCCGTAGCCGTCTTGCAATGACATAAAATGCCACCATTGTGCAAGAAGAATTGCATTTTGGGTCCTTTTTTATGGGCTGCACCTGGTTACCACCTGATTTCAATCCATGGTAAATACCGACTCTTAAATACCGAATTTCAAGCAAATTCGGTATTTCAGGGGGCGTGGCTTTGCGGGCGAAGATGGTGGACGCAGCCTTCTAGAGCTCCCACCAGCCCGACATCAATCCGTTCACTTATCCTGGCTCCCGGACCTGATCTGCAGCCCACAAGAGTAGACGCTGTGGCGAACAGCGGGAGGCGCCTTCCGGAGCGGCGTGTGGAGCTCCCGGGCCCCCTGGAGTGGCGATAGCGGCGGCAGCCGCCTGAGGGCTAGTCCCGGCGAGTGCAGCCGGGGCCTCGATTTTGGCGACTCCCGGACGGGTGATCCTGGCGCGGGTCCGCCACCTCGACTTTTGGTCCTGGCATTGGGACACTGATCGACAGCGGAGCAGAGAGTAGGAGCCCAGCGGTGCCCTCTATTGCAGGTGTGGTTGCCTGCGCTGTGGAGGCGTCGGTGGAGGGCTGCGGCCTGCGCTGGGGTCCGGAGACCGGGGCCTCGAGTTTGTAGGTTCCTGGCTGCTAGTGGTGGTGCCCGGAAGCGGCCTGGGCGGCGAGGCGGAGAGACCAACGGCTCTGTGGCCCCCGGGGCGCGGTCCTGCCCAGTGTGCCCGGCATAGCACAGCTGCACCCATTTGGACCCCTGGCCGGTGGATGGCTTGAGGCTGACGCAGGCGTCCAGAAACAGCGGTGGCGGCGGCGAGGAGAGCGCAGTGAGTGTTCCGGGGGCCCCCGTGTGTGTGGACGAGGGGTTGAGGGGCCGCGGCCCGCAGCTGGTGTGCCCAAGGACTACCCCAGAAGATTGGGCAGTGCAGTGAGGGGGCCCCTTCAGTCTGGAGCCTGCGGCCGGTCGCTGAGGGGTCTGGAGTAGAACCACGAGGTCCCTTGTAGGGCCCAACGAGACCGCACACGCACCTCGGCAATTGACAGGGGCGGTGGTGTTGTGACGGCGGTGCGGGTGTCTGGCCGGAGCAGCGGCGTTCCTGGGAAGGGGCAGCATCCAGACCAGTGGGTCATAGAGCAGGGGGACACAGTCCGGCCGAGGCCACGCTATATCCTTTGGACAGGAGGGCAGAGCTGCATAAGGGCCTGAGGTGTCCCTGGACAACGGAGGACGACTGTGTGGGGGAGCCGGGCACCTGGGGGCAGGAGAGACTATAGTGTGGAGTGGCCCCTGCTAATATAGGTGGCGCGGTGAATCCAAGCTGAGGCATCTTGAAAGCGGACTAAAGAGGGCGGCCTCCCTGTGCACTTCAGACATGACTAGAGGCGGAGGAGGCAGTGGGCCCGCCAAGCAGGGGCCCATTGATAAATTCACCGGGCCGAGTGGGGGTCCCGGGGCATCTGGAGGCGGCCAGGGTGCGGGCCGGACAACGCAGAGCTCATGGCGGCAATAACTCAATCCAGGGACATGCTGGACGCCAAAATAGGAGCGGTTGGGGCCGATTTGACTCTGCTGCGTCAGGACCTTCGCAATGCAGTGACTCGCATCACGGAGGCGGAATCCAGAATATCGAGTGTGGAGGACGATGTGGGGACCTTAAAGCAGAAGGTGGCTGCGATGGAAAAAATTCAAAAAGGCCTAGCGCTCCGATTGGAGGATGCTGAAGGGCGGGCGCGCAGGAATAACCTTCGCTTTGTGGGTTTTCCCGAAGGATGCGAGAAGGGTAATTTGGAACACTTCTTGTCCCAGTGGCTGGAGAGCTGGCTCCCTCCTGATGTTCTGTCACGTTGTTTTGTAATAGAGCGTGCACATAGAGCCCTGACGCAGAAGCCGCCTACCGGGGAGCGGCCCCGGCCAGTGATAGCTAAGTTTCTGAACTTCCATGACAGAGACACTATCTTACGTGAGGCGAGGGCAAAGGACTCTCTTATATTTGAGAACCAGAAGATCATGGTCTTTCCAGACTATACTAAGATGGTACAACAACAACAACACTCCTTCATAGCTGCCAAGGCAAAACTGCGAGGCCTGAAGCTCCAGTATTCCTTACTTTATCCGGCCCGCCTACGGGTAGTGTTCCAGTCACGGACCCACTTCTTTGATACCCCAGAGGAGGTCTTCAAGTTGACAGATGAGACGGTGAGGGTCCGGCCACATGCCCAACCAGGCTTGAATCCGAGTCCGTCGAGGGGCTTATCACAGGAGCGGGGCGACCAAAGTGTCCGGAGCAGAAGGAACAGGAGATCTAGGTCGCGGAAGCGCTCCCCCTCTTGCAGTGGAACACAGGGCGCCTGCTGACTCTGACCACTCCGGAAAGGGCCATTGAAGGACATCGGGGTGTGAGTTTGTTTGCTGGTATTGTGGGCTCCGGCTGGGAGTGGTCGGATACCAGTGCTTTGCTGATCACACAGTTGAGGACTGAGTGTATGGAGACTGCTCGCTCTGCATATCAGTGATTGTGTGGGGCTGCGGGGTGGGGTTCGGAGAGCTTGTATGCATGGGCTTCTTGCCTCCTACGTGGGTGGGAGTTGGCGGGGGGGTTCTTCTTGGTTGAGTGGGTAGTTGGGATCCATTGGTATGGTTGGCCTTGGGCGCTCTGTTTTGGGCCCGAGGTTGCCCATGCCGCGACCGATACTTCAGTGTTCTATGAGGTATAGGGGTGGGTGGCGGGGGAAGGGGGACCGGGAGTTGAGGGGGGTGTTCTGGGAGGGTGTGGGTGGGAAGGTCAGGGGGGGTTGGTGGGGGTGCACGTGATTTCTAATGCCTTGCTGATAATTGTGCTGTGTACTCAGGCCTGCTGCTGGGTGCTCTTGTTTTGTGTCCCCTGGGATCATGGCTGATGCATCAACTCCGGGGCTCCCCAGGGCGTCCATGCGCATTCTGAGTTGGAATGTTAGGGGGATGTTGGATAAAATTAAGAGGGGGCAATTCTGCTATGGGGAAGAGGGAAGCAGCGGATGTTTTACTGCTACAGGAAACGCACATGATGGGGACGAAAGTGCTTAGTCTGCAACGATTTGGCTACCAACAGGTTTTTCATGCTGGTTTTTCTAAGGGCTCCAGGGGGGTCGCCATATTAGTCCATCGCAGGTTGGCTTACGTGCATGAGCGACAGTGGCTAGACCCGCAGGGTCGATATGTCTTTGTGAAGGGAATGGTGGGCACGGAATCTGTTGTGTTTGGGAGTATATATGTCCCTCCCCCGTTGCAGTGGCCGAGAGGTTGTTTGCGGTGTGGGCGGAAATCCCGGAGTCCCTGGCAGTACTGGGAGGAGATTGGAATGATGTGATGGATGCGAGTATGGACCGTCGGAGACCGCAGGGGACACTGACTGCTGCTACCCCTACCCGGTTGAGTGCGATGGTGGAAGGGTTGGGCTGGGTGGATGTTTGGCGACACTTGCACGCTAAGGCCCGAGAGTATACCTATGTTTCAGCTGTACATGGTTCCTTCTCGCGATTGGACTGTGTCTTTGTGCCCTGTGTGTTTCTGAGTAGGGTGCGAGGGGCAGATATCTTGCCTAGGGGGGTGTCTGACCACTCCCCAGTAGCCGTGGATATTGAATTGCATAGGAGGAGATTACCGTTTCGATGGAGGATGTCTTCATGGCATCTTCAGCAGGCTGAATATGTACCCCATATGCGGGGGGCGATTGCCCATTATTGGCAGGACAACCTTGGGGCGGACGTGGATGTGACGGTGGTCTGGGAGGCCATGAAGCCCACATTGAGGGGAGTCGACATAGCGTGGTGTGCGGCGGCCCGTCGCCGGCGTAAGGATGCCATAGTTGCCGCAGCGGCGCGCGTAGAGGTTCGTGAGCGGCGGTGCCAGGGGGAGGGAGACGATGTTGCGGTGCGGCTACTCCTGCAGGCGCAACAGTCCTATGCGTCCAAGTCATTGGATGAGGTCCGGCAGGCGTGGCTAGCCACGCGAAGTAGGATATACCAGTGGGGAGACAAGTCCTGTACTATGCTCCATAGGTTGTGTCAGCGTACCCTGCAGCCACTTACACTACCGGGACTCACGGATGCAGACGGTGTCACGATGACAGATCCGGTGGATTTGGCGGCTAGTTTTGCCCGATATTACGCGGGGCAATATGCGCCGCAGGATTGCCTTCCGGCTGATGCGGTCGATACATTTATTGCTGACCTGCCCCCGAAGGCCGTCTCTGATGAGACGCGAGCGGTATTGGACCTTCCTCTCACGGCGGAGGAGCTGGGTGATGCGCTGGGACAGCTCAACACCGGGAAGGCACCTGGGCCGAGTGGCTTCCCATGTGAGTTCTACAAGAAATTCCAGCTCCAATTGGGGCCCCACTATAGGGCTACGTTGGAGGCAGCGCGGGAGCTGGGTCGGCTGCCAGCTGACTGGCGCCACGCTGAAGTGGTGGTGTTCCAGAAACCGGGTAGGCCGCCTAACCGACATGACTCGTATCGCCCTATATCTTTGCTTAACATTGAGGCTAAGCTGCTGGCAAAGGCGTTGGCGAATCGTCTTCTCCCCTACGTGGCTGATCTGGTCCACCCGGACCAGGCTGGCTTTATGCCGCACAGAGCAACGTGGCACAATATTAGACGGGCGCAGACAGCAGTGGACACGATGGGGGCCACGGGGGAGCAGGCAGCCCTGCTGTTGGCGGATATCGATAGGGCATTTGACTCCATGAGCTGGACCTACCTATTTGCGCTCCTGCCCCGTCTTAACCTGGGCCCGGTGTTTATCTCGTATTTCAAGCTGCTATACACTGACATTACGGCGTCCGTGCGAGTCTCCGAGGTGGTTTCTGAGAGGTTTCCAATTGGTCGGGGGACCCGCCAGGGTTGCCCGCTGTCTCCGTACCTATTTGCGCTGGCCATGGAGCCCCTGGCCTCTTGGGTGCGAATCGATGCGCAGCTACGGGGCTTCAGGTGGGACGGGGGACTAACTGACAGGATCGCACTTTATGCGGATGACGTCCTCTTCTTCCTCACGGACTTGGATAGATCGGGTCCGCGGGTATTGGAAATTATGCCCATATTTGACGAGGTGTCGGGTCTTTATCTGAACCCGCGTAAATCCACCCTGTGGGTGCTGGGCGACGGGGCGTATGCGGGCTCTTGGGCGACAGCCTTGCAGGTGGCGGCCGGAGGCCTGCTGTATCTTGGTGTGTTCCTGTCCGAGTCCGCGGCGATCTCTTAGGAGCGCACTGTGATACCGGTATGGGAAAAGGTCCAGTCGGACATTAGAACGTGGTCCCGGATGCCTCTTACTATATATGGTAGGTCTGCGATCTTTAAAATGGTCGCACTCCTGCGCCTCTTGTATCAGCTGCAGAACCATCCGTACTTGGTCGCACCTCAGTGGTTCCGGCAAGTAAATTCTGTACTGGGACGCTTCTTGTGGGCTGGAGGTGCCGCCAGAGTGGCGCTACGTACCTGTTTCCTGTCCACATATTGTGGTGGTCTTGCAACGTCTGACGTGCTGTCGTATTACCAGGCCTCCCACTTGTTAGTGTTGAATGAATGGTGGTACGGAGATAGAGGAGACCCGGCTTACGCCTTAGAGCGCTCGTTGATGGGTGTTAACACACTGCACACGATCTTGTACTCGGCCAGACTACAGAGGCGGTTGCCCCGTGCCACACAAGTGGTTTTTGTGCTATGGCAACAGGCGCTGCGTCGCATGGGCTGGTGGGGCAGATTGACGGCGGAGACCCCTCTGTGGAATAACGGGCGACTACCCGCATTGGCCTCGCTGCCGGGGTTTAGCGGATGGGATTCTGTAGGGATCTCTTCGCTGGGAGATGTTGTGTCCGGACTAGCCCTTAAATCGTTCCAGGAGCTTAGAGACGAGTTCCATATGGCCAATACTCAATTTTTCAGATACCTACCATTCCGCCAAGCGCTTGGACCCAGTTTGGTGGGTCTGGAGTCTCTGCCAAAGTTCAGCCCCCTGGAGGCGAAGGTCTTCATGGGTGAACTGGGGGATAAGAAGGTGTCACGTATTTATCAAACCCTAGTCGTTCACTGTTCCTCTACTCTACTTACATTAAAGGAAGCCTGGACCCCTGGATGAGGATGATTGGAGGGAGGCTTTGGAGTCCCCGCGAGGGACTGCTATTGCGGTGCGTCTCAGGTTAGTCCAATTTAAATATCTGCATAGGGCTTACTATACACGGGAGCGGCTGTGGAAAGTAGGTTTGATTGGATCCCCAGAATGTTTGCGATGTGGAGTTGAGATGGGTACTCTGCTGCATACTGTGTGGTCTTGTGCTGGCCTGACCCCGTTCTGGAGGGGCGTATGGGACTGTCTGTCGGAGGTGTTGGGATGGGATCTTCCCCGTACTCATCGACTGGGCCTTTTACATGTGCTGGAGGGCATGGGGGGAATACCTACAAGCGCCACCTCTTATTGCTGGGTCTTGTCGTGGCCAAACGGGATTTGGCACGAGCATGGAAGAGTGATCGAGCCCCCCCGCTGAATGTATGGAAGGCAGGGATGGATTATTTTATGGGGCTGGAGCGCCCAGTGTTTGAGGCCAGAGGGTGCCCCCGAAAACATTACAAAATTTGGAAGAGGTGGGCGGAATATAGGGGTTTAACTCTGGTGCCTCCAGTAGAACCTGGAGATGGTCTAGATTTCGAAGATGGACTCCAGGCCTGAGGAGGCGCATGTTTCCTAGCTTGATACCAACAGTTACTAGAGGTTCACTGTGATTACGTGCACTGGGTTAGGGAGGGATAAGGGGTGGGTAGGTGGGTCACTGGGTGGGCGTGGGAGGTGGGGGGGACGGGTGGGGTTGTTGTTTGATTGGGTCTGTGAGGTGCTAATACATGTTTTGATATTTGGCAGTGAACTCCTGACTGTGGAGAACTGCGTATATGCCTTACCTGCTCAATAAAATAAAACATTTTGTTGTGAAAAAAATTCGGTATTTCAGAGCTTCCCTACATCTCAATATTAATTTTTACCACTTCTTATTTACCGATTCGGTATTTTACCGAATCGGTAACTTTACCGTTTCTGTAAATTTACCTATTCTGTAAATTTACCGAATCGCAAACCGTTGCGATTTGGTATATTTACCGATTCAGTAAATGTTCCGATTCGGTATTTTACCGATTCGGTAAATTTACCGATTTGGTAAATTTACCGATTCTGACGATTTTCGCTTACCTACATCCCAATTGCCCAATACCGGTCGGTAACGGCCGAAAATACCGATTTTCGGCCGTTACCGACCGGTAAAGGGCTACCTACATCTGGCCCATAGATCGCCGGTTGAGGATGTTCTGTGTGGCCAAAATCTCCTGGTCTTGGATAGAGGAGAGGCAATGCTCGCCCAGTGCATGGCAGCGACAATGCGTTACAGTGGGGTTTACAAACTCTCACCACACTGTTTTCCATTGCAGTTTGCTTTCACAACTGGTAAATAGTTAAACACAAATAATGAAAATGTACAAGTGAAATAATCATGTTTGAAGGCGTTTAAGTTGAAAATACGTTGTCACATTTTTTACAGAAATAGAATAAGTTTATTAATAGACAGTTCATTTGAAACTATTAACCTAAGCAATTGTAAATCGTTTTTACCAATTAGTACACCTGTGCAAGACGTGAGATGTCCTTTAAACGAAATACACTTGTGGGCGATCAATGGATTGTTATCATGCATAAATGACAGAATGTGGCTCCCTCGGAGCGAGGGGAAGAGTTCTGTGAAGAGATGTATTTTCCTTTCCGTCTGAATTGCAAGAGGGCAGAGGAATTTCTGATGTTGAAATGCCTGCCACCCCACAGAGAGTGTGCTGCGAGGCATGGCGATATTTTTTAAACAAAAGTTCATGAGACCACGAGATGACAGATTATTTTGAACTACTTTGACCTGTTGGTACACCGAGCAAGCTCAGAGCAAAACAACATTTCTGCCGAGTCTGCAGTGGGTTTCCTCCCTTGACGTCCTGTCACGCGAGGTGGAAGGAACAAGCACTGCTTAGTTGATGAAAGTCACGAGAAAACGACATATGTGCTGACAGAAATTAAAACCAGGTTAACAGCAGTGCACAGTGCACTGCAGATCTATTGTTTAAAGTATTGGCTTTACAGTCCTTCTGCTCGATTCTTCAGCGGCCCTGGTTGGTGAAACAATTTTCAACAAATGAATTTGCAAACAGGTTACATTTCCGCCTCTCTTCGTGTTGACAGGGAGTCACACTTACTGACTTCAGCCCCCCACCCCCCAAATAAATCCAATATGTTCGGTTGAAGTCAACAAAAACTACGATACCCAGAATGCATTAGGATGTCAAACGAGAGTGCAGGACTGGAAACGCAGTATGAGGTTCGAGCCTAAAGCATGACTGGCTCAGTTCGAGTTCCTCCTGGAACTTCGAGCCAATAACGAGCTGAGCTTTCATTTGGCTTCCGTCTGCCTTCCCACCTCTGCCCAGCATGTGGCGGTTAGGACAGAATTGCCAACTGTGGAATTAGGTTCAAATCTCGGCGTCAGCTCAATATTCTGTGATTCCGGGTAAATCACCTAGGGGCAGATTTACAAGCTAGTTAGCTAGAATTCGAGGGCGATGTGCATGCTAGGTCTTTAAATATTCCCTGGGACCCTCGCCTAACGGTGTTTTTTTGCAGATTTACAAGCCCCGTGCGCCGACCGTGCATCAAGTTGTGTGACGCACCGGTGGCACAGCCTTCTAAGTGATATTTACAAGCACATGTAAAGTCACCCTGCGGCACCCAGGGGCATAACACAGGCCAATGCAGCCCACGCGGTGCGGGGGAGCCCCTAGCTCCAAGGGGCCCCCTCGGCACTGAACTCTGGCCAGGAGAGCTCCTGATTGAGCCCGGAGGGAGCCCGCCTAAGTACCGTGCAGGGAGGCCCCCTCACTTTTTGTTACGCCAGTGACTTAACCTGTGCTGTAAATATCGCTCCTGTTCACGCAAAACTTCATGTGTTAGGGGCCGGACATGGGTGTTGCTGTGGGTGTTCTCACGCAAAACCCATGTCCACTGATGCATTTCCAGATTTACAAGAACTCGTAAATCTGGAAATGCTTCCGAATGCTATGCCACCCTAGGGGTGGCGTAGCGAGATGCAACGAGGAGAAATGTTTTCATTTCTCCTCGATTTTTCCCTCTTTCAATGAGTGCTGAATTCTACAGCACACACTGGAAGAGGAAATCACCCCAACTGATTGTTGTCCTCGCCTTATATTTAAAAACTTTACTGAGATATCAACAAAGGGGCTTAATTATGAGCCCTTGCGCCACTTTTGAGCCGCTGGTGCGTCACTTTTTGTGACGCACCAGTGGCGTAAAAAATGTGCCATGCTGCTCCATATTTACAAAGTGACTCATCTAGGTATATGCATCACTTTGTAAACCCCTGCGCCACATTATACCTGCGCCAGGTATAATGTATGCAGGGGGGGCGATCCGAAGCAAGAAAGGGTCGTAGAAGTGATGCAGTGAAATCTATAAGATTTCACTGAGCCACTTCCAGGACGCATATGCATCAATATATTACTTATATTTCTTCTGGGACGCAAATGTGTCAATATATTACGCCTGCCTCATGGCAGGCGTAACACAGATGCAGGCACATCTAGCATGGGACTTGCCATGTCAAATGACCCATTTCTGGAGTTGCGTCACTTTTGTGACACACTCAAGCAATACGTCATTTATTGCGCCTACAGATACATCAGAAATACTGACATATCTGTAACTCTTTGCGGCATGATGCGTCATACTGTAAATATGACGCATCATTGATGTTGCAAGGAGGGCACAATTAAATGTGATGCATCGCTGTTTTCTCGCAGCGCTGCGTCACTTTGCAAAAATGAGGACCAAAGCCTTTACATAAGAAAAGGCAAATAGATGCCCATTTACTGCCTGATTTGTAGAAAGTGAAACCATAAAACCTAGATAAATTGCGGCTTTCCCCCTTAAACTGTGTGATCTCAGGCAAATATATTTCATCAAAACTCTTTTCTACATTATCGTGTATGAAAGCACTTTCAAATATGCGAGTCCAGACTACAAGTAGCACAAAACTTTCACTTTTAATAAGTCCTTCTCAGTGCAGTGCCATACTGAGCCCTATTAATGTCAAAGCTTCCACATGTTAAAGAAATACACTTTTTGATTTTTGAAGAGACTTAATCATATTTTACATGATGTTTGTTGTACGAATAACATAGCATATTGCCAAGAAGTGCTTCAACAATTAATTAGTTAAAGTCCTTTAATCATCCACCTCCAGCCAACGGGGTACCCCGCCTTCCAGATCCAGCTCTCATCCAACTCCCCTTGAGAATCTTTGGTACATAGAATTCTACTTGATGACACAGTACAGTTAAAGAAACAACAGACTACAGGTTATAACACATCTACTCCAATAATTAAACCTATTTACACCATGTTAGCATGTTAACATGTGGTAAACATAACATGAAGGCGAAAAAAACTATAGGGGAGAAGAGGGGAACAGATTGGGCTAGGGGGTACATAGGTTTGGTACAACATAACATCATAACCATGAAAAAACGACAATGGTAATATATCTATCTATGCATTATAACAACATGGATCCGAATCTATGGTGCTTTGCACCCATGGGTTTGGATCCCATCCTCATCGCCACTTGCCAGGAAGTGCCTCCACACTTACTTGGTTAGAGTCCTTTTATCATCCACCTCCAGCCAACACTGTACACAGCCTTGCAGGTCCAACTCTCATCCAACTCTCCTTCAGAATCCTTGGTGCATAGAATTCTACTTGATGACACAGTAAAGTTAAAGAACAGGACTACAGGTTGTAACACATTTTCAGGACTCGACTCATGCACAGGCTACAGCATCCGAGCCAGATGCTTGGCTCGGATCTGGCTTGGCTTTCTCTGTTAAATTGTTGATTTGCCCACGTCTAAGGAACATGGAGACAATCCTACAGATTAGGTGAACGTCCCCTCCTGTACCCTACTAACTCACAGCAGCTCTCCAGAGTCCCTGCAACAGAAAGAGCTGTCTGCTCCTTCTGCCAGGGTGTGTGCTTGTTGATCACCAACACCATTCATATCAAGCCTCTTTTAGCACACAGAAGACCCTTAGCATGTTTGGGCAGGCGACTCAAGTGTACTAATGAATAACTGAGCAAAACCAAAGGAGCACATGCATCTCTATGCCAGAAGACATTCATGTTGCAATGAATCTATATCATTGTATACATTTGTACAAAGCAATGCTTTATTTGTAAAAACAAAATTAATGTCATGATCCAAATGTTTGTAAGGAAGCCTCATTCCATGCCACGAAATGTAATGGTACAAGAGGCACACTGTTGCTGGAGTTTTATGTAAAAATGTATGTTTCTTTGCACTCCCACCTGTTAATGTGCAGCACTGCTGTGGTAACACATGACGCTTCAGTCGCTAGGGTTCAGGGGCCCTCCGTTGCAATTGAGGCTGGAGATTATTGCCCCTTTTCGGTGCTCCAGATACAGAAAGAGGCTTGGACGATACTTTCCTTAACACCAGGAGGCAAAACATTAGCAAGAGGCCAGAACCCCATTATCTGAAAACGGAGGGGCATATTTACAAGGGCTTATCACCACCAGTATGTTACTTTTTATGGCATTCTGTTGGCGATAAGACCTTCACCTTATTTACAAGACGGCATTAAACCACTTAATGTGGCTTAACACCACCTTGTAAATAACGCTCCTTTCACGCAACTCTTAGGGGTCAATTACGATGTCGGTCCGAAAGGCTCCAAATGGGATTCGGAATTTCAGAATCTGATTCAGAAACTATGTTTCTGACCGAATCATACACATTTCCAACCGACCGATTACGATGTTAGGTAACAGTTCGGGCTGTCCAACTCGATTCTGAAAGGCATTTGGACAGCCCAAGTCTTTCTGAGCTGAATCGTACAGCTCTATGGACACAGTTTCCGAGGTAGCAATTACGATGGCCGATTCTGACAGCTGTTCCGATTCGGTCTGCCCGACACAAAACAGCTGTTGGAATCTGACTTTGGGAGCCCTCAGCAGGCCCCACTTCACCCTCAGGCCTCCGGGAGGGGCCTGTAGGGGTACCCACGGGACCCCTCTTTCCAACCATGCACATTGTGGCAGGTACCATGAGGTGGCTGCCACAGGGTGCAAGGTTTTTCCCAACCACCTCTTCTCTCTATGGGAGCCTGAGCTCGCGTTTGGAACACAGGTTCCCGTTGAAGTGATTGCGATTCTGACCGAACGAGGTTCGCAAGCATCGTAATTGGTCAGTTCGACTCGAAAAACCGATTCGGTCGAAAACAATTCCAAAGGACATCGTAATCGGCCTCTTAGCGTGAAAAGAGTGGGCAATGGGTGTTGCAGTTGGCATTCCACTGAAACACCCCTCGCTTTTTGAATACAGCCAATACGAGGAGAAATTAATCATTACTCCTCGTTTCACCTAATTAGGACAGATTTTCCCTGGTCTTATTTTTGGCGCTGCCCCATATTTACATGGCTGGATTAAATATGGAGCAGCACCAAAAAAAAGACAAGGGAAAACCTGTCCTAACTTGGTGCAACGAGGAGTAATGATTAATTTCTCCTCGTATTGGCTGTATTTATGAGTGCTGCATTCTGCAGCACACATAGTAAGAACACATTGCCATTAGTGATTGTTCATGTGCAGGAAGGTGTTCTAATGACGAGTTGCAACTTCTACATGTGCTGAATTTTGCAGCACATATAGAAGTTACAAATTGCCATTAGTGATTGTTTATGTGCAGAAAGGGGCACTTCCCTGCACATGAACAATTGTTCCCTGCAACACAGGCCCTCTTGCACTATGGTGCAAGGGTGCCTGCGTTGGCGCTAGGAAGCGGTAGCGGAAACGCAGTTGTAAGCCGTATTATTGTAAATACGGCCCATCCCTGCATTTTCAGAATGTCAAATCGAGGCGTTACCAATTGTGGCGTAACACTGTGCTCCGCCATTCTGTTGTACATATGCCCCTAAATGCCACAGAAAGCTGCAAGATGAATACAAAAATAATCCTTTACATCAAACTTGAGGGCCCCTGACCGTGGTAGAAAATGAGAACCTCCCTGCCATTTATGGCCTTTCTCGGTAAAACTGATGGCCCCAGATGCTGATAGCAGGTTAAACCCTTCCTGTCATTAAATCCGAGGACCAGAGACACTGACTGCAGGCCAAATCTCCACTCTGATCAAGACTGAGCCTCATACTGGCCACATATTAGCAACTGACTGAAATAAAATCCAAGGGTTAGAGGCACGGACAGGAGCCAATATCTCTACTGTCAATACAATTGAAGCCCCAGACATGGACTGCGGATTAGACCCTTCCTGTCATTAAATCCGAGGATCAGAGATACCATCAGTAGGCCAGACCTCTACTCCCAGTGGAACTGAGGGCACTGTGCACTGACATCAGGTTAGATACTGTCAGCAGGTTAGATATCTACTCTCTGTGGAACTAAAGGCACTGTGCACTGACAGCAGGTAAGACTTTTTCTGTCATGAAACCCAAGGTTGGGAAACACGGACATCAGACCAGATCCCATTAAGACCAAGGGTCCCAAGCACTGGCTATAGATTCAAAGTTTGGCAGTTCGGGCTGGACTGTTCCCATGAGTTAAAGGGTCAAGATTGATTTGCATATAGCTTGGTCTGAACTGGGGTGGCGAAGTGTGCTAAAGAATGATGATGCATTTAACCCAGATCTGTGACTTGGGAGGAGTGTCTGAAAAGCTTCAGCGCTCCATCCATCATTTCCTTGTGGTTGCTTTGTTTGCCCTAAGTTGGCAGGGCATGTCCAGATGTGGGTCCCTTACTCACTTTGCCATTGAATTCAAGCTAGCCTGGCTGATGAGGGGTGTTACCCTGAAACTGGTCCCAGGATGCTTGTTTTCAGTCTAGGGAAGACCTCTCTTGGCAGTACAGGATGGACTGTTCCCATGAGGCACAGGGTCAAGACTGATTTGCATATAGATGGGTCTGAACTGGGGTGGTGAAGTGAGCTTAAGAACAATGATGGTGATAGAGTGGCATGTTATTTTGAAAATTGTAGGGGTGTGTCATAATCATGGGTAGTCAGCACCCGCATATTTAGAGGATTGTACTAATGTGTGATCAGTAGTAATGAATCAAAATGATGTAGAATGTTTAGGAGTGTTTATGTCGTTTGGAAACTAATGTAGTGTTAACATGAAAAGTTCCTTAACTAATGTAGAAATGATTGCTTCACATATAAAATGCTGCATTAGGTTTAAACGTGCACCATGTAAAAAGTTGCACAAGTAGGGTTGCTGCTTATTTTGAGTAAATTGTAATGCATTAACATGATTTTGAATCTAATGTTTATAATGTGGTCTAGAAATGTGTTTAAGATGTGTAAAGGCCTAACTGTATGAAAGTATTAGTAAGAGGACTAACTGTGGTTCTTAGCTTGTCGATGAAAATGTAGGCCTGAAAATTTATTTTTCCTTGGGACGGCTCCTTTCTTAGTCGAATTTTTGCATTGCAGATCTGTGTTTGTACAAGGCTAATATGTTCACAGGCTTTCTGTTGCAGGTGCAAGGACACACATTTAGTTAGGCAGAATGACTCTTTGTTTTAGGAGTTAGGATGGTAGGAGCGAGAGATGTGGGAAGATACTGGAATGCAGGGAAGATATTTTTGGCGGAGAAGGTGCCTGGGACCCAAGAACACACCAACGTTTTTTTGGGCGACGTGATTTCGATGGAAAAGCACAGCCTGAAGACCTTCACTGCTGACACGTTATTCTCTTGCTTGGGGATGATGCTAAGTAGGGATGCCACTTTAGCATTAGTGTAGGGACAGACTAACTTTCTTTTCTTTCCGTTGATCGAATGCAGTCAAAGCTTCAAGCAGGGACTGTCATCATTTGTCTAATGCTTTTAGAGATTACTTTAATCATCATCTCAAGTCGTATAAGACTTTTGCGTAGGATTAGGTTTGTATTAGTGCCCGTTTATTTTCTCAACCTCTTACTGAGGTGCCTGTATGTTCAGTTATTTTTGGCTTTGTAATAAAACCCCTAAAAGTGTATTCAGTAGTCAGTGGTTCTTGAGTTTGATTTAATTGGTTGTTTCTAAAGTTAATATGAACCTGTTGTTATTCCTTTCACACTTCTTAGCAGACCAGACGGTCCAGTCGACCATGGATTCTTAAGATTGGTAAGAGAAACACCAGGGTAAGGATCCTGCCGCAACAATGGATTCAACCCGGAGCTGTGACTGGGGGTGAGTGTCTAAAAAGTTTCAGTGCTCCGTCAATCTTCTCCTTTTTTTTGCTTACAGATTAGAACTCCACTTAAATAAAAATCTAATGGTTGAAGACACTGACAGCAGACACTTCACTACTCTCAAAAAAGCGGAGGGCCTCAGTCACTGACAGCAGGTTGGACACATACTGTCATTAGATCCGAGGAGCAGAGATGCTAACAGATGGACAGGTCATCACTCCATACATCTCAGTAACACTACAATGGCTACAGGCCATATTTCCACTGCCATGAAAATACAGTTTGTTTTGTTGTGGTGAAGGGGAGGAGCTGGCCTGTTATTTAAGGTAACTAATGAACTTTTCAAATATTGTATCCTATGAAACTTCAATAAAGATCATATTTAAAAACTAAGGAACTTTTCATGCTACCGTTTAATAAGGATTAGCCCAGGTCAAGGCGTTCCAAGCTGACTACAAGTACCGAAGCATCATGGGCCACCAGACTGCCCCAATAAGCATTAAAAGTGGCCTCTCTTTTGGGGTCACTGAGCCAGTCCAGCAAACCACTCTAGCTACCCTGAGGTCAATGCATTTACTAGGAAAAGCAAGGGTAATAACCATGCTCTGGAGAGGAAGAGCTGGCACCACAAAACACCCCAAGGTCTATGTGCACAGGATCTGTAGCGCCAAGAAACTGCGAATGTAATCTCTATCAGTCACAGACAGATTTAACTCCACCACTTACAACATCCATTGTAGCCTCAGTGCTCTTATCAGATGATATGGATTCTAATTTGCCTCCTCCATGAGAAGTATGCTTACAATATTCACCCATAGGCATCAAAGGGCTAAAGTCGTGCTATGAAGCTCGGCAGTATGAGGGCCCCAAAAGATGCCAAAGGAACTGGGTCTTTCTGCAAGGTGAAGAGCCAGGTCTTTAAGGCTGGCCCGAAGGGAGCATGCAGCTTCAGAAACGTGAGATGGCGAGGAATAGAGGGGCATATTACCAACAAGTAGCGATTATTATCGCTAAATAGGCTTAGCGACGATTTTTTTATCGCTGCCTACCGCTGGATATGTTAGCGGAGAAAACATGCTATTAGCAATGTTTTTCTCCATTGTGCTAAAATATCCAGCGATAGCGGCGAAATGCGTGAATATCGCTGAGAATACAGCGATATTCACGCATTAGCGACGAAATGCTCTTAGCCATGTTATCCACCTCCCATTGGATAACATGGCTAAGAACTGCTCTGAGCAGGCGTTAGTTTTTGGCAATAGCGGGAATATTTCCATCGCTACGCCTGCCTTGCTAATAGGCGATAGCGACGTTAGCGACTGCTTTCAGTCGCTAACAGGTTGGGTACGCACACTTTGCATGTCTAAATATCACTGACATGCAAAGCGGGCCCCAAACTGCTCGCTATCGCCTAAAAGCTGTCGCTAACATCAGTTAGCAACAGCTTGCTAATAGAGTGATTGAATTGTCGCCGCTTAGCGGCCGAAAACGGCCGCTAAACCGGCGATAATTGCCTATCGCCACCCTTGGTAATATGCCCCAGAGTTCCAGAGCCTTGAGTACGTCATGTCCAGGTGTAGGTGTGCCTAAAAGTGAAGCACTGGTTGACAGTCTGTGGGAGTGACGTCACGCCCTA
The DNA here is from genome assembly GCF_964261635.1 of Lissotriton helveticus. Classification (NCBI taxonomy): domain Eukaryota; kingdom Metazoa; phylum Chordata; class Amphibia; order Caudata; family Salamandridae; genus Lissotriton; species Lissotriton helveticus. The sequence goes on from NC_136059.1 coordinate 396,696,267, forward strand.
TTCCAGCAGATGGCGGAACCTGGTTTTAAAGCTGATCAAGCCAGAGGATTCCGGTTGTTCCAACATTAATAGTTAATGAAAAGGGATATTACTGGTGCGATCTACATAAGGTCGATTTCCACTAACACCATACACGATAATGTGTGTCCACGTGCACGTCATTCACAGTACAGTTGCAATAAAACACAAAGTTAAACACAGTCAATAGATATGCAAATGTCAGTTTGCATAAATGCACGTCACGTTTGGGATCTAAGAATGCATAGTATTTCCTGTCCAGACCGTAACAATTCAAAGCATTTGAATCGGACAACCCCCAAATGCAGGTCAGTTTACGTTGAGGGCAGAATGTGACTTTCAGTGCAAATTTACAAAATGCTGTTTCTTCAGTATACTTGGTTGTGGAATATAGGTTTATTGGGGAACCATTGAGAAAGCTCAAATCTAACAAGTTTTGGGAAAGCCAGTAGATTTTGAGTTTGAAATGGATTGCTTTGCCATTTTTGTTTAATCCACGATGGCCACGACTTGCATGTGCAATGCATGATGGCCATCTTTACATCATTTTTTGTAATGCATTTAGAAAATTATTCAAATATGGCCTTTGTAAAGCTCACATAAATGGCAGCCCTCTTCTGATTCTTTTTTTTAGTTCATTCTTAATTCACCATTTCAAGATGGCAGACAGATATCTCAGAACAGTAAATAAAAACATGTAAAGAATGTGTATAGCCATGCAATATTGGGGGAAGAGAGCCGGGCTGAGAGCAGGGATGGGTAAGAGGGAATGTGGAGGCAAGGAGGCAGTGTAGAAAACTGAAAATTAAAAACCAAAAGTAAATGGCTGGAGCAGTGTAGAGCTGCAGTCCGTGGCAAAACATAATTAAAAGGAAGATAGCACGTGCAGGAAGCAGTGACCAAAAAGTGAGCTGCTGCCTGGTAAGTGTGCTGCTGCTGGACTCTCACTAAAATGAAAATATAAGTTCACATACGACAGACCCAAGACGTACTCGCATTCAGAAGACTCCTCAAGACCTGGCTCTTCGAACAGTAGCAGCCCCCCCCTCCCCCACTCCCAGTGCCTTGAGACCCTCACGGATAAGTAGCGCGCTTTACAAGTGCTCTGATTGATTGATTGATTGATAAGAGAATGAGGAAAGCAAAGCGCCCCAATCGAGTTCCGCAAGCAAAATAAGAAAAGTAGGCCCCACACGTCAGCAGTGGGAAGATATAATTCAACCAATCAAAAACATGGTGAAGCAGCTATTCTCTAGAGGTGTGACAAACACAAGAATGGGGAGGAAAGTCATGGAACTAGGAGTAGAGAACTGAGACGAGAAAGCCATGCAAATATGAGAAAGAGCTGAGCCAGAGTCCACTCTGTGTGTTTTGCATTGTAAACAGTAGGTCTTTGACAACTAAAGCAATCTGTAGGTCGAGACCTGACAATGATGCGAAAAACTGCTAATTTACCCCAGTTATTGTGTGATTTATAGCCCTTGCTGTCTCAGGACCTGTTCCACTTGTTGAATTCAAATCCATCTCTATGTGAAAAGCAGATATTCAACTCACTCCCAGCCATACTGTTTGCAATAAATCACTAAGTCAGAGAAATATCGGGTTACATTAATTTAATTCACTTTACGCCCTGTGGATGCTCGGCTCATGCTGCCCCAAAACAGCACATCACGATATGGCCCCTGGTTTCCCAGTGTATTCAATATGCAACCTCCGCAAAATAGTTTATAGCTCAATAAATGGAAAAATGTGGCAACACCAAAAACTACAGCAGAGGGTACACATCAACCTACAACGCCTTAGTGCAGATGAATTAAAATTCATTAGTTCATGTAGGTACTCACCAAAAATTTGACTGGAATGTTTTCAATTTAGATATCAAGCAACAAATGTAATTTCCAACATGCCCCTCACTAATTTAACCCAAGCTTACTGTTTAATTTCATTTTTAAACTATACCAAAGAAACAGTAACCCACACGCACATATTGCTGGTTGCTGCAGACCTTGTAATGCAGGGTGACCCAATATTTAGCTGGCCCCTGGATGGTTCAAGGTCTTTGTACATCTGGTTGTCCAATTTTGTAGGGTTCGCAACCTATTTGCACCAATGGTGCACCACACGCCCTTCTTTGAAGGAAACAGAGGCAAAGTAGACATAGCAGATGAGACAGGCTGAATTCTGATATTCTCAGATAAACAATCTGCCACACCCTCCTGGTGCACTGCAGGAGAGAAATATTTATGATCCGGACAAACTGCACCGAGGCTATCTCTGTGAGTTGTCTGTCATATCGGGATGTACCAGGTGACAGCAATAAAAAGTTAGCGCTATCTTTGAGATGACACAGTCTACAGGTCAAGGCTCACTGCAGTCCTACCTGACACTCTAGAATCACCAGGTCTCTCATATTGTTATCTTGTGTTAATAAGAACAGTTGCAACATTTCAACTTTGATCCTCAGATTGGTTTCCACCTGACCTGTAATTAATCTTATCAAATCAATTCCTCGATTACCATTTATTATGGGTTTTTGGAGATTTGTTTTGGTAGCAAACAACTATACTTTCTGTCTTCAACCTTGCATTCGGAGAGAGTTACTTTAGAGTAGTGCTGTATGACTGTGAATATATTTAGAATGATTGTTGTTCAAGGAGTATAAGTGTTAACCAACTGCTTGAGCGATTTTCTATATTTTCTATACGTGCCTGTTATATTCAGTTATATTCAATCATTCTTACTTTGGGCTGTCGGGCAGAAGGTATGCAGGGCTTGTAACATGGCAGGGTAGTACATGTAAGTTGGCAGAATGTATGTTTGGCCCACCCTGCTAATCCTAATCGAATAGTATTTATACAATCACCCGGAAGGGAATCCTAACACTGAGGGAATAATACTGGGTTGAAGAACTAAAGTGTCCAGTGAGAAGAGCCACGTCTTGAAAGCTCTCTCGAAGGCTAAGTGGGCAGCAAAGGAGGCACAGAGTGGGTGACAAGGAATACCATGCTTGGATGCAATGAGAGAGAAGGACCATCCACCCTGTCTTTGTCATCAGATTTCAGGACCTGAAGCTAGAGGAAGAGAAAAGATATGAGAGTTCTCGGGGGCCAGATTGTTGCATAGGGAGATGGGTCCATCATTGTAGATAGAAGGGTGGGCAAAGCATAGTGCATTTTGAGATGGGTAACTATTGAAGGGAAGCTCTGAAAGAACCGATGTGGAATCCCAATGAAGATTGAAAATGAGACCGACTGCGCTGTTTTGAATTTGTTGAAGACAAATAAGCAGTCTGAGAAGACCCAAATGGAGTGAATTGCAGTTGTTCAGTCTTGATAAAATCAATACCTGGATCATTATGTGTCTAGAAGTGGAGGGTAGAGAACACACAATTAATGGAAACATGTAGCAGGGACATACTTTATTTGGCTGAATAGCTAAAGGTCTGGCCAAGGGAGAAGCCAAATATTTCAGACTTCGGATAAAGGGGTAGGAGGGGATTCTAATGCGTTCAGCCACAAACAGGAGTACGAGGAGAAGGTCTCTTTTCCCTGCAGGAGATTTTCAGTCTTGTCCCCATTAAATTTCTGAAAATGATTGTTCATCCAAGTGACAACCGCTAGAAGGCCTTGATGAAAGTTAAGACTAGAATTGACCGAGGATTCACGTAGTTTGAAAATAATTTGCATGTAATCCACATAGGTAAAACAAAGACAGACCAAAGGAGCCAAAAAACCTAGCTAAGGGATGAACAAAAACATAAAAAAGTGTTAGGTTTAGATAAGAGCCCACCGGCATACCCTGCTCAAGTTTAAGAAACTTTGATCAAAAAGGTGAAACATGCCTTACCTGAGAATGATCATTGAGGTATAAAGAAGTCCACTCAAGGGCTTTACCGTGTTGACCTGCCTGAGTGAGGCAGCCTAGAAGGATTTCATGTGTGACTTGAAGGCCACCGAAAGGTCAGGTAAGACCAAGGCCAGGGAGTGTCCTTGATCTACCTGAAGATGAGTATCATTCAGGATGGATGGTTGTGTCAAAAGATGTGTTTTTTGGCAGCGATAGGACCAGAGCATATTTCAGAAGGTTGGAACCTTACTCTCATCAAGCGATTGGTTGCAGAAGGTGCAATTATACTGATTTCTTGATGGGAGGTGTGAGTCTGGAAAGGGTCAAGCTTGATCCTGATTTGACTGATAGTGCAAGTTCTTTAAATTGCTCAATTTCTAAGGGTGCAAATTCAAATAGTATTCACGGAGAATCGTTCGTTTGAGAAGTAGCGAAATCTATATCTGATGTCACTGCAAGTTTAGAAAAAGACTCAGTAGTGACATTTATTTTGTTATGGAAAAAAACGTGTTGCATAGTACCCGAGTATGTTGGATGAAGGGGCGACAGCAATCAGGGTTGAGAAGGTTAGTGACCGCTTTGAAAATATATTTATTGGCCTGGTAAATTTGTGAGGCAACATAATTAGCTCTGGTCATTCTAATTTGCATTTTGTAGTTCCTTAATTGGTGCTTAGCAGAAGAGTGATCTAGGCACCAGTCAATTTCTGATTTCTTACAGATAAGTTTAGCTTTGCTGCTTCTTTGCGTTCTGCTATTTATATTCCTGCATTTAGACTTTTTTATTGGTTAGCAGTTTGTTTTTATTTTGGCAAAACATACCCAGGCCTGGCCTGGCCTGGCCTCGCCTGAAGGGTGGACTCCCACTCACATCAGCTTGTGTGCGGTATCATACCACTTAATGGTGGCTGTTGCCCTGCTGAATTCTAGCTCACAGAGAGCTCTAGCACAGCACAACACAGCCGAGGTGTTGGATGCTTGCCTAGCCTGATTTTTTTTCCATAACTAAATGTATTTTATTTACTCTTACCATTCATTACATGACCATAAACCCTTGACACTGAGGATCTCAATTATGAGGAAGTCACGCAGTGCAGCGCAGGAAGTCACCGAGCTGCGGTGCACTGCGTGACAGAGAAAGGGCAGGAATTCGCAGTATTTAAGACAATACGGCATATTCCTGTCCTTTCCCTTGAGCTGGCAACCTTTTGGAAGCCAAGTTCCAACGCAGGAACCCTTGCACCATGGTGCAGGGGTGCCTGTGTTGCATGCAGGATTGCTTTTTTGTGCTGGAAGAGTCAACCTCCGGCACAAATGCAATCCTCTGTGGCATAGTCCTCTTTCTATAAGTGCTGCAGAATGCAGCACTCCTAGAGAGAGGAAGAAATGAGGAGGAATAGAGATATCTCTCCTCGTAATGCCTCCCCTGGGAAGGTGTACGTTTTTGGCGCATCCCCAGGTTTACAAGTTCTTGTAAATCTGGGGATGAGTCAAAATCCATGGGAGTTGCACTAGAATACCCACGCAACGCCCATGGATCGCCTACACAGGGCAGAGCAACACGACTCAGCGATTTGCTCTGCGTTGCATTATTCCAGATTTTTGAAGCCACTCAGAGACATGCAAAGCGGCTTTGTGTGGTTTAAAAATCTATCTTAAGGTTTGCATAATTCTTGCACCACGTTAAGTGGTGCAAGAGCGATGCAAATGGTCTCATAAATAGATCCCTCGAGGATCGAATCTCGAGGATCGAATACGGTTGCACCACGGTAGCGGGTCTACCGAAAACATCCACAGCACCACTAAAAGCCTGTCTCAATGCAGCGGCAAGACTCATCACGGGATCGAAGAAATTCGACCACATATCTCCTCACCTGAAAGCACTAAACTGGCTACCTTATGAGGCCAGAATTCAAATGAAGATGGCTTGTATTACCCACAAAGCAGTTCACTACAACACGCCGAGATACCTTGCCAAGAAAATTACGCTATCGGGAGGTAACAGACGAACTAGAAGCGCTAAAGAGCTACTATTGATGCCAGCCTTTTTCCGTAAGAAAAAGACTTATGACCGAGCGTTCTCAGGAGCCGCCCCTAGAGTCTGGAATTCACTACCTCCTAACATCAGGAAGATTCAAAATACTGTAGCATTCAAACGTGAACTGAAGAGCCACATGATGAGTAAATACCTTACATAGAGAAGCTTACTGATCACTGATATGAACATTTACGCCAAAGAAGGATGGCCTCGTCTAGAATGTCTTGAAGATCAATATCTGACAAATGACTGATTCCATGTTTAAACCTCGGCTATACCCTTTACTACTACCTCACAGCTATGTGATCTGATAACTGTAACTCACAGACAAAACTATATAACCTCTACCTCACTTTGTTTTTATTTCTGTGATCCTGGATACATGTCAGCCTCATTCAATTCTTAATGCTAATTGCACGTGTTATTGCACTGTTATGCTATATAACCCTACCTCACCGAGCTTGGCCATATGCCTATGACTCAAGCTAAAACTATTCACCTCCTAATACTAATTGCATAGGCTGTAGAATACTTATATATAATCACCCCTATAGCCTATCCCCTTCTACCTCATATATGTTTGTTGTTACAATTGCTATTATAATGTCTGTAATCTACCTTATATGTCAAGCGCTCTGATACCCACGGGTCTTGTCCGCGCTATACAAAACTCTATAAATAAATAAATAAATAAAATCCCTGGGTGTTTAAAATTCTACATTTCCATATTTTCTATCTACTAAACTCAGCAATCTTTTATTTAGCATCTTTTCTATCACAGCTTGTATGAACCTAATACACAGCTTTAAAACTTCACAAAAAAGACACCTGCAAGCCTTTTTAATTTACACAAAGAATACATCTTTAGGCGTTACTAACCTATCAAATTCTTGACAAAATATTTGTATCATATTAACTATGATTATTCATGAAATATTCATATTTGTAATTATGGGACCTTTATTGATCCATACATACATTATAAATTCTTCCAAAAATACATTAAAAACACAATATGTCATTATAGCAGTTTTATGAGACACAAAATAAAATTAAAATGAAACACCATAAAACAAACCCCAATCAGTTCTCACATTCATACCAGGCATACACAATCACACATTCCCAAGACCCTCCTCCGTCCCGTGCCACGTCTTCTTAGTAGTACAGAAAGTAGACCCCTCTTCAGTCTTCCATCGCTGTATCTCACCCAGGGGATTCAATATAGGGTCAATACATGTTTTTGTGGCCAGGATGACTCGTAACCACCTTCTTCAGGGTCTCTCTTTCAATGTCCTTATTCACATCAAAATATATATGGGCTTTGTTCTGGTTCCCTTAAGGAAACCTTCCACAACCTGCATTCATACCTTATCAATTACAAACTTTTCTAACCCTTGAAATAGTTTGGAACTTTGACCTAGGCCAAATGCTGATTTTAATTCGTTAAAAGACAAATATAAAGGGACCTTCTTTATTTCAGTGTATTTAACACAGATCATATGCAGCCAACTTGATGATCGATCTACTATGTTCCCTTGCAGAAACCAGCTTCAGCACCTGTAAGAATAGTGTCTTTGTAGACCCTGTTCTGCAACCACCTGTGGCAAAGAACGTAGCTAAAAGTGTTCCCCACACCATCTAATTGGATGGATCCATCAGCTACCTATCTTGTGGAAGGGCATGAGGATAGCACAACTCTGCTCCTCCCAAAAGGCTGCTTGCCCTTCCCACTTTTTCTTTTTGAGTAAGGTTTTATATTCGTTCCTTAGTTTCTGGAAATTGTCGTCCTCAGATGGTGCACGGTGCTGTATGATCATGGTATTATGAAATTAATCAAAATAAGAAAACGTCAATGTGGGGCGGATGAAACATATATACCGCTTTTCCAAACAACATTGAGTTTTTGAGGGTGTTTCAACTATTCTTTCAACCAATGGTTTAGAATTGTTACAAGTGTCCTGTTTTCTGATTTTGATTAATTTCATACTCACCATGGGGAAATAAACGGACACATCTATTCCTCATCCCTACCTGCTGATTAATTATTATGATCATGGTATTAGACAATGCTTTTTTCTTTGCGTTGCACCCACTATCAAACCAAACATGGTTATTGTTGGCAACTTTCCTGGATGGTTGTGAAGTAGACCAGAATTCAGAAATCTTTCCCATTATTTCATTTTAAGAGTGCAAAATGTTATGGTCTCCATCTTTAGCCATACAAATAAAATTTAATAGCCCTTCTAAATCACGCAACAGCAGTAATCCATAGTTAAGGTATATTTCCAAGCTCCAGTTCATTGCCCTTCTGCTACTAGCTGAAGCAATTTCTGGCGTTCATATGATATTGTTAAGAATTGTGAGGTTTAATTTTACGCTTTTTACAAGTAGATCATTGGTACTCTCTAAATATTGTATGACTTTCAGATGGAACATAATTTTTCAGGACTCGATGTTAATCATGAAGCAGTCAATTGCACTTGTTCGGCTACTATAATGAAAGGTTGGGGCAGCTAGGCTGTCAGAAGCAGTCCGTCCATTTAAAAAACACAGGTGACAAGTCTCCAGCAAATTAGTGAGGTTTTTATATGGCACACATCCTGATCTGAATTTCTTCAAGGTGGTCCTATAACTGTCACTCAATAAAAAATAAAGAATGGTGAAATGAACTAATTTGCCAATGATCACATGGTTTGGTCAAGTGGATACGCAAGGATGTGAGCGAGTATCCTGTTTATTAGTTTTGCAATGGCGCCACAGATTGAATATTTATTTCAGACAATTCTGTTTGCTGTGTGTTCGTTTTTTTAGCCTAAATTAGTTCACAATCTTAAATAAATAATCACATGTTAATTTGACCTTTTATGATAGAAGTATACAATAGCAACCTGTCTTTCTGGAATAAGAATACAATAAAGTGCAGTGCAGCAGGACACTATTTTAATGGTAATATCACTGACTTACCATGGTTTAACAAATAATTCAGAGGGAAATGGCAAGCACCTCAAAAACAAAACAAACAGGACTCTGCAGGTATTCAATGAGACACGTGTGAATTGAAGCTCAGCCTATATATCTGCATGCACACGCAACAAAAAAGTAACTTTAACTAGATTTTGTGTGCTCTGCTGCCCTGAATTTAGAAAAGTGTATCTTTTATAACTGCAATAAGAAAGGATAAATATAGTGCCAGGGATTCTTTGCTTGGCTCTAATTCAGCTTGCCAGTCCATAGTGGGACAAGGGGCGAGTCAGCCAGGCTCGCCGTGCCTGGTTTGCTCGCCTCTAGTATATGTGGATGTGTGAGCCAATGTGCTGTCTGACCCCTGGCATATTAACGGTATTTATAATCATGTGTTTGACATGGTGCCTTGCAGTAATGTAACAAGCTCGGCATGGACTCTGGTCAAGCAAAATGGCTTCCCGGCTATTGGATTAGTAGTAAAATGCAGTTATAATTTGGGTTCAAGGGCTCACGTCGGCTGTTCACGCGCAGCCTTAGAATCAGGTCCTGCACCTCTGTCCCACTTGCAGTAACAGTAACTCCAGGAAGAGTTTTCACAGGTCCAGGCACCAAGCAGGTACTATAAAAACCATGAAGGGGCTTATTTACAAGCCCTGTGTGCCGCTGGACGTTGTGTGACGTTCAGTGGCGCACAGAGCTTAGCCATTTCTACAAGGCCAGGTAAAGCCACCCTGTGTGGCTTTTCATGGCCTTGTAGATTTGAAGTGATGCAACGCAGTGCAAGTTACTACGTTGCCTCACATTGGGTGTTCCCACGTAGCATCCATGGTATTTGAAACATTCCCAGATTTACAACAAACCTGGGAATGCGTCAAAAGCCTACGCCTTCCCGCCGGAAGCCTATGGAAGGTGCAACAAGGAGAAATAACATTATTTCTCCTCGTTTTTTCCTTTGTCCATGTGTACTGCATTCAGCAGCACACATAAAAAGAGGAAGTCGCAGTATTTGTGCAGTAAGGTGTCCTGCACATAGTGCCCACACCATCAGGCTTACTTCGCCCCGCATGCATAAACTTACATACCAAAGAAACCATGAGACATATTTGTGGGAAAGCAGTGGTGCAGGTTTATTTCGTACAACACAGGTACTGGTAGGTGGGTCATCTTACAGGCGATCCAAAGCGGCAGCCTCTCGCTGACCCGCATGCCCAAGGAGCCATCTTGCACGGCGAGTCGATGCTCAGACGGTGCAGTACATTCACTTTATTTTGTTAGACTCCCGCCCCCCCTGTCAGGGCGGAAGATGAGGCACACCCCCGGTCGGTTCAGGCCCCCCGACCGCCCGAAGGACTAACGGGGCGCCGACGCTGTTTCCTGGAACCCCCTCGGCTCCAGGTTCTTGGCTCGGGCACCCTACTGTGCCAGGCAGAGGTATTTAGACTGTATCCTTCTGCCGCAGAGGTACCCCTCCTGTCCATCTGCTTCCAGATCGCCCTGTAATCCGCCACAGCTCTGAAGGAGGCCCCCGTCGATGACAGAGCCCCCCCACCTACCCAGTTACCGACACCCTGCCGCCGACAGTGCTTCATGTAAGTCCAGTAGAAAGACATCCATTCCCAGCCCAGACAAATGTACTCCGTCGCTTTCATAATATCCCTCAGTCCTGTCCTGTATCAGCGCATGCCTAATGCAACCCAGGCCCCTTTTTTCCAGGAATTTCTGCATTGACCTGTTAACCCTCTTCCGGCCCTGCTCTATCGCCACTCCCGATCGTGCTCCCCTCCAGGCCTTGCGGGGCACAATCTCAGACCAAATTATCTCCGTGGTTCCCAATTCGTTAGTAATTAACGTTACATCTTTCTGCATGGCGTCCAATAAGGCTTTCCTCCCCACCTTTACCAGGTCATTTCCCCCTAGATGGATAATCAGGATGCTGGGAGGACCGCCCCGTTCTGCTATATATTGCTGCAGTCTGCCCTTTAGCTGACCCCATCTCATTCCCGGGAAACCCAGCCATAGAATTTGCGTCCTCGCTAAGTTCAGATCCCATCTCTTGAGCCTCGCCCACTGCTCCAACCTTGTGACGTAGGAATGGCCCATCACCCACACGCGACAATCAGCTGCAAGGAAAGACACCATTGGTATTACTTGTTTTTATTCATAGTTTTACACTGTACTCCAAGTTTATTTCCACATACAATCAACCACTGCACTGCAACAATTGCAACACCATTGGCATTACCTGTTTTTAATCATAGTTTGACACTGCACTCCAAAAAGTTTATTACCATATCTACAAATCATCGCTGCACTGCAAACATCGTTCTCACATCTACAAATTAAACGTGCACTTCACTGCAAACATCGTTCTCACATCTACAAATTAAACGTGCACTTCAACCAGGATTGTTGGTGATACTGACACTACTCTAATTACTGTACTTCCAACGCTTTGTGACTGTATTTGCGTCGCTACAGACCCTCTTCCCTTCTCGTGAAAGCACGGCCATTTGTGGCCACCGGACTCAAAGGCGGACATAACGCCGGTAGCAAGAGGATGACCACCTTCCCACCCTCTTGACCCCTTCCTCGCCCAACCCAGCCCTGTAAGCAGCAGTGGCCGCCCCTATCCTAAAGGAGTGGCTTGAAAATTTTTGCCCTGTGCTGGAGGCTGACAAACCTGCTCTGGCCATTACTGAGGCCATCACTCGCTCTAACTGAAATTTGGTCAATGGCGTGCCGTCCGCATGAATTAAAAAGGTGCCTGCTAGCAAAGGCCTTATTTTCAGGTACTCTCTAACCAAGGAGACCGGGCAATACCTGGGGTCCTCGAATGCATGTAAGGTAATTGACACGCCCTTCCCTGCCTGATCTATTTTGGACTTTCGAAGCCACAGTACTAATGGATCCCTGGCGCAGACGTCGATCATTGCTAAAGCCCTCCCTGATATGTCAGTTTTGGATTTGGCCACCAGTTCGCTGGCCCTAAAGGCCCCAAAGAATGCCAAGCAAAAGGCTGTCGAGAAAAGCTGGGCCTCGAAACTCGAATTCGTGACGGCCGGTACTGCGTCCAACATGCGTTGGAGGGCTGGGAATTCTATTCCGGACCTTTTGTCGGGAATCCTCACCTCGTCTCTGGCCCACCCCTTCAGTGCTGCCCTGATCTGGAATGAGCATGTAGGATCCTGTCCGCCATTCAATTGAGTCTCATGCTTTATCGCTGCCAAGTGGCCGCACACCCAGGAGTGTGATTTGGCAGCCTCCCTTGCCCACACCACAAAAGTCTCGACTTGTTCTACTGTATTGAGCGCTGATGCTCCCAGGGACCGGATCACCTCGCTGAAGGTTGTTCGTTGCACCGCATATCTTCTCATTGTCGACAGGGCCAGGGAGCGTTGCCCCATCCTCTTCAAACGCTCCCCCACTGAAGGAGTCGCCATAGGATAGGCGGGAATGGCGTCATCTCCTCCCCCGCCTGCGGCCATGCTTCCCGGAATCGTGACAGCTGAAAGCGAGAGAGAGCGTCAGCTGCCACATTCTTGACACCTTGAACATGCCGAGCCCTGAATTCAATGTTGCTTCCCAACCCTGCCCTCACCAACTCCCTCAGTAGACTTAAAACTAACGGGCAATTGGCACTCAGGCCATTGATGGCTTGCACCACCGCTAGGTTATCCGACCAGAACACTACCTTTTTGTTGGCCAGTTCACATGGCCACAAATGCAGTGCAGCCACAATAGGGAATAGTTCCAGGACAGTTATATTTGTTGTTACTCCCTTTTTTCGCCAAGCATCAGGCCACTTCATGGCACACCATTTTTCTCTGAAAATTACTCCAAAACCTACGCGACCTGATGCGTCTGAAAATAGACATAGGCCCTGGCTACTCTCCCAAGGCGCCCTCCATATCACTGTGCCATTGAAATTTTTGAGGAACTCATCCCACATTCTTAGGTCAGCTTGCAAACCCGGGCCCAGTCGTACAAAGTGATGTCCCTTTTTCACACTGGCCGTCGCCTTTGCCAGCCTGCGCGAAAATACCTTGCCAGCCGGAATGACCCTTGCTGCAAAGTTCAGTTTGCCCAACAGCCTTTGAACCTCCTTGAGCGTTGTCCTACCCTTGCCCATCATTCCCTGAATGTCCTGCCTCAGGTCATCCACTTTCTCCGCTGGGAGTCTGGATTCTCCTTTCAGTGTGTCAAGCTCAATGCCCAGGAACGTCAATATCTGAGCGGGCCCTTCAGTCTTTCCGGGTGCTAATGGGACTCCTAAATGTTCCATCATGCCTTCAAAGGCCCGTAAGGCCTCTGCGCAGTCCCGGGAGCCTTCTTTGCCAAAAAAGAGGAAGTCGTCTAGGTAGTGAGTGACTTGGTGGACCCCATGCCTGTACGTGAGGGCCCATTGGAGAAAAGAGCTGAATGTCTCGAAGTAGGCGCATGAAACCGCGCAGCCCATGGGCATGCAACGGTCGTAGAAGAATGCCCCCTCCCACTTGAAACCCAGCAAGTGCTGACTGTCTGGGTGGACCGGTAGGAGGCGGAACGCCGACTCAATGTCTGCCTTTGCCAACCAAGCTCCCTTGCCTGTTCTTCTGATCAAATCAATGGCCATATCCAGCGAGCAGTATGAAACCGAGCATGACCCTTCCTCCAACCAATGATTCACAGAGTTGCCCTCCGGGTAAGATAGGTGGTGAATCAACCTGTAAGCCCCTTGCTGCTTCTTTGGAACAACGCCTAGTGGTGAGACTAGAAAATTGTTCAATGGGGGAGCAGGGAATGGACCTGCCACCCTCCCCAAGTCAACCTCTTTCCTGATCTTGTCACTGACCACCTGTGGAAGGTCCCTGGCTGATTTTAAATTCAAAGCGTCCCTGGGTCCCAGCGGGCCTTTGTACGGAATTTTAAAGCCGTCAACCAACCCCTCGACCAACAGTATTCGCTCTTTCACTAGCGGATACATTCTTAGCAATGGTAGGATGTTCTGTAACGCAATGGGGGATGGACCTTTAGTATGCTCTGCCCCCCTGTCTGCTTTAGTAATGACCTTATCGCCAAACCCCTTGCTGACTTTCGTCTGTCCTTTCACCTGTACCTCTCTAGAAGGGTGGCCTTTGGCGTGCTGTGACCGCTCTCTGTGCTGTGGGGGGAAGTTGGGACCTGTTTCTATGATCTGCACACTCTGACCTGTGGAAAGTGGGCCTGTAACGTGATCTAACCGCTCTCTAAGCTGTGAAGGGAAAATGGAGCCTCTCTCGTTGTCATACTCAGTCTGTCCTTTGTGCTGTTCCTGTACCCTATTGACGCGCGCTATCTGCTCCTTGGGACGAGGCGGGGGGGGTGTTGTGTAAGCTGGTGCAGGCGATTGCTGCATGTTGGGCACCGCATTTGTTGCATTCATGGGCAAACTTACAAGCCCTTCCCCAAGTACATACTCCATTATTGAACATTCTGCATGTTCCTGAGTTAAAACGTCTTTGTTCGCCTCCGTGCCCCCTCCCCCGCCCGCCCCGAAAGGGCTGTTGGAAGGATCTCCTTGGATACTGCTCCCACCTTTGCTCCTGCTCCCACTTCTTGGACTCACCTTCGTTTTGTACTTTATGCAATGCCTCCCTTTTGGCATTCCCAGTCCTACACATATGTTTAAACCAGAGGTGGATGTCAGTGTGGTCCCACCCTATATCCGGGCAACTTGCCATTGACTTCCTGAATTCTTGGTCGTAGGAAAACCACCCCATCCCTCCAGACTCCCTTGCCCCTTGCTGAATGGAGTTCGCATACTCCATCAGGGCCTCGCTCTGAGCTGGGTCCTTCTGTACAATTATAGCTGCCACTATGTTGAATGCCTCTGTCCAATTTTCAATAGTTTTCTCCAGCCAGCGTTGGAATCTAACCTTATCCTCCTCTTTCTTACCCATCCTCCTGGTGTCTGCGCCCGCGTTGTCATGCATTAGTAAAGTTAATATGTCGATATATTCCCTCCTCCATATACCTTCTTTAGCAGCCTGTGGTACCTGTCTGGCCAAGGAACCCCCGCCTTTTAACTTCGAGCCAGGTTTCGCCATGCCTGCCGGTGAATCTGGAGTTACCCCTCCCGATGGAGGTGGAGCCGCCCCTCCTGACCCCGCCCCCGCACTCGTGACCTTCTTCGTGCCGGCTGCAGCCCCCTCTCTGGACTGCCCTTGACCCACAGCTGGCAGCATGGGCGGGGTGGCACACTCATTTATATTCGGAATGCCTGTTTGAGGGACGATGCTAGGGACACTTAGCGGTACACTGGGAGTGGCATTCTGTTGCGATACTGCTGGTACGCTCGGCATGTTGACAGAGACGATACTTTGAGGAACAATGGTGGCTGCACTCTGTTGAGTGCCGGGCAATGCTCCCAGGGTGTTAACGCTGCTGACAACCGGGTGTGGGAGCCCCGCTGGCGTTGTCTGAGCCCATACTTGGCTCACTGGATCTGCCGCCAAGGGTGGGGCCGACCCTTGTACCGCAGACATGGCGTCTAGACGTCTCTGAAACATAGTCATCAAACCCAACATATCATCAATTGTCTTACCCATTTGGGCCAAGCTCGAAATTTCAGCCGCTGTTTCATGTACCACGGCAGGCACCACGGGCAACTCTACTGGTAAGTTCCCAGCCGGGGGAGGAGGTAAAGCCGGCCGACTGTTACGTGGTGCTACCACAACGGGGGGTGGTGTTGACATCGGCCGACCGTTCCGTGCCGGTACGGCCGGAAATTCCTTCTGGGTGCCCTTCCGTTTGCGATTGGACCGACGTGCTCCCTCTCCCGAAGTGCCCGGAGCCTCCTCCTGGGCCCCAGGTCGGCCATCATCCTCAAGCCTACGCACTTCAATGAAACCTTGTGCCCATGCTGGCCCTTTAGACTGCGCGACCTCTAGGAATTCAGCCCACAACCCATCCTGTGGCAGGGTGGCGCCCCGGGTGCTCATCGTAACGGCTTCTACCCTTCCGGGTTCCTACGGATGAAAAAGTACAAGGGGTAAGGCAACTATCACTGCGTCCGCTACCCCCCACGGCCTCAGCCTCCGTAGCGTGGTCTGCTGACCGCGATCAGCCGTCCCGCTGACCCAACTGCCCTTGTCTCCTCTTTCGTTTACGTGCATTACCTGTTCTACTTCCAATCCTAGTTGCTGCCAAACCTTGCCGCCTTCCCGAGCGCAATCTGTAAAACAACACAGCGTTACTCAACATCTCGCCGAGCATCAAGCGGCACATTTGTCAGACCTGCATCCATCTGTGCGACAGACCTATCATTCCACCTCAAAAACAGCCACGAGCGAGCATCCCTGGCCGCTCGTGACTGCCTGGCATAGCCCCGTGTGATAACCTGCATTCCTCGTACCACTGCCTTACATGCCACCGCTAACCGCTGGTGTGATTCGGGCTTTACTACCCTCATCCCCCGCCCAGTGGGCTGGCCCAATGGACTTTGACCTCCGCCATTACCTGTGGCTCTCGCCCTCCTCTTAGGGCCAGATGTAGGTAAAACTTATTTACCGATTCTTAATTACCGAATTTTACCGATTCGGTAATTAAGAATCGGTAAATAAGAAGTGGGGGTATGTAGGAACATCCAGATGTTCCATTTACCGAATCGTTAAGAATCGGTATTTACCGATTCGGTAAATACCGACCGGTAATGCTCCATTCATTCCTATGGGCTTTGAAGCCCATAGGAATGAATGGGGCATTACCGGTCGGTATTTACCGATTCGGTAAATACCGATTTTGACAAGGGTGCAGGGGGTGTCACTTTGACACCCTCTAGCACCCCCACAAAAGGTTCAGGGGCCATATGGCAGGCAGACCTGCCCTAAGGGCAGGTCTGCCTGTCATATGGCACAGGTGTGCATGCACACATGTGCATGCACACCTGAATCGGTATTTTAACATCAAATACAATTTGATGGTAAAATACCGATTTTGTAGGCCTTGTGGGACTCAGAAGAGTCCCACCTACATATCAATTTTACCGATTCTGTAAATATACCGGTCGGTAAATTTACCGACCGGTATATTTACCGAATCGGTAAAATTACCGATTTTCCCTGTTTACCTGCCCCTACATATCAAATGCCAAATACCGGTCGGTAACAGCCGAATTAGGCCGTTACCGACCGGTAAAACCCTACCTACATCTGGCCCTTAGTGAGCAGTATTCCTCTCGTCGAGTTCGGAGTGTAATCTGAAAGAAGAACAAGACCGTCAATGTCATACACCCTGCCCTTGTCTCGCCCGTCAATGTCATGCACGCTGCCCTCGTCTCTCCGCCGTAACCGTACTTATCCGGCGTCCCTTGTTCTTACCCATGTGACAAACACTATGCACTACCATACTGTAACTTGACTGTTTTTAGGCACTCGCATGCGTTGGCACTTATACCCGTATGACAACACTATGATCCACATTCTGTAACTTGACTACCTTAGGCATTTGCATAGGCTGGCACCTATACCCGTATGACCAAGTTCCGGTGCGTTAACTGTGTTTACTCGTTAATACGCGAGTGAGAGGCCCGCCTCCCATTGTTGTGACCAGTTGGTACCCGCGTGACCCTTTCACAGCGCGAGTATAGTCAAATTGTGCGAGAGCTGCCGCATATTGCCATTCCATGTCACCGATGTGAGTAAGTGAATTGTAAGGAGTTACCGAACATTGCTGGGTGATTGGTTAGCGGGATTTCTATGCGGGGCAGCTATTGACTGGGCCGCACCACCTGACTCTAGGAAGCGGGCATAGTGATTGACGTTTCATGCTCCGCGCAGTTCTCCGGAATTACTACCCGGCACGGATGGACCATTGCTTCGCCCTCCGTGCTCGCTCCCCCCACGGGCCAAGACCCCCGCGCCGCCATGCCCCGGACCCTCAGGCATGGAAGCGACCGTGCCCCAAGGCACGTTCTCACCGCCCAGCACCATGCAACACGCAATGCTACAGAAATTTGGCACCCTCCTCAAACGTTCACCCCCCATTGTCCCGCCATCGCTCACGCACTGCTGTGCACCTTGCGCCCCTTGGCCTTCTCAACCCCCGGAGAAGCGACACAATTGCATACCTTGGCCCACTTGTCACGTTCATAACTCCACCCAACCCCACGCCTACATAAGCAAGAATTTATAAAACTGGTGCTCACGTGAGGCTCTCAATGACCTAAGGCCGAGTTAGCGCTACATTTTTGTATATAAATGCGTGGCCTTTCCTGGGTAATGCATGGATTGGCTCACACCACGATCAACAACCTATGATTCAAATTGAACTAATCTCGCTTCAGCCAAACTTAGAGGCTGAAAAAAGCAGAGAACAATGCGACCTGCCTAACTTTTCCCCTTCTGTACAGCTTGCTGGAGGTTGCGTTTACTCTAGCAGTGTGTGCCCCTCCCCCACCCTGCAGCCGCAGAGGTGCCGATAAGGGAACAATGGGAGCCGGGCCCAAGCAGACCGACTGCCTGACAGACTGAGTGCCGGCCAGACAACAATGAGGACCCGTGCTAAAACCGCTCAAACAAGCACTCGAGCTCAGAAAAAAGACCGACCGTGTGGTTTTGTTGACTTCAGCAAGGTACACGGCTCCGTGGCGCATTGTGTGCAGCGTGTTACCAGCGCAGGTACAATACCTCGGTATACTCTGTTTAGTACAATGTATCTCGTATGCCCATTAAATTCAAATTAAGCATACAATGATGGCATTGATGTGCGTCAGTTAAACTGTAGACGAAAGACGAGGTAACAATGCTTAGTTGGATGCGAAGTGTGTGCTGTGCGGTAAAAAGAGGCCTAATTATGTAACGGTCACAACATGGCAGCTGATTCACCTCCAAACATTCGTATTCAGCACTGCAGCCTTGGATTAAAGCACATCACCCCGTACATGCATTTTAGCCAACATCCACCTGCACCAGAGTGACGACCACATTTCGAAACCAATAAGCGGGACAGTTTGCAAACATAGAAGTAGGACAACAATTTGCATCTAGGGAATTAGTGGCACCGCTCACCAACACGGAAAACGCAGATAGTGAGGTACTGAGGGGAATTCCACACATCAAGGTAAAGTACAATCCTTTCTGCTAGAGACAGTTATCTATTTGCGCGGGGGTGCTGCCGTTCAAAGCACGGGCAGCCCGGGGATGAAACATGTTGTCGTGACCCCAAAAGTCACCTCCAACCGCGCAGCCGCACTCTCTTCACCCCTCAGCCAGAGTCCACATAGCGCCCAGGGAATATCGAAACCTTACGCGAACAAGCGCGGCATGCTGCCGCCCCCGCACCGGGGAACCTATTCACGTCCACAAGAAAAGGCCCCCACAATAGCCCTCTGTGCTTTTGAATGTGACCCTCTCCGTAGATGCTGCGTCGCGTAAGAGCGAGGCATCTTGAGAAGAACCACGGAATTACGAAGGGCGGGACAGCTCTGTTGCGCAGCGCATAGCCGCCCGGGTGTGTCGCGTGTTGACTCTACCCTCGGGCCCATGGCGGCCGGTTGCCCGTGGTCGGCAATGGCGGCGCAAGCCATGGCGGGAGCAACAATGGCGGCGGGATGCTCGTGGCCGGCAATGGCGGCGTGAAGCGTGGCAGGCCAGTGCCCCCCCTGCCCCCAGATCACGCGTAGGAACCTCTGGACTAGACGAGTCCACTGCAACAGATCAAACCCGAGATGCCCACAATTGCTTGCAGCTAAATCTGCAATGTGTACAATCAGAAACCTGTGATTTGGGCACCTCCCCGTACAACCTCCCTCCCCTCAGAACTGCTCTACACTTCCCTGCAACAGCGACCGTTTCATGTGCATTACTCCCGAGGCATTCTACTCCATTTAAACGACCCCCTAGCTAACGACTCGAAAGCCCGTGCGACCGGTACTTTTACCTGCACTATTACGATTGTTATATTTATCACGTACATGTCCCAGTTCATACCAGCCACACGTAAGTACAGGTAAACATCTCCAAATATAGGCAATTAATCGATTGAAAACCATACTCCTGCTATTACAATATCTACTTGCTGCGCAACACCACTCCAATACAGGGGGTGTCGGGGAGAGAAGGACGTAGAGTATGTACTGCTTAAGAGCGCGGGAGCTGGAGAGGGAGCGGGAGAGAAGGACGGGCGGGAAAATCTATTATGCAGAGTATGGGCCGCCCGGGGATGGAGCATGTTTAATCTACTGTGCTGCCCGAGTGCGAGGCAGCTGGACAGGGAGCGGGAGAGAAGGACTGGCGGGAAGGTTTACCATGCAGAGTATGGGCCGCCCGGGGATGGAGCATGTTCAATCTAGACACCGAGCAACCCCGACGGCGGGTTGCTCGTGGCCGGTAATGGCGGCGTAACTAACGTCACCGGCCAGAGCCCTCCCTGCCCCTGCTCTGCCCTGCTCCACCCGGGCAAACCACAACCACTGCAGAGTCAAATCCCGCACCCCGCAAACCCCAGCCCCCCCCCGTGGCCGACGCCACAGGGCCCGATCAACCTGGTCATGCCCAGGGATCAGGCCAGGGGGAGACTAAGCGGTTGCTAACATACCTCTCTAAACCGACGACGAAAAAGAAGGTGAACCTCGGACGAGCGCTTACAGCGCAGAGCAGCCACGGCGCGGGAGAGAAAGGCCGAGCCACGCTGCTGGCCAAGGATATACTTAGGAAGCGCCCTCCCCCGTCCACAACGAGCCCTCCCCATTGGCTGTTGTCCGGGGGCGGCGGCACCGGGGGCGCGCTGCAGGCTGCGCTCGCCAGATGTGTGGTACTAGGGCGCTGTCCCCCCATACTCCCCTTCGTGTCGTGGTGCCAGCGGCAAATACATCCCTACCACGCAAAAAACCCTTACACCGTGGTGTCAGAGTGCTTGCGTTAGCGCATGGCAGCCATTTGAGAGCCAGTGCAGTAACAGAGCACAGGAATGGACCATACCTCATAGATGCACCACACTCCTGCCTTTTTCTTTTGATGTACGGCAGCGCAGCAGGAAGGCTTGCAGCGCCGCCCGACGCCAAAAGTTTGTAAATGAGGCCCTAAGTTTCGGCAGGCAGTTAAATAAACTGAGACTAGATCAGAGCATGCAGGGCCCCTTCCCACCTCTAGGCCCTGATTCCATTGGACCAGCTGCATCCCTGATAGTTATGCCCCGACACACACTTCTGACACTCAATATTTTAACCATTGTACATTCTTCGTTTCCTCACTTTCCTATAGAATGGTGATTGCAATTGCAACATGACAATCGCTCTATGCATTCTGCTGAGGCAAGTATTGGATACATATTTTCTGAACACCTTATGACCCACTGACTGGCACTGTCAGAAACTCAGACTACGTTCAGCCTCAACCCCAGAGCTCTCAATTGTGCCCCATCAGGGACACCCTACTGGAAACTGAATGCATTGAGACATCTAGTGGGGCCTCAGTTAACAAAACTAAAGAAATCAACAGCTGGCAAAATGAAAAAAATCGTAGGGAATGCAAGATGACGTGAAACATTTCAAATGTAAACAGGAATTGCATGGTTTACCTCCTTAAGGGTTTCTACACTCATTTTGTGGAAATGTATACGTGTGTTTGCCTGGGAAGTTAAGGACATAAATGTAGGGCCCAGTTAGGACCAATTTCAAAGTCCGTTTTTACAGCCCAGCCTGCAATAGCATGCACTAGCATATGCATCTTGCATGCAGGAAAATATTGTTAACAAAAAGGGCTTGGAACCCGCTTGTTGTTTTCTATTTGTTGGTTTGTGTGGCCCTCTTCTTTGCAGCTTCGTAATAGGTCACTGCAGGACAAGCACCATTTCCGTTTCTTTCTTCGGAGCAGGGACCAAGCACGGATTGATTGTACTTAATCAGTGCAAGTCCGCTGCTCCTGATGTGATTGAGGTACTATTTTTCTTTTAACTTCTAGTGCCATGCAAACAGCAGCCACGTGACTGGCAAAAGTGTGCCGAGCAGGACAAACAGAATTGGCAAGTTCTTTTTTCTATAGTTCATTTTTTTTTAATTTTGCCAAGTCTTCTTTTCTCACTTTGCACTCTTGTTTTGTTTTGCTTGTCCAATCTATTACAGCCCAATCCAATCCACCACAGACCAATCCAATCCACCTCATTCCAATCCACCTCACACTCTACCCCACCCAAATCCAACCCAACCCACCCCGCTCCAAACTACTCACCCCAATCCAACCCATCCCAGTCCAACCCACCCCAATCCAATCCACCCAATCCAATCTGCCCCACTCCAATCCGCCCCACTCCAACCCATCCCAATCCTATCCAACTCACTCCAATTCACCCGTCTCCAATTTAATCCACCCCATGCCATCCAATCCAGCCCAGACCAATCCACCCGTCACCAATCCATTCCTCCCCACACCAATCCAATCCTCACCTCGCCTAACCTCCGCACACCAACTCAATCCACCCCACCTCATGCCACACCAATCCACCCCAACCCTATCCACCCCATTGAATCCAATCCACCCAATCCAATCTACCCCAACCCAATCCACCTCACAATCCACCCTACTCTAATCCAACCCACTCCACCCCATTTCCATTCAAGACAAGCCACTCACCCCATCCAATTCATTCCACCCCAAATCCACCCACTCCAATTCACCCACTCCGCTGCAATCCAATCCACCCATGCCAATCCACCCCAATCCAATCCTCATCAATCTGCCCCAATCCAATCTGCCCCAATCAATCCGCCCCACTCCAATCCATGCCACTCCAATACAATGCACCTCACCCCAATTCAATACCCCTGCTCCAATTCTTCCAATCCACCCAATCCAATCCACCCCACACCAATGCACCCCATACAATCTACCCCACTCCAATCTGCCCCATTCCAATCCTTCCTAATCCAATCGACCCAACTCCAATACAATCCCCCCGACTCCAATGAAATCCACTCCACACCAGTCCAATCATCCCCACACAAATCCAATCCACCCTACACAAATCTAGTCCACCCACACCAATCCCAATTCAATCCATCCCACTCCAATTAAGCCCAATTCAGCCCAATCCAATCTACCTCACCACAATACAATCCACCCCACTTCTATCCTCCCAATCAACCCCACACCAGTCGTCCACCCTATTATAATCTGCCCCACTCCACCACAATTCAATCCACCTCACTCCAATCCACCACAATTCAATCCACCTCACTCCAATCCAAACAGATCCAATCCACCCACACCACACAAATCCACAAAATCCAATCCATCCCACCCAACACAAATCCAACCCAGACCAATTCAATCCACCCTACTCCACTCCAATCCTTCCCACACCAATTCAATCCTCTGTACACCAGCCCAATCCACCCCACACCAACCCACCCCACTCCAATCTAGCCTAATCTGTGTCCAGCCCAATCCAACCTATCCCAATCCACCACACCCCAATCCACACATCCCACCCCATTCCAAACAAACACAATCTACCCCACACTAATCAAATCCACTACAATCCACCCCACCCCACCCCACTCCAGCCCAATCCACCCCACTCCAATCTAACCCACCCCATTTCAACCCAAGCCACTTCATTCCAATCCTCCCCACTCAATCCAGCCCACCCAGCTCCAATGCAATCCACCCCAATCCCCCCACTCAAATCCACCACACCGCACTGCAATCCAATATAATCCACCCACTCCAATACAATCCACCTCGTTCCACTCCACCCACTCCAATCTATTTCACCCCATTCCAGTACAGTCTACCCACCCCAATCCAATCCCAACCTAATCCAATCCTCTCCATTCCAATCTACCGCAACACAGTCCAGTCCACACCACTTCACTCCAATTCACCCATCCTACCCCACTCCAATCATCCCAATCCAGTCCACCCACCCCATGTCAAACCAAACCACCCCACTCCACTTCACACCAATACAATCCAACCCACCTTAATACACCCAACTCCAACCCACCCTACACCAATCCAAAATTCATCTGCTCTAATCCAATCCACCCCACTCCAATCTAGTCTACCCCATTCCAATCCAATCGTCCACAGTCCAGTCCAATCCACCTTACATCAGTCCGATCCACCAGAATCCATCCCACCCCACTCCAATTCAATCCGATCCATCAGCTCTGATCCACCCCAATTAAATCCTCCACACTCCACCCCATTCCAGTCCAATCCACCTCAATCGAATTCAACCCACCCACCCAATCCAATGCAATATGCCCCAATCCTATCCACCCCAATCCAATTCACCCTACTCCATCTCACTCCAATCCACCCCACCCCAATCCACCCCACTACAGTCCACCCCACCCAATCCACCCCACTCAAATCCACCCCACTCAAATCTATCCTAGACCACTCCAGTCACCCCAGACCAATCCAATCGAATCCACCCCACAATCCACCGCACTCAGATCCAACCCACTCTAATCCAATCCAACCACTTACCCAAATCCAACCCATCCAAGCCAACCCACTCAAATCCTCCCCAATCCCCCCACTCAAATCCACCACACCGCACTGCAATCCAATATAATCCACCCACTCCAATACAATCCACCTCGTTCCACTCCACCCACTCCAATCTATTTCACCCCATTCCAGTACAGTCTACCCACCCCAATCCAATCCCAACCTAATCCAATCCTCTCCATTCCAATCTACCGCAACACTGTCCAGTCCACACCACTTCACTCCAATTCACCCATCATACCCCACTCCAATCATCCCAATCCAGTCCACCCACCCCATGTCAAACCAAACCACCCCACTCCACTTCACACCAATACAATCCAACTGTGGAAAAGTAAATGTTGCCATGTTCTGTGTCCCTACGCCTCATCCATCATATGTTATGTGTGCATGACCAATATGCATATGTTATTCCCCATGTTTGATTAATGACGCAATTACAGTTGTGTCCACCTCTAGTATGCCAGTTTCCAGTCCTCGTGAATACTACGAATATCAGGCCTATGTAAAGTTATGTTGCCACGTTTCCCAGTGTGCACGTTATTCCATTATAAAGTCCCCGTTTCCAGGCCTCAAAAGTGCCCGGACCACAGATTCAGCTCCTGTCTCCTGAAAGCCTCGCTGAGGAGCGATACAGCCCCCACCTGTATCCTCGACCCTTCACTTACTTCCTGCCTCGCAGTGCCCGGTGCAGCTTGGCTCTGCCTCTGAGTCTGCCAAGAGTATGTTATAGTTCCAGTTATCAGTTCAGTCCTCCTCTTCTGCATTCCTAAGCTACTGAACTGCATCAATGGTTTCCGTCATTGTCTAGCCTTTTCGTCTCCATGTTAGAGAAATACTGTATTAATGGTCATTCAATATTCTTCATCACGCACTACATGTAGAATAATGCATGGTCCAGTCTTAGAATCAAGTTAGCTTTTCCCCTCATGACTTCTAGTTTATATCAACATGTTCCCTAAACACCAGATACCAGATAGGGTTTAGGTACATGTCGCTCCGACCCTCCAGACTCTAGTCTCTGCTCCTAGCACAGAGTTCGTAGCCCCCAGCTTCTCCTAGTAACACGTCATTGCCAGTTTTCGCGCACCATTAGGTTAGAGGTCCCGGCTCCTTAGGTAGCCCCCTCCAATGTTTCCGCCCCATTCATGACATATTCTGTTACGTTTGCACCACATGTCTATGTATACTCCCAGTTACACCCCTTTTTACTGTTATCTTTCGCGACTGCTACGCGTCACGCCTTCTGCTCCACCCACTGCTACGCCTACTGCAATGTAATGCTATGTGTTTGCGCTATGTATATAAGTCAATGTTTTGTTATTAAAAGTTAGCGCGCTCATCCCAGACCTAGCCCCAGCAGCTGCTGGGCCTCTGTTCCCCTGCTGGGCCCCAGTTGTCCTGCTGGGTCATTCTATGCAGGTTGTCCTGATCCCGTCCTTATGCTGTAATAAACCTGCAGAAACTCCTACTACCTCGAATCTTGACTCTTATTTTATTGAGCTATCTGTTATTCATTCATTCATCCAAAAATAGATCCGGTATTATTTATTTATATACCACATAATGGCGCCCGAATAGGGACTTGCCCTTTCCCCACGCGTCGGTGAAGCCACGCCGACCCCCTGACCCTCTGCAGTCGTGACGGAACCATACCGTGCACTGGCAGATATTTCTGCTCCAAGTATCCCTCAGGCCCACGGAGGAGACGGAGGAGGCGGTCCAGCATCCGAACGAGACGGTGGAGGAACGCGGCGAGTCCCGACCAGAGCCCAAGCCGAGAGTCCAAGGTCCGAGGTATCCGGAGGCCCACCCGTAACTGAAGTCCGAAGTCCGAAGTTCGTCGTCGTAGCAGTCCAGTCCCGTTCGAGGCCTTCCGTTCCGTGCTGCCCGGTGAGTACCATTGCTGGGGTAGTATCTAGACAGGACCAATCTAAAATTGACTCCTGGTCCGTGGGTTGGTGGTGCCCAGACTCACAAACGAAGTGTTCACCTAGGTGGATACGGGTCTTGATGCGTCCCTTTATGGGACCGATATGTTCCGTACTGTTACAGCAGTGCATTCAGTAACTCTAGTCTGTTCCGTTCTCGAGAAATTCTGTTCTGTTTCTGTTTTCAGTATTCCAGGTAATATTCTGTTCGAACTGTTATTTATAATGTTCTTTATGTATTTTAATGTTGTGGTATGAGTGTGATGTGATTTCGTGTTTTCATTGTGTATTGTATTGTGTCTAGATTACAGTTCAGTCATGCCTATATTTTCCAAGTTACGTCAGTTAAAAACTAGAAAGGGTTTATTAGAGGAAGCAGTTCCTGTCCCGCCCAGGGACAGTCCAGGTCACTTTATGTATCAGAAACATGGCATAAGCGCCATAATGTATCTAGATTTATGGGTAGAGTATACCAAACAGTTAGAAGAAAAGTATAGATGGCCCGTATCGGGTACATGGGATGCCGAATGTATCATGCGAGTAGAAGAAGCATTATGGAAAAAGAAAGCCAGACAGTCACAGAAAGATGCCATCGAGTTATGGCGTAAGGAAGCGCATAGAAGAACGGAAAAAGAAGTCAGAAAGTCAGAGTTAAGTAGAGAATCCCAGGAACGAGCCCAAGAAAGAGAATTAATCGAGATAGGTGAACAAGTCAAAGCCGAACAGTCAGACAGACAGAGGCATGCCCTCATTAAGGGTATGTATCCTCTTCTTGCCGAAGGTGTGCCAAAAGCGACCCCAGAGGCATCCAGTAATTTCCCGCCACCATTAGTTCCGACCAAGCTACGTCACAAACCGACCGCAGCTGATATTTTTATTTCGTCCTACTTGGACGACACAGTCCCAGAATATGCAAATCCTGTTCGCGCTCCGCCAGTCCCTGTAAATCAGGCACTTCCCGCTCCTCCAGACACCGGAGTACCTGTTACGGTACCCCCGGTCCAGTCCGCCATACAAGTCCAGCCCACGTTACAATTACCGACTCTGCCAGGACGAAGAATGTCAATCGACGATTCCAGTTTAGGGGCCGCAGGAGGAGGTCTTCCTCAAACCCCGCCGCCACACAAGCGTTCAACATTACTCGAATTGCATGCTCAAGCGTTACAGCGCACGCCCAAACATCAGTCTGTTACAGAAATCAGGCAAACCCTTAACGAATGTGTCTATGATCCAGTTCCAGGCGAATATAATATGGTTTTATATTCCTTACGTGTAAGGAGAGTGACCGAGTATCTAGTCACCTTGCCGAATATGAAAGAAGATCTAGACAGAATATATCGTTTCATCCGTACAGGGGATGATCCAGAAAGTATTGGCGAGATTATGTCTCAAAGGAAAGCCGAGATTCAGCTCATGATATTAAAGTTCCTGATCAATTGTCTAATAAGAGAACAAGATTACCCGTCTAAAGATCCCGCCGAAATGAGAATCCTGACAAGGTGGAGTGATAATATAGCCGAGGGTAAGCACAAGACCGTCGGTGCCATGGAGAGTATGTACAAGAAAATTCGTAAAGAAATAATAAGGTTACACGACCAGCGTAAAGCAGCACAAGTAAGCGAGAAAGAAAGTATCTCTGATCCTGAAGAGGAAGACGAGAATTCCGCCAGAATAGCGTATGTAGGAAAATCTAGATTTCCAGATCGTCATTTACGTCTAGAACCCAAGTCTATTTTTCATCATCCAGCACCAGAACAAGGTTCTCTAGAACAAGTATTTCAAGCTACCGATCACATTCTGAAATCACGAATCGGTTATAGTGAATTAAGTACCATGCATGAACAAGAACTAGCCCGATCAGCAGTCCGATGGATTACTGATTCTACCACTTTTCCAGACGAAATAGTGGCACAAATGTTTCTGAAACTGCCCCCAGCCGAGCAACGACTGGTGGGTATGTATATGATCCAGCACCTCATTACTCTGTATGAGGGTCAACATTCTGATCCAGGTCCGTTGCATGATATCCTGAACGAGTTACTCCAGTATAGATGGAGAGGTCTAGGTACCGATTTAGTTAGTGTCATTCTAGAACAGCGCCACAAATATAGAACGTTCCTGAACCCGCATTTTGTTCATGTCTCACCCCCAGAAAGTAAACCATTCTACATAGACAGACAGAATCCGTTACGAGAAGTCCACCCAGTCCAAGGGGCGGGTGGCGTAATGCAACGAGTGTTTGTATACACTCCGATTTCAAAAATGGAACTTCTTGAAATGAAGAAATTAATTCCCTGTCATGACAAAGATCCAGCAGGGTTCCATAGAGAATTAAAAGACATGCTCCGTATGGGAGAATACACTTACCCAGATATCATTAAAATGTTAAAGGTCCTGTTACCCGCAGGGGTATATGAAAAGTTAAAAGAAAAAGAATGGGAGGTGGGAGAGAAAAAGATCGATTGGGCAGTTCTAGAAGCTGAAGACAAGGCACGAGTACCAGGTACCGGTCTTGGAGATAAATGTAAAGAATTACCAGAATTATTGATTCAAGTTTTACCCAGATTATTGACAACGAGAAAAGAAGACTGGGATGCAATCTCAGCCTGTAAACAGAAACAAGATGAAGATATTAGTGATTTTTATTCTAGATTTGAAAAATGTTTCAGTATTAATAGTGGTCTCAAGACAAGTAGTGAGTCATACCCTCATCTTTTTGTTACTAAATTAGTCGAGAATTCAAGTCCACAAATTAAAAATCGAGTTTTGAAAGTCGAAAGCACCTGGCAAGCAAATACCCCGTCCCAGATGCTCCAGATGCTCCAGTATCACCAGAATAGAATCAGGGAAGAGCAAGAACACGAGAGAAAACGTATGAAAGACACGAAAATGAAAGTACTAGTTGCACAATCTGTTCCTCAAGACAGTCAGAAGAGGGGTCCAAATCAAGCCAATCAAGCCAGTCACCCTGCAGCTCCCGTTAAAGGGAACTGCAATTATTGTAAACAGCCAGGTCATTTTATAAACGAGTGTGCAGTTCTGAAACACAACATAGCTACTGGTAAGACTAAAGAAAGACCACGTCCGCCTAGACAAGAACAAGTTTCACAGACTCCTCAGTCACAGAATGCACAACAGACAGTTACAGCACCGCAGCCTATTGCTGCAACACAGCACGTTACATCGCAGATGTACCAGTATGCACAGTCCGAGTATCCAGAGTATCAGCCATATTCATGAAACAGCCTAGAGAGGGAGGTAGGCTTGCCTCTCATCGAGATACCCGTAGATCAAGAAGGTCCCTATGTTCACAGTCAAGTATTAGGGAAAGACAGAAAGTTTTTGATCGATACAGGGGCAAGTAGGACCACAATTAGTCATGCCGAAGTTCCAGGGGCTCCGCTCTCAGGCTCAAGAAATGTTTCCCTTGGATTTTCAGGAAAGCCAATAGTTAATGAGATATCAAAGCCAGTCACTCTAGAAGTAGGTCCATTGTCCCGCACTACTGATCTGTTACTTACTAAGTCATGTCCAGAAAATCTATTAGGCATTAAGACACTGAAAGAATTAGGTGCAGTCATATGCTGTTCCCCAGAGGGAATACGTCTGTTCCTACGTGACTTTAAGGGTCACTATGTATTACGAGATTTTGATTCAAGATTGTCTAATGTTCCGCAGCATTTATGGGCGCAAGGTCCAACTGATGTAGGTTACATGCAAATCACACCCCATCGTGTGACTCTCAAACCAGGTGTAGTGTTACCCCGAATCAGACAGTACAGATTGCCACCCGAGGCTGTAGCAGCCTTATCCAAAATTATTGAC
This sequence comes from Lissotriton helveticus, assembly GCF_964261635.1. Taxonomy (NCBI): domain Eukaryota; kingdom Metazoa; phylum Chordata; class Amphibia; order Caudata; family Salamandridae; genus Lissotriton; species Lissotriton helveticus. The sequence goes on from NC_136059.1 coordinate 396,726,367, forward strand.
GAGCTCATGGCTCAAGGAGTAGTTGTAGAAACTGACTCCAATGTATGCAATTCTCCGATCATTCCAGTCATGAAACGTACTGATCCGAATGCACCCCCAGTATATCGATTAGTGATTGATTTACGAGAGCTTAATAAATGTATTATTCCTCAGTACCCAGTTGTCCCAGATATCTCTTCCCTGTTAGCAGCTATTGATTCCGAAGCCACGTTTTTCACTGTCATTGACCTCAAGAATGCATTTTTTAGTGTTCCAATTCATCCAGACAGCCAGTTTCTTTTCGGATTTTGTTTAAATGGAAGGAGCTATATGTTCACACGCGCTCCTCAAGGTTTCACAGAAAGCCCTAGTATTTACAGTCAAGCACTCAAGAGACAACTAGACAACATTCACATGCCAACTGACACTGCCCTGCTCCAGTATGTCGATGATCTCCTGATCACAGCCCGTTCTGAACGTGCTTGCGAGCGAGCATCCCTTACAGTTCTGTATTTTCTAGCCGAGATGGGGCACAAGGTGTCACCTTCGAAGCTTCAATTCTGTGTTCAGCAAGTGGTATACTTAGGACACTTGCTGTCCAAGAGGGGTAGGCAGTTGACACCAGACCGTATCCAGTTAATAGCGAGTCTTCCCCAGCCCAGAACCCAGAAGGAGGTACGTGCCTTTATCGGCCTTACTTCTTATTGTAGGCAATGGATTCCCCAGTATGCATTTCTAGCCAAGCCACTGATACAGTTAACGACACAGGAGGCAGCCGTATCGACTGTCCTCCCTTGGACATCTGACCATACACTTAGTTTCAACGAGTTAAAGAAAGCCCTATGTCAAGCTCCAGTTCTAGCTACACCGAACTACAGTAAGCCTTTTACACTTTTCGTTACTGAACGCGAAGGTACAGCATTATCTGTTCTCACACAAGATCAAGCAGGACAATACAAGCCCTGTGCTTATTTTTCGAGCACATTAGATCCAGTCGCCCAGGCGTTGCCTGCGTGCCTCAAGTCAGTTGCAGCCACAGCTCTAGCTATCAGACAAAGTGATTCCATAGTTTTAGGACACTCCCTGACAGTACAAGTCCCACATTCAGTAGAAGTTCTTTTAAACAGAACACAAACACAGCACTTAACAATTGCACGTTTAACAGGTTATGAATTGACACTGTTCCAGCCACACATAGAAATTAGACGCTGCAACGTTCTGAATCCTGCTACACTGTTACCATCAGTTAATTTAAATCCAGACCCACATGACTGTGTGGAAGTAGTCAACATTACGACAAAGCCAAGACAAGACCTGACAGACATTCCGTTACCAGATCCCGACCTGACACTTTATGTGGATGGTTCATGTATGAGAACTAGTACAGGAGAACTAGTCGCCGCGTATGCAGTGACTACTGACACTGAAGTTATTGAGACACACCGTATTGACACCCTGTCCGCTCAAGCAGCAGAGCTAGTCGCTCTGACACAAGCCTGTATACACGCCAAGAACCAGAAAGTTAATGTTTACACAGATTCACGTTACGCATTCGGAGTTGTACACGACTTCGGAGTGCTCTGGCAGGAGAGAGGTTTCATGACTTCTCATGGAACCAAGATTCAGCATGGTCTCCTTATTCAAGCCCTGTTAGATGCCATACATTTACCGACATCCATTGCTATCATGAAATGTAAAGCACATACGAAAGTTACTGACATTATTTCTCAAGGTAATGATCTAGCAGATCGCACAGCCAAGCTTACAGCACAGACTCCAGACATTCCAGTTAATCAGACACATACTCCAGATCCGATTACATGCATGACAGTTAAGGACCCTACACAAGATGTCATAGATATCCAGTTACATGCTACTCCCGATGAAATCAAGAAATGGTCTGAACAAGGAGGGGTCCAGACAGATCAAGGATGGTTAACGAAGGGTAGAGCCACATGGTTTCTTCCCGACTCTATGGTTCAAGTCATTATCAACACCGCACATAGTCCAGCACATTTAGGAGAAAAAGCTATGTTAGACAGTATCCAGAATATTTGGTTCAACAAGCATTTACGAGCTGCAGCCAAGCAGAAAGTCCGCACCTGTATGATATGTTGTCAGTTTAATCCAGGTAAAAGTGTCCCGGTGGAACAAGGTGGTTTCCAGCCCCCTGACCACCCTTTTGAGGTCCTCCAGATGGATTATATTCAGATGGAGCGATGTCGAGGTTTCAAGTATGTCCTTGTAGTTGTATGCGCTTTGTCCAGGTGGACAGAAGCATATCCAGTCCCAGATTACACAGCCGCGACCACTGCCAAGCAGTTGGTTCGTGAATTTTTCCCTAGGTATGGACTCCCTAGAGTCGTATATTCTGATAACGGTCAGCCATTCTCCTCAGAGTTAATGAAGCACGTTTCCCTTTTGTTAGGGTACCAGTGGAAGTTCCATTGTGTACGCCATCCTGAAGCAGCCGGTCTCGTAGAGAGACATAATCAGACCCTGAAAATCCGCATTGCCAAAGTCAGTAAAGAAAAAGGTGTGGACTGGCTAGTAGCTCTGCCAGTCGCTTTGTTTTATATGCGCATGGTCGCACATTCCAGATCAGGTCTGTCCCCGTATGAGGTCGTATTCGGCTGCCCCCCTAACATGTGGGGTACTCCTAGACCCCGAAGTATTACCGATGTTTCATGTAATATGCTGACAGATTACCTAGCTTCCTTGATGTCTGCCCTCAACTCATGTCGTTCACAGGTTGCTGCCGCATTTCCAGACAATACCGAGGTGGCACCGCATGAAATCGTTCCAGGCTCCCTAGTGATGGTCCGGAATTTCGACAGATCAAGTCCGCTGGAACCACGTTGGAAGGAGCCACGTCAGGTCCTCTTGACCACCCGTACTGCCGTCAAGTTGGAAGGCAGAAAAGGATGGGTCCACCTTTCTCATGTTAAACTTTTTAAAGGACTGAAATCCGTTTCTAAAAACATTTCCCAGGATTCGAAAGATTGCCAGAACATTGTTTTAAAGGACTGTCCCGCACAAGACATTATTACAACCCCTCCCTTGTTAGAGAAAACTCCGCAACAGGAGTATAAGTTAAAGCTCAGGTCTAGTAAAATAAGTCAGTCAGTTTGATTGTATAAGTCCTCCCCTAGGTGAAACGGTTAGACTGTTTCTGACATGTATAAAATAGACCCCCATAGTGAGAGAGTTAGTCGAAGTTCAATTCAATGTATCGTTTTTCTGAGTTTCGTATTATTCATCAGCATTATGATTTCCTGCACCAGCTATGCGTTCTATCTATATTTTCCAGTTCCTCATGTAAATATGTCTGCTAATGCTACAGTAGAGCACACGTTTAGTGATCTGCCTCCTCATGAACTCTCTTACCGCCTCGCTATGCGCAACAACTCATTTATCCGTATGTTACATTATTCACACCAGACCAGCAATGCCACTAATTGTTGGGTGTGTGGTCGACTCCCCCCTTTCCAGACACCGAAGGGAGTTCTGCCACTCTTTCCTTATCCATTCTCACACAATGGTTCGTGTGGAGCATGGTCCACGTTAACGTCATCCTCAACAGATATGTCTTTTCTTAACAGTACATGTTTCCCAGACAAGCAAGGTCTCCCCCACAGAACAGGTTTAGATCTAGAAAATGAAGTATATAATTTAGGTAATTATTCGTCGAATTTCATGGTCCTGAATGTTCAGTCTGATACTACTCCAGACTTACCTGCTATTTCAGTACTACCTGTCAAAGGCGAATTATGTGTCCGTAGTTATGGTTCCATACATGTAGGTCATAGTGAATGTACTACTGTTATCCAGTATAGTGACAGTGGGAAATCTGTTTTCAAAGCTTCACGTCATTCTTATTTTATTTGTGGTCAAACTGCATATGTCCGTCTGCCCCTCGATTGGGAGGGAACCTGTTACATTGCTTTCCTACTGCCACCTGTTTTCCTAGCCCCATCTGATTATCACAGAAACACACATCTAGTACACATTAGACATAGAAGGGAGTCCCCAATTGTCGATTATACTGAAACTACTCTAGAACAGTATACAGATTTCAATAAGGGTTTCTTCTTCTTTGTAGGACCTGTCCAGAATAGTAAACTGATCCGTAGGTTAACAAGAACCCTTGAAGCTGTAGTAAATGAGACTGCCTCTGCTCTAGGTAACTTAACCGAAGAACAATCTGCTATGAGATTTGTCGTTTTGCAAAATCGTCTCGTCCTTGACGTCATACTGGCCGATAGGGGCGGGGCCTGTAGAGTCATCGGATCTAGTTGCTGCATTTTCATTCCAAATAACGCGCCGTCTGTTTATTCAGCTATAACCAGACTCCATAAAATTGCCCATCTGTTACACCAAGATCCAGGCACCTGGACATGGTCCGGTTGGTTCTGGAATATAATTTCCGCCTGGGGATGGAAAGTCCTGTCCTTTTTAGGTATTGCAGTAGCGATCATATTTAGCTGCTGCCTCTGTATACAATGTGGCCCTGCGATTTGCAGCATGTGCGCTACCTCTTGTATTCCTAGTCCCAAGCCCCGTTCTAAATCCCGTTCCAAGACAATTCGAGACGAGCAAATGGTACTGTATGAAATGATAGATGGTATCATGAAAATTGATGTTTCCTGATGGAAACGTAGTGACAAGGAGGGAATGTGGAAAAGTAAATTTTGCCATGTTCTGTGTCCCTACGCCTCATCCATCATATGTTATGTGTGCATGACCAATATGCATATGTTATTCCCCATGTTTGATTAATGACGCAATTACAGTTGTGTCCACCTCTAGTATGCCAGTTTCCAGTCCTCGTGAATACTACGAATATCAGGCCTATGTAAAGTTATGTTGCCACGTTTCCCAGTGTGCACGTTATTCCATTATAAAGTCCCCGTTTCCAGGCCTCAAAAGGGCCCGGACCACAGATTCAGCTCCTGTCTCCTGAAAGCCTCGCTGAGGAGCGATACAGCCCCTACCTGTATCCTCGACCCTTCACTTACTTCCTGCCTCGCAGTGCCCGGTGCAGCTTGGCTCTGCCTCTGAGTCTGCCAAGAGTATGTTATAGTTCCAGTTATCAGTTCAGTCCTCCTCTTCTGCATTCCTAAGCTACTGAACTGCATCAATGGTTTCCGTCATTGTCTAGCCTTTTCGTCTCCATGTTAGAGAAATACTGTATTAATGGTCATTCAATATTCTTCATCACGCACTACATGTAGAATAATGCATGGTCCAGTCTTAGAATCAAGTTAGCTTTTCCCCTCATGACTTCTAGTTTATATCAACATGTTCCCTAAACACCAGATACCAGATAGGGTTTAGGTACATGTCGCTCCGACCCTCCAGACTCTAGTCTCTGCTCCTAGCACAGAGTTCGTAGCCCCCAGCTTCTCCTAGTAACACGTCATTGCCAGTTTTCGCGCACCATTAGGTTAGAGGTCCCGGCTCCTTAGGTAGCCCCCTCCAATGTTTCCGCCCCATTCATGACATATTCTGTTACGTTTGCACCACATGTCTATGTATACTCCCAGTTACACCCCTTTTTACTGTTATCTTTCGCGACTGCTACGCGTCACGCCTTCTGCTCCACCCACTGCTACGCCTACTGCAATGTAATGCTATGTGTTTGCGCTATGTATATAAGTCAATGTTTTGTTATTAAAAGTTAGCGCGCTCATCCCAGACCTAGCCCCAGCAGCTGCTGGGCCTCTGTTCCCCTGCTGGGCCCCAGTTGTCCTGCTGGGTCATTCTATGCAGGTTGTCCTGATCCCGTCCTTATGCTGTAATAAACCTGCAGAAACTCCTACTACCTCGAATCTTGACTCTTATTTTATTGAGCTATCTGTTATTCATTCATTCATCCAAAAATAGATCCGGTATTATTTATTTATATACCACACAACCCACCTTAATACACCCAACTCCAACCCACCCTACACCAATCCAAAATTCATCTGCTCTAATCCAATCCACCCCACTCCAATCTAGTCTACCCCATTCCAATCCAATCGTCCACAGTCCAGTCCAATCCACCTTACATCAGTCCGATCCACCAGAATCCATCCCACCCCACTCCAATTCAATCCAATCCATCAGCTCTGATCCACCCCAATTAAATCCTCCACACTCCACCCCATTCCAGTCCAATCCACCTCAATCGAATTCAACCCACCCACCCAATCCAATGCAATATGCCCCAATCCTATCCACCCCAATCCAATTCACCCTACTCCATCTCACTCCAATCCACCCCACCCCAATCCACCCCACTACAGTCCACCCCACCCAATCCACCCCACTTAAATCCACCCCACTCAAATCTATCCTAGACCACTCCAGTCACCCCAGACCAATCCAATCGAATCCACCCCACAATCCACCGCACTCAGATCCAACCCACTCTAATCCAATCCAACCACTTACCCAAATCCAACCCATCCAAGCCAACCCACTCAAATCCTCCCTATTCACCCAAATCCAATCCACCCAACACCAATCCACCTCAATCCAATCTGCCTCTCTCCAATATGCCCCACTCCAACCCACCCCCATCCAAGCTGACCCAATCCAATCCGCAATCCAATCTGCCCCAATCCAATCCAATCCCATCTATCCTCTTCCAATTCAATCCACACCACACAAATCCAATTTCCCCTCCCCAGCCCACCCCAATCCAATCCACCCCATGCAAATCCACCCCACACCACTCCAATTCACCCCATGCCCCGATTCACCCAACTCAATCGAGACCAATCCAATCTACCCCACTCCAATCTTGTCCACCTCACCCCAATCCATGCCACTCCAATCCTCCCAATCCACCCCAATCCAATCTGCCTCACTCCAATCCACCCAAATTCTATCCACCCCACCCTACCTCATTCATCCACCAAATCTAATCCACCCCACCTTACTCCACACCAATCCACCCCAAACAAGTCCATTCCACTCCAATCCACCCTTCTCCAATACCCCTCACACCAACCCAATCCACCTCAAATCAATCCATCCACTCCAGTGCACCCCACACTCAAACCCACCTCACTCCAATCCACCCCAATCTAATCCAGCCCTATCCAATATACCTCCCCTCTCCAATCCAATCCACCTCACCCCAATCCAATCATCCCACTCCCCTCCACTGCAAGCCCACCCAACCCTATCTACCCCACTCCAATCAAATCCACCCCACTCAACAACAATCCACCCCACCTTAATCCACACAACTCCAATCCACCCAACACCAATCCAAAATTCATCCACTCCAATCCAATCCACCCCACTCCAAAAATCCACCTGAGACCACTCCAATCCAATGCACCCCAGTGCAATCCACTCCACCTCATTTGAATCCAACCCACTCCAATCAATCCGCCCCATTTTATCGAGCCCACTCAAATCCAGCCCACACCAATCCACCCACTCTAATCAAATCCACCCACTCCAATCCACCCCATCCCAATACAATGTATCCCAGTCCAATCCACTACACCCCACTCCAATCCACCCCACTCTAAACCACGTCAATCCATCCCAATCTACCCCGCTCTACTACTCAATCCACCCCACTCCAAGTCAATCCACCCACTCCACTGTAATCCAATCCACACCACTACCTCAGTCCACTCAAACCCACTCCAGAGTATTGCCAACGCACTTCAATCCACTCGACGACACTGAACCACTGAACTCTTCTCCACTCCACAACACTCTACTCCCACTACTCCACTCTACAACACTCCATTTCACTAATTTTTAACCATGCTGATCAGCAGCCATAAATGGCTAAATCAAATTGCTAATGCTTGTTAATTACTGGCGTTGTTAAATATTATTTCCATTTAAAGCTGTATCCCTGGCACTCAATTCTACACATGGGGGCCTATGCTGTTCTACCCAGTCTCTGCTCCACCTCACTGTTTGGTACAGAGCCTTTATGCTGGCTAAAGCTGCACTGTTTTTAACTGGATGACTGACAATGCGGTCATCCTATTATAAAGCAACTTGGCCTAATGACAAGCAGGAGCCCACCTCTGGGTGGAATAAAGAGGGGGTAATTAACTAAAAGTGACACCACATAACACGTCAGCAAAAGATCCTGAGCTATGTTGCGTCAAAGGAGAGTGAGAAATGTTAGGGAGTCATGCGCCAATGCTCACATCCTTGCACAATATTACAAGGGTGTGTGATTTCAGTCAAGCATAGAGTTTATACTGGTAACTGAGCCGTCCAGTGGAAAAACAATTCTTTGACACTTTTCCTACATTATACTTGTGTTGTACAGTGCAGAACCCATGCAAAGTTTTAAAAAAAAGAAGAAATTAAAACATTTCTCTTCCTCTACACCTGACTCAAGCAGGCCTACGGTTTTGATGGATAATCCCTGTGTACAGATATTGGTAGATAGGGATTTGATTAAAAACCTATGGATAGTTCCATGGGAATGCCTATGTACCACCCATGAAACACCCCCTTGAAGCAAAGCAGTGCAAAGTAACACATATCACTAGTTTGCAAAACCGTGACCAAGCTTCCAATACAAATCCTGATTTGCGTTGGAAAGTAAATACCACCATAACACTTTTGCAATTAAAGTCAAACAGTGCACCACTGAATACTTGCATATTAAACAATAATAAACAAGGAACATAATCCGTTTCAAAATTGTGTTTTCCAAGTCTTCTTTTTTATTCGCAAATAGTTCAGGCGTGACATGAGTTATGTAGTGAAGCACAGTGATAGAGCGCGGGCTCACCTGCTTGTTTTACCATACTCACCTGGGCCCAAAAAACATACACACTTTGAACAGGCACACCTACGCTTGATCAGGATTTTAATTAACCATTTAGGACCTATACCATTTGACTTACCAATCTTAGTCGCCGGTACCTAGAGTCCTAAGGGATCAAGGGAGTTAGCATAATAGGTAGTACATAAACAATGAATAACCACAGACTCGGGAAAGGTTTAAACACTTTATCTATGTAAATTCTTAAATGTCAGAGTCCATATCAATTCAATTAAAGCTCGGTCAATTAAGAAGAAAATGGTCAAAGTAAGATGATGTGAAAATATTATGAGACTTTCATTTAGCATTGAGACATAGGAAGGGTAAGAAAAGGGAAACAGTACAATGACATACCCACACAGATTTGATAATTATCTGGAATGGTGTGAAGACCAACCCTGGCCACGGGCTGGGTTAAAGGACAGGACAGGACCCCCGATAGTTCAGGTGCCAACTGGATAGAAGAGGTGCATACCAGAATCAGGACAGGTACGGACCAAATTGAATCAGGACAGGACCACCACAGGTCAGGACCAGCACCCACAGCTAAAGTGCAATGCCAGCGTCACAACCCTCTCTGCAGCTAACAGTCGGAACCCGATTGGGTTATCGAATCTCCTTCCCAGAACCCCAATTGGGTTATCGAACTCCTTTCCAGAACTTCGATTGGGTTATCAAATCTTCTTTCAGAGTGCTCCGCCAGCACCTCTGCTCTCGATCGCCTATTGAGTGCGTTGGGTTAGTGACAGATCAGCTATTCGGACAAGTCGCACAATCTAACTAGCTAAGCCTAGCTTAGATATACCATTTTCCAGGGCAGTGTACCACCCCCCAATGTTGAAAGTTTGTGTATTCCCTCAATTTGATTGGTCAAAAGACGAGGAAAGGTCATCACACCATACCAGTTATGAGGTCACTTGATTCAATAATGCAAATTAATGTTCCCTCCCATCATTTTATTTTCCCATGCATGTTTATTCCACCGACAATGAATGTTTCAATAGTAAATACAATGTTAAACAATTCAACAAATCGTCTTCCTCTCGAGAGGTCGAAGGGTGAGTTTCCCAGGCGCATCTTCAGGCAAGACTGTCGTTGGCATGGATTCAATGCCATGACTTGTGGACTCTTGAGCTCTTCTGCGCAGGCGCAGGATTTTCAAGATGGTGTGCATCAAGCTCAAATATGAGCTAATAGTAAAGTCAAAGAGAAACAGTTTTAGAACGAGGAATAAATTAATGCACTGTATACCACTTATCTATACTCTATTCCCATTACTTTATTTTAACTATTGCATTAGGAATTAGGCAGAAGGAACAATTTAGTAAAAGCAGCAATGCAAGTGTTAGCATGTGAAAACATAGAGAAGCCATTTTTTTCTTTCTAGGGTGCAGAAGCAAAGTTTTTCCACCAAAGCAGAGAGTGTGTCATGTCACGTGAGTGTGACAGACGCATGCGCAGAAAAGTTCCCACATTGCGGCGGCCATATTAGGTCACTCGAGTTACTGTTAGTGAAAGCACATAAGAAAGCTTCCCTAGATACTAAAAATGTTGTGTGGTGCATTGTTTATTAATGTATTACTTTTTATTTTGAGAGGATTGAATCCAAGAATGTCTCTTTACAAGTGAAACCTTGCTCCATCAACAGCCAACGCGTTTCATCCAGTACACTAGATTTCTTCAACGCATAAGCAAAGTATTCATACATATGGTGATAGGAGTAACCAAATGGGTCCTTGTAAATAAAAACACTAGACAGTAGTGGAATGCTTATTCAGGTTATAGGTATGGATAAGGTACAATCCATCTGTTATAGACAGTTGACGAGGAGCACATTCGAAAAGGTCACCGGAACTCACTTGTAAGGCTGAAAGAAGAAAGACTGCGCCTTGCCATAACACAGAGCCATCATCCATATGAAGCAAATACTAAAGGCAGTGACAACCAGGTACATCAGAAAATTACTTACTGGCACAAGCGAATGAAGTGCTATATGACCTAAAAATGAGAAGAGACAACGAAGTCCAAGCAACGGGTTGTTGTGAAGAGAGAGTGCCAATCTTGATTCATGCAAGGTTGGCTATATGAACAGCACATGCTCAAAATGGTGACAAAAGGGAGCATATAGTAAGAACATTGGTGCCAGGTGGGCTGAATGGATCGAAACATTCGATGATTTCATAGAAGTGATGGAAGAAAAAGTTGATAAGAAAATCATAACATATTTGAAAAACTTTGTTGGTGATAGAGTGAATGAAGTGCTGTAGAAAATCTCACTAACTGATGTGACGTTGCAGCGAAAGATAAAATAAGCGTTGGAAGCCAAGTGGAATCCAATGCCAAATGTCGACTGTGAAACGTACATTTTCAATTCAGCACAACAGGCTAGTCAAATGATGGATGAGGCTGTTGAGAGACTTGATACACTTATCAAACACTGTAAGTTCTGTGACTTCAATGATAAAGTGGTCATGCGCCTCAGGGTCATCAATGTTTATCTTTCAGACTCTTTTAGAAGATGCATAGTAAGAGAGACACTCAGTTTAGAGAATAGTTTAATGGCTGCAAGAGTAGAAGAACAAGCAGATCGACAAGCTGCTGATATGGAAGCAGGAACAGTGCACAATAAGTCAGCATTGACATTGATAAGGAAGCAGAAGCACAAAATAGATGCACATAAGTCGACATGTTTGGAGAAGAAAAAGTTATGCTTTCGATGTGGGTTTTCATTTCCCCATGATTGTAAATGTCAAGCCATAGGACAGGCATGCAAAAGCTGTGGGAAGGAAAACCATTTCATTACAGTCTGTAAAATGAAAGAAGAAATAATAGCGTCACCACGAGAAGAGAAAATGGGCGCTAGAAAGTTCCAAAAGCACTCTCGCCATGCTCACAAGGCCAGAAAGCAACACCAGTTACGACAAGTAGAAACCAAGCAAAATAGATTCTCGTCACGTTCATCATATAAAAGCTTTTAAACGTCATTATCTAACACTAGTGAAGAAAACGGATGTGAATTGATTATATCTCCTAAGGAGCAACATGTACATGTAGGATTAGCTGCTAACATAGATCAAAAGTCAAAGAAGAGTTACCGAATGTAACGACAAGATTCATTTGGACACTGTCCCAAAAGCACATTAAAGGGAACAGTTGCCCCATAACCTTCTTTATAGACTGTGGTGCGTTGAGTAACATCATGTCAGTAGAAAAGTTCAACAGCCTATCTCCTGTGCCACATCTTACTCTGTCAAGCACAAAGGTAAACACGTAGGCTGCTTCTAAACTATTACAGTCAAGGGTCATTACAGCAACCATGCAACATAAAACAATGCCAGTGCAAGGGCCAGTGCATGTCTACTTAACTTTGCCACTGTCATACTATTCGATCATTACTTATGTGATTGTTGCACATGGACTGTAAGTATAAATGAAGAGTGGGTGTGAGACCCTGGAGTATCACGCACATTGTAATGTAATTCCTGTTAATAGCCTGTGTGCAGATTATGCAAAAAAGTGGAAAGCAAATGATTTTTGTGATTAACAATGCAGTATTATAGTAAAAAGTAAGTTACAAAAAAACCACAAATCAAACATTAAACACTGCTCTATTTGCTGCAAAAAAAAAAACATTACCACTGCTGCTGACATTGGACTAAAGCTCTCAACTATATCATTTGTGCTCAATCATATTAATTAGGGCATTTGCCCTGTTGCCCAACGGCACGGCAGAGGTTACTTCACATGCAAAAGATTTGGATTATCTTCGGCTGCGGAGATATTTCAGGATGTTATTTGTCGAGTAATTCAACCTGTGACACTTGTTTTCAATGACAGTGATGACAAACTGGTATATGGGGCAACAAAAAAGGAGCACGACAAGGCTTTTACACAAGTGTGCCAATTATTTGCTGATGCAGGTCTCAATCTGAATGCAGCACATTGTAAGTTTCACAAGACCAAACTTAATTCTATGGGCACATATTCTCTGATGGGGGAATGACTGCTGAACGTACAGGCATTGTCATCTACTTGCCCCCAACAAGATGCACCATGCTGCGATACTTCTTATGTACTGCCAGTTATTGCTCAAGATATATTCATGACTTTGCTACAGTGAATGCCCCATTGAGAGATTTAACAAAGCAGAACATCCCATTCAAGTAGTGTCCGGAAAGTGACCAAAGTCTCAAAGAAATAAAACATATGATTGAGAATCCGACTGAAATAGCCTATTTTGACCACAAGTTACTTATGTGAGATCACAGTAGATGCAAGCCCGTTGGGGCTGGGTGCAATCCTTGTGCAACACCATAGCTATCCGAATACCCTGAGACACATTGTGGCTTATGCCAGTAGATGCCTGTCTAAAACACAATATGCCTACTCTCAGCCAGGAAAGGCGATGGCTGTAGAACATACTCATGTATTTTTATATGGGAAACTTTTGAGTTTAACTATCATAACAGACCACTGAACTTTGGAAACCCGAAAGCCAAGATGCCCCCTTGCATCCAGAGGTGGAGGTTTCAACTGTAAGAGTACGACTACGCAATAGTATATAAGCTGGGGCAAGATCAAAACCCTGCAGACTACTTTTCACGAGTGCCACTACATCGCCACAGTACTACATCCAAAGCTGTTGAAGAGTATCTCAGCTTCATTGTGACGTCCAGCAAACAAGCAGCTCTATCCATTTAACTGATTATTGCTGCTACAAATGGAGTTCATTACAACACAATTTTGGAAGAAAAATATTCGAAGCTTTGCTGTTGATGTTGAATTTCAAAAATTCAAAAATGTACAGGATAAGCTATCTGTCACCCGGGAAGGTATCATATTGAGAGGCAGCAAATCATTGAACTGACTCATGGAGGACATATGGGCATTTTCGCCATCAAAAAGAGCTCTGAGAGACCGAATGTGGTTCCCTCGCCGAGATGACGAGTTGAGAAAGAGCTGAAAGCGTGCCACCTTTGTAACTATTTATCCTCCAAGGTGACGCAACATCCAATGACAATGTCTGACCTTTCTATGCATGCCTGGGAGAGAGTTGCAGTTCATATATTTAGGCCTCTAGGAAAGGAACATCATCTCATGGTAATCATTGATGTTATTTTGAGTTTTCCTTTGGTGGAAGCCTTATCATCGACAACCCATGACAAAGTCATCGAGCGGCTTGATAACATATTTGCAGCGTGGGGCATCCACGTTATTCTGAAATCTGATATATGGCCCACTTTAAAATAGCAAATAATTCAAAGTGTTTCTTTTTCTACTCAATGTCAATGCCACAAGCCAATGGCAGTGTTGAATGATTCATGGGCACCCTCAAGAGGGTAATTCAACGAGCATTGATGGAAGGAATCAATCTAAACCAAGCTATGTGTCAAGGCCTTCGTGCCTATCGATCAACTTACTCAGTGCACAACTGGTGAGAGTCCTGCCACCATGGTACTTGGGAGAGCCATTGAAGCCAAAATACCACAGTGGATATCGAACCAATCGATAAATGCCGAAAAGAAACAACATCTTGTCTGATCTTCGTGGTCCGTCTCCTTCTTCGCCAGCTTTGCAGTTCCTGTCTGCTGGAGGTTGTTGGGAGTGTTTCATTTGATATATATATAAATATATATATTTTAATTCACCACCAAGAAATTATACTCGCACTCCTCCAGGGAATAATTTCAGCAGGTTTTATTTTATCATTATGCCATTACAGCACACAGCATCTTAACCTACGCATTTCGATCTCACGATCTTGTTCACGGTTACAAATATTTGTCCTTCTTTAGTTTCAGTCTTTTATACCAGTTGGTCATAGCCGCACTATTTTGATGCATTATGGTTCTGGTAGTTACTGTTCACTTTTAAATTCATTTTATAGTTCCGGTTTGAGTGGCATACTTGTGTGCATTTATCATTTTACAGTCTCTGGCATGATGTACACAGACGTATCTTTGTCTTGACCTATTTCATTTTTCAACAACTGATTGCGTTCTGAACACAGCGCACTCGCAGTGAGCCTTTGTTTTACATGCATTCTAACATCAGTTGTATCATTGCATGTATATACCCACTTGTATTTTTAACTGTTGCGTTGCCTTCTTATAACGGAGTCAGTTTTTGCGTGCATGGCAGGCAATTAAAGCGACAGTGCAAATGTTAATCTGTGCGAACGTGCCTATTGTATATTAAACTATCCAGGGAAAGAAGGATAAACTGTGGAATTTCTACCACAGATTTGACAGCGTTCACTTCACAATAGTTACTCATCTGCTAGGTGAAAGCATAGAGTAACGTGGCATTACAGCAGTGCAAATAAGATTCAAATATGGAGGAGAGAGCTCTCAAACGTGCCCAGAGAGCGGAAGCTATGTTTCAAAAGACTAGTCCAAATGAAACTGTGAAGAGCAATACTGAAACATCAAATGTAACAGGAGAAAATACATTAAAACAACTATTCTTTCAGATGGAGAGATTATTAAAAAAAGAAATCACAAAAAGTTGGGAGATTCTAACATTGGAGAAGTATATAGAACAAAAAATGGTACCAAGGGGACTGAGAAGATTCACCCTTCCAAACCATCCTGACACTAGATCAGAAATGCTGATCGATTGGGGAAATAACAATTTGCAGTGTTCGTATAACATGATGATGATCATTGTCAAGTACGCCAAAATAGACATTGATGAAATACGGAAAAAGGTGGAAGAGATAGAAGCTAAAATACAGGAAATGAAGAAGGATGAAGAAGTGAAAAAACTACGAAAAACAATGGAAACCAACTTGGACAAACATGAGAAAGAGGTGAAATAAAGAAAAGAAAGAAAATATAGAAGAGATGAGCATGACTATGCCTCAGGTACAATCCTTACCTTTGCTAAACGCTTCATAACATTAAAACAACAACTGAAAGCAAATAAAAAGCCACTAATTGCATCAATGAATATACGACCCCAAGTAAATCAGATACTGACTTCAGTGAAAATGAAGAATACGGGCCACAAGGACAAAAACCTTCTTTTTTAGAAGAAATGAAATCGGTATACCTCGACCAGCAATTACCAAAAGGCAGAGGCAAAGGCAGAGGAAGGGGGTTCTCAAAACGACGCGGAAGAGGGAGTGGATCCCAAACATCAGGAGAACCAAGCGCAAAACCAGACGAAGCCAAAGGAAAAAACAAGGGATACAATCTGAGAAACAGAGTAACGAATGCTTAAGCTGTCCTGAAGAAAAAGAACCATATTTAATCATTAACCTGTCTAAACACGTACTAACCAGAGCGGAAGAGACTCTTTTAAACAAAGGACTTACATTCTGTCCAGAAAAACACTGGGATCTAGTAGAAACAAAAATAGATCTGTATAAGTACGTAAGAAAGATAAAATTGGCAAAATTCTTCAAAAAACAGGGGAGACAAATGGTGGAACCAAATACCATCAGTACGAATATGAATACTAATGAAGATCAAGGATTAAGCATTCAAGATATACCAGCATTAAGAACTGCTCATGGCTTGGTCCATGAAATAAAGGAAGAACGTATCCCGGACACTCAAATTCTAACTGAAATGGGACAGGCAACAAGTGGTCATCCAAAAACAAATTTCAAAGAACAGTCAAAGTTTTGTCCCATATTGCACCCAGGGGACAAATTTGTCATTTTTTATGATTTGGTGAATGAGGAATTAGACCCACTAAGTAACACTAATACAAGGAAAAAAGAAAACTTGACGATGGAGGAACGTAAAGCATTGGAAACACTAATGGCAAATGAAAATCTGGAAATTAAACCCACCGATAAAGGCGGGAATATAGTGATCCAGGACAAAGAGGATTACATCAAGGAAGCGATGCGCCAACTAAGTGACACCAATAATTACAAAAAGTTAAGCAAAAGTACAATTAATGAAATGATATTGGACTTAGAAAATCGTCTTAAAAAGTGGCAAGAATTAAACTTACTAAGTGAAAATGAAGTACAATTCCTCAATAACCAAAATCCCAGTACTCCAACATTATACTTTCTTCCGAAAGTCCATAAGACATTAAATAAACCCCCTGGGACACCCATTATTTCTAGTTGTGGGTCCCTGTATGAGAATGTCGCTAATTATGTGGACCACTTCTTAGCCCCAATTGTACCTACCTTACCCTCGTACATAAAGGACACGGGGGATTTCCTCAGACATCTGATGGACATTGGATGGATGGATGGTTACCGGCTGGTAACCATCGATGTCATATCTCTCTACACCTCGATAAATCATGAGCTGGGTCTGACAGCAATACAATATTTCCTCAAACAAAAACCGATTGAACAATTGAAGCACTGCAGGATGCTTGTCGAAATGATAGAGATGTGCCTTAGAAATAATGTTTTTCTTTTTAATAAGGTACACTATTCTCAATGGGAGTTTCCTTCTCTCCAAGCTACGCCAACCTAGTGATGGGTTGGTGGGAGAAAATGGTAGCTTGGAGAGAAGGAAATGACCAGTACGTAGCCAGAGTGGTTCTCTGGCTGCGTTTTATAGACGACCTATTCATAATATGGAATGGATCAAATAAAGAGTTCCTGGAGTATATGGAAATCCTTAATAACAACGAGGTGGGATTGAAATTTACACACTGTATAAGTACTAGTGAAATAGTATTCCTGGACACGAAAGTCTATGTGAATAATGGTCAGCTAGAAACAACAGTCCACAGAAAAGCCACTGCCACGAATAGTATCCTACATGGACAGAGTTTTCATCCTGAGGCGCTGAAAAAGAATATACCTTATGGTGAATTCATCAGGATGAAAAGGAATTGTTCGAATCAAGGTGAAATGAATATCAAATTCAAAGAAACAGCAGCCAGATTCAGCAAAAGAGGGTATAAACAATGTGACATTCAACGAGGGGAAAAGAGAGCAAGAGATAAAAGTCGAAATGAAACACTGATCCCGAAAAGAGAATTACAAAAAGAATCAACCAAAAGGGAACCAATCAGAATGATACTTACATATACTAAAGAGAGCCACAAGATACGTAAGACACTAGAAAAGTATTGGCATATTGTGCAAAAAGATCCAGACATTGGCAAAGAACTTGGTCAACATCCACAAATGACATTCAGAAAAGCGCCATCCCTGTCGGACAAATTGGTCAAAAGCCATTTTGAGAAAAAGAAAAAATCTAATAACTGGCTGGAGGGAAGAAAAAATGGCTTCACCAAATGTAGCCAATGTAAGGCTTGTCAAGTGGGACCAAATCTATCCAAACTAAAGGATACCAAAGGAAAGACTTTCAATGTGGAAAGTACAATCACCTGTAAAACAACGCATGTGGTATATCTACTACAATGTTTCTGCGGTAAAAGATACATCGGAAGCACCATTTGCTCATTAAACAAACGAATATTGGAACATATTCGAGCAATAGAAAATCGTGATCCAAGTTATGCAATGGCCAAACACATGTTGACCCATGAAAAAAAGACATGGAAAAATATTACTTACACTGGATTGGCAACAATGCCAATAAAAGAGAGAGGTGGTAACAGACTGATGACATTACGCCGTCTTGAATCTAGACTAATCATTCGATTTAAAACAAAGATCCCGTATGGATTGAACGGGGACGAAGAACTTTATGTGCACCTTTGAGCATATCTACCCTTCATATCAAAAATCTGGCCAATATTGATCAACATACAACAGAAAATCTACTGAACAACGTATAATTGTCAGAGACTTTGGGCACTAAGTCCCTATATAACTACACATGCGCGCAAAAACTGACTCCGTTATAAGAAGGCAACGCAACAGTTAAAAATACAAGTGGGTATATACATGCAATGATACAACTGATGTTAGAATGCATGTAAAACAAAGGCTCACTGAGAGATCCACTGCGAGTGCGCTGTGTTCAGAACGCAATCAGTTGTTGAAAAATGAAATAGGTCAAGACAAAGATACGTCTGTGTACATCATGCCAGAGACTGTAAAATGATAAATGCACACAAGTATGCCACTCAAACCGGAACTATGAAATGAATTTAAAAGTGAACAGTAACTACCAGAACCATAATGCATCATAATAGTGCGGCTATGACCAACTGGTATAAAAGACTGAAACTAAAGAAGGACAAATGTTTGTAACCGTGAACAAGATCGTGAGATCAAAATGCGTAGGTTAAGATGCTGTGTGCTGTAATGGCACAATGATAAAATAAAACCTGCTGAAATTATTCCCTGGAGGAGTGCGAGTATAATTTCTTGGTGGTGAATTAAAATACAGGGGAAGCCCGTCCCTGCAACTCGCACCAGCTGTGTGATAGCGTGCCCTCTGTACCGGGATTGCTTTGGTGATTAATATATATATATATATATATATATATACACACACACAAACGCACGCACGCAGGCATGCACACGCGCGCACGCACACACACACACACACATTCTCTCTCTCGTAGGAATACGTGAGCCAGTTTCCATAGAGCGAGCGTTTTTTGTTCTGCTAATAACTTTGGCGATGGTTGACAACATTTTCAAAAAAACAAAAGGCTCATCCACCTCTGCTTCTTCCTGTAATGCTTCTGGGTGATCCATCAAGAAAAAGGGAGGGAGAGTCCCAATATCTCCTTTTCCCCACGTAATTTTCACAGGAATTTTTCTTCAATGATACACAAAAAAGGGCTGAATAGACTTACACCAAATTTGGTACAAAGCTAGATAGTTATCCAGAAAGTATGCATTTTGTGAACTATAACTTGCGCCTATCTATAACGCCACTTTAACCTTAATTTTTTTACAGTGAATTTCAGTTTTTTAAGCATACATCAAGATCTTATTATCCTACATAACTATAATGTCACCTTAACTGGTTGTTTTCAGTAAATTAATTTTTTTTATTATATTTTGAATTTAGCATATGTGAAACAGTTGAATGACAGAACAACGTGTGCAACTACCACGCATGCATTTACTTTGCCATCAGTACCAGGCATGCATCATTACTACGTATGTATTTACAACAAACATTTTTACCACGCATATGGCTTTACAACGCATGCTTTTACTATGAAAATTTTGTTGTAAAGGCATGGTTAGTAAAAACATATGCGTAGTACAAAGAAACAGAAGCATACACAATCAGGGGTGATAGGCCCTGGCTGTGTTTACATATCTGCGCTAGTTGGATGGTGCCTGTGTCCGTATCATAGCTCCGTGGGGGGGTCACAACAGGGGAGCGGCTGCTGCTGTGAGCCTGCCTGCACTTTCTCTATGCATATCCTCCAATGTGGTGGCATTTCACAGGGTCCTGCTTGCAGGCTGAAGCCACAATGGTTGGAGTCAGGGACAAAAGGCTCCGCAGGCCAGCCATAAGCTGGACGGTGTTTCCAGTTGGGCCTCGGGAGTGGACCCCAAAGTCCACCTCTAGGCTCATTGGCTGCTCGCTAGTCCTCCACTGCCCCGTGAGCATGGAAGCCATTCACAGTCGGTGCACAGTGGCTTCTGGCCCTGAGCCTTAAAACCGCCCCCTGCCTGGCTCTGAACCTTAAAACTGACCTTTTCTTGTGCCTGAGCCCTAAAACCTCACCCTGCCTCAGACCCCTGCCCGGCCTTGCGCCTTAAATAAAACCTTTTTGTGGGCTCTGGGTGTACAGTGCAGTCATAACCACGCAACCTTTACAACGAACATGCTTTTACCATGCATCCCTGATTTCGTAGTAAAGGCATGCGTGGTTAAAGGCACATTTGTGGAAATGGACATGCGTGGTAAAGGCATGTTCGCTGTAAAGGATGCATGGTAATGGTCATGCGTGGTTATGATCGCATTGTAATGGCTGTTTCCCATGTGAAACCTTCTTCAGGTGGCCAACCCAAGTATAAGAGAGAGATGACAGCTCTCTCATTACTTCTGGTGCAGTATGTCCAGCAAGAGATATTTTCCAATAAAGCCACCCTAACAACCCCATGTAAGTGCACAGGTTTCTGAAGTGTTGAAACAGGTGTTATTAGTCCTAAGAATAAATGTATCACTACTTTTTTCTTTTTTAAGCAATGTGAGCAAGGGCCGCGAGTGGGCGAAGACCAGGCCAACAGCGGGTCTGTCTGCACCCGTCAAAGCCCAGAAGAGGCCGGGTCCCCTCTCCACTATTGGTTCTGTCCTCCGGCCTCAGCCTGATTCGAGTCGACCACCTTTATATGCACAGTGAGAGAGGCCTGTATCCATCCTCCCCTAATACAGTGCTTGTGCCCGCCCACATACCCCATACGTTGCACATCACAAAGGGAGGGAGCTGGAGGAAAATTGTAGCTCTTAGCTGCCGCTTAATAGCCTGTCTGTCCGACCAAGTTTTTCTTCAGCTTTGTGTGGGTGGAGGAGGTGGCATCAGGAACACCAGGGGAGGAGGTAAGTGGGCAATTACCGCTGCATTACCGCTGCTGCATTGCTGCCCTTCTACGCTTATCAGCCTTGTCGTCATTTTGATTTGGGGACTTGATTTCTGATTTTGTCCCAATCTGAACTTCCACACTTTTCTCGGCAACTCCTACCTTGCGTCCTCTCGAGCCAGAAGGCTGCTACCTGTAGTACCATGGGGAAAAGGAAGACGCCTACAGGAAACACTGCAGTGCCCCAGCCAGTAGTGGTTCTTCTACTAAGGCGGAGGAGCGTCGCCCCACTGCTTTTCAGCAGTGTAAGCTGCCTTTGCCTCTTACTATGAAGGTGGGTGGATTGTTTACAAAATTGCCCGAATGTCCGATGAAAAGGTTAGTTGGAGGCAAATGGATCGTGGGACAGTCTACTTACTCAAAGGGCCCAAAAGATGTGTACAACAGAAGATGCAATATTCAGATTTGCAAAAAGGCTAGGCCAGAAGCCATTCCACGAAATGATCCAACTTTATAAAAGCAAGTGTCTATTGATAGGCACTTATGGAACCGAGTGTGGGGCTGTGTTACCTGTACGAAACTTCAAGTAGTGGCTTTTGGCCATTCCTAAAACTTACTCAAGTCTCATTGCACATCTGGAATTGGGTATAGGACTCCCCGAATGCAGACTTTTCAAAGAAGGTATTCCAAGATTGTCTAAATTGTCTAGATAAAATTACTGCTATCCCATGATTGGCCTATGAGCGAAACACCTTTTATAGGCTCTTTTTGAGTCATCGCAAAGTATAAGCCCTGACCTCAAAATGGAAGTCAAACGGAGCTATGAAACCTTTAAAGAGGGAATTAGACTTAAAAAAGTCCCTTGATATGCCTACAGTTAGGAGATATGTGCAGAGTTCTACATCAATTGATATGAATTGGACAGCAAAACCAGAGCCTAGATTTGATCTAAATAGGATGAGATTAAACACAGTTCACTTCCTTGTGGATTTCCCACAAGTGTGTTCCTGGTTTGCCTCCATCCCATGATTCTCTTGTGACTGTGTTACTGCCTAATCCAGTGCGCATTTTATGTTCTTTTGTACTGTATATGATTCCTTTATATAGGACTTTTTACCTCCTGTCCTATATGCATAAGCATCTTAATTCTTATAAAGAGTGTTTGATCTAATTGCAAAGTTTACAATCACCTGATGTGTGCACTGCTGTTCTTAGCTATATCATTTCTGCTTCAAATTGAGCCTATGCATTTTAATGACAACTTGTTTTATGATGCCTTTAAAATGTTATTTATATTTTTGAAGATGTAAATGTTTGTATTCTGTGCTTTTACGGTCAAACTATGACCAAATAAAGATTATTTTGACCTTTGAATTAATTTGTTTGTTTTTACTTGTCCCTGGAAGTATATTGACATTTGCTTCTACCTCTCTCACAGAAAGGGCTTTTAATAGATTCACTCACCTCTTCCCATCTTCATGCTTCCAGGCTCTGTGTTTGTCTCTATCTGATCAGAGCATTAAGTCATACTCCAGTAAAGCTGTTAAAATTCAATGTACAATACTTTGGGATAATGGAATCCCACGTTTGCATTCAGTATGAAGGAGTGGCGTGTTTTCTCCTCCTTCATCCTCCTTTCCAGCCATATTAGGGTTATTGTTATCTTAATTTAGCTCATTCAGCTTAACTTTGATTTCAAAAATCAATTCCAACGTGGCAAGCTTTGGACCCTTAACAGCCCACTATTTTGCCCCCTCTCACCACCCAATGTGAGTTAAAGGTTTAGAGGCAGTGGTGAAAGGGTGGATGTCCGGGGTATTTCGAATGATTTGATATTTCTATTCATTTAGTTTTAGAGTTTCACTCTACCGAAATCACTACTCCATTTCCAGGTGCAGGTACACCCCAACATATACATTGTTGCCAGCGGTATTTTCCTTCCTCTATTATGGATACTTCTTTGTCTGCCCTCCCATCGCTTCTCAGTCTTCATCCTCCCTGATATTTATCACACAATGTTCAAGTTAAGAAGATCTTTATTCAGTTAAAAAACATAAAACAATATACACAATCCGTCATAATAAAATTAATTAAAATCACAATATAAAATCACAGTATGGAATCTCCACGTGTTAAAATCTCCATGCCATTTCATCATGCTCAGCAGTACTGTGTAAAGGACAACTTACTTTTGAACCATGCGCACATGTACAAAGGGCAACTGCGACTATCAACATTCACTAATTATGTCAGAAACAACTCATCAGTAAAATATGCAGAATTTTCGAAAAGCAACTGACACTAGCAGCATACATATCCTACTTCACAATGTGGTGTGTATTATGTAAACAATGCAAACAACCAGTGAGTCCATCCGTTGCAAACAAATCAGCAGTGACCCATGTGTAATAAAACCATATAAAAATAAAAATAAAACAGTTATCATTAGCAACTCATAAAGAGAAAAAACAAAGAAAAACTACCAAGGGTAATTAGATATCAGAATCGAGCTTGAGTGTTATGTACAAGTAATATTGGGATCTATTTACGGTTACTTGCGCACCAATTTGCGCAACCTCACTGTGGCTGTAATAAATGTATAACTGTATAGCACACCACATTAGTTTGTAACAGTTGGAGATAATGTAGAGCTGCTTTACATGCTCTGATATTAAGATTTCTAAGTAGGGGCATTAACATATTCTTCCTCGGGGCCCTGTATAAATTGCAGAAAACACGAAAAAAAGCAATTACGATTGGATTGATCCTGAGTTACAAGGGCATGGAATACGATTTGTATTATGATAGGCCTCAGAAGGGTAGGATACTAAGAAGTGGGCCATATTGAGTCAAAATCTTACCAGATAGTAACTGGTATCTCAGTACATTGTGCAACTATAATGCTATACAATTAGTCCTAATTAGTGGGATGTATGCCTCCACCGTCCTTACCTAGCTCAGCTGCTACTCTTTCTCTTACCAGGAGATCCAATAATTCCGCCTTGAATAAAGTTCTAGCTGAGAGATTAAGGTTCTGTGGATTATCAAAGAGATCTGGCCTTCCAACTGAATACAATTGTTCTTTCACAATAGACAACCATTTGATATTCTAGGATTTGTCTTCATTCAAGCAATCAGCTATCACCATTTGGCTAAGTAAAGCTCTGGTCTGGACCAGACCGAGAGCAATAACAAGGTCGGTGCTATCTTTATAGAATCTCCTAGATGTTGTAGGCCTAGTTTTTCATGGTATATTGAGGCCGGTACACTCCTAGGTAGTAAAAGCATTCTGTGCAAAAAGGTTTTTTTACTGATCTGCAGCTAACTAAACGTCACACAGCCCCAAATACCTGCACCATAGTGGGTGACTAAGATGTTGGTTATTACCTCCAAAGGTGATGACCCCAATTTGGTGGCAAATTTAAACAAAGATGCAGTAGTCTGCTCTAGCGGTACAGATCTCAGTCATTCTCATGTTGTCAAATGGGTACCCCAAGTATGTAAAAGTAGAGACGCATTGACATTTGGTGCCATTGATACAAAATGAACATGACTTACTTAGCGGACAAACGCAATCCATGGAAAAATATTTTGTTTGGTTAGTGGACAGTCCCAGATCGTCCACAGACACAACAAATCTGCCCAACAACTTTTGTGGGCCGACACAAGTTCTTGACATAAGAAAACAATCGTCAGCATACATCAGAACTGGGAGACACTTGATTCCTGCCTGGGTGGATCGGTCTCTGTGCCCAGCAGTTATCCGTCAAGGTTGCTTATATATAGGCTAAATAGGAAGGTGGGCAGAACACAACCTTGTCTAACACCCTTCCTGATCTTCAATGGTGGTGTGCATTCACCATTTTGGCCATACCTAACTAAGCATGGGCGTAAAATCCGCTCCGCTCGCGGATTTTTCGGATTTTCGGCAAATCCGCAATCCGCGAACGCTCGCGAATTTGTCGAAAATCCGTGAATCCGCTCGCGGCGGATTTTTTGCTTGGTTGCGGCGCGCGGCGTGGTGCACGGCGTTCACTTTCCGTCATTTTAGCGTTTGCCGAGTTGTTTTTCTTTGCGAGTGACGCGCCATTTTAGATCTTGCTGCGTGTTCCCGCGGGAGTTTGTCGCCCGCGAATACGTACTCGCGGCTTGCCACCTTGCACAGCACACCTCGCGAGAGTTCGCAATTGCGAACATGTAGTTGCGGCGGAAAGGAACAATCTCGCACTTGCGAAATAGAGATTTTGCAATTTCGCACAAGAAAATCACCAGCAAACAGGATAAACCTTCAGAAAATTATGATTTTTATCAGAATCACTCCTCAGGTTGACATTTGCATGGCCTTTTTTTTTGCAAGGAGTCCATTTTGGGGGGGGGGGAGGAAGGAAGTGCCCCACAGTCTCCAACTTCCTGTTCCTGTCCAGCAGGCTCCTCCCAGTGCTTTGTCCATCTCCTGGTCACTTTCATTTGGATCTGGAGCTGGAAGGATTACTTTTTGTGGGTGCTGCTGGATATTTGGATTTGAGGCCTTTTTGACTGTCTTTGGATCACTTTTGGATTAGAAATCAACTTTCACAAGTAAGTTTGTTTGGGGCATTACAGTTGCTGCAAGTACAATTTTGGAACTTTTTCAGAAAATTAAATAAATTATATTGTGGGTAGCCACAGTATCCAGTAGGACCAGGGTTGGTTATGGGTGCATGATACAACTGTTTTGTTGAATTTAAACACCATTGAGGCCATGGATGGGCTGGGATTGTGCAGATTTTATTGTTTTTTGTCGTTTTTTTGGGCCTGCTGGTGTGGCCCTTTGCCCAGGGGTGGTGAGTGTTGCATGGGCCTAGTCTTTCTGTGGGGTGTCTTCTTGAATTTAAACATAATTGAGGCCATGGATGGGCTGGGATTGTGCTTATTTTATTGTTTTTTGTCGTTTTTGGGGGGCTGCTGGTGTGGCCTTTTGCTTGCCCAGGGGTGGTGGTGGTGCATGGACTGAGTGTGCCTGTGGTGTTGTCTCACTCTCTTTGATGTAAACATCATGGATGGCATTGGATTGTGGTGATTTCTGGCTGTTTTTCTGTTTTTTGGGGGTGTACTGTTGATGTGGTCTGGCCATGTGGGTGGTGGTGGTAGCCATCTTGAGTGCTGGCTGGTACAGGCAGCAACATGTGCTTGGGGTGTAAGGGGGCCATTTTGAGGAGAGGCAGTGTCTGAGGCCTGCACTTATTTTGCCTACTTTTCATCCCTTATGCCCAGGGGTAGTGAGTGTTGCATGGGCCTAGTGTTTCTGAGGGGTGTCTTCTTGAATTTAAACACCATTGAGGCCATGGATGGGCTGGGATTGTGCAGATTTTATTGTTTTTTGTCGTTTTTTTGGGCCTGCTGGTGTGGCCCTTTGCCCAGGGGTGGTGAGTGTTGCATGGGCCTAGTCTTTCTGTGGGGTGTCTTCTTGAATTTAAACACCATTGAGGCCATGGATGGGCTGGGATTGTGCAGATTTTATTGTTTTTTGTCGTTTTTTTGGGCCTGCTGGTGTGGCCCTTTGCCCAGGGGTGGTGAGTGTTGCATGGGCCTAGTCTTTCTGTGGGGTGTCTTCTTGAATTTAAACATAATTGAGGCCATGGATGGGCTGGGATTGTGCTTATTTTATTTTTTTTGTCGTTTTTGGGGGGCTGCTGGTGTGGCCTTTTGCTTGCCCAGGGGTGGTGGTGGTGCATGGACTGAGTGTGCCTGTGGTGTTGTCTCACTCTCTTTGATGTAAACATCATGGATGGCATTGGATTGTGGTGATTTCTGGCTGTTTTTCTGTTTTTTGGGGGTGTACTGTTGATGTGGACTGGCCATGTGGGTGGTGGTGGTGGCCATCTTGAGTGCTGGCTGGTACAGGCAACATGTGCTTGGGGTGTAAGGGGGCCATTTTGAGGAGAGGCAGTGTCTGAGGCCTGCACTTATTTTGCCTACTTTTCATCCCTTATGCCCAGGGGTAGTGAGTGTTGCATGGGCCTAGTGTTTCTGAGGGGTGTCTTCTTGAATTTAAACACCATTGAGGCCATGGATGGGCTGGGATTGTGCAGATTTTATTGTTTTTTGTCGTTTTTTTGGGCCTGCTGGTGTGGCCCTTTGCCCAGGGGTGGTGAGTGTTGCATGGGCCTAGTCTTTCTGTGGGGTGTCTTCTTGAATTTAAACACCATTGAGGCCATGGATGGGCTGGGATTGTGCAGATTTTATTGTTTTTTGTCGTTTTTTTGGGCCTGCTGGTGTGGCCCTTTGCCCAGGGGTGGTGAGTGTTGCATGGGCCTAGTCTTTCTGTGGGGTGTCTTCTTGAATTTAAACACCATTGAGGCCATGGATGGGCTGGGATTGTGCAGATTTTATTGTTTTTTGTCGTTTTTTTGGGCCTGCTGGTGTGGCCCTTTGCCCAGGGGTGGTGAGTGTTGCATGGGCCTAGTCTTTCTGTGGGGTGTCTTCTTGAATTTAAACACCATTGAGGCCATGGATGGGCTGGGATTGTGCAGATTTTATTGTTTTTTGTCGTTTTTTTGGGCCTGCTGGTGTGGCCCTTTGCCCAGGGGTGGTGAGTGTTGCATGGGCCTAGTCTTTCTGTGGGGTGTCTTCTTGAATTTAAACATAATTGAGGCCATGGATGGGCTGGGATTGTGCTTATTTTATTGTTTTTTGTCGTTTTTGGGGGGCTGCTGGTGTGGCCTTTTGCTTGCCCAGGGGTGGTGGTGGTGCATGGACTGAGTGTGCCTGTGGTGTTGTCTCACTCTTTTTGATGTAAACATCATGGATGGCATTGGATTGTGGTGATTTCTGGCAGTTTTTCTGTTTTTTGGGGGTGTACTGTTGATGTGGACTGGCCATGTGGGTGGTGGTGGTGGCCATCTTGAGTGCTGGCTGGTACAGGCAACATGTGCTTGGGGTGTAAGGGGGCCATTTTGAGGAGAGGCAGTGTCTGAGGCCTGCACTTATTTTGCCTACTTTTCATCCCTTATGCCCAGGGGTAGTGAGTGTTGCATGGGCCTAGTCTTTCTGTGGGGTGTCTTCTTGAATTTAAACACCATTGAGGCCATGGATGGGCTGGGATTGTGCAGATTTTATTGGTTTTTGTCGTTTTTTTGGGCCTGCTGGTGTGGCCCTTTGCCCAGGGGTGGTGAGTGTTGCATGGGCCTAGTCTTTCTGTGGGGTGTCTTCTTGAATTTAAACACCATTGAGGCCATGGATGGGCTGGGATTGTGCAGATTTTATTGTTTTTTGTCGTTTTTTTGGGCCTGCTGGTGTGGCCCTTTGCCCAGGGGTGGTGAGTGTTGCATGGGCCTAGTCTTTCTGTGGGGTGTCTTCTTGAATTTAAACACCATTGAGGCCATGGATGGGCTGGGATTGTGCAGATTTTATTGTTTTTTGTCGTTTTTTTGGGCCTGCTGGTGTGGCCCTTTGCCCAGGGGTGGTGAGTGTTGCATGGGCCTAGTCTTTCTGTGGGGTGTCTTCTTGAATTTAAACATAATTGAGGCCATGGATGGGCTGGGATTGTGCTTATTTTATTGTTTTTTGTCGTTTTTGGGGGGCTGCTGGTGTGGCCTTTTGCTTGCCCAGGGGTGGTGGTGGTGCATGGACTGAGTGTGCCTGTGGTGTTGTCTCACTCTTTTTGATGTAAACATCATGGATGGCATTGGATTGTGGTGATTTCTGGCAGTTTTTCTGTTTTTTGGGGGTGTACTGTTGATGTGGACTGGCCATGTGGGTGGTGGTGGTGGCCATCTTGAGTGCTGGCTGGTACAGGCAACATGTGCTTGGGGTGTAAGGGGGCCATTTTGAGGAGAGGCAGTGTCTGAGGCCTGCACTTATTTTGCCTACTTTTCATCCCTTATGCCCAGGGGTAGTGAGTGTTGCATGGGCCTAGTGTTTCTGAGGGGTGTCTTCTTGAATTTAAACACCATTGAGGTCATGGATGGACTGGGAATGTGCAGATTTTATTGGTTTTTGTCGTTTTTTTGGGCCTGCTGGTGTGGCCCTTTGCCCAGGGGTGGTGAGTGTTGCATGGGCCTAGTCTTTCTGTGGGGTGTCTTCTTGAATTTAAACACCATTGAGGCCATGGATGGGCTGGGATTGTGCAGATTTTATTGTTTTTTGTCGTTTTTTTGGGCCTGCTGGTGTGGCCCTTTGCCCAGGGGTGGTGAGTGTTGCATGGGCCTAGTCTTTCTGTGGGGTGTCTTCTTGAATTTAAACACCATTGAGGCCATGGATGGGCTGGGATTGTGCAGATTTTATTGTTTTTTGTCGTTTTTTTGGGCCTGCTGGTGTGGCCCTTTGCCCAGGGGTGGTGAGTGTTGCATGGGCGTAGTCTTTCTGTGGGGTGTCTTCTTGAATTTAAACATAATTGAGGCCATGGATGGGCTGGGATTGTGCTTATTTTATTGTTTTTTGTCGTTTTTGGGGGGCTGCTGGTGTGGCCTTTTGCTTGCCCAGGGGTGGTGGTGGTGCATGGACTGAGTGTGCCTGTGGTGTTGTCTCACTCTCTTTGATGTAAACATCATGGATGGCATTGGATTGTGGTGATTTCTGGCTGTTTTTCTGTTTTTTGGGGGTGTACTGTTGATGTGGACTGGCCATGTGGGTGGTGGTGGTGGCCATCTTGAGTGCTGGCTGGTACAGGCAGCAACATGTGCTTGGGGTGTAAGGGGGCCATTTTGAGGAGAGGCAGTGTCTGAGGCCTGCACTTATTTTGCCTACTTTTCATCCCTTATGCCCAGGGGTAGTGAGTGTTGCATACTTGCATGTCCCTAGTCTTTCTGTGGGGTGTCTTCAATGTAAACATCATGGATGGCATGGGATTGTGCTCATTTTTCTGTGTTTTGTCGATTTTTTGGGGTGTATAACTGAACTGATGTTCCTCTGTCTTCCATTGCTTTTAGGTGCACAAGAAGACTCAATAGAACCACCAGTGCCAGGAAGAAGTCCTGCAGCGGTGTGTGCAGCATAACGTCACGCGACGTCACGTCTGGACACAGAACCCTCTGCAACTCGTGCAACTGCTGCCTGCTGACCTGCTCTGAAGAAGATGGCCCCAAAAAAAGTAACCCGTAGCTCCTCTAGCAAGAAAGGTGCCAGTAAGGAGCAGAAGAAGCAAGTTACCAAGGACACTGGTGTGCCGCCCGCCCCTTTTTTTGTGAGTAAAAAAAAAAGTATGCCTGCAGCAGCTGCAGCGGGATCTGCTGGGGACCAAGCTGGCAGCAGCACCCCCGCTCCATTGGGCTCAGTGCCACCACCACCACCACGCCAACTTAAGTCCAAGCCCTTGAGTGCTGCAGAGGCAGCCAGTATACTTCTTCAATCACCATCGACCAGTGATGTTGGCTCATCGCAAGAAAGCAGCAGCAATGTCCCTCAATCAACACAGGTTGTTGTAGCTCATCTGACGAGTGTTGAACAACCACAGCGGCAACAACAATCACATGTGCAAGTACAAGCCCAAGTACATGTGGAAGGAGAGGCAGCGCAAGGAGATGCGCATGCAGAGGTGCATGGAGGGTCACAACAAGTGCCCACAATAGTTGTTCCTCCCGAAGTAGGGGCACATCAGGAAATCGACAATCAAGGCGAGGTATCATTTGAGGAAGCCACTCCTCCTGATGATCCTTCATTGTCTTCCACAACCCTAGCAAGGAAGAGATCAAGGGTGGTGTCTACATCCTCTTCAAGCACACCTCCTTCTGATGATACGGATCAAACTTGGGAACCAGCACCACAGCCGTCTGAGAGTGAGGCACACCATGATCCAACAAAGGTACTTAAGCGTAAAAGGAAGCTCGTCCAAAGTCCCAGACTTATGGAGTGTGATGAGGCTCAACAAGAAGTGGCGGATACTGCTGCTGATGAAGACTCTGCCAACGACGACCCAGTCATCATAAAGGTCACTGCAGCCCCAGCGGGCATGCAGCAAACAGACATTTTGACCCTAGCCCGAAGAGCTGCTGCGCGTGATGATGATGATGATGATGTTGTCGATGAGGAGGCAGTGGAAACACCACAATCATTGGAGTTAAGTAGTACACCAACTCGTCCCGCTTCCATATTTCTTTCTGGCAAGAAGAGACCTGCGTCAACCTCGACCTTAATTAGTGGCGGTGAAAGTGGAAAACGTACAAAAGTTGGCCAATCCAGATCCTCCACTTCATCTGGCATTAGCTTCATGACCACCACCACCACCAGTATCGCCGCCTCCTCCAGGTCCCACAGACACTTCAAGTCCCCAGTTTGGGACTTCTTTACTGTTTGTCCCAAAAATCCAAGGTTTGCCATTTGTACCCTTTGTAAGCTTGCAGTTAGTCGTGGTAAGCCAGGTAGCAACTATGGTACCGGCGGCCAGAGTGGTCATCTTGACAGAAAGCACGGTGTCCAATGGTTTGCGCACCTAGCTGCGATCAAGAAAGGCCAAAATCAAGGAAACGTTGATGTTTCATCTGATGTTGACGAGCAGGAAGAAGACGTGTCAAACACTTCCCTTACACCCAGTACCCCTCTCAGCAGCACACCCAATGTGAGGCACACTAAGAGTGTTGGAGCGAGTGAGACACCAACGCACAAAAGTTCACCAGCGAGCAAAATTGGGTCAACGAAGTCATTATCAGCCCGTAAATGCTTGGTCCAGGCCAACATTAGAACAATGCTTACTTCAGACGTGCCATATGAACGCAACCACCCACTGACGCGTCTGTATAACACTAAGCTGGCTAAAATGCTAGCTGTGGACCTTCTACCTTTTTCTTTTGTAGAAGCGGTAGGTTTTCTTGAATTAGTTGCAACGCTCTGCCCTAAATGGAAGGTTCCGAGCCGGTTCTATTTTGCCAGAGTTGCGGTTCCAGCACTACATGAAGATGTGCTGCAGGCGATTGGGGCAGCTTTGCAGAAGAGTGCTGTTCACACAATACATCTGACAACAGACATGTGGACCAGTGGCCCAGGCGATGATTACATGTGCATCACTGCACACTGGGTCTCTTTTTCAGGTGTTATAGCAAAGCTAAACGCAGGTGTTGACCCGGACCAAGTTTTCAAAGCTGCTCGGAAACATGCAACACTAGCCATGTTTGCCTTGGAGAAAAGTCACACAGCAGAAAACCTTTTGGAAGAGTTTGACAAAAAGGTGTTGTCAATGCTATCCCCCCTAAAACGCAAGATTGGTTATGTTTCCACGGATAATGGCGCCAATGTAGTTAAGGCCATGTCACAGGGTCACCATGTTAGAGTGCCGTGTTTGGCGCACTGTATCAACCTGGTAGTTCAAAAATTCTTGAGTGATAAAGAGAGTCCAGCGTTCGAGGTAATGGCCACCTGCCGCAAAATGTGCAACCATTTCAGCCATTCTTTTAAGGCCCGGAAGCATCTGCGGAGACTGCTACTTCAACGTGGAATGCCAGTGAAAGCACTCATCCAGGAGGTGGCAACACGTTGGAACTCAACCTTCTACATGCTTGAGCGTCTGCATGAGCAGTATACGGTACTCGATCACTATTTCTTGACAGAGGCTACATCTCAGAAGGAGGACCTGCGGATGAGTAAGGCGCAATGGGCCATAGTTAAAAGCCTGACAGACATGCTTCGTCCTTTTGAGTTCTTCACGCGTGCAGTCAGCCAGGAGGACTGTAATTTGGGAAAAGCTATCCCATTGTTGTGCATACTGGAGCACCAACTGATGGCGGTTTCTTCTGAGTTTGAAAAAGATGAAAAAAAAAAAAACCATTTCATTTTGTCTGAGAAATTATTACATCGCCTACGTGGTGATGAACGTCTTAAAAACATCAACTCAGATCAGCATTACATTTGTGCTACTATTCTGGATCCACGCTACAAAAAGGCGCTGGCAGACAACGCATTCTTTCCTTTCGCTGATGCAGATGTTCAAAAGTACAAACATTGGTTAGCCTGGTCAGCCAAGAGGTTTGAAAAAGAACGGCAGGTTATTGAAGGAGAAGCCAGTACATCAGCATCAGCATCAGCAGGCCATCCGCAGTCACAAGAATCCACTTCTGCACCTGTGGCTGGGGCACAAGTGACCTCTCAGCCGTTAAAGACACCGGCAACTGGATCATCTGCACCACACACAATGACAACACTAACAGTGGCTGGGGAGGAGGATTGGCTAAGTTTGATGGGGTATGGTTCTCTAAAAAATGTCACAGGCACAGCAAAAAGTAAGCAAAGTGGAGGAACAGTTGATGACCTTGAGTCGATGGTGCAGGACTATCTGAATGACTCAACAGTGGTCTTTCTTAATGAGGAGCCATTGCAGTATTGGCATGGCAAAAAACAATTGTGGCCACAGCTCTACAACCTGGCTATAAACTATTTGTCTTGCCCACTCGCAAGTGTGTCTTCTGAACGTGTTTTCAGTGCTGCTGGTGGCATTGTAACTGCCAAACGGAGCCGCCTATCGCCCAAAAATGTGGAGCGGCTGACAATGATCAAGATGAATCAGCACCTCATACCACCAGATTACAAAGTGCGAGAAAGCACGCCACATGAAGACGATGAGGACAGCAACGTAGATGAGGGGATTTTTTCTCTGTTCGGTGCCACTGACCTCATCCAGCCTGAATTCGCAGAGTATGATGACGAAATCTTGTTCTTATTCCCTGACACCGAGCCCTGAAAATGAGACAATCAATCAAGAACTTTCTTTTTCGTCCTTATTCACTTTTATTCCTGTGTGCTTTGTGTCTCTCTTTCTTTGTTTTGCACAGTTAATTTAATTCAAACTTTAATCACCTAATCCCAAAAAGAAGACCATCATCAGAACTGTCTTCACTTGTTTGCTTATTGATTTGAAGGTGCCGCAGTCTACATTCCTCAGGTTCACAAGTTCTGAAGAACATGCTCCTCTATCCTCCTCCTCCAGACTGCGATTTCCCTCCAAGCAGAGTGCTGGATTACGCACAATGAAGAAAGACTCAGCACTTGTGGGGGTGTTGTACTTCTTTGCGGGTGAGTTGACGGTTTTGGGACCATTGCTGTGAAGCTCTAATAATGGACAAAAGTGTTTTGGACCAAATATGAGGTGGAAATTTCTTGCCGTTTTTGCTGACTTGCTTGCCTTTGAGGTGCTCTTTGGCGGGGTTCCGGGGGTTTGTGTGTAATTTTTGGTGTCTGTCGAAGCACTGCTGCGACAGTCTAATCTTGATTGCATTTGCTTTTCAGGAAATCCGTGGTGGAAAACAGGAGTTATGATGATTGATGATGACCTAGCTGCACAGCGCGTTACTTTGGACCGAAGGCCGAGAGATATTGTAAGTATGAGATTTAGCTTTTTCGCTGTTTGGGGGTGTTGTCGGGTGTTTTTTTGCGGGTGGGTTGGCGCCGGCGGGTCTTGCCTGGGGCATTCCTGGGAAGGTCTAATACCGGATACAAGTGTTTTGGACAAAATCCATAAGGAACAGCCTTTTTTTTGCCATTTCTTCAGACATCTTGCTCAATGTAGCGTTTTGGGGGGCTTCCTGCTGTTCGTGGGTGGGTTGCGGCCGGGGTCTCTGTCGAAGCACTGCTGCGACAGTCTAATCTTGATTGCATTTGCTTTTCAGGAAATCCGTGGTGGAAAACAGGAGTTATGATGATTGATGATGATGACGACCTAGCTGCACAGCGCCGCGTTTGGACCGAAGGCCGAGAGACATTGTAAGTATGAGATTTAGCTTTTTCGCTGTTTGGTGGTGTTGTGTCGCGTGTTTTTTTGCGGGTGGGTTGGCGCCGGCGGGTCTTGCCTGGGGCATTCCTGGGAAGGTCTAATACCGGATACAAGTGTTTTGGACAAAATCCATAAGGAACAGCCTTTTTTTTGCCATTTCTTCAGACATCTTGCTCAATGTAGCGTTTTGGGGGGCTTCCTGCTGTTCGTGGGTGGGTTGCGGCCGGGGTCTCTGTCGAAGCACTGCTGCGACAGTCTAATCTTGATTGCATTTGCTTTTCAGGAAATCCGTGGTGGAAAACAGGAGTTATGATGATTGATGATGATGACGACCTAGCTGCACAGCGCCGCGTTTGGACCGAAGGCCGAGAGACATTGTAAGTATGAGATTTAGCTTTTTCGCTGTTTGGTGGTGTTGTGTCGCGTGTTTTTTTGCGGGTGGGTTGGCGCCGGCGGGTCTTGCCTGGGGCATTCCTGGGAAGGTCTAATACCGGATACAAGTGTTTTGGACAAAATCCATAAGGTACAGCCTTTTTTTTGCCATTTCTTCAGACATCTTGCTCAATGTAGCGTTTTGGGGGGCTTCCTGCTGTTCGTGGGTGGGTTGCGGCCGGGGTCTCTGTCGAAGCACTGCTGCGACAGTCTAATCTTGATTGCATTTGCTTTTCAGGAAATCCGTGGTGGAAAACAGGAGTTATGATGATTGATGATGATGATGACGACCTAGCTGCACAGCGCCGCGTTTGGACCGAAGGCCGAGAGACATTGTAAGTATGAGATTTAGCTTTTTCGCTGTTTGGTGGTGTTGTGTCGGGTGTTTTTTTGCGGGTGGGTTGGCGGGTCTTGCCTGGGGCATTCCTGGGAAGGTCTAATACCGGCTAGAAGTTAGTTGGACAAAATCCATAAGGAAACACCAGTTTTGGCACTTTGTAAGTTAGGGTTCGTTAGGGTTAGCCCTAGCAGCAGGATTGCATGTGTTTAGGGGGGTTCTATTGCAACGCGGTTCTGTTGTTGTAGAGCACTGTTGGAGCGATGCTGGCTATGGATACTTTTGCTTGCAGGCAAGTGGTTTGAATACAATCCACGGTCTGTATTTGGGTCTACTGTTACTTTCAAAGTACGTTTTGTAACCATTTTTCTGCTAGGCATCATCAAAGTGTGACTTTTTGAACCACACAGCGTACATACCTTTTATTTATTTATCAGTGGTATTGTAATAGCACTTCCTGTTTTCCGTTCAATAATTACAGGCCGGGTTTCAGTCAACATCCGCCAGGCAGGCAGTGGACAGGGTGTCTCTTCTGTCAGTGGTCACCACCACATTGATGGACGAAGCGTCAGCTGGAATGGAGGAGTGCCGCCAATAAGAGGAATTGTTTGCTGCATGCAACTTACTTACCAATTTCAACAGGACAACTCCAACAACATACGCAATACAGATACAGTATCCATTGTTGTCTTTTATTCTATGAGTGTGACTGCATGTGCTTACCTTTACTTTGTAACCAAAGATTGTCTGTAAACTCTGTATCTTCAATTATTGTTTGTCCATGCTCTGCTTTTTTTTTCTTCTCTCAACAAAACCTACCCAAAAAGAAACCCCCATTCCCATCCATTTTACAAACCCTAACCCTCTTCCCCCGGGCTGTGTTGTTTTGCTTGATGTCTGACTAAAATGACATCAATAATTCCACACACTTGCTGGGGAGGATAAGGTGATAGCAGCAACAGGCTGGTGAAGGAATACGAGGATATCTTCTAGACTTACTCAGCTTCAGTACTATATCTTCTAGTAGTAGTAGCCAATGTCAAATAAATTCAACGCAAGTACTAGTTATACTTGCAATACTTTACCATTTGTTAGGCTACATTATGGCACTGTTCTAGTGTACTGTCACCTGCTATTTTCTCGATCGTACCGTAACCGTTGTAATGCTACAGTAAGGAGTACAAACAAGGTTTCGTTTTCTTTTTTTCCATAGGCATGCAACTGCCACTGTGTCACACCACTAGTAACACCGCAATGAGGAAATGTCACCCGCCCAGGAATGACAACGTTAATCCCCATTTCACCTGGAGCCAGCCCTGGGCCTAGCCCTAATTTCTAACACAAATTACAGGTAAGATAAGCGTTTGGTGGGAGGTAGTATAATGGAGTATTATTTCGGAGTAGACAAGAGTTTGACGGTTGTACTACTAAAGTCCTACGACTGTTCAGGAAAACAAAGTTACTGTTACACCCCCGCCCCCCACCCACCAGACTGAAAAGCAGTAAAAAACAGGTATGGTCAGATAAAGTAGTTGAAAAATATATTTATTTATCCCTAACAAAATAATCTCCCTCACCCACCCTAACCCCAACGATTGTCTCTGAAACGTCCCAAAACGATCCCAACTCCCAAATCCCACCCCCCAAAAGTCTATAAAAAAAGGGCAAGGGACACTCCACTACTGGAGGGTGCTGGTGCTGGTGCATGATGCGGCATGGGCATCATACTCCTTGCGGAGGGTGGCAAGCTCGGAGCGGAGGCCCTTAACCAAGGTCTTATACCTCAGGACCTCCTGCTCCAGGTTGGACATGCGGACTCGTAGGCGGTGTTGGCGTTCCTTGCAGCTCCTGTGGGGGGCAGCTGGTGTTTCGGGTGCTTGGCGGTGGCGGTCGGCTTTCTTAGCCCGGCTCGGTCCCGCTGGTTTAGTCACGGAGGAGGATGCAGTCGAAGATGTTGCCCCGCTCGACTGCGTGTCCTCCTCCTCCTCCAGGGCCACCAGCCGCCGATACTCGGCGACTGTGGCCTCCAGCCTCCGTTGCCGGGCCAATCTAGCCTGCTCCCTCCTTGTTGTTGATTTGGAAGAAGGAGCAACTATATGAAGAAAGAAAGACATAGTCTGTAACCAATGCTCCTTATTAATAACACAAAGTGATTGAGCCGAAAGTTGGGTCACAGAGTACAAGTAGCAAATTGAAAGCACAGTACATAACTATTGAGGACAGTATCTATGTAACCCTCCCACTTCTGCATCCTTGCTCTAACAGTAGTGGTAGTTTAATGAACTAATTCTACGACCACTATGGACTTCCATTACAGTCGACTATGACAGTACACCAGTCTTATTCTTCTTCTTCTCTCTTGTTTAGGGAAATGGGTACGTTATCTTATGCAAGCCGGCAGAATGACATGGACACAGCACAGTGAAGTTGCACCCGAGAAAAAAAGTTGCACACCATGATGATGGAGACAGACTTGCGTTACTGTACCGGTCCAGTACATGCAGGTGGTGAAGCTATTACTTTTCTATTACGGGTGGCACTGAGAATACTCTGTTACAAGGGCTACTGCTTAATTAATTTACCTTTCACCCTACAGTGCAAATGAGTACTAGAAAAGGAAACTGAAGAAGCTAACTAATTTGATTATCTATCACTTCACATGGGACGTATTTAATGACAGATGAGATGACTTTAGGTGCTTTGCTTAATATTGAGTGAACACAGTGATACACCCACACATGAATGACGTACTACAAGTAAACTAAAGTTATTAAGAGAGGTACGGAGTGTCCACCGTAATAACCAGATATATGCTGTGAATGCAAACGCAATACAAAGTACTGCTACTATTCATGGTAGTATTGGACACATTTACAATTTCTTTTCCTTGCCTTCCCTGCACTGGGACGGACGTGCGGGTGCGGTGGTACATGCTCTTCAAGGTAACACTTACTTCACCTGGCGACCATCTACTCTCTCTAGATACACATTTGCTATGTAAGAGTCAGAGAATACCATGCTCCAGGCATCCATTCATTCAAAGTATACGCACACATACAGTTTCTGTTTCACCCACCCAGGCTGCTGTCCTTCCACCCATCCTTGCTTCATCATTGACCCAGCCATGCACCATACCATATTCTTTCCTTCCCAGCCACCTCTGGGTCCAAGCAAACACATATCGTTCTTCTTTGCCAGCCATCATACAAGTTCGCGTCCCACTTACTTACACCCTTCTTTCGCTTTTCGTTCATCCCATCCATCACGTTCGTCTAAGAACTTATTGGGATTCTTCTCACCAAAAACTTCACAGCTAAGTCGAAGTACATTTCGAGGAGGCTACTACCTGGTTGATTTGTAATTGTAATACACCCGTGCAGAAAGCACACTATGCAGTCTTCAATCTCAATAAGTAAGGAATATATAGCTTACCTGTTTCCGCCACCACCGTTTGATCCCCCACAGGAACGGCCACCAGCTCTTCTACCGCCGCATCCTCCCCAGAGGCCTCCGAGTCCAAGTCCAACACATCAGCCACCTCCGCGCTGGCCCCGTCACCAGATGTTACACCTACAAAGTACATTTAAGAAAGTTAGAATACACCACTCACTACTATATAATATTTGGTCTAGGAGAAATGTTAAAAAAACAGAATACAATGTAATAATTTGTGACTGTCTACTCCATAGTAAAAATGTCCCATTTTCCAGGGAAGGCTGTTGTCTTGCTGCACTTTTATGCACAACTGATGAATGCTTGCTTTTGATTTTTAACACGCACCACTTTTTCTCCTAACAGACAGAAGCTTGACTCCTGAGTCCTAAGAACACGACCAGGATCAAGTTCAAAGTAGGTGAGAGTTCGGCTCGACCACAAGAAATGTGTCCAATCAATCGTCAGCACTAACCACTTTTCCGTTTACAGTTAAATAGTTTTATGACAAAGTAGATTTCAATAAATGTGTTTACTTTTAATAAAGCTTTTACACTTAAATAGACTCTGTGGTTTTTGTTCCTCTAGACTAGAGTGGATGAGCTAAAGGTTTTGGAATTTTTGCAAGCATGAGTGCCTCTGACACTTCTTGACTGTGCTGTGACTCCGTACTACTCTCTTGTCCTGCGTACGATAATCTAGAGATCATTGGGGATCTATAATCGGTGACTTCGGGAGCTGAATGACTCTGCCACACTATCTAGTCAGTAAGGAGACAGTGCATAGAGGTATTGCTGAATATAATGGGAGTCCAATGGAATTGCCAAATGTCCAATCTTAGTTAGCTACACAGACAGACTAATAAGAATAGTCTAGTAATACCACAGGGAGTCATCATATTCGAGGCAGGATAAGAATTTATATCCAGTCTACAAGAAGATCAAAGACGATTTAGAAAAAATCGAATGAGGAACGCTAGGAAAAAATAGGTACTGTTTAGTAAAATGTAAACTTACTGGGGCCAGCAAAGGAGCCCTCGCCTGCCCGATCCTGGCCTGCATCCTCAGCACCCTCCTCCTGTGTCCTCTTGCCCTTGGGGGGAGCTGATGTACAACATGAAAGAAAGAAAAACCATAAAACATGGATGAGATTTTTCAACCAAATCAAACATTTCAAAAGAACAATAACAACATATTTTGGAAAAATAGCAAATAGATAGACAACTATTCCACGGGATCTATCTCATGTGGTATACTACGTTATTCGTATTGCCTGATTTGCGGAACGTTGACTTAGAAAGTTCCTATGTAACTCAATAAACAGACTACTAAAGAGGTTTGCCTAGGCCTGGCACTGCAGGCAGTAGTGCACAACACGTGACAGACAAAGTCCATCCTGCTTGCAGATCAGTGAATACTCAAACTATCAATCCACCCGCCACCACCGCCACTATTTCTTCTGATAGCCATGTGACTGTCTAAAGGAAGGACACTGGACTTCAGTCTGTTGGGGCTGATTTATAAGTCCCTTGCGGAAGTTGCGGCTGATTTTCCTCCATTGTTGCGTGCCTTTTCTGACGCAGCGGCAGAACAAAAGACTCGCCATGGTGTTGGTGCGGCGTATATATTAAAAAAAAAAACACATATGGGCATATGGGCGATGCATCACGTTGTAAAGCCCTGCGCCATCAGGGGGCGTTCCGGCGCAAGGGAGGGCGTACCTGCGCAGGAACGAATCCTAAAAGTGGCTGAGGGAAATCTACAAGATGTCAATCAGTCATTTTTATGACAATGATGCATGACTCAAACCCTGCGCGCTTGAAGCCGACGTACGGCTTGATGCAGCATTGGGGAGATAGGGTACCCCAGAGCATTGCTGGAGCTGCGCCATCGTTGGCACGCAACTCCAGCAATGCGCTGCCTTTACGGCACAGATGCGTAAGGCTTCTGTGACGTTTTGGGCCAATGGGTGGTGGTGGCATGGCACACAATTACTGCCGCATCCCTGCTACTTTGCAGGGATGCGCCGGTAATTGAAAATATGACCCTTACTGTCTAGCATTACGCAGTTCTTTTCTTTACAGTACACTGATACATAATTTCTCAGGCCAATGAAATGCTTCTGAACACAACATACAAAACAAAGAAGCATAGTAGCAAGCAAGGCTACTGAGAAGGAGAGCAGTGCACCTGAAAATGAAATGCATAGAAGATTTTGAAATATAATTTACCTCAATGTAATCGGCAGCATTATTGCTCTTGGTAAAGAACAAAGATTTGCAAATAACAGAGCAGGATAAAACAGAGTAGTAAATGTACTACTACTACTACTCACCAAGCCCGGGGACCTCTACGCCGAGCGCGTCCAGCAAGTCCCGCTCCCGGTCCATGACATCGGTCCAGCGGTGGGTGGCCTGGTTATATGTGCGCCGGACCCCAGAGATCTTGTACATGGCCCGGCACACCTTCTCCCACCGCTGGCGGCGCTCCCGGATGCCATAGCCGGTCGCGATCTTGCCGCCTCCCAGGATCGTCTTGGGGAGGCGGCGCTGGACATGGAAGATCAGTGCCGCCACTTCCTCCGCGCTAAAGATCTCCCTCGGGACCACTTGCTCCCCCCTTAAACGCCCGCACGGGAGCCGGGCACGGGGTGCGGGACCCTTCCCCTTCTCAGGGTGCTTCCCGGCTCCCTTTACCATGGTCTGGGCAGAAATAAACTTAAATGATAAAGAAGAAATAGAATAGTGAAGAAGAAAATAAAAGAGTTTAAAAAAGTAGTTTAAAAGTAACTAAAAGCTGCAGAAAACACAAAAATATAGAGCTAGAAAAATAGAGGGTTAGATAATAAGTAAAATTAGATCAAAAAAACTTCAAACAAGCAAAGGATGGCAGAGATTGAGAGAGGATAGAGAAAGCATGCCCAGAACCATAGCAATGAATGAGAAACAAGATGGCCGCGCCCGTTCACGACCGCGTGGGTAAGTTCGCGCGAGATTTTCCTTGCGAGTACGCGCGAACTTGTACTCGCGAGCAGCACACTTTGCGAGATTACACATAGCGGGCGGAAACGGAATTACGTCACGCCAACAAGATGGCCGCGCCCGTGTACGACCGATAGGGTAACTTGGCAAACGAATAGCTAGAAGCGCCTCGCGAACACGCGCAAGATCACGCGAACATACACGTCGCAACAAAAACAATTTTGTATTCGCACGTATTCGCGGCTTCCGAAATCGATCTCGCACGGATTCGCGCCCCAAATAACGCGCGAAATTGCAAAAAAAACGATTTTAGCTAAAATGAAAGCAATGAGCAGGTGCAAAAGTTCAAACTTAACATTAGTAACATTCAAGGTAGTGCTTCCTGATGGGCCCCTCCAGAGTTTGCAACAATTCTATGACCCTGCTATGACCCAAACAGCAGGCTCATAGAATAGCACCATAAAGGTCCTGTAAAAAAAAAATTTCACTGCAACAAAAAGCAAATTACAGATAAGGAAGGAAGCAGGTGCCAGCCAGACTGGAACTTTCAAAATTACTGACACATTAATGAAACACAAATTAATTGATGGCAGTTGAAGAAGGGCAGGTGTGCTAGCTTTTTTCAACCACCATAATCTACAGTAATAAATAAACCTAATAGGTGCCTGTGAGGATGTACTAGAGGGTGGCATGGGTGTCCCAGAGGGTGGCAGTGGTGAAACAGAGGGTGCTGTGAACCTGTGATGATAAACCAGACGTAGAAACAACATAGTCGCGGCCGTTGCAAGCCGAAAAGTAAGTTCGCAATTGCGAACTTGTCCCAAAATCGGCGCGAACACGCGCCAACACAAAAAACGGAAAAATCCGCAAGTCCGCTAGAGTTCGCGGATCTTCGCGGATTGCGAATCCGTAAATACGCAAGTTCGCGGATTGCCAATCCGCAAAATCCGCCCATGCTTATACCTAACACATCTTTCTATATCCTCATGGAGTTGAGAGAGCATGTGATCAATCTTAGAATCAGCTCCCTTTGCCCATATCATCCTCCATAGCTTATCCCTATTGACAATATCAAATTCTATGCTGAGGTCCATGAAGGCAAGATGAAGGCACCCCTTCCCAGCGGACACAATTTGCTTTTCAGGATATGGAGATTCAAGCACTGGTCTATTGTTCTCAGTCCTTACCTAAGCCCATACTGTACTGCCATTAAAATGCCCCTCTCAGTGATCCAATTCCAGGCCTGGGCGTAGTTTGCGTAGTTTTGCTGTGCAAAACTCCGCAAAGTTACAAAAAAACTCTGCGAAGTTCCGCGAATGACGGAGTGCAGTGCGAACTGCAGTTTGTGTTGGCATTCCTGCCACTCGGGTGAAAATACTACCATTCGCGGTCGCAAACTTACTGTTCGCGATCGCGAGTGGGGGAAAACTCTGCTGCACATCGCAAAGCGTAGTTTTCTGCACTCCGCACACTCCACGGAGTGTTAACTGCAGAAAACTCCGCAAACTCCCGAATGGAGTGAAGTTCACCGCCCAGGCCTATCCAATTCTCCAACCGATCTAGCAGTATTCGGCCATCAAGTCGATGAGGGAAATTGAGTGGTAACTCCTTGGTCCCTTTTCTTGAATATGGGGACAATAATTGCATTCAACTACGACTTCAGAGGGCCCCTTCAAATTGCGCTATACATAACTGTTACTAGTAATAGGGCCCAGAGATCAAGATTACTTTCAAAAAGATCAATGGGAACCCCATCAGGACCTGGGTGCCTTATTGCTAGGGCACCATTCCACCGCTGATATTATAACTTTCAATGTGATCAATAGTTGCCCATTATCTCCAAAGCAAACTTGGGTATTCCCTGTATTGTTGGTCTCATCTATCAGGGGCTGAGATTCATAGGCCTTAGTGGAATAGGTCACTGAGG
Source organism: Lissotriton helveticus (assembly GCF_964261635.1). Taxonomy (NCBI): domain Eukaryota; kingdom Metazoa; phylum Chordata; class Amphibia; order Caudata; family Salamandridae; genus Lissotriton; species Lissotriton helveticus. Next base: position 396,770,320 of record NC_136059.1, read on the forward strand.
TATGTGACGAGATAGTCGCGACAATGCAGGTGCTAAGGCTATTCTCAAAGAAGGGGGAATTCACTAGTCACCAAATTGGGACACATCATTGATGACACTCACCTTACGTTCCTGCTCCCAAGCCTCCCTTCTTACTGTGCCTTTCCTCAGCTTGATCATATCCTTGCCTAGCTTTCTACATGTTCTTACTTCCTCACTATTTCTCTGTGACCTTTTTACGGCCAATAATGGAGAACTGTGCACTTGCGGATAGAGGCTATCAAATAATTTCTTAGGTTTACGGGTCAGCCCGTGGCTGTGTTACTGTCAGAAGGTCATCTCCATATTTACAGATTTTGCTATATGCCCCAAATACCTCTTGTAAGTTGACTTTGTGACCTAGACAGACCTTGAAATGCTCCATTTTATCTCCAACTAGCGATGTCATTAGTTCACGGTATCAATGTTTTGCCATTTTCAACAAATACCCCCATGCTTGGTGTACTCAAATTGGGGGGACTATATGATTATGTTGCGGTCATAGAATGCCCTAAAAGACGTTCAGGGCTAATGGTTTGTGATCGCTTGTACAACATTGGACAATAGAAAAATTGGAAGCCTTTCTTTCAATAAAGCAATAAAGTCAATCATGCTGCCGTAATCCTTCCCCGTAAATGGCACCTACCTGGTGACCACTGGACTAAGTCCAAACTAAAGACACGATTATGAGTCATCTTTCTCTATTTAATATGTCACCACAGGGATTCTGATCACAGCCTCCTTACCCCCCCTATAATTTACACAAACATAATTAGTTATAGGGCACAATTGGGAATTGAAGTCTCCCCTCACACTATAACATATTCTCCATTCAGCCCATCTAGTACACTGCACAGTGCTTGATCAAGGCACTCAGCTATTGAAATATTTCTGCTGGTAAAATTGTTGTGATAAAAATTGATCACTACAATAAACAGGGATGCAACAAGTGATAAACAGATTATCTGAAAATAGGCTGAATTTAAAAAAGTTCTAATTATCTTGCCCATCATAGCCACATTAATTAAGGTTAACAGTGCACCGCTGTGATGCCCAGATGTCGACGGGGTGGCTGGTGTAGTCATAGAGTAGATCCCATTGACATATAGGTTACAACGGGACCACATCTCCTGTAAACAAACAAACTGGTAGTCAGAGATCATGTTAACCCAGTTAGCGTTGTTCAGCTTATTAGCAATGCCAGCAATGTTCTAAAAGAGTAAATTCAAGTCAGAAGCATTCCATTATTCGTTGCTGCACCTGGTTCTGGTTATTGGGCAGGAATGATCAAATCTGCACTAGTTGGGTTGTTTGGGGTCCTCGATCCATCAGCATTAACATTACAGTCAACGCTGTGCAGCTGGATGATGGAATCTGAAAATCGAGCCATGGTGCTACCCAGAGGATGGTAGTAACTAGTCCAAGAAGTGGAATCTACATCAATATGGCTTGTTTGATAGTTCTCAATTTCAGACCGTAACATCGTCTACATGGTGTCCCATCTCCTGTTTTTGGCTTTGATTTCTTGCAGTCCAGTCAATCGACCTCTGCTAAGGGGGAAATTGATTTTGTGTCAAGATGGTAAATGGCCTATGTAGTGTCTTGTGAGTTAGAGTTGACGGGACCCTTCTGGTCCATGATGGACCCTGTAGTACAGTGATGTAAGTGCTTGGGTGTGGGGATAGAATTCATGCTGTAGAACAGTGGTTCCCTAAGTTTTGGCTCCTGAGGACCCCCATTGAGTCAGCACTGGAAGCCGGGGACCCCCTAGCAATCTGTATAATTTAAATTTTAAACAGTAATCCTAACAAAATAAACACAGGTGTGAACACAAAACAAATAGTCGAATTACTAAGGATTTTAGTATTTTATATTGAAAGAATCTGCAAAAAACTATTGGGAAGGTTGGTGCTGCATCTCCATGACTAACTTTTAAATCGTTGGTTTTATTTCACACTACGAGGCTCCTGCTCCTGCCAGGGCCAGTCTGGAAACCCAAAGCAGCCCTGGCAAACGTTTTCAGACCAGTCCCCACAGGGTCCACACCAAGTGCAGTGAGTGAGTCGAACCACTACAAAGGGGACTTTGGGAGGTTCTCTCCCCAAGACAATTTAGGAAACAATAGTGCATTCTACAACACATTTATCATTATATATTGAATTGTATTAGCTTTAAAAGAATAGTAAATGATGACTTTACTATGCACCAGGATACGATAATCTTTGTTCGGGTTCTTCAGTGATTCCCTTTTTATCACACTCCAACAGTGCCTCTAGTCTCTCCATAGTCCCTCTGTCACATATATTTCATTTGTTTTATAGCATCTCTCACACCATTGTAGGATGTCAGAGCACTTTACAACACACACACATATAGGGCAGATTTACAAGACCCTTGCACAACCGGTGCATCACAAAAAGTGACGCTCCGGCGGCGCATTTTAGTGCCCCATATTTATAAGAACAGGAAAAGCCACCCTGCGTGACTTTTCCTGTTCTTATAAATATGTCCCCTTTGCACACAGGACTTTGCATGAAAGGTGTGTTTCATGGGTTTTGCTGTGAGTGTTCCCAAGCAACACCCATGAAACCAGATACATTTCCAGATTTATGAGAAATCATGAATCTGGAAATGGGTCCGAATGCTAAACCTCCCCAAGGGAGGCGTAGGGAGGTGCAACAAAAGAAATTTATTCATTTCTCCTCGTTGTTTAGGAAGATGAAATCCCCTCTAGTGATTGTTTATGTGCAGAAAGGGAATCCTACCTGAACATAAACAATCTCCCCACAACGCAGGCCTCCTTGCACCATGGTACAAGGGTGCCTATGCCGGCGCATGGCAGCAGTTTGTGCACCAGCGCAGGGAGAGCACTGAGATGCAACATACTATGGTAAATATGTTGCATCCCTGTGCTTTGAAAGTGACTAAGTGCAGCACAGCCAAATGGCTTGCAGCACTCACTGAGTCACTTTCCTTGTAAATCTGCCCCATAGAGACAATTAATCATACATGTAAAAACATAAGGCAAAGGTGACTACTAGTTGTAGGATTCACATCATTCATATTGGTAGGCATAACACAGTGTTTAGCATTGACTTTAACAATGAAACTTTATTTCCATTCAAATAAACCTTTTTAGCAGCATCAGGATAATGAAAGACTGGGAAGAAACTTAAGTTACTATCTTTTACCATGCAGTTTGCAAACATCTTTTTTATGCCAGTTTATACGTCTCTGTGCTAGATCACAATTGTCACTTATAAACTGCACAGTAACTAAAGAATCTCTGGGACAAAAGCAGTAACCCATTGACCTATGCAGATCAAACACAGTTAAAAAAATAAATACAGGCACACTTTCTTTGCAAGAAGCATATTAACCCTCTGTGCTACATTAAATAAGTCAAGCTGCCACTGGACAAAACTCATCTCTCTCCAGCAGGAACATTAATCACTGGTGTTATCTTGATCTTGACACTTTTATTGTTGCTCGAAAACTTCTAATTATACTTGGAACATTTGCAGTGCTTTTAAAACTGCAACCTGCGGACCCCCTGGGAATGTGTCACGGACCCCTAGGGGTCCGCGGACCACAGTTTGGGAAACACTGCTGTAGAATGTTAGGCATGGGCGAAATTTGCAAATTCGCGGTCCGCGAATTGGTGCGAAAGCGAATTTGCAGTCCGCGAATTCGCGAATTTCCCCACGAAATCACGGATTTGTTTGCGATTTTGCAGCATACTTAACTGGAGTACTTTCTACTGGCTAATCAGTAAGTGCTACCTCGTTGGGTAAATGTATAGTGCTTTTCCTGCACTACAGCTGCTTAAAGTGCCAGAAGACTTGTCTCCAGTGACCATGTGTGTGTTACTATGCCATCGCGCCGAAGGGCGCAGGGGTCCCTTGAGTGAGCTGTCCACATTAGTGGGTAAATGGTGGGAAGACGGTGCACACCGCTAGTGTGTGGGCGGGGCTTCCATGCGAGTTCACAACATGCCTCTTGTGTGTATAAATGGTCAGAGACCGATCACAGCAGCAGATGAGGAGAAAGAAGCGCCTGGTCTCAGGAACAGCTTGGGGATTGCACTCGTGAAAGTCAAGGATGCAAAGGCCTCTATCCAGCATCACAGCTAATGTATAGCGCTTTTCCTGCGCTACAGCTGCCTAAAGTGCCAGAAGAGTTGTCTCCAGTGACCATGTGTGTGTTACTATGCCATCGCGCCGAAGGGCGCAGGAGTCCCTTGAGTGAGCTGTCCACATAAGTGGGTAAATGGCGGAAAGACGGTGCACACCGCTGGTGTGTGAGCGGGGCTTCCATGCGAGTTCACAACATGCCTCTTGTGTGTATATATGGTCAGAGACCGATCACAGCAGCAGATGAGGAGAAAGAAGCGCCTGGTCTCAGGAACATCTCGGGGTTGCGCTCGTAAAAGTCAAGGATGCAAAGGCCTCTATCCAGCATCACAGCTAATGTATAGCGCTTTTCCTGCACTACAGCTGCCTAAAGTGCCAGAAGAGTTGTCTCCAGTGACCATGTGTGTGTTACTATGCCATCGCGCCGAAGGGCGCAGGGGTCCCTTGAGTGAGCTGTCCACATTAGTGGGTAAATGGCGGGAAGACGGTGCACACCGTAAGTGTGTAGGGGGGCCAAACGGGCGAAGCTTCCATGCGAGTTCACATGCCTCTTGTGTGTAGAAAAGCCAAAAAGTCAGGCACGATCAACTCGGGCACCTGCTTTATCTGGAAGTGCTTCCTGTTCTCAGAGCCTCCTTGTCTACTTGTAACTATTCTCTGACCCTGCTTCGAGGGTCAGAGGTTAGCAGGGTCAGAGAATAGTTGCAATTAGGCAAGGAGGCGCTAGGAAGCACTTACAGGGTTACAGCAGGTGCCCAAGTTGAAGTTAATTTCTTTGTAACCATTTTGTAAATGGTTACAAAGAAATTAGCTTCAACTTGGGCACCTGCTGTAACCCTATAAGTGCTTCCTGAGCAAAATTCGTCCCGCTCATGAATTCGCGGATTTTGCCGCGATTTTGTGCGATTCGCAGATCGCGAAATCGCGGAAAATCCACAAATTCCGCGAGCGGAACAAATTTTTCGCCCATACTTATAGAATGTTCAGTTAAATGTTACACACTGAGGAATAAAGACGTGTAATACCAATCTCCATGTGTGGCATGATCATTTGCATGCACCCGGGCTAGGGAGGATGCTACTACTGGTGATGAAATAGGGGATTACGTAAACCCCATGACACGAAGATCCAAGAGTGCTCTACTGGAGAGTTTGCCGTGGTATAGCAAACTGCTCATGCGTGCCGCATGTGCCTCGGTCATAGTGGAAATCGACGGGTGGCATAGTGCCTGGTTAACTGGAAGTGGAGTGCATGATTATGGTGGGCTTTATAATCTGTTTATGTAAGAACACATTTTAAGTAAAAGCACTAATGAAAAGCTGCATCAGTATCTGGTAGACCTAGGTCCAATTTCTCCCCAAGAATTGGGAAAGAAGGCAGGAGTGCACTAAGCGAGCTGAGGTTAGTATGGTGGCAGCTGCTGCATTGGCATGCTCACCGCCAAAACACAAATTGAAAGGGCAAGTTGCTCTTTGTCAATGGGAGGAAAGCAGACAGACGCGTGCAGCCAAAGAGGTTATCTTACCTGATTCTTTGCTGCGGGACCTGGCCGCATCTGTCCGAGGAGGCAGAGAACGCTCGTGTGCACGCGCTTCTGAGGTAAAGTGCCCGGCGAATGAGAGGCGGGCCTTGGGGTAGTCGTTTTTGATGTGTGGTGACAGCGTGCAGTGCGCTTTCTCCACTCCTCTTGTGAGTGGCGCATTAGCAAGTCTTCCTTCTGAAACTTACTGGTAGACCCAGATTATATTGATTTGATCAGGATTTAAGTAGCTCTCATATTTTTTTAATCACCAGGGCGATGCCTGTCGGGTGACCTGCGTCCTTCAAATTAAAGGCCAAGGGGCCTCTTCCTGGCACATGGGAACTAACCAGAGTGTGTGCCAACACAGTGTTACACTTCTCAGAGTGCATTAGGCTTGTCATATAGACTCCCAAATAATTTGTTTTCAGATCACCTGCCCAAAGGTATCTCGCGAGATTTTTGTATTTGAGGTGAACTCTTAAAAAAAGATATGTGAGATACAGATAAAACACATTTCACTTCGAAAGCATCATTTCGTGAATATTTCACTTAATGGCACAAACAACACAAAAAATAGGCAGTTTTGCATAATGGCAAAAGGTAGTAATGATCATCAGTGGCCCCAAGCAGTTATAAGCCTCAAGGGCCAAAGCAAGGCCCCAGGTGGAAATCCGCCCTCCATAGGCAAGAGGAGCACAGCTCCCACCAACCCAGCAGCACAGGGCCAGTCACTCTGCATGAGGAGAGTGGCATCACAGTTCCGAGCCTCTTTGTAGCAATAGAGCATATTTTCACCAACATATCTCACCACACAGCTGTGTTTCCTCTTAAGGGAGCCATCCAGGGCCATATCATGATCCTGTTCTGCCCAAGTACACACAACTTTCACTTGCTTGCAACAAAATCTAACTTGATAACTCTATGCGTTAGTACATGCTGCATTGGAAAAGACCATAGATCGGGCTTTTTTACACCGAAGACCTTGTTGATTGATCTCAGTGTTTTTTTGGTTTGGATGGGTGAATGCAGTGGCACCACTGTTAGACCTGACATCATTGGCGCGAGTCTCCCTTCCATTTTTGACGGATTGCCTCCTCTGTTTTGACATATTTTTGCTGGTTGTATGTTTTGGGCCCTGTGCCACTGCTAATCAGTGCCACAGTGCAAGTGCTCCCTATGTTAAATAAATATACTGATTGGATTGCATGATTGGCTTATTTGATCTACTGTCAGCCCCTAGTACAGTGCACCAGGTGTGCCCAGGGCTTGTAGAGCAAATGCTGCTGGTGGGCTTGCAGCACTGGTTGTGTCACCCACAGAAGCAGCTTGTAAAGTGGGTCTCAGGCTTGCCATTGCACCCACTTGCCAGTCCCTAAACCTTCCCTTTGCTTCATATTAGACACCCCTATGGTAGGCCCAAGGGCAGGGTGCATTGTAAGTATAAGGTAGGACATGCTCTGATGTATGCAGCATGTTCTAGTAGTGAATGACAGCCATTTTCGTTTTTCACTATTGAAGGCTACCTGTTCTCATAGACTAGAATGGGCGGGGAAGATTGTTACATCCCTACAATCCTAACTGACTCAGGGAAAATGGTAGAAATTCGAGTTTAGTATGCCTGAACTCAGAATAATAAAATACATCTTTTAGTAAAGTTTATTTTAATATTCTGTGTTTGCAAATACCACTTTTAGAAAGTAGGTATTTGCTTGCCTAACCATTTGAGCCCGCCTCTGCTGACTTGTGTATTCCTTGTCTGGGTTTGTGTGTGACAGGGCTGGGGAAATTCCAGGAGACAGTCTGGGACAGCCGAGTGGTGATTAGGGAGATTTACATCCAGATGGGAGGGAGAGAGTGCACCTGGGACCTGAATAGGGCTGGGCCTTCCCTCCACAATGCTGGCTCCACCCCCTGTGGCTTGTCTGATGTCTCTGCCATGCACAGTGAAAGGAGAAGGGGAATCTTGTCAACAGTGTACTCCAGAGCTGCATCTTCCCTCCCCTGTGCTAGCTCCACCTCCTGTGGGGCGTCTGATGTTACCGCCCTGCACAGTGAAAGGAAGAGAAGAGTCATGTAAACACAGTGCTCAGGAACTGGTTTAAACTAGGCAGAGGCCTCTCTGCCTTCAGAGAACAAAGGATTTTTTGGTATAAATATTGGGACCCAGTCCCAGAGACTTTAGATCATTCTGGAACAAGAAAACTTTCTGCCAAGGAGAAGAACCAAGGAAGCTGCAGGAGTTTGGACTGCCCCTCTGCCAGTGTGCTGTTTGCTGGGTTGGCCTGCAGTGGTTGCTTCATTGCCAAGGGAAAGGAGAAGGAACTTTGTAAGGACTTTCATCTACAGAATATTCTCCAAGGGCTTGAACTGTGCTTGCCTCCTGCTGAAGTCTCAGGGCCAAAAGACTTCATCTCCAGCTCCCTCCTGAATTTCCTTGCTGGGAATTCTGACTCCAGTCACTTGCGTGCCGCTGGGAGCTGGAAGCGCGAGGCATCGAGCAGAAGCGTGTCACCGCCGCGGCTGAAATCATCGCAACGCAGGAGAAGCGAGAGTTCGTCGCATCTCCCTGGAAGCGTGTGGTCATCGAAGCTGTCTGCTGTCGCATCGCCGGAGAAGCGCGACACAGGGCCTGTCGCGGCTCCAAAGTACAGAGTCGTCGCAAGGCTGCCAGGGCGTCATCGCATCGTCATCGCATCGCCGCATCAAGGGCGCCATCTTCTCGCATCGCAACTGGATCATCGCATCGGCATTGCATCGCATCAAGGCGCCATCTTGCGCACCACAAAAGGTCAAGAATCTACGCATCACCGCCTCACGATAAGGCTCACGACGAGTCCCCTACTCTGCGCAAGCATTGAGGAAGGACGCAACCATTCCCCCGGGTCACGGAACCGACGCATCTCCCCTTGTGCGAGCCTTTTTGTTCACTTTGCGTGTCGCATCCAAGAACTTTGTGAAAACTTTGTCGCATTTACCATCACTTTGAATTAAGAGACTTTTTATCCTCTTTTAAGTAACCTTTTGTACAGTATTGTGGATTTTTGTCGTTTGTGGTCTTTTGTTTAAGTCTATATAAAGAATACTTATTTTTATAAAACCTGTGTTGTGTCCATCTGTAGTGTTATCACTGTATTACTGTGTATATTCACAAATGCTTAACACACTGCCTCTGAGATAAGCCTGTCTGCTCGTGCCAAGCTACCAAGGGGGTGAGCAGGGGTTATTAAAGAGAGTAATCCCCTTGTCCTGACTTAGAAGTAAGGGTCCCTATTTGGACAAAGGTGATAACCATTGCCAACTAGAGACCCCCAGATCTAACAACCACCAAAACTTGTTTCTCTCTCTGTCTCGAGATAGGGTCGGGAGCACGCAGAGGTGGTTCGTCTCCAGGTGGTGAGACTGCTGCTGATAAGGCCTGCTTCCCCAGAAGGTTTGGGGACCTGCCCCAAAATGTAAAAAAAATTAAGGTCTGGGTGAAAGGGAGAATGAGTCAAAAGGGGGCTGTAGGAATGGAAATTTGAATGCACGGGGGTCGAATGGGTGAGTAATTGAGTGCACGGAAGAGAGTGAGCAGCAGTGGAGTGAGGGGTGACTACCCTTCTACCATTACCAGGACAGCGGTCAGAACCTGCCCTCAGCCATCCGTGCACTTTTACACCGCTCTTTCAGACATGGACTCACACACCTTTTGACTCAATTGCACATTTATCAGCAAAGAGGCACCTTCATTTATTTTTTTTAAACCTAAAATCTATTAGATTACAAAGGGAGAAAGCCCCTAGCCCTCTATTAACAGAAAAGTTATGTTTCTCGTCATAAAAGAAAGAGAATGCTACACTGAGACCGACCAGGGAGGGTGGAACCATGGGGCCAGATGTAGGTAAATCCATTTTACCGATTCTTAAATACCGAATTTTACCGAATCGGTATTTAAAAATCGGAAAATGATATGTAGGTAAAAAATCTGTATAATTTACCAATTCGGTAAAAGTCGGTATCGGATGATCGGTATTTACCGATCGGTATTTACCGATCGGTATGTACCGATCGGCATTTACCGATCGGCATTTCCAATGCATTCCTATGGGCCTTTTGGCCCATAGGAATGCATTGGAAATACCGATCGGTAAATACCGATCGGCAAATACCGATCGGTAAATACCGATCGGTATTACAAAAAAACGTGCAGCAAACAAAAGTGAAACTTAACACAACAGCCAATCAGGTGCAACCACCCTCCCCCTTCCTCCCAGGAAGTGCCTGCCCAGCCAGCTGCAACTCATTAGAAAGTTCTGGAGACAGGCAGAGCAGAGCACACAGAGAGAGGAGCAGGGAGAGAGTTGTTTGTGTTTAAAACCCAGGAATAATGGCAAGCAGCACTGAGAGCCAGAAGGCAGAGCGAAAGAGAAAAATTAAGTTCAGCAACACTGAGCTTCAAGTCCTAGTTGAGGAGGTGGTCAGGGTGCACACCCAACTATTTGGGAAGCTGTCCCTCACCCTGGCTGAGTCAGCTAAGCGAAAGCTGTGGCTGCACATAGTGGAAAGGGTAAATGCAGTGGGAGTCACCACCAGGAGCATGGAGGAGTTAAAGAAACGATTTTATGACCTCAGGAGCCAAACCAAGAAGAAGCTTGCAGAGCAGCATAAACAGGCTGGTGTCACTGGAGGAGGCAGGAATCCAGCACCCCCCCTGACTGAGCTGGAGGAGTTGGTGGCGTCTACCATCGAGCGAGACAGTGTGGTGGGACTGGGAGCAGTGGACAGCTCAGCCCGAGCCAAATCAAAAGGTAAGAGGCATGCGCAGCACAACACCCCATACCAAGCAGCATCCCTTAAACCTCTGTGCACAGGCCAAGCCCAGTCCAGTACTGCTAGCACTATACAGGAGCAATGCATTATGGGAAATGTAGTCAGCTAATATTAGACCATGTATAACTGAACAGACATCAGCAAGGCAGTGAAAGTATTGCAGAATCATGAAAGTTAAATGTGTAAAGATTTATTTATAGTCACTGTGACACAGTAACAATCAATGTACATACGCTTATTTACACCTAGGGGCACCATCAGCCAGGCAAGGCACATCGACACCAGGGACTGCAGCAGCGAGGGAGGAGAGTGAGGAGGCAGGGCCAAGCCATGTGCAAGCATCGCAAGATGAGGAGGACACAAGTGGCATTGCACAGGAGGAGGAGACAGACCACACCCCCGACCTTCCACACTCCCCACACCTGTCACAATCACCTGCATTAGTATTCTCTCCGGAGACTTCCCCAGTAATGCAACAGGCTGCACCTGCAACACCACCAGCCAGGAGGCGACTCGTGGCCACACTGCCCTTGATGGAGGCAGCATTAGATCAGGCTGAGCAAACTCCACCTATGCCTCATGCTGCACTGCAGGCAAACACTCATCAAGACACCATGCACAGACGTCGCCGCATGCCCAGCACTGCAGGAGGCACTGGAGAAGGCACTGTCTTCCGGGGGCTGGAGGAAAGCATGGTGCGCATCCAGCGCATGCAGGGCAGATCCATCCAGGCCTGCCACCGGCAATTCCGTGCCCTCAATCAAACTGTAGGAGAGATGGGGAAGGGCATTAATGATATAGCCAATAGCAACAGGGACATGGTAAAATCGAATGACAACCTAGCTGCTGGTATTACGTCTGCTATCACGCAGCTGTGCGATAAGATGGACCACATCGAGAACGCAAGGCGCAGGGACGCCCACGCTACCAACAGGGCGCTGAATCGCCTTGCCACTGCCACTGCACAGCTATGCAGGAGAGGAAACAATATGCAGGAAAGCCTAACACAAAATACGGCAGAGGTCACAAGGGGCATAGCCACAATAACCAGTGCCCTAGAGGCAATGATGATCACAAATGCTGCTCACAATGCTGCCCTGGATGTGGCCGAAGGAGAGGACAGTAGTAGCCGCAGCAGCTTGGGTAGTGCTGTGGTGCCTGCTCGTAGGAGCCGGAGGCGCGCAGCTGAGCCTTCAAGCCTGGAGGAAGGCAGTGGGGATAATCCCAGTGTGTCTGGGAAGCGGCAGAGAAAGTGACTCTCCAAGTTTGGGTGAAGTAACCCTGGACATGTTGTCCCCACCTTTGTACATTTTAATTTGTTGCACCTAAGTGCTGTAAGTTCGTGCCAACAGATAAATACTTTACTTCCATTCACAACCTGTCTGTGTGTCATTACTTACTCAGAAATAGTTGCTTGTTATTTCCTCACGCCTGTATCTCCCATCACTTGGTGTTGTGACTCCAGCAGGTTGTATGTCAGGCACGGCATTGTCGTCGTCATGGTCCTCGTAGTCTGACAACTCCACCTCTGTACCCTTTCTCACAGCCAAGTTGTGCAACATGGCACAGGCAGCTATGATTTTGCAGCATGTTGTGGGGGTATACTGCCTTGCGCCTCCACTCTTGTGAAGGCATCTAAATCTGCTCTTCCAGATGCCACATGTCCGTTCTACCACATTCCTTGTACTTTTGTGTGCCCGGTTATACCTCCTTTGGCTGGGTGTGGAGGGGTTGAGGTAGGGAGTGAGGATAAAAGAACGTAGGGCATATGCACTGTCTCCTAAAAGGGAAATGGGAATACATTACTCACATGCATACTTGTAAATCTCACTGCAATATGTGTGAATGCTGTCGCAGACTCTGTCTTACCTAGGAGGTATCCTTCGCCAAATTCCCCTGCTGACAGCCGTTCATAGATGCCGCTGTTCTGAAATATATAGGAGTCATGTGTACTTCCAGGGAATTTAGCTACAAGGTCTGTGATGACGTACTTTGCATCACAAATCACCTGGACGTTGATGGTGTGGCTTGACTTCCTATTGCGGTAAATGTATTCTGTGGCAGCAGGGGGACAAATGGGGATGTGTGTCCCATCAATGCATCCGATGATATGGGGAAATCTTGCCATCTGGTAGAAGTCTGATTTTGTTTGTACCAGTTCAGCATGGGTGGATGGAAATGAAATGTAATGCTCCATCCTGTGCAACATGGCGTCAAGGAATCTGTGAAAAAACCTTGAGAGGCTGCTCTGGGTCACCCCTCCCACCACAGCAACCACGCTCTGGTAGCTCCCAGACGCCAGCAGGTGGAGGCTGCACAGCACCTGCACATGTGTTGGAATTGCATGTGCCCTTGGGGTGGGGTGCTCCAACAGTGGTTTAAGGTCCCTGATGAGCTCCATGATGGTGTCTGGAGCCAACCTGTACCTTTGTAGTATCTCCTCCTCTGTCAGCATGAACAGGGTGACCCTCTGCCTGTAGACCTGATCCTGTCTCAGCCATTCCCTCTCTCCTTCCTCCCGTAGCCGTAGACGTCTTGCTATTACATAGAATGCCGCCATTGTGCAAACAGAATTGCATTTTGGGTCCTTTTTTATAGGCTGCATGAATTGCATTTTGGGTCCTTTTTTATAGGCTGCACCTGGTTACCACCTGATTTGAATCCATGGTAAATACCGACTCTTAAATACCGATTTTGAGGCAAAATCGGTATTTCTGAGCCTCCCTACATCTCAATGTTCAATTTTACCTATTCTTATTTACCGATCGGTAACATTACCGATCGGTAACATTACCGATCGGTAACATTACCGATCGGTAACATTACCGCTAGGTAAAATTCCGTTATCGGTATTTTACTGATCGGTAATGTTACCGATCGGTAAATTTACCGATTCAGCCTATTTTTGGTCACCTACATAGCGAACGCTCAATACCGGTCGGTAACGGCCGAAAATCGGTATTTTCGGCCGTTACCGACCGGTAACGGCCTACCTACATCTGGCCCTAGTCTCTGCACCAGTGCTTGCTATCCAAGGAAGGCGGGGTGGATGAACCCAAGTTGTGGAGCCAGGGACATTTCTTCTGGGGGCAGCACCTACAAGAATCCCTGCTGGCCTCAGGCTGAACCCTGCACACAAAAGCAGCTAGTACGGGCTTAGAGACAGGGTCGGACTGGCCTATAGGGCAATCAGGCAGTCCCGGAAGGAAGGCCCGAAAGATCAGCGTGCGGGACATTTTTCGGGCTGTGCTTAGGCCTGTTTTATGGTCTGGTGGGACTGTTTTACTGTTGATTTCCCTGATATTACCACACACATTGCCTGCAGCAAGCACACATGGATGCAACTCCCATACCTTGCAAAACACCTAAACAGCTAGCCTTTGCAAGTTCAAAACTATGCCAGTTTGCAAACATGGCCACTTTTCTAGCCATCTGATTCTCCAATGGTGGGGTGCTTTTATTTTGGTGTCCGGGCCTATTTTGTGTCCGAACCTGCCCAATGAATATTAGTGGCAGTCAGAGTAAGGTTGCTGTTACAGGCAGCTAAGGAGGAACCAGTTCACTTCTAGCAAAGACTACAAAATACACCCTTTACCATGTGGAGTCACATGACTGCTCTTCTAATTAAATGCATGCGAAGAAGAAAAACGCCACTTCATGACTGACAGTTACAAAGACTAATGACTGAAAATCTAGGGATGATCGTCATGTGACTGACGCTTAAGACATTAAATGGCAGAGAGGGGCAGATCTTTTTCCCTCTATATCGGCGAATTACATCACTTTACCACAAATAGAAAAAGTTCCAATAAGTCATATTTAAACTGTGACCAATTTTCACTTAACACATGCCCTATACATATTAATAATAGTTGTTTATGATGAATGTATAAAATGTAACTCCCTTGATCAGAGATCCCTTCCGTTTGATTGGGCGGCAGTTCACCTAATCCTTTTGTGGTTAAACATCACTACCTTCGGCTGAAGGATCCCAAATGATGTAGGGCGGCACAGGATGGGTATCTGATGGGAATCATTTGATGGTCACTTCGTATCATTTCTAATGGACTTTGTGACTGCTCCCCAATGAAACACTTCATTATAGACAGTTTATGCTTGCTCTACTGACTGACCTCCTGATATCTATTGTTTTTCCATAAGATGTTGGGGATGATATTAGTGTATGGTCATTAAATATTCCCCTTTGACCTTCCTTGTTGTTACTTGTTCTAGAGCAGTTGTATGACTGCAGGTCTAACTATATTATCTGACTCTATCCAAGTTAGGAAGTTTAGTGGTTATAATTGAGTTGAGGGATTTTTACTGTTAGCATCAGATTATTATTAGACAGACATGGCAACCAATTTAGGTCTCGCATTCGACGAGGATGAAATCCAGAGTATACTCTCAGAAAATCCTCGTATGATAGATATGATATCCGCGATCCCTACCAATACAGAAGACGGCTGGGCTAAGGTATTGACGCTGAAAAAAAACCAAGCCAGGGTCTGTGTGCACGGCATAGTAATGGTCGACTATCTAAGAAGTAACAGTGCGCCGAGTGGACTAATTGTTGGGAATGTCCCTCGTCTCTTCTTAGATGATAAAGACTTCCTAAGAGATTGGTAGCTTATAGCGTGGAAATGCACCCGCGATTGGTTGGTGCTCATCATTAAAACTGCTAAGAAAACTGCAGACAAGATATTGGTGGAAATTCAGATCCTAGAGGGTCAGATTAAAGCTACTGTTTCCTCATCCAAAGCCTTTTCCAAACAACAGGAAGATGGCAACAAAACAGCTAAAGAGTTTAGAGACTCCATTTTGTTCACAAAACTTGAAAAGTTCAAGAAAGATCTAGCGAAGTTCGCAATGGACAAAGTGTATCCTTACACGAGTGAGGATTATGTACCTCCAACTAACATAAGAAATGGACAAAAGGGAGCATCCAACTATGGTAGCTCCAGTTCGGATGGGTTATCGAGCGACTCTGAGAGTTCTACCTCTGGTAATACACCTTTTCAACAAAGGGGGAGAGGTAGTAATAGAAGAGGTTGGAGAGGTTTTGCTTCTCAGCCTCAATATCCACCTTGGTAGCAACCCATGCCTTGGGGGCCACCCCCATTTCCTCAGACGCCTAATCCATATGGCCCTCCACCACAATTGTTTGGAGAGTACAACCAACAGCCTTTTTTAGGATCAGGCAGGAGAGGCAGAGGCCGACAAAGAACATTCCGTCAGGGACAAGTTCGGTGGAATCTTCAACCTCAGACCATGGACCTGAGGAGCGGGAAAAAGATCCCGCAGGACCAAGCAGGGACCTCAGCCCCAGCCTAGTTATCAATTTGAGTACCCAACCCATTACCGAGATTCAGGAACTTACACTGAATAAAGGTTTGGGATTTGTTTCCACCAGTGTGAATGTCCCGTTTCAAGCACAGATTGAAATGGGTAAATTTTACAGGAAAATCTGACTCCATTACATGTTTGCAAACAAACCGAAAGGAGCCGAGCAGACAAACTATGACAACACAGGTCTAAAGAAACCGTCAACCTTCAATCCCACTGCAATGGGCTTACCACCGAAGGTTTTGACCTTTGAGGAGGCAGTTGACCATGATCTACAAGAATTGTTCAAAACTAGACCTAAGGTTTTCTTTAACCTATCGCGGCAGGAACAAGATGCGGTTAAGTCTCTGGCTGGCAATCCCCTCATTGTCATTAAACCCGCCGACAAGGGGGGCGCGATTGTTATATTAGATGCTGAAACATATCGTGATGAGTGCTTACGACAGCTCAATGACACAAGGTCATACCGCAAACTCTCTATAGATCCTACTGAGAGATTAACAAAGACAATTGGCCATGTCGTCGAAGAGGCGCTGAGTGAGGGGTGGATTACACCTAAGGAAGGACAATTTCTCCGCACACTCAATCCAACTGTACCTTATTTCTATCAGCTACCCAAAATCCATAAAATCCAACGCCCTCCTCCCGGGCGTCCGATAATATCGGGGATAGGTTCACTTCTGGAACCCCTTTCGACCTTTGTCGACGTGTTCCTCCAACCCATGGTACGAGAAATGCCTACTTTCCTTATGGACACGAAGAATGTATTGAGGCTATTGCCCAATATTGATTTTAATACACAAACTGACATTTTGGTGTCATTCGACGTTGAAAGTTTATACACGTCTATTCCTCAAACAGAGACATTGGAAGTCATTGAGACACTACTTTCAGCTAGAGATCTTAATTCTATAACACCAGTTAGTGTGATCATGACCCTAGCTACGTTAGCTATGACTGAAAACTTTTTTCGTTTTGAGGAGAGTCTCTACTTACAGATTAGCGGGACCAGCATGGGCAGCGTTTTTGCCCCAAGTCGCGCTAATCTGTATGTGCATCACTTCGAGCAGGAGCATGTGTTCGCAGACACCAATCCCCACCTAGGGTGTCTGCGGACTTGGAAACGCTACATTGACGACATTTTCGTCGTGTGGCGTGGGAGTGTAACACAGCTAAAAGAGTTCCACGAATGGCTCAACCAAAGGAATCGTTTCTTGAAGTTCACTATGGAATTTGATACCCAGAAACTGGCATTCTTGGATTTGCTTATCCACGGAACATCTAACGGTTTGGCCTCAGAACTCTACCGCAAACCTATGGCACGCAATTCTTTGCTTAATTATAACAGTTGCCACCCTAAGTCCCTACGGGACAATTTGCCCTATGGGCAATTTTTGCGTATACAGAGGAACTGCTCCAACCGCGTATGTTTCCAAACACACGCTCAGTGTCTATCCAGAGATTTGGCACATAAAGAATATCCGAAAAAATTGATTCAGCTGTCCAAAAAAAGAGCTGCCAATAATAATCGTGCCAGTCTGCTTGAAATCTTGCCTCCGAAGCCTAAGACTGAACGCATGACATGCGTGAGCACTTTTCGCACATTTTCCAATCAAATCACTAAATTGTGAAGAGACATTGGGGTATTCTCAATACCGGACAAGACACTTTGCCTCTCCCGCTCTTTGTGTACAAGAGAGCACAAAATCTGAAGGACAGACTTGTCCATACAAGACCCAAGAGTGAGGTACCGAGAGCCGTGGGAACTCTGTGGGATATGCCTGCAGTCACAGGACACTACCCATGTGGACAATGTGCTGCTTGTCCCCAGACATCAAAAACAACAACAATTGATATTGGGTTGGAACGAGCTTGGGAACAACGCAAGTTCACTAATTGCAATAGTGCAAATTTAATCTATATGATTAAGTGTCCGTGCAACAAGATGTACGTCGGCATGACAACCCGCAAAGTAAAGTTGCGAATATCAGAGCATAAAAGCTCTATAAGGTGTAACAAACTGGCCACCAGACTCACGAGTCATTTCTTAGTGGCACAACATCTCCCTACAGATATAAGGTGGACCGTTTTGGAACAACCAATAATCCCAGTGCATATTGCCGATACAAGCATGTTCCTATTTAAACGGGAACAAAGGTGGGTGTATAAATTGCAAACCCATAAATTAGGATTGAACGATGACATTCCGTGGATGTCACTGTAAACCCCTAATCGCCACACGCTATCCACAATATAGTAACCTAGGTGTCATCCCAGTGAAAAAGTTTAACAGTATAGCGTGTGTGTATGAGTTGTTATTTGCTAATACACCAATCATGTGGCCACTAAATCGTCACACATCTTACTGGCAACAGCGCCTAAGACACTCTAATCACATAGAGTACCAGTGAGAACATACAAATTATGTTAGACATCGTGAGTCTACCGATACGGTAGACTATCATTCTTAAGGTAGCCCATTCTATCGGATTCAATGATTATTCATCGTTGCTTTCCTACTCTGTTATTATTGAATGGACAAGGACATGATCAAGATTGAACTTGAAACTACCTTTCCCATAATGCCTCAAAGTTCTCAAAGACCTTCGTCTCAATAGTTCCAATTTTTGTGAGCACCATTGGAAAATAAGGCACGGACACCTTTACATGTTATCTTATTTCCATTACTTGTGTCCCTGTACTCAGACATTTAATTAATCAACATTAAGTGATATCTTCGAGACCAAGACTTACATAGCAACTAAACATCATACCAGGTCTGGTCCACAGAGCTCAATACTAGGTATGAACTACATTTCCCTACAGGCCCGACAAGCGCCACATAGGCTAACGCAATGACGCCATTCAGGCGCGACCTCAGCACACCCACAGGAAAAACAAAAGCCTGCTTCCTGTCCAGTCGGGTACCTCCCTCCATGACAGCCTAGACGGATGTCCGGAGTACCGACGGACAGGTAAGCAGGGTGGAGGGTGTCTTGTCATCTTACCTGTCATCTTACCGAACAACTTTTTGATAAATTCGGAACGCACGATATGCGTTTTAAAATTGCACTCTGCATGATTGCGATCTAGGGCTGACTGCTTGCCCCGGTGGCGGTCTCCCCTATATGATCGGTATTGCTTAAATTAAACGCTTAGAATGCGATGTTCGAGGGACCCACGGAGTATAAAACTGGCAGCAATTTTCGGTGTATACATTTTGACACAGTTTGTGGCTCCGTTATGGCGATAAGTGATAGTAGTAACATCAGGGAATCTTGTACACGGAATGCTCATATGATCGAGCTGTGATGACCAAGCATTTTTTGTGTGCTCATTTTGTTCACTTGAGGATTGTAATGAACAGGCCATATGTATAGCTAGTGGATTATGTGATTAGACGCATTACACCAGAAAGATTGACCCTTTTTTTTTTTTAAAAACCCTCTTTTACTAAAAGGAGATGCAACCCAAACAGTTATTGTATCCTTCCTCTTTTTGTTTCCTCTTTCCTTCCTTTCCTCAGAGCGGTGCTCCGTCTATACCTGCGCTGTAGCCAGGTGAGGTGGGGTGTTTATTCCCCGTAAATTGGGTGAGTGAAGCTATTTAGTTTCTTTAAATACAATTGCTATAAAAATGGCATTTAATTTAATTTAAGAGGTCTACTATATGAGACCCAGTGACTAATAAAATGATTGGCTACTTATAATTATACACATAAAATATGTGGTTTGCAAACTGTCGCTAATGTTAAATTGTTTTATTTTATTTTATTTGTGCCCTGCTTGCCACTGTGATTACCGCGATCTTCCGAACTGGCGAATTTCAGGTGACATCTTTTTCACTTTTTATTTCTTAACACTGATGCAGTAGCAATTAATTGAGGTCCTGGTGAAGCAGGAGGAGATCTCGAGACTCCACTTTACCGCAGAAACATGTTGACCTTTATACCATCTGGGTAGTTATTTGTATAACACTACTCTGCACTGTTTTTACCATTGGGTATGGATAGGATACTATTAAAATTAATTTTTCCACTTTCATAACCCATTTTACATCACTCACGTTTTATGCACTATCATTCTACTTATTTTTTGTTGCACTGCTAGTCATTTACCTTCCTTATGCCATCTATAGTAACTCCCTCCACTTTTCTAGCCATCTGATTCTCCAATGGCGGGGTGCTTTTATTTTGGTGTCCGGGCCTATTTTGTGTCCGAACCTGCCCAATGAATATTAGTGGCAGTCAGAGTAAGGTTGCTGTTACAGGCAGCTAAGGAGGAACCAGTTCACTTCTAGCAAAGACTACAAAATACACCCTTTACCATGTGGAGTCACATGACTGCTCTTCTAATTAAATGCATGCGAAGAAGAAAAACGCCACTTCATGACTGACAGTTACAAAGACTAATGACTGAAAATCTAGGGATGATCGTCATGTGACTGATGCTTAAGACATTAAATGGCAGAGAGGGGCAGATCTTTTTCCCTCTATATCGGCGAATTACATCACTTTACCACAAATAGAAAAAGTGCCAATAAGTCATATTTAAAATGTGACCAATTTTCACTTAACACATGACCTATACATATTAATAATAGTTGTTTATGATGAATGTATAAAATGTAACTCCCTTGATCAGAGATCCCTTCCGTTTGATTGGGCGGCAGTTCACCTAATCCTTTTGTGGTTAAACATCACTACCTTCGGCTGAAGGATCCCAAATGATGTAGGGCGGCACAGGATGGGTGTCTGATGGGAATCATTTGATGGTCACTTCGTATCATTTCTAATGGACTTTGTGACTGCTCCCCAATGAAACACTTCATTATAGACAGTTTATGCATGCTCTACTGACTGACCTCCTGATATCTATTGTTTTTCCATAAAATATAACATCGCTTTATCGAATGGTAAACATCTTTATTTAGTATTGCAAACGTTATCTTTTTCGGAAATTCAGAAAACGGACTTAATATGCATTTAAATAGTATCGGTTCTTTTAAGAAAATGTTCTGCTCTAAAGGCATAAACCACAGTGGCGCTGCATGCATCAAGCTTTAGATTCAGAAATATTTTCTCCTGAGGACGTTTGTTAATATTTAACTATAATGGTCTTTGCCATTCCACGTTTGCTTTGGGTTTATCTCTGCTCACGGTGCGTGGCCTGATGTTTAAATGCAGTAAGTAAGTGCTTTCCCGGAAGTTTGTCCCTAACTAGTTCTTGGAATTCTTGTAATTACTTCTATTAAAAATTACAAACCAGCTAACTTTGCTATCATCAATATCAGCAAGAAATTATTTCAGTTTGAAGGGTATCTCAGTTTAAACACAGGCTTTAATGGATTTTTTTAGAACGCAACCCAGTAGAAATGGAATGCATTTGAATATGGAATACTTTTTCTAGGAATGGTCGTAACTGTAAGTAACCCCTTCGTCGCTATAGGTTAGTAATGAAGGTTAACCTATTATGCACACATCCTGTCCACAAATTGTGCTGAGATGCTTATCAGCGCTTTTGCTTTATGTCGACACTGAAAATTGTATTTTTCCTTTGAAGCTGCGCTGTCTGAGTTCATATTCACAGTCGTCTCTTTCATTGTGTTAAGGGTGATATGATATGTAATTTAATCTTTAAGATTATGTGTTACAGTTGTAATTGCATCTGTAACATCACGGGTGAGGTCACAGGTGTTGCATTTATTGTATGTGCTATGTTTTGCATGTCTGCCGTGTGAGTTATAGATTGTTGTCCTAACCATAAAGTGTGAATCTCAGTGGTTTTCAATTTAACCCATTAACCGCGGCGGAATTCGGGGCGTTCCATTGAGTGGGCGGGGCTGCGCGGCGGAAACAACTTCACGCCCGATATGCAGTGCAACTGATTTGGCACAAAAAGACCAATGCTCGATCTGGAACCCTACTATAGGGAATTCAATATGCTGCATTGAGAATGTCATAGACCCCACTTAGGGTATAAATGAACTCAAGGGAATGGACTACCAATCCCAGCATGCCGTGTTCATCGCTGAAACGAGGCGGGGATACAAAACATCATGCAGAGAACTCTATGATTATTCATTCCAGCTGCCCAGAAGAAGAGGCTTCCTGCCTCGAAACGTGTCGGCACCCGAATTGTACACAGAAAAGAGCGGTTGGTATGCCCTGTAAATAAACCGTCTGGTTTAATCAGCTGCGTGTGCATCCTGAACTGTTGTGGGAGTTTGGTGAAGAATATTGTGCGGGGAGATCCCTTCCGCGCAGGACAGCAACATCCTTGAAAACACAAGGAGACTGTGAGGCGGAAACTACTTCACGCCCGATATGCAGTGCAACTGATTTGGCACAAAAAGACCAACACTCGATCTGGACCCCTACTATAGGGAATTCAATATGCTGCATTGAGAATGTCATAGACCCCACTTAGGGTATAAATGAACTCAAGGGAATGGACTACCAATCCCAGCATGCCGTGTTCATCGCTGAAACGAGGCGGGGATACAAAACGTCATGAAGTGAACTCTGTGATTATTCATTCCAGCTGCCCAGAAGAAGAGGCTTCCTGTCTCGAAACGTGTCAGCACCCGAATTGTACACAGAAAAGAGCGGTTGGTATGCCCTGTAAATAAACCCTCTGGTTTAATCAGCTGCGTGTGCATCCTGAACTGTTGTGGGAGTTTGGTGAAGAATATTGTGCGGGGAGATCCCTTCCTTGCAGGACAGCAACATCCTTGAAAACACAAGGAGGCTGCGAGGCGGAAACTACTTCACGCCCGATATGCAATGCAACTGATTTGGCACAAAAAACTGAGAAAAATCTTAATTTGAAGACTTTCGGTATTCACAGAAGGCATTTAGGAGACCTAAAGTTAGGACTCCTAAATTCTGTGAATACCGAAAAGAGTAAGTGTTTTCTGTGAATACCAAAATGAGTAAGTGCCTTCTGTGAATACGAAAATGGTAGTAAGTTTAGGATTTTGTCTTAAGTTAGTTCTGTGAATCGGGCCCTGTGTGTCTTTCTGAAAAATACATATTTTTTATATATGTATATCTAAAGGTCGATGGAAGAATAAATGGGTAAATAAGTGGCTAAATGGATGTTTTTATGTAAAATTGATTGTATAACTGACTTATTAAGTGTATCTTAGTGAATACATGTATTAGCGAGTAATGTGTGAATATGTAATTATCTGTATCAGTGTCTCACTTTGTGTATAAGTGGCTGCATGGGTTGGTGAGTAGCTACATGAGTGTCTATATGGGTTATTAGTTGTTTCTTTGAGTATCAGAATGAGTGTCTGTATGGTTTGTTGGGGGTATTACTTTGTATGTGTTTTCAAGACAGCATGGGTGCAGTACTGTATGGGTGGATGAGTGTGTGTATGGGTGTGTTAGTGAGTGAATGACTGTCTCAATAGTATCTTTATGAGTAACTACATATGTTTTAAACTAGTATATGTGAGTAGAAATGGAATGCATTTGAATATGGAATACTTTTTCTAGGAATGGGTGTGACTGTAAGTAACCCCTTCATCGCTATAGGTTAGTAATGAAGGTTAACCTATTATGCACACATCCTGTGCACAAATTGTGCTGAGATGCTTATCAGCGCTTTTGCTTTATGTCGACACTGAAAATTGTATTTTTCCTTTGAAGCTGCGCTGTCTGAGTTCATATTCACAGTCATCTCTTTCATTGTGTTAAGGGTAATATGATATGTAATTTAACCTTTAAGATTATGTGTTACAGTTGTAATTGCGTCTGTAACATCACGGGTGAGGTCACAGGTGTTGCATTTATTGTATGTGCTATGTTTTGCATGTCTGCCGTGTGAGTTATAGATTGTTGTCCTAGCCGTAATGTGTGAATCTCAGTGGTTTTCAATTTAACCCATTAACCGCGGCGGAATTCGGGGCGTTCCATTGAGTGGGCGGGGCTGTGTCAGCCAACGGGAGGCTGCGCAGCGGAAACTACTTCACGCCCGATATGCAGGGCAACTGATTTGGCACAAAAAGACCAACGCTGGATCTGGAACCCTACTATAGGGAATTCAATATGCTGCATTGAGAATGTCATAGACCCCACTTAGGGTATAAATGAACTCAAGGGAATGGACTACCAATCCCAGCATGCCGTGTTCATCGCTGAAACGAGGCGGGGATACAAAACGTCATGCAGTGAACTCTATGATTATTCATTCCAGCTGCCCAGAAGAAGAGGCTTCCTGCCTCGAAACGTGTCGGCAACCGAATTGTACACAGAAAAGAGTGGTTGGTATGCCCTGTAAATAAACCCTCTGGTTTACTCAGCTGCGTGTGCGTCCTGAACTGTCGTGGAGTTTGGTGAAGAATATTGTGCGGGGAGATCCCTTCCTTGCAGGACAGCAACATCCTTGAAAACACAAGGAGGCTGCGAGGCGGAAACTACTTCACGCCCGATATGCAGTGCAACTGATCTGGCACAAAAAGACCAACGCTGGATCTGGAACCCTACTATAGGGAATTCAATATGCTGCATTGAGAATGTCATAGACCCCACTTAGGGTATAAATGAACTCAAGGTAATGGACTACCAATCCCAGCATGTTCTGTTCATCGCTGAAACGAGGCGGGGATACCAAACGTCATGCAGAGAACTCTATGATTATCCATTCCATCTGCCCAGAAGAAGAGGCTTCCTGCCTCGAAACGTGTCAGCACCCGAATTGTACACCGAAAAGAGCGGTTGGTATGCCCTGTAAATAAACCGTCTGGTTTAATCAGCTGCGTGTGCATCCTGAACTGTTGTGGGAGTTTGGTGAAGAATATTGTGCGGGGAGATCCCTTCCGCGCTGGACAGCAACATCCTTGAAAACACAAGGAGGCATTTAGGAGTCCTAAAGTTAGGAGTCCTAACTTTACTACTACTAAACTGAGAAAAATCTTAATTTGAAGACTTTCGGTATTCACAGAAGACATTTAGGAGACCTAAAGTTAGGACTCCTAAATTCTGTGAATACCGAAAAGAGTAAGTGTTTTCTGTGAATACCAAAATGAGTAAGTGCCTTCTGTGAATACGAAAATGGTAGTAAGTTTAGGATTTTGTCTTAAGTTAGTTCTGTGAATCGGGCCCTGTGTGTCTTTCTGAAATATAAATATTTTTTATATATGTATATCTAAAGGTCGATGGAAGAATAAATGGGTAAATAAGTGGCTAAATGGATGTTTTTATGTAAAATTGATTGTATAACTGACTTATTAAGTGTATCTTAGTGAATACATGTATTAGCGAGTAATGTGTGAATATGTAATTATGTGTATCAGTGTCTCACTTTGTGTATAAGTGGCTGCATGGGTTGGTGAGTAGCTACATGAGTGTCTATATGGGTTATTAGTTGTTTCTTTGAGTATCAGAATTAGTGTCTGGATGTTTTGTTGGGGGTATTACTTTGTATGTGTTTTCAAGACAGCATGTGTGCAGTACTGTATGGGTGGATGAGTGTGTGTATGGGTGTGTTAGTGAGTGAATGACTGTCTCAATAGTATCTTTATGAGTAACTACATATGTTTTAAACTAGTATATGTGAGTATTGATATATATAAGTGAGTATATATGAGAGTGAAAGATTGGAAGAGTTCCTGTATCCATAAGTATTTGTTTCAATAAGTGATTGTTTAAGAGAGTAAGTATGTGTAAGTTTCTGTAGAAGTAAGTGTAGTGGTGTGTGTGTATAGCTGTATATGCAAGTAAATTGATGTTTGATAGTTTATTTTCATGTGTGAGTATGTGTGTGAGTAACTCTATGTATGTGTGTCGGTGTGTAACAGGATGTATAGGTGTATGAGTACATATGATGAGTGAGAACATGTATGAGTGACTGTATAGAACTGTTGGTGAATGAGTGGATGTGTATGTAGATGTTGGAATTACTGAATAAGTTGTTGTAACTGGTATTGGTATCTCCATTTTTTTGAAAATGTTAGTTTCTATTTTTTAATGTGTGTATCAAAGGTTATATTAGGGTGAGAGGAGGTCTGCCACTCTTTCACAAGGATGATGTCATCAGTGATGTCATCAGTGATGTCATCAGTGACGTCATTTGATATGTCATCAGTGATGTCATGAGTGATGTCACTGACCATGTCATGAGTGATGTAATTTGTGACGTCATTAGCAGTGCATTGCGGGCGCGCGAGTTATAGTTAGCTGAACTAACTATAACTGGAGAATTTCAATGGTTTTGTATGAGTGAAATGTCCACCTAACTATAACATATGTGAAACCTATGGTTTTTTCAGTTATTAACTTAAGCAATGCGCCGCCTTCACGGCACAGATACATCACATATCTGTACCGTTTTTGCCCCACAGTGCACCACATTCTAAATATACAGCACATCCATAGTGATGATGTCACAGTGCACAATAACTGGTATACCCCTGGGGATATGGCAGTTATTGTATATCTACCCATTAGTGTTTTAATATAGTGAATGGATTAGTACAAACTGATCAATGAGTCACTACAAAACTATAATAGGAGTGACAAAGTGTTTGCTGGAAGTGTAAGGATAGAGACTGGGGAATTGAACATATAAAAGGCAAGTTTGCAGGTGCATAGAAGACTGCAAGCATAGTCTATAAGAGTTTAAAACAGTCCGTGGCCTAAGGCCTACTTTGCTTCATGACTACTTAGATACTGACTGGATGATTATAGTTATCCAAGGAGAGTGTCGAGCTTAATGTATAACTGATTTACTTTTAAAACAATGTATACATAAACACATTCTGCTGTATGGCTCACTACAACACTAAAATAGCAGTAGCAGAATGTTTGGAGGAAGTGTAAAGATACAGACTGGGCAATTGAAAGTTTAAAAGCCAAGTTTGCAGGTGCATACAAACAGTAATTTATTATTTAATAATCTTCCCAATGCCCGAACCGCCAGCACTCCTTTCCGAGGGTAGGTTTACGATTTACAAATGCTAAAAAAAATTTAATTAAAAAGCATAATAATAACAAATATTAATCCTTTTTTTGTTCTTCTAATGATAACGATATTTTTTTATATCTTCTATTTACATGTTTTTAATCATGAAAATGCAAAGAACACATTTTACCAAGTAACACTTTTTAAGCTCTCCAACGTATGTAGATAATAATACCTTATACGTGAAATCGAAACCTTTACAACTTCACAGTTTGTAACTTTTCCGAACACGTGCAGAAGAAAAACAGTTAAAACGTGAGCACGTGTAAACTGCAAAACGCGCCATTTAAATAGGCGGACCCACAGCTTCCTTCTGTAGACTACGACACAACCAAAAACTATATAAACCACACCTACTGTGCAATTAGTTTTGTTTTCGCAAGTTATTTCTGAGTCGCCAATCTATGCTGCAGGTTCCGTTTTCTAACATCGGATTCTCTTTTTCCGTCAACAAACATATTCCGGAGTTGTAAGTTGTTTCAATATGGAATAGGCATAGTACTTAGTTATAATTTGTGGCTATTTATCAATATTTAAACAGTTATATGTGGACAAAATGTAATTGGATGTTTTTTGCTTTTTCTCTGTAAGGTCAGCAGCTTGTTTTTAGAAACAGATAGACTATAACAAACATTGCTCCTTTTCTGGCTCCTTTCACCTTATCTATAGTGAGTTTTTATATGATAATATTGACACTGTACTTAGCTTAAGAGTTGTTGGTGACCCGTCAACGCAAACCCTAAACATTTACAATCAACGTCACCATCTTCCAGTTCTTATTGTGTTTTCCCCTAGAGATCACATACTGTTAATATGTATATTATAACATTAACAGTCTTGGTGATCTTAGTGGACTTCACGATCCGTCGTCACAAAGAGTAACAATAAGTAAGCAACGATACCGGCTTGCGGTTTTCAGTCTATTTTCCCCTTGTGATCATGTGCTGTGAGAATATATGCATATTATTATTCTCACCATCATGATTTCAGAGGAGTTTATGACCCGTCACCACGAAGATCAAACTTTTTCACCTCCCGGAGAAAAGAAGTTGAGTAATAATTACAGATTGAAAGTATTTCATCATGGATGTTCTGTTAAATACATAACTTTATTTTCCCTTTCTTTTTACTGTAACAATGGTATCAATCGTTATATTATAATAGATTGTCCTATTGATACAGAAGACGAATGTGATATTTTTCAGCGCCATCTGTAATATAACTTTAAAATATTAAAAAGTACTTCATCAGATATTTTTTTCAAGAACCATATTTTACAAAACAGCAGAACAAAAAACATAGCTATCATGCATACTTTGTTACTTTAAATATTTAATAAACCCTACATTTCTGAATGTTATTTTCTAATTTCTATTCTTATTTGCGGTTCCTATTCACCTTCTCCCTAAAGAATATATAGACCTGTACTTTATATTATAAGAGTACCATCCTATATATTCTTTAGTGAGTATGTGATTTATTAGCGGAACAGTCTGCAACCTCTAAACACTATGACAGCACGTTCCTGAATTGTACAGAATACAAACTTGAAAAATAATAATGCATGCATTTCTATGAAATATGAAATCATTTGTATTTAATTGTGTTTTACTTGTTCTCTTGATCTGAGATAATGTAGTGCGGGAGTGTTTGTTGTTGCACTTCTATTCTACTTTATCTAAAAGTAACTGATGCCCTCTTACATCATCAAGAATGTGGGACAACACTTTTACAAACTGTAGCACAAAAAAGAAGTATATAGCCACGCTTAACTGATATTTTATGAAATTCCATTTTTAATCGTCACCCCTTTCATATATACAGCAACTGGTTCTGAAGAAAGTTTATTTGTATTTGCTTAATAAAAACTGTTTCAAACCTAGACTGATTTTTTTGCTGCGCAACCACACCTCCTCATCAGGAAAGTAAACACCACATTATAAGTAAATAGTACTCCTAAGAAGTATGTCACCTACAAACTTGATAAAAAAAACAGCGCAAGACACTATAATTTTTCCACCGTGATTTATACACCACACTGCAATTATATAAATGGCCCTTGGAACATATAAAAAAATTGTTTTCCTCATAATTCCCCTCCACCCCCTTATGGGCACTGTACAGAGTTAATAGTGTTCCTAACCTGCCCTTTACTACTTTCTTTCCCCATACTCCTTTGGAAAATGCATCACAATATCACTGACAACTGTGAACCGTTCCTACCCAATAAGGATCAAACTTGTGCTCGGAACACTTTAGCCAATAAAATGTCCACGTTGTTCTACAGACGAGCAAAGAATGACTGCCAAACCTGCTACTTTTAATACTTCACAGCCAATGAACATTAAGCTTTGTAAAGTCCCGCTTGGAGCACGTTACCCTAATACTCCCCAAACAGGAAGGAATCGCTTACAAAACCTTTCCACTGACTTCTTCTATGACTAACGGTTCCTATGAAAAAAAAAAATATAAATCTCCAGCACAGTAACTATTTCAATTAGCAACATATTGTGGTGAACTTCTAACCTCTGTACTCACGCAAGTGATCCATGAACTGTTACTATGGTAACAGGCAGAAAGGTACTGGCTGTACAAAACACCGTGATATTTTACACTGGATCCTCTACAAGACAGAAAGGAAAGCAAAATCCTACATTAACATCCCCATTGCACAGTTTTTTTAATAAAAAGAGGCCCCGGGGGAGGGTTTGGGGGGGAGGGGAGGCGGTCCCCGGAACTCCGGAGGGCCATGAGCCCCCTTGCATACATGTAGTTAAAGACCCGGGGGTAGCGATCCCCGGGCAGGGGGGACCCTCGGGCCCCCCATTATGAAAAAAAAATTGCCCCCGTGATTGCCCCCCCTCCCCCAGAGGCTAATTAACAATAAAGCGGGCTTCACGTTTTTTTTCTTTTTCGCTTTTTCGCCCAAAACGCGTTATGGGTGGGGGGACGCGGTCCACAACAAAAATAATATTCATAATTTGAAATACTATAGTAAGATGTTTGACAGTAGGGTTGAAAAGTACTGGCTGTACAATAAGTTATATTTTCTCTGGATGGACTACAACATAGAATGGAAATCAAAGTAAAACAATGTGTACCACATTTACAAACCTCTTGCGACATTTTCACACGCAAACCTACCCCCCTACAAAATTAACTGTGTGGGCCTCAATGACGCCCCTCAAACCACAAAAACAACCACCCCCCGGAGATTTCTATATTGTGTGAGGGAGGCTGCGTGGCCCATCGCCTGGTGCCCTGGAGTCCACCACGCCCAGAGCCGGTTGCTGCAGTGTCCATTGGGGAGAAACAGCCATTACAACACGGTCATAAGCACGCGTGATCGTCACCACGAAGCCATTAGCACGCATATGGCTTTACCACGCATGCTTTTACAACTAGTATACATTTACCACCCATGATAAAGGCATAAGCATGATAATGACTTTCTGGTGACAGTCATGCGTTGTAATGGCTGTGGCTTACGTGCTTCAAATTAGTTTTTAGGTATGCGTGTGACCAAGTCTGATAACATCGGAGGCCAAAGGACAAACAACGTGGTGTCTGTGGCAGGAAATCTCATCGATCACAGAGAAGATAGGCGGAGGGTAAAATGAAAGTAACAGGTACCCCCATGATCCCGGATGGCTCCCCGCGTTCTTTTGAGAGCCGGCATTGCTTTGTCAGAGAGAGCAGCTTACATGCTGCTCTCTCTGACGGAAAACAATCTGCTTTCCTACTTGAAAGAGAGAGCAGATTAACTTGCTCTCTCTTTCAAATAGGAAAGCGGTTTGCTGTGGTAAAGTGGGAGCTGCGACGATCCCGCCCTACCATAGCAAACAGCAGTATCCTGGAGGTAGGCACTCCGAGACACTGCAAGAGCCGGCCCTGGGAAGTGGTGGTCCCCAGGGCCATCAAGGCTTCCAGGAGGAGGCGACCCCCTCCCAACATTAAAAAGCCCCGGGGAGTGCAGGTCCCCGGGGCTGGAAGGTCATTTTACATATTACTGCCCCAGGAAGGTGGCGGTCTTCGGGATGTGTACGGGGGTAGAGGGAGGGGGAGCTGAAAACATACTTTTAAAAAATATATATTTTAAAAATAGCCCCGAGGGGTGGCGGTCCCCGGGACTGCGGGGGGAGGGGGGCCGTGAGCCCCCCGCATACTTCAAAATAAAACCCCAGGGGGTGGCTATCCCCGAGTCTCGGGGGGCCTACAAGCCCCCCATTATGGAAAAGAAATGCCTTCTAGTTTTTTTCCTTTTCCACCGCGCACGCGTACTATACGCGTACCTTGCAATTTCTTATTTTTTAAAAATATACATATTTTGGGCCTAAAGATGCATGTGGGACCCCCTGAGCAGGTTTAGAGGGTCAGGATGCTTCTACACTGCCCCCTTTCCTTATTTTTCAACTTTGTTTTACTGTTTTCTTGTGACTCGGTTCTACCGAGGCACAAGATGGCTGCCAACACTTCCTGGTTTGGAGTGTTGACAGACAGTTGACATCCAATCAGCATGCAGCTCGTGCTCGTAATTGTACGGATTTCCATACTCGTGCAGTACTTCGTCTCTAGATATCTCTATGATTTTACTTTTGATTTTCTCAGGAACTACTGAACGGATTTACACCAAGCACAATCTGCGAACCAAACTCTTCCTCTCTGCCAAATTTGGTGTAATTTCGTTCAGCCGCTCGGGCTGTAGCCATGGCTAAAAGTCCCTATGGAAAATTGCATGGGGAAAACACGTTTTGGGAATCCCCTTTTTTCTCGGCCCCCACTTGACGAATCACCCCCAAACTTTCAGGTAAGGAGCGGAGCGGAGCAGGCCATTTTCTTGGGGAAATTCGCGAAGATTCGTCCACCAGCGCCAAAGTTATTCCAAATAGAATGTTGTAGTTTTCCTATGGAAAGTAGGTCCTAACTATAACTACCTACTGGCGACTGCCAGTAGGTAATATTGAACTGCTTTCCAACAGAAAATGTCGATGCCGTGTCTCCGTGCAAAAGTTGTTTTTAATTGTCAGCTTTAAACGTTGAATGCGTTTCACCGGCAAAACCGGCTTGTTCACCATACACAGTTCATATACCAGAGTACAGGGTAAAGTGACTTATGCAAGATGATATCCTAATGTGCAAAAATATGAATATATATAAATAGATAAATAGTAGGTCATGTCAAATATAAACAACTGGCGTCAGTAAAATTAGATAAAACCATAAATTTACAATAAATTCATGATGAGATCCCCATTCACATAACACCATACTTAAAAGACCTTAATATAAATAAATAACCATTGTAAACACATCATGGAAAATTTTCATCTATATATATAAATATAAATCATCGACAGAGAACATTTAAAGCTAACTGCACCAATATCCGATACACTTTGTCATAAATAATGATACAGATCTTCACAAATGTTAAGCCCTTTGGGACTTTTGGTATCTAGTTCTAAAATATACCTCGTCTCCAACTGTCTAAGGGACTTATCTCTATCACCACCTCTTTTACTTGCCGGCACACTGTCAATTACAAAATAAGTCAAGACATTGAGATTGCCTCCATGCTCTGCCTTGACATGTCTTGCGACAGGATAAGAAGGGTCTGAATTGATAGTGGCCCTGAGGTGTTGGAGGATGCGAGCCTGTACCGGCAATTTGGTGCTCCCCACATAACGGAGTCCGCATCTTCAAGTTAAAACATATACCGCATACTCCGTTCTGCAGTTAAAGTTGCCTTTGATTTTTATTTCATTTTCATTAAAGGCACTATGATATGTTTTAGTATTGGCACCACATTTGCAGGCTCTGCAACTACTACACTTGTGAAAACCATATTTAGAAGATACCCAATAATCTTTATTGACTATCTCTGGACTATTTTTGACTAGATCAGATCTCATGGAGTGAGCTTTACGGTAAGTGAAGTCCGGTTTAACTGGCAAGACTTCCTTCATGACACCATCAGTCAATGCAATGGGCCATTGTGAATTAATGATCTTCCTAATTGCTTGTGACTGTTTGCTATATGTAGTGATAAATCTGCAAGAGGCTTCCTCCAAGGGTTACTCTAGTGTCGTAGCTGTGCTATCCATTGAGATTACCCCATCTATGGTAGTTCGGGAATATGGTTGAAGCAGACTGTTTCTGTCTAAGGAGTTAGCTTTTTGCAATGCTGTCTCCAAGATATGCTTTCCATAACCTCTAGCTAACAGTCTCTTTTTTGCAATTTCTTGTGACTCTATCCATGCCGATTCTGTACTACACGCTCGCCTTATTCTCAAGAATTCACCATATGGTAAACTATCAATAGTATGGCGAGGGTGGAAACTGGTCGCGTGCAGTAGCGTGTTGCCAGCTGTTGGTTTCTCATATAGACTAGTGGTAATGACCCCTTCTTTTATTGTAACCTTGATGTCCAAAAAATTCACTGTATGCTCACTGATGTCGCTAGTAAAAGCTAAGTTGAGCTCATTGTCATTGATACGTTGGACAAATTCCAACGCTTGCTCCCTATTGCCTTTCCATATAATGAACACATCATCGATGTACCGCCATATGTGGGCTACATGGGCATCATATAGGGCCTTGTGTTGGCGTCTGAGGACATGCTCCTCCCACCAGCCTACATGTAAACATGCGTAGCTGGGGGAGAAGCATGACCCCATCGCCACCCCCCGTTTCTGTCTATAGATCTTAGTGTCAAACAAAAACACATTATTGTTCAGACATCTAGTAATCATTTCAACCAACATTTTGTTGTGCTGGTACATACCAATATTTCTTTGGTCTAGATAACACTGTACTGCACGGATACCATCTTCGTGCCTAATGCACGTATAAAGTGCACAGATGTCAAGAGTCATAAAAATCATGTCTGGTGACCAATTGACAGTACTGAGTTTGAATAGGAAGTCTCTTGAATCCCGTAAATATGTTGGCAAGGTCGTAACAAATTCCTGCAGATAATGGTCGACGTACTTCGATGTGTTCTCAAAACAACTATTGATGGCAGAAATAATGGGTCTGCCCTGCAGAGGATGTAAACCTTTGTGGACTTTTGGGATGAGGTAAAATAGGGGCAACACAGGATGTTCTTTGTATAGAAATTTAAATTCCTCTTTTGTGAACAGCCCCTCTCGTTGCCATAGTGATAGAGCGTTTTTATAATCAGTGCTTATTTTACGCACCGAAGTACCATCACTACGCTCATAGCAAGTTTCATCCGCCAATTGTCTGAATGCCTCTGCACGGTACGTTTCCTTGTCCCAAAGAACAATGTTCCCCCCTTTATCTGCATTGTTGATGACGACATTGTTATTCTCCTTCAACTTTTTCATTAATTGGAAATATTCTCTTGTCTTCCCACTGGCTCTGGTTCTAGATCTACAAGAATTCCTGTATAAACAGTTCAGTTCATCATTGACCCTCTCGTGAAAAATATCGAGAGCGTCTCGTGGCATAATTGGGACAAATGTCGATGGCGCCTTGAATGGGCTTTTACCCGGTAGTGAGATGTTGATTCCTTCTTCCTGCGCCACATTCTGGGAACCCATTGTGTTATCCTGATTGTCTCTTAAGGCAAGAAGCGTTGCTAAAGCTGGCATTGCCCCTGCTGCCATACTTGTGTTTGCTTGTGGTGTTGGTGGGATGTTTTTGGATGTATTTCGACCGTGGTTTTTGATAAGAAAGAACTTGCGTAACTTTAGTTTTCTGATAAACTTATACACATCCACACGGGTCTGGACATAATCAAAGTTACTCTCCGGACAGAAACTGAGACCTAATGATAGAAGTTGGGTCTCTGCGGTATTCAGTTCAATATCTGTCAAATTGATGATGGTGAGGGCGTTAGTTGGCTCACCTACTTGTGCCAGTTCTTCTTTTTCTGACGCCCCCTGCCTACGCCGCTTTGCGCATTTGCGCCTTTGTTTCCGCCGTCTATTTTTGGTTTGCCTTGAGATTGATTGACTCTCAGTCGAAGGGTCTGCAGCCGTTGTTCCCTCATAAAATCCAGTTCCTCTGCATAGCTGATTGGCCCCAGCAGCATGAACGAGGAAGTTGACCCTCCCGAACTACTATCCGAGTCAAAATCATGGCCATGACAAGTTAAATTTGTGTCCGTACTGACAGTTGGACCGCCCTCTGCTCCTATGGAAATGGATGTACTTTCCTGAGCACCTGGTGTCTGTGCATTTGATCGTGCAAGAGCTTTTTGCTTTTTAACATTGTCATATTTTCGATAGAATGTGAAAACTTGACCTCTCTCGTAGTCGTTTTTATCTCTGGCAAACTTCCAGACCTTACGTGTTTTTATTGTGTCCTCCTGTTTATTTTTGCGGTCAAACATTTCTTTCATCAATTTCTCCACCATATCCTTGTTGTCGGAAGTGGTGAGTTTTTCCAAATCTTCCGTTAGTTTTTGTATTGCTTTCAAGTCTACCTCACGGTCTATTTTGGCAAACTTGATTAATAGGCAGACTGACCGCATGGAAGCATCTAAATTATTTTCTGCCCATTCCTTCAAAAGCTGGGGTTTGGATTGTCGAAATTCGGCGCTAACATTATTCGTAGGCCTCTCGGCACCCTGCTATATATATATATATTAAAAAGAGGGTTTGCAAAAGGCAAAATCCCTATGCATTTCACATAGACTTCTTTAAGAAGGGCTACAGCAAAATTTGCTGAACAGAATTACACCAAATTTGGCAGGAAGCTAGATCTTGGCCCGCAAATTGTGCTACTGGTGCTTTGGTGTAAATATGTTCAATAGTTGTTTAGAAATTTAGGGTAAAAAATGTTTGTATATCTGGACAGTTAGCCGCAAGTCTTACGAGACTTTCATTGGAGCGCCAGTACAAAAACAGCGTTCTGATTGGCCCAAGGAGCTATATTTCTCCTGGGCAAATTCTCTCCCACAGGAGTCAGACTCCAGCGGAAGCAAGTGCTCTGATTCACTGCCAGAAACATCAAAAAAATGTTGCTGGCAGCCATTACAGGACTTGGGGACTTACAGCTAGATTCATGAAAGGCAAATCGGCTCGCAAATGGCCAGATTCTCAGAATCTGGCCCTTTGCAAGCACAATTTTTGCATTTGGGATTCATCATCCCAAATGCAAAAATCGCTATTACAGAATTCGCATTTTAGCGAGGAATTGCATTTAAGGAATCTCTATTTGAGATTCCTTAAATGCAATTCATTAACCAATTTAAAATTGCGAATTCGCAATATTTGGCCGCTATTTACCACGGTCAGACTTCGTGGTAAATAGCGAAAAAAATAGAAAAAAGCACATTAGTGCATTATTTTCTGTTGCATGTTGCACACACACATGTCCTTTGGACATGTGTGTGTGCAACACCTGTGTAATGTTGCATTTCAGGGGTGCTACAGGGTGTCCTTAGGACACCCCTGGCACCCTTGAAATCGCATCCTTATTTGCGATTAGCAAATTGCTAATCGCAAATAAGGAATAACTCCCCATTCATTCCAATGGGCCTACAGGCCTACAGGCCCATAGGAATGAATGGGGAGTTATTCCTTATTTGCGATTAGCAATTTGCTAATCGCAAATAAGGAAGATGTAGGAATCGCAATATTTATTGCAATTCCTACATGAATCCCGTTTTGCAAGTCCTTAATAGCGATTCCTTATGAATCGCTATTAAAGACTCGCAAAACGGGTCTTTGACGAATCAGTGTGTTAGTCCCTTGTCCTCAAGTTTGAAAAAAAAAAGAGGACATAAAAGGGCAGGGTAGGGATGGCCTGCCCCCTTACGCCCCATGGAGGGGGGACCCAAAGGAACCTCCGTAGGGCAAAAAAAAAAACCAGCAATTTTTGCTCCAATACCACGGGACAAAATTGTATAATTAAATGGGAGAGGGCATGCGGCTCCCCTCCCCATGCCATTACATGCCCTAGGGAGCCAGCTCCGGAAGCCAAAACAAGGAGAGGGGGCTGGGTGGGCCCCATACCTTAGCCTTCAAAGTACCTGGGGACCTCATCCCCAAGGCCAATAAACTTTCTAAAAGGAAGGGGGTGCATGCCCCCCCAAGCCTTAAATGGCACTGGATGTCCCATCCCCAGGGGCCAGCTCACATACTGTGTCCCAGGGAGCCCACTCTCCATACACAGTAGTTTCCCTGCCCGTACTGGCGTGGTCAGGGAATCTTGTGTTTGCTTCCGTCTGTCGGAAGCATTGTTGAATCTCCTTTCCAACAGGGAGCACACACAAAGTCTGCTCACAGAGGGTGGAGCGTTAAAAATGCTCTCTTCCGCTGTGAGCAGACTTGAGATCTGTTTCCCTGGTCACATTGTTGCGGGCAGGGAAACAGATCAAGATATTTCTCCCACCCGGAGGAAGCAACATTAAGAGCGGATCCTTCCAGGTGGGGATAATGCCGGCTCCCACAGCATGTGGGGAGTTGGCTCCACGGGGCCAAAATAGGCTCGGTATGGGGTCCCCCTGTCCCCACTCCCTTTTAAAATACATAGGGCCCTGGGGTATGGGACCCCAGGGCCTAATGAGGCTCTGATTGGCTGCTAGCAACATCAACCGTACTCAGGGACTGAAGTTAAAAAAAAAAAGAAGAAGATTTAAGGTGGCAGGGTAGGGATACCTAGCCACCCTAAGCCCCATGAAGGGGGGGGGGGTCCAAAAGGACCTCCCTGCGGCTCAATCTCGCAGGACTGCATTGTTTACTTAAGGAGAGGAGAGCACTCTGCTCCGCTCCTGGCGCCATTATAGGCCCCAGGGAGCCTAACTTCAAAAAAGGAGAGGGGGCTGCATGGCCCACCTACCCGAGCTTTCAAAGGCCCCAGGAGACCCCAGGCCCGAGGCTGATAAACTTTTTAAAAGGGAAGAGGGGGTAGTTGTCCCCCTTCCTGAGCCATTAATGGCACCGAGGGCCCGATCCCTTAGGCCGGCTTATATACTGTGTCCTGGGGAGACTACCTCCTAGACACAGTAGTTTTCCTTCCCGTACTGGCATGGGCAGGAAAACTTGTGTTTACTCCCACATGGCGGGAGCATTGTTGAGTCTCCCGCCAAATGGGAGCAAACACAAAGTCTGCTCTCAGTGGGCGGGAGCTATATAAATGCTCCCTCCGCTGCGAGCAGACTTGGGATCTGCTTCCCTACCCACACTAATGCGGGCAGGAAAACAGATCAAGATCTTGCTCCCGCCTGGAGGGAGCAACATAAATACCTGAGCCCTCTGTATGGGAGCAATACCAGCTCCCATAGCATGCGGGGGCCTTGGAGCTCCCCCAGCAACCCCCAATATTGTGCATACTAGGTCCCCTGGGTGGGGCACTGGGGCACCCAACTTTAAATAGTGTATTGGGCCCTGGGGGATGTAGTCCCTGGGGCCAAAATTGGCTCGGAAGGGTTGATGGTTGGTCCCCTCCCCTTTAAATAAATAGGGCCCTGGGGGATAGGGTCCCTAGAGCCTGATGAGGTTTGGGGAGGTGGGCCATGTGGCCTCTTCCCCTTTAAAATACATAGGGCCTTGGGGGATGGGGAGGGGAGCCATGCAGCCCCTCCTTCCCTTTAAAAAAATGGCCCAGGGGTTGGGTCGCCAGGGTCTACTAAGGTCCGGGGAAGTCGGTCAAGTGACTCCGCTCTGCCTTTAAAATACATAAAGCTGAGGGGGGAGGTGGCCAAAAGCCCCCTCCTCTTCTTTATTAGTTTGGTCCTGGGTGATGGTATCCCTAGGGCCAAGAAAGGCTTGGGTAGGGTGTCCGCGCAGCCCCCTGTCCTTTTTTTATTATATTTGGCCCCTGGGAATGGGGTCCCTAAGGTGTAATAATTCTCAGGGAGGGGGGACTGCATGTCTTTCCCTTAGATTTTGGTCCCAAAGGATGGGGTCCTCGGGCTACAAGAATGCTTGGGGACGGTGGCCATGTGGCTCCCCTCCAATGTTTATTGTATATATGGCCCGGGGATGAGGCCCCCTATGCCTATCAAGGCTCAGGAGGTGGCCAGCATGCCCTACCCTCCTGTTCAATTGTATTTGGCCCCAGGGGATGTGGTCCATGGGGCCAATTAATGGCCAGGGAGGGGCTTGCACGCCCCCTTCCATTAATATAAAAGAATTTGGCCCCAGGTAATGGGGTCCGCAGGGCCCAAATGCCAACCCTATGCTGCGCACCGCAAGGCTGTGCGCGGTGCAGGGTGTGGTCACCTACTGAGGGTTTGGGCACAGGGCCTGGCGGCAGGCCAAGCCATGTTATCAACCCTCCGCTATGCATGGCCAAAGGCTGTGCGCAGTGTGGGGTTGGTTACCTGCAGAGAGTTGGAAGCAGGGGGGGGATTGGCTTTACATATGGTAATAAAATATTACTTTACATTAAAAAAATCCTAGAAATTCACTGCAAAATAACAAAGGTTATGGTAACGTTATAGTTAGGGGGGATAGAAAGATCTGTTTTTGTTAAAAAAAACCTTAGTAATTCACTGAAAAAAAAGGTCAAAGTAACGTTATAGTTAGGTGACTTTGTTAGTGACAACATTAACATTTTGAACTAAAAAAAACACATACATTCACCAATTATAGTTAGTAGTGCTAACTATAACTTGCATTCCGTCATGCACTGTAGAAAGCTGGCTATTTATATAGTGTGCCAATGTAGGGGTACACCATGCAAATAGTCCAGACGACCCTTATTGGTTTACATGCCTTACATTAATAAACCCCAATGGCTCTATTTGTGGTAGTGTGGGCGAGTACCTTAGACTTAGCAGAGGGTTGAGCATTGTTGTACACAAAGAGTCAATAAATAAGACACACACTTGAAAAGGAATCTGAGACCAATTTAGAAAAATAGCACAGATTTGTATATATTTTTAGACACCAAGATGATTGGAATCAGGTAAGTACTTTAGACATTATCGTTTTTACAGGGAAAACCAGTAAGATAGCAAAGCTGTCAGATTTGAGGCATGAGCCTCGAACGTGGTACTGTTGTCTTATGGGAGAATCATGCACTGCATAGGCACACTTGCAAACGATTGTCAGCGTTACTCTTTGGGGCTTAAAGTGCTTAGGGGTAAAGGTCCATAGAACCACCAGCACTTTGGTTCTACCTGCCCTGGTGTGTCCGGGTGAAGAGGTGCTGGTCTCGATGGGGGCATTGAACGCTACATGGTAAAGTCAACGGAGATTGCCTGTAACAGAAATTTTGCAAGTGGGGACTTGGGGACAAGTCGGGCAACACCCAAAGAGGGGCTCATGTTGTGAGGGTCTCTGGAGCAAGAAGACACAGTCAGTTTATGTGGACCCAGGCTGTGGGACTTTGGTGCTGAGGTGTTTTGTCCGGTGGGTCACTTGCATTGGAGGCTCTCACGTGGGTGACCAGAAGAGGGAAAGAAAACC
This sequence comes from Lissotriton helveticus, assembly GCF_964261635.1. Lineage (NCBI taxonomy): Eukaryota > Metazoa > Chordata > Amphibia > Caudata > Salamandridae > Lissotriton > Lissotriton helveticus. Next base: position 396,810,506 of record NC_136059.1, read on the forward strand.
AGCAAATCAGCGCCACTCTCAGTGCAGGCCTCATTGAACCTGAAGTCCCTCATTGGCAGGTAGGTTTTAGCGCATTGTTGTCCAGGTTGGAGACTCAACAAGCCTTGGATGCTGCAAGGGCTCCGGTACCTAGGGTATTCGTGCAGGAAAGCTCCAGGAGGGTCTAGCATCTCAAAACTTGGTGAAGCAATGGGGCTGACTTCCTAGACTCATGACAACCTCCTCCTTGTGAGTTGCTCCCTCGGTGAGCTTAATGGCCAGAAAAACGAAGTACTGGGTCGATGTTGTTGGCGTCTGCAGATGCAGGGGGATGGCTCCTCTGCCCCAAGGGAGATGCTGCTTGGTTGTTTAAGGGTGGAACAGTTGTCCAAGGGTTTAGGGAGAGGCTGTTCATCTTTGGGATGAGTAAGTCTTTGTGACTGTTGCATTGCAAGCAACCAGGCAGGGTTTGGCACATATTTTGCTGCAGAAACTCTGTTCTCATGACCTCTGCTCCTCTTTGTCCTTCTTTCGGTTTCCTGTAGACATATCTGAGTTCCTGGTGTGAGGGAGACCCCTAAATACTGAATTTAGGTAAGTATATGGTAGTAGACAATAAGCTACCTACCCAGGGGTGACTGCACACCCTACACAAACACTTACTGTGAGAAGTGGGAATAAATCTGACCCAGAGTTCCTAGTTTCACGAAAAACAAAATGGTGAAACCCTTCCTCAACTGTCCACTGCAGAAGGCCCACCTCAGGGGTGTGACTAGCCTGTTAGTGTGATGCACCTTCTGACTAACTAATTTCCCGCCTGCTCTGGTGCCAAATGGGTCTCAGGGCAGGGGGTGGCAATCCACAGGTCTGAGAGAAGCCAGGGTTGCATAACAAAGGCAGTAGAGGCTTTGAAGCCTCTCGCCTTGGCCTGTTAATTCACTAACCATCCTGCTGGAGGAGGTGTGCTCACCTCCCTCCGAAGCAGGCATTGTTTCTGACATCTGAGAGCAGTGGCTTGTTTCTGACATCTGAGAGCACTAGCTTTCTCGTGCAATGGGTCAGAAGCCTGACTGTGTTGGCAGGCTGGAAGTATCCAGTGAGCCAATACACTAAAAAGACTAGTAGATTTCAGGGGGCACCTCTAAGGTGCCTTCTGGGTGCACATCATAATAATAAATCTAGCACTGGCATCAGTACAGATGTATTAAGACAATGTGTTTAATACGAAACACCGTAGGTTTCAGTGAAGCCATCATGTAGCTGGGTAACTCGTAAGGACCAGGGCCCAGTATATGCCTTTAAGATGGCTTCCCTGATCACTTGCAATATCTAGCAATTGAACTATATATCACAGGATCATATCTGCTCATGAAGATATGTGCTCCCAAGTAATATAATGCCCTACCTTAGAGATCTAGGACCTGCGGTAGGAGTGACTTACATATAGTACATGTAGTGTCTTTGGCATGGCACACAGTGAGTGTGCCATGTTGTGTTTTCGAAAATGGCTTGCACCATTTTACACAGCCTGCAATGGCAGTCTGAGTGCTGTTTGTGGGTGGGTCCCTTAGGGTGGCATAATACATGCTGCAGCCCTGAGGGATCCTCTTTAGTACCCATGCCCTAGGTACCAACTGTACCATTTACAAGGGACTTACAGGGTGCTAAAGTCCTTTCCAATTGGATTACAATTAGACATTTTACCTGTTTTAAGGGAAAGAGCACTGACACTGGGAGCCTGGTTAGCAGAGCCCCACTGCACTTTATCAAAAAGCATCTGTACTAGGGGGGTGACCATGTCAAAAAGGGCACTATTCTACATGCACTGCTTATGGCCTCACATATTACATCGCTCATGACATCATTTATGACATCTCAAATGACATCACTGATTACATCATTCAAGCTTCTTTTGTATACATTACTCAATGAACTAGTACGGAATTAGAGGCCCGAAAGTAAGTACAAATTAGCTCAGACTAATATGAAGCATCATTAATGCCATCACAAACACAACTCCCTTAAGTGTAGCAAACATGTGTTATGTGCAACATTGGCCCTGTACCATTCACTTCACGGGTAGGCTGGTTCATATATACAATCAACTACAGATATATGGGAAAACATTATTGCTCGCGGTGTACAATAGGTATACAACTGTTCAGAGAAAACCAAGTTCCTGAAGATACTCAAAATTCTCTACTACAGACAGTTATATTTGTATCAAACACCCCACAATCACCGAACTTACATTGAGAAATGAAGTTGATATGAGCAGAAAAGTGGGTACTGTATACAGGGTTTACTCTGTGGACAGAGTTTACTCTATACCACACTGTTCGTAGACAGCAAAACGTTCATAAAATGTACACCACAGAGCAGTAAAAAGTACCTACTAAGGACAGCAAACACTATATGCAACACATGTAAAAAAAGACACTATTCCACTATTCATTTAAAATGACCATTGTCTGAAAGTGCTAAAGATCATACTGCCTGCAGTCTTCATACTGTGATGAAAACTTTACAGACAGCCCATCTTCTGAAGCAAAACAAGCACATGTACATAGGTTAGACCGCTATGTAGAAATGGACATGATGAGATGATTCTGTATGTACTATATGATGTGGCTGTGGGTCCTTATCATGGAGTACACTCAGAGATTTGCCTTCTTGGGTCCAGTCAGTATCGTTTACTCAATCTCAGCTCAACTCTAGGTAGCTGTGGCTGAGAGCAGTAAGGCTTGGCAAAAGAGCTTAGTGTGAAGCATTCAACAGCACCAAACAACAAAATTAGAAAACCATCTACCAATAAAAAGACACAACGACAAAAATCTGATCAAAATAGCTCACAGATAACTCCCGTAGACACAATACGATGCTACTTTTCTTTACCAGATATTCAACTTTGAACTCTTGGTCCCCAACCCCATAAATACCACCATAGTACCAAGACAACAAATTATATATCCTCCCTATTTTTTTACCATTAATACATAAATTCAATCTTCAAAAATAATTTTCATTTTTTACAAACAACAAACCCTATTTTTAGAACTGATATAATCTTAAACTACACACCGCAAACTCGAACCCCTCTCGCCTGACTTTGTTCATTTCCTTACCAACCATTGTGCCACCAGTATCAATTCAATGGCAGCATAGTAAACACACAATACATGAAGCCAGAAAGAACTCCATATAGTTTTTCTTTTCATTGAAGATCTCAAAACAACTCCCAGGAAAATATAACTGAAACATCTTGTATAAACATACAGCAGTCCAAATCCTCACGTTGTTCACATATCTACATATGTAAAAATGTATGGACCCCTTGTTTAAGTTGATATTTAACAGTCCTTAACCTGCCAATCCACCAGGTCCAATTCACAAAAGGTGGCATTACAATTAATGAATTACTTGATTTCAAACTTCTAAGTACCATCATGGCAAGTAAATGTTGAGGTTTTATCTCCTACATATTCACAACAGACTCAGTTGTTCCACTTAAAGCATCCATTGGGTGTACTCCCTATCCAATTAAGGGACTTTTTCTTTGTAAAATTAACAGTATCACTTGAACTTAATAGTCTTTTAAGAGTATCCTCTCTCTTGAATGTTATCAATAGACAATTCTGCTGACTTTCTGCACAAAATGTTGTTATGAATCTCACTTTATTTGTATGTTTTGGGTTACCTGAATGTTTTAATTTGCCGTGTAGTAATACTGTAGGTCAATACACCATACCCTACTCACCGCCTTATTCAAAACTTTCTGCGGACATCCACGTTCAATGAATCCAGACACAGGTTGAAATATGCAAGGAGAATTTGAATGAACAATAGTTACGAAAAATTGATGAATAAATGCTTTATGTTTTGCAACGATGGTAGATATGTAATGTGAATGCTCTCCCCACACCCTATAGTTGTATACATTAGGAGCACATGCATTTTGTAACCATTTACAACTATTTGCTGGACACAGGCTGTTCAACATTATTTAGAAAAGTAATATGGTAGTTACCTGCCACTATGTAAACTATAAAACAAACTAGCACATTTATACAATGTCAACAGTGATGTCAACAATGATGTCATTTGAGATGTCATCAGTAATGTCATAAATGATGTCATAGGACATATCATGAGTGACGTAATATGTGAGATCATAAGCAGTGCGTGGCGAGAGCGCAAGCTCTCGTTAGCTGTGCTACCTGTAACTGGTGAATTTCAGGTTTTTTTTAAAGTAAAAACGTTAATGTTGTCACTGACCTATTCATCTAACTATTACGTTACTTTTGTTTTCTTTCAGTGAAATTTAAAAAAATATATATATATATCTTTATATGTATAGTAACAACACTCCTACTGAAACTGCCACCTGGCTAGGTGGTATTGTCGGTTTCAAGAGATGTAATTCTTGTAAGGCTTGTAGACACAGCCCAAGCAGAGACAGTTACAGGGTGGAGAGTGGCAGTCTCCAAAAAACCAAGAAAATCAAAAAGATCAAGAAATTAATCACCTGTACCAGTGATTGTGTAGTGTACATGCTAGAGTGCCCCTGTGGCTTCCTTTATATAGGAAGCACTAAATTACTCCTTAAAACCCGGCTTTTACAACACATGCAGACAATAAATAACAGGGATTGTAATTATCCTGTGGCAAGACATTTTGAGATGCAGCACCAAAGTGATAGTAAATTGCTAACATTTTGGGGCATTGATAGGATCCTGCCACATCCCAGGGGAGGAGACCGTGAAAAAGCCTTGAGGGTATCAGAGCCTAGATACATCATTGATTTGAATACTAAGGTGCCCAATAGATTAAATTCAGGTGAGGAGCTGGCTACACACATAGGAGGCCGATAGAGGCCCTATGTGTTATATTATGAGTAGCCTGGAAGTCAATGTATGACAAGGGTCACAGTGCCACTGGGGTTCTTTTTTAGAAATATTTCACTTATTTTAACAAGTAGGAGGTAAGACAGGGGAGCGTGAAGAGATAATGGGGGGAAGACATAATGGAATACACTGCTGTGATCCGTTCCCCTCATATCTGATATACTGAAACTATCAGAATAGGTCCTGTAATTTTGTCACGCCCCGTCTATTATATTATCAGTATCACCTCCTCCTTACTGAGCACTTCTCTTTCTTTCTGAATTTATTCAACACCTTCTTTTCACTTAACTTTCTTGACCACTGTCACTGATGTACCTGTACCCACACTCCGATTATAATAGAGATGCGTATCCAGGGATTTAGTGAGTGTGTTTGATGGGGAGACATGTCTAATAAGGGTATATTACCCTCCAAGTGTATAAAATTTCAATTGCATCTTGACAACTTTACTGATTGTATAATGGCATGATGAACTGTATCTACATGCTGTTACATGAAGGGACATGTATCTATGTTTTGAATTGAGGGTACATTATCCATCTATTGGGGTTCTCTCTCCTTATTATCTGATTCTTTCGAATGAACTAACAGACTTTTGTGGATCAATTAGGGTACATTACCCATGTTTGTTTATTTTGAAAAATTGCAACTTTATTGGATTGATCTATTTCAGCTATACGCGCACCATGAGAGCGTCACCATATGGGATTCGGGGGTAGATGCATAAATGCCCCCGCGTATCAGTGTGGAGGTATTTTCTGTAACGTCTTTATTTAACAGGAGTTATGGGGCCATTGGTAAACACTCGTGCTAATAGGCGACTTGTGTATAAATATCAGCTTACGTTAAAGTTTTCCCAAGATCAAAGGTGAAACTTTTATTCATGCATGATGCGCTTCCTAAATTATTTCATATTTCCCCGCAGTGGTATGTGTATATCATTTTATCCTGGATGAAATGGAAACATTACAATGTTTATGTAAAACTTTATTGCTATGTATGAATTGTATTGCAAAACATGATGCAGAATGGCTCAGTATGTTTTCAGTTTTCTATGCATCTTGACCTTTATTTTTACGGAGAGTTGGGCGTAGGTCACCAAACTTGAAAAAAGCATAGACGAAACGCGTTGTTGTGGGCACAATAAAGTGTAATTGTGCTATCCTCTGGTGTGTCATTTGTCATATCTCAGGAGTTCCGGAGGTGGTTCGCTTTTGAAAAAAAAATATATACATATATATCTGTCCTCGTGCCTTTCTGTGCGGCAAGCACATCGGAGGTAGGCTGGATCGATATATATATATATATATATATATATATATATATATATATATATTCACTGAAAAAAACATAGGTTTCAGACATGTTATAGTTAGGAATCAGCATTTAAAAAACCTCAGGAATTCACTGAAACCCCAGGTTTCAGGGGTGTTTTAGTTAGTTAAGTTTAATGCAATGTATTTTAGCACTCTCTCCATGTTTTTTAATAACGTTAAACTTGATTTGCTATCCTTTGTTCTGTGCAAATCACTTAATCCTGGTGCATTTATTTAATTTGCCAAGCGCCACGTGGCTGTTCCCGCAGCAGTGTGCTACGTGCTGTTCAAGTTAATGCGATGCAGTTTTTCTTGTGTAAGTAATGCGTCACGTGCCCCATGCATTGCAAAAGTAATGTTTTTGGCAATAGTGTATTTTAGCAAGGTTTCCAGCTTTTGTATGTCGAATAACTTGCATTGGTAACCGCTGTTTCTGGGCAAATCACTTAATCCTGCCTCCTTTCATTATTTAAGTAGTGTGCCACGTGCTGCTTCCTCCCCATGCACTGCACATGTAATCGATTGGCCAAAGTATTTTAGCACACTCTCCATGTTTTTTAATAACGTTAAACTTGATTTGCTATCCTTTGTTCTGTGCAAATACCTTAATCCTGCTGCATTTATTTAATTTGCCAAGCGCCACGTGACTGTTCCCGCAGCAGTGTGCTACGTGCTGTTCAAGTTAATGCGATGCAGTTTTTCTCGTGTAAGTCGTGCATCACGTGCCCCATGAATTGCAAAAGTAATGTTTTCGGCAATAGTGTATTTTAGCACGGTTTCCAGCTCTTGTATGTCGAATAACTTGCCTTGGTAGCCGTTGTTTCTGGGCAAATCAGTTAATCCTGCCGCCTTTCATTATTTAAGTAGTGCGCCACGTGTTGCTTCCTCCCCATGCAATGCACATATAATCTATAGGCCAATGTTGTATTTTAGCACGCTTTTGATGTTTTTAAATAACATTTAACTTGATTTGCTATCCTTTGTTCTGTGCAAATCACTTAATCCTGCTGCGTTTCTTTAATTTTCCAAGCGCCACGTGGCCGTTCCCACAGCAGTGTGCTACGTGCTGTTCAAGTTAATCCAATGTAGTTTTTCTCGTGTAAGTAGTGTGTCACGTGCCCCATGCATTCCAAAAGTAATGTTTTCGGCAATAGTGTATTTTAGCACGGTTTCTAGCTCTTGTATGTCGAATAAATTGCCTTGGTAGCCAATGTTTCTGGGCAAATCACTTAATCCTGCCGCCTGCACTTGAGATACAAAGTGAAAATGTTGTTTTGAATTATTTTATTTGAAGACATGTCTTTCAATTTTCCTTCATGTTTATTTCTCAAGTTAATGCGATGCAGTTTTTCTCGTGTAAGTTATGCATCACGTGCCCCATGAATTGAAAAAGTAATGTTTTTGGCAATAGTGTAATTTAGCACGGTTTCCAGCTCTTGTATGTCGAATAACTTGCCTTGGTAGCTGTTGTTTCTGGGCAAATCAGTTAATCCTGCCGCCTTTCATTATTTAAGTAGTGCGCCACGTGTTGCTTCCTCCCCATGCAATGCACATATAATCTATAGGCCAATGTTGTATTTTAGCACGCTTTTGATGTTTTTTAATAACATTAAACTTGATTTGCTATCCTTTGTTCTGTGCAAATCACTTAATCCTGCTGCTTTCTTTAATTTGCCAAGAGCCACGTGGCCGTTCCCACAGCAGTGTGCTACGTGCTGTTCAAGTTAATCCAATGTAGTTTTTCTCGTGTACGTAGTGTGTCACGTGCCCCATGCATTCCAAAAGTAATTTTTCGGCAATAGTGTATTTTAGCACGGTTTCTAGCTCTTGTATGTCGAAGAAATTGTCTTGGTAGCCAATGTTCCTGGGCAAATCACTTAATCCTGCCGCCTGCACTTGAGATACAAAGTGAAAATGTTGTTTTGAATTGTTTTATTTGAAGACATGTCTTTCAATTTTCCTTAATGTTTATTTCTCAATATCTAGATCATGGAAGTTCAAAAAGGGTTCTATCAGATCAAGGCCAGGAGTTTGTGAATGAAGCGAGTGACCAATCTCGGCCTAACATTTTTATAATGCAATGCTATTTCCTATTTTGCTTGTCAAATATAATTATACCTATTTTTTTTAAGGTTAATTGAGAGTTATCTAAGCTTTTACAAACGTTCTGTAAGTGCAACCTATCACCCACAGACAAATGATTTATATGAGCTTACTAATATATATAAGCTGTACACCTTCAGAGAGGGAGAGTTAGTACTTCTGACAAATTGCAAGTGAACAACAAGAAAAGGAGGCATTTTGGAGCATAAGTTTACTGGACCGTACCGTATTGCCAATATGCAAGAAAAGCTTGTAAATTTAGTCAATAATGCTAGCAAGATGGCTTTAGGTACAACTTATAATCTCGATATGTTGAATCAGAGCGAAATATTTAACATAACCATTCGTATGTCTCTAAAAGCTTTTCCTACAGATATTGAAGCATCCCGAATATGACCAATGGCAGTTAGTGATAGAATCTAACCAAAGAGAACAGGACAGCTACAATTGTGGTGTTTTTTTGCATGCTGGTAATGATACTTCCAAATACATTAATTTGTTTTCATTAGAATAGTTGTAAATAGGGGCTTTTAGGGATCACACTTATGAACGCCTACCGAGCGTGTCCATAGTGCCCATCGGTAGCACATTGGTATTCGCATATGAGTTTGTCTAATCACTAGTATGGTCCTAATGCGGTTGGTTTGAAACCTCTGATGATTGCTTTTTAACCCCAATCCTATTGAGAACAATTGTTTTAATGTACATTAAAATTAAGCTTGGACATTTGTACAACATATACTTTTGTAACTCTTTTTTCAGTTTTCAGAATGTTACATAAGTCAGCAGCCAATTGCAGAGATTGAAGAAAGTATATCCTCTTGTTCTAGCTCATTACACCGATGTGTCAAACATGGGACATACTAGTTGTGAAAATTGCAATGGACCTAATGGAGTCATCAGGTTTGACTTTAACATTTTATGATAGAAAACGTATAATACACTAGTGGTGTCATAAACTTCGGATTACTTGGTAATTTGTTTTGTCTTTGATTTTTTTTATAAAAAGGCACAGCTTAAATTTTGAACATAGTATAGTAAGATATTTCCATTATGTTTGTGAATTTAAAATTATGTTTCTTATCCTGCTATTACAAATTGTTTTGAACAGTTGTGATTGTCCTATGTACTCGATCAATAAACCCCTGAAAACATGTAGAAAATATTGCAAATTAGGTACTAAAATTTTTACCATTGCTGTTATGATGCACTAATGTACTTCTTTTTACATTTAGAGCCTTTCTCTACTGTATGGAGCCAAAAAGATTCACAAATTTTGAACGGATAACGTTAAGGTAAATACTCTCAATATGACTAGTTGACAAAGTTAAAAAGTAACGGATATAAGTACTTGAGGGGGTTTTGGTGGCAGATAATCTCCAATTCACACTTGTACGGATAGGTCTGATACAGGGTGGATCTTTGTATAACTAATGGATGATTAGGTATTAGGATGGCATACAGAGCTACCAACCTTCTTACATTTTCTCTTAAAGGGTTCCACATTGGGGACGAATATTAGGCTGTGCAGTAGAGGTTGACAGTGTTGCTCCACTGGTACTTGGGTCTTCTGATGAAGCAGGAGGAGCCTCTCTCAATCTCCTTAGGTCCATGGGTGGTGGAGGCTGGGTTTGTAAATCTGCTCCATCTATAACTTTCTCTCTCTCACAGTTTTAATGTAGTTTTCTCTCTCTTTCTCTCTCTCACTGTCTCTCACATCGTTTCTCTTTCTCTTTTAAAGTTATGGATGCTGCTGTCCACTCTGACGGGAAGTGAATCGCCACACGTGCACGAGTTGCCATTGAAGGCAATGGAACGCATGCATGTTTTTGGCTGAAAAGCCAAAGCGATTGCTAAAGTTCTTTTTTGCCGCATGCGCGCTGCATAGGCGAGACCTTAAAAAGGGAGAGACTTCCCTTCCATGATATAGTAAAGCACATCGTACATTCTGCTTTATCCTAATACAACAAAAAGTTTAATCTAGAAGGTAGCACAGATTAGAAACTCAGATACACTATCATGCATGTCTGTATTTATGTGGTATTTAAATAGTGTGAAAGGTAGTAGAGCAGTGTACAAGGTGAAAAGCAAAGATATAGTCAAGGTTGATTGAAGTAATAGCAAATGTGGCCTGTTACAGTTATACAGTAAATAACACTCAATAACTTCAGTGAATTGAACAGGACTTTTATTTACAAGGATGTAAAAATACCTGTTGAAACATGACACAAATCGAAAATCTGAATTTGCTAGCAGTGTCTGGGGTGAGACATCACCGCAAAGGCTCGGATAGCTCATTTACTCTGTGCACTAGATGTGTTTTCTAAAGCATTGGCAATGCACCAATAATATCCAAAATGACTCAACTTTAGTGATCTTGTGGAACTTCTTAGTTGCAGCCTTGCACTGGCAGAAGACTAGTTTCATCCACGATTACTGTACAGCAGGTAAACACATATGTTACACCCCGCCATCTTCACCCATGTCTTTGTTGCTCCATAATCCACACTACCACGAACAACGGGGCAGTGGGTGACATCGTCTAGTTGTTTGGGTGGGGTGAGTGGGTTAAGTTGAATTGTGCTTTTCTATGGAATTGCACATCTATGATTAATAATATTCTAGAATACAAGTAACATGCCTATACTATAAACACTACCCATTTCTCAACTGTGAATGTCATGATGCTGTTATAAATTAAAAAATCAATAATGTTTGTGTTAAAAAAATCTTGGGGAGCTTAAGCATTTGTTGGATCTCTGCCTCATGCAAGACTGTTTACTGCCCTACTCCTGATCAGTGGACTGGTGGAACCCTGGCGCTGACTTCCATCATACAAAAGAAACATTATTCCAATATCCCACTATTCACTTAGTAAACATTAAACCACATACACCCCATAGACACATGCTCTCCAGATATCAACGGCACACGAAGACAAGGACCACATGGATGAGGACTGGGCTGACCTTTAACTGTGACAGCCAGGATGCAGTCCCTCCACAGGGATGCAGGTAAAAGGCATATGCCCGTAGGCTATTATTCCACAGCCTCCACTAAGCCTGGGTTGAGGTGGCAAGAGCCACCCTCAATCAGAATAGGGGTACCGTTTGGGTGCCCCAAACAATCAGAGGACACTTCTGATGAATAAAAGCAAGGAAAGGATGGAACATCTTTAGATAATTTTCAAGAAAGAATAAAACCCCATAAAGTAAGGGGGGCGATTCACAAAGAAATTTGTCAGTACATGAAGTAGTACTACAAAAGTACTACTCCACAGTCTCATAAATTACTTTATCAGTCAGTACAACATATCCAGCTCCCTATTAGCGAAGGTGCGAAGAAAACACAGTCCTTTCTGTATATACTACTTGTATATGAATATTCCCAGAATATTTCAATGTCATCCCGAATTTAGATATTTTGGGGTCGATTTCTAAAGGGATTTACGATTAAATCGAGTGGTTCTCCTTTAGTACTACTTCATGTACTCATCAATGCCTTTGTGAAATGGCCCATAGAGGTGCAAAAGTCTACTGCACAAACCTATGTCCTGTAACAGATAACAGAGCAATATCTAACTTTTGTAGTACAACATCCTACCCCTAGAATATCAGTTGGATGCACCTCAGAACAAGCAGTAAGAAATGGCCCTTTGAAACAATTATTAAAAGAAAGATACACAGCAATATATCTTCAAGGTGCTGATAGAGAAGAACTTGTGTAATTCAGGCTAGTGAATGAAGAACTGGTGCTAACAGGAACATTACCATATTATTTCCAACATGTATTATCATACTTTAAAAAACCAAATAATGGATATTGATCAGGAAAGGCACAAAGATGTGACTGTGGGAAAAACGAATGCAAGTATGGTTTACAATGGTGGCCAGCATGCTTGATAACAGCTTAACGGTAGGTCATGCCTGTAAGAGGCACAGCTCTGGATAATGACCATATGCTGAGCGCATACAAATGTAGGGATTCCAGATGCGGTGTCAATGTCCTTGGCAGCAAATTACTTTTGGTCGCTTCATTCCGGATGCTACCTTTAGGTCAGTTATGCATGAATATGATCCACTCCCACTGGTGACTCAGGTATCATGCACAGCAGCAGCGGTGGCGCTGCTACCCCGCTTGGATGAGAAGCCTACAGTTTGGGGGATTCTGGATGTCCCCAAAACATACTTTAACCTTCAGTTTAAAGCACTGGAATTTGCACAATAGACATAAGCAAATGGTATGGTCCAGTGTGTGTTTTTGTCTCTGATGTACTTCTGTGTAACTTTTAACTGGTGAAATGTTCTGCCACCTGTATTTTAAAGATTGTACAGCCTGTCTATAATTCCACTGGGACACTTGGAGGTTGGAGAAAATATCTCTCCGGCTGCGGCTGGGGTGTTTCTAATAAAAACAACTTCTGAACCTACAAATCGGATGTGCTGTGCATCTTTCACACTGGCAACAAACAGGCATTCAGCACAGAACCTCAATGTGTTAAAAATACAGCTGCATTTTCAAAGACCTTATTATCCCAGGAATATTCTTACTATTAAGGTGAGCAGTGCAATTTCTTGTTACTTTTTCCCCAAGTGAATAAGGTATTACTCTCCGATGTGAATCACACATATCTAATTATAACTTTAACAAGGAGATGCTTGCTGGCTCAAGATCATCTTCTTTCTGTGCTATGGGATTAAACGTCACTGCACCACAGAGCTCTTTGAATCCAGAATCGAGTGCAGACATCACTGCTTGTGAAGATGCACTGATGCAGTGGACTGGCAATTGGGCCTACACTGGAACGCAAAAGGGATCAATTCTTGCTTAAATTCTGATTTGACAGAGTCAGGCTACAGGTACGGTTGATCCATTACTGAGTGAAGTCATTATTATTGGCAAACAAATTGAACTCTTAGTGGCACCTATAGAAGAACTTGGCATAAATATGAAACCATCTATTAGTATAGTTTAAACGAAGTTATCAATCAACAAAGTGCTTGCTATAGATGTGGTGTTGTTGGGCACAGGGCCACCCATAAGAAATGCTCTGACTTTAATATTGTGTGCAAAATATGCAACAATAGGAGTCCTTTGGCAGTGTTGTCATTCAGACAGGAACAATGTTAAAGTCACCAAGAGAGAATCAGAAGTGGACGGGGGTGGAGAATTACATTTTGTTGGTGTCTGAAGGGGTAACAAAAATCATCCCAAAGATGTGGTAATGATAAATGGTATTCACAAAAAGGTTCAGGAGGATGGCTATCTAATGAAGTCTTTGATACAACCTTTCAAGGTTAAATTCAATTGAATGTTCCAGATGCTGTTGTGGCGGTGCAGGAAGAGTATGGTGGATAAACTATTGAGTTGAGGCTATATTTTGAGGCAAATATTGAGTTTTGGGCTCATAAAGCCATTTGCAAAGTTAATGTTTCTGTGGGCAATTTACGGTGTTTGCCTCATCAAAGGAATCTTTCTATTTTTAAAGAAGCATGAGAGGGGATCACAGGAGTTGGGAGCCTATTGGAGGGGGAGAAATGAGCTTTCACTAGATGGAAGAGTGATGTTGAGAGGGAAGAGGTTAGTCTTCCTAGTTTGACTATGAGAAAGAGTTATGGCACTGGGTCATCAAGGAATTAGTAAAACTAAAGCAACAACCAGACTAAGTTACTGGCAGCCAGGTATGGATACTCAAAACTAAATATTAATGAGAGGGTGTTGTAACCGCTTGAATAGTGGCAAAATATACAAAGTATGAATTCAACCCATGGAGTGTAGAACTATGCCCAACAAGTCTAAGGAGGATGTCGCTCTTGATACTGTGGGTCCTTTGCAGGGTGAAGTCAATTACTTCACTTTTAGTTTCGTCTTTTCAGATCTCTTGTTGGGTGGAAATTGGCATTGTAGGCAGCACTGAGAGAAAAAGGGTCACAGACTTCTTAAGCAAGTTGTTCGTAGAGAACATCCTCCAAACTGTATTTTGACATATATTGGGTTTCAACATGTTTCTAAGGAGAAGGAAAAATTGTTGAGGATCTGTGCTTTGTACCATCTGGAAGGAAATGGAACTGTGGAGAGATTCAACAGAGCAATTAAAGAATGCATGCAATGCAATTTGAGAGAAGTGCAGGGAGTAATTGCAACAATAGTCTGATAAAGTTCTCATATGCTTACAGGTTTTCCCTTCACACGACAACTAGAGAGGTCTCGTTTGACTTATTAACCAAAATGGAAGGAAATACTGATTTATTTTTTAATACTTTTTATTAAAATAACAGGCTCCAAAAACAGTTGCATACTGTAAAGCATCGGATAGTATGTGGACATACAGAAGGCAAGGCCATTTATAATACAATTCCGAACATTTCGATCTGCATACAAAGACAAAAATACATACATATCGCTAGCAGGTATCGGAGACAGACTGGGTTTCCAGTGAACACCCCCTGTACATTCCCATGCCGCCCATATTTTCTCCCATTTCTTGGGACACCCTCTACTTTTATATATCACTTTTTCAGCTCTTTGGCATCAATCTAGGTCCTTTTCCCAGTCTTCCACTGTTGGTAAAACATTACTACCCCATAGTCTCGCTATATTTCTTTTGGCAACCATGCTTGCTAATGCCAGCCAGATCTTTTCCCACTTAGGCCATGTAATGTCACTCGTAACTTCTAAGATGTGCCATCGGGCCTCCAGTGGAACCTCAGCACCGACCACTTCATACATTATGTCCGCCAGTCTGGACCAGTATGTCCGGATCCTGGCGCAGTCCCACAAAATATGGAAGAAGGTTCCCACCTCTCCACTGCCCATCAGGCAGAACTCTGACTCAACGTAACCTATACGGTATTGTGTCATACGTGGGGTGTAGGAGCGGTGCAGGATGCGCAGCAGGACAAGCCTAAACCGGGCTCGGATTGCCACTTCCCGGGGACTCTGTAGGGCCTCCCTCCAATCGTCTGCCTCCAACAACCCAACTTCGGACTTCTATTTTTCACGTAGAGGCCCCAGGGGATCAGCTATGTTATTAATTTGTGTATGTGAGGGAAATGGCTTTATCTATCATGGGATCAAGCAATAATCTATCTTCCAGTGGGGCATATTCTGGTAGTTGTTCCCCGTGGTGCAGATGTTGGTACAGGGCATGTCGGAGCTGCTGGTAGTGAAGGAACTCCCCCTTTCCCATTTGGAATTCTGCCTGCAGGGTAGTAAAGTCTATCATGTCCCCTGTTTTCCAGACATCGCCCAACACATCAATGCCAATTAGGCTCGACTTGCGAAGGCCCTTCATTTAGCAACCTCAGGCAGATAATTCCGGGCGCATAGTGGGGTTTGTGCTGTAAGCTTCGCTTCCCAACCCAGCAGTTTAGTCGCCTGTTTCCACGTCTCCACAACTGCGGCCGTTTGAGGTGGCAGAGGCGGACTGCGTCTACCCTTGCGGTAAAGGGCGGCCAGGTAGGTATCTCCCCCAAAGACCATGCGGTCCACCCTATACGCCAGTTCATCCATCGGAGAGAACACCTACCCGTTGATGTTGACTAGCTGTGCCGCCCAATAGTAGAGCCTAATGTCTGGGACGGCAAGCCCCCCCTCGTACACACCCGCTGGAGCTTCTTCAGTGCAAATCTCTGACACCCCCCTCCCCAGAGTAGTGTGCGCTGCTCTGATTCGATCGCCCGGAAGATCTTCTCCGTAACTGGAAAGGGAGCACTTTGCAGAACATAGAGCAAGCGAGGAAGGGCCATAATTTTAAAGAGGACGGCGCGTCCCGTCAAGGAGACCGGGAGAGTTCTCCAATGCTCGACGACCCTTGTAGCCTCTCCAGTTGAGCGTATACATTCAAACGCATGAACTCCTCCTCTGATTTCATGATCCAGATACCTAAGTAGCAGAAGGTCTCTTTCCAGACCAGCCCCCGACACTCCTCAGATAAGTTCGGCGGAGGTCCTGCCATCAAATGACCTAAGGACTTGTCCCAGTTAATGCGATAACTGGAGTACTCGCCATACGTGTGCAAGATCTGCATGAGTCTATGGATAGAGTCGGCCGGCCTTTGGACATAGAGTAGAACATCATCAGCGTATAAAGATATACGCGCTTCCCAGCCGCCCCCTAGGTCAATACCCCACACCGTAGGATCTGTCCGTATCCAGGCCGCCAACGGCTCCAAGGCCACAGCGAACAATGTCGGGGAGAGCGGACATCCCTGCCTCGTGCCCCGCCATATTTGAAACTCCCTGGAGAGGGCACCTTTGGCAGCATAAAGCCCGATTGATCCGGGTGGATCAGGGATTGAATGACCGCCCCCAGTCTGGTGACTAAGATTTTGCCAAGGACCTTGGTTTCATAATTAAGGAGTGAGATGGGCCTATAGGAGCTGCATAAATCCTGTGGTTTGCCAGGCGTATGTATCACCACTATTGTCGCAGATCTAAGATCCTTCGGGAGTAACCCTTCCTGTTTGGCCTCAGTAAACATTTTTAACATATGGGGTACTACCCTTCCCGAACCCTTCCGCTGGAAACCCATTGGAGCCCGGCGCTTTCCCTGTCTGTAAATCTCCCATAGCAGCCTCTACCTCCTCCACAATAATGTCAGAGTCTAGGATATCCCTATCGTCAGGATCTAGAGTAGGTAGGTGGATGTCGTGCAAGAATTCATCACACTCCCATTCCCGTTTCTCAGTGTGTGTCTGATAGATAACCTCATAGTATTCCGCAAACGCCTCTGCTATGCCTATTCCCGTGTCTCGTGTAGTCCCGTCTAGTGTTCGAATCCCAGTCACCCAATTACGGCCCCTGCTTCTCTTCTCAAGCCAGGCTATCATCTTATTAGCTTTATCTCCCAAGTCATAAACAGGTCTCTGAGTGGCAATAGTGCGCAATTTCGCTTGGTCGGACATCACGTCCTTCAGTTGCTTTTTCCTTAAGTCGCAACTGATGACGTAGTTCCTGTTCCTGCTCCTGTGTCTCACCCCTGGCGCACTCTAAGGCGTGGAACTCTTTTGCCAGTCTATCAATTTGCGCTTGCTTCTCCATTTCGGCATCTACCCATCTCCGCCTGTACAAAGTCCCTGGCAACAGTGTTATAAGCCTCCCAGAGGGTACAATGAGATCTAACAGAGCCCACATTATCCTCAAAATATTGTTCCACTCGCTCCCTGAATTGGTCTTGAAACTCCTGGTCCTTAAAGAGCAATAAGTCCAGTCTGGGGGGTGTAGACCAGTCCCTCTCGGGACCCCCTAACTGCACCTCCACCGGGGAATGATCATATATACCTCTGACCTTATGACAACTGTGATGAATTGTCAGTACAATCAGATATACATATACTATTCTTTTGTAAATTCTACACTGTACCTAGACGAACGTGGGTCGTTCCATTTCTGAAGACCATGGGAATTAATCGCTGTCGCCCTGCTTTTTTAGCTGTACAGAAGCTCGACAGTATTTTAAGTGTCGTATTTATTTCCTCATTCCTTAAAAATGTTTTTAAATCACGAAAATCAATTGTAATCTGAACTATGTGGAATTATCTTGGGTGTATTGTAAGAATCTTTTTAATTGTGACTTTTAATTGTACTTTTATGGTTATTTTGTTTTAATAACCGATTAAAGTTTTGAAATTGAAATTGAAAACTATTATGAAAGAGGCCCATGTGACCCACCTGTGTAAAGAGGTAATCTATCCTGGACCCTGAGCCATGCGCCGCGGAGATATTCGTGTATTGTCTAAGGAGGGGTTATGCACCCTCCATAGGTCCACCAAACCCATCACATGCACAAAGTCCTTGAGATGGCGTACTCCCCCATGGTCAGGCAGGGCCTCGGTCCTATCAGTGTCCCTAGCCATCACATCGTTCATGTCTTCCCCCATGATCAGGGTCCCTTCCGGCATTTCCAGGAACAGTTTCCCAATATCCGGGAGGGTTGTGCTATGTAGTTTTTGTGGAATGTAGACAGAGCAAAGATTGATCGTATGACCCTCCCACCATCCAGTAATAGCCACATAGCACCCCAAAGGGTCCAGCCACTTACGCCCAACCACCAATGGAAGAGAGTTTTTAATAAGGATCCCGGTTCCCCTGGATTCGGTAGTGAAGCCTGCTTGGCCCTGTAGCGTGTATCCGAACCTGTTAAGGGCCTTATAATGATTGCCTATCAGATGCGTCTCCTGGAGGAAGACTATATCTGGGGCATGCCTATGGAGATATTAGAGGACCATAGTGCGCTTTATCTTATTCTGCAGACCATTGATGTTCCAGCATAATATGTTAACTCTTTGTGCTTTCAGTGTATGCATCATAATCGTCAAGTATAAAGAACCTCTGAGATGGTTGCCCACCCCAAAAACCACCCGCACCCCAAGCGCCCACCATTAATGCCACAGGAGCCAAAAAAACAATACCTTGCATAAACCAGAATGTATAAAACAAACATTCAACTTCCCACCCGCAACCCCTTGTGCCCTCCCTGCTACCCTGCTTCTCAGACCAACATGACCCGACTTGCCCCAACGAGCAGAGCGCCTGTCGCCCATAAAACGAAAACTTGGGGGGGTGCGCTACAATCGGTTAGTTACCCTGAAGACCCCACCCTGCCCTCAGCATTGTAAATCTAGCCGCTCTAACATCACTTCCTTGGGGAGACAGGACAGTAAGTGTAGATAGTTCAGCCGAATACATGGATCATCTTCTCTCCCCAAATGTACCGTGTCCGCTGTACCAAGTCTGATAGGGACCCAGCGCTCCTCCTGCCATTCATTCAGGCTAGGCTCCCCGCAATATATCAATGTCCCAGCAACTCTACACACAGGAGAAACGGTATACTTTACATCCATCCCATCGCGACACCATCACCCAGGCCAGGGCGCCCTCCGTGCCCTCATCCATCTCCAGGCGAAGTAGACAGATTCTGCGACCTGGACCTGGAGGGCGAACGAAGTCCGTCTCATAGCAGTCCCTCTCTCTCTGTCGGACCCGTGGAAGAGGTCGGGGAGCGCACTTCAGTGTTTCTCCAGCTGTCTCTCGGACGTGGACTTTCGGGTTGCTTTGCGTTCTCCTCTAGCCATCCTTGGGCGTCCTCCGGAGACGTGAAGAAAAAGGATTTCCCATTACCCAGAATCTTGAGACGTGCCGGGAAGAACATCATGTATTTAATGCCGCGATCTCTGACCTCCTTCTTGATGCCATCAAACGTGCAGTGCTCCTGTTGGACTTTAAGGTAAAATCCGGAAAAAATCATATGGTGGTGTTGTCGATCCGGAGGTCTCCAGGTTGTCGAGTGGCCTGTAGGATGGCGTCCCGGTCCCTATAATTAAGGATCCGGGCAATAATTGTTCACGGGGAAGCTCCAGGACGTGGGGGAGGAATCGGTGCCCTGTGCGCTCTTTCAATGACAAAAAACTTTGAGAGTCTTTTGGGCTTAAGGTGGTTCAAGATTATGTCCTCCAGGAACAGGTCAACACTTGGCCCCTCCATTTTCTCTGGCACTCCCACCACTCGAATATTATTCCTGCTGCCCCTTCCTTCCTGGTCCTCCAGCCTGGCAGCTGTCTACTTCTGTTGGTGGGTCAGCTGATGGACCCTCTCTTCCAACATTTTGGTGGTTTGGTGAAGCTCAGCAATAGATGTGGCATTCTGAGTGGCCTTCTCAGAGGACTTATTGAGGTCCGCCCGCAGAAGAGTCATTTCAATGGAAACCATATCAATTTGAGACTCTAGTGTCGTACCCAAAGTTTGTATGGCCTGCATGATGGAGGCATGGGATGGCTCCGCAGCGTCGGCCGAGCCCCCGGGGGCTGCCTTCTCCGTTCCTCCCGCCGAGGCCGTATATTTGTCCATTTTATTAGTTTGCGTGGTGGTGGACTTCTTAGGCTTCATTGATACAGCTGACCGGACCCACGGGATGATTAAAGGAACACTTCAATCACTGTTTCCACGGTCCACCTGCTGCCGCACTGCGAGCTGCCCGCCTGCCACTCCGGAGCTGTCTGTCCCGGTCCGGGTGTGTGTCAGCGTGGAGAGTACAGTGATCTGCAATAGTATATTCAGCCCCTCCGGTCCACAAGTACTTGGTCACAAGCTGGCGTCCCACTGTCCCCGGCGCAGCTTTCCAGAAAACAGGGCGCTGAGTTCCTGCCTCCCTGATCACTAAGGCCCGACTCCAAGTGATCCTTGTCCTTTGTGCCAAATAGGCTGTGCGCCGACCAATGGTACCACCCGCCCCGGGGCTCATCCTCCAAAGGAAGCTGGCCTCGCAAGGGGCCCTCTCAATGTCCCTCGCGACTTACTCCGAGGATGTGAAGAACCGGGGTCCGCAGCGCCGTACCGTCATGAATGTGATGGACAGCGGTAGGCAAGATGCTCTCACCAGCTCCTCTGGTGATCCTCACCAGCCACTCAGCAAACAAATCTGCCACTCTTGGCCACTTCACTCTGTCCCCACGAGGGTCAGCGCCCCTCAGGGACCGCCACAATGCAGAGCCTGGAGGTTCCAGTGTAGTCAGCAAGTCGGGGCACTGAGGCGGGAATCCTCGCTGTTTCGATGCGTGAGCCCTGCGGTGAAGCTTCCGACCTCAGCGCGGGAGCTCAGCGCCCATTAACATAGTCCAGACACCGGCGTCTCACTGGGTCTTTCGTTGGGCCGGCCCCGCCACGTTAGGCTTCGAGGCCTCCACACTCCCCGGGACCCAGCGCCGACCCACCGCAACAGCACCTGGCCTCTGCTGGAACTCAAGGCCGGTGCTCCACTCCTGGTTCTTGCCACATGTAGGCCGCAGGGGGCCTCGCCTCCGCCGTTCGACGTTGCGGTACTTCCTGCAGTCGGATAAAGACCGGAGCTACTCTCCCCGGCTCCGGAGCACCTCCGACAGCTGAATAAGCGGTTTATATAAACCTTGTGGTGGGATCAATGCAGGATGTTTGGGGCCTATGGATCGCCCTCAGTAGCTCCTCGGAACTATGCGGCCATCTTGGTGGCCGTCCGGCCGGAAATATTGATTTTTAGCCAGGATGGGTGTAGTGGGGCAAGAAGAGCAGTGTTCACTGGGAAAGCGACAATAGAAGAGCAAAAAAGAAAATTGTGTGGTTGAGCGAAAGATGAATTAGTAGGATGTTCGCAAGGCAGTTAATTGGCATGACATGACGGTTCGAGACGTGACTACAAGGAAGTTTGCTATTGCTTTACTGGGTTTCTAAATATTCAGATCCATGCAAAGTTGCTAAGTCATTTCACAATACTGAAAAAGTAGATGACGGGAGAGTATGGAATCTGAACATAGTGGTGCTATTCAAGGGTAGCATTTTGGATTTTTTAGGAATTATTTACTTGAAATTGTTATAATACTCATATATATCCTATTCTAGGTATTTTCCCATTTGGGTTATATATGTTTGTCATTTAGGTGTATGTTTCAAATACAAATGTATAAATATTTATGATGTTATTCATTGCAATGTGATAATTCAGCTTGATTAAACATATTCATATTTATTTCAGCACTGTTTGAATTGGTTTTCCAATTATCATTTGAAGAAAATGAACAAGGCTTCATAGAGACTGACATCTTGATTTCCCAGTTACTGTTTTCAAACAATAACCAATGGTTCACAGAATGTAAGTAGGTAAAAGGTTAGGGATGTTTAGTATTAAATTGTTTGTTTTTGATAATGTTCATATAGAGTATATAAACTGGAACAAAGCGTTGTTAGATAGTGATGAACTTTGCTCCTGGAATATGAGACTGAGGATCATCCAGTAGCTGTAAACACCTTTCCTTGCTGAAGGCTTCAGGGAAGCCACATCAAATTCTCTGCTTGGCTTATCTGCTAACCCGAGAACATGGCAGCTGAGAATCAGACAAGAACAGCAGCTGCTGTTTCTTTACTAACATTGCTTCCATCCAAGTTCAGCTTAGATAGCCCAGGGAAAGATGTGTTGGGCATGTTGATGTAAAGAGACTCTATACCCTAGAATAGCGTCATCATTTTACAATATTTCTAATTGTCTATTGTTCTGCCTTCTGACAAGTATCATTGCCACTATGTTGTTGATTTTTAGACCAGTTACTATTCATATTGTCTGCATTAGGATAGGATTTTGATTTTAATAAATTGCAAAATTATATTCCTAGGTTCATAATGTTCTTATGTGCACCTTTCCATTATGAAGAAGGTTTGGGTTCCACTATCCCTGTGAAATCTCACAGGACTGATCACTACCTAAAACACACATCACACCCGTAATGCTCAGGGGCTTGCTGGATGTATGAAGTACATCAGGTGTTCTGTCTTTTGTTGGTACGTTGACTAAGACCTTAGTGTCAGAGGGTTTAGAAAACCAATTTCCGGGCTATGCTCTGAAAAGAAACCTAGAAAATATATCACAATAATGATAATCATTTTTTCTGGGTTTTTCTTTGCTCTTGCTCCTTTAACTGGTGGAATGTTCTGTTCCCTGTGTTTTATAAATTATATAGGCTGTCTCGGATTCCATCAGGGATATCTGAAGGTTGTAGCAGGAAGAAGGTATAGCTCAGGCTGTGGCTGGAGTGTTGCTAATAAAGACAACTTATGGACATACAAATGTGATAATTTGGTGTGTTTTTCATCTTTAACACAATCATACAAAACAATGCTCAAAAGAACTATTAAAGGCCAACCTCCAGAAAGAATTCTGCAAACTAAGATATGTTTCTCCCCTGCAGCAGCTACAAGAACAGATATCAAAGATGTCTTGTATAGAACTTTGTACTCCCTAGGTCTCTTGGTAGGTTAATGAAATGGGTCACACATAGATAAATTATTTAGAGAATATGGAATTTTGCAGTTTTGTTTCTGAAGACTTAATAAAATGAAATAGATTTTGGATCAAAAGGAAGGTTGTTTCATATTTGTGGACCTAGAAAGTCAGGGCAGTTGGTCCTAGAATGCCAAAAAGCAGTTATGAAAACGGGCACCACATTCAACAGAGCCAGTATTCTGGCAAAACAGATGAAAGAGAGTTATATTTCTGTTACTTGAGACCAGTGCTCACTGACGAGGAACATAACACACTTTTGAAAATATTATAGTTCCTCCAAGAACAAAGACTCACAGTACTTCCCGGACTATAGAGTCACAGTCATTACAAGATGAGTCACCTACCTAACTGATCATTGAGAACCAGCTGATGACTTCAGGGGATCAATGAACTCTAAAGAAAAGCTGAGGTTTTGCATCCCAAGATGGCTGATGGGAGTGAGATACAGTGGGTCACTCATTTTGGAAATGAGGGAAAAAGAGAGAAGAGGCTAAGTGGAAGGAAAGGAGTTTCTCCCATGAGAACAAAGAGGAGAGAATCTCTTCTCATGTGACAGCCACACTATGAGCTAGGAAGGTAAAAACCTGTAGTAATTTTGTGTCTTGCATTATGTTTACTTTACTGCTGACAAAGTAGAATCTGATAAACAAGTAGGCTGCTTTCATAGGTGAATGGGCTGCCCGTCCAGTCCTTGAGTAGATCCTTTGAGTTGCAGTTCTAATCCATGTTGGCCAGACATAAAAGCTGAGCTATTCACACAATTCCTTTAATCACAAATAGAAGAGGGAATATAGTGATACTATGTGACAATGAGGGGTTGAAATGGAGAAAGCACAATGCTTTAAAAACTGCCCTCACACACAGCAAGCTGTGTCATGCTTCATCATAGGGCTGCTAACACACCTCCGCGCTTACCCAAAGCTGGAGGTGGAGCAATAGGGAGGGGAAGACAATACAACATACAGTGTCAAATCAAGGGTGAGAAATGGTGCAGAAAAAGTAATGTAAAAATTGGTCTCAGGGAATCCTTATTACAGTTTTAATATTAGGTCACCTGTCCAGAATTAAAAATGGAAGAAAATTTGTGGATGCTAGGTTGGGGAGCTTATAATGAGACTCCAACCGCTCCACTCTGCGTGGGTGTCAACATGTTTCCACCGGCAATTGACAATGCCCCGGCTTTCCTCAGGACTCTCACCACTGTGATTCCTGGTTGCTCCCCTTCCCTTCTATAAGTTCAGAAGTAAAAGGGGATATCACCTTTCATGGAGCCCCTTCAAATTTGAAGAGGAACCGAGTTTATATAAATCTTAAACTCAAAATGGCGGGGGAGTGAGAACAGCTTCCTATTAGCACTCTTGCTTGCGAGGTAAGCTGTCGCCAACAAAATTTGTCTCTCCCTGTACGCGGGGTAGAACCAATTCCCATAAGGTAACCTCTAAACGTTGCTGCTTACACTCTTTGGCCAAGATCTGCTAAAAAAATCAGGGAGCACAACTCTGTATGAACTTCTACAGCAATGTGCTGGGCTTAATAAAAGAAATGGGAGTGGTGCCGAGATGATGTCATGGGGCACACTTGCTCTAAAAATGGCAGCTTAGTACAACATTTAGACCATCTTTACGAGTGATGTGTTTCTACCCAGAGCGATAATTTCAGGTTTAATTCTATTTCCCGCAGTACGTTTGTCTCCGGGCTCAGAAATGTCAAGGTATGAAACACCAGACTTGAAAATGCCAAGGCCGGAGAACAGGACCTGTCTTTACTGCTTCAGGGCAGGCACAGTGCGTCCATTGGGGCGTAGGGGCGGAGCCCCACCAAGCCTCGTGGCTTGCACGCACCGCGCCTGCAAAGCATCACAAACAGGACATTGTTGTTCTCCTGTTCTCATCACCTCATGCCTGAATATCGGAGTGCGCGGCGCCTGGGGGTGGGGCTGGGCTGAGCTGCTGCAGCTTGAGTGACAGTTCAATCACTCAGCTGCAGCAGCCAGTAGTGCACAAACTGCGCCTGTGTATTTATGGGCTTTATTCAGCCCGCGCATGCGCTTACTCTTCCCCCTTAGCGAGGGACCCAAGGGGGGAGCTGTTTCATACAGCACCCCCAGGGCCGCAGTCCCCAGGGTTGATAGGGGTGAATGGTATGTGTGCCCCCTAGGCAATCCTGGTGCTGCATGCAGCGCAAGAATTGGTTTTTCCCAATGGTCCACCGCGCAGCAATCCATTATTGGGTGCCGCGCGCATGGGTGATGCCATGCTCTATCAAATGCCAGCGTGCAAAGAAGTAAATAAGGGGCAGCCGCCTCCCGTCGCATCCAATCTCCTGATTTGGCAGTTTAGAATTTGCAAAAGGAAAGAGCGGCGGGGAGAAGTTAGTTCCACCACGTTGCAGAGCAGAGGAGACGCACGGGATCGGAGGAGAATGGAGATGCCCGGTAAGTTTTTTTTTTTATTGTATTCATTAAATTAAGGGCTAGAAATTGCTGCCACGCACTCAATCTACTTTGAGTCTAAGGGCCGTCATTAGTAGGGAACTCCATACCGCACTCGAGAGTCTAACTGAAAGAAGCACAATGAGGATTCCTTTACTTTTTTCGCTACACAGACACTGATGTTCGCCGCCAATCAGATTGCAGTAGTAGGTGAATGTTCCTGCATATGACTGTGGCGTGGTGAGGTAAGTTTTGCTTGCTTTTGTTTTATATTTAATTTACCCCCCTCCCGTGCGACATCCCTCTCCCCAACCTCCCACCCCCATCCCCCCCCCGCGAGCCGCGACTGCTGTTTGGTTGCTGCTTCTGGACAAAAAGGGCCTACGTGCAGTAATCGTCCATTGTTTCAGTCACATGGACTTTGAATTTGATTGGGCCCGAGTTTGACAATGTTTCGGCTAACTCCTGAGGCAGCAGATCTTCAGAGTTTACAATGTCTGGTGCTTCCTGTCACAGCCGCAGAACTTACGCTTAGTAACGTGGTATATAACACATAGCAAAAGGCTTTCTTATTATCGCTGCATCGATTGAAAGGCTAGTCAGAACACTCTAACTCTTTGGGGCAGTTTAGACCAATTCTCAAGTATTGGGTACCTGCTAACAAATGGTTGTAAACTGGGCAGATTAGTCTTCGGCACAGCATCCCGCACAGCCCTCCTGCCTGACGCCAGTGCAATGCACATGACTATCGGCCAGATTCATCAATGTCCCGTTTTGCGAGTCCTTAATAGCGATTATTAAGGAATCGCTATTACAGACTCGCAAAACGAGATTCATGTAGAAATCGCAAAAACATTTGCGATTGCTACAGCTTCCTTATTTGCGATTAGCAAATTGCTAATCGCAAATAAGGAATAAATCCCCAATCATTCCTATGGGCCTAAAGGCCATTCATTCCTAAAGGCCCATAGGAATGAATGGGGAGGTATTCCTTATTTGCGATTAGCAATTTGCTAATCGCAAATAAGGATGCGATTTCAAGGGTGCCAGGGTGTCCAAAGGACACCCTGTAGCACCCCTGAAATGTCAGTGTAGACTGATGTTGCGCACACACATGTCCAAAGGACATGTGTGTGTGTGACATACAACTTAGAAAAATGCACTAATTCGCATTTTTCTAAGTTTTCGCTATTTACCACGAAGTCAGACTTCGCGGTAAATAGCGGTAAAAAATAGCGAATTCGCAATTTTTCAAAGGTTCATGAATAGCATTTAAAGAATCTCTAATTGAGATTCCTTAAATGCGATCGCAACTTGAGAAATCGCAATTATTTGCGATTTTTCAAATTGCGAGTTCATGACCCATTGATGAATTCCAAATGCTATTTTTGCGGGCGCAAACGGCCGATTTTTGCGATTCGCACCGTTTGCGCTCGCAAAAATGATTGATGAATCTATGTGTAAGCTTCAGGTATGCCGGCTTGAGAGCAGAAGAGAGGCAGGCCACTTGAAAATAGAACAGTGCACATATTCATGTAACCCACGATCAACTGTTTTTATGTGCTTGTGGGTGAGATAAAAGTGGACATCATTAAATGTTTTTCATGGGCTTCGGTTTAAGATTGTTCTAGTTAATTGAATGTGTACATATATTAGCTCTTTAATGAACTAATCAAAAGTGTGTGTTTGGGCAGATATGCAAACACGGTGAAAATGTGTCTAACAGTAAGCACTGGGTATTGTGCAAAATAGATTAACTTGTGTGTAGCACAATTTTATAGGAATTAAAAGTAAATTATTTGAGAGATGTATGTTTGATTTAATTATTTTTACATTTGAATAGCGCATGGATCAATCTAATAGTAGCATGAGAGGCTCACATTAAAACAATGTTCATTATACAATGTGTATGTTCTTGCTTTACAAAACGTAAAATGTGTTTCTCAAAAAATGATAACAACGTCCTCTCACATGAGGCTCTTTCCGTTTGTCATTGGAAAAAAAACCATATCCAGGCTATGAATAAATATAGACATCTGTGAGGTACTCAGCACTGTTATCTCAACGTCTGTTATGGAGTACTTTGGTTATACTGAATAAGCAGCTACCTATGTCATTAGCATATTAAATCTTTTAATTGATCTCATAACTTCACTTTCGCAATTGCTTTATTACCCCTCTTGCTTTCATAAATTTGCTTGAAAATGCACCATTTGCCCACTGTATTTTAATTTTTTTCTTGCGGGAGAACCTACGCAAGCGCCCTTTGATGGTTGGACTCGCTACGTTCACTCGCTACCAGGCACTCATCCCGAACTGTTACACCTCACCACTTTGAAATGTCACCAGCCACCACTGCTTCAGAGCCTGGGCCTGAGGCTGCTTTCACTAATCTCCTTTTTCATGGCAATGGGCAATGCAGTTTTGTAGCAAAGAGGGGTGGATGGTGGGATTGCACGAGTTTTGGAGCATCGGCCTTCCCCCTCTAAAGCTGCGGCCATCGCAGGGCAGTAAACACAGGAAATGCCAGCACCGCCCCTTACATGAGGCAGACGCGGGGCAGCAAATGCAGGGACCGCCACAGGCGGCCAAAGGTCTAGCAACGCCACTGATGCAACGTGAAGGCATTTGGCCCTTTAGGCAACTCACCTTTTTAAAAAAATATATACTTTCTTGTTTTGTTTTATAATGATGCCAAAATCATATTCTCTACATAAACAAGTCAGTTCTTGGCAAAAAAACATTCACTTTGCGTAAAAGGGTTCATCTATGCTGCTACTTATGCTACTTGGTGTCATGCAGCAGAGATGAATATTACTCAAGCACCTGCGCACATAAACTCTAAATATTGGCCTGTGTGTGTCTGCCTGACTACACCCCTCCTTGTCTGCTTTCTAACTTACACTCCTGTCCTTTCATGAGTGTATGCTTACTCTAGTGATGTAATTGTGAACTTTGAAAACAGGTAACGGTGCTTCAAATAATTTCTGTTTATAATAGAACCCCTCCCAACCACCATCCACTTCAAATGTCAACTTTACGTTTGATATTATATCTAAAGATGTTTGTTCTAAAGAAAATCCAAAAAAGAACAAGCTGTGGAAAAGCCAATAGGTCTGCCATTGGATGCTAGCCATTTTCCTTTGGCAATAACTATTTTGCTTAGTCATAGTTTTTGTAAACCTTATTGCTAGCAGGGGTGCCGGACCCTTGAAAATATTAGTAAACCTATTGTCAAAAAAACAAAAATAGTTTAGGGCTCAAAAAGCGCACATTGTCTGCCATAGTGGTAATAGATGCTGAAGGGAACTACTTTGTGCGCAGATATGTTTCTTGTGCCAGTCCCTCACAGTGAAGATACCCATTGGCTAAAGTGGGCTTACGTATTGCCTCATGGTGTATGCTGTAGTGGAAGGAAACAAATGGGAATGACACAACAACAGACAAATGTAAGGAGAGGGCTCGCTGAAAGCTCCAAAAATATAAGTTTGGTAAAATTGAAAAGTTCTGGCTAGTGCCAGATCTAAAACGCATACAAAGGAAGAAAAACAAGGCGGAGACTTGAGGTGCATTAAGCTTTGGTTTCTGGTTGGTACAGACAGAAAGCTAAAGATACAAGCGTTTTTACGAGACAAATATTGTGAAAGTGTGAACAACCTGAGGAAAAGATTATGTGCTGGATGCATTGGCTTGTGGTTGGCTACCATAGTATCAAGGTCAGCATTAAAAAAAAAGCAAAGACAACAGAATGAAATGTGAGGTATACATAAAGGCCTGTATCCCTAGACTGCCAAATATAAGTTACCAGTGGCTTAATAAAGAAAGCAATGAGCACAGTGGATATAGTGCAACCTTGCTGAGGGCCACTGGTAACATGTGGGAACCCGTAAATGCCTAACACGTGAATATTAAGGGAAATGGTGGCATTGTATGACAATACACATGGCTTATAACCTCATGAGGAGGGAAATTAAAAACTCCCAGAACTGTGTAGCGAAATTTCCAACTCAAAACAACTTTTCTGAAACCAACAAGATAACTTGTGACGAAACCATAGTTTTTTAGTATAGAAATCGGATGTTTCGCCTAGAAAGTATCTATTGGTTGTCAAGAAAATACCAGGAATAATGTCATTCTAGTCTCCACCAATTCCTGCACCACCCCTGCTATTTAATTTGCAATGATTTTAGGCAAACATTTATAATTCTATTATTAAACAGAGTAATGGTGTGATATGACACTGGTTCTATTGCCAATTTAACCTACTTTAAAAGTGATAAGTGTGCTCTGATCAAAATATGGATGAACACCGTCACCAGTTAGGATACTTGGGAGAAAAAAACAACTCAGATGTAACCCCAGTCTGTTCCGAGGCCTTACAGCAAGGTCAATGTGAATGGGAAACCTATACATGTTATTGATAATGGACCGGCCTGTGGTAGCCTGAATGCTCACCATCCGGTATACAATGAGCCCAGGATCGTCCAATTAGCCCAACGGTGCCCGAGTTATCGCATTTTAAAGTTTGGCAACCTTTGACCTTTTCCTGCCTCAGAGCGTGTGAGGGTCTGCCACCTGGCCAATAAATTCTCCTGCGGTGGACCAGGGCCGCGGGATTGGGCAAAGAAGTTGCCCTTTGTCCTTGGGGCAAAGGCTGCGTGGGCCCCACTCCCCATTTCGCCCGGGGACCCCATCTCCCGGGCGTGCTCCTGTTTTAGGTGGCTGGGACCCCATCTGTTATGTCCTGCGAGACACATCCTAGTGTCTCGACAGACATAGAGCTTATAGCCACTCCCCTATAAGCAAGTAAGTAATATATTTATTGTTTGGTTAATTAAAGCCTTTACAATTTCCATGTAAAAAAACATAATAGTCACAAAATTAATGTTCTAAAACCATTACAATAAAACATTTGCGGGCACATGCATCAAAGGAAATTGCATTCGCAAACGGTGCGAATCGCAAAATTCGGCCGTTTGCGAATGCAATTTCCATTTTTGGGATGCATTATGCATTTTGTTGTTCTCTCAATTTAAGAAATTGCAAAATTGCGATTTCTTAAATTGCGATTGCATTTAAGGAATCTCAAATTGAGATTCCTTAAATGCAATGCATCAAACTTTTAAAATTTGCGAATTCGCAAATAAGGGGTGCAAATTACCATGAAGTTGACCTTCATGGTAATTTGCGAAAACTTTGAAAAATGCACAAAAGTGCATTTTTCAAAGTGCCATTTTACACACACACATGCCCTTGGGGCATGTGTGTGTGAAAAATGTACTTAATGGCAAATTTCAGGGGTGCAACAGGGTGTCCTTTGGACCCCCCTGCACCCTTGAAATTGCATTCTCATTTTGTGATTCGCAAAATGAGAATGTCTTCCCATTCATTCCTATGGGCCTCTAGGCCCATAGGAATGAATGGGAAGGGATTCCTTAATTGCGATTCTTAAATTGAGAATCGCAATTAAGGAATTTTAAGAAATCGCAATTTATTTAGCGATTTCTTGATGCATTGCAGTTTGCTATTCCTTAACTGCGATTCCTTATTTTTCGCAATTAAGGAATCGCAAACTCCAATGTTGATGCATGTGCCAGATGGAGCTTTCATGAGTTATTACTAAAATTCACAGAGCAGCAGCAGCAAAATTTGTATTCTAGAACTAGTACGATAAAACATAAAACTTTCTTGTGTTATAATAACAAACACAGAACAATTGTCAGTAAATGTTTACACAGTACATAAGTTTAAGAAAAGCAGGGTTCACTTCTCAAAGAAAAAGAGAGAAACTGTTCCATCGTCAACTAGTTGGTACCAGCAGTAAGAAAAAGATTTGCTGTCAGCTTTAAGGGGCCATGGAACGCAAAGATTAAACAGTCTGGTCACTTGACGCAAGAATGTTTGCCCCTGCCGCTTCCAAAAATTAAACAAGGCGACACGCTAGTTGTACATCTCAGGAGTGGGCACAATGACACTCCCCACACGCATCCCTCACAGGCGTCACGAGTGACGCGAGCCTGCTAATAAAAGGGCCCTGGAGCACGTTCTCGAGGTCAGTTATCGCACCATACAACGGAGTGTCTGTGTCCCTCCTTTTATTACCATGTGGGACTGAGGCCCAACACAACACCCATCCTCGGACCCCTGCCACTGCAGAGAAAGTGAAAATGGGGATGGTACCGTTACGTTCTGGCAGGGGCTCAGACCCCACCCCTGGGACCAGCAATGACTGAGGATAAAGGGGGAGTGCCACCAAACTCCCCCCAGCTGTGGCAGGCCTGTCCCCACTCCATGTGCCTGTGTACGGGGGAGTGGACGGCCACCACTTTGCACAAGCCCTGCCCAATGGAGCAGGCAAGAGTGCGATTAGCGTGGGGAGCCAGCTAGGGGCAGACAGGGTGGGCTCCCAAGGCTGCCCCCACCTTTGTGAGTCCTACAGAATACCTAGATGGGACGGGGCAACACCACCACCACCCTGAGGAGAGAAAAGAGAGACAGACAGGCGGAAAGCCTCACATCACAGAAAACACAAAGGAAAAGTTAGACGCTGCTCTCCCAGTGCAGCTGGAGAGCCGCAAATATAAAATTCACTGATTCCCGGAGGAGCACCCCATAATGCCACACAGGGCCTTGCTGCTTTGTCTGCCCTTTCAGCATTTTCTGCCTTTGTAACAAACATGCCAATAGACCAGTTTCAGGCGGGAGACTACCGATTTTTCAAGACAAAAATGGCTTTATTTTAGCTGTCTCCCGCCTAAAATTGCATTTTCTGCAATAGAAGTTAATGGGGAATTTTCATTCTCCCGATCTAGTTTAAATCTCCCACGTCCCTGTCCTAAAATGTTGGCATATATGTGTAGGCCACCATCTACAAACTCAGAAAGATGCTGCCATTCTCCAACAAGGGATTTGAGGGGGCCCTAAGTTGGGGGGATCCAGAAACAGTGACCCTTCCAGGATTTTCCTCAGATTTCCAAGCACTACCAAGCAGGGCACAAGTCCTAGAAAAAATAAGTGAGGGGAAATAACCTAGTTAGTCAGAATGCAAGTGGCGTCAAAGCGCATGACATCACAGCACGTGATCGCAGCGCCTGACATGGAAGTGGCATCACAAGAAGTGACATCAGGTCTTAAGCCCTCACATATGTTTAGCAGGTGTATCAGTACATTTGAGCACATTTCGAGTATACTTGCAAACCCTCCTGATTTAGGCAGAAGATTCCCACTTTTGCACTCGACACATAAAACAATGTTGCCTTTTGTCAGTGTAAAGCTTTCTCTAGGCATAGTGCTTTAAAAGAAAAAATAGTGATATTTAAATTATTACGCCTCCTCAGGGGTAGTAAGCGCTATATAAATGCCATTTATTTTGTGCAAATACTGGGAAAGATCAACACATCTGACATTCTTACAGTGCATGCATTTCTCCTAAACGGAGCCTGAACAAAGTAAAAAGCTGCCTGTCAAGTATGGGTGAAGTGCTAACAAGACGTGAGCCTTTGTTTCCCTTCTGCTGCATTTGCATCAGGTGTGAGGCTCCTGACTGCTGCCAGCCCGGAGACTGTAACAAAATGAGACCTTATGACTCCTCAGATTCGGCCTTTGTTATGGGCCCAACAGGAGTCAGGAATAAGAGAGCCCCGTGCCTGCCTGCACGTCCGATCAAAAGCAGATAACAACGTGCAGGCGCTGCTGAGAGTGTCCCAGTATTTGGAAATTATACCTGGACGAATTTAGCATCTTTTTCAGTGGGGGTCAACTTCTTGGCAGGCTGGACGGCGTCCACCCTGTGAAAAATGTGGGTGGACGCCGTCCACCCACATGTACCCCTGACTTGTGCCCTGCTCCCAAGGCTGAAGTCTTTTTGTTCTATAGCTGTGAGTGTTGTATTCTGTAGGGGCCAGGAGTATGGAGAGATTCATGAGGGCCTTACAGGCCTAAAGTTAGCTAAATATATTATTGATATTGAAGCGCCCTCCATGGGCCAAATATATAGTTGCAAGTCAATGTTATATCAGCATGATGCTGTCTAGGAGCTATTTTCATGATCACAGTTTGATGGTTTAAAATGCATAAGAAAAATACTAGCACAGGTTACTAATGACAAATGCTTTATTGGTTCACCATAATGATTTTTAAATGCTTTATTGGTACCTTAATGAAGTTAATGATTACTGCTCACAGTATATATGTTTTATTAACCTCAATAAGTGCATTCATGCTGGAGTATTATCTTTGATACTTACATCTAGGTACACAATGATGATTTTAGCATGTAGTTAGTTGCTTTTGAACTGTGGCAAAGCCAATAGACTCGCTTGGTAAAAGGTGATTATACAATGTCATATATGGTATTTTCAACCTGCCAATGTACATATTTGTAAATTAATTGTGTGTGTGTGTAATAAATGTACTTCTCTTCTTTCTAAAACAAAAACATTACTAGCTGGGCAATCATTTATAGAGTGCTATTGTTACATGCCAGTGGATGGTGATTACTAGCCCACACCACCTCTACTGAGTAGGCTTTGGACTGCTCTGCCTCGCTATCCTGAGAGATTTGGGTGTTACAATGGGGTGCTTGGTTCCCAGGAATGACAATTGTGGACCTATTACTTGTGCAGGCCACACAATTAATAGCCCAATGTCCTACATTGTTGCTCAGCGCTGGGAAACATATTATCTAGTCTGGTAAGCATTAATAACATTTGTTAAGTTCAGTTTTGCCTCACATTACCTATGTGTGAATGCGCAAATGTCAAAGCGCAAGGCTCTGAGAGCGGTTCAAAGGTTTGGTTGGGTGAACTCCAGATGTGGGAGGTAAAACCCCCACACACATATGTCCGGTAAAAGCATTGATTGTTGGTTAATTTATTAACTGTGATTGTTGGGATCCGTTTGCATTTATTGAAATTATGTGATTACGAGGTGAGATTTCACAGTGTTCACAGTTTTTCAGACTATAGTGTCCTTTGAGCACCTGCACTACACAAAAGGCCTGTATGAGGAGGGTTCTTCTTTATAGTTTTAGGGGCTACAACAGGTACCCACACCACAGAACTATGTGTAAGGGTGGGCCCTGCTTTTTGTGGTGTAGGAGGTGGTTGGGGGCTCCAAGAAACTCTCGCACATTGCCATGGGCAGTGCAGACTTCCTGCAAGGGGACTCACGGTAAGTCATTCTTTTTACAGTTTAGTTGGTCCACCCTAGGGGTTCCCACCACGGGTTGAGAGGCTCCAGAGAAAGTTTCCCACAATGGGGGTGCGAGAAAGTTGTGGTTACCATTGGTTACCTAGTGGAGAGTGGGGAGCTAGCCCAATGTGGCCCATAGAGGTGGGTGACCCTGTGGAGGGATGGTTCTCAAGGTTGAATGTGTAGTGGCTGACCCTAAGGAGATCAAACAGGAGGGTAGGACTCCTATATTCCCTGTATGGGTTAGTGGTGGATCCTGAGAGAGCAGTGTAGGATGTCTTCATAGGACTGTTTTTCCTGTACCTGGGGTGGTAGCTGGGACGATGTCCAGCTGGATGGCCACTCAGGTAGGTCCTATGTGGTCAGATCTCAGGACTGAGGGTGGAAGCCCTGTAGCTGGTGGGTATGGCCCCTAGCATGACGTGAGGGAGTGCAGGATGTTCATTTTTAAGCAGGTGCCTGCCTGGTGCATTGCTGGGTACCACCCTCAGGGTGGATGCCCTAGGGCTCCTCTAACTCTTGGTTGAGTGGGAAGGAGGCTCTGCCCTAAGCAGACCCCTGCAACTGGTGAATTGTGGGTGGATGCCCTGGGGCCCCTGGAGCACCTGGGTTGCCAGGCATTGAACTTACCTGGTGGGTGTGGCCCCCAGCAAGATGCAGAATGCAGTTCTGCCTGAAGTGACCCAACTAAGAGGCCAGGTGGAGCCTACTTAATTGAAGGGACCCTGTGCTTCAGACGGTGGTGGTGTAGTCACATCTCTCTAGGACTGTTATCTGATGCCAGTGAGACATGCTGTGGAGGACGTTGCCTGGCAGACTTCTAGTGGGTGCACTTTAGGTGTGCCAGCGGTGTGAATGGCCCTGTTGAGGGTGTACAGGAGGCACTGCCCTACGAAGGGCCCCTGCCTGGTGCATTATTGGTGCACCAGGCAGGGGGTGGATGCCCTTGGGCCCCTCGAAGTCCTGGTTCACCAGGCATTGACTCAGTAGGAGAGCACAAAACGTCTGCTGAGTGTGATGAAAGGTGGCAGTGTGGGCCGCAAGGTAACTTGTTGAACTTAGCACTGGGGGATCTATGTGGTCCCTAGTTGGTCTTCATGCTTGAGGCATGAAGGCTAAGAAGTGGCTCCAGTGGGGCTTGAGTCAGGTATCTCTCACTCAGTGTCCTGCGGCATTTATGTGACCCGATGGGGCTGAAGGAGTCTACGGGTGAGGGGTTCCTGAGGTGGGAACTGCCTGGGGGGACTCATATCTGGGAGCACTCTGTGATTTGGCTGGAGTCCCCTTAGGGGACACACTTATCCTGAAGGGTGTGGTGGCAGCACAGACCACTACTGTGGGTGAGGGTCAGCACCCTGTTCAAAAGGCTTGTGTGACTCAGTTGAGTGAGGGTACTGGGTTGTGTATTCTCCAGAGAGGGGACAACCTGTGACCTGTGAGACAGATTTTATACCTGTCTGTTGTGTTGGCGTCAGTGATGAGGCACTGAACCTTTGCCAGGAGCGGTGTGGTGGACGCAGCGTTGTGTGATACAGGGCAAGGGTGGGTCTAGACTTACTTAGTCCACGTGGGTGGTGAGTGTCCTGGATGGATCTGATTTAGAGCCAGAAGGGTTCTTAGTGCCATCTAGGTTTCCTGTAGAGATCTGTGGCCCCATGGATGAGTTAGGTGAATGGTCTTAGCATAGGCGGGCCAGTGGAACTTCTCAGTGGTAGCGCACAGCTGACGAATGGTGTGTCTGGTCAGAACCCATTGTCATTTGTTACCGCTGAGTAGGTAAGAATACCCATGAGTGTTGAATGTCCCTTTCCTACTTTCAGCTGGCAGTGGCACTTGTTGCATCTGGGTTCCACCCATTCAGCACACTGGAATGTTTGCTTCTTTGATCATCCGGTTTTGGATTTTTTACTGGGGGTGAGTCTCACTACCAATTTCTCACCCATAATATTCACATGGCAAACGGACTGTGCATGTTTAGTGCCAGTGTCTGCCTTTTATGATAAGACCACTGCAATGCCACCAGGGTAAAGGGGGCACTTGGATGATTACTTGTGAACAAACCTGTGTGCAGGCTGCGTGTGGGAGACTACTGTTATGCACAAACTGGTAATTGCGCACAGGCAGCCTGGCCAGTGTGGACTCAGCAAGATAAGATAGCCACCTGAGATAGGCATTATAATGTTAGTGTACACTAATAGGGAAAGGCAGTGTGATTTACTGTTTTGTCCATAGTAAGACTCTATTATACACAAAGGGAGAGAACTGTGCAGTTTTGCTCTGCTTTTGCCTAAAGAGACCATTAACATCTTGAATTAGGGTGTAACCTGTGCGGGAAAATCAATTATGTAACTTCCAAAATGACACATTATGGGCCATAGAGAGTTGTCATATTTCTCTTGCCCAGCTCAGGATTAGAGCCCAGGCCTTTTGCCACCCTGCTGTGTTAATTAAATTTCTCTCCAGCAGCAGTATTGAAGGCCGCCCTACACAGCAGGAGCAATTAGCAGTACTTCTCCCAGCTCCTGAGAAGGAGAGAGGTAGGCGGAATGATCTGTATTAATCACTCAGCTGTCACACCGTACCAGGGATGGTGCCTACCCAAATCCACTAAACAAAGGAGAGAGCCCAGACAATTGTAGCCAACCCGGAGGGGGGTGGGGGGGTCTCTCTTTAAACTTCTAGTGTGCAGGATGCTGGCAGTGATGTCAGCCAAGGATGGAGCGGAGACTCCAGGAGCAGATGTGACCAGTGGTCCTTGATTACGCAATTTTGAACTGCCCCAGCATGCTGTGCAGGAGGGTTGGTACAGGGGTGGAGAAGTGATGTTGTACCCTAGGGTTGGGCATGGGAGCCTGACTTCTAGAACCCTTCTCTCTCCTTTAAAAACTCTGCACAGTGGGAAGATTCTCTCTTGCCTGTGGATTTTTCTACACTTCGCTGCTGGATCCTGGGACCGCCATTGAGAACTGAAAGGAGAAACCCCTGACCCCCACACAGGACCAAGGACTCTGCCCAGTTGACCCCAGGACCAGTGGGTCTTCCCAAAGGCCAGTGAGGCTGGCCTTCTTACACCCTAGACTTTTGTGTACGGATAGCAAGATCAAGAGGAATGCTGGCACAGGGAGCCCATAAAACCAGCTCCTGGAGAACTGCACTGCTTTGGAGGTGAGGAGGAGTGCAGCAACTGCACCTGGTGGATAGAGCTTTCCACAGGGAGTAAAATGGCCCAGGATCATCCAAATCAACCCAACAGGTCCCACTCTATCACATCTTAAAGTTTAGTGACCTTTGACCCTCTCCTGCCTCATAGCATGTGAGGCTCCACTGCCCAGTCGGTAAATTCCCCGGGGTGGGCCAGGGCCCTGAGTCAGCGCAAAGAAGCTGTCTTTTTGTCCTTGGGGAGAAGGTGTGCGTGAACCCCCTCCCCGTTACCTCATTTTGTCTGTTGACACCATCCACCAGACATGCTTCTGTTTTAGTTGGCTGGCACCCGATCCACAACCCCTGTCACAGCAGAGAAAGAGAAAATGGGGGAGGTGCCATCACGCTCCCCCGCCAAAGCAGGAAAGGGCTTTGGACCCTATCCCTGGGCCCCGAGAAGACAAGGGATAGAGGGTGAGCACCGCCACACTCCCCCAACTGTGGCAGGCCTGTCTGTGCTCCCCGTGCTGGGATACAGAGGGTACAGACCTCCACCACTTGGCACAAGTCCTGCCCAGGAAAAGGATGCAAGCTCCTGCGGCTGCACGCGGGAGTGCGGTCCACACAGGAAGCCGGTTAGGGGCAGCCCAGGGTGGGCTCCCAAGCCTGCTCCCACATTGGTGAGGCCTTTGGGATGCCCCCATCCCAAGGAGACAATAGAGAGGCACAGTGTGAAGCCACAAATAACTGAAAACACAAAGGAAAAGTTAGACGAGGCTCTTGCTGGCGCAGCAGGAGGGCGGCTAAATTAAAGTTCCTTGAGGAGCACCCTATAATGCCTTGCAGAGCAGTGCAGTTTTGCCTGCACTTTTAGCGATTTCTCCCTTTGTGTGGCCCCAGGACAATGGGTCCCCATCAACAAACTCAGAAAGATGTCACTCTTCTCACACAAGGGATTTTAGGAGTACCCACCCGAAGTTGGAGGGGGATCCTGAAACAGTAACTCTTCTAGCATTTTCCACAGATTTCCAAGCATTCCAGAGGTTGGAATGTTTTGCTCTACCACTAGGAGTTTTACACCTTCTAGGGGCTATGTGTATGGTGACATTCATGAGGGCCTGAAAGAACTAAAGGTGGCTAAATGTAATATTGGTATTGAAGCGCTCTCTAGGGGCTAAATGTATGGTTGCAAAGCAATGTTATATCAATGCAATGCTCTCTAGGGGCTGTTTTCATAATTGCAGTTTGATGGTATAAAATGTATAAGAAATACTGAAACACAGGTTCCTCATGACAAATGCTTAATTGGTTCACCATAATGATTTCATTAAAAAAAAATTATATTTTTATTATGCATTTTAAAATTTATAAAACAACCCTCCCCCACCAACCCGCCCCCCCATCCACTCCACCCAACCTACACATTGCATGGTTTGACCTGTTACAATTCAACATGATTAGATAAAATTGATAATAAAATACAACAGTTTCTCATAATATTTCATAATCATAAAACAAGAAAGTTATTCTTTTCTTCCAAATTATAGCGACTTTTAATTTAACCACGTTATGCTAGCCCCTCTCAAGCCAATCTGTCGGGACGGCCCTTCTCCTCAACGCTTTACCCCCTGCCCGAGCCCATTTTCTTATGTAAATGGCTTTTTCTAAATTATAAGTCGCTAGCAACTGGGCTAACCATTGCTGAAATGCTGGGGGGTTTGGATCCAACCAAGCAGAGGTGATACATACTCGCCAGATTGTCATAACTATAAATAGGAAAGATCTACCCTTTTGTCCCCCTCCCCTTCTTGCATTCTAAGTAATATTTATGCTGGGGTTAGTTGGATCTTTAACCACAGTTGATTTTTACAAAATCTAACAATCACCTCTTTCACACCCACTAAAACACTGCAAGTAGCAAACATGTTCACACTTTCTACATCATGCAGCTGATACCTGGGGCATTGCGTCCCTTTACCTTTCCTCCATTTAATAATCCTACTGGGTGTATAATACAAATTAAAATAAGTTTTATATTATTGCACTTACAGTTTTGATGACAGTAAAATTGTTCTAGCTAATAAAAAGGATTTTTAGAAAAGCATTGCAGATACAATAAATATTTCTTGCCACCAATGTGAATGCTTATCCACGTTAAGCTACGAATAGGACAACACAGGAGCAGAATCCGATGCCAAACCGCCAATGCGCCTCTTGTGGAACACTTCAAAGAAAAGAGACACACGGAAGATGACTTCACTTGGACTGTCATCACACAGATTAAAGCCCCCCCACGAGGAGCAGACATTTCCCAAATCCTAAATAAAGAGGAGTTGCATTGGATCCTGAAAACAGACAGTATAAGGAAAGGGCTAAACAGGATTGAGGACTGGACTTCCTTACTTTAACATTTTTTTCACAGCAGGACCGCTCCCAGTGGCCCCCTTGATGAAATCAATCGAAGTGTTATAAATGTCTCTCAACATGTTTTAAAAAAAAAAGCACGTATGTATCACCACATGTCACAAGAGCACCATCTGTCACGGATTCCTAATCCATTTTCACCATTCTAAGATGTCTGCCCGGTCACGGACTCTTTAGTCCTTCTTCTATTTCTGGCACCTCCAAAACCCAGTCCCTCCCACCACTCTGTAGCGATCACCGCCAGAACCCCATCCGGCCTGCCATCGAGCAAGACCTCTCACAGTAAGTAACCTACGATGTCCGAGCCTCCCCTCCACTCCTCCTTGCATATTATCCGACCCGGGGCTTGTAAATAATTAATACTCTTGTTTTCTCAGCATTCCATTTGGAAGCCCGGCAGCACCGCGTTCCAGATCTAGGAACTTATTTTATCAAGTAAGACTTAGATTGTCTTTACGGTTACCCGCCTATTTCAGATTATTACTTAGCTAATTATCCCTCCCCTTATTCCCCAGTTTCCGGTAAATTCCCCGTGCTGACCAACCTGAAGTGAGTATTTTAGCTGCACTTTTTAAGAGCACGACAAGCTTTCACAAGTAATTGCTAAAATAATGCTCTCGATTTTCCCGCCCTCATAGATGCCATGCAAATATCCCGCGGCCCCCTGATTAAAAAACGGCTATTATAATCCGCCCTTAACTGCAACACGGCTATCGTATTCAGCCCTTCCAGGTATGACCTGGCCCACCGAGATAGCAACCTCACTCCCTCTGTGGTAAATAAATAAATAATACCCTATTTTTGAATGCATAAATGAATAACAGATAGCTCAATAAATAAGAGTCAAGATTCGAGGTAGTAGGAGTTTGCAGGTTTATTACAGCATAAAGGACAGGAACAGGACAACCTGCACGGGAACAGAATGGTAAGCCCTGGCAGCTGCTGGGGCTGGATCTGGGATGAGCGCGCTAAGGAAGGATAACTTTTTAATAACAGTGCATGAGCATATATACATAACGCAAACACATAGCATTACATTGCAATAGGCGTAGCAGTGGGTGGAGCAAAGGGTGTGACGCGTAGTAGTCGCGAAAGATAAGGGTGAAAAGAGGTGTAACAGGGCGTATACATAGACATGTGATGCAAACGTAACAGAATATGTCATGAATGGGGCGGAAACCATGGAGGGGGCTACCTGAGGAGCCGGGACCTCTAACCTGATGGTGCGCGCAAACTAGCAATGACGTGTTACTAGGAGAAGCTGGGGGCTTCGAACTCTGTGCTAGGAGCAGAGACTGAAGTCTGGAGAGTCAGGGCGACATGTACCTAAACAGTATCTAGTATCTGATGTTTAGGGAACATGTTGATATGAACTAAGAGTCAGGAGGGGAAAGGCTAACAGACACTATGACTGGACCATGCATTATTCTACATGTAGTGCGTGATGAAGAATATTAAATGACCATTAAATGCAGTATTTCTCTTACATGGAGACGTGAAGGCTAGACAAATGACGGAAACTATTGATGCGATTCAGTAGCTTTAGGAATGCAGAGAAGGAGGACTGAACTGATAACTGGAATCATAACATACTCTTGGCAGACTCAGAGGCAGAGCCAGGCTGAGCCGGGCACTGCGAGGCAGGAAGTAAGTGAAGGGTCGAGGATACAGGTGGGGGCTGTATCGCTCCTCTGCGTGGCTTCAGGAGACAGGAGCTGAATCTGGTGTCCAGGCCCTTCTGAGGCCTAGAAACGGGGACTTTACAATGAAATAACGTGCACACTGAGAAACGTGGCAACGTAACTTTACATAGGCCTGATATTCGTAGTATTCACGAGAACTGGAAACTGGCATACTAGAAGTGGACACAACTGTAATTGCGTCTATAAACAAACATAGGGAATGCATATGCATATTTAATCATGCACACATAACATATGATGGATGACACGTAGGGACACAGAACATGACAAAATTTACTTTTCCACATTCCCTCCTTGTCACTACGTTTCCATCAGGAAACATCAATATTCATGATACCATCTATCATTTCATACAGTATCATTTGCTCGTCTCGAATTATCCTGGAACGGGATTTAGAACGGGGCTTGGGACTAGGAATACAAGAGGTAGCACAAATGCCGCAAATCGCAGGGCCACATTGTATACAGAGGCAGCAGCTGAATATGATCGCTACTGCAATACCTAGAAAGGACAAGACTTTCCATCCCCAGGCGGAAATTATATTCCAGAACCAACCGGACCATGTCCAGGTGCCTGGATCTTGGTGTAACAGATGGGCAATTTTATGGAGTCTGGTTATAGCTGAATAAACAGACGGCGCGTTATTTGGAATGAAAATGCAGCAACTAGATCCGATGACTCTACAGGCCCCGCCCCTATCGGTCAATATGACGTCAAGGACGAGACGATTCTGTAAAACGACAAATCTCATAGCAGATTGCTCTTCGGTTAAGTTACCTAGAGCAGAGGCAGTCTCATTGACTACTACTTCAAGGGTTCTGGTTAATCTACGTATCAGTTTACTATTCTGGATAGGTCCTATAAAGAAGAAGAAACCTCTATTGAAATCTGTATACTGTTCTAGAGCAGTTTCAGTATAATCGACAATTGGGGACTCGATCTCCCTTCTATGTCTAATGTGTACTAGATGTGTGTTTCTATGATAATCAGATGGGGCTAGGAAAACTGGTGGCAGTAGGAAGGCAATGTAATAGGTTCCCTCCCAATCGAGGGGCAGACGAACATATGCGGTTTGACCACAAATAAAATAAGAATGCCGTGAAGCTTTGAAAATAGATTTCCCACTGTCACTATACTTGACAATAGTAGTACAATCACTATGTCCTACATGTACGGAACCATTATTTCGGACACATAATTCGCCTTTGACTGGTAGTACTGAAATAGCAGGTAAGTCTGGAGTAGTATCAGACTGAACATTCAGGACCATGAAATTCGAAGAATAATTACCTAAATTATACACTTCATTTTCTAGATCTAACCCGGTTCTATGGGGAAGACCTTGCTTGTCTGGAAAACATGTACTGTTAAGAAAAGACATATCTGTTAAGGATGACGTTAACGTGGACCATGCTCCACACGAACCATTATGTGAAAAAGGATAAGGAAAAAGTGGCAGAACTCCCTTCGGTGTCTGGAAAGGGGGAAGTCGACCACATACCCAACAATTAGTGGCATTGCTGGTCTGGTGTGAATAATGTAACATGCGGATGAAAGAATTATTTCGCATAGCGAGGCGGTAAGAGAGTTCATGAGGAGGCAGATCACTAAACGTATGCTCTACGGTAGCATTAGCAGACTTATTTACATGAAGAACTGGGAAATACAGGTAAAATGCGTAACTGGTGCAGGAAATCATAATACTGAGAAACAATATGAAACATAGGAAAACGATACATCGGATTGAGTTTTGACTAACTCTCTCACTATGGGGGTCTATTTTATACATGTCAGAAACAGTCTAACCGTTTCACCTAGGGGAGGACTTAGACAATCAAACTGGCTGACTTATTTTACTAGACCGGAGTTTCAACTTATACTCCTGTTGCGGAGTTTTCTCTAACAGGGGAGGGTTTGTAGCAATGTCTTTTGCGGGACAGTCCTTGAGAACAATATTTTGGCAATCCTTCAAATCCTGGGAAATGTTCTTTGAGACGGGTTTCAGTCCATAAAACTTCTTTACGTGCGAAAGGTGCACCCAGCCTTTGCGACCCTCCAACTTCATGGCTGTACGGGTGGCGAGGAGGACCTGTCGGGGCTCCTTCCAGCGTGGCTCCAGCGGACTTGAGCGGTCAAAATTGCGGACAAGAACCATGGATCCTGGAACGATTTCATGCGGTGCCACCTCGGTATTGTCTGGAAATGCGGCGGCAACCTGTGAACGACAAGAGTTGAGGGCAGACATCAAGGAAGCTAGGTAATCTGTCAGCATAT
Organism: Lissotriton helveticus; assembly: GCF_964261635.1. NCBI lineage: Eukaryota > Metazoa > Chordata > Amphibia > Caudata > Salamandridae > Lissotriton > Lissotriton helveticus. The sequence goes on from NC_136059.1 coordinate 396,854,779, forward strand.
TACTTGAAACATCGGTAATACTTCGGGGTCTAGGAGTACCCCACATGTTAGGGGGGCGGCCGAAAACGACCTCATACGGGGACAGACCTGATCTGGAATGTGCGACCATGCGCATATAGAACAAAGCGACTGGCAGAGCTACTAGCCAGTCCACACCTTTCTCTTTACATACTTTGGCGATGCGAATTTTCAGAGTCTGGTTATGTCTCTCTACGAGACCGGCTGCTTCAGGATGGCGTACACAATGAAACTTCCACTGGTACCCTAACAAAAGGGAAACATGCTTCATCAACTCAGATGAGAATGGCTGGCCGTTGTCAGAATATACGACTCTAGGGAGTCCATAGCGGGGGAAGAACTCACGAACCAGCTGCTTGGCAGTGGTCGCGGCGGTGTAATCTGGGACTGGATATGCTTCTGTCCACCTGGACAAAGCGCATACAACTACAAGGACATACTTGAAACCTCGACATCGTTCCATCTGAATATAATCCATCTGGAGGACTTCAAAAGGGTGGTCAGGGGGCTGGAATCCACCTTGTTCCACCGGGACACTTTTACCTGGATTAAACTGACAACATATCATACAGGTACGGACTTTCTGCTTGGCTGCAGCTCGTAAATGCTTGTTGAACCAAATGTTCTGGATACTGTCTAACATGGCTTTTTCTCCTAAATGTGCTGGACTATGTGCGGTATTGATAATGACTTGAACCATAGAGTCGGGGAGAAACCATGTGGCTCTACCCTTCGTTAACCATCCTTGATCTGTCTGGACCCCTCCTTGTTCGGACCATTTCTTGATTTCTTCAGGAGTAGCATGTAACTGGATATCTATGACATCTTGTGTAGGGTCCTTAACTGTCATGCATGTAGTCGGATCTGGAGTGTGTGTCTGTGTCGGATTAACTGGAATGTCTGGAGTCTGTGCTGTAAGCTTGGCTGTGCGATCTGCTAGATCGTTACCTTGAGAAATAATGTCAATAACTTTCGTATGTGCTTTGCACTTCATGATAGCGATAGATGTCGGTAAATGTATGGCATCTAACAGAGCTTGAATAAGGAGACCATGCTGAATCTTGGTTCCATGAGAAGTCATGAAACCTCTCTCTTGCCAGAGCACTCCGAAGTCGTGTACAACTCCAAATGCGTAGTGTGAATCTGTGTAAACATTAACTTTCAAGTTCTTGGCGTGTATGCAGGCTTGTGTCAGAGCAACTAGCTCTGCTGCTTGAGCGGACAGGGTGTCAATACGGTGTGTCTCAATAACTTCAGTGTCAGTAGTCACTGCATACGCGGCGACTAGTTCTCCTGCACTTGTTCTCATACATGAACCATCCACATAAAGTGTCAGGTCGGGGTCTGGTAACGGAATATCTGTCAGATCTTGTCTTGGCTTTGTCGTAATGTTAACTACTTCCACGCAGTCATGTGTGGCAGAATTCGAAGTAACTGATGGTAACAATGTAGCAGGATTTAAAACGTTGCAGCGTCTGATTTCTATGTGTGGCTGGAACAGTGTCAATTCATAACCTGTTAAACGTGCAATTGTCAAGTGCTGAGTCTGTGTTCGGTTTAAAAGAACTTCCACGGAGTGTGGAACTTGTACTGTCAGGGAGTGTCCTAAGACTATGGAATCACTTTGTCTGATAGCTAGGGCTGTGGCTGCAACTGACTTGAGGCACGCAGGCAGAGCCTGGGCTACAGGATCTAATGTGCTCGAAAAATAAGCACATGGCTTGTATTGTCCTGCTTGATCTTGTGTGAGAACAGATAATGCTGTACCTTCGCGTTCAGTGACGAAAAGTGTAAAAGGCTTACTGTAGTTCGGTGTCGCTAGAACTGGAGCTTGACATAGGGCTTTCTTTAACTCATTGAAACTGAGTGTATGTTCAGATGTCCAAGGGAGGACAGTCGGTACGGCTGCCTCCTGTGTCGTTAACTGTATCAGTGGCTTGGCTAGAAATGCATACTGAGGAATCCATTGTCGGCAGTAAGAAGTGAGGCCGATAAAGGCACGTACCTCCTTCTGGGTCTTGGGCTGAGGAAGACTCGCTATTAACTGGATACGGTCAGGTGTCAACTGCCTACCCCTCTTGGACAGTAAGTGTCCTAAGTAGACCACTTGCTGGACACAGAATTGAAGCTTAGAAGGGGACACCTTGTGCCCCATCTCGGCTAGGAAATACAGAACTGTAAGGGATGCTCGCTCGCAAGCACGTTCAGAACGGGCTGTGACCAGTAGTTCATCGACATACTGGAGCAGGGCAGTGTCAGTTGGCATGTGAATGTTGTCTAGTTGTCTTTTAAGTGCTTGACTATAAATACTAGGACTTTCTGTGAAACCTTGAGGAGCTCGTGTGAACATATAGCTCCTTCCATTTAAACAAAATCCGAAAAGGAACTGGCTGTCTGGATGAATAGGGACACTGAAAAACGCGTTCTTGAGGTCGATTACAGTAAAGAACGTGGCTTCGGAATCAATGGCTGTCAATAGGGAAGAGATATCTGGAACGACTGGGTACTGAGGAATAATACATTTATTAAGTTCTCGTAGGTCAATCACTAACCGATATACTGGGGGTGCATTTGGATCAGTACGTTTCATGACTGGAATGATCGGAGAATTGCATACATTGGAGTCAGTTTCTACAACCACTCCTTGAGCCATGAGCTCGTCAATAATTTTGGATAAGGCTGCTACAGCCTCAGGTGGCAATCTGTACTGTCTGATTCGTGGTAACACCACACCTGGCTTGAGAGTCACACGATGGGGTGTGATTTGCATATAACCAACATCAGTTGGACCTTGCGCCCATAGATGCTGCGGAACATTGGACAATGTGGGATCAAAATCTCGTAATACATAGTGACCCTTAAAGTCACGTAGGAACAGACGTATTCCCTCTGGGGAACAGCATATAACTGCACCTAACTCTTTCAGTGTTTTAATGCCTAATAGGTTTTCTGGACATGACTTAGTAAGTAACAAATCAGTAGTACGGGACAATGGACCTACTTCTAGAGTAACTGGCTTTGATATTTCATTTACAATGGGTTTTCCTGAAAATCCAAGGGAAACATTTCTTGAGCCTGAGAGCGGAGCCCCTGGAACTTCGGCGTGACATATAGTGGTCCTACTTGTCCCTGTATCAATCAAAAACTTTCTGTCTTTCCCTAATACTTGACTGTGAACATAGGGACCTTCTTGATCTACAGGTATCTCGATGAGAGGCAAGCCTACCTCCCTCTCTAGGCTGTTTCATGAATATGGCTGGTACTCTGGATACTCAGACTGTGCATACTGGTACATCTGCTGTGTAACGTGCTGTGTTGCAGCAATAGGCTGCGGAGCTGTAACTGTCTGTGGTGCATTCTGTGGCTGAGGAGTCTGTGAAACTTGTTCTTGTCTAGGCGGACGTGGTCTTTCTTTAGTCTTACCAGTGGCTATGTTGTGTTTCAGAACTGCACACTCGTTTATAAAATGACCTGGCTGTTTACAATAATTGCAGTTCCCTTTAACGGGAGCTGCAGGATGACTGGCTTGATTCGGACCCCTCTTCTGACTGTCTTGAGGAACAGATTGTGCAACTAGTACTTTCATTTTCGTGTCTTTCATACGTTTTCTCTCGTGTTCTTGTTCTTCCCTGATCCTATTCTGGTGGTATTGGAGCATCTGCAACATCTGGGACGGGGTATTAGCTTGCCAGGTACTTTCGACTTTCAAAACTCGATTCTTAATTTGTGGACTTGAATTCTCGACTAATTTAGTAACAAAAAGGTGAGGGTATGACTCACTACTTGTCTTGAGGCCACTGTTGATGCTAAAACATTTCTCAAATCTAGAATAAAAATCACTAATGTCTTCGTCTTGTTTCTGTTTACAGGCTGAGATTGCATCCCAGTCTTCCTTTCTCGTTGTTAACAACCTAGGCAAAACTTGTATTAATAATTCCGGTAATTCTTTACATTTCGCTCCAAGACCGGTACCTGGTACTCGTGCCTTGTCTTCGGCTTCTAGAACTGCCCAATCGATCTTTTTCTCTCCCACCTCCCATTCTTTTTCCTTGAGCTTTTCATACACCCCTGCGGGCAACAGAACTTTCAACATTTTAATTATATCTGGGTACGTGTATTCTCCCATACGGAGCATGTCTTTTAATTCTCTATGGAACCCTGCTGGATCTTTATCATGACAGGGAATTAATTTCTTCATCTCTAGGAGTTCCATCTTTGTAATCGGAGTGTAAACAAACACTCGTTCTAGTTCGCCACCCGTTCCTCTAACTGGGTGGACTTCTCGTAACGGATTCTGTCTCTCCATGTAAAATGGTTTACTTTCTGGGGGTGAGACATGAACAAAATGCGGGTTCAGAAACGTTCTATATTTGTGACGCTGTTCTAGAATGACACTAATTAAATCGGTACCTAAACCTTTCCATCTATACTGGAGTAACTCGTTCAGGATATCGTGTAACGGGCCTGGATCAGAGTGTTGACCCTCATACAATGTAATGAGGTGCTGGATCATATACATACCCGCCAGTCGTTGCTCGGCTGGGGGCATTTTCAGAAACATTTGTGCCACTATTTCGTCTGGAAAAGTGGTAGAATCAGTAGTCCATCGGACTGCTGATCGGGCTAGCTCTTGTTCATGCATAGTACTTAACTCACTGTAACCGATTCGTGATTTCAGAATGTGATCGGTAGCTTGGAATACTTGTTCTAGAGAACCTTGTTCTGGTGCTGGATGATGAAAAATAGACTTGTGTTCTAGGCGTAAATGGCGATCTGGAAATCTAGATTTTCCTACATACGCTATTCTGTCGGGATTCTCGTCGTCTAACTCTTCAGGATCAGAGTTACTTTCTTTCTCGCTTACTTGTGCTGCTTTACGTTGTTCGTGTATTCTTATTATTTCTTTACGGATTTTCTTGTACATACTTTCCATAGCACTGATGGTTCTGTGCTTACCCTCGGCTATATTATCACTCCACTTTGTCAGGGTTCTCATTTCGGCTTGATCTTTGGTCGGATAATCTTGTTCTCGTATTAGACAATTAATCAGAAACTTTAATAGCATGAGCTGGACTTCAGCTTTTCTTTGAGACATGACTTCGCCAATGCTTTCTGGATCATCCCCTGTACGGATGAAACGATATATTCTGTCTAGATCTTCTTTCATATTCGGTAGGGTGACTAGATACTCGGCCACCCTTCTTACACGTAATGAATATAAAACCATATTATCCTCTCCTGGGACTGGATCATAGCCACATTCGTTAAGGGCTTTTCTTATTTCTGCTACAGACTGATGTCTGGGCGTACGCTGTGACGCTTGCATATGTAATTCGGCTGTCGTTAAACGCTTGTGTGGCGGCGGGGTTTGAGGAGTACCTCCCCCTGCGGCCCCTAAACTAGAGTCGTCGACTGATCCTCTTCGTACTAGTGTGGCAGGAAATTGAAATGCGGGCTGAACTGGTATGGCGGGCTGGACCTGGGGGACCGTAGCAGGTACTGCAAGGGGTACCCCGGTGTCTGGAGGAACGGGAAGTGCCTGATTTACAGGGACTGGTGGAGCGGGGACAGGATTTGCATATTCTGGGACTGTGTCGTCCAAATAGGACGAAATAAAAATATCAGCTGCGGTCGGTTTGTGACGTAGCTTGGTCGGAACTAATGGTGGCGGGAAATTACTGGATGCCTCTGGGGTCGCTTTTGGCAAGCCCTCGGCAAGAAGAGGATACATACCCTTAATAAGATCATGCCTCTGTCTGTCTGACTGTTCGGCTTTAACTTGTTCACCTATCTCGATTAATTCTTTTTCTTGTGCTCGTTCTAAGGATTCTCTACTTAATTCTGACTTTCTGATTTCTTTTTCGGTTCTTTTATGAGCTTCTTTGCGCCATAACTCGATGGCATCTTTCTGTGACTGTCTGGCTTTCTTTTTCCATAATGCCTCTTCTACTCGCATGATGCACTCGGCATCCCATGTACCCGATACGGGCCATCTATACTTTTCTTCTAACTGTTTGGTATACTCTACCCATAAATCTAGATATAGTATGGCACTTATGCCATGTTTCTGATACATAAAATGACCTGGACTGTCCCTAGGCGGAACTGGAACTGCTGCTTCCAGCAGACCCTTTCTAGTTTTTAACTGACGTAACTTAGAAAACAAGGGCATGACTGGACTGTAATCTAGACACAATACAATACACAATGAACACGATACTTATTCCCCATTCATACCACGACATTAAAATACATGAAGAACATTTAAAAATAACAGTTCGAACAGAATACTACCTGGAATACGGAACACAGAATACATGAATTTTCTCGAGAACAGAACTGACTGGAACAGAAACTAGATGCACTGCTGAAACAGTACGAAACTTACCGGTCTCATAAAGAGACACGTCAGGACCCGCATCCACCGAAGTGGACACTTCGTTTGTGGGTCTGTGTACCACCAACCCACGGACCAGAGTCAATCAGATTGACCCTGTCTAGATACTACCCCAGTAACGGTACTCACCGGGCAGCAAGAACGGAAGGCCTCAGACTGGACTGGATTGCTTCGACGTCGGACGTCGGACGGACGAACTTCGGATTTCTGTTACGGGTGGGCCTCCGGATACCTCGGACCTTGGACTCTCGGCTTGGGCTCTGGTCGGGACTCGCCGCGTTCCTCCACCGTCTCGTCTGGATGCTGGACCGCCTCCTCCGTCTCCTCCGTGGGCCTGAGGGATACTTGAAGCAGAAATATCTGCCGGTGCGCAGAAGAGTTCCGTCACGACTGCAGAGGGTCAGGGGGTCGGCGTGGCTTCACCGACGCGTGGGGAAAGGGCAAGTCCCTGTTCGGGCGCCATTATGTGGTAAATAAATAAATAATACCCTATTTTTGAATGCATAAATGAATAACAGATAGCTCAATAAATAAGAGTCAAGATTCGAGGTAGTAGGAGTTTGCAGGTTTATTACAGCATAAAGGACAGGAACAGGACAACCTGCACGGGAACAGAATGGTAAGCCCTGGCAGCTGCTGGGGCTGGATCTGGGATGAGCGCGCTAAGGAAGGATAACTTTTTAATAACAGTGCATGAGCATATATACATAACGCAAACACATAGCATTACATTGCAATAGGCGTAGCAGTGGGTGGAGCAAAGGGTGTGACGCGTAGTAGTCGCGAAAGATAAGGGTGAAAAGAGGTGTAACAGGGCGTATACATAGACATGTGATGCAAACGTAACAGAATATGTCATGAATGGGGCGGAAACCATGGAGGGGGCTACCTGAGGAGCCGGGACCTCTAACCTGATGGTGCGCGCAAACTAGCAATGACGTGTTACTAGGAGAAGCTGGGGGCTTCGAACTCTGTGCTAGGAGCAGAGACTGAAGTCTGGAGAGTCAGGGCGACATGTACCTAAACAGTATCTAGTATCTGATGTTTAGGGAACATGTTGATATGAACTAAGAGTCAGGAGGGGAAAGGCTAACAGACACTATGACTGGACCATGCATTATTCTACATGTAGTGCGTGATGAAGAATATTAAATGACCATTAAATGCAGTATTTCTCTTACATGGAGACGTGAAGGCTAGACAAATGACGGAAACTATTGATGCGATTCAGTAGCTTTAGGAATGCAGAGAAGGAGGACTGAACTGATAACTGGAATCATAACATACTCTTGGCAGACTCAGAGGCAGAGCCAGGCTGAGCCGGGCACTGCGAGGCAGGAAGTAAGTGAAGGGTCGAGGATACAGGTGGGGGCTGTATCGCTCCTCTGCGTGGCTTCAGGAGACAGGAGCTGAATCTGGTGTCCAGGCCCTTCTGAGGCCTAGAAACGGGGACTTTACAATGAAATAACGTGCACACTGAGAAACGTGGCAACGTAACTTTACATAGGCCTGATATTCGTAGTATTCACGAGAACTGGAAACTGGCATACTAGAAGTGGACACAACTGTAATTGCGTCTATAAACAAACATAGGGAATGCATATGCATATTTAATCATGCACACATAACATATGATGGATGACACGTAGGGACACAGAACATGACAAAATTTACTTTTCCACACCTCGCTCTACCTTCTTCCACCCAGTTCACTGCACCGTTTAGTTATCACCGCGCCGTTTATTTCTATTTCTTCACGTCTTCACCACGAATCGTCACGGCTTCTCGCATGGTACCGTGGCTCAATTCATGAGTATGAAATACTTAATACAACTATCTCTGAGTTGAAACAACCCGAGGAGGCACGTCTGCATGAGATTGCACTAAGTATAGCTCCTATGAATGGTCTCTATTATCAACGTATAAGTACTAAATGCTCTATACAACTTGTGATAAAACAACCCCAGGGGTTATACCGGCGTGAATATGCACGAAGTACAGCTCGAATGAATGGTTTTAAATTTCACCAATATCACTTGCATTCTTGCGCAGAGCGCCGAACACCAAAAAAAAACCCAGGTGGTACGCATGCAACTGTTGAAACGATGTACAACCTTCACCAATGGTTTTTTTAAAAATCACCATGTCACCTCTAAACCTTAACAGTAGCATCAGACTATGAAATTCAGTCATGCCTAGCGTCTAATCGAAATTTTTCTGTTTATGTTTTTTCCTCTTTTTCTCCACTTGTATTTATGTGAATCGCAACAGTGGTTATGTAACATATGTAAAATAATCTCAAGACAAACATGGCTTAATAGTTTTGTCCTGAAGATGATGCATGTATCTTTGAATTGCATCGAAACGTCGTCGACTTTAAAAGCACCATATGTTGTTATGAATTTACAGAAATGTTGCTAACAATGGGTTGCTCAAAATGAATCTTAGTCTGTTATACTGAGTAATAGTACAGACCGCCTTGTGCGCTTTCTACATAAAATCTTGTCACTTGTTTTGTCTTGTCTCCTGTGGGTCACAGGTTGTGCCCACTTTTGTATAAATGTTGAAAAATCTGAACCATTACAAAAAATCTAAATAATAAATTCCTGTCCGGCTGGACAGAGGTTATATACTATTTAGTATATGTCTATTCCTTTACATGATCCTAAATAACTAGGGTCCACTGTCTTGTACAATAAATTGCTTATCCACGTCATCACTTATTTCTGCCATCAAAAAATGGTATATAATCTCAATAGGACATGTCTGATTACTGATAAGGGTGTCAACTAACTTTACTCTCTGGAAACCCACAGAACCCTCCTTTCCGTAAGAGGAAGTCTCACACCTGAAGATACTTAAAAAAATCTCTATGTTCTATGTTGTAATCATTCCTGAGGTCTGCAAACGAAACAACCTCGCAAATAGTAAAAAAATATCCTAACCATTTTAACCCCACAGTGTTCCAACATGATATACAAGAGTCAATAAAAATAGTTAGTGCTTTGTTCTTCCCTATAGCTGTATAATAGTTAAAGCTGAAAACTCCAGCATCTTGTGAACTGTGGACCTGACCTTAAAAACATTCTTGAGAGTCTTAAAGCAGACTCTTTTGTAATAACCAAATTCAAGTTGCTGCCACAGACATCCCCAAGCGTGATCACTGACTAACAATTCCACAGGAGTAAATCTACCTCTGCCTTCTCTTGTGATAAGAATAAGTTATTCAACAGGGTGGTCACCCAGTAGTAAAATGTAAGATTAGGGAGGACCCATCCACCTCTCTTGAAAGAGTAAAAGATTAAAGGGCACGTCTTGGTCTTGCACAAGACCAAATAAATCGAGAGATTACCTCCTCCATTTTTTTAAATAAATAACTTTCGAAGTCCAGAAGTATCGCATGTAAGAAGTGGAGAATTTTAGGATCAGAGTATCGAGATTCTCCTGTACTATCCTCTCTAACTCCGATTATATGCTTGCATCAAGATAGATTGCACTTTATAGTATGCGTTTGTCAGAGAGAATGATCTTATCATTAACCACAATTTCAGTCTTTTTATTATTTAAAAGATATCCTGAAATGCTCCCAAAACTGAGGGCCTCCTGCTCAACCTCCACTAGAGCCCTAACAGGGTCTGGTGTTACCTATGCAATATCATCAGCATAAGCAACGGTCTTGTGTCCCTCCCTTGACACTGCATAGGGTGAATTAAGATGTTATTCTCCAACCTTTTAATTAAAGGGGCAATATAAATTGCAAACAACAGCGGGGAGAGCGGGCACCCCTGTCTGGTCCCCGTTTTGATTTTAAATGACTCCGACAAAGTCCCTGACTACAAAAACCCTAGCTTATAGATTGTTGTATAAAACCTTAATGGCCTGACCACAGCCCAGACCAATGCCCACTCTTTGCATGGAGTCCCACAAAAATTGCCAGGAGACCCTATCAAAGTCTTTTTCTGCGTCCAACAATATGGTCATAGGGTCTCCTGACACATGAGCAGCATCAAAAAGGGTGATAGCTCTGTGAATATGATCAATTGTGCCTTAACCCAGGATAAACCTGTGTTGTTGTCTGGTGACAACCTTATTAATTACAGAGGAAAGGCAGGTGGCCAACATTTTTTAATACACCTTAGAGTCTCCATTAATAAGGGTAATTGGTCGATATGATCGATGTCCAGGAGTTCAAAGGATTAGTTCCGTTGTAAATTAATGTTGTATAAATCTCTGTGGGTATACAGTATGTCCCGCCACTTTCCCCTTAGGAAGGCTACCCATAGCAAGCACAATGTCTTCCCATTCTGGAGGCCCTTCCAATAGTTCTTTTTTTTTTTTAAACTTTTTTTTTTGTCCTCATCTCCACAATGGTTGTAATCTGTCGGAACTGTGGACAGGGAAGATTGGCATATTGGGGAGTTGACATGCTGTCTCAGTCAAAGACTGGTAGGGGTATAAATGATATACTGATCTGCCCAAACCCCTACAGCTATGCCATTCACCCAGCCAATCCTTACACCTTGTTACCTGTAGTTCAGATTTTTACCATTAGCCAGTTACCACCATTACTTGTAACACCAATACGCTGAGAGAAAGGGCGGAGATGTTTTAGCAGGGAGAGTATATCATGGCTTCGTAATCATCGAACCTGGGGGGGGGAGGGAGAAAAAAAAAAAAAACAGCTCAGACTAATGGGACCAATCGAGTATATGCCAAAAAGCTCTTTTATCTGGTTTCCCGGCCCTGGAGAGATCAATTTTTGATATTTGTAACATGGAGGAACACCAGTCATGTAACGTCGGAGGAGAAGCCTCTTTCCACCGCTTGCAGATTTCTCTACGGGCCACCAAGATAGAGTAAAACAAAAGGTTGTTGGCAGGACTTCGCTTTTGATCCACTACACCAAAGATTACTAGCCGAAGATCTATAGCCACTGTGGAACCTGTTAAAGATGTTAGTTTGTTGCCAATTGAATCCCAATAAGACATCAAGTGTGGGCAATCATAAAACATGTGTGCGTCTGAGGCTGCCGCTAGACCACACCGGGCACATGCCACTGGTTCCCCTGTTGAAAATGTAGACAGTCTCTGGGGGGAGTAGTAGGCCCTGTGAAGGGTAAAAAGGTGGTTCCCACGGAGCCCGGCTGGTTTAACTATGTCCCAGAGAACATTACAGGAGATTAACCATAATTTGTTCAAATTCAAAGAAGGCAACAAGGAGCTCCATAATAGGACTGGGAGATTGAATTCCCCATCGATCTCTTCCAAGATTAGGTTATACCAAAGGGACACCTCCTTGGGTGCCGGCGTTTTATGAAGCAAAGAGGACTCCAGGTGGCTACCTTCTCCTAGGGGCATGTTGAAACGACGGGGAGCTCTAGCTGACTGTGCTTGTGCCCAGCTTGATATTTGCAAAAATTTAAATCTAGAGAGGTTGGGACCCACCTTGCTCACTAGATGTTCCCAGGAAAGCATGGCCCCTTCCACAAACAGGTCACCCCATGTTGAGATTCCGGCGTCTATTAATGGAGTTACCAGTGTATCGTTTACCCAACCTGGGGAAGCAGGGAGATCCCATATAGGAGATCTGTTCGAATGGTATCCTAGTTTAGTAGTAACTCTAAGATTGAACCAAGTTCTTGCTAGGCCCTGCAGCACCTTCAGCTTGACCATCTTGAAAAATTTGGGGTCTCCAAACTTAAAAAGAAAACCAGACTGCCCCAATCCTTCACACTGTAATAATGCTGTAAACATCATCCCTATGCCTTGGTCTGATGGAGTTTTTAGCAACATTCGAGCATGTGTCATCTGAAAAGCCCACGCATATATCTGTAGGTCAGGACCAGCCAAACCACCCTTCTCCCTGCGACGCCTTAACTTCTTCCAGGCTATTCTTACGCTCTTGTTCTTCCAGATAAATGAAGAGATGTCACTCTGTGTAGGAAGGTAGATGCCTGACTATGGTTGCCCCCAACTTTTTGCCTGGTGTTTTGCTGGTTTTCTGACTTAGTTGACCTGGGACCCTGCTATTCAGGGCCCCAGGCCTACTGCTCTCTCTGTAAAATGGATTCCATGTACCTTAGGTAAATATCTAAATTGGATACTGAGTCACCTTATCAGTCCCTGTACAGTGTACCTTAGGTACCCAGGGCATAGGTGTACCCAGGGCCTACCAGGGGCTGCAGCATGTATTATGCCACCCCTGGCTGGCCATCCAAATCTGACACAACTGGCTGCTTGACAGCTGGGGCAAGGTGGTGTAATCACCCTTTGCTTTAGATATAGTATACCTATATCTAACCCTAAATGGACACACAGATCTCCTATCAGTCACTCCTATGGCAGGCCTTAACAATCCTGAGGGCAGAGTGCTTGGAATCGTGTGAGATGGTGCTCTGGCATGAGCTGAGCCTGTCTGCGGCTTTCGGGATCCATCCCTTAGCCGTTTCCATGATATCGCATACCATATACTCTTAAGTGCATTATAATCCTCGCGGTTATGTGCCAACTCTGGTATCGCTTTATCAAAACATGTCGAGTAAGGTGTCATACGAATTGGAATACTAACCCCTCGCCAATTCTGGCGACGGGGTTAGCATTCCACCCTTCTAGAGGGACACGACATGTATGTAACCCCTAACCCCGGTTAAAGTCAGACAGAGCCTTAGCATCCACAAAATGGATGCTGCCACCGAGACACAAGTCTGCCCTCCTGCTGCTGGGAGTCCTCCCAGAGCAGGAGATAAGGACAAAGGGTTTCCTGCCAGGGGCGGTGCCAGCACCGTCCCAGACAGGGTTTTGTGTATTGTAGGTAGGCAGGGCTTTAGAGGAAGGTGACTGCACGTGGCACCCCGGTGCTCACTGTGCATAGGCTGGCTGGAACCAGTTCCAGGGTCACTCCAGACCCTGTGCTGGGGAAAAGCCCGCCAAGGAAGTGGGTGTAACCACCCCCCTCCTAGTCCCACCCATAGGGCAGGACTTAGTCGCGTGCCAGCCCCTTTTTACAGGATAAAGGTAGGAACTGGCCCCCTTCCAAATCAGATCATCTTTGAATCCTGAAACTACTTTCTGCGAAAGGAACTCAAGACTTCTTCCTAAGATTTCTCCCTTGTGACTAAGGAGTAGTCACCCTGCATCCGCAGGCACCATCTAAGAACACTGCGGTCTGCTGCAAGTCCTTCCTCCGGAATCCGACTGCCCAGCTCGACGAGAACCGGCTTCCCTGGCACCTCTGACCTCTACCCACCTCTACAGCCCAGCTGAGAACCGTGGGTGCGACGAGACCTCAAGGGACCGGCCATCTGCAAGACTGCACGACTTCTTTCCAGCAAGCCCGCCGAGTGAATTCCTGGTGAGTGCTTTGGGGTCCGAGAAGCCCCGACTCTGAGCAGCTCCAGCTCCGAAGTGCAGCCCCCCAGCATCTCCACGATCTGCGTGGGGCCCTTCTGCTTTCCGCTGCTCACCGCGTTGTTTGGCTACTAGCCCGTTGGCTTGTGGCCTTCCTGACGACGCCCGACGACATTTCTGCTGCTGGTCTGGTTGCTCCAGACTGGCCCTTGCTCCCTTCCAGAAGAGGAGCACCCCGGACCCTCCTGGTCCACTCAAGACGCCATTTTGAGTCCACCACGTGGGCTTGAATTAGCCAAGGCTTGTTGCCCAATCCTGGGTAACTTCGACGCCAACGACTTCATCCATCGTGGGACAGCTCGCACCTCCATCCTGGTCGCCGACAACGCCTCCTGGTCCGAGAGACTGCAGAGCCCAGCAGCGCCCACTCACCTGACTGCGGTGACTTCGCCCGGTGCCATCCTGGTGCCCACTTAATCACTGGCTAGTGATTCAAGAACTTGGTCCCCTCTGCTTTCAGGTTTTCTTCTTCCTTGATCCAGGCTTGGATCCATCTAACTTTTCTTCACTGGTCGCCTGCCAGCAACTTCTTCCTTCCAGGCTCCTGGTCCGGCAACGAGATCCCCGACGTCTTTTCAGACCTATGCAGCTGCAGCCCCTGGGCTAGGTAACTTCGGCACTCCGGTGTCCCAGCATAGCCTCACTATCCAAGGGTCAGGATCCACTGTCGTTTTCTCCCTACCAGTTCGGGTTCGCCCGTGAACACTAACTTTGTGAATTCTAGCTTCCATAGACTTTGTCCCGCATCCCGCGTGAGAGTGCACACTCTGCACCCGAGTCCCCTGGGCCTCCTAGTAGTAATCTAACGATTCCCTAGTCCAGTCCTAGCGATTCCAAAGCCTATTAGAACTGTTACTTACCTGCTAGTAATTCGCATTCCACTTTTAGCGTATATGGTTTTTCGTGCCCCTCGGGCATTTGTGTAACGTGCTAACTTAAAAGTATTTTCGTAAGAGTTTTGTTGTGTGCTTAGCTCCCTGTCTCATAAAGAGCCAGGGTAGTCTTGTTATAAATAAATACACTGTTTATTTTCATAACAACTTGTGTGGTGTCCTTTCACTGGGTGTTCAAGGGGTAATGTGATGGTAAAACAGCTGGCTTAACACGCCCTCTAGAGTCTTAGCCTTAGACTGCTCGTATCCATGCTACTAGGATAGCTGGTCTATAAGGTTGACTTACAACCAATCATCAATAAGGGTTGTTTGGACTGATATATAGTGATCACTAGAATAGTGAGCACTGCACATCAGGCCAACTTCTCACATTGGTGGCAGCGGTGGGATTTGAGCTTGCTGTTGTTTTACCACACATGCCCTAAGAATATCTTGTGAAAGATCACATAGGTACTAAAGGTACATATAACTTAGCTTAGAATACTCTGAGTTCTACTGAACCAGCTGTTGTAGCTCCTAGGGCCTAGCACACCCTAAACTACAACTCTAGCAAGGGATCAGTAGGCAAACATATAGTGTAGGTAAGTGCACCACTTACACCTCACTAGAAAAGCATGTCTACCCAGGGAGAATCTACTGAGACTCCCCTGGTCAGTGTTGACCCTCCACAGGTCACTTCAAGATATGCAGCTCTCAGTTTCCAGGAGATGAGACAAATCTGTGTCTCCAGAAAACTGAAGCAGGGGTCTAACCCCACCACTCCCTTTCTGATAGGTCTCTTAGAGACATATGATGCCAGAAAGCTTTCTCAGTTACATGAGAACATGCCAGCCTTAGAGGGAACCTCTGGGGATCCAGATCTCCCCAACACTGATTCAGCAGTTGAGGAGGAGGATCAGGAGGTACTCTCTGGGGATGAGGTAGACAAAGGTCTTGAGGTAGTCAGAAGGCTAACTAGGACCAACTTAGACTTACTTGGGCTAGGATCTGGGGGCCCCCCAGTACTAACCCGAAGTGGGCCTAACCTTGGAGTTAGGAGGGATAGATCTCTTTCTAGGGACTCCAATAGATCTCTGCACTCTAATGCCTCTTCTCAGGGGAGAAGGAATCCTCCACAGAGGAGATTTACTTCCCCCCAGAGAAGGGAGCATGAAGCTAGGATGAGACAAGCTGAACTGAGGATTGAAAGGGAAGAAATTGCCCTGGCCAAAGAGAAGCTTGCCCTGGCAAGAGAGCAGCAGATGAGTGGGCTAGCTCCCACTGGTGGCAGCAATCTCCCAAGAGATAGAGAGAAGGGTTTAGACACTAAACACCTGACTAAAATAGTGCCCCCCTTTAAGCAAGGGGATGACATCCAGAAATGGATGGCTGCTCTGGAGAGGGCCTGCACTGTGCAGTGCATTCCCC
Source organism: Lissotriton helveticus (assembly GCF_964261635.1). Classification (NCBI taxonomy): domain Eukaryota; kingdom Metazoa; phylum Chordata; class Amphibia; order Caudata; family Salamandridae; genus Lissotriton; species Lissotriton helveticus. Next base: position 396,870,900 of record NC_136059.1, read on the forward strand.
AGAGTCAGTGGGCAGCTATACTGTGGCTCTCCTTTGATGGTAAAGGTAGAGATAAGCTCCTCACTACAAGAGTGGAGGATGCTAACAATTACCAGGTCCTGAAAAATGCACTGGTTGATGGGTTTGGCTTAACCACTGAGCAGTACAGGTTGCTGTTCAGAGACACCCAGAAAACTCAGTCTCAGGACTGGTCTGACTTTGTTGATTGTGCCACTAAGGCTTTGGAAGGCTGGCTACTGGGTAGTAAGGTTACTGATTTCAAAGGATTGTATAATCTAATTATGAGAGAGCAAGTCTTAAATAATTGTCAGAACCAGTTATTACACCAGCACCTGGTAGACTCTGATCTGACCTCTCCACAAGAATTGGGTAAGAGGGCAGACAAATGGGTCAGAACCAGGATTAGGCCCAAGAACCAAGGTGGTGACCAGAAAAAGGAATCAACCAAGCCTCAAGAGAAGGGTGGGAATAAATCTACAGATCAAACCACATCAGGGCCCCAAAAATCCTCTGAGGGGGGTGGGTCCCAGAATCCTTCCAACAACCAGAAGAGACCTTATTGTTATCCCTGTAAACAGGTGGGTCATTTAAAAACTGACAGCAGTTGCCCAAAGAATAACAATAAGGAAAACATACCCCCAAGTAACATTCCCAAACCTCCTGTTACTACTAGTAGTAATCCCCCAGGTGGTGGGAGTGCCCCCAAGAATTTGGGTGCATTTACTTTGGGAGTTCCTGGGGACTCTGGCCTAACCAGGTCCCCAAACTTAGATACTCTTGTCTGTGAGACTGGCATGGGGTTTGCCAACTTCACAACTTGTCCCAACACTTTGGGCAAGTACAGACAGGAGCCCCTCATCAATGGTATAAAAGTTGAGGCCTATAGAGATACGGGGGCTAGCATCACTATGGTGACTGAGAGTCTAGTCCCCTCAAGGCAACTTTTACCTGGTGCCACATACCAGGTGACCAATATTGATGGAGTACAGAGAGATCATCCCATGGCAGTGGTCAATCTCAGCTGGGGAGGTGTCACTGGCCACAAGAGAGTGGCAGTGTCACCAAACTTGCCTGTAGATTGCCTACTGGGGAATGATTTAGAGCTTTCAGCCTGGGCTGAAGTAGAGCAAGAAACCCATTCTAGAATGGTAAACATCCATGGTAAGGTTAGTGGGGCAGTGGTAGCCACAGCCCCAGTCCAAGATATCCTCCCTGAACAGGTCAGGAGGGTTGTGCCAGTCACAACCCAATCTCAGACAACTTCCTTCCCAGAACAGGTTGTCAAGGCTGTAATGGTAACAGCCCACACCCAAACTGAGCCCCCTCCTGAAAAGGTTGGGAGAGTTGTGATGGCCACAGCTCAAACTCAGACAGATGACAGTGTTGTGAAGCCTGAAACTATGGATCACTCCACTCAGACAGAGAGTATTGAGGAGGAAGAGAAATCTCCCTCCCACCAGACTTTAGGAAAGGATCAGCCTCCTCAGGGAACTGATCTGACCCCTTGTGAAGAAACTGCCACAGAGGTAGTCAGGCCTAGCCTGGCAGAACCCCTGATGTCAGTGGACCGTTCCAAGGTGGGACCCAGTCTGGAGCAGGTAACCTGCCCCTCTCTACCCTACCTCAGTCAGCCCAGGGCTGTAGAGGTCAGGGAGGCCAGTGTTGGACCCCAAAGGGCCCCCTGTCCAAAAGAATTCCCCAATCAGCAGATTAAGGGCACTGAAGCTAGTAGACCTAGCCAAGTGAAAATAAGACACACTCCTGAGGGATCCCCCTTAAAATTAGTTAGGGACCTCCCACAGATGGACACTGTTGGGCACAGCCAAACTTGGGACCTGAGGGCCCCAGACCTGACCTGTCCCTCCAGTAAGCCAAACAGAGGGACCCAACCTCCAGCTGTAGGTAGCTGTACCTTAGGTACCCAGGGCATAGGTGTACCCAGGGCCTACCAGGGGCTGCAGCATGTATTATGCCACCCCTGGCTGGCCATCCAAATCTGACACAACTGGCTGCTTGACAGCTGGGGCAAGGTGGTGTAATCACCCTTTGCTTTAGATATAGTATACCTATATCTAACCCTAAATGGACACACAGATCTCCTATCAGTCACTCCTATGGCAGGCCTTAACAATCCTGAGGGCAGAGTGCTTGGAATCGTGTGAGATGGTGCTCTGGCATGAGCTGAGCCTGTCTGCGGCTTTCGGGATCCATCCCTTAGCCGTTTCCATGATATCGCATACTATATACTCTTAAGTGCATTATAATCCTCGCGGTTATGTGCCAACTCTGGTATCGCTTTATCAAAACATGTCGAGTAAGGTGTCATACGAATTGGAATACTAACCCCTCGCCAATTCTGGCGACGGGGTTAGCATTCCACCCTTCTAGAGGGACACGACATGTATGTAACCCCTAACCCCGGTTAAAGTCAGACAGAGCCTTAGCATCCACAAAATGGATGCTGCCACCGAGACACAAGTCTGCCCTCCTGCTGCTGGGAGTCCTCCCAGAGCAGGAGATAAGGACAAAGGGTTTCCTGCCAGGGGCGGTGCCAGCACCGTCCCAGACAGGGTTTTGTGTATTGTAGGTAGGCAGGGCTTTAGAGGAAGGTGACTGCACGTGGCACCCCGGTGCTCACTGTGCATAGGCTGGCTGGAACCAGTTCCAGGGTCACTCCAGACCCTGTGCTGGGGAAAAGCCCGCCAAGGAAGTGGGTGTAACCACCCCCCTCCTAGTCCCACCCATAGGGCAGGACTTAGTCGCGTGCCAGCCCCTTTTTACAGGATAAAGGTAGGAACTGGCCCCCTTCCAAATCAGATCATCTTTGAATCCTGAAACTACTTTCTGCGAAAGGAACTCAAGACTTCTTCCTAAGATTTCTCCCTTGTGACTAAGGAGTAGTCACCCTGCATCCGCAGGCACCATCTAAGAACACTGCGGTCTGCTGCAAGTCCTTCCTCCGGAATCCGACTGCCCAGCTCGACGAGAACCGGCTTCCCTGGCACCTCTGACCTCTACCCACCTCTACAGCCCAGCTGAGAACCGTGGGTGCGACGAGACCTCAAGGGACCGGCCATCTGCAAGACTGCACAACTTCTTTCCAGCAAGCCCGCCGAGTGAATTCCTGGTGAGTGCTTTGGGGTCCGAGAAGCCCCGACTCTGAGCAGCTCCAGCTCCGAAGTGCAGCCCCCCAGCATCTCCACGATCTGCGTGGGGCCCTTCTGCTTTCCGCTGCTCACCGCGTTGTTTGGCTACTAGCCCGTTGGCTTGTGGCCTTCCTGACGACGCCCGACGACATTTCTGCTGCTGGTCTGGTTGCTCCAGACTGGCCCTTGCTCCCTTCCAGAAGAGGAGCACCCCGGACCCTCCTGGTCCACTCAAGACGCCATTTTGAGTCCACCACGTGGGCTTGAATTAGCCAAGGCTTGTTGCCCAATCCTGGGTAACTTCGACGCCAACGACTTCATCCATCGTGGGACAGCTCGCACCTCCATCCTGGTCGCCGACAACGCCTCCTGGTCCGAGAGACTGCAGAGCCCAGCAGCGCCCACTCACCTGACTGCGGTGACTTCGCCCGGTGCCATCCTGGTGCCCACTTAATCACTGGCTAGTGATTCAAGAACTTGGTCCCCTCTGCTTTCAGGTTTTCTTCTTCCTTGATCCAGGCTTGGATCCATCGAACTTTTCTTCACTGGTCGCCTGCCAGCAACTTCTTCCTTCCAGGCTCCTGGTCCGGCAACGAGATCCCCGACGTCTTTTCAGACCTATGCAGCTGCAGCCCCTGGGCTAGGTAACTTCGGCACTCCGGTGTCCCAGCATAGCCTCACTATCCAAGGGTCAGGATCCACTGTCGTTTTCTCCCTACCAGGTCGGGTTCGCCCGTGAACACTAACTTTGTGAATTCTAGCTTCCATAGACTTTGTCCCGCATCCCGCGTGAGAGTGCACACTCTGCACCCGAGTCCCCTGGGCCTCCTAGTAGTAATCTAACGATTCCCTAGTCCAGTCCTAGCGATTCCAAAGCCTATTAGAACTGTTACTTACCTGCTAGTAATTCGCATTCCACTTTTAGCGTATATGGTTTTTCGTGCCCCTCGGGCATTTGTGTAACGTGCTAACTTAAAAGTATTTTCGTAAGAGTTTTGTTGTGTGCTTAGCTCCCTGTCTCATAAAGAGCCAGGGTAGTCTTGTTATAAATAAATACACTGTTTATTTTCATAACAACTTGTGTGGTGTCCTTTCACTGGGTGTTCAAGGGGTAATGTGATGGTAAAACAGCTGGCTTAACACGCCCTCTAGAGTCTTAGCCTTAGACTGCTCGTATCCATGCTACTAGGATAGCTGGTCTATAAGGTTGACTTACAACCAATCATCAATAAGGGTTGTTTGGACTGATATATAGTGATCACTAGAATAGTGAGCACTGCACATCAGGCCAACTTCTCACACTCTGCATCTTTGTTATTAATGTTGTGTCAAAATATAGTGGTATACTGTTAAAAATGAAAGTCAACTTAGGTAAAATAGACATTTTCACTAGGTTTGCACGACCCAGGACTGTCAGTGGGAGATGCCCCCAAGATCCCAATAACTTTCTACATTCTTTAGCAACTAAAGCAAAGTTGGTAGAGGCAAGGAGCTATATCGCCCGCCAGGTGTTTATATATCTTGGCAGGCAAACCATCGGGCCCCGCCCCCTTGCTGTTATGTATTGCAGTCACCAGCTCTTCTTCCGTAACAGCCTGATCTAAAAAAACACTTTGTTCTGAGGAAAATGAAGGCAAGGAGATACAATTCAGCCACTCCTTTATATTTTCAAGGGAGATGTTATTGTCCTCTTGGTAGATGGTTTGAAAAAAATCTTTAAAGGCTGATCTTATTTCTAGATCCGAAGATACAGAACCAATACTAGTTGTTATGGACCCTATAATATTACGAGTCCGATCGGTTCTAGACTTCCAAGCTAGTAGTTTAACCGCCCCTTCTCCAAATTCAAAATGGGTTAGTTTACTTGCTTCCAAAAAAATGGGATGGGCAATGCACTGCTGTTGTCAATTGGGAAAGTTGAACTCTTCGTCTTATTTTTAATTGAGTATAAAGGTGCTCCAACTGGAGGCGTAACCGTCCGTTTACGCCGGAGTGTAAACTAAAGATATGTGTGAGCAAATCAATGCGCACATCCCAGTATAGTGGGCACTCCCTCTGGTTCACAAAAAGGACTCCTCTGTTTTTGTTCAAACATTTATTGGTTTGAATTGAAATTCATATTTTCATTAATGGATTGTTTTTCATCCAGGTTTATCCTTTACACAAAAACAACATTGCTCCAATGCATTTCGAGTTGAAAACTCTTTCTCAAGGAGCTGTGTGTGCCGGGCAGAAACTGCCGTGCAAAGCTGGATTCTTCAAGGGACTACAAGGGTCTCCGGGTTGGTTAGTAGCGACGTCGCTACTAACCAACCCGGAGACCCTTGTAGTCCCTTGAAGAATCCAGCTTTGCACGGCAGTTTCTGCCCGGCACACACAGCTCCTTGAGAAAGAGTTTTCAACTCGAAATGCATTGGAGCAATGTTGTTTTTGTGTAAAGGATAAACCTGGATGAAAAACAATCCATTAATGAAAATATGAATTTCAATTCAAACCAATAAATGTTTGAACAAAAACAGAGGAGTCCTTTTTGTGAACCAGAGGGAGTGCCCACTATACTGGGATGTGCGCATTGATTTGCTCACACATATCTTTAGTTTAGTTTACTTGCTTCCCACTTTTGGAGAATGCGCTGATTAGGTACTGAAGCCAGTTGCCCTTTAAGTTCCAGCAGCTTCTCTTGTTTGGCCTGTGTAATGGAATTAGCAGCATTGCTGGAAGCCTCTAGTACAGTTTGGACTAGTAGCAGGTTGGCCTCAATAGATGCCACTTCTTGGGTATACTGCCTCCTGCGGAAAGTAGTTTTATTCTTGATAACCCCTCGCAAGGAACACTTGAAAGCGTCCCAAACAGTGCTAGAGCTCGCAGAACCGATGTTAACTAGAAAAAATTCTTGTGCTTCTGCTCTAATATACTCAAGATCATCTGGAGATGTGAGAAGGGACCTATCGATAGACCATGACCTGATCGGAAGTTGAACCAAGTCTTCAACATCTAAAAGGACTGCGGAGTGGTCCGACAAGTGCGATGGTAGGTAGGTAACATTCTTTACTAAATTAAGCAAAGCTCTGCTTACTAAAAAAGAAGTCAATCCTGGATCGATGGTGATATTTGAAATTTCGGAAAGAAAAACCGGTATTCTGCCCCGACCTTGCTCTCCAAATGTCTATAATTCCGTATTGACACATAGCTTTAAGTAAAAAAGCTCTGGATTTAGATAAGGTGTGTTGTCGACTAGAGGGAGTTTTGTCTAACAAAGGATCAAGTACGATATTAAAATATCCTGCAATTATGACAGGTTCTGGAAAGTGCAAAAGTTCTGAAAATAATGATTCCAAGGCCGAGGGGTCGTCTCGATTTGGCCCATAATACCCAGCTATCGTAAAGCATGAGCCGCCTATAACCACTGAGGCTATGGCCCATCTGCATGCGGGGTCTACTTTTTGTGCTATAAGTCTGGTGGTGATAGTTTTTTTTAAAAAGAATGGTGACCCCTCTAGTAGTGGTAGTTTGAGAAGAAGAAACTGACAGATCTATCCATCTGTTTTTGTTTACCAAATCGAGTAACTCGGCCTCAACCAAATGTGTCTCCTGAAGTATAATGACCTGCGCATCGAAATCACGTAAATATTGTAAGATCCTATTCGATCTAGGTTTGGTGCGCAGGCCATTGATATTCCAGGAGAGAATCTTAATAGTACTCATGGCCTGGTATAATTAGTAAAGGTAGACATTACAAGCATACAACCCTTAATCTTTATCTGAAATATTAGGTCTGTCCATTTTCTAGTGCTAAAAATAGAATTGTCAACAACCAATTCGAAAATGAGGAACATTATGTTCTTTTTTACCCTAACCCTCACCCGAGTGAACGGTTTTCGTTATAATGTTGAGGACTATGATGCTACCAATATAGTTTGATCTGTTGTAGCTCCACACCTGATCGGGAGAAGTTACTCAAGTTCCTCAAGGTACGAGATGTGAAAGTTATGTTTTTTCAAATCTGTTAGTGATAGTGCTATATTATAACTCTGCTTAAAGTTTTTATACTTTATGTATATTTTTTATAAAAGAAAGAAAAATTCCTTGTTTTTCCTTCTTTTTTTTGTTGTTATATGTGCTTAATGTTTTGAGGGGGGAAAAAATTCCCCCCTTTTTTTTTTGGATTATATATATATAACTATTTGAAACCGTAGGAGAAAAGAAACAGAGAGCTGGGAAAGATTGGGGTGGGGCTGTGATCAAGGAGTCTATTATCCCCATTGCCTTAATGCCGAGAAGAAAATAGCCATGCCCCTGTTCTCTCAGCCCAAACCTGAACTGCCATTGGCCCCCTTGGGTGCACTAAGGGTCATCAGAAGCTCGTCTGCAGCCTGAACTGAGCAAATATTGTAAATTTTATTGTTGAGCATAATCTTCAGAGCTGCGGGAAAGCTCAACTGTACCGATGCGCCTAATTTCTTGAAGGCCTCCATCCTCCTGCCCAGTTCCCACTGTCTGTCCAGGGTGGCCCTTGAGAGGTCGGATCTTATTTGAAAAGTGAAATGTTCTCCTGATAGGGATTTTTGTTTCAGGGCTAGATTGAGGATATGGTCCTGCAATGAAAAAGTATGAAAGTTTACTAATATCTTCCGGGGCTTAGTCCTCTGTAGATTTCGCCTGAAGGGGTCCCTCTGTATCCTCTGGATGTCAGTTTTCAACTCCGCTTCAGAATGAGATAGATTTAAAGATTTTTTTAGAAGTTGTATGATAAAGGTCTTAATATCTGATCCTTCACATCCTTCGGGTACATTTAGAATGCAAATGTTACATCGCCTCGCATTATTTTCCAGGACCTCCATTCTTTCTGCCAGAGCAGTATCCTCTCTTTTTAGTTTGACTATATCCTCCTTGGCATTTTCAAACTCAAGAGACATCCCAGCCACTGTTTCTTCCAACACTCCAGTTCTTTAAAAAAGACCATCTATCTTACTGTCTAAAGACTCACAATATGATCTGATGTCTCTCTGGATTTTTGATGACTCTTCAAAACCCCGTTTAATGTCGGCTGACAAATTAGTTCTTGTTCTTCTTTATAAAATGTATCCAGGGAAACTTAGTTCAGATAATGCATTATGTTCCATTCGTCTACCATGGTGCTCTCAGCGTACAGATCTTGAGAGAAACCTTGGAAACCCATCCTAATACTGATAGGGTCAGATACCAACCCCCACCTTGGGTCTCTTATTTCCTAGACCTCACTTGTTCTAATGACCAATTGGTGCCCTATCTGCTCACTGCATGCATACATTTTTCTCTCCATACCATATATTTACCGTATATTTATCTGCAGCTTTTTTCCAGAGATTTCAAAAATTGCATCTTTAGCGATTGCAACCCACATATGACCTTCAGCTATCTTATTGCCTAGCCGCGTTGCAATGACAAGTTTCCTCTTGTCTGCAACTTTTCCTTCTTGATTCTATTTAAACTGAATTGTAGAGTCTCCCCTGGATGCCAGCCTTCAGGTTATCTCATTCAAACCTTAGCCGAGCACTCCCAATAATTTATTCATATCTGTGCAATATTCTTGATTAATTAAAAGACTACATTTAAAGCTTCAATAAGACTGTTTCCTCCTAAAGTCTCCATCCTTAATTTCTAGCACTAAAGGATTATAGTCAGACATGACCCTAGGATAGCTTTCAGTGTCACACACATGTATAAATGCATGTGGAACCAGAGTAAAATCTAGGTGTGCGTAGGATTGATGCGGCGCAGAAAAATATGTAAACCCATATTCAGGCAATTTCTTGGCCGGCCAAACATCCAACAGGCCCTGCTCTTTACAGAGCCCCCTTAATCAATAGAATGCTTTGTGCTTCCTGCCGGAATAAACAGAATGATCATCTAGGGAGCAATTCACTGGAAGATTAATATTCAGATCCCCACAAAAAGACTAGGAGAGGGCCAAAGAGCCAGTTCATTCGCTAACCAATTGAATAACCCTAAATCATCAGAAATATGACCACACATGGAACATAATGTAAATTTATGTGTAATAGGCTGAAATTCAGCAATAATCCAATGCCCATATTTATCACCACGCACTTGTTTAAAGTGATCAAATGAACTATGTGCTAATATTGCTACTCCACATGTACGTGTCCCCTGTGATATCCCCCCCAATAAGTTTACAACCAAGTGTACACAATAATTGTAGTTGTGATCCTCGGTATGTCTCTCCTGTAGACAGATAATATCAGTGTTTATGGTTTGCAGCTCTAACGCAATTCTACCTCTTTTTTCCCCCAACATTCATACCACAGATATTAACCGTTGCTATCAGTATTTTACTCATTTTTGTTTTTAGTACTAACTTTCCTATTAAAGGGTTCCTCCCAGACAACCATCTGATCCAAGCAAAAAATCACACAGTAACACTCTTCAAATGCTCCTAAGCCTGATCTATAATGATTTGGACTGTTTAAATATGCAGCTCCCACTCCCCTAACTACCCAGGTCCCCCAATGCCCACACTCCACACCTCACACCACTACATGAGCAAAGAAGACCCATGCCTGTGGGATGGCTCCAGAAGAGTAGACTCGCCACCGATACCCCCTACCCCTTCCCGATCCGCATTTAAATAAAGCCAGAGCACTACCACACTCAGGTCACATCCCTTCCTGGTACAATTCTCCTATGAGCAACTTTATCTGTAACTACAATTCTCTTGATATCTAGAACATACACCCCCTTCTCTTTCTCTTTTTTTACCCCCCTGTTTTCGTCCTCATTTATTGCCAGACATGGTGGACCATCTACCCAACTCTTTTAGATATTCCTGGGCCATTATTTCAGAGGTAAACTTCGGGTACGGCCATTTACAGGAACTTTAGGAACTGCACGATTTCGCAGGAATACTTCCGCACCAATTTTCTGAAAGGGACTAATGAGCTGTTGCATACGCCAGTGCCATTCAACAGTGGCATGCTGTGAGAAGCTGGCCTGGTATATGATGACCACTAATGGAAGTGGGAACCTTGCACCAGTCCAGCAACCCTTATGGTGATTTAAGAGGTCTTAGATAACCTTAGAACGCTCTCCAAGTGGTAGCTGTGGAGAGCAGCCTTTAGGCTTAGTCTAGAAGGAGTGTAAAGCAGCTTGTTTTACCAGAATGCAATCTTATAGTATAGATTAAGTGAAAAGGACCACTGCAAGTATTTATAAAAATATGTCTTTATTATATAATACTCTCTAGTACGTTCCAATATCTCCAACATGGAGATAAACACAATGCACACAATACTTTAGCAAAGAAACACAGTAAACAGCACAAAATACAAAGTGGACCCCGGGAGGGGGTCCAAACCATATACTAGGAAAGTGGTATAAGAACCACGACTTGGATCAAGACAGGGTCGAGAGGACGTACAAGTGCAGGGACCCCAATGAACCACCCAAGGTGAGCAGATAGGAACCCCATGGAGAGCGTGTGCAGGTGGAAACACAACTGCATGCCCCATACAACTCTATGTGCGGTTGGACTTTTAAAGATTAAGGATCCTTCCCAGTGGACCCTGAAGAAACTCCATGGAAGACAGAAGGTTGGAGAGCCACCCCACCCGTGGATACCCTAGTATCCATGTTACCTACACCAGGGAAGCCGGGTGCTAACCTGTGAAGTGAAGTTGGACCCAACGGAGGACTTCAGGAAAGTGCAGCTGAGAAGAAAGGAAGAAATTTCTTGTGGAATCCGATGATGGATTCTTGATGAGAGGTACCTGCAAGCAGAGGGGACAGAGTATATGTCACTCAGGGGTGACCAGAAGGCTTGGAAGACAAATACCCTCCGATGTCGGGTGTTGCAGGATGGATGACAAGGACCTTGACTCCTCCGCTGTGAGGACCAGGCAGCACTGAGGAGGACCAGGAACCCTTCACGAGCTGTCCCACGAATGATGTTGGGTGCTGAGGGGTCAGTGTCTGGTGGGAGCACCAACAAGCCTTGGCAAATGCAACAAATGCAGGAATCAAAGAAGGAGCAAAGTCAGGACCATCACGGTCCAGGGGACTCACCAACATAGGGGAATCAGGACAGGGCCTGAGCAATCAGGGGAGCCCAAAAGAAACAAGTGTGACCCCCAAGTGGACCCACAGGCCAGAGGCACTGGAGTCGCGAGAGTACCTCAAGCAGCTCACAAAAAATTGCAGGCCATGTTGCACACGATGAGGTGTGGCTGAAGATTCTGGTCACTGGAGGTGCTCGAAGTTGGGGCTACTTGGAGCCTGAACATCTCCTTGGAAAGAAGTCAACAAGCATTTCAACTGCATGTTGATGCGGTGCACAGAGGTTCGATTATTGCAACCCCCCATGAGGGATACTGGCCTCAAACCTAGTGAGAGGGCAGGGCAGGCCTCAGGAGTTGTGGAAAACCACCATTTGTGTTGCAGAGCCTTTGGAGTCCGGAGTAGCTCAGGATCAGCAGACTGGTTGACTAAGTTGTGGTGCCTGTGAATGCAGAGGAGTGATCCCTACACTCCAAGGGAGATTCCTTCAAGTGTCTTTGATGCTTCACAGGCCTTGGAAGGTTCTTCTATGATGAACAGCCACAGAAGATGCAGTAGTGTGGAAGGGAGACCAAGTCAGGCCCAAACAAAGTCCAGTGAAGTCCAGGGTGCCCAGACGGTAGAAGTGGTGTCTGATCTGAATCTTATCCTACAACGAATCTAGGGACCTACACCCAGATAAACCCTTAAGTATCCTAGGGAAAGGGTTGGGAAGATTCAGGGGACCCTTTCAGGGGAGGGTATGGACAGGGGGGAGTTACTCCCATGTCCTTCGTACAGTTTTTTGCCAGAGCATGACCCAACGGCTCCCAGAACTGGTTTGAACTGGACTATGCACGGGGACACCAAGCGTGCCCCTCATGCCGACTTTCCGGTCCTGGCAAGCGGACCTACCCGGTCCCACTACATTAAATCCTTTCTGGTAGGTGGTCACACCTCTCTGTGACAGGATGCCTATTGTTCCACCTTCCTCTGCTCGAGCTTGGCTCAGCAGCAGAAGGGCAGAAATGTGTCTCTGGTCAGCAGCAACCATTTTGTGCTGTCCGGGTCTAGTAGGTTGGCAGCAGAAACACTGAGAGACTAACGGAGGGTTCTCCCAGTGCTTGTAATCATACCCACACACCGTTTATGGTGTGGGGGTATGATCCAACATGTTTGATACCCACATGATAGGATTCATTGAAGCCATTTTCGAGATGGTCATCACATAATTATGCAGTGCCCCTTTATATAGTAAATGGCTGCTTCACTGACAACACGGAAGAATGGACTCTTTAGGGTGCAGGGATGTCCTGCTCATGCAGGGGCACCCTCTCACTTAGAACCAAACACCCTGCCTTGAGTACTGCAAAGGCCTGCTATAGGGATGACTGATATGTTTTAAGTGCAGTGCCCCTTAGATATAGGAAATCTATATCTTAAGTAAGTGGTGCAAGCACCAACTTATACAGGCTGCAATGGCAGGTCTGTAGTTTGATTTTGAATGATCTCTCATGGGTGGCATAATACATGCTTCATGGGAGACCTCAGGGGTACTGTGGTAAATAAATAAATAATACCCTATTTTTGACTAGGCATATAGCATAACAGATAGCTCAATAAATAAGAGTCAAGGTTCGAGGTAGTAGGAGTTTCTGCAGGTTTATTACAGCATAAAGGACAGGATCAGGACAACCTGCATAGGAACAGAATGGCAAGACTAGAGTGGCCCGGCAGCTGCCGGGGCTGGGTCTGGGATGAGCGCGCTAACTTTTAATAACAATACATGGACTTATATACATAGCGCAAACACATAGCATTACATTGCAGTAGGCGTAACAGTGGGTGGAGCAGAAGGCGTGACGCGTAGCAGTCGCGAGAGATAACAGTAAAAGTAGGTGTAACTGGGAGTATACATAGACATGTGATGCAAACGTAACAGAATATGTCATGAATGGGCGGAAACTTTGGAGGGGGCTACCTAAGGAGCCGGAACCTCTAACCTAATGGTGCGCGTAAACTGGCAATGACGTATCACTAGGAGAAGCTGGGGGCTACGAACTCTGTGCTAGGAGCAGAGACTAGAGTCTGGAGGGTCGGAGCGACATGTACCTAAACCCTATCTGGTACCTAATGTTTAGGGAACATGTTGATATAAACTAGAAGTCATGAAGGGAAAGGCTAACTTGATTCTAAGACTGGACCATGCATTATTCTTCATGTAATGCGTGATGAAAAATATTAAATGACCATTAAATACAGTATTTCTCTAACATGGAGACGAGAAGGCTAGACAATGACGGAAACTATTGATGCAGTTCAGTAGCTTAGGAATGCAAAGAAGGAGGACTGAACTGATAGCTGGAACTATAACATACTCTTGGCAGACTCAGAGGCAGAGCCAAGCTGCACCGGGCACTGCGAGGCAGGAAGTAAGTGAAGGGTCGAGGATACAGGTGGGGGCTGTATCGCTCCTCAGCGAGGCTTTCAGGAGACAGGAGCTGAATCTGATGTCCGGGCCCTTTTGAGGCCTAGAAACGGGGACTTTATAATGGAATAACGTGCACACTGAGAAACGTGGCAACATTACTTTACATAGGCCTGATATTCGTAGTATTCACGAGGACTGGAAACTAACATACTAGAGGTGGACACAACTGGAATTGCGTCATTAATCGGACATGGGGAATAACATATGCATATTGGTCATGCACACATAACATATGATGGATGAGGCGTAGGGACACAGAACATGGCAAAATTTACTTTTCCACATTCCCTCCTTGTCACTACGTTTCCATCAGGAAACATCAATTTTCATGATACCGTCTATCATTTCATACAGTACCATTTGTTCGTCTCGAATTATCTTGGAACGGGATTTAGAACGGGGCTTGGGACTAGGAATACAAGAGGTAGCACACATGCTGCAAATCGCAGGGCCACATTGTATACAGAGGCAGCAGCTAAATATGATCGCTACTGCAATACCTAAAAAGGACAGGACTTTCCATCCCCAAGCGGAAATTATATTCCAGAACCAACCGGACCATGTCCAGGTGCCTGGATCTTGGTGTAACAGATGGGCAATTTTATGGAGTCTGGTTATAGCTGAATAAACAGACGGCGCGTTATTTGGAATGAAAATGCAGCAACTAGATCCAATGACTCTACAGGCCCCGCCCCTATCGGCCAGTATGACGTCAAGGACGAGACGATTTTGCAAAACGACAAATCTCATAGCAGATTGTTCTTCGGTTAAGTTACCTAGAGCAGAGGCAGTCTCATTTACTACAGCTTCAAGGGTTCTTGTTAACCTACGGATCAGTTTACTATTCTGGACAGGTCCTACAAAGAAGAAGAAACCTTTATTGAAATCTGTATACTGTTCTAGAGTAGTTTCAGTATAATCGACAATTGGGGACTCCCTTCTATGTCTAATGTGTACTAGATGTGTGTTTCTGTGATAATCAGATGGGGCTAGGAAAACAGGTGGCAGTAGGAAAGCAATGTAACAGGTTCCCTCCCAATCGAGGGGCAGACGGACATATGCAGTTTGACCACAAATAAAATAAGAATGACGTGAAGCTTTGAAAACAGATTTCCCACTGTCACTATACTGGATAACAGTAGTACAGTCACTATGACCTACATGTATGGAACCATAACTACGGACACATAATTCGCCTTTGACAGGTAATACTGAAATAGCAGGTAAGTCTGGAGTAGTATCAGACTGAACATTCAGGACCATAAAATTCGACGAATAATTACCTAAATTATATACTTCATTTTCTAGATCTAAACCTGTTCTGTGGGGGAAACCTTGCTTGTCTGAGAAACATGTACTGTTAAGAAAAGACATATCTGTTGAGGATGACGTTAACGTGGACCATGCTCCACACGAACCATTGTGTGAGAATGGATAAGGAAAGAGTGGCAGAACTCCCTTCGGTGTCTGGAAAGGGGGGAGTCGACCACACACCCAACAATTAGTGGCATTGCTGGTCTGGTGTGAATAATGTAACATGCGGACAAATGTGTTGTTGCGCATAGCAAGGCGGTAAGAATATTCGTGAGGAGGCAGATCACTAAACGTGTGCTCTACTGTAGCATTAGCAGACATATTTACATGAGGAACTGGAAAATACAAATAGAATGCATAGCTGGTGCAGGAAATCAAAATGCTGATGAATAATACGAAACTCAGAAAAACGATACATTGAATTGAGTTATTACTGACTCTCTCACTATGGGGGTCTATTTTATACATGTCAGAAACAGTCTAACCGTTTCACCTAGGGGAGGACTTATACAATCAAACTGACTGACTTATTTTACTAGACCTGAGCTTTAACTTATACTCCTGCTGCGGAGTTTTCTCTAACAAGGGAGGGGTTGTAATAATGTCTTTTGCGGGACAGTCCTTTAAAACAATGTTTTGGCAGTCTTTAGAATCTTGGGAATCCTTGGAAATGTTTTTAGAAACCGGTTTCAATCCTTTAAAAAGTTTAACATGAGACAGGTGGATCCATCCTTTTCTGCCTTCCAACTTCACGGCTGTACGGGTGGTGAGGAGGACCTGACGTGGCTCCTTCCAACGAGGCTCCAACGGACTTGATCTGTCAAAATTTCGGACCATCACTAGGGAACCTGGAACGATTTCATGCGGTGCCACCTCGGTATTGTCTGGAAATGCGGCAGCAACCTGTGAACGACATGAGTTGAGGGCAGACATCAAGGAAGCTAGGTAATCTGTCAGCATATTACATGAAACATCGGTAATACTTCGGGGTCTAGGAGTACCCCACATGTTAGGGGGGCGGCCGAATACGACCTCATACGGGGACAGACCTGATCTGGAATGTGCGACCATGCGCATATAAAATAGAGCAACTGGCAGAGCTACTAGCCAGTCCACACCTTTTTCTCTACAGACTTTTGCAATACGGATTTTCAGGGTCTGATTATGTCTCTCGACTAGACCGGCTGCTTCAGGATGGCGTACACAATGGAACTTCCACTGGTACCCTAACAACAGGGAAACGTGCTTCATCAGTTCAGATGAGAATGGCTGACCGTTATCAGAATATACGACTCTAGGGAGTCCATATCTAGGGAAAAATTCACGAACCAACTGCTTGGCAGTGGTCGCGGCTGTGTAATCTGGGACTGGATATGCTTCTGTCCACCTGGACAAAGCGCATACGACTACAAGGACATACTTGAAACCTCGACATCGCTCCATCTGAATATAATCCATCTGGAGGACCTCAAAAGGGTGGTCAGGGGGCTGGAAACCACCTTGTTCCACCGGGACACTTTTACCTGGGTTAAACTGACAACATATCATACAGGTGCGGACTTTCTGCTTGGCTGCAGCTCGTAAATGCTTGTTGAACCAAATGTTCTGGATACTGTCTAACATAGCTTTTTCTCCTAAATGTGCTGGACTATGTGCGGTATTGATAATGACTTGAACCATAGAATCGGGGAGAAACCATGTGGCTCTACCCTTCGTTAACCATCCTTGATCTGTCTGGACCCCTCCTTGTTCAGACCATTTCTTGATTTCATCGGGAGTAGCATGTAACTGGATATCTATGACATCTTGTGTAGGGTCCTTAACTGTCATGCATGTAGTCGGATCTGGAGTATGTGTCTGATTAACTGGGATGTCTGGAGTCTGTGCTGTAAGTTTGGCTGTGCGGTCTGCTAGATCGTTACCTTGGGAAATAATGTCAGTGACTTTCGTATGTGCTTTGCATTTCATGATAGCAATGGATGTCGGTAAATGTATGGCATCTAACAGGGCTTGAATAAGGAGACCATGCTGAATCTTGGTTCCATGAGAAGTCATGAAACCTCTCTCCTGCCAGAGCACTCCGAAGTCGTGTACAACTCCGAATGCGTAACGTGAATCTGTGTAAACATTAACTTTCAGGTTCTTGGCATGTATACAGGCTTGTGTCAGAGCGACTAGCTCTGCTGCTTGAGCGGACAGGGTGTCAATACGGTGTGTTTCAATAACTTCGGTGTCAGTAGTCACTGCATACGCGGCGACTAGTTCTCCTGTACTAGTTCTCATACATGAACCATCCACATAAAGTGTCAGGTCGGGATCTGGTAACGGAATATCTGTCAGGTCTTGTCTTGGCTTTGTCGTAATGTTAACTACTTCCACACAATCATGTGGGTCTGGATTTGAATTAACTGATGGTAACAGTGTAGCAGGATTCAGAACGTTGCAGCGTCTAATTTCTATGTGTGGCTGGAACAGTGTCAATTCATAACCTGTTAAACGTGCAATTGTCAAGTGCTGTGTTTGTGTTCGGTTTAAAAGAACTTCTACTGAATGTGGAACTTGTACTGTCAGGGAATGTCCTAAAACTATGGAATCACTTTGTCTGATAGCTAGTGCTGTAGCTGCAACTGACTTGAGGCACGCAGGCAACGCCTGGGCGACTGGATCTAATGTGCTCGAAAAATAAGCGCAGGGCTTGTATTGTCCTGCTTGATCTTGTGTGAGAACAGATAATGCTGTACCTTCGCGTTCAGTAACGAAAAGTGTAAAAGGCTTACTGTAGTTCGGTGTAGCTAGAACTGGAGCTTGACATAGGGCTTTCTTTAACTCGTTGAAACTAAGTGTGTGTTCAGATGTCCAAGGGAGGACAGTCGATACGGCTGCCTCCTGTGTCGTTAACTGTATCAGTGGCTTGGCTAGAAATGCATACTGGGGAATCCATTGTCTACAATAAGAAGTAAGGCCGATAAAGGCACGTACCTCCTTCTGGGTTCTGGGCTGGGGAAGACTCGCTATTAACTGGATACGGTCTGGTGTCAACTGCCTACCCCTCTTGGACAGCAAGTGTCCTAAGTATACCACTTGCTGGACACAGAATTGAAGCTTCGAAGGGGACACTTTGTGCCCCATCTCGGCAAGGAAATACAAAACTGTAAGTGACGCTCGTTCGCAGTCACGTTCAGAACGGGCTGTGATCAGTAGATCATCGACATACTGGAGCAGGGCAGTGTCAGTTGGCATGTGAATGTTGTCTAGTTGTCTCTTAAGTGCTTGACTGTAAATACTAGGGCTTTCTGTGAAACCTTGAGGAGCGCGTGTAAACATATAGCTCCTTCCATTTAAACAAAATCCGAAAAGAAACTGGCTGTCTGGATGAATTGGGACACTAAAAAATGCATTCTTGAGGTCAATAACAGTGAAGAACGTGGCTTCGGAATCGATGGCCGTTAATAGGGAAGAGATGTCTGGGACAACTGGGTACTGCGGAATAATACATTTGTTAAGCTCTCGTAAATCAATCACTAATCGATATACTGGGGGTGCATTTGGATCAGTACGTTTCATGACTGGAATGATCGGAGAATTACATACATTGGAGTCAGTTTCTACAACTACTCCTTGAGCCATGAGCTCGTCAATAATTTTGGATAAGGCTGCTACAGCCTCAGGTGGCAATCTGTACTGTCTGATTCGTGGTAACACTACACCTGGCTTGAGAGTCACACGATAGGGTGTGATTTGCATATAACCTACATCAGTTGGACCTTGCGCCCATAAATGCTGCGGAACATTAGACAATCTCGAATCAAAATCTCGTAATACATAGTGACCCTTAAAGTCACGTAGGAACAGACGTATTCCCTCTGGGGAACAGCAAATAACTGCACCTAATTCTTTCAGTGTCTTAATGCCTAATAGATTTTCTGGACATGACTTAGTAAGTAACAGATCAGTAGTGCGGGACAATGGACCTACTTCTAGAGTGACTGGCTTTGATATCTCGTTAACTATTGGCTTTCCTGAAAATCCAAGGGAAACATTTCTTGAGCCTGAGAGCGGAGCCCCTGGAACTTCGGCGTGACTAATTGTGGTCCTACTTGCCCCTGTATCGATCAAAAACTTTCTGTCTTTCCCTAATACTTGACTGTGAACATAGGGACCTTCTTGATCTACAGGTATCTCGATGAGAGGCAAGCCTACCTCCCTCTCTAGGCTGTTTCATGAATATGGCTGGTACTCTGGATACTCAGACTGTGGATACTGGTACATCTGTGATGTGACATGCTGTGTTGCAGCAATAGGCTGCGGTACTGTAACTGTCTGCTGTGCATTCTGTGACTGAGGAATCTGTGAAACTTGTTCTTGTCTAAGCGGACGTGGTCTTTCTTTAGTCTTACCAGTAGCTATGTTATGTTTCAGAACTGCACACTCGTTTATAAAATGACCTGGTTGTTTACAATAATTGCAGTTCCCTTTAACGGGAGCTGCAGGATGACTGGCTTGATTCGGACCCCTCTTCTGACTGTCTTGAGGAACAGATTGTGCAACTAGCACTTTCATTTTCGTGTCTTTCATACGTTTTCTTTCGTGTTCTTGCTCTTCCCTGATTCTATTCTGGTGATACTGGAGCATCTGGAGCATCTGGGACGGGGTATTAGCTTGCCAGGTGCTTTCGACTTTCAAAACTCGGTTTTTAATTTGTGGGCTTGAATTCTCGACTAGTTTAGTAACGAAAAGGTGAGGGTATGACTCACTACTTGTCTTGAGACCACTATTGATACTGAAACATTTTTCAAATCTAGAATAAAAATCACTAATATCTTCATCTTGTTTCTGTTTACAGGCTGAGATTGCATCCCAGTCTTCCTTTCTCGTTGTCAATAATCTGGGTAAAACTTGAATCAATAATTCTGGTAATTCTTTACATTTATCTCCAAGACCGGTACCTGGTACTCGTGCCTTGTCTTCAGCTTCTAGAGCTGCCCAATCGATCTTTTTCTCTCCCACCTCCCATTCTTTTTCCTTTAACTTTTCATACACCCCTGCGGGTAACAGGACCTTTAACATTTTAATGATATCTGGGTAAGTGTATTCTCCCATACGGAGCATGTCTTTTAATTCTCGATGGAACCCCGCTGGATCTTTGTCATGACAGGGAATTAATTTTTTCATTTCAAGAAGTTCCATCTTTGATATTGGAGTGTATACAAACACTCGTTGCATTTCGCCACCCGCCCCTTGGACTGGGTGGACTTCTCGTAACGGATTCTGTCTGTCTATGTAGAATGATTTACTTTCTGGGGGTGAGACATGAACAAAATGCGGGTTCAAAAACGTTCTATATTTGTGGCGCTGTTCTAGAATGACACTAATTAAATCGGTACCTAGACCTCTCCATCTATACTGGAGTAACTCGTTCAGGATATCATGCAACGGACCTGGATCAGAATGTTGACCCTCATACAAAGTAATGAGGTGCTGGATCATATACATACCCACCAGTCGCTGCTCGGCTGGGGGCAGTTTCAGAAACATTTGTGCCACTATTTCGTCTGGAAAAGTGGTAGAATCAGTAATCCATCGGACTGCTGATCGGGCTAGTTCTTGTTCATGCATGGTACTTAACTCACTGTAACCGATTCGTGATTTCAGAATGTGATCGGTAGCTTGAAATACTTGTTCTAGAGAACCTTGTTCTGGTGCTGGATGATGAAAAATAGACTTGTGTTCTAGACGTAAATGGCGATCTGGAAATCTAGATTTTCCTACATACGCTATTCTGGCGGAATTCTCGTCTTCCTCTTCAGGATCAGAGATACTTTCTTTCTCGCTTACTTGTGCTGCTTTACGTTGTTCGTGTATCTTTATTATCTCCTTACGGATTTTCTTGTACATACTCTCCATAGCACCGACGGTCTTGTGCTTACCCTCGGCTATATTATCACTCCACCTTGTCAGGATTCTCATTTCGGCGGAATCTTTAGACGGGTAATCTTGTTCTCTTATTAGACAATTGATCAGGAACTTTAATATCATGAGCTGGATCTCGGCTTTCCTTTGAGACATAATCTCGCCAATACTTTCTGGATCATCCCCTGTACGGATGAAACGATATATTCTGTCTAGATCTTCTTTCATATTCGGTAAGGCGACTAGATACTCGGTCACTCTCCTTACACGTAAGGAATATAAAACCATATTATATTCGCCTGGAACTGGATCATAGACACATTCGTTAAGGGTTTGCCTGATCTCTGTGACAGACTGATGTTTGGGCGTACGCTGTAACGCTTGAGCATGTAATTCGAGTAATGTTAAACGCTTGTGTGGCGGCGGGGTTTGAGGAAGACCTCCTCCCGCGGCCCCTAAACCAGAATCATCAACTGATGCTTTTCGTGCTGGCAGGGTCGGTAATTGTAACGTGGGCTGGACTTGTATGGCGGGCTGACCCGGGGGGACTGTTAAGGGCACCCCGGTGTCTGGAGGAGCATGAATTACCTGATTTACAGGGACTGGCGGAGCGCGAACAGGATTTGCATATTCGGGGACTGTGTCGTCCAGATAGGACGAAATAAAAATATCAGCTGCGGTCGGTTTGTGACGTAGCTTGGTCGGAACTAATGGTGGCGGGAAATTACTGGATGCCTCTGGGGTTGCTTTTGGCAAGCCTTCGGCAAGCAGAGGATACATACCCTTAATAAGGGCATGCCTCTGTCTGTCTGACTGTTCGGCTTTGACTCGTTCACCTATCTCGATTAATTCTCTTTCTTGGACTCGTTCTTGGGATTCTCTACTTAACTCTGACTTTCTGACTTCCTTTTCCGTTCTTTTATGAGCTTCCTTACGCCATAACTCGATGGCATCTTTCTGTGACTGTCTGGCTTTCTTTTTCCATAATGCTTCTTCTACTCGCATGATACATTCGGCATCCCATGTACCCGATACGGGCCATCTATACTTTTCTTCTAACTGTTTGGTATACTCTACCCATAAATCTAGATATAATATGGCGCTTATGCCATGTTTCTGATACATAAAATGACCTGGACTGTCCCTGGGCGGGACAGGAACTGCTTCTTCTAATAAACCCTTTCTAGTTTTTAACTGACGTAACTTGGAAAATATGGGCATGACTGAACTGTAATCTAGACACAATACAATATACAATAAAAACACGAAATCACATCGCACTCATACCACAACATTAAAATACATGCAGAACATTATGAAATAACAGTTCGAACAGAATATTACCTGGAATACTGAGAACAGAAACAGAACAGAATTTCTCGAGAACGGAACAGACTAGAATTACTGGATGCACTGCTGTAACAGTACGACATTTACCGGTCTCATAAAGAGACACGTCAGAACCCGCATCCACCGAAGTGGACACTTCGTTTGTGGGACTGTGTACCACCAACCCACAGACCAGAGTCAATTAAAGTGACCCTGTCTAGATACTACCCCAGCAACGGTACTCACCGGGCAGCAAGAACGGAAGGCCTCGGACTGGACTGGACTGCTACGGCGACGGACGACGAACTTCGGACTTCAGTTACGGGTGGGCCTCCGGATACCTCGGACCTTGGACTCTTGGCTTGGGCTCTGGTCGGGACTCGCCGCGTTCCTCCACCGTCTCGTTCGGATGCTGGACCGCCTCCTCCGTCTCCTCCGTGGGCCTGAGGGATACTTGAAGCAGAAATATCTGCACGTGGCCGGTATGGTTCCGTCACGGCTGCAGAGGGTCAGGGGGTCGGCGTGGCTTCACCGACGCGTGGGGAAAGGGCAAGTCCCTGTTCGGGCGCCATTATGTGGTAAATAAATAAATAATACCCTATTTTTGACTAGGCATATAGCATAACAGATAGCTCAATAAATAAGAGTCAAGATTCGAGGTAGTAGGAGTTTCTGCAGGTTTATTACAGCATAAAGGACAGGATCAGGACAACCTGCATAGGAACAGAATGGCAAGACTAGAGTGGCCCGGCAGCTGCCGGGGCTGGGTCTGGGATGAGCGCGCTAACTTTTAATAACAATACATGGACTTATATACATAGCGCAAACACATAGCATTACATTGCAGTAGGCGTAACAGTGGGTGGAGCAGAAGGCGTGACGCGTAGCAGTCGCGAGAGATAACAGTAAAAGTAGGTGTAACTGGGAGTATACATAGACATGTGATGCAAACGTAACAGAATATGTCATGAATGGGCGGAAACTTTGGAGGGGGCTACCTAAGGAGCCGGAACCTCTAACCTAATGGTGCGCGTAAACTGGCAATGACGTATCACTAGGAGAAGCTGGGGGCTACGAACTCTGTGCTAGGAGCAGAGACTAGAGTCTGGAGGGTCGGAGCGACATGTACCTAAACCCTATCTGGTATCTAATGTTTAGGGAACATGTTGATATAAACTAGAAGTCATGAAGGGAAAGGCTAACTTGATTCTAAGACTGGACCATGCATTATTCTTCATGTAATGCGTGATGAAAAATATTAAATGACCATTAAATACAGTATTTCTCTAACATGGAGACGAGAAGGCTAGACAATGACGGAAACTATTGATGCAGTTCAGTAGCTTAGGAATGCAAAGAAGGAGGACTGAACTGATAGCTGGAACTATAACATACTCTTGGCAGACTCAGAGGCAGAGCCAAGCTGCACCGGGCACTGCGAGGCAGGAAGTAAGTGAAGGGTCGAGGATACAGGTGGGGGCTGTATCGCTCCTCAGCGAGGCTTTCAGGAGACAGGAGCTGAATCTGATGTCCGGGCCCTTTTGAGGCCTAGAAACGGGGACTTTATAATGGAATAACGTGCACACTGAGAAACGTGGCAACATTACTTTACATAGGCCTGATATTCGTAGTATTCACGAGGACTGGAAACTAACATACTAGAGGTGGACACAACTGGAATTGCGTCATTAATCGGACATGGGGAATAACATATGCATATTGGTCATGCACACATAACATATGATGGATGAGGCGTAGGGACACAGAACATGGCAAAATTTACTTTTCCACAGTACCTATGCCCTGGGTACCAAATACTAGGGACTGATAAGGGGATCCCAGTATCCAATCTGGGATTGTAACTAGGTACCAACACAACAATTTAGGGAGAAATCAGATAGATTGGGGTCCAGATTAGAGGGTTCCCAGTCCGACTAGTCAAAAATAGCATCACATCAAACAAAAAGTGGGGGTAACCCTGAAAGCAGATCCTACTTTCCTACACATGCGCAAAATCTGGTATAGCATTAGGGCAAGCCAAATCATAAATTAACTGACACACCAAAAAGTTGCCAAAATATATTAAGATGACTCGAGGCTTGTCAGAGGCGTCCGCCGAGTGCTTCTTTACCATTATGGTAAATCGATGTGCAAGTTGGACTTCAGAGTTCCAATTACATTTAGATTTTTTTGAAAATGCCCCTTTCAAAAAAGTAATTATGAATGATCACCTCCCTCCACCCCCTCTGGGAACCCCAGGAATCTTAAGTTGTTTGTACATGGTATGTTTTCTTCGTCCTCTAGCTTCCAAAGCATAGCTGCAATTAGTGCATCCTGAGAAGATTTCAGATTTTTCCACAGATTAAACTCAGTTTCAAGACCGTCCATTCTATCCTCTACTGGTGTAATCCTCCCCACTGAATCAGACCATGTTTTGTTTAGTTTTATAATGGATCAACTTAATTTTTTAGACTCTTATCTGGTGCGATGACCTTCGCTCTGGATTTCTACCTGCAATTGTTTAACAGACTGGAGGATTAGAGCAAGTGTGGATTCAACCGTCTTTGGATCTTGATCCGGTTTCCAGCTCAGGACAAACCAATTTCATAGCTGAACAGTCCCATTTCAGTTTCACCAGAGAGGTACTTTCTGCACTCCCACCTCAACCCTCAGGAAAACTTTTCTCTCTTTCTCTCCCTTTCTTTCCCTTTGGACAACTTCTTTCACATTGAAATTACTGAATTATCAGGAATACTCTTGGTAGAGGAATCAGATGGCAGATCGTCAATAGAGAATGATGAGGTGTTATAAGGATTACAGAGATCTGACTCATCTGTCAGGGAAAAAATTCTCCCCCCAGTCTGGAGTCTTAGCCACTTCAGTAGTTTCGGAAGGGTTCTGCTTTTATTTCTCAACATTGACCTCTGGGATCTAAAGATTTTTTTAGCAGAGTTAATTGGTTCTCCTTTAGACTCCAGACTGTCCACGTTAATTGACGAGGTATGAATTTCTTATTCTTCCTTGATATCATTCTCTCGTGCTCTCTGCAGTATATGGTGCCCTGCATGAATTTGGGTTAACTCCTTTATTGTTTCAACCTGCCCTGTCCTCTTTGAACGGGCACCCATTCGGGTCTGACTCATTCAGCAAAATTATACCCATGGTATTGCCTCCTGCCATGAAAACAGAGCTGTCCTTATTTGTCACCCCAGGGTCAACCTTGGAGTCAGTAGGGGAAAGCATATTCAAGATCAGAGGCGGTGAAATCCTAGTATCTCCATGCATACCGCCCTTTGATGATCTTGGTATAGACTTTTTAAAAGTCTGAGCACCAGGCTCAACCTTCTCTTAAGGGGTACTCTCTCCTATTTTCTTCCCCCTCCTACTCTGGAATCCTTAGACGTGCTGAAAAGAGAGACGGGAGAGCGGCATCGTTGGTGGATGCTGTCCATTTGACTTTACGGGCCTGCATACTTCCCAAGCAAAACTCCAACAGGAGTAGAAAAGCCCTGGCCAGTCGGATGAAGCCTTGAACAGTCCGGGCAGCCGTAAGGAGGTCGAGCCGTACGTCACCACTGCAGCCGCTTGTTCTCCGATCAGCTCGGGTGTGAACTTCTCTTCTGCTCCGGCTAACTCATCGTCCGAGATCCACTCAACCATGCATACTCCACTGCAGACAACGAATCGGGAGATCGAGGAGGTAAGACGGGGTGAACACAGACGTCATCTTGCTCTTTTTCCCACCATAATTATTTCAAATGCTTTATTAGTTCACCATAAGGATTTTAAATGCTTTATTGGTTCCCCTGAGGTCAATCATTACTGCTCACAGTGTATATATATATTGTATTTACCTTAATGAGTGCATTCATGCTGGAGTATTATCTTTGATAATTACATCTAGGTACATAATGATGATGTTAACGTGGTTTGTTGCTCTTGAACCGTGGCAAATTCAATAGACTCATTTGATATCTAAGTTTGACCCCCTTTAGGGGGTCAGGGGTGATTATACAATGTCATGTAAGGTATTTTCCACCTGCCAATGAACATATTCGTAAGTCATTGTATAGTATTTAGTCTTGAGTGTGTAATAAATCTACGTCTAATTTTTCTAAAGAAAAAGTACTGACTGGACAATTATTTTTGAGTGTTGTTGTTGTGTGCCGATGAATGGTGATTACTAGCCCACAGCATCTCTCCTGAGTAGGCCTTGGACTGCTCTGCCTCACTAACCTCAGAAAGTCAAGTGCTACAATAGGGTGCTGGAACAGGTTCATGTAATAGAGAAAGTATCTGGACCTACCCTGTTGGTCTTGGCGCTCAAGCCACGACAACCAGGAGCCATCCTCCTTTTTGTGGATTTGCGCCTCCAGAACGCAGAGATCCACCGTGAACATCATCTCACATCCACCATGAATGACATGATATCAGATCAGAATGGGGCACTGTGTTTTTCGGAGCTGAACTTTAATGTGTGGTACCACCACCTTGAACTAAATCCTTCCTACCAATACATGACCACCTTTTCTACTCATCTTGGCCTAAGGAGGCACAAGTGCCTCAACTTTGGATTCTCATCGGCAGCCTAGGTTTTCCAGGCACAATGAGTGAAGTGCTGGCCAGCCTAGCTGGTGTCCTCAACATCAGCAATGATATCCTGATATACTCCCGAACTCTGGAAAACCACCACAAACACCTCTGAGTCACATTGGCTTGTCTTGAGGAGCACAGCCTTGCACTACATAAAGAAAAGTGTTCCATTTTTAAGCAGTCCATCGTATTCTTCAGCGTCATCTTCTTCAAGGATGGGGTGCCATCAGATTCGAAGAAGATAGAGGCAATCTTCAGAGCACCAGTGCTAAAGAGTGTGTGGGAAATACAGAGCTTCCTATGTACTGTGGGCAGTTTATCCCAAACATGGCCACCCTCAAATAGGCAGACTCCAGAAGAGAAGGGAGGCATCGTGATTGATGCATCCATGGTGTACTATGACCCCCAACACACCAATGAACTGGTGGTTGATGCCAACCCCATTGGGTTGGGAGCCATGCTGCTACTAGAGAAGAACTATAAGACATAGATCCAAGTCCTATACACCAGCAGGGCCCTCACAGGGAGCGAGCCCTGGTATGCTCAAATAGAAAGGGAAGCCCTGGGCATCTGATGGGAATTCTGCCAATTCCATCTTTACCTCTGCAGATGGTGATTCCAAATCATCAAGGACCACAAGTCATTGGTCCTGCTCTTCACAAGCTCATCCTAGAACCCACCTCCAAGGATTGAGAGTTGGGCCGCTCACTTGCAGATATATGACTTTGAGGCCACATAACAGCCTAGAGCCCACAATCCAGCTGACGTCTTGGCACTGCACCTGCAGACTGCAGGAATAGGAGTCATAGACGAATAGGCTAAAGAATTTATCAGCATTGTAGTACAGAGCACCTGACCCTTGGCGATGACCGTGGAAGAAATCTACATGGTGATCAGCTTGGACGCCTGTGTGCAGAAAGAGATGGAGGTCTTGCACGGCAGGATGTAGAACCCCTTCTTGGACAGAGCCTGAGGGTAAAATGCAACAAACAAAGCCATCCTAACCCAGCTTTGGTGCATCTGCCACAAATGAAACTATACCATGGATGGACATCTGTTGAGAAGACATTGCATCGTAATCCCATGAGCACAGTGAAAATCAGTGGTTGATATGGCACACCAGGGGCTACAGGGAAGAGCCAAGACCAAAGCATGGCTTAGGAGAAGGAAGGGTTCTCAGGGATGGACAAGCTGGTGGATGATACTGTATGAATATGCATACCCTGAGATCAGTGGAGGCAAAGCAACACCGGCCCCTGTTGCAACTGAAGACCACTGCCTAACCATTGGACTCACCTAAGTATGGACTTTGGCAGTTTTCTAGATAGGGGGTCTACTGTATTCATCACCGAAGATCGCTCCATGTATCCAGTGGTCAAAATAACACACTTCACAGCATTCAAAGCAGTGAATCCAGTACTGGAGAACACATATTCGATTTGTTCGGATTATCGGATGAGATGATGGCCCCCACATTTTAAGGCCAAGATTTTGGGGAATACCTGATTAACCTGGAAGTGAGACAGAGAAAAATCATGGCACAATGGCCCCGGGTGATTTGAGAGGTCGGAATTTATGTGGATTCTTAAAATCGTGGAGTATCAGGGGGAAGACCTGACAGCGTACCAGCAAACTTACCACAGCACAATGAGGTGTACCCTGTTGGGTTTTCTGCTGAAGTGTCCCCCACCTCCCCTGCGACAACATCCCTGCCAGTCGTCGCTTGCGGCCAGCAGCCTTAGACGCTGAGGCTGTGCAACGAAAGTGCAAGTAGACAAATGAAAATGCCAGTACAGAAAAGGTGGGCCACAATACCAACACTTCGTGTGTGAGACGTAGTGCTGTTCATCACGGATCACCACCTTGTCAACAAGCTCTGTACCACATTCGAGAAGGAACCATGGCGATCACCAAGATTCAAGGGACCATGGTCACTGCATCATGCCGTGGGTAAACCATGACCAGGAATGTGCCCCCAATCAAGGCAGCAAGTGACAATGAGAGCCCTGATCTGACTGACACACACCGCAAAGACCACAAAGAGAGAGACACCAGTGATCACCAAGTGACCACCATGACGAAATATCATCCTGCCTGGAAGGATCAGTCCAGAGCAGTGAAGAGCAGTGAAGAGCAAGACAATGACACTTCAAACACGCCTCCCCAACAAGTGGGCTGTGACCAGCCTCGAGTAGAAGCGGGGGAGAACCACAAATGTACTTTGGTGTTGGCGCAAGGGTGATGCAGTCGTACCATCTGCGACCTCCTCCGAACTCAACAGAATCCTCAGAGATGATATATGACACCTGGAGGAAGTCAGAGTCCACCAGAAGACAGGTTACTTTTGTGAACCGACTTGGGGAGGGATGAAGAGTGTGATCTGGTGGTATCGTGGTTTGAAGCCATGCAGCATGCACCCGGAGGCTGGGCTCTAGCCAAAGGTACAAATACATGGAGTATGGCCACATCTACGGAGACTATACTGGTGTCCTTTGTTTTATTCCTGTGCCCAGGACCAGCACTAGGCATGGGTAGTGTGGGCAGCTGCCCAGGGCCCCGCGCTCAGCTCAATGACATGGGGCCCCACTTCTGTGTGAAAGACCACACTTTCACAGTCAGCACACCTACTCCCTCAGGGCCCCCTCCCCACCCCGATCACATTTCTAATGTATGCATAAGCAAGGTGTCTTGACCTCACTGATCAGGGCATGGTGGCATTCCTACGTGTGAAAGGTAGGGGAGGGGAAAACATGGGTAGAGGACGAGTGAGTAGCAAAGCCAGCAATGATGTCAGCTCTCAGGGACAAGGGCGGGGCAGCACCTCTGTTAAAAACCTGTGAGGAAGTCTTGTCTGCCCTTTGTGTATTTTGTCTCCAGGCAACAGATGGCCCTTTTGTTTCCATGACGAGCCGGACATTAACAGGTAAGGAGAGATTGATGAGGGGAGGAGGGAACATCCAGCTCAGACTGGCACAGTAGGCCAGTGTTTAGCAAAGTGTCTCGCTAGTGCTTTGAGGCACAGGGGAGGTGGTCTGTATACCCTGGGCAAGGTTAGGTGTGGGGCCCCTTTCACTGGGATTTGTCCCATTATCTAGTCCTGTGAAGTCCAGGGCAGGTGGCTTCACAGCTCTCCATCAGGCTGCAAGGTCCAGATGTGGGGCCCCCATCGCAGGGCTTTGTAGCCAATATGTAGTGCTGGGAGGCCCAGGACAGGGGGGCCCTGTACTTGGCCTCACAGCGCTATACCGTTAGATCATTACATTTTATTTCCCAGAGAGACTAACATGTTTGCTTCCCAGCCTAGGCCACTAGTGATAAACTTAGAGGGCTGTCTAGCAAATGCAGCTAAGTGCGTAAAATTGATTATCACACAATTTCCCCAGCAGGGAGCTCCATGTCTCCTCTTATCGCGAATGAAGAAGATTGACTGTTTTATGACATACTTTGAGTCCCTCCCTTATGTCCGAGCGACTGTGAATTTCTTGTCCATTTAATTACTTGTAGGGGATTTTATAGATAATGTTTTGACAGGCCATGATTGTGCTGCACCTGGGTCTTGTTTCACAGGGCAGGGATGGTGGGATGTGGTGGAAGGCAGAAGAGAAGTACTGTAGCTGGACACGGTTTCTCGCTGTGAAAGATTGAGACACGCTGTCAGCTACTAACCATGAAAACATGTTGACTGTCTTTTCAGATGCAGAAATGACAAGCAACTTCATTGATATTATGAGTTGAAAGACATTGAAAAATCTATTCAGTGTATCTGCAAAGGAATAGATGCATTCTGATGAACTACCCCTGGCAGTGCCACCCTTTATCCGTAGGCCCTTGTCCTCAATCAGTTCCTTGGAAAAGCCCGCTAGGTTCCTTAAACATCCCTCTTTTTTTGCTCTTCTTGTTGATCTCTGAAGAGCAAAATCGTGATTGTTGAACATCTTTTAATGCTACTCTGACCCTTTTTAGGGTTGTGCCTGCAAGAGCATAAGCTACTGCATGCGTCTTGCTTGCGAGACACTGTTGTATGCATAAAAGGGCTTGTAACCTGCCTGATGCTTACCACATCTTGATTTGCCTGGTACTCTTCTTTACAGCCTCATAATTTGTCATGGCAGACCTAAAATTTCCATTCCTCTCTGTGGAGCAGAGACCAAGCACTGATTAATTCAACTTAATCAGTGCACGTCCACTGAACCCAATGTGATTGAAGTACTATTTTATTTTGTTTAACTTTTAGTGTCCTGCAAACAGAAGACGTAAGACTGGCAAAAACGTGTCCAGCAGGAAAAGCAAAGTTGCAAAGATTTATTTTCTATAGTTAAGTTTCTTTTATTTTGCCAAGTCTTCGTTATTTACTTTGCACACGTTTTCTTTTGTTTTTGTTTGTGTGCGCTGTTCTCAAATTGTATTGCAAATCAACATTGTTTCTTTCTTATGTTATTTTCTGAAATAATACTTTAACACATAATTGTTCAGTACAACTCCTATCCGCCCCACTCCAATACACCCCACTCCAATCCGCCCCACTCCAATCTGCCACACTCCAATCTGCCACAGTCCAATCCGCCACAGTCCAATCGCCACACTCCAATTCACCACACTCCGATCCTCCACACTCCATCCCAATTCACCCCACTCCAATCCACTCCAATCCAATCCACCCCAACCTACACCAATTTAATCCAGCCAATCCAAACAACCCATACCAATCCAACCCACCTCACCGCAATCCAATCTATTCCACTTCTTCCCCAATCCATCCCACTCCATTCTAATCCACCTGACTCCAATTCCCAAAATATCTGCCCCTCCACACCACAACAATGTCACCCACTCAATCCAAAACAATTTGCCCCACCCCAATCCAAAACAATCAGCCCCACTTCAATCCAAAATAATCTGCCCCAATTCAATCCAAAATTCCAACCCAAAACAACGTGCCCCACTCAATCCAAAACAATTTGCCCTACTCCAATCCAAAACAATCTGCCCCACTCCAATCCAAATCAATCTGCCCCACTTCAATTCAAAACCATGTGCTCCAATCCAATCAGCCCCACTCTAATCCAAAACAATCTGCTCCAATACAATCACCACCAATCCAAAACAATCTGCCCCACTCCAATCTGCACCACTCCTGTCTGCCCCACTCCAATCCAAAACAATCTGCCCCAAACTGTTCCACCCCACCCCACTCCAATCCAATCCACCTCACCCTTATCCAATCCACCCCACTTCAAACCAATCCAACCCACTCCAATACGACAACCTCACTCCAATCCAACCCACCCCAATTGAATCCAACCCACTCACCACAAACCCCCCCTCACCCCAATCCAATCCACCCCACCCCAATCCAATTCACCCCAATCCATTCCACCCCCCTCACTACATTCCACCCCACTCTAGTCCACCCCACTCCACTCCAGTCCATCCCACTGCTGTTCACTCCACTCCAATCCACGCCACCCCAATCCAGTCCACCCACTCCAGTCTAAACCACCACATTCAGTCAACCCGACGCCAGTCCACCCCACTCCACTGCAGTTCAGTCGACCCCATTTTACTGCAATCCACCCAACTCTACCCCAATCCAATCCTCCCACCCCAGTTCAGACCACCCCACTCAGCCTAATCCCTCCAGCCCACCACACTCCAATCCACCCCACTCCAATCCAATCCACCCCACCCTTACCCAATCTAATACACCATACTCCAATCCACCTCACCCCATTTTAATCCATCTCACTCCAAGTCAATCCACCCCACCCGCCCAGTCCACCTCACTCCACTACCTCCAACTTTCTCTATATAAATTCAACCCAATCTACTCTAATCCAATCCACCCACTACCTCGGTCCACCCAACCCACTCCACCCAATTCCACCGCACTCCAATCTACGGCACTCCACTCTATGACTCTGCACTTGATGACACTGCACTCTACGACACTCTCTGCCACTGAACCAATGAACTCTACTCCCCTCTACTCAACTGTATGACACTCTACTACCCCTATTCCACTCTACAGCTACTACTCCAACAAATCCAGTCTATGACACTCTACTACTACCACTCCACTCAAGAAGGACACTCCATGCCACTAACTTTTAACCATACTGAACAGCAGCCACACTGGTGTACAACATGGCAACTCAACATTGCCAAAGTCAATATTTCATATAGGCGAGACCTATTGGCTTTGCCATTGCTTGTTAATGGTGATGTTATTCTGAGCCTTTGCCTATAATATTTAGCATGAAAAGAGGCACACAACACATTGGATACTAATGCAGTGGTGAAACGCACAATACCTATGTGGTGGTGTATCAAAGGTATTTTTAGCTGTCATTTGAATTATCAAGTATATATAAAGGGGTTTCATTCCACTTTTTCTAAGGAGTTACTATTATACTATTTAATGACGCTCATATAATTGATCCTGGAAGGACAATTGTGCCATGAATAGATTCAAACTGCTGATCTGTAGTTATACAGCCAGGGTGCAACTCACAAAACTATTCTGCTATCAACTGTGAACAGACTGAGGCCTTTGCTTGCCTCCTCACCAGGCTTTGTTTTCAACAGATTTACTATCGAATCCTAGGCCCCAATTATTAGCGACAACCCACAAGGATAAAGGCCCAATACACATTCAGCCTTGTTTGTTGCATGTACTGAGCACAAATCCACTTTACGGAGAGATCAGAAAGAAGATGAACATTGTGCAAGGGGTTCCTATTGGCCTCGCATGGAAAGTTGTAGCCATGATATGGTAATGATGCTCAATAACGCATTCCTTAATCACAATCTTCAGACTTTGGTTTTGGTACATTGGCAAGATGGCAGCCATTTGGAGATTTCCTTTTCAAAGGTTTATACTTGATAAACATAATTTGTTACCCAGTTTAAGGATATGTTATTCATAGGCTGGACAGCCTGTTACGTGAGCAATTAAATAGGTACACTTGTGAAATTCTACATGAAAGATGAGAGGTCTGAACTTCCATGCAAACCTTATGTCAGCTAGCCTGCTCAAGGTTGCACACTGATCACAACAGAAGTCATGTTACCCCAGCAAACAGCCTTATAGATTATATCCAATGCTGTGTAACCCACAGTAGCAATTTGGAAGCATTTCTAATTTATTTTAATGGGATTTTAACTTTTCAAGTGTGTCTTACTTCGATGTGTCCAATTAAGATATTGAATGGTATTGTAGCATTTGTTTAGCACTTACTACCCATAAGTGAGGCGCTGACGCACTTACCAACATAGATAGCAAGCTACAACACGTAGCTGGAAGTGTTTGGTTGGAAGGGTGTTGTGTTGTTTTGAGCTTATTGGTAATGTGTTGTATGTCATGCGTGATGGCGAACGAGGTACAGCTTACGTTATTGGACGCAGCACCAGGGGGTGAGATGGGTGAGCCTACGTGAGAGGGAGACTCACAAACTGTAATTATAATAAGGAATTCCCAGCTCAGCCACAATGATAGTGTAATGATGGTTGCCTGTACCCCAAAAAGGCTGATAATCACAGAAGGCCCAGTAATCCATATGGCGACATGTGCCAGGCAGCAAAGGTTTCAATGAGTATAAAGACGCCAAAATCGCTAGAATGGTAATTACTGACATAAACTGTAGCCATGCCCTATTTTATATATTTAGAGGCAGAGATATGGCCTAGTGCTACAAAAGTACACCTAAAGAAGAAGAAGTAAGCCGAAGTGAAATCAAGGCTGACAACCTCAGCAGAAACAACACAAACTTTAAAACATCCAAATTCCACCTACTTCTACGGGCCTGAAGGAAGCCAACATTTTTACAGGACTTCATACAAGCCTCTCTCAAGCTGCAGAAGGCTGTCAAAAGCAGACAATCACCAGTAGGACGGGTCTTATTCAGATTGTGGTACAGAACCCAGCCACGCTGGTACCCTGCACATGGAAGGGTGAGTGACAAAGCGCCTGGTAGATTTTTGCCCTGAGAGCACAAGAGCAGATTGAGCTGTCTAGTGTTGCCTTGCTGGCATCACCCCTCCATGCAAGCCCAATATTTTACTTGACGTCCCAGGGAGCCGTGTTCATTCTAGTTAACATGAGGAAACATCCTCATTACCTTTAGGAATTTTCTCCCATAAATGTTCACCTTCATTGTTAATAGTGAATGACATATCAGGGTAAAAAAGACACAATTGAAGAAGTAAGACTTACCCTGCTTCCATTATTTTGTCTAGGAGAGTAACGTGGCACAGATTTGTAGTTCTTAATTTTTCAATCTTCCCCCTGCTCTTCTCTGATCCAACAAGTGTATGAAGTTCCTTTCAATGACGGTGGAGTAAGTGTTTAGGAATACAGTTTGTCAGAGAGGGAATATGCTGCAATAGGAGAAAGCGCCCTCACAACCTGTATGCGTGTCATGCTTCATCATCGGGCAAGCTCCTTGTAGGGCCAGCACTGCAATGCCCAACGGGCACCCACTAGGGGCACTTTACCGGAGATCTTTTCATAGAACTTTTGGATCATTATATATAGTAAGGAGCTTTTATGCTGGACCTAACCACTCCTGCGCCCCCCTCTCCCCAACCCTTGATATAACTGCTCTTCTCTGACCCGTGAGCCTTGTGAAAAACACTTTTTATGTGTCTTCACAAGTTAACTTTACTTCTGATCTCCAATGTCTTGAGGAATATCCTGATCGTCTCAGAGGATCGTCACCACCTAATCATTGAAGGAGAAGGTAGGTATAACACTAATTGTGTTTCCTTTCACTGTTAGTTATGAATGCGCTTTCTGATAACCTGTTATATGTATATGTTTGTATTAGGATGGAGGTGAAACAGGGCACATTCTACCAATAACTTCCAGATATGTACAGGACATATTACGAAGATGGCAATTTCTTTTTCTTTCACATTCCTGTCCTACCCCATATTTTTCTCACGTTGGACGACCACATAAAGTTGTGAATATATAGAAGAATAGGACTATATTTTTGGAGCGATTGAGGGATTTCCATCAGAATAGAGCCATTCTGCCACTACTACTTTCAACAGTTCTAACAACAAATAAAAAACCTTGGTATGAAAACCCTTAAATCTGCAACATACCTTTACCTTAAACACACTGATCTTAAACTTCATGTAATTAATCAATACCAGGGAGCCACCCAATAAGAATAACCGAAAACTTTAAAGTACTAAATTTATGTTTCACTGGAATTAATTGTCTTTTGAATTACTTATCAATTTACTTATCTCCTCAATGTCAGATTGCAATGTTTCCTTTTATCTGCTTTTTATAAGAAATATTTATTTCCTCACCTGGGTTTCATCCCCTGTGAGGAGGATATAATCATTATGAATCCTAAATCGGAAATCTTTTTTTCTACTGAACTCTGCTGTCCTTTTTTGTTCTAGTCTGATTTATGAAGCTCTCAAAAAGAATACAAAAGGTATTTGTATATGAATTCTACATCATCTCGCTATACCCTGTTGCAAAATTTTTACCAGTGATCCCATTCAATTTGTTTTCTGCAATGCTCTCTAATTATTACGATGCACTAATCTTGTAACACACATTTAACTAGGATTTAGAATAGCCATCTTTGTGAGATCTGCGTCTAGCTTTTCCATCCAATGTGACTAATGTCATCCACATAATATAGTGTTAAAATAGATAGACGTACTTCATTTGGATATTTATCTTTTAATTCATTTTAGTGATACCAACACTGTCTATTCAGTAATGACAAAGATGAATAGTCTTGTCATGTCGGTTTTCTATGATGTCACTTCTTGTAATGTCACATGCAAATTAGAGGGGCCTCACATCTTCCCTTTCGCCCAGGGCCCCACAAGTCCTAGGAGCGGCCCTGCCTGTGCCCAAGGGATCTGCGCACCTCTAAAGGACCACTTATTTATGAAGGACTTGCGCCGCCGGTGCGTCACTTTTTCCCATGTTAAAAGTGACGCACCGGCGGCGCAAGTTCTTCATAAATAAGGCCCCAGGTTCGAGTCTCGGCCTCAGCTCACATCATGCAATTCTAAAAATAACGTGATCTCCCTGAGCCGTTAAAAAATAATCTGCCCTTGTGTAATGTAACTGGTGCTTATGTAAGTACGCGAGTTTGCGCTGTATAAAACTGCAAAAATCAAATCATTATTATGAATAGCATGGAGGTCATTGTACAGATTCTATATTACTGGTTTCCAGACTGTTTATTAGGGTTTACACTATGATTTGATTGCTCTACTAACTTGCAATCCACTTACTACTGACTACTATACTGTTTTCGACAGTGTGTTTACTCACCCTCTGGGGGGCTATAATCTTATTCGATCGCTACTGGAGCAAACACATTGCACGGCCTCTTTATTATTGGTTTCCTGATTGTTATTATTGTGTATACTCTTATGCGATTGCTACCCTACATTGTAACTCTCTCACTACCAAATATTATACTGTTCTCAAGAGTTTGTCTACCCTACCTCCTGCTTCTGTAAAGCGCTCTGATATCTGCAAAGATCTTGTCCGCGCTATATAAAACTTTAAAAATAAATAAAATAAATAAATAAATAAGGAGATAATTGAGATGTATTTGTCATCGTGCGTGTTACATTCGCCAAGGTGATAAACAGTTGCGTCAATATTCCACCAGATGGGGATGTAATACAACTTTGAACCCTTGTGATTTCTCGGAAAGGATATTCCACATTCACGCGCACGTCAAAGCACTTGCGCTGAACGGTATTGCCTGGCTCTTTTACGTAAGAATATTGGCGGCTTTGTTGTTGCTGGTTTCTAAGTTCGCGCATTACCTTGTGTATCTGCAACTACAACTTCAACATGTGCTTGATACAGAGAACTAACAACACCGTATGAGAGTGAAATTATTGCAATGCAGCTTCCCTAATGTCAAGCAGCACAAAGCCCACGAACGATAACGAATGATATGTGGCATCAGCACCCATACAAATAAACACAACCCCAGATTTACTAAAGTCAAGCACAGCTTCACGAGCCAGCAGTGTGTGGAACATTAATGACAAAGAAAAACAGGTGCCAACATAGGATCAAATTTAAGGAGGCATGGTTTGTCTTTGTATAACAAGTGTAACAATGCTTAAAAAGCAGTGCTTAAAACGGGCAGGTGCTGTCCGGTACTTAGTACCTACACTTAATTTGAAAACTAGATTTCTGGCCTTCTCGGCGCTGATCCATATTTAAGGAGAGAGTACTGACGCTTTTCAGAAGCAAACAGATACTCTCGATAGTGAGTGCCAACTCTTGTAAATTTCCATTTAAAGCACTGAGTAAAAGTTAATTTTTAAATGAACTATCCATGGGGAGCCGTCTGTGTAGATAATTGTTATGTCTCGATGTATAAAAGTCACACAACATGCTGCTCAGTAGCATTAGCATTGTGGCCCACCACTAGACAACATTTAGAGTCACTTCAGCGCCACCGCAGTTGCGTGCTCGTCAGAGATGTCCTCATTTATACACCTATGTGTGCTATATACCCTGGTAAATACCATAAAAAAGCAGCAACTCTTCAATTTACTGAGCATATAACTGTGAATAACCTCCTTAACAAAATGCGACCTGGTTTCAGAGCTAAACGCAGCACCAGATCAGCCATCCTCCATGTTTTAGATGACGTCATCCAAATCTTAGATGATGGCGTTCCTGCTCACAAGCATTAGTCAATGTAAGAAGCTGGAATGTTAGTTGACGCCACCTCAAATAATAATCACAATCCTTTTCAATGTATCCATTTGTAAGGGTGAACCACTAAAGCCATTAAATAGACCTTTGCTTAACCCTCTGGTAGTTTGTCACAAACAGCCAGGATTAATTTAGAGGCAATGTGTAAAGTATTTATGCAGCACTTAAACTGTAATAAA
Source organism: Lissotriton helveticus (assembly GCF_964261635.1). Taxonomy (NCBI): domain Eukaryota; kingdom Metazoa; phylum Chordata; class Amphibia; order Caudata; family Salamandridae; genus Lissotriton; species Lissotriton helveticus. The sequence continues at coordinate 396,909,621 of NC_136059.1, forward strand.
GTAAAAATGCAACGCAAAATAAATCCAAAACCAATTTAGAAAAATAGAGTACATTTTAATCAATAAAATGACACCAAACAACAAAATTTTAGAACCCGAGGTATGAATTTTAGTAGTTCAAATTAAAAATAGCACCAAAAAGGACAAAGTACCAATTGAAGTTATCTAGTCATGCTAGACTGGGTCAAAGTCAAAAGTCGAGGCCAACTGTAATGGACTGCCAGTCGGAAACAGAGGACAGGTTTTTCCTCGTGGAAATTTTTCCTGCGTATTTAGAAACTTTTATGGAGAATAAGTGGTTGTCTACGAGTCATCAGTGGGGCAAGCTGCAGGCTGGAACCAAAGTAGATCTCGATGACAGTGGGTTGATGAAGAACGGGGTCCCCGGTGCAATTGTCGACAAAGACAGGAAAGTTCTGAGTAAGCGAAGTCTGAAGTCTGGGCCCAGAAAGGTCTTGATGTTGATCAGATACTGCTCGGCATCAGTGCAGATGAAGCACTCTGCATTCAGACTCAGAAATGTTTCTGGAAGTCAGATCTGCTTCAGTGGGGCAAACCAGCATATTGCAGTGGCGTAACGAAACGCAGCCCTGCCCACCACCTACCACTTTGCACCACCAACAAAAATAAGCTGTATTTTCAGCACTTATCGATGCATACTCCGAACAGGAAATATAAATAGAATGCACTTTAATTGTGTTTTAGGGCTGCCTGAATGATGAGATCCATGACTGATAATTAAAGGGAACAAAGACAGAAAAGTCACATTACTAATGAATACATACTTTTTCCTTTATAACCCTATTTAGTGCCAAGACGAGGTCTTTCCAGGCTCTTTAAACACATAGCTGGCATTTTTCTTTTGGCAAGCCTATTTTATATTCCTTTTCATGAAATGCATTCTCACACTACAGTAGTAAATGTAAATTTCAAATGCAAGGAATAGGCAGAGCGGGGGCCCAGGGGGTACTGGAACAAGAAAAAAACTAAGCCTCGGTAAGCAGTTTACAAAGGTATGTTGAATGTGCACCTCACATAGAGCATACAGCTGACAGTTGTGGTGCACTGTAGCACCCAACAACACTTTTCAATAATATACACCACATGCAGACATGTAATATCGCTCACTGGGTTGAGCTTATATAGCACATAGCTCAGAAATACCATACTGTCTGGCTAATTTAGAGATGACCCTAAAAACAGTTAATTATTAACTCAATACAACATTAAAATCGAATATTTCCTGCCACCCAATAAAATTCTTATCGATTTGGGGCCTGAAACAGTCCGAACTGTCACACTTGTAAGAGTGTGAATGTTAGTACTTGTGCTGTCACTATCACTGGCTGCAGTTGGCAGGGGCAATGTGTGGTGCAATGTGCAGTGTCCTCCTGATGACAGCCCTGGCATTTATTTTTCTGCAAATTAAGCACTGCTCCAAACCTGGTAGTGGGTAAAGCACTGGGTCAACACCGTGCCCTTCACTGGGGTGGTTGCAATAACCCCCGGCAGCACCGGCACTGGTATCCTAGAAGTAGGCGTAACAGGTAGCCCATTCCCTAGATCCGCCATCTTAAGAAGGTACAGAAGGCAGAGCTTTCTTCCTCATGATACACATGCTTGCACTGGCTGCCAATGAGAGGATTCCCTGTTCTCCTTGCGGATAGCCCCCCTAGTGGTAAGGACCCCACAGGGATTCGCATACGGAGTGGCCTAGATACCTGGTGAGAGAAACCACTAGGGGAGTTCAGGTTATGGGCTGATCCAACTAATCTGAAGGCAGGGTGTTTGGAAGACCTTTTAGGGTTTTGTGGGAGTGTTTGTTTCTCTATGTGACCCCTGACCATATCCGAAGCTCTGGGTGATCGCCCCAATGTGTTTGTCCCTGTGGGAGCGCCCTGTACCTCCCTTAATACATGAATATTTGGCACTTTGCTTTGGCATCCATGGTAGGGGAGAAGGGGAGAGGCACGGGTGCAGTGGCAGGATTCTTCAGTTCCTGGATGGCTAAAACTCCAAGTCTAGTTTCATTGTACGGAGGTACTGTACAAGGGAGGACTTGCAATGCACACACCGCACCTCCTCCTCATTCACCACCAAAGTATCTAGTGCCTAGGCATGTGGCGACAGTGCGTTACACCCTGATCTACGGCCATCATTGTAAGAGGTGAAGGTGAGGCTGCAGATACTACCGAGGGAATTGCGGACTTAAGGGGGTGAAAAAATGTTTAAAGCGAGTGGGACTACAGGGATAAAGGGTTTAAGGAGATAGGGATTTAAAGCGGTAGAAAGAATAGGCGTGCAGGGGCTCAGGAGGAAGAAGCTGCGGATGGCTTAATAGGAACACCCACCCACCCACTGAGGCTCCTCGCCACCACGGACCACTCCTGCTTCGGCTGGGACAGACTCACCTGAAGCCTGGCCTACAGCTTCAGTGGCAGGTGCTAGCGGGTAGCAGAAGAGAAAAAAGGCTGGGGCTGGTAATAATTAAATTATGGCCGGGGGTGCCGCACTGTGACGACCTTTCTCAGTAGTCTGGCTGGGTCCTGGGATGCCTCACCTCACTCGTCACGCACACTTTTAATTGTGCTGCTGCGCAATGCGCATGACTGTATGGCAATGGTCACCAGCCCCACCCTATGTCCCACCCTGAAGACGCGCAGAAAATGAGACATCTGTATAGCTGCCAAGGTTTCAGATTGCCGTGTGTGACATTTTCATAATTTCAGTGTAATTATGAGTGACATTCAACAACTATGAGTGACACTTTCTCGCAAGCAAAATCAAGCAATGAAGGCAAGGGAAACAAATATCAGAACCCACGCGCTCCTAATAAAGTAAATTAAATGAGTGGCACAACTTTGTAGACAGACTAGTGACTGCTGAGTTTGGTGTGCCCTCGATCACTGTATGACTCGGAACACTGCACGCATCAGGTCTTGGCCCCATGAGCAGAAGGCCTCAAACTGTCCAGCATTTATTGCACTGACCCTTTTGGCTGCAGGCCTTACTTTCTATGTATAATAGACTGCAGGGTCATTCTGTGTGTAGCAGTGGGCACCATAGAGTGTGCAGCTGTGTGATGCTGTTTGCGTGAAGGTGGCTTGCATCTGTGTGCACAGTGTAGCTGTGCACAATGCTATGTGCATGCAGGAGGCTTGCAAATATATGCCCAGTGTAGCTGTGCACTATGCTGTATGGATGCAGTAGGCTAGCGTCTGTGTGCACAGTGTAGCTGTGCGCTATGCTGTATGGGTGCAAGAGGCTTGCGTTTGTGTGCACCGTGTAGCTCTGCATGTTGCTCTGTGCATGCAGCAGGCTTGCGTCTGTGTGCACAGTGAACTGTGTGCTGTGATGTATGGGTGCAGGAGGATTGCATCTGTGTGTACTGTATAACTGGGTGCAGCAGACCTTAGAGATCACGGCTCAGGCCGCATCTCTCAGACTCTGCCTACATGCGGCTGGATGTCTGTGTGCAGCAAGCTTCAGACCGCATACACTGCGCCCAGGCCCCAAACGCTGTGCAGCACCCCTCAGATTTATCATCCAGCCCCGTGGCTCTGACTCTGTGTGCACAAGACCCCTGTCTCTGACTGTTCGCTCCAGTTTAAGGCTTTTGCTGCTCAGCAGGCCTCTGGCTTTCTAGTGAAACAGGCCTCGTGGTGCTTAAATTTAGCATTGTGAGGTTCAGTCTCCAACTACATGTTTATTTTACTTTGCCATTTTCTATAGCGCGAACAAGACCCTATGGGGTATCAGAGCGCTTTATAATTGCCCTAGGCATACATTTATTTGAAATTATTATGCAGCTGTATTTCCATATATCTGACGCCAGCAGCATTAGTACTTTTAATCTGTTAAAAAAACACCTGGCTGCCAATAAATACAGGTAATCCCGTCCCGCTTTCAGTATTGCTGAAATAAAACACTATATTTTCAGCAGTGAGCGAGGGGAACAAACCTGAGACCTGCAATTGACCGCTGATCATTCTTTTCTTAAGTGTTTCTCTACTTATAACTTTTTAAGGACATTGCAGATGCCCCAATAAGTGTAAATCAACCCTGTTACACTGAAATAAATTAACACACGTTACCTCATTGTCTTGAAGCCTAGGAGACAGGTCATTGTCTTTCACACGGGAACAGGCATGGCATGAATCGGGTAGTAGAACCAACTTGTTCAGGGGATTGAGGAATGAAGATTACTGGCCTCTCTATGGCGAGGACGGTCTCTCGGCAAATTAGTTTTCCGTGGCACAAGAGGGGCATGGGGAGGGTGGCTGCTTGATTTTAATTGCAGCTCTTATGATAGCTGAACATGATGCGGCGGGACGGTGCAAGCAGGCAGCTCTGCTGCGAGCGCCATGCTTTTGCGCAAATAGCTCTAGCCAGCCTCCCACAGGATGTGACATCAGCCGCACCAGCAATCAATCACCTTTTCTGACGAAATACTCCGGCCCTGGCGTGCACCATTTAATTCATGAGGAGGCCGTGCACCATTTAATTTATGAAAGAGGCTTGAGCCTCTTTATAAATTAAATGGTGCACGGCCTCCTCTTGAATTAAATCAAGCAGCCACCCGCCCAAGCTGAGTGAGGCCCCCCCCTCCCCGGAGCACCGGGCTCCCCCGCAACGCGTGGGCTGCGGGGGTCTGTGTTATGCCCCTGGCATGTTGAGGCAAAAATGCAATTTGACATTCACTGCAGCGGCTTCAACAGCGATCCCTGGTCTCCATTGGTTCTCCAGACAGAAAGTTCACAAAACGTTTCGAAGTTCCTCTCTTTGTAGTTTGGGGGACAAGAGGAGTACACTTTAACGCCAGAAGTGATCAACTGGGCAGGTGCAGAGAGAGATGCCTCTGGAAGCTTGTATCTCTTTAGTTCAAACAGGAGGTCAGCCAACTGACCATTGGAATTGCATCTGGTGTCCTGGGTTCTAGGCGAACGGGCCTAGTCTTCCTTCAGCATTCAGACAGCAGGGCAGTCCTTCTGATTCTTCACAGGTCCATGATTGTTATCAGGAGATGTCTGTGGGGTCCACATTAATGCCCAGTGTTACCTGTGGGTGGAGGGAAATGCTCTGTCCACTCCCCTCAAACCAGTTCTGGACAGCTCCACCCCCTCCCTTTGGGTCTGGAGCCAGCCTGACTAGAGAGACAAAAGGAAAGCAGAGTGTAAGTGTCATCTGTCTGTGACTTGGTATGCATCCTTTGAAGCTCAGGAAGGGGTTGAGCAAAGCCCCCACACCAACCTATCAAGAGAGGAGTCTCCCTCCGCACACTCAGAGCCATTTGTCCACTGTCTCACCACAGAGGAGCTATCAGGAAGCAGGTGACAGCTGGATACTGGCAGGAAAATGGTAGCTTTCTAAAGGTGTCAATTCTAAAGGTGTCATTTGCAAAATAGTAATATCACTCCCCTCTCCCAGGATGAGGGAGAGGGAAGAGAAAAGGAAAAATGGATAAAATCAGGTTGTGAAAGAAGGGCGAAAACTATGTGTGGGTGTACCCTGATGGAAGACCAGTCATGCCACACTGTTTGCTTTCTCAATTTGCAAGAATTTACCATGGAGACACTCATGTATGCAGGGACGCTATGATCAGACTATTTAGACAAGATTGGTATAACCCAAGGTTTAGGGTAGTCACAGAGAGTCTTTGCCAGAGATGTTTAGAATGCCAACAAATAAACACAGGCAGGAAGACAGTAGTCAGTTGGGGAAAAACTGGAAAGGGAGAAGGACCATTTATAAGATTACAACTCGACTTCGTAGGGCTGCCACCATGCAGGGGAATGAAGTATGTCCTTTTCATAGTGCGTTTGTTTTCACGATGGGTGGAGGCATATCCCACTAGGAGAAATGACAGCATAACAGTTACCAAATTGTTGTTGAGAGCGTTGATTACAAGTTTTGGTTTTCCAGTAACTTAGGAATCAGACAGAGGACCTCATTTTAATAATGAAATACTTCGATTAATCTGTATAGCATTCACAATTGAACAGCAGCTGCACTGTGCATACCGCCCAGAGGCTTCTGAAGTGGTAGAGCAATTGAATGGTACAATCAAGTCAAGATTGGCAAAGGTGTGTTCATCCACATCAATTGATTGGCCAGATGCAATGCCTCTTGGCTTGATGGGACTCAGAAATATTCCTGACAAAAACACAGGATTGAGTCCCCATGAAATTCTCATGGGAAGGGCAATGAGACAAGCATTTATTGCTAGGACATAAATTACTGAATATATCTGATGATCTGGTATTAGACTATTGCAAAGGATTGGCTGACCTAGTGCGTTCTGTCTCCCACCAGGGTGGAGAAGACGCTGTTGCCAGGCATCCGGATCAGGCGCATGATTTGAATCCTGGAGACTGGGTGGTCGTGAAGAAGCAACCAGAGGGTCGTGTCTAGCACCCAGGTTGGATGATCCACGGCAAGTCATACTGGTCACTACTACAGCAGTGAAGTATGCAGGTTTGCCCGATTGGATCCATGCCAGACACATGAAAAGGGTTCTAGCCCCGACTGAGAAGGGACCACAACTGACTAAAACAGTTGAGGTTGCTGAAGGTTGTACAGTCAAAGAATATAGAAGAACAGATTCTGAAGGACTGACAAAGAACAACCAAGCACAAGTCAGGAGGACTGGATACTAGTGGTCGACATACCTGAGGTGGTAATTAAATAAAGAAGTAGAACAAGATTAGAAAGACAAGATACTAGTGAGGATCAGATAGGTGTAGAAGAACACGCTCAGGAAAAAGAGAACAAAACTACAGGATACCCTGAGCAGGACCAGACAGGGACAGAAGAACATACTCAGGTAAATCAATCCGCCGAAAACCTTGAGCAGGGACAGACAGGTGAAGAAGAACATGTTCAGTAAGGCCTGAACAGGGCCAGTTAGGAGAAGAAGAACAACTTTGGGTGAAGAAGAACAGATTGACAGAATACCCTAACAGGAACAGATAGAGGAAGAAGAACAAGTTCAGGCTGAAGAAACCACAATAACAAGACCTGAACCAAGACAGATAGAGAGCAGTACTGTAGAAAGGGAAAATCAGATTGTGCCACAACATAATGAAAATAAAAGAGCTCTTGAGAAAGACAAAGGTGAAAGTGCAGTGCAAGTTAAAAGGGTCAGAAAAGGTGATAATTGGCCAAGGAGGAGTCAAAAGGCTAAAATATCATTTGAGAAAAGTAACTGAAAACCCAGAACAAGTGAATGAGGCTATCAGTCAAACTCAGTCTGGACAGTCAATTACTAAGAACATTCAGAGAAGTCCAAGTCTGAACGTTTTGAACAATAAGTTTTAGTGTCCTGAATGGACATATTTAATACTTGAAGAATTTGAAAATCTAGATTTAAATGAAGAGATAGATGAAGAAATAATTGCAGAACAGATTGACGAAGGAGAAGTGAGACCTCCTTGAAGTGCTGGAGATTCTGATTCATAACTAAAAGAAAAGAAGAGAAATCTTCTTAAGTCAAGATGGCTAAAGACAGGATTACTGAGAGACCAAAACGAAATTGTATAAAGAATTGTTGCAGGGTTTGCATATGTAGTATTTTATTAGTGGTCAAAGTATGGTTATTTCTAGTAATAGGAGTTCCTTATCTTATGATAACGGACAAGAATAATGACACAGACACTAATGGAAAGACAGCTAACCTGAAAGGAAATAGAGTAGAATTAGAAGCAGCAGATGAGGTAGATTTACATCACATAGTAACAGATAATGACACATCTTTAAACGTATTTACAAAGTTATTATTTCAGTATGTAGACACAATGGAGATTAGTGATAGTTGCGTTTGTATGAAATTACCAGTTTCAGTAGCAGAGGGAGTTACCTATCACCATTTACCTTTAACATATGGTATTTCATGTAGCATATTATCAAATTTATTTTATAGAACAGGAAAACTTCAGTATTATTATTCAAATCTTGATGTAGTGTTTACGGAAATTCCTATTTGAAGGAATATGAATCCAGTGCTTAGTAGTCTGGATGCACAATTTATGGGTACATTTTTCTTAACAATGAAGTCATTAGACGTCGTAAAGGCACATAAGGATAATATTACATGTTTCTTACGTGAAGAAGAGAAAGTGCCTTTGAATTTAATTGAAGAAAGGAGACAGGATTTCCAAAGGAAAGCTGCCGAACAGAAAACGCTTATACCACCCTGGGCTGAGAAAGAGGGAATTTGTACAGCTAGCAAAGCTCATGTTGCGATGTCCCTAGACTTTGTTAGGACAGGGAAAACCTGCCTCCATAGATTAAAGACAGACTATAACAATATATTTATTTTTTCCAGTGAAAATAACTTCCTAATTTTGGGAGGGTGGGGACTAAAAGGGGGAACAGATCCAGTATTTCCTGGAGTTTACTACGTGTGTGGGAATAAAGTTTACTATAAGCTGCCTGCCCTGTGGTACAGGAGTTGCTACATTGGAATAGTATTTCTGAAGATATATCATGTAAAAAGAATCACCCGAAGCAATGAAAACACTAATGAACTAACATGAAGAAAGAGAGCTAGCTTTTCAGAAATAATAGGTGACATATTTAGTGCATTGATACCTTCAGTGGGGGTTGTTATAAATTCACATAGAATCTGTCAATTGTCAACAGTAGTTGATCGTCATTCGACTGATACTGCTGGAGTTTTCTTGATGATTAATACGGAAATGGTTGCAATTAGGTCTATGGTTATGCAAAATCGACTTACACTTGATATATTATTGGCAAAAGAAGGTGGAGTCTGTAAAATGTTGAAAGTGCAACATTGTTGCACTTATATACCAGATAAAAGTTAACAAATTAGAGGATACATTAGAAATATTACAAAACTTCATGAAAAATTGAAACCACTGGAGGTTGACAATGTATGGGAGAGACTAACAAAGAGTATTTCCTCAATAGGGACTTGGTTTTCCAACCTGGTAAAAAGTTTCTTAGGTCAAGTAGTTCTTCCATTAGTTGGTATAACAATAATAGTCTTAACAATAGTAAGGTGGTGTCAATGTCGCACAAATAAGTTAAGAAGAAGATATGAAATAAATGGAAAGGGAACAAAAAGAAAATATGAAGAGATACCGTTAGAAGAAATGAAGGGAAAATGATATGATAGAATGAAAGATGTGAAGAATAAAGATGAGAACAAGAAAGAAAAAGGGAAAGAAAATGAGATATGTTAAAGTTGGCATCTGATTGGGATGGGTGATTTTTTAAAGGCTCAAAAACGTCATCAGAGAGAGGATTGATTGAGCAAGGACTCGTAGAAAAGAGATTTGTTCTGAAGCAATCGTCTCATTTAACTTCTAACCTTGCATTAATTGTGTATTGTGTAAATTAATACGCACCACATTCGACATATAAGGTAGAGTAGCTTGCCTTTGTGCTTTTGCTAATAAGTAACTCAAGCTAAATTCTAAAATGGCCACTAATGGGAAATCTTTATTGCACATGTATCAGCTGCATCTACGTAGTATGACGAGCTGTCGCTTCGAGGGAATTTCATGCGCCTGCGCAGAAGCCATTAATATGGCTGCTTGAAAGCTCACATGCTGAGCATCTGTTTTGCTGAAAATAACATGAGCTATTTTACTAATGCTAATGTGGAGAGAGCATAAAAAATGAATGGGATTGGAGTAGAGATAGGTGGTATACAGTGAAACCATTTTATTTTTAAATTAATATTTGTCTTTCTGACTTTCTCATTAGTATACATTTGGGCCTCTCATGTGAATCCGGAACCCATAACCCACATGATCTCCGCACATGCGTGATGCGAATGAGCCGGAAGAGGTTATGTGACTCTTGAACACAGTCCAAGGTCGCAAAGGATACATACCCTGGGAATCAGTTTAACCGCTTCGACGCTCATGACGAGCTCAGCTCGTCATGAGTTGTGCCGCTCGCACGCTGATGACGAGCTGAGCTCATCATGTAATGTGGCTTTTTTCAAATCGCAGCGCGCAGCGGGAAAACCGCTAGCGCGCATGCTGGTTAAATACCTCTGAAATGAAGGGGAATGCAATGAAGTTTATACTTTTGTTTCTAATAAGATGTGAATACGGGTGGGACTAAAGTTTTATGAATAAAAATTAAGGTATGGATCTTTTAACAATGGACTGAAAGACTAAATTGAAAAATAAGCATGGTGTGATGAACATCCCCCCTTGCCTGTCCAATCAGTGTTAGTAGTTTCATGATATTGAAACATTAATGGGTGGTACATGAATATTATAGGGTATATTTGAGGTAGCCTTAGCTAGTTAGTTGGAGTGGAGAGCGGAATGCATAGAGCATGAGACTGGGATGCTGCCCGAGTGAGATGAAGACAGAGACTTGTTGAATACTGCAGAGCTCGGGATGCTGTCGAAGTTAAGAAGAATCGAATGCAGAACCATTTATCTTAGAAATAATTTACTTAGAAGACGATTGCGGCAGAATCTCGAGGAGAAAGAGAGTGTCAGAGAGGGGTGCTACGCAAGCGTCGATGTTAGAAAGGTCATCTATCCTATCCTGACTCCTGTCCTGAAGCCTTTGTCACCTGATCTTTCCCGGGGGAGCCTTCCCAGCTCCTTGGCCAGGGGGCTGGTTTTCACACCATCCTTGGTAACTATACTTTCGTGTCTGTCTATCCTCTCCCTTCTGAGCATAAGTCATTGCAATTCTATGAAGTATGAGTTTGATGATTGATTAATTGAAACTTCCTTCCTATGCGTGACGGAGACTCTACTGTACTTTGTAAGTGTTTCACATGAAATTAATTTAGATAAAGATTTGAACCTTTCCCGAGTCTGTTGTTATTTCATTGCAAAGAGAAATAATTCATGTCATTTCCCCATCAACTTGTTCAACTAATGGTCCATTGGCCAGAGGAAAGAACTTTTTGATCAGTGATTAGCTGAGAATAAGAGGTGACTAATCTTGAAATTTCAGAAAACAACAAACTTAAACTCCAGCGGTTACTACTAGGGTGAATGTGTTTATGGGCCCAGGTGAATATATGGTATTGGAGTACCTGTTGCTGGTAAGGTGCTGGATCAGTAGAATGCACACCTTCATATAATGATAACTTTTCCAAGTCATATTTGGAATACAAAAAATAAAGTTAAATATAGATTAAACAAGGAGTAATTGACGAACTGTGGTTTATGGTAAGAAAAAGTGTCTCACTCAAAGGGTGTGCAACCCTAGTGTCATGTGAGGTCGTGCCACATAAAGTCTACCAGAGTATATCCATATTTTTGGGGGGGACAGCCACAGCATCAGTTTGTACGCGAAATATGACTTGGAAAAGCCTGAAAAGTTATCACTATATTCATTGGAGTAGTAATACCCCATTGTAAGCTGTTTGGTATATTGTCACAAACTGTCCCCAAGGTGGCGTGCCATTCCACAGCAGGGCATGTAACCTCCTTTGAGCTGTCTAAAGGAGGTGACTAGCAAGAGGTATTTTGCAAGACATACAGGAAATTAAGCAGTCAGGCCTTCATTAAAATGGCTTTTCACCCCATTAGCAAAAGTGGAATTCTACACTAAGTGCCAACATCCTCTCAGAAGGTGGCCAGTAGAGTATTTAGCTTAGGCTTGAAAAATGCTGTCTTACTGAGTTACTTCAGGTCACTTCTATGGTCACGGATCTAATCTAGTGTTACACTTACGCAGGTGCAGAAATACTACTACTACATTATCCCACGTGTTAATTTATAGGACTGTGTATTTGGCCCAGTTAATTTTGAATAAACCTCAACCAGCCAGAAAATCTCATAATTCTGGTGTGTAGCTCATTAAGTGTCCACGGCTCAAAGAACGGCATCATTCCCATATAATGATATCCTAAATTATCCTGCCAATCTGTCCTGATGGTGGCACCTCATGTACCATGATTGAGACAGCTGGATTCATGTATAACAACTTCAACCGCACTCTGAGTTCCGATTAAATCCCAAAGGTTTCAAGCACCATAACCAGTGTATCCTGCTTGTTCGAATGAAATGCGCTCTTGACTTTGGGATACAGAATAGCACGAGGTTCCACAGCACTTGTACACTTTTTCTAGCTAAACATGGAGCTTACACAGTTTGAGCTAGTTGACCATTAAGGCATAGAACTGAATTGGTTCAGATATGCTAGTGAGTTTGTGACTGGGAGGAATCTATTGGTCAGTATTCTGGTCAGGACTTGGTCTCTACGTAAAGGAGTTAACTAGTGGTATGAATGATATATAGGTGAATGTTTACCTTCAATAAGTGTTACTGCAATAATCATGTGTTGAGGGTCAGCCAGCATTTGCCCTTCTCTGGAGAAACATAGAAAGAATAAGCACTTTCACAAGAGTACAGCCAGTTATCCACTGCAATCCATCACCTACCTTTCCGGTCACCTCATCTATTTGGGCCCCAAACTCTTCTGGCAGTAAGGGGATGTTCTACTCTGTATAAAATGTTCCATTTCGTCCCCAGTGCCTCACTCGCCTGGTCGCTGTAAACACTTGTATTTATCTACATTAAGTTGAGCACTACCCACATTGTTGGAGATCATCTCACCATCTGGGCTTCCTACCCACCCCGCTCATCTATACCTTTCACCGCTATGACTCAGCCATGTCAGGAGTTGGGCAGTCTAGCTCTGTACCTCATAGTCAGTCGCAGCGTGTTAGTCAGTGGATCTTGCCAGCCACTTGACCCACGCCATAGCATTATTTAGAGAGGTCTCAACCAACAGACCTCTAGTTGTGATGGATCTTACTTGATTTCCAATATTAGGTGATTTAAAATCAGAATTGATAAAGAGTAAAGTCTGACCACAAACTTTTAAATCTATCGAAAACATTAGGTTCCAAACAACGGGTTAATTGGGCCACTCACACAACTAGTCATCTATTTAATTTAGTTCTTGAAAAATGAATACAACTTAAAGCAGCATTATAAAGCACTTTCCCCTTTGGAATTACTGGGAAAATACCAGTGACACAATAAATTGATTGATATTACTAATACAATAAAAGAAGTCCTGGATCAGGGATGTCCAGTCGAGGTCCAGGTGGTCGGATCTATCTCTGATTTGAAGGACAAACATGGTCTATGTAGATTAATGGCCCAGTTCAAAAATGGATGAAACAACACCTGGAGATGTTTTCTCCCACATGGGCATAGGGTTGCACATTTTAGGTATTCACAATATTTTCAAAGGTTATGCCTGGAAGGCTGCGCCAACCTCAGCTTTCCAGGTGTACCTCTGGACATGTTTTCATAATTACTTCTTTAACCATTTACATTTTGGCAAATATGGAATTGTGCACATTGTACAGTAAGGCATTGTGATGAGCCAGCATCGTTGTGGGATGCCAAATTTAAATTTTCCTCAACAACAAAACATATTTTGCCCTATGAAGAAACTGTTCTGTTCCCCTTATGACCCTGAAAATTGATTTAATCTTGTACTTGGCAGGTGTAAATATCCAACACAGGATGAGACAGGGTAGAAAAAGAATTTATGAATATCTATAAATTCACATATTGGTTGGTCTTCACCAACTTTCAAGACTAACCAGGCCCTGAAACTCTGGTGAGCCTGTGACGTTAAAGGGGGTGTTCAGGCTGATGGCTACTGGCTCTCGGAGAGTACCAATGGGGCAGTGTGAGGAGCGTTGGCATTTGGAATAGCAAAGAGGATGACAAGATATTGATGGAGCAGGGGAAATACATAAACTTTTGGACCCCCTTCGAAGTTAATGACCTCATACATTTAATAATATTAACTGTGTGAAGCACGTAAACTAATCAACAAATGCACCTTTTATTTAGACACTACACGTGGGAACCTAACTGCTGTTTACAAAATTCTAATTTATTAATAAAATGTGAATTAAATTAACATAGGTTTGTGAATAGTGAATGCGTAGAAAAGAAGAGTAAATTGCATGTATTTTTGTCTGTAGTAAAGGTATATCGTGGCATAGAATGCAGATGGTAAGTAAAATGGCTTTGAATGTCGCTTTTGCTAGGTAATACCTAACACTGGTCATGAGAATGGTAGGCGGTAAACAGAAGGGTTTATTTTCTATATCTAATTTCTGTTATGTTTACTTTTGTATTAGTTTCCATTCGGGTCTGCTAGGCCTTGCCTGAAAAAATGGCTGCTGTGAATTGCAATGGCGCAAAAGAAAATTAAGTTGGCCCCCGTGCATGTACGGAATGGAAGTTTCAGTCACGAGTGCATGGCCTATGCCCGGAGTGAGAGATGTCAAGGCCAGTCTGGCCTGCAACAGGAGTTGTGCCAAAGACACTATCCTTAAAGCATGGGAACGGATGAAAGAACTAAGGGGCATATACCAACAACTAGTGATAATTATCGCTATGTTGGCTTAGCGGCAAAAATTATATCGCCGTGTTGTGGCGATTTTCATCGCTTAGGAGCCTTGCTATTATGAAGGTTTATCTCCTAAGCGATAAAAATCGGCCGAAATGCATGAATATCGCTGTAAAGTCAGCGATATTCATGCATTACCGAGCTAATGCTCTTAGCCATGTTATCCACCTCCCATTGGATAACATGGCTAAGAACTGCTCAGGGCAGGTGTTAGCTTTTGGAGATATTCGCGCTTAGCGCGAATATCTCCAAAAGTTGGTAATAGGAGATAGCGATGTTAGCGACTGTTTCCAGTCGCTAACATCTTGGCACGCCCACTTTGCATGTCATTAGTGATAAATATCTCTGACATGCAAAGCGGGCCCAAGATGGTCGCTATCTCCTACTAGCTGTCGCTAACTGGTGTTAGCGACAGCTAGGTAATAGAGAGATAATTTTATCTCCGCTTTCTTGGCTTTTAAAGCCAAAAAAGCGGAGATAAATCCCTTGATAATATGCCCCAGAGTTCCAGAGGATGAGAAAATTCATGACTGTGGAAGAATGTTACAAATAGTTTAACAAAGTATAAATGTAAATACTTTATGAAGTTATGTGAACCCCGGAATGAGTCAGGACTTTACGAACTAGTTTGAGCTAGGAGGACAATGAGGTGACCATCACCACCCCTCCAATAGACCAATCAGAAGTGGAGGTAGCCCCTAAAAGTTTCTATTTTGGGTATAGAAAGTTAGTTAAAGGGTATAAAAAGAGTTTGTGCTTATGGCGAAGTGTGGTTTTTTACTTTTTGCACCTTTGCTCAGCACGACATGCTGTCAGTTGAGACGATTTTCTTGTTATGGTGCAAGAGACTTTGAAAATTTTGGACTTAACTCTGATGGGGAAAAGGAACGAGACCATCGCAGGAATTCTATCTCGGGAGGTATACGTTCTAGGAGGTTCGAGGGACAGGCAGTCAGCTTCGGAACCTATCCTGTCATCTGCGGTTCATGTTCTGGTGAACCATTCTCATCATCGCCCTATGGCCAAGGGGTAATGTGTATTTTTCATTTTCTAATTTTCCTTTGCTTAAATGTATTGAAATATTACTTAAATGTATTTGCCTAATAAAACTTACTTGATTTCGATTTCTCGTTAAATTAATTTAGATAAAATCTTATGAAAATATAAACTTGAGTCTGTGGTTATTAGAATCAAAATCATAGTAAATCAATAATGAAGGTTTAAATTGTGATTGAGCTGGACTTAATCGCCATCAACTGATTCTTACTATTTAGTCCATCAACCAAATAGTGGAGTATCTTGATGTTTTTTGGAATTGACAAATATCAAATGTTAATGTATATAATGTGTATAGTATTGTATAGGTTAATAAGGTACCCCGCTGTCTTGCAGCTCGTCTACTTATCAATGATCCAGAAAACTGTGAGAATATGTGTGTATGCGGTGTTATGGGCGCAAAAACAACAGGTGATGGACAGAATGCAGAACAATGTCATACATTCACCCCAGTACAGAGATCTGGGCCTAAATCCATCATTTTTTTGCACTCCACACCACCCCAGTTCAGACATGGCCATATGCAAATCAGCCTTGACCCTGTGCCTCATGGGAACAGTCCGGCCTGAACTGCCAAGCCATGTCTTTCCTGTACCGGAATCAAGCATCCTAGGACCGGTTTCTGGCTATCAGCCTTCTTCAGCCATGATAGCTTGACTCCAGGGGTATGGAGAGCATGGGACTCACGTCTGAGCATACCCATCCCACTAGGGGTGACAAATGCAAAAACAACAGTTGATGGACAGAATGCAGAACAATGTCATACATTCACCAGAGTACAGAGATCTGGGCCTAAATCCATCGTTTTCTGCACTCCACACCACCCCAGTTCAGACATGGCCATATGCAAATCAGCCTTGACCCTGTGCCTCATGGGAACAGTCCAGCCCGAACTGCCAAGCATGTATTTCCTGGACCGGAATCAATCATCCTAGGACCAGTTTCTGGCTATCAGCCGTCTTCAGCCAGGATAGCTTGACTCCAGTGGTATGGAGAGCATGGGACTCACGTCTGAGCATACCCATCCCACTCGGGGTGACAAATGCAAAAACAACAGTTGATGGACAGAATGCAGAACAATGTCAAACATTCAGCCCAGTACAGATATCTTGGTCTAAATCCATCGTTTTTTTGCACTCCACACCACCCCAGTTCAGACATGGCCATATGCAAATCAGCCTTGACCCTGTGCCTCATGGGAACAGTCCAGCCTGAACTGCCAAGCCATGTCTTTCCTGTACCGGAATCAAGCCTCCTAGGAGCGGTTTCTGGCTATCAGCCTTCTTCAGCCATGATAGCTTGACTCCAGTGGTATGGAGAGCATGGGACTCACGTCTGAGCATACCCATCCCACTTGGGGTGACAAATGCAAAAACAACAGATAATGGACAGAATGCAGAACAATGTCATACATTAACCCCAGTACAGAGATCTGGGCCTAAATCCATTGTTTTTTGTACTCCACACCACCCCAGTTCAGACATGGCCATATGCAAATCAGCTAAGACCCTGTGCCTCATGGGAACAGTCCAGCCTGAACTGCCAAGCCATGTATTTCCTGGACCGGAATCAAGGACCAGTTTCTGGCTATCAGCCGTCTTCAGCCAGGATAGCTTGACTCCAGTGGTATGGAGAGCATGGTACTCACGTCTGAGCATACCCATCCCACTCGGGGCGACAAATGTAAAAACAACAGTTGATGGACAGAATGCAGAACAATGTCATACATTCACCCCAGTACAGAGATCTGGGCTGAAAGAAATGGCTTGGCAGTTGGGGTTGGACTGTTCCCATGAGGCACAGGGTCAAGACTGATTTGCAAATATCCATGTCTGAACTGGGGTGGTGTGGAGTGCAAATAAACGATGGATTTAGGCCCAGATCTCTGTACTGGGGTGAATGTATGATACTGTTCTGCATTCTGTCCATCAACTGTTGTTTTGCATTTGTCACCCCGAGTGGGATGGGTATGCTCAGACGTGAGTCCCATGCTCTCCACACCACCGGAGTCAAGCTATCCTGGCTGAAGACGGCTGATAGCCAGAAACCGGTAATAGGATGCTTGATTCCGGCCCAGGAAAGACATGGCTTGGCAGTTCGGGCTGGGCTGTTCCCATGAGGCACAGGGTCAAGGCTGATTTGCATATGGCCATGTCTGAACTGGGGTGGTGTGGAGTGCAAAAAACGATGGATTTAGGCCAAGATATCTGTACTGGGCTGAATGTATGACATTGTTCTGCATTCTGTCCATCAACTGTTGTTTTGAATTTGTCACCCCGAGTGGGGTAGGTATGCTCAGACGTGAGTCCCATGCTCTCCACACCACTGGAGTCAAGCTATCCTGGCTGAAGACGGTTGATAGCCAGAAACCGGTCCTAGGATGCTTGATTCCGGTCCAGGAAAGACATGGTTTGGCAGTTCGGGCTGGACTGTTCCCATGAGGCACAGGGTCAAGGCTGATTTGCATATGGCCATGTCTGAACTGGGGTGGTGTGGAGTGCAAAAAAACGATGGATTTAGGCCCAGATCTCTGTACTGGGGTGAATGTATGACATTGTTCAGCATTCTGTCCATTAACTGTTGTTTTGCATTTGTCACCCCGAGTGGGATGGGTATGCTCAGACGTGAGTCCCATGCTTTCCACACCACTGGAGTCAAGCTATCCTGGCTGAAGACGGCTGATAGCCAGAAACTGGTCCTAGGATGCTTGATTCCGGTCCAGGAAAGACATGGCTTGGCAGTTCGGGCTGGACTGTTCCCATGAGGCACAGGGTCAAGGCTGATTTGCATATGGCCATGTCTGAACTGTGGTGGTGTGGAGTGCAAAAAAACGATGGATTTAGGCCAAGATATCTGTACTGGGCTGAATGTATGACATTGTTCTGCATTCTGTCCATCGACTGTTGTTTTGCATTTGTCACCCCGAGTGGGATGGGTATGCTCAGAAGTGAGTCCCATGCTCTCCACACCACTGGAGTCAAGTTATCCTGGCTGAAGACAGCTGATTGCCAGAAACCGGTAATAGGATGCTTGATTCCGGTCCAGGAAAGACATGGCTTGGCAGTTCGGGCTGGACTGCTCCCATGAGGCACAGGGTCAAGGCTGATTTTTATATGGCCATGTCTAAACTGGGGTGGTGTGAAGTGCAAAAAAACGATGGATATAGGCCCAGATCTCTGTACTGGGGTGAATGTATGACATTGTTCTGCATTCTGTCCATCAACTGTTGTTTTGCATTTGCCACCCCGAGTGGGATGGGTATGCTCAGACGTGAGTCCCATGCTCTCCACACCACTGGAGTCAAGCTATCTTGGCTGAAGACGGCTGATAGCCAGAAACCGGTCCTAGGATGCTTGATTCTGGTCCAGGAAAGAAATGGCTTGTCAGTTCGGGCTGGACTGTTCCCATGAGGCACAGGGTCAAGGCTGATTTGCATATGGCCATGTCTGAACTGGGGTGGTGTGGAGTGCAAAAAAACGATGGATTTAGGCCCAGATCTCTGTACTGGGGTGAATGTATGACATTTTTCTGCATTCTGTCCATCAACTGTTGTTTTTGCATTCGTCACCCCGAGTGGGATGGGTATGCTCAGACGTGAGTCCCATGCTCTCCACACCACTGGAGGCAAGCTATCCTGGCTGAAGACGGCTGATAGCCAGAAACCGGTCCTAGGATGCTTGATTCCGGTCCAGGAAAGACATGGCTTGGCAGTTCGGGCTGGACTGTTCCCATGAGAAACAGGGTCAAGGATGATTTGCATATGGCCATGTCTGAACTGGGGTGGTGTGGAGTTCAAAAAAAGGATGGATTTAGGCCCAGATCTCTGTACTGGGGTGAATGTATGACATTGTTCTCCATTCTGTCCATCAACTGTTGTTTTGCATTTGTCACCCCCGAGTGGGATGGGTATGCTCAGACGTGAGTCCCATGCTCTCCACACCACTGGAGTCAAGCTATCCTGGCAGAAGACGGCTGATAGCCAGAAACCGGTCCTGGGATGCTTGATTCCGGTCCAGGAAATACATGGCTTGGCAGTTCGGGCTGGACTGTTCCCATGAGGCAGAGGGTCAAGGCTGATCTGCATATGGCCATGTCTGAACTGGGGTGGTGTGGAGTGCAAAAAAACGATGGATTTAGGCCAAGATATCTGTACTGGGCTGAATGTATGACATTGTTCTGCATTCTGTCCATCAACTGTTGTTTTGCATTTGTCACCCCGAGTGGGATGGATATGCTCACACGTGAGTCCCATGCTCTCCACACCACTGGAGTCAAGTTATCCTGGCTGAAGACAGCTGATAGCCAGAAACCGGTAATAGGATGCTTGATTCCCGTCCAGGAAAGACATGGCTTGGCAGCTCGGGCTGGACTGCTCCCATGAGGCACAGGGTCAAGGCTGATTTGCATATGGCCATGTCTAAACTGGGATGGTGTGGAGTGCAAAAAAACGATGGATATAGGCCCAGATCTCTGTACTGGGGTGAATGTATGACATTGTTCTGCATTCTGTCCATCAACTGTTGTTTTGCATTTGTCACCCCGAGTGGGATGGATATGCTCAGACGTGAGTCCCATGCTCTCCACACCACTGGAGTCAAGCTATCCTGGCTGAAGACGGCTGATAGCCAGAAACCGGTCCTAGGATGCTTGATTCCGGTCCAGGAAAGACATGGCTTGGCAGTTCGGGCTGGACTGCTCCCATGAGGCACAGGGTCAAGGCTGATTTGCATATGGCCATGTCTAAACTGGGATGGTGTGGAGTGCAAAAAAACGATGGATTTAGGCCCAGATCTCTGTACTGGGGTGAATGTATGACATTGTTCTGCATTCTGTCTATAAACTGTTGTTTTGCATTTGTCACCCTGAGTGGGATGGGTATGCTCAGACGTGAGTCCCATGCTCTCCACACCACTGGAGTCAAGCTATCCTGGCTGAAGACGGCTGATAGCCAGAAACCGGTCCTAGGATGCTTGATTCCAGTCCAGGAAAGACATGGCTTGGCAGTTCGGGCTGGACTGTTCCCATGAGGCACAGGGTCAAGGCTGATTTGCATATGGCCATGTCTGAACTGGGGTGGTGTGGAGTGCAAAGAAACGATGGATTTAGGCCCAGATCTCTGTACTGGGGTGAATGTATGACATTGTTCTGCATTCTGTCCATCAACTGTTGTTTTGCATTTGTCACCCCGAGTGGGATGGGTATGCTCAGACGTGAGTCCCATGCTCTCCACACCACTGGAGTCAAGCTATCTTGGCTGAAGACGGCTGATAGCCAGAAACCGGTCCTAGGATGCTTGATTCCGGTCCAGAAAAGACATGGCTTGGCAGTTCGGGCTGGACTGTTCCCATGAGAAACAGGGTCAAGGATGATTTGCATATGGCCATGTCTGAACTGGGGTGGTGTGGAGTTCAAAAAAAGGATGGATTTAGTCCCAGATCTCTGTACTGGGGTGAATGTATGACATTGTTCTGCATTCTGTCCATCAACTGTTGTTTTGCATTTGTCACCCCGAGTAGGATGGATATGCTCAGACGTGAGTCCCATGCTCTCCACACCACTGGAGTCAAGCTATCCTGGCTGAAGACGGCTGATAGCCAGAAACCGGTCCTAGGATGCTTGATTCCGGTCCAGGAAAGACATGGCTTGGCAGTTCGGGCTGGACTGTTCCCATGAGGAACAGGGTCAAGGATGATTTGCATATGGCCATGTCTGAACTGGGGTGGTGTGGAGTTCAAAAAAAGGATGGATTTAGGCCCAGATCTCTGTACTGGGGTGAATGTATGACATTGTTCTGCATTCTGTCCATCAACTGTTGTTTTGCATTTGCCACCCCGAGTGGGATGGGTATGTTCAGACGTGAGTCCCATGCTCTCCACACCACTAGAGGCAAGCTATCCTGGCTGAAGACGGCTGATAGCCAGAAACCGGTCCTAGGATGCTTGATTCCGGTCCAGGAAAGACATGGCTTGGCAGTTCGGGCTGGACTGCTCCCATGAGGCACAGGGTCAAGGCTGATTTGCATATGGCCATGTCTAAACTGGGATGGTGTGGAGTGCCAAAAAACGATGGATTTAGGCCCAGATCTCTGTACTTGGGTGAATGTATGACATTGTTCTGCATTCTGTCCATCAACTGTTGTTTTGCATTTGTCACCCCCGAGTGGGATGGGTATGCTCAGACGTGAGTCCCATGCTCTCCACACCACTGGAGTCAAGCTATCCTGGCTGAAGACGGCTGATAGCCAGAAACCGGTCCTGGGATGCTTGATTCCGGTCCAGGAAAGACATGGCTTGGCAGTTCGGGCTGGACTGCTCCCATGAGGCACAGGGTCAAGGCTGATTTGCATATGGCCATGTCTGAACTGGGGTGGTGTGGAGTGCAAAAAAAGATGGATTTAGGCCAAGATATCTGTACTGGGCTGAATGTATGATATTGTTCTGCATTCTGTCCATCAACTGTTGTTTTGCATTTGTCACCCCGAGTGGGATGGGTATGCTCAGACGTGAGTCCCATGCTCTCCACACCACTGGAGTCAAGTTATCCTTGCTGAAGACAGCTGATAGCCAGAAACCGGTAATAGGATGCTTGATTCCGGTCCAGGAAAAACATGCCTTGGCAGCTCGGGCTGGACTGCTCCCATGAGGCACAGGGTCAAGGCTGATTTGCATATGGCCATGTCTAAACTGGGATGGTGTGGAGTGCAAAAAACGATGGATTTAGGCCCAGATCTCTGTACTGGGGTGAATGTATGACATTGTTCTGCATTCTGTCCATCAACTGTTGTTTTGCATTTGTCACCCCGAGTGGGATGGGTATGCTCAGACGTGAGTCCCATGCTCTCCACACCACTGGAGTCAAGCTATCCTGGCTGAAGACGGCTGATAGCCAGGAACCGGTCCTAGGATGCTTGATTCCGGTCCAGGAAAGACATGGCTTGGCAGTTCGGGCTGGACTGTTCCCATGAGGCACAGGGTCAAGGGTGATTTGCATATGGCCATGTCTGAACTGGGGTGGTGTGGAGTGCAAAAAAATTGATGGATTTAGGCCCAGATCTCTGTACTGGGGTGAATGTATGACATTTTTCTGCATTCTGTCCATCAACTGTTGTTTTTGCATTTGTCACCCCGAGTGGGATGGGTATGCTCAGACATGAGTCCCATGCTCTCCACACCACTGGAGGCAAGCTATCCTGGCTGAAGACGGCTGATAGCCAGAAACCGGTCCTAGGATGCTTGATTCCAGTCCAGGAAAGACATGGCTTGGCAGTTCGGGCTGGACTGCTCCCATGAGGCACATGGTCAAGGCTGATTGCATATGGCCATGTCTAAACTGGGATGGTGTGGAGTGCAAAAAAACGATGCATTTAGGCCCAGATCTCTGTACTTGGGTGAATGTATGACATTGTTCTGCATTCTGTCCATCAACTGTTGTTTTGCATTTGTCACCTCGAGTGGGATGGGTATGCTCAGACGTGAGTCCCATGCTCTCCACACCACTGGAGTCAAGCTATCCTGGCTGAAGACGGCTGATAGCCAGAAACCGGTCCTAGGATGCTTGATTCCGGTCCAGGAAAGACATGGCTTGGCAGTTCGGGCTGGACTGTTCCCATGAGGTACAGGGTCAAGGCTGATTTGCATATGGCCATGTCTGAACTGGGGTGGTGTGGAGTGCAAAAAAACGATGGATTTAGGCCAAGATATCTGTACTGGGCTGAATGTATGACATTGTTCTGCATTCTGTCCATCAACTGTTGTTTTGCATTTGTCACCCCGAGTGGGATGGGTATGCTCAGACGTGAGTCCCATGCTCTCCACACCACTGGAGTCAAGTTATCCTGGCTGAAGACACCTGATAGCCAGAAACCGGTAATAGGATGCTTGATTCCGGTCCAGGAAAGACATGGCTTGGCAGCTCGGGCTGGACTGCTCCCATGAGGCACAGGGTCAAGGCTGATTTGCATATGGCCATGTCTAAACTGGGGTGGTGTGGAGTGCAAAAAAAAACGATGGATATAGGCCCAGATCTCTGTACTGGGGTGAATGTATGACATTGTTCTGCATTCTGTCCATCAACTGTTGTTTTGCATTTGTCACCCCGAGTGGGCTGGGTATGCTCAGACGTGAGTCCCATGCTCTCCACACCACTGGAGGCAAGCTATCCTGGCTGAAGATGGCTGATAGCCAGACACCGGTCCTAGGATGCTTGATTCCGGTCCAGGAAAGACATGGCTTGGCAGTTCGGGCTGGACTGCTCCCATGAGGCACAGGGTCAAGGCTGATTTGCATATGTCCATGTCTAAACTGGGATGGTGTGGAGTGCAAAAAAACGATGGATTTAGGCCCAGATCTCTGTACTTGGGTGAATGTATGACATTGTTCTGCATTCTGTCCATCAACTGTTGTTTTGCATTTGTCACCCCGAGTGGGATGGGTATGCTCAGACGTGAGTCCCATGCTCTCCACACCACTGGAGTCAAGCTATCCTGGCTGAAGACGGCTGATAGCCAGAAACCGGTCCTAGGATGCTTGATTCCGGTCCAGGAAAGACATGGCTTGGCAGTTCGGGCTGGACTGTTCCCATGAGGCACAGGATCAAGGCTGATTTGCATATGGCCATGTCTGAACTGGGGTGGTGTGGAGTGCAAAAAAACGATGGATTTAGGCCAAGATATCTGTACTGGGCTGAATGTATGACATTGTTCTGCATTCTGTCCATCAACTGTTGTTTTGCATTTGTCACCCCGCGTGGGATGGGTATGCTCAGACGTGAGTCCCATGTTCTCCACACCACTGGAGTCAAGTTATCCTGGCGGAAGACAGCTGATAGCCAGAAACCGGTAATAGGATGCTTGATTCCGGTCCAGGAAAGACATGGCTTGGCAGCTCGGGCTGGACTGCTCCCATGAGGACCAGGGTCAAGGCTGATTTGCATATGGCCATGTCTAAACTGGGGTGGTGTGGAGTGCAAAAAAACGATGGATATAGGCCCAGATCTCTGTACTGGGGTGAATGTATGACATTGTTCTGCATTCTGTCCATCAACTGTTGTTTTGCATTTGTCACCCCGAGTGGGATGGATATGCTCAGACGTGAGTCCCATGCTCTCCAGACCACTGGAGTCAAGCTATCCTGGCTGAAGACGGCTGATAGCCAGAAACCGGTCCTAGGATGCTTGATTCCGGTCCAGGAAAGACATGGCTTGGCAGTTCGGGCTGGACTGTTCCCATGAGGCACAGGGTCAAGGCTGATTTGCAAGTGGCCATGTCTGAACTGGGGTGGTGTGGAGTGCAAAGAAACGATGGATTTAAGTCAAGATATCTGTACTGGGCTGAATGTATGACATTGTTCTGCATTCTGTCCATCAACTGTTGTTTTGCATTTGTCACCCCGAGTGGGATGGGTATGCTCAGACATGAGTCCCATGCTCTCCATACCACTGGAGTCAAGTTATCCTGGCTGAAGACAGCTGATAGCCAGAAACCGGTAATAGGATGCTTGATTCCGGTCCAGGAAAGACATGGCTTGGCAGTTCGGGCTGGACTGCTCCCATGAGGCACAGGGTCAAGGCTGATTTGCATATGGCCATGTCTAAACCGGGGTGGTGTGGAGTGCAAAAAAACAATGGATATAGGCCCAGATCTCTGTACTGGGGTGAATGTATGACATTGTTCTGCATTCTGTCCATCAACTGTTGTTTTGCATTTGTCACCCCGAGTGGGATGGATATGCTCAGACGTGAGTCCCATGCTCTCCACACCACTGGAGTCAAGCTATCCTGGCTGAAGACGGCTGATAGCCAGAAACCGGTCCTAGGATGCTTGATTCCGGTCCAGGAAAGACATGGCTTGGCAGTTCGGGCTGGACTGTTCCCATGAGGCACAGGGTCAAGGCTGATTTGCATATGGCCATGTCTGAACTGGGGTGGTGTGGAGTACAAAGAAACAATGGATTTAGGCCCAGATCTCTGTACTGGAGTGAATGTATGACATTGTTCTGCATTCTGTCCATCAACTGTTGTTTTGCATTTATCACCCCGAGTGGGATGGGTATGCTCAGACGTGAGTCCCATGCTCTCCACACCACTGGAGTCAAGCTATCCTGCCTGAAGACGGCTGATAGCCAGAAACCCGATCCTAGGATGCTTGATTCCGGTCCAGGAAAGACATGGCTTGGCAGTTCGGCTGGACTGTTCCCATGAGGCACAGGGTCAAGGCTGATTTGCATATATCCATGTCTGAAATGGGGTGGTGTGGAGTGCAAAAAACAATGGATTTAGGCCAAGATCTCTGTACTGGGGTGAATGTATGACATTGTTCTGCATTCTGTCTATAAACTGTTGTTTTGCATTTGTCACCCTGAGTGGGATGGGTATGCTCAGACGTGAGTCCCATGCTCTCCACACCACTGGAGTCAAGCTATCCTGGCTGAAGACGGCTGATAGCCAGAAACCGGTCCTAGGATGCTTGATTCCAGTCCAGGAAAGACATGGCTTGGCAGTTCGGGCTGGACTGTTCCCATGAGGCACAGGGTCAAGGCTGATTTGCATATGGCCATGTCTGAACTGGGGTGGTGTGGAGTGCAAAGAAACGATGGATTTAGGCCCAGATCTCTGTACTGGGGTGAATGTATGACATTGTTCTGCATTCTGTCCATCAACTGTTGTTTTGCATTTGTCACCCCGAGTGGGATGGGTATGCTCAGACGTGAGTCCCATGCTCTCCACACCACTGGAGTCAAGCTATCTTGGCTGAAGACGGCTGATAGCCAGAAACCGGTCCTAGGATGCTTGATTCCGGTCCAGAAAAGACATGGCTTGGCAGTTCGGGCTGGACTGTTCCCATGAGAAACAGGGTCAAGGATGATTTGCATATGGCCATGTCTGAACTGGGGTGGTGTGGAGTTCAAAAAAAGGATGGATTTAGTCCCAGATCTCTGTACTGGGGTGAATGTATGACATTGTTCTGCATTCTGTCCATCAACTGTTGTTTTGCATTTGTCACCCCGAGTGGGATGGATATGCTCAGACGTGAGTCCCATGCTCTCCACACCACTGGAGTCAAGCTATCCTGGCTGAAGACGGCTGATAGCCAGAAACCGGTCCTAGGATGCTTGATTCCGGTCCAGGAAAGACATGGCTTGGCAGTTCGGGCTGGACTGTTCCCATGAGAAACAGGGTCAAGGATGATTTGCATATGGCCATGTCTGAACTGGGGTGGTGTGGAGTTCAAAAAAAGGATGGATTTAGGCCCAGATCTCTGTACTGGGGTGAATGTATGACATTGTTCTGCATTCTGTCCATCAACTGTTGTTTTGCATTTGCCACCCCGAGTGGGATGGGTATGTTCAGACGTGAGTCCCATGCTCTCCACACCACTAGAGGCAAGCTATCCTGGCTGAAGACGGCTGATAGCCAGAAACCGGTCCTAGGATGCTTGATTCCGGTCCAGGAAAGACATGGCTTGGCAGTTCGGGCTGGACTGCTCCCATGAGGCACAGGGTCAAGGCTGATTTGCATATGGCCATGTCTAAACTGGGATGGTGTGGAGTGCCAAAAAACGATGGATTTAGGCCCAGATCTCTGTACTTGGGTGAATGTATGACATTGTTCTGCATTCTGTCCATCAACTGTTGTTTTGCATTTGTCACCCCCGAGTGGGATGGGTATGCTCAGACGTGAGTCCCATGCTCTCCACACCACTGGAGTCAAGCTATCCTGGCTGAAGACGGCTGATAGCCAGAAACCGGTCCTGGGATGCTTGATTCCGGTCCAGGAAAGACATGGCTTGGCAGTTCGGGCTGGACTGCTCCCATGAGGCACAGGGTCAAGGCTGATTTGCATATGGCCATGTCTGAACTGGGGTGGTGTGGAGTGCAAAAAAACGATGGATTTAGGCCAAGATATCTGTACTGGGCTGAATGTATGATATTGTTCTGCATTCTGTCCATCAACTGTTGTTTTGCATTTGTCACCCCGAGTGGGATGGGTATGCTCAGACGTGAGTCCCATGCTCTCCACACCACTGGAGTCAAGTTATCCTTGCTGAAGACAGCTGATAGCCAGAAACCGGTAATAGGATGCTTGATTCCGGTCCAGGAAAAACATGGCTTGGCAGCTCGGGCTGGACTGCTCCCATGAGGCACAGGGTCAAGGCTGATTTGCATATGGACATGTCTAAACTGGGATGGTGTGGAGTGCAAAAAAACGATGGATATAGGCCCAGATCTCTGTACTGGGGTGAATGTATGACATTGTTCTGCATTCTGTCCATCAACTGTTGTTTTGCATTTGTCACCCCGAGTGGGATGGATATGCTCAGACGTGAGTCCCATGCTCTCCACACCACTGGAGTCAAGCTATCCTGGCTGAAGATGGCTGATAGCCAGAAACCGGTCCTAGGATGCTTGATTCCGGTCCAGGAAAGACATGGCTTGGCAGTTCGGGCTGGACTGCTCCCATGAGGCACAGGGTCAAGGCTGATTTGCATATGGCCATGTCTAAACTGGGATGGTGTGGAGTGCAAAAAACGATGGATTTAGGCCCAGATCTCTGTACTGGGGTGAATGTATGACATTGTTCTGCATTCTGTCCATCAACTGTTGTTTTGCATTTGTCACCCCGAGTGGGATGGGTATGCTCAGACGTGAGTCCCATGCTCTCCACACCACTGGAGTCAAACTATCCTGGCTGAAGACGGCTGATAGCCAGAAACCGGTCCTAGGATGCTTGATTCCGGTCCAGGAAAGACATGGCTTGGCAGTTCGGGCTGGACTGTTCCCATGAGGCACAGGGTCAAGGCTGATTTGCATATGGCCATGTCTGAACTGGGGTGGTGTGGAGTGCAAAGAAACGATGGATTTAGGCCCAGATCTCTGTACTGGGGTGAATGTATGACATTGTTCTGCATTCTGTCCATCAACTGTTGTTTTGCATTTGTCACCCCGAGTGGGATGGGTATGCTCAGACGTGAGTCCCATGCTCTCCACACCACTGGAGTCAAGTTATCCTGGCTGAAGACACCTGATAGCCAGAAACCGGTAATAGGATGCTTGATTCCGGTCCAGGAAAGACATGGCTTGGCAGCTCGGGCTGGACTGCTCCCATGAGGCACAGGGTCAAGGCTGATTTGCATATGGCCATGTCTAAACTGGGGTGGTGTGGAGTGCAAAAAAAAACGATGGATATAGGCCCAGATCTCTGTACTGGGGTGAATGTATGACATTGTTCTGCATTCTGTCCATCAACTGTTGTTTTGCATTTGTCACCCCGAGTGGGCTGGGTATGCTCAGACGTGAGTCCCATGCTCTCCACACCACTGGAGGCAAGCTATCCTGGCTGAAGATGGCTGATAGCCAGACACCGGTCCTAGGATGCTTGATTCCGGTCCAGGAAAGACATGGCTTGGCAGTTCGGGCTGGACTGCTCCCATGAGGCACAGGGTCAAGGCTGATTTGCATATGTCCATGTCTAAACTGGGATGGTGTGGAGTGCAAAAAAACGATGGATTTAGGCCCAGATCTCTGTACTTGGGTGAATGTATGACATTGTTCTGCATTCTGTCCATCAACTGTTGTTTTGCATTTGTCACCCCGAGTGGGATGGGTATGCTCAGACGTGAGTCCCATGCTCTCCACACCACTGGAGTCAAGCTATCCTGGCTGAAGACGGCTGATAGCCAGAAACCGGTCCTAGGATGCTTGATTCCGGTCCAGGAAAGACATGGCTTGGCAGTTCGGGCTGGACTGTTCCCATGAGGCACAGGATCAAGGCTGATTTGCATATGGCCATGTCTGAACTGGGGTGGTGTGGAGTGCAAAAAAACGATGGATTTAGGCCAAGATATCTGTACTGGGCTGAATGTATGACATTGTTCTGCATTCTGTCCAACAACTGTTGTTTTGCATTTGTCACCCCGCGTGGGATGGGTATGCTCAGACGTGAGTCACATGTTCTCCACACCACTGGAGTCAAGTTATCCTGGCGGAAGACAGCTGATAGCCAGAAACCGGTAATAGGATGCTTGATTCCGGTCCAGGAAAGACATGGCTTGGCAGCTCGGGCTGGACTGCTCCCATGAGGCACAGGGTCAAGGCTGATTTGCATATGGCCTTGTCTAAACTGGGGTGGTGTGGAGTGCAAAAAAACGATGGATATAGGCCCAGATCTCTGTACTGGGGTGAATGTATGACATTGTTCTGCATTCTGTCCATCAACTGTTGTTTTGCATTTGTCACCCCGAGTGGGATGGATATGCTCAGACGTGAGTCCCATGCTCTCCACACCACTGGAGTCAAGCTATCCTGGCTGAAGACGGCTGATAGCCAGAAACCGGTCCTAGGATGCTTGATTCCGGTCCAGGAAAGACATGGCTTGGCAGTTGGGGCTGGACTGTTCCCATGAGGCACAGGGTCAAGGCTGATTTGCAAGTGGCCATGTCTGAACTGGGGTGGTGTGGAGTGCAAAGAAACGATGGATTTAAGTCAAGATATCTGTACTGGGCTGAATGTATGACATTGTTCAGCATTCTGTCCATCAACTGTTGTTTTGCATTTGTCACCCCGAGTGGGATGGGTATGCTCAGACGTGAGTCCCATGCTCCCCATACCATTGGAGTCAAGTTATCCTGGCTGAAGACAGCTGATAGCCAGAAACCGGTAATAGGATGCTTGATTCCGGTCCAGGAAAGACCAGGCTTGGCAGCTCGGGCTGGACTGCTCCTATGAGGCACAGGGTCAAGGCTGATTTGCATATGGCCATGTCTAAACTGGGGTGGTGTGGAGTGCAAAAAAACGATGGATATAGGCCCAGATCTCTGTACTGGGGTGAATGTATGACATTGTTCTGCATTCTGTCCATCAACTGTTGTTTTGCATTTGTCACCCCGAGTGGGATGGATATGCTCAGACGTGAGTCCCATGCTCTCCAGACCACTGGAGTCAAGCTATCCTGGCTGAAGACGGCTGATAGCTAGAAACCGGTCCTAGGATACTTGATTCCGGTCCAGGAAAGACATGGCTTGGCAGTTCGGGCTGGACTGTTCCCATGAGGCACAGGGTCAAGGCTGATTTGCAAGTGGCCATGTCTGAACTGGGGTGGTGTGGAGTGCAAAGAAACGATGGATTTAAGTCAAGATATCTGTACTGGGCTGAATGTATGACATTGTTCTGCATTCTGTCCATCAACTGTTGTTTTGCATTTGTCACCCCGAGTGGGATGGGTATGCTCAGACATGAGTCCCATGCTCTCCATACCACTGGAGTCAAGTTATCCTGGCTGAAGACAGCTGATAGCCAGAAAACGGTAATAGGATGCTTGATTCCGGTCCAGGAAAGACATGGCTTGGCAGTTCGGGCTGGACTGCTCCCATGAGGCACAGGGTCAAGGCTGATTTGCATATGGCCATGTCTAAACCGGGGTGGTGTGGAGTGCAAAAAAACAATGGATATAGGCCCAGATCTCTGTACTGGGGTGAATGTATGACATTGTTCTGCATTCTGTCCATCAACTGTTGTTTTGCATTTGTCACCCCGAGTGGGATGGATATGCTCAGACGTGAGTCCCATGCTCTCCACACCACTGGAGTCAAGCTATCCTGGCTGAAGACGGCTGATAGCCAGAAACCGGTCCTAGGATGCTTGATTCCGGTCCAGGAAAGACATGGCTTGGCAGTTCGGGCTGGACTGTTCCCATGAGGCACAGGGTCAAGGCTGATTTGCATATGGCCATGTCTGAACTGGGGTGGTGTGGAGTACAAAGAAACAATGGATTTAGGCCCAGATCTCTGTACTGGAGTGAATGTATGACATTGTTCTGCATTCTGTCCATCAACTGTTGTTTTGCATTTATCACCCCGAGTGGGATGGGTATGCTCAGACGTGAGTCCCATGCTCTCCACACCACTGGAGTCAAGCTATCCTGCCTGAAGACGGCTGATAGCCAGAAACCCGATCCTAGGATGCTTGATTCCGGTCCAGGAAAGACATGGCTTGGCAGTTCGGCTGGACTGTTCCCATGAGGCACAGGGTCAAGGCTGATTTGCATATATCCATGTCTGAACTGGGGTGGTGTGGAGTGCAAAAAACAATGGATTTAGGCCAAGATATCTGTACTGGGCTGAATGTATGACATTGTTCTGCATTCTGTCCATCAACTGTTGTTTTGCATTTGTCACCCCGAGTGGGATGGGTATGCTCAGACGTGAGTCCCATGCTCTCCACACCACTGGAGTCAAGTTATCCTGGCTGAAGACAGCTGATAGCCAGAAACCGGTAATAGGATGCTTGATTCCGGTCCAGGAAAGACATGGCTTGGCAGTTCGGGCTGGACTGCTCCCATGAGGCACAGGGTCAAGGCTGATTTGCATATGGCCATGTCTAAACTGGGGTGGTGTGGAGTGCAAAAAAACGATGGATTTAGGCCCAGATCTCTGTACTGGGGTGAATGTATGACATTGTTCTGCATTCTGTCCATCAACTGTTGTTTTGCATTTGTCACCCCGAGTGGGATGGATATGCTCAGACGTGAGTCCCATGCTCTCCACACCACTGGAGTCAAGCTATCCTGGCTGAAGACGGCTGATAGCCAGAAACCGGTCCTAGGATGCTTGATTCCGGTCCAGGAAAGACATGGCATGGCAGTTCGGGCTGGACTGTTCCCATGAGGCACAGGGTCAAGGCTGATTTGCATATGGCCATGTCTGAACAGGGGTGGTGTGGAGTGCAAAAAAACGATGGATTTAGGCCAAGATATCTGTACTGGGCTGAATGTATGACATTGTTCTGCATTCTGTCCATCAACTGTTGTTTTGCATTTGTCACCCCGAGTGGGATAGGTATGCTCAGACGTGAGTCCCATACTCTCCACACCACTGGAGTCAAGCTATCCTGGCTGAAGACGGCTGATAGCCAGAAACCGGTCCTAGGATGCTTGATTCCGGTCCAGGAAAGACATGGCTTGGCAGTTCGGGCTGGACTGCTCCCATGAGGCACAGGGTCAAGGCTGATTTGCATATGGCCATGTCTAAACTGGGATGGTGTGGAGTGCAAAAAAACGATGGATTTAGGCCCAGATCTCTGTACTGGGGTGAATGTATGACATTGTTCTGCATTCTGTCCATCAACTGTTGTTTTGCATTTGTCACCCCGAGTGGGATGGGTATGCTCAGACGTGAGTCCCATGCTCTCCACACCACTGGAGTCAAGCTATCCTGGCTGAAGACGGCTGATAGCCAGAAACCGGTCCTAGGATGCTTGATTCCGGTCCAGGAAAGACATGGCTTGGCAGTTCGGGCTGCACTGTTCCCATGAGGCACAGGGTCAAGGCTGATTTGCATATGGCCATGTCTGAACTGGGGTGGTGTTGAGTGCAAAGAAACAATGGATTTAGGCCCAGATCTCTGTACTGGGGTGAATGTATGACATTGTTCTGCATTCTGTCCATCAACTGTTGTTTTGCATTTGTCACCCAGAGTGGGATGGGTATGCTCAGACGTGAGTCCCATGCTCTCCACACCACTGGAGTCAAGCTATCTTGTCTGAAGACGGCTGATAGCCAGAAACCGGACCTAGGATGCTTGATTCCGCTCCAGGAAAGAAATGGCTTGTCAGTTCGGGCTGGACTGTTCCCATGAGGCACAGGGTCAAGGCTGATTTGCATATGGCCATGTCTGAACTGGGGTGGTGTGGAGTGCAAAAAAACGATGGATTTAGGCCCAGATCTCTGTACTGGGGTGAATGTATGACATTTTTCTGCATTCTGTCCATCAACTGTTGTTTTTGCATTCGTCACCCCGAGTGGGATGGGTATGCTCAGACGTGAGTCCCATGCTCTCCACACCACTGGAGGCAAGCTATCCTGGCTGAAGACGGCTGATAGCCAGAAACCGGTCCTAGGATGCTTGATTCCAGTCCAGGAAAGACATGGCTTGGCAGTTCGGGCTGGACTGCTCCCATGAGGCACAGGGTCAAGGCTGATTTGCATATGGCCATGTCTAAACTAGGATGGTGTGGAGTGCAAAAAAACGATGGATTTAGGCTCAGATCTCTGTACTTGGGTGAATATATGACATTGTTCTGCATTCTGTCCATCAACTGTTGTTTTGCATTTGTCACCCCGAGTGGGATGGGTATGCTCAGACGTGAGTCCCATGCTCTCCACACCACTGGAGTCAAGCTATCCTGGCTGAAGACGGCTGATAGCACGAAACCGGTCCTAGGATGCTTGATTCCGGTCCAGGAAAGACATGGCTTGGCAGTTCGAGCTGGACTGTTCCCATGAGGCACAGGGTCAAGGCTGATTTGCATATGGCCATGTCTGAACTGGGGTGGTGTGGAGTGCAACAAAACGATGGATTTAGGCCAAGATATCTGTACTGGGCTGAATGTATGACATTGTTCTGCATTCTGTCCATCAACTGTTGTTTTGCATTTGTCACCCCGAGTGGGATGGGTATGCTCAGACGTGAGTCCCATGTTCTCCACACCACTGGAGTCAAGTTATCCTGGCTGAAGACAGCTGATAGCCAGAAATAGGATGCTTGATTCCGGTCCAGGAAAGACATGGCTTGGCAGCTCGGGTGGACTGCTCCCATGAGGCACAGGGTCAAGGCTGATTTGCATATGGCCATGTCTAAACTGTCGTGGTGTGGAGTTCAAAAAAACGATGGATATAGGCCCAGATCTCTGTACTGGGGTGAATGTATGACATTGTTCTCCATTCTGTCCATCAACTGTTGCTTTGCATTTGTCACCCCGAGCGGGCTGGGTATGCTCAGACGTGAGTCCCATGCTCTCCACACCACTGGAGGCAAGCTATCCTGGCTGAAGACGGCTGATTGCCAGAAACCGGTCCTAGGATGCTTGATTCCGGTCCAGGAAAGACATGGCTTGGCAGTTCGGGCTGGACTGCTCCCATGAGGCACAGGGTCAAGGCTGATTTGCATATGGCCATGTCTAAACTGGGATGGTGTGGAGTGCAAAAAAACGATGGATTTAGGCCCAGATCTCTGTACTTGGGTGAATGTATGACATTCTTCTGCATTCTGTCCATCAACTGTTGTTTTGCATTTGTCACCCCGAGTGGGATGGGTATGCTCAGACGTGAGTCCCATGTTCTCCACACCACTGGAGTCAAGTTATCCTGGCTGAAGACAGCTGATAGCCAGAAACCGGCAATAGGATGCTTGATTCCGGTCCAGGAAAGACATGGCTTGGCAGCTCGGGCTTGAATGCTCCCATGAGGCACAGGGTCAAGGCTGATTTGCATATGGCCATGTCTAAACTGGGGTGGTGTGGAGTGCAAAAAACGATGGATATAGGCCCAGATCTCTGTACTGGGGTGAATGTATGACATTGTTCTGCATTCTGTCCATCAACTGTTGTTTTGCATTTGTCACCCCGTGTGGGATGGATATGCTCAGACGTGAGTCCCATGCTCTCCACACCACTGGAGTCAAGCTATCCTGGCTGAAGACGGCTGATAGCCAGAAACCGGTCCTAGGATACTTGATTCCGGTCCAGGAAAGAAATGGCTTGGCAGTTCGGGCTGGACTGTTCCCATGAGGCACAGGGTCAAGGCTGATTTGCATATGGCCATGTCTAAACTGGGATGATGTGGAGTGCAAAAAAACGATGGATTTCGGCCCAGATCTCTGTACTTGGGTGAATGTATGACATTGTTCTGCATTCTGTCCATCAACTGTTGTTTTGCATTTGTCACCCCGAGTGGGATGGGTATGCTCAGACGTGAGTCCCATGCTCTCCACACCACTGGAGTCAAGCTATCCTGGCTGAAGACGGCTGATAGCCAGAAACCTGATCCTAGGATGCTTGATTCCAGTCCAGGAAAGACATGGCTTGGCAGTTCGGCTGGACTGTTCCCATGAGGCACAGGGTCAAGGCTGATTTGCATATGGGCATGTCCGAACTGGGGTGGTGTGGAGTGCAAAAAAACGATGGATTTAGGCCCTGATATCTGTACTGGGCTGAATGTATGACATTGTTCTGCATTCTGTCCATCAACTGTTGTTTTGCATTTGTCACCCCGAGTGGGATGGGTATGCTCAGACGTGAGTCCCATGCTCTACACACCACTGGGGTCAAGTTATCCTCGCTGAAGACAGCTGATAGCCAGAAACCGGTAATAGGATGCTTGATTCCGGTCCAGGAAAGACATGGCTTGGCAGTTCGGGCTGGGCTGTTCCCATGAGGCACAGGGTCAAGGCTGATTTGCATATGGCCATGTCTGAACTGGGGTGGTGTGGAGTGCAAAAAACGATGGATTTAGGCCAAGATATCTGTACTGGGCTGAATTTATGACATTGTTCTGCATTCTGTCCATCAACTGTTGTTTTGCATTTGTCACCCCGAGTGGGATGGGTATGCTCAGACGTGAGTCCCATGCTCTCCACACCACTGGAGTCAAGCTATCCTGGCTGAAGACGGCTGATAGCCAGAAACCGTTCCTAGGATGCTTGATTCCGGTCCAGGAAAGACATAGCTTGGCAGTTCGGGCTGGACTGTTCCCATGAGGCACAGGGTCAAGGCTGATTTGCATATGGCCATGTCTGAACTGTGGTGGTGTGGAGTGCAAAAAAACGATGGATTTAGGCCAAGATATCTGTACTGGGCTGAATGTATGACACTGTTCTGCATTCTGTCCATCAACTGTTGTTTTGCATTTGTCACCCCGAGTGGGATGGGTATGCTCAGACGTGAGTCCCATGCTCTCCACACCACTGGAGTCAAGTTATCCTGGCTGAAGACAGCTGATAGTGTGATGTATTCCTATAGGTTCTGTATCGATCCCCCTATTCCTGACCCTATTCTGGTTAACAAGTTAACTAGCAGCCATCCCATGATGCAGAAACCGTTATCTGATTAAGCCACACTACGGCACAGGAACGTGTTATCTGATTAGGTCATAACGCTTGCCATCTAATTAGACAAGCGATATTCCTCCAGCCCCTGATAAGGCATACGGAGTTCTCAAAACAAATCAAACCTATGACAACCTGGGAAAAACCCTGCGGCCATTGTTTTGATTTCATCGAGAACTTCAGCAAAAGAATGTGCTAACGACCAAGTCGTATGACATCCTTATTGACGTATCTATGTCCATCCTTACGTCAATCTCGGCACCTTACAGGTATAAATATTACCGGTATTGCCTTAAGCAAACACACGCGGTGGTGACGAGATCGGAGCAACCAGACTTGCCGAAGCCCAGAGCAGAGCAGACCCCGCTGGCGCAGCCCCGCCTTCCTGACGCGCTGAGAATGAGACGCTGCTTTCTCCTGCCGAGAAATCCAGCTCCGGCGCTTCCGGGTAGCCCTCGCAGGCAGCCTGGAATATCGAGACCAGAGACGAGAGATACCATCCCTCATTCATCCTAGATTCCAGGTACAGAACTGAATAACCCCTTGCAGAGAATTCTTGAGTCAGTCACTTGGCAAAACAAACTTAACTTAAACTGCTACTTTCTATTCCCGCCCACGTATTAGGCTTAGGTCAGGTACACCGGGGTAGGCGTAGTTAGAAACACCAGTTGAGTACGATTAGTCAAATGTATATGTGTATGTATCTATTTTATCCATTTTAAACTACCTTATGGCTTAGAAACCATATAAATGTTTTTACAGTATTATTTTATACTTCTGCTTTTATTGTATGCACTTTACTTAACCATAAGTATTGCAATAATATCGATCCATTTCTCTTGTACGAGAAAAGAGACTGATCAATAAATACCATCTTTTATTGAACACGCCCGTCTCTTCCTTTTCCTACAATCTGGTGAGACTAAGAATGCACGTACTGACTGAGTAAAATAAGTTGTCTTTTGTTTTCACACGACTCTAGAGATACACTCTTGATTAGGGGAGAGCAAAGTTGTCATGTTCTATGGTTGTCAGAAACTAAATCCCTTCTTGTCTATCCAGGGAGGTTCAACTCCTCCTTGCCTATTCGAGAAAGTTTCTAGTGAACTCTGAGCTAGCTGGCAAACCCAAAACTTTAAGTCTAATATCGACAGTAGAAGACCTAGTTAACGTCTGGTCTAGACCTATACTATTGAAGGTATTATTCCAATGCGCAGAGCCTATTGGGATAATAGGAACTACACTACATGGCGCCCAACGTGTTTGGATAGGCGATAAAACTAACGCAAGACATTAGAGTAACTCAGTCGTGCTTTTTCACTCAGACCCCTTTTTTCCCATAATACTCCAAAGACGTCTGGAGTGGGTGAAAGGTCATATCCGCCAAACCTCGCAGGAGGAAACTCCTATGTATGGTTCTTGGTTTAGTCAACGTTGAAGGATACACTGTTCCAAAATATTGTGCATCTAATCTTTGCTTCCATAAGAAACCTGATCTGCAACTAAACAAAATAAACTTCCTGACAGTAGAATGTCAGAAACTGAAGAAGAAAGAGAGATAGCTAGAGTAGCAGCTGAACTCGTAACAGCTGATAATACTAGGCAAAAAGCAGACCCGAATTTAATACTCATCGCGGTCAACATAAGGAAATCTATAACTTTGAAACTTTTAGAAAATGGACTGACACCTAGAGGTGGCACAGTCATATTCGTAATAGAGGCACACGAATATCGGCAGACAGAGGTATTCTATTCATGGATACATTTTCCAGCAGCAAACGCTGTAACAAAGGTCTTCCACCATTACAAAACAGAGGAACCTCCTGAGGAATACACTCCTTTCGAGGAGGTGGAAGTACCACTTAAATTTCAAGAGCACCTGCTCTTGTTTAATGGCGCCCTAAAACACAACAATCACATCACCAGGCTCGGTCCATTAGGTAGACCAGGAGCAACGTGGCCGGTTCTAGCCGGATACACACCACATCCAGACATCGAAAGAATGTCTGCAGCAGATCTTCTAATACAACTAAAACAATTAATAAAAGTACATAGACAATTAGTCCAATATGTAATGCGGACTTCAACAATCCAACCAGCAATTAAAATTCCACAGCTGACCCCTCATCAGGGGAACACAAATAAAATTACACCACAGAACATACAATCCTGCCTAGGTAAAGTACCAGCTAAACAGGAACAAATACCATTCTGGTTAGCACAAAAAAGCACCCAAATAGAGGCGGTGTTTCCAGACACCACCCCTGTGGATAAACACAGGATTCTGACTATCTGTCTTCCAATGGGAATCGCACCACACGTGGAGGACTGTGACACTTGGGGTACAGTCTTTGCTTCCATCTACACAAAAACGCACGGTGTTCCATCCATTTCGGTAATACCAGATGTGCTAAAACAAATTCAAGACGAATACGGTCCAGAACCCACTTTAACTCTTGGTATGAAATACTGAAAGACTTCAAGCAGGTCTCGGCTATATTACTAGCCAATATAAAAGGAGAAGCAGCGAATGTGGCGATCCGCCAGAGGTTAAAAGAAACAGATATAGCAGACCAACCAGCTGAAATTGCCAGAATTATAGAAAAATCCTATGAAGAACTAGGTAGAGATAGTTTGCGTGGAATACCAGTGAAGCCCCAACTAATTGAAAGTCCTGAAAAAATATTTATTAAAAATCATCTAAACAGTCAAAAGAAGAACTGGGATGGAAACAAACAATCCAATCCAAAAGAAAGGAGATTCCAGTCCAGAGGAAGGTCTCCTCGGCGGAGAGAAAGATCTCCGGACCAAGGACCCAAGTCTCCCCAAAGTGAGCCCTCTGTGAAAAAATACAACCTTAGAAATAGGGATAATATAAAGAAACCGGATAGATATCAAGATTTTGATACACGTCCCTCTCAATCTTTTCAGACTTCCTCGCAGAAATCGGAAAGAAGAGGACGATCGGAACCCAGGGAAGGGCACGTCAAGTCCAAAGACAAGGAACCTGCTCATCCAAATAAGAAATTACAATTTCCAAAAAAGAAGGTAGCCAGTATTAAAGTAGTTAACAATGGCGAGAATACTGAGGACACAACTGAAAAACGGAGAATGGGCTCAGACAATGCTAGACAACGCAGCAGAAGTGAGCATAGCTCGCAAAGTCCTTATGAATCATCTGGAGACAGTGGACACGAATGAATACCTTCAAGTGGAAACTGCAGACACCAGAATTAGCAAACCTCACAAAATATATGAAATAACTTTACGTATAGAAGGGGATAAGACTAGAAAAATAAGAGGACTATTTTGGGATAATCTCTCCAAGGGCTATGACATCCTTCTAGCTGAAAAAGACTGGCCACCAGAGTTGGTCAGGGACTGCCCTCATGGCGAAGAAATAATTATGCCTGCCTTCTCAAATCATATCCCAATTCATAAAAAATACACACTTGCTAGAAAGTGGGCAGTAGCTCAAGCTCCTGCTTTATATAAAAATCACGTAGGATGGGATGAGGACTCTCCTCCTCACAAAATCCAGTAAACAACACAACCTACTGCACAAAGACAGTGCCAAATTAAGGAAGAAGCTAAAAAACAGGTAAAAGAAATCCTAGATCAACTAGAATACCAGGGGGTGATTGAAACTTGCACCTCACAAATGAACAACCCTTTGTTTCCTGTCTCCAAACCAGACAATTCATATCGTCTAGTTTTGGATTACAGACACCTTAACTCATGTTGCAAAACTTTTGCAGTGCAAAACTCGCATAGTGCAGCGCTAATGAATAACATAGTGCGCAAAAAATACAAAACAACATTAGACATCTCTAATGGATTCTTTTGTAAAAATATAGCAGCAGAGAGCAGATATTTGTCTGCGTTCTCAATAAATGGCGCTCAAAAACAATTCTGTCGGTTACCCCAAGGGTTCAAGAACAGCCCAGGATTATTCTCAGCGAGAGTAACAGAATTACTACAAACATATGATGACGAAGCATTATCTTATGTCGACGACATATACCTAACAGATGATGACTTGGATACTCACTTGAAGAGAGTGAACACCATAATACTTGGGTTCGCAGCAGAGGGTTACAAATTCAACTTTAAAAAATCTAGAATTGCCCATCTAACAGTCCTGTTCTTAGGATATGAATTATCAAGTGAAGGCAAAAGCCTGGCTGACAATTTCCTAGAGAAATGTGCCGTACTCCAAGCACCTAGAACACTAAAAAACCTACAGTCAATTCTAGGCTTCCTAAATTTCGGAAGAACATACATTGCAAATTACGCAGAAAGGGTCAAACCCCTTTATGATCTAATAAAACCAGATTTTAAAAGAACAAATTGGACTCAAAAACACACAGAAATTTTGAGATCCTTACAAACAGACATGTTAATTAAAACAAAATTAGAAACACGTGATAACACACGCAATCTTGTGATTCGAGTCATCCCAGGAAGATGCGGATTCACATACCTGACCTCTAACGAGGGAGAAAAGGTACCAATTGCATTCAAATCACACTTGTACACAGAAGCTGAAAAGTAATTCAGCATTAAAGAAACCATTGTTCATGCAGTTCAAACCGCAATAGCTAGAGAAAAAGATAAAGCTGACGGTAGACACATCACAGTCAGAACGGCAGATTCAGCCTTTGAGGCATTAACAACACCGTGTAATTTACCAACAACAGCATTGAATCCGGAATGGATACAATGGGTGAATTCAATTACAACGGACAAAGTAAAATACTACTTTGATCCCGAATTAAAAGAATTGAAAAATCTAGAATATGAAAGAACATTCCCTCTGCCAATCAACATTCTGCCCTTACGACAGTACGCTTGTGTAATCTATACAGACGGATATGCTCAACCCTCCGTTTGGGGAGAACAAGCATACAACCCCACATGTGAGATTACAAAAGAAGTGTGGCGCGGAGGTAAACTAAGACCTCTATTAACAAAAACACACTCAGTAGAAACCAATTCAGAACAACAGACTGAAATAATAGCATTGAAAATGGCGCTAGATAATGCAGATCGCGAATTCCCGACACTTATAGTGTCCGATTCATATTACTGCGTCAAATCATATAACAATGATTTGCAGACATGGATTCAAAACGGTTACAAAGATGACACAGGTGCAACAATAAAGCAAAAACTGCTTTGGGAACAAATAGTTCTTTTACAGAAAGAACTACCAAAGACTCACGTGATACATACACTGAGTCATCAGCGTGATGGCGTTCACGTTGCAGGGAATTAATTGGCTAAGACAGCCACAGCGGTAGCAACTAAATCGGCTTCCGTAGCTAGAAAAAAGCGTACAATGAAATATATTGACGGTGAAACAGTGCTGGCGGTAAAAACGTCATCAAAAGGCGACTGCTCAGCGCTACCGATCAACTATCCACTCAATTATACATACATAATCGATGCAAACTCCGTCCCTTTTGCTCGAATCCCTGGAGTGGGGGATAGAGTAATTCCAAACATGGACAGGAGAACTTTGTTAATTGCAGACGCACATATGGGCGAGGGTCTCAGACACCTCAAACTAAAAGATTCTCTGGAAGAACTACAATCAATGTACTGGTGGCCAGGCATGAGCCTGCAGCATGACATTTTTGTAAAAAAATGCCCAGACTGCAACAGAGATCGCAGTGGCGAGAGAAACGGTATACTACCGTGGCGTTTCACTCCAGAAAGAATCAACAGTAAAAAGCAAGTCGTCCGATTAACATATACAGGCTAGTTTCCACTTATAATGTAGATCCCCAGCACTCGGCTGACGTCTGGACTGTTATACAAAGATTTGCGAGTCTAAATGGCATATACGCTAGGAGCATGCTACGTTTGACCAATGTTTTCACTTGAGCCCTCAAGCTTGTGGGGAAGCACGGCCAAATGAGCATAGCGATGCGGGATTCTTCTCACTTCCTTCCTGAGGGATACAGGATGGTGTAAAGAAAAAACCAAGGCATAAAGCTATCTATAACGGAAAGGATATTAGGTTCGGGGGCTGGGTGGGTCAAACATCTAATAAGTGTCCAACGTAGTCTAAATAACTTGCCAAGAAATTCTCTGAAGGGATTCAGTCCGTACGAATTATTGTTTGGAACTAGGATGTTAGTCTTAGATCTTGACAGTCAGACTTCAGTGGTAAAGGAAAAAAGCTTTGATATCAAAGATCGTTTGGCTATTTTGCAGGACTTAAACAAAACAAGAAAAGACCTGAGCAACATAAAGTTGAAACAGCAGCCAACAACCACTGAAGAACCACCACCTGTCCCAGCAAGACCTGTCTGGATTCCAAAAGTCGGGGATCTAGTCAGAAAAAAGATCGCGGTAAAGAAGGAATTTGGGCCTTCTTACAGAAAAGCAGTTCCTGTCTTGTCTATCAACGGGACAAGATCAGTTGTACTACCGCCGCTTGCTGGTAAAAAGGAGAACCGAGTTGTATCCATCGACCTGGTAAAACCACAATCATGTGGCCGATAACAAACAGTAGGCCAAGTGGACTCCCGATAAATAGTAGAACACCAAGGTTTGCTACCAATACAGAGGTCCTAACTAAGAGGCTAATCACATTCGAAACGCCTACAGAAGAACAACAAGGACTATGCAACAATGCATTGGAACTTAAACCTCTGAAAACCCAAATAAAAACATTTAGTAGAGACACACCAACCTACAATGAAGTAACAAACGAATATGCAAGAAACAGTAATCCTGAAGCAATTGGAACAATTGACAGAACTGCATCCGGCTACTTCATAAACTTCGATGATTCCTCTGAAGACCTAAGTGAATCAAAAACACAGCCATCAACAAAAACCTTTAAAGATAAAGCTAAAGAACTTTTGAAACAGCTGAAAGAAACATATCTGATTTCTCCATGGATTGAATTTTGGGTGGGCTTTGGTGCATTTATCCTCACACTTTGGCTCATCATGGTACTAACTTTGGGACGCTTCATTGAGGGAAAATATGCTAAAATGGACACAGCAAGTCGGAAAATCAACTTGATCCTCAAGCCACACACATCTTCACACGTCGAGAAAAGAGAACTTTCTTCGGTCAACTTCACAGCCAATCCTATACCGGGTGGGGTAGCATGGGACAATACTGACTACGAAATTTATGGTCCGGTTGAAATCCTGAAATATCCACACCAAATCAAGATCTCGTTGAGTAACTTTGTAAAAACAAGCTCATTTGCTGATGATTGGGACTTTGAAAGTATAAATAATATGATGTCTGACTTAGTGATGTCTGCTAAATTTACCATTTTCTACATAAATCTGCACAACCTAGAAATGTTTTAAATTATAATCAATGGGAACATTGTGCAACCCCTCCAAAAGGAAGCTCAAGAACCTTTTACGACAAATATTCATACTTTTCAGGGTTCAACACAAGTAATGCTGAAACATTTTATTTCAAATTGTCAAATAAGACAGGGACAAAGACCATGCTAACAAACACGAAATTGATATATTCAGACTCATTTTTTGAACAAATGAATACTTTTGGGTTTGATTATTGGGACAAAAATGTTGAAGTTAAAAGTGTTTGGGGTACAAAAGAATGGCAAGTACAAGGTATAGAATCATTGTTTAGAGCCTGCATGATCCCAGAACAAATTATATTTTTAAATGACACTGTTCAACAAACCACCTGTCTTGGCTTAGCCAAAATCAAAGACTTAAATAAACCGTCTATTCCAAAGCCAACAATGGACAGCAATAGCTCTACAGATGAAGAGATAGACGTAAACTATATATTAAACCAAAACAGAACACATCCTGATTGGAAACAGTGGTTGATCTGGCCCACAGATACTAATAACTGTCAAAACAGATTCCTGAACAAAACACAGGGGTTCAAATTGACCAGGCCAGACCCTAGATATTCCCAAAGACAACACCCAGGGATAATAACCACCTACAGTGTGGGCAAATTATGCCTTCAATGGCTACAAACTTCCACACTGACAGAAATTAAGCAACACCTAACTTTACTTACTGATGGTGCTGACTTGCGTGATTTCATTATGGGACCGCGCAAACAGCGTCAAAAACGCTTCATAGCAGCCTCTGTATATGCAGCTTACAATGAGACCTGGAAGGTAACTCAAATTGAGACAGCAGAAAGTATACGGGAAATTGACCGTATTAATTTGGAAAAATCACTTTCTGTAGTGGACAATGGGTTAATGACTCTGTCCTCCAGAATTTTTTCTTTGGACAG
This sequence comes from Lissotriton helveticus, assembly GCF_964261635.1. NCBI lineage: Eukaryota > Metazoa > Chordata > Amphibia > Caudata > Salamandridae > Lissotriton > Lissotriton helveticus. The sequence continues at coordinate 396,954,205 of NC_136059.1, forward strand.
CATTGTGTCTTCAGCAATCGACATAATATCGCAAGACTTACTGTTGTTACAACACGGTCAGTCTCAATTGCGTTCTATTGTACAGCTTGGCTGGACGTTACAAAATCTGCGTTCAGGCTATGTGCCTTGGCGTTTAATCAACACAACGTCACTATTCAATATCTTTAACCTTACTGATAAACAAATCAGTATGGCACAAAAGGGTGCTGATTATACAATCCTGAGCATTGAGAAACTCGAGAGATTACCAGTGACAATGTCAGAGCGACCTGTCAGTGAATGGATAATACATGGGATAATTAATATTCCAATATCAACCTTCAGGTTTCAATACTGCCAAAAAATATATACAGGCTGGCATGTACGAAAAATTGGGAAAAGGGTACATTAAAACAACATGGAACTTGCCCTATTCACATGCATGTGTCAGTAATAAAGGACAGAAAGTGTTTCTTAGTGGCAATAATTGTGCGATGTCACTAAGCGGTACACTTCTGTGTAATGGAATTAGTTTGCATGGAGCCTGTGAAGGGAACTCAAATAACCTTTCATGTCACCAGCTAGGCACACCTGCTACAGAGATAGAACCATTCTTTCAAAGACTCTATAATGGGAGTTACATTCTAATTGTGGACCGCAGATGCTGTAGTCTTATGCCCGGGACTCCTTATCTCGTAACTACGACGGCGAAGGTCAAGTGCTGTGGACGCTTATTGTTCCCCAGCTCCTTTCCAGACAGGGAGGCAAGGGCATGGCCCAACTTGAAAATTACTTCTATTCGAATAGATACTTTAAGCAGAATGAAAACAGTACTTCTTCAGACGCCGACCAGACTCACGTCATCAAAAGAAACGTACGATCTCCTAGTCGCAAGGACGACTGCAGAGATTCACTCATTGTTATCAACTAATTCCCCCATACATTTCGCAGAAATCCTGAATGAAATCTTAAATATTTCTGATACCAGTGGAGTCTCAAAAGTATTTAAGACAGTATTTTCGATGGCATTAAGACCATTCAAAGCCATACTGGGTATTTTTCCAGATTTCGTCCATTCGATTTTTGGCGGACTTCCCCTCATTTTAGGACTAATTGCAGGAATCCTATTCTTGGTCCTGATATTTCGTTATGGCAAACCGTGTCACAGACAAAACACCAGCGACAAGGGAAGAAACAATCCGAGCCATTGGATACCGGGACCGGATATCAAAAATCCTGGGACTATCCCGGCTTAGAGACCTGAACATGACTTGGTTTCTTTCATTTCGACCAATGTGGCATCGATGTGTTTTACCTGTATTAAGGTGCCTGCTGTGCGGAGAAGAATGCGTGTTGGACACCTGTCTGACGATACAATCAGATGCGCCTATGGATGCAGAAACATTGTTGAGCCCAATAAAGGCTCATGCTTTGTGCTGCCCTCAACGGCTGCCAATCCTGATGACGGCATTCGTGGAGACTTCACCACTACGATTAAGGGGTAGTGAAGTTCAAGATGAAAGCAGCATCGATCAGGTACGACCTTCTGTCAGCAATACTAATCAAAACGTCAATGGAGACAATCATGCCCATGAATGCATGGTTACATCTTTTTCCAAGTTAGTGGAACTCTCCCAGGAAGCTGTTGACAGCTTTTTCGACAGTCTAAATGATATGATGTTCTCACCAGAGCAGAAATAGAGACTTTTGAGCAAGCTAGCACACGGCGTTCCCTGAATTTGGCCTTCAACTTTAATAACAGAATACCATGAACAATTTCCCCTCCTGTTCACGGACAGCAATTTTTCAGCAGCCCCAAAATATTTTTACGATTTTTCGGGACACTTATCTTCTGCTTAAAGTAAGAACTATTCTTAGAGAACTAAAATTTCTATTTTTTAGAAACTTTATAGACATTAGCTGCCCGCTGGTATGTTCATAATTATTTTTATTCTGTGATGAAATGGTCTCGAACCTTTTTCTTCTGTATTAAGAGCCATTTCATGTGTAATTCTCATATACCAATTAGCAATAATGTATACATGTGCGTGATTACTTTCGCATTATTCTACAGCTTGAGTGCATATAGTACATGTGGATATTTTTTTTCCGTATATTACATTATTCGAAATGCATTACATGTATTTTGGGGTGGTAAGGTATACACGATACTCTACAGTATGTTTTACTATGCCTAGATTCGTAAACATGGCCATAGTTAGCGTGGAGTGGGTGTGATGTATTCCTATAGGTTCTGTATCGATCCCCCTATTCCTGACCCTATTCTGGTTAACAAGTTAACTAGCAGCCATCCCATGATGCAGAAACCGTTATCTGATTAAGCCACACTACGGCACAGGAACGTGTTATCTGATTAGGTCATAACGCTTGCCATCTAATTAGACAAGCGATATTCCTCCAGCCCCTGATAAGGCATACGGAGTTCTCAAAACAAATCAAACCTATGACAACCTGGGAAAAACCCTGCGGCCATTGTTTTGATTTCATCGAGAACTTCAGCAAAAGAATGTGCTAACGACCAAGTCGTATGACATCCTTATTGACGTATCTATGTCCATCCTTACGTCAATCTCGGCACCTTACAGGTATAAATATTACCGGTATTGCCTTAAGCAAACACACGCGGTGGTGACGAGATCGGAGCAGCCAGACTTGCCGAAGCCCAGAGCAGAGCAGACCCCGCTGGCGCAGCCCCGCCTTCCTGACGCGCTGAGAACGAGACGCTGCTTTCTCCTGCCGAGAAATCCAGCTCCGGCGCTTCCGGGTAGCCCTCGCAGGCAGCCTGGAATATCGAGACCAGAGACGAGAGATACCATCCCTCATTCATCCTAGATTCCAGGTACAGAACTGAATAACCCCTTGCAGAGAATTCTTGAGTCAGTCACTTGGCAAAACAAACTTAACTTAAACTGCTACTTTCTATTCCCGCCCACGTATTAGGCTTAGGTCAGGTACACCGGGGTAGGCGTAGTTAGAAACACCAGTTGAGTACGATTAGTCAAATGTATATGTGTATGTATCTATTTTATCCATTTTAAACTACCTTATGGCTTAGAAACCATATAAATGTTTTTACAGTATTATTTTATACTTCTGCTTTTATTGTATGCACTTTACTTAACCATAAGTATTGCAATAATATCGATCCATTTCTCTTGTACGAGAAAAGAGACTGATCAATAAATACCATCTTTTATTGAACACGCCCGTCTCTTCCTTTTCTCTACAATCTGGTGAGACTAAGAATGCACGTACTGACTGAGTAAAATAAGTTGTCTTTTGTTTTCACACGACTCTAGAGATACACTCTTGATTAGGGGAGAGCAAAGTTGTCATGTTCTATGGTTGTCAGAAACTAAATCCCTTCTTGTCTATCCAGGGAGGTTCAACTCCTCCTTGCCTATTCGAGAAAGTTTCTAGTGAACTCTGAGCTAGCTGGCAAACCCAAAACTTTAAGTCTAATATCGACAGTAGAAGACCTAGTTAACGTCTGGTCTAGGCCTATACTATTGAAGGTATTATTCCAATGCGCAGAGCCTATTGGGATAATAGGAACTACACTACAATAGCCTGAAACCGGTAATAGGATGCTTGATTCCGGTCCAGGAAAGACATGGCTTGGCAGTTCGGGCTGGACTGCTCCCATGAGGCACAGGGTCAAGGCTGATTTTCATATGGCCATGTCTAAGCTGGGGTTGTGTGGAGTGCAAAAAAACGATGGATTTAGGCCCAGATCTCTGTACTGGGGTGAATGTATGACATTGTTCTGCATTCTGTCCATCAACTGTTGTTTTGCATTTGTCACCCCGAGTGGGATGGATATGCTCAGACGTGAGTCCCATGCTCTCCACACCACTGGAGTCAAGCTATCCTGGCTGAAGACGGCTGATAGCCAGAAACCGGTCCTAGGATGCTTGATTCCGGTCCAGGAAAGACATGGCTTAGCAGTTCGGGCTGGACTGTTCCCATGAGAAACAGGGTCAAGGATGATTTGCATATGGCCATGTCTGAACTGGGGTGGTGTGGAGTTCAAAAAAAGGATGGATTTAGGCCCAGATCTCTGTACTGGGGCGAATGTATGACATTGTTCTGCATTCTGTCCATCAACTGTTGTTTTGCATTTGTCACCCCGAGTGGGATGGGTATGCTCAGACGTGAGTCCCATGCTCTCCACACCACTGGAGGCAAGCTATCCTGGCTGAAGACGGCTGATAGCCAGAAACCGGTCCTAGGATGCTTGATTCCGGTCCAGGAAAGACATGGCTTGGCAGTTCGGGCTGGACTGCTCCCATGAGGCACAGGGTCAAGGCTGATTTGCATATGGCCATGTCTAAACTGGGATGGTGTGGAGTGCCAAAAAACAATGGATTTAGGCCCAGATCTCTGTACTTGGGTGAATGTATGACATTGTTCTGCATTCTGTCCATCAACTGTTGTTTTGCATTTGTCACCCCGAGTGGGATGGGTATACTCAGACGTGAGTCCCATGCTCTCCACACCACTGGAGTCAAGCTATCCTGGCTGAAGACGGCTGACAGCCAGAAACCGGTCCTAGGATGCTTGATTCCGGTCCAGGAAAGACATGGCTTGGCAGTTCGGGCTGGACTGTTCCCATGAGGCACAGGGTCAAGGCTGATTTGCATATGGCCATGTCTGAACTGGGGTGGTGTGGAGTGCAAAAAACGATGGATTTAGGCCAAGATATCTGTACTGGGCTGAATGTATGACATTGTTCTGCATTCTGTCCATCAACTGTTGTTTTGCATTTGTCACCCCGAGTGGGATGGGTATGCTCAGACGTGAGCCCCATGCTCTCCACACCACTGGAGTCAAGTTATCCTGGCTGAAGACAGCTGGAAGCCAGAAACCGGTAATAGGATGCTTGATTCCGGTCCAGGAAAGACATGGCTTGGCAGCTCGGGCTGGACTGCTCCCATGAGGCACAGGGTCAAGGCTGATTTGCATATGGCCATGTCTAAACTGGGGGGGTGTGGAGTGCAAAAAAACGATGGATATAGGCCCAGATCTCTGTACTGGGGTGAATGTATGACATTGTTCTGCATTCTGTCCATCAACTGTTGTTTTGCATTTGTCACCCCGAGTGAGATGGATATGCTCAGACGTGAGTCCCATGCTCTCCACACCACTGGAGTCAAGCTATCCTGGCTGAAGATGGCTGATAGCCAGAAACCGGTCCTAGGATGCTTGATTCTGGTCCAGGAAAGACATGGCTTGGCAGTTCGGGCTGGACTGTTCCCATGAGGCACAGGGTCAAGGCTGATTTGCAAGTGGCCATGTCTGAACTGGGGTGGTGTGGAGTGCAAAGAAACGATGGATTTAGGCCCAGATCTCTGTACTGGGGTGAATGTATGACATTGTTCTGCATTCTGTCCATCAACTGTTGTTTTTGCATTTGTCACCCCGAGTGGGATGGGTATGCTCAGACGTGAGTCCCATGCTCTCCACACCACTGGAGTCAAGCTATCCTGGCTGAAGACGGCTGATAGCCAGAAACCGGTCCTAGGATGCTTGATTCTGGTCCAGGAAAGACATGGCTTGGCAGTTCGGGCTGGACTGCTCCCATGAGGCACAGGGTCAAGGCTGATTTGCATATGGCCATGTCTAAACTGGGATGGTGTGGAGTGCAGAAAAACGATGGATTTAGGCCCAGATCTCTGTACTTGGGTGAATGTATGACATTGTTCTGCATTCTGTCCATCAACTGTTGTTTTGCATTTGTCACCCCGAGTGGGATGGGTATGCTCAGACGTGAGTCCCATGCTCTCCACACCACTGGAGTCAAGCTATCCTGGCTGAAGACGGCTGATAGCCAGAAACCGGTCGTAGGATGCTTGATTCCGGTCAAGGAAAGACATGGCTTGGCAGTTCGGGCTGGACTGTTCCCATGAGGCACAGGGTCAAGGCTGATTTGCATATGACCATGTCTGAACTAGGGTGGTGTGGAGTGCAAAAAAACGATGGATTTAGGCCAAGATATCTGTACTGGGCTGAATGTATGACATTGTTCTGCATTCTGTCCATCAACTTTTGTTTTGCATTTGTCACCCCGAGTGGGATGGGTATGCTCAGACGTGAGTCCCATGCTCTCCATACCACTGGAGTCAAGTTATCCTGGCTGAAGACAGTTGATAGCCAGAAACCGGTAATAGGATGCTTGATTCCGGTCCAAGAAAGACATGGCTTGGCAGTTCGGGCTGGACTGCTCCCATGAGGCACATGGTCAAGGCTGATTTGCATATGGCCATGTCTAAACTGGGGTGGTGTGGAGTGCAAAAAAACAATGGATATAGGCCCAGATCTCTGTACTGGGGTGAATGTATGACATTGTTCTGCATTCTGTCCATCAACTGTTGTTTTGCATTTATCACCCCGAGTGGGATGGGTATGCTCAGACGTGAGTCCCATGCTCTCCACACCACTGGAGTCAAGCTATCCTGGCTGAAGACGGCTGATAGCCAGAAACCGGTCCTAGGATGCTTGATTCCGGTCCAGGAAAGAAATGGCTTGGCAGTTCGGGCTGGACTGTTCCCATGAGGCACAGGGTCAAGGCTGATTTGCATATGGCCATGTCTAAACTGGGATGGTGTGGAGTGCACAAAAACGATGGATTTAGGCCCAGATCTCTGTACTTGGGTGAATGTATGACATTGTTCTGCATTCTGTCCATCAACTGTTGTTTTGCATTTGTCACCCCGAATGGGATGGGTATGCTCAGACGTGAGTCCCATGCTCTCCACACCACTGGGGTCAAGCTATCTTGGCTGAAGACGGCTGATAGCCAGAAACCGGTCCTAGGATGCTTGATTCTGGTCCAGGAAAGACATGGCTTGGCAGTTCAGGCTGGACTGTTCCCATGAGGCACAGGGTCAAGGCTGATTTGCATATGGCCATGTCTGAACTAGGGTGGTGTGGAGTGCAAAAAAACGATGAATTTAGGCCAAGATATCTGTACTGGGCTGAATGTATGACATTGTTCTGCATTCTGTCCATCAACTTTTGTTTTGCATTTGTCACCCCGAGTGGGATGGGTATGCTCAGACGTGAGTCCCATGCTCTCCATACCACTGGAGTCAAGTTATCCTGGCTGAAGACAGTTGATAGCCAGAAACCGGTAATAGGATGCTTGATTCCGGTCCAAGAAAGACATGGCTTGGCAGTTCGGGCTGGACTGCTCCCATGAGGCACATGGTCAAGGCTGATTTGCATATGGCCATGTCTAAACTGGGGTGGTGTGGAGTGCAAAAAAACAATGGATATAGGCCCAGATCTCTGTACTGGGGTGAATGTATGACATTGTTCTGCATTCTGTCCATCAACTGTTGTTTTGCATTTATCACCCCGAGTGGGATGGGTATGCTCAGACGTGAGTCCCATGCTCTCCACACCACTGGAGTCAAGCTATCCTTGCTGAAGACGGCTGATAGCCAGAAACCGGTCCTAGGATGCTTGATTCCGGTCCAGGAAAGAAATGGCTTGGCAGTTCGGGCTGGACTGTTCCCATGAGGCACAGGGTCAAGGCTGATTTGCATATGGCCATGTCTAAACTGGGATGGTGTGGAGTGCACAAAAACGATGGATTTAGGCCCAGATCTCTGTACTTGGGTGAATGTATGACATTGTTCTGCATTCTGTCCATCAACTGTTGTTTTGCATTTGTCACCCCGAGTGGGATGGGTATGCTCAGACGTGAGTCCCATGCTCTCCACACCACTGGAGTCAAGCTATCCTGGCTGAAGACGGCTGATAGCCAGAAACCCGATCCTAGGATGCTTGATTCCGGTCCAGGAAAGACATGGCTTGGCAGTTCGGGCTGGACTGTTCCCATGAGGCACAGGGTCAAGGCTGATTTGCATATGGCCATGTCTGAACTGGGGTGGTGTGGAGTGCAAAAAAACGATGGATTTAGGCCCAGATATCTGTACTGGGCTGAATGTATGACATTGTTCTGCATTCTGTCCATCAACTTCAGTCCCTTGACGCCCTCTAAAAGCGCAGGCTTGCAGTGCGCCGCCCCAGATCGAGCTAAACTCCCCAGGCGAAGGCCGGGAGCACCTTTGTTTTAAAAACTTTTTAAAATTGCTTTTACTTGTGTTATTCTGACATCCTAAACAGCCTGGGCAGCGTTCCTAGCGCCGGCTGCAACGTCACCATTCTCGCCAGTCCGCCGAGGACGCAGGCCACGCCCCCTTCTAAGCCACGCCCCCTTGACGCCCTCTAAAAGCGCAGGCTTGCAGTGCGCCGCCCCAGATCGAGCTAAACTCCCCAGGCGAAGGCCGGGAGCACCTTTGTTTTAAAAACTTTTTAAAATTGCTTTTACTTGTGTTATTCTGACATCCTAAACAGCCTGGGCAGCGTTCCTAGCGCCGGCTGCAACGTCACCATTCTCGCCAGTCCGCTGAGGACGCAGGCCACGCCCCCCTTCTAAGCCACGCCCCGATTCCGGGTACAACATGTGCTGCTACCGGAAGCGCAGCGGACAAGCGCAGCGGGAGCGCCTAGGGCAAGCCCGTCTGCGCCCGTCCGCGGCAGTCCGGGGCTCGGGGCCAGACCCCCTGGTCAAAATTACATTTACTCCTCTGCTTCGCTGCTGTCATTAAGACCTTCTGACAGCACTACCTTCCCCCCGCCCGCTCACACTCTAAAGCGCGCCGCCACGTATGGCATTCTAAAACCTGACCTTATGCTTACTAAAGCTTGTAAGCCCTCACCACGCTCTACCCCCCCATCCCCACATGTGCCTCAGACTACTTTAAAATGTCTATACCTAAACACCAGGTCCATGGTAAAACATCACTTGGACATCTTTCTTCTGCTTCAGGCCGATCAACCAGATCTTCTATGCCTATCTGAGACTTGGCTTAATGATGCATCCCTACCTGATATCTTGGCGGCAGTCCCCGCTGAGTACTATATACTGCATGTTGATAGGCCAGCTGGTAAGAGGAGCGGAGGGGTCGCTGCGATTATTCGCAAAAACCTTAAAATCTCTCTCTTGCCATCTCTTGATCTGACAGGATCAGATAATGTAATTTTTAAAATGGATGCGGACACTGGCTCTCTTCTCGTGATCCTCATCTATCGCCCCCCTCAAAATATGCCTACCTTCGCTGCATCCCTATCGGAACAACTTGCCCCCCTTATTATTTCCCATGATAAAATTCTACTATTGGGCGATTTCAATTTCTGGCTGGATTCGGTGGAGTCTGATTCTCAGGCAGCCACACTGAAGGACACTCTCTCTGATTTTAATCTCATCCAACACATTCACCTTCCAACACACGAGAAAGGTCATAGCCTTGACCAAATTTGGTCTCAAAACATCTCCTTGGCGGTTAACTCCATCCTGCCTTGCATTTGGTCGGACCATTTCCTGATCAATTTTACCATAACCATTGCAAAAAACAGCAAACCTTTGCCTCAACAAGGCGGGAAGGCAAGAATGTGGAAAAAGGTCGACATTCTGGCCTTTCTCCAATTGTTAACCTCGACTTGTCCCTCACTCGATCTGGACATAGAGAAATCAGAAGTAGTCTTCTCCGACTGGCTACTTCAGGCAGCTGAAGTTCACGCCCCCTGCGTTAACTTTTTCCGCTCTCGCCCCAACGATGCTCACAGGTGGTTTACACCTCACCTAAAAGCCCTTAAACTTAAAACTCGTCAAATGGAGCGCAAATGGCGCGCAGCCTACTTAGAGCATGACAGAGCCAACTTCCGTAAGGCCCGCAGGGAATACCAAAATCTCATCCTCAAATGCAAAACTGACTATTTCTCGGATAAAATTCTCAAGGCCCAAAATAAGTCAAAAGAGTTGTTCAACATCGTGGAAAATCTCAGCTCTAGCGACAGAACTTCCCTTCCTATGGTTCCTACCCAAGAGCTCTGCAACACACTCAACTCTTTTTTCTATGATAAAATTTGCATGATCAAGCAAAGCATTTCTACTACTCAGTCCCCTTTATTGTTTGCTGACACCTGTTACAACCCTGCCACTCTAGACTCTTTCCCCCTCATAGACGATATCAAGCTACTCAAATTATTAACCAAAGTTAAAACTGGCTCTCCTGATGACATTTGCCCCCCTCACATCTTGAAAGAGGTGGGCACCAATCTCCCTGAGTGCTTACTTTCTTTACTGAGTGGGTCACTTGTACAGGGCAAAGTTCCACGCAAATTGAAAAAAGCTCTTCTCGTTCCCCTCATAAAAAAGGCAGGAGCCAACCCGCTAGATCCCATCAATTACAGACCTATATCGCTGTTGCCATACTGTGCCAAGCTGCTGGAGTCACATGTGTGCGAAACTATCTCCAGCTTCTTGGAAAAGTCTGAATACCTGGCACCGAATCAAGCAGGGTTCCGCCCTTGCCATTCCACCGAGGCGGTCATCCTCTCGGTGTTAAACACTCTGAGGCGGAATGCAGATGCAGGAATCCATCAGGCGCTTGTGCTACTGGACCTCTCTGCTGCGTTCGACACGGTCGACCACACCATCTTGGTCGACCGTGTCGAGCAGGCAGGTCTCAGGGGCCCCGCATTGAGCTGGATCCGCTCTTTCATCTCGGACCGCACACAATCGGTCAGACTCGGCTCCTTCTCCGCTCCCATTATACCTACCACCTGCGGGGTACCACAAGGTTCCTCGTTATCTCCCCTTCTTTTTAATGTTTACTTACGCCCTCTTTTGCACTCCTTGCGTCATGCTAATGTAACCATCTTCAATTATGCGGATGATTTGCAGCTCATCTTCCCTCTTAACAACATTGACTCAGTGGACGTATTCCAAAGAACTATGTCCCACATATTGAGTTGGATGAGCTGCAATCATCTGAAGCTCAACCCGGGCAAGACCGAGCTGGTCCTGCCCGGACAGAGCCCACTAAGCTGGAACCCTAACTTCTGGCCCACTAACATGGGAGCCCCCCCCACTAAATCTTCCGTGGTTAAAAGCCTAGGCATTTTTATCAGCGAGGATCTCTCGCTAAAAAGACAGGTTGGAGCGGTGGTATCTTCCAGCATTTTTCAACTGAAGAAAATAAGAAAAATTGCTCGCTTTTTCTCTTCAGCAGCCCTTACACAGATTGTCCTCTCCTTGGTTCTGTCCAGGCTGGATTTCTCTAACAGTCTTTACCTCGGCCTCGAAATTGGTGAGCTTAAACGCCTCCAGCTTGTTCAGAACCAAGCTGCCAGGCTACTGCTGAATATATCCAGGAGGCAATCCATCAGACCTGGCCTTAAGCAACTACACTGGTTGCCAGTTGAGCAACGTGTGGCCTTTAAGGCTGGGTGTATTCTGTTCCGTTCTCTGAACGACTCTGGCCCTTCTTTCATCAGAGATCTTTTAAAAAAATATTGCCCCTCCCGTCACCTTCGATCCACCTACAAATCACTTTTGACTGTTCCTCCATTCAAAAGGAAACGCCTCGGAGGCAGCTGCTTCGACCATCAAGCTGCTGTACTCTGGAATTCTCTTCCTCTCCATATAAAGCAGAATGATAACATCCTCAGCTTTAGGCAATCTCTGAAGACCTGGTTGTTTTCTCAAGCTTACTACTGATAGCACTGCTTATCCTTCGACTGTCTTGTTTGGCTCCTTCTACAGCGCCATGAAGCCTCCGGGCGTACGAGCGCTTAACAAATCCCAACTAACATTAACATTAACATTAACTGTTGTTTTGCATTTGTCACCCCGAGTGGGATGGGTATGCTCAGACGTGAGTCCCATGATCTCCACCCCATGGAGTCAAGCTATCCTGGCTGAAGACGGCTGATAGCCAGAAACCGGTCCTAGGATACTTGATTCCGGTCCAGGAAAGACATGGCTTGGCAGTTCGGGCTGGACTGTTCCCATGAGGCACAGGGTCAAGGCTGATTTGCATATGGCCATGTCTGATCTGGGGTGGTGTGGAGTGCAAAGAAACAATGGATTTAGGCCCAGATCTCTGTACTGGGGTGAATGTATGACATTGTTCTGCATTCTATCCATCTACTGTTGTTTTGCATTTATCTCCCCGAGTGGGATGGGTATGCACAGACGTGAGTCCCAGGCTCTCCACACCACTGGAGTCAAGCTATCCTGGCTGGAGACGGCTGATAGCCAGAAACCGGTCCTAGGATGCTTGATTCCGGTCCAGGAAAGAAATGGCTAGAAGTTCGGGCTGGACTGTTCCCATGAGGCACAGGGTCAAGGCTGATTTGCATATGGCCATGTCTGAACTGGGGTGGTGTGGAGTGCAAAAAAATGATGGATTTAGGCCCAGATCTCTGTACTGGGGTGAATGTATGACATTGTTCTGCATTCTGTCCATCAACTGTTGTTTTGCATTTGTCACCCCGAGTGGGATGGGTTTGCTCAGACGTGAGTCCCATGCTCTCCACACCACTGGAGTCAAGCTATCCTGGCTGAAGACGGCTGATAGCCAGAAACCGGTTCTAGGATGCTTGATTCCCGTCCAGGAAAGACATGGTTTGGCAGTTCGGGCTGGACTGTTCCCATGAGGCACAGGGTCAGGGCTGATTTGCATACGGACATGTCTGAACTGGGGTGGTGTGGAGTGCAAAAAACAATGGATTTAGGCCCAGATCTCTGTACTGGGGCGAATGTATGACATTGTTCTGCATTCCGTCCATCAACTGTTGTTTTGCATTTGTCACCCCGAGTGGGATGGGTATGCTCAGACGTGAGTCCCATGCTCTTCACACCACTGGAGTCAAGCTATCCTAGCTGAAGACGGCTGATAGCCAGAAACCGGTCCTAGGATGCTTGATTCCGGTACAGGAAAGAAATGGCTTGGCAGTTCGGGCTGGACTGTTCCCATGAAGCACAGGGTCAAGGTTGATTTGTATATGGCCATGTCTGAACTGGGGTGGTGTGGAGTGCAAAAAAACGATGGATTTAGGCCCAGATCTCTGTACTGGGGTGAATGTATGACATTGTTCTGCATTCTGTCCATCAACTGTTGTTTTGCATTTGTCACCCCGAGTGGGATGGGTATGCTCAGACGTGAGTCCCATGCTCTCCACACCACTGGAGTCAAGCTATCCTGTCTGAAGACAGCTGATAGCCAGAAACTGGTCCTAGGATGCTTGATTCCGGTCCAGGAAAGAAAAGGCTTGGCAGTTTGGGCTGGACTGTTCCCATGAGGCACAGGGTCAAGGCTGATTTGCATATGGCCATGTCTGAACTGGGGTGGTGTGTAGTGCAAAAAAACGATGGATTTAGGCCTAGATCTCTGTACTGGGGTGAATGTATGACATTGTTCTGCATTCTGTCCATCAACTGTTGGTCTGCGGTGTTATGGGCCCCACCGATGAGTAAATAGTAAGAGTTTTCATGGGTTATTGACACAAGGAAAGGGTTTATGTTAGACCCGCTGCATCAGATTTCTTGGTAGCAGAGTTATGGTTTCTATAGGTTAGTTTGGAGATTATTAATATATCGATAACTGATTATTAATTTTATATGTTTAACACTACATGTTAAGTTTGTATTACGTTATATGTAGTTGGAATTTTAGAGCTTCCGGAAAGTAGGAAGTGAATATATGTGACAAGAGAAGTCACATGGAATCGTGCATTGTCTGATTTCAATTTGGTGATAACACAGGACTGTGTTATGATACGGAATTCATGTATAACATGAGTTGAGTGAGATAGCGACAGGTATTCTTATGAAACTCTGGCCTTAATTCTCAGGAGCAGTATTGTCTCCACATCTCTTTTATCCGCAGAGAAACATGTTTACTTCTTGCTTGAGAGAAGGGTAAGGTAGAGGGAAGTGCTACACTTATCGAACAAATGGTAATCTTGGATGTTCGGACAAACTATCTCTTTGGCTTAGAGAAACAGACAATGGAAATGTGTTTTATGTTGTAATTAACCGATGTTGTCAAAGAAAAGCATATAAAATCAGTGTCGATAATTTTGTAAAGGAGGGGTAAGCAGAGGCAGGAGTAGAGCTGACATCAGCAAGAACCATGCTGAGATTGGACAAGTTGCGGAAGAACTTAAGGCTTTTTGATTAGTACGTTAGTGTGATACACGCTGGGATTGGACTGATAAGCGTGACATAAACTGTGTGGATTGGTGCGTTAGCGTGGTCCGCGCTGGGATAGGACAGAATACACAAGAAGATAAAAGAAAAGTGTACGACTTTGCTTCGGCGAATAATTGTGAAGAATGGCCTACTACGATGGACGAGAAAAAGAGAAACCTTCATAGTTTACAAAAGTCAAGAATCTTTTAAGAAAGATAAAGAGATTGTTACAAGAGAGGGAAAAGTACTTCCTCCGCCGAAAACACCACCATCTTACATGATAACGAAATATGGTTATCACACTTGGATTTGGTTAGAGACTTTGGTGAAATATACTAAAAATGATGGAGTATTGGCATTTTCAGAAACAGGTTCGTTTAGTACAGCCATATTACAGAATTTAAGCTACAAGATGATGAAACTTGAACCGAGATCTAGACCGACACAATTTGAAGTTTTAAATGAATGGGAAGATGAGATGTATGAGAGAGAGAGAGACAGAGAAAGAGATATAAAAGAGTACAGATATATTCAAGGAAGAGTATGGGATTCAAATCATGAAAACAGGATGAGCCGATGGAGGTACGCTGATATGTGGGATGGCGTGTTTCCTGTTAGAAAGGTTGATGAAATGTTGGGAAGAAAGTGTACTGAGAAAAAGAAACTTGTATTGCCAGAAAGGAGTGGATATGAGTTAGTGATACAGAGGACGAAGTGTTGGAAGACATATTAAATAAAAGGACCCCTCCGTATCAACAGGCTTCTGCAGTGGTGACACTGAATGCACCACCAATGGAAACTGAAATGAATGAAACCCCAAAACGATTTTCTGAAATAAATAGTCCATCCAATAAACAGAAGATACCACAGACTATAGAAGCTAATACTACAGTTAGCAAGATCAACTAAAGAATTAGCTGAAAAGATGAAAGAATTGACAAGGAATGTAGAAACTGTAACTGTGCCAGTAACTATAGGTCCTGTGATACCGGTATTTGAAAATCAAAAAATAGATGAACATTTATTAACGATTCCTTTAAATTCCAGTGTGCAGAAAGTACGAGAAAAGGCTTATCCTGACCTTAGTGAGACAAATGTTTCTGTTAGATCAACACCACCTACGGATTTGACAATAAATCAGAGTCCAATAAATAGAATTCCTATAGGAACTGAACCAGCAACAGAAACACCAGAGAGAAGTATGGAAAGGATAGATTTAACTAAAACCCCTGTAGGTTCAACTGCGGAAGAATTAAATGAGAGGGTTAGGACTTAGCAAAAGAAAGATAAAGAACCGCAACTTTTGGATGTGGTAAGATTAAAAACAGATATGGAAGAACTGATTATCAGAACAATTGGTACATACAGATCGACTAAAAATATATCAGGATGACAAATTGATGTTTATGTGCAAAAGTATTACTTGGAGAGCCAATAATTTGCATGATAAATTGGAGGAAACAGCAAATTAGTTAGGAGTACATTTTGCAAAGATTAGAGGATTTCAGAAACCCTACAGAGTAGATTTCACGGAGAAAGATATAGAGAATCTGAACACATCTGGACGGTTAACTCAGATAAAAGAATTAATTGTATTGCTGAGAAAATGGGGAGACGTAGACAGATGGAGAAGTAGGTGGATAAAGAAAAAAGACAAACAACTGATAAAGCAACGTTAGCTTTCCCTGTAAAAGAAATAGAACTAGCTGTAGTAGAATGTCCGATGAGAGAAATTCCAGGAGGAGGTTATGTACATCTCCCATGGTCCAGACAAGATATATTGTCATTTACAAATGATTTTCCAAGATTGCGAGAAAAACCTGTAGAATGGTAAAGGTTTTGAAGGTTTTGTGGGAAGATTTGGATGAATTATTTGAGATTGTTGTACCTGCGGATTTATAGACAGAATATAAAATTACAATTGACTGGCCAAAGGAAGAATACCCTAGAGATACAAAAACAGGAACCCCAGGTCCGGAATTAATAAGGAAATATGAGCAGGCCATAACATTTTTGAAAAATAAGATTCCTCCAAAAGAAACAGAGTTTGTAAAGATCGATAGAACGACTCAGGAACCTAAAGAATCTGTGCATGCTTATTATGAAAGGCTACTTCTAGTTTTCAAACAGTATAGTGGATATGAGACTTTGAGTGAAAAGGATATGAGTCACTTTGCGTATCGATTTGTGTATGGGCTGAGACCCGAGATAAGTGAAATGATTAAGCAGCATATGTTGTGTTGGCAATCCAGTACGGTAGATGAGGTACTGAGATATGCAAAATATTGTAGTCATGACATTGACGCTAGCCAACGTAAGCTCAAAGAAAAGGCAAAATGGGCACAGGTGAAAGTTGCAGAACAGCAAGAAGCTCAGATAATTAATCAGATTAATGAAGCAGGGCAGAAAACAATTAAACTCAGCAATGGTAAAGGAAAAGGTCAGATTAATATAGAGGAAGCTATAAAGAAATGGACAAGTCATAATTGCAGAAAATTAGGGCATTGGAAGAACGAGTGTAAATTACCTCCAAAAATTAATACCGAAAATAAATCATTGAATACACAGGTGCAGATTGAGGTGAGTTACCAATCACCGCCACAGCAACAGTTAGTTACTCAACACAGTCAGGTGCCACAGTCATCTCTCCCATAGAGTGTAAATCCTCAAAGGTACAGTGCAGAGACAGGATTCTACGGTGTAGAACAGGTAAAGAAATGTTCGCGCCCAGCTGCTGTTTTGCAGTATTGGCTACGACCAGATGGAAATGAATCGGATGAAAGTTTATGATGGTGCCTAGGAGAGGAAGAGTGCGTGCTTGGAGCAACTCTAGAGATAGATCAGTCAGGTCCCTTTGTGAATGGTGTAAGTATTACTTTCCTTGTGGACACTGGTGCTAACCGCTCTACTGAGATCAGTGGAAATTCCAAACCTTCCTCTCTTAGGAGAATATATCCAAGTCGTAGGTGTGGCAACAGACAAATTAAAGCACAGTTTTGTGGTGTGCGATAGCAGTCCTGTAAATCTGCTTGGACGTGATATATTATGACATTTTTTAGGAGAGTAGGGTCTGCTTCCTATGGTTACCCCCACTTTTTGCTGTGATTCCCTGGTTTTTTTACTTTAGTGTGGCTGTGGGCCTGCCAATCAGACCCACAGCCCAGCTGTTCTCTCTCTAAATTGAAACTGTGTACTTTAGGTACATACCAGATTGGTTACTGGGTCACCCTTGTGAGCCCCTGTATAGTGTACCATAGGTACCAGGGCATAGGTGCACCTTAGGCGTACCAGGGGCTGTAGCATGTATTGTGCCACCCCTGGTTTGCCTTCCAACCTGACACCACAGGTCTGTTCACACAGCCTGGGTAAGGTGGTGTAATCACCCCTTACTTAGATATAGTATACCTATATCTATAGATACATATAGACACATATACACCTATAAGTCACTCCTATGGCAGGCCTTAACAATCCTGGAGGCAGAGTGCTTTGTTTTATGTGAGCGGGTGCCGTAGCATGAGCTGAGCCCCTCTGCAGCTTTCGGAACCATCTCCTTATAGCTGTTCTATGATATAGCCATACCATATACTTGTAAGTCCATTATAATCCTCGCGGTTAATGCTAACTTTGGTTTGGCTTTATCAAAACATGTTGTGAATGGTGTCAAACACTTTGGAATACTACCCCCTCCGCCAGTCCTGGCAGCAGGGGTAGCATTCCACCCTTCCAGAGGGAGAAGACATGTAGTTACTGGTTTACCCGGTTAAAGTTAAACAGAGCCTCAGCATCACAAAATGGATGCTGCTGCCACAGACACGAGTCTGACCTACTGTTGCTGGACAAAACTCCGGCAGGGGAGGCCTGGACAATAGGTTTCCTGTCCAGGGTGGTACCAGCACCTCCCCAGACAGGCTTTTGTGTATTGGGGCAGGGAGGGCTGCATTCAGTGAATGCTTTCCAGACACTGCCTGGGGCACACAAGGTGCTCCGTGCATTTCCCAGTTCAAACCAGTTGCTGGGGCACTCTGCACCAGCTCTGGCACGAAACTGGGCAAAGGGACAGGGGTGTACCCACCCCCTTCCCAGGTCCATCCATTGGAGGGACCTTACAGGTAGTCCAACCCCTAAACTTAGTATAAGTATAGGAGCTGTGTCCCTAGGACTATAGATTACCCTGGACGAAACTTTGAAATACAAATCCTGGGCCTTCGACATTCCATTTCGACTGGAAGACGGAAGACATCTCCCTTGTGGTCAAGGAGTGATCACCCTGTTCAAACAGGCAGCAACAGCAACTTTGCCAGTCTGCATTGTCGAGTCTCCCGCTGGATCCCGAAGCCTCTGCGACACAGGACATGAACTTCCAGACATCTCTGACCCTGACCCATATCTACAGCAAAGCTGAGATCCGTGGCGGACACGAGAGACGTGGGACCGGAACTCCTGGATATCCTGTATTTTGCTAACTGCATCAACTCCTAAGGTATCTCGCAGTTGTGCATTGGGGTACAAGAAGCCCCAGCTCCGAGCACCATTTGCACCAAAGCTCAGGCCCCCACACTCCACAAGTGTCCCGTGGAGCCCGGTCTTGCATTTCAGCTTGACACGTCTTCCCGGTTCCTAGTCCATTGGCTAGTGAGCCCCCTGAAGACTCCATTTTGAATTTAACTTGCTTTCCTGGTTGCTCCAGGCGTGCTCCAGCTTCCCTACAAATAAGAAGTGCCACAGACCTTGCTGGTCTGCACCGAAGCCAATCTTGACATCCTGCATGGGTTGCATGTGCCAAGGCTTATTGGGTCCAGTCCGGATACCAACACTGCAGTCAACTAGATTCTTTATGGGACAGCTCGAATCCAGCTCCTGGTTGTTATCGACGCCTCCTGGTCCTCGTGGCTTAAGAGACAAACTTCACATCTTCACCTGAAATCAACCTACATCGCCTGGTTCCTTCCTGGGTCTATCCTGGTCACTAGCAAGTGACCCAGACTCTGTCCCTTCAGATCTTCGATCCACCCTTGGATCCACCCGGACACTGTTCCTCTGGTCGCCTGCAGCACTTCTTCGCAGCTCTCCATTGAAAACGAAGACGAAACCCGACACGAAAAAACACCTATGCTCCCGGCTTCCCTGGGTGAGGTAACATGAGTTCTCCGGTGCTCCCGTGGGTCTTGACTCTCGAAGTGTCCTAGTTTAAAAGGGTTCCATCATAGTCCATCCGGAAGTGTCCTTAAATTGTATATTTGTAACTTCTAAATTTCCCATAGAACGTCAATGGTAACCTGCGCCTGTGTTTAGACACTGCACGCGTCTCCCGTGGGCCTCCTACTTCCTAACCTTTGGTTGTTTAGAGTAGCCCCAGCGATTCCACAGGCCCTAGGCCTGCTTACTAATTCTCTTGTGGTTCTTATACCACTATTTTAGTATATGCTTTGTGAGGCCCCTAAGGCATAACGTATACTGTGCAACTTATCGTATATTAACTCAGTGACTTGTGTTGTATTTGTACCTCTGACCTCATAAAGAGTGCAGAGGGGTTGTGTTTAAAATAAATACATATATATTTGATATATACCTTGTGTGGTGTCCTTTGATTTGGTACTCAAGGGATTATAATTGGTAAAACAACTTGCTTACCTCGCCTGCTGAAGTCTTAGCCTGATAAGTGCTGGTTCATGCTACCACTCCGTTCTACTGAGATCAGTGGAAATTCCAAACCTTCCTCTCTCAGGAGAATATATATTCAAGTTGTAGGTGTGGCAAACAGACAAATTAAAGTCCCTCTCACACAACCAGTAGTAGTGGAAATTGGTCCCTTTAACCCCTTCCATGCTCATGACGAGCTCAGCTCGTCATGCAGTACACTGCTCGTGTGGTCATCTGAGCTGAGCTCGTCATGAACAATGGGAAACAAGGATCTGCAGCACAGCAGGATAATCTCCCTAGCAGCCAAGGTGTTAAAAAAATGCACAGTTTTGTGGCGTGCGATAGTAGTCCTGTAAATCTGCTTAGACGTGATATATTAGCCGGGTCTGGTGGCTAGCCGGGTCTGGTGGCTCAGTGGACTAATGCGTCTACTGCAGGGGCCTGTGTTCGACCTCATGGTCACAGGTTCAAATCCCGTGGGTCCACTCAGCCTTTCATCCATTTGGGTCGATAAAATGAGTACCATTGAGTTGGGTAACAACAAATATCTGTTATTTCAGCGCCAAGATGCCCGTAGTGGTGAACGTGCGCTTTACAAATAATCATGTTATGTTATGTTGTTATATTATGCAAAATGAATTGTGCCATTTACTATACTCCAGATGGCATTGCTTTCCAGACATCCGATGACGATGTTTTATATAAAATGACCCATGTCAGTAATTGAATGAGGAAAAAGTGACACGTTCCCTGTGTTTGATGCAGAGGAAATTCCTATTGAATTGAAAGGAACAGTTAAGACTGAGGTGTGGGATTTTACAGGCAAAGATATAGGTTTAATGAAAGGAGTAAATCCTGTAAAAATTACTATAAAAGAAGAGGCAATTTACCCGAATACTCCACAATACAAATTGACACAAGAAATTATTGAAAGGATAACACCAGTAATTGGTAAAATGATTGAGCAAGGAATTCTAAAAGAAATAATGAGTAGTCCATGTATTTCACCTATAATGGAACTGAAAAAGCCTAATGGAACCTTTCGAATAGTGCAAGACTTGAGAAAGGTGAATAAAATTGTTGTCCCTTGTTGTCTAATTGTACCAAATCCTGCTGTCATTTTACATCAAATTCCGCATGATGCAGACTGGTACACAGTCATTGATTTGTGCAATGCATTCTTTTCAATTCCATTACACCCTGATAGCCAACCAATAGTTGCCTTCAGGTTTGGCGAGCGTATTTTGGCATGGTGCCGAGTTCCTTAGGGGTATACTAAAAGTCCTTCCATTTATAATAGATACTCAAAAAATCCCTAGAAAGCGTAAAAATGCCTGAGAAATCTGTGTTGGTTCAATACATTGATGACCTATTGGTGGCATCAAGAACCAAATAAGCTTGCATTTCTGACATGATTGCATTATTGAACCACTTGGCAAAAGGAGGACATAAGGTGTCCCCATCAAAACTACAGACCTGTCAACAAGTAGAACAGTATCTAGGTCATAAGCTTGAAAAAGGGATTAGAAAGGTGACAACAGAAAGAATCAGGATTATCAAAGGAATGAGACCCCAAAGGACACAGACAGAGGTGGGATTGTTCCTTGAAATGGTTGGTTATTGCCAACAGTGGATACGTGGATTTTCATTGATTGCAAAACCTTTGCAGCGATTAACAAAGGTGATGTAAAGGACCCAATTGTGTTGAATGAAAAAGAGATGGAAGCTTTTGAGCAATTGAAAAACAGTTTGTGTGAAGCTCCAACATTAGGCATGCCTGATTATAAGAAAGAATTTGAACTGTACTGCAGTGAAAGAGATGGATGCGCACTTTCAGTATTAGTACAAAGGCAAGGAAGAATGAGACGACCAATAGCTTATTTTTTAGCTGTTTTGGACCCAGTGGCAAAAGCATTGCCTGGATGTCTGAAAGCTGTAGCAGCTACCTGTGTAAATCTGGAACAGAGCGAAGGCATTGTGATGGGATACCCTATAAAGGTATATGTCCCACATTCAGTTGAAATCCTTCTAACCAGAACCAAGACCCAATTTATGACCCACAGTCGATTGACTAGATATGAGAAAGTGATTCTGGGTGCCGACAATGTAACAATTGTAAGATGCATAAATGTGAATCCTTCCACCTTATTGCCTGATGCAGTGAATGCAGAAGTCAAAGATGACGTTGATCACAATTATTTGGATGTACTTGAATTCTGTACAAAGCCCCGACCTGACATTAGAGATGAACCTCTAGAAGAATCAGATTATGTGATGTTTGTGGATGGATCATGTTTGAGGACAAACAAAAGAATTTTGAGTGCAGTGTATGCTGTATGTGCAGTGGCAGCTATAATGGAAGCGTCTTGTTTGAGAGGAATACGGTCAGCCCAAGTTGCTGAGCTGATTGCTCTGATTCGAGCATGCAAATTGGGAAGACATTTCCGAATCACTGTGATCACGGATAGCCAGTATGGCTTTGGAGTGGTACATGATTTCAGACAAATCTGGTCCCAGAGGGGATTCATGACCTCTACAGGATCTCCAATCAGGAATGGTGAGTTTGTGAATATGTTGCTTGAGGCGATACAGCTGCTTAAAATGATTGTGGTTTTGAAGTGTGTAGCCCACAAGAATGGAGATGATTACATCACAGAAGGAAATACATTTGCGGATGCGATAGCTCAATATTGTGCTAGACATATGAGCTCAATGAATCAGAGAAGGGAAAAAGTACATGTTTCATGTCATTTAATGCTTACTGGCGTAGTTGAAACTTGGGGAGAAGTGAGACAATTGCAAGATAAAGCGAGTGATGAGGAAAAAGATAGATGGATAAAATAAGGTTGCAGACAAAGAGAGGAGGATGAAGTTTGGGTTTACAGGGGTGAAAGACCACTTATGCCTGATAGCATGTTCTCTAGCATGGCACGGATGTACCATGGACAGGCACACATTGGTAGGGATGCAATGATCAGACTTTTCAAACAGACTTGGAAGAACCCAAAGTTTAGAATCATAGCTGAAAGTCTTTGTCAAAAATGTCTTATATGTCAACAGTTGAATCCAGGAAGGAAGACAGTTGTGAGTCTAGGAACATTAGGATGAGAAGGAGGTCCTTTTACCAGAATGCAACTTGATTTCATTGAAATGCCACGGGGTAACAGATTGAGGTATGTTTTGGTGATTGTCTGTTTGTTCTCTCGTTGGGTGGCAAGAAGGAATGATGGAGTTACAGTAGCCAATATCCTGCTGAGAGAATTCATTCCTAGGTATAGTTTCCCAGTAACGATAGAAACAGATAGAGGAAGTCACTTCCAAAATGAAATATTCAACTGATATGTGAGGCATTGGACATTCAACAGAAGTTGCATTGCGCCTACAGACCAGAGGATTCTGGGGTGGTTGAACAAGTGAATGGCACAATCAAAAACAGACTGGGAAAAAAGTGTCTAGCCACAGGCCTCAAATGGCCAGATGCCTTGCCACTTGTATACATGAGCCTAAGGAATGTACCTGATAGAAAAACAGTTTTGAGTCCTCATGAAATAATAATGGGACGAGTAATGAGACAAGCATTCATACTTGTCAACAAACTGCTGACTATAACTTATGATCTTATTCTGGACTATTGCAAAGGATTGGCTGATGTGCTACATTCTGTGTTTCATCAGGTTGGAACAGATGGGAACACTCTTGAAAGACACCCAGCTCATGACCTGAGTCCCGGAGATTGGGTTCACATAAAAGTGCACAGAAGACGGAATTGCCTGGTTCCTCGCTGGGATAAACCATGCCAAGTGATCCTGGTCACTACCACAGCAGTAAAGTGTGCAGATGTGAAAATGTGGATCCATGCCGGCCATACAATCAAAGTTCCAGAACATGAAGATCGACATCTGGTGATAACAGATACCAGTTCAGAATCTGATACAGAAAATGTAATAAACAGAATTCCAGACTCGGAAGCTCGGCCTGTAATTCGACATCTGGAAATATTAGACAGCAGTTCAGCATCTGAAGCAGAGACTGAAATAACCAGAGTTCCAGATCTTGAAGATCGACCTGTAAGACGGCATCTGGAAAAATCGAACACCAGTTCGGCATTTGAAAAAGAACAGTTTGAAACTGGTGTAGGACAATTTGAGGAATCTGCAAACCAAACAGAAAATATTGAAAGGCAAACTATTGATATTGAAAATGGTGAAACAGAAATAACTCACAGTGATGATGAGCAACCAAGTACAAGCTTTGGTGAAATTCCTCCTGGAAGAACTGAGATCACAAAAGAGGATCAAAATTCAAATGGGGAATCTGAGATCATAAATTTCAAAGTGAAAGGAAGTGAAGCAAGGTCTGAAACAGATTCAGAGGAGAGTGAAGGAGAAATAGAACAAAAGAGAGGTCCAAGAAAGAGAGATTTTAAAGTGGAACGAGAGATATCAGAGACTGAAGTAAAAAGGCCAAGAAAAGAAGATAATTGGCCCAATGAAACTAAAGGACTGAAATTTAAAATAATAAATGTGAATAAAAATAAGGAGGAACAAGTGAATGAAATAACAAGTCAAGACAGTCAAATAAAAGGGAATAAAGGACATTTGCAAAGACCGAAAAGAATAAAAAGACAAAAATACAAATCACCTGAATGGACTTATATTGCACTGCCTGATATTGAGGAAGTGGAAAGCAGTCAACAGAACAAGGCTAAAAACTGTGAGCAGGAGGACTAAAAGTGAACTGTGCTCATACTGAAAATTATGGAGAAAACAGAATAAAGACAATTTGACAAAAAATAAAGCTGGAAAAATCAAAGAAATTTTGAAGGACCAAACTGTAAGCTAAGAGCAGCTGGCTCAAAGGACATATTTCCAAGTGTGGAAAGATACATATTTTTCCTTTGTATATATATATATATATATATATATATATATATATATATATATATATTCACTGAAAAAACCATAGGTTATAGACCATATATAGTTAGGAATTAGCATTTACAAAACCTTATTTTACTCACACAAAACCATTGAAATTCCATATATAGTTAGTTGCACTAACTATATATCGCCCACCCGCAATCCACTGCTGATGATGTCACATATTACATCATTCATGACATGGTCAGTGACATCACTGATGACATCATCTAGTGTCTGTGTGTTTTGTAAAGTTTAAATACGTTTTACATATTGAAGAATGACTGGATGGATGGAAGACTGAGTGTGTGTGTGGCTGGCTGGGAGGTGTGTGACGCTGTGCATATCAATGTGTACTTGTATCAGTGATTGTATAAGAGAGTAAGTATGTGTTAGTATATGTGTGAAAAGTATGGTGTTCTGTGTTTAACTATAGATGAGGAAATCGAAGTGTGATTGATTCTTCACAGGACTGACTAGGTGTATGAGTGCATATGATAGTGTTCTAATAATAACTGACTGTATGTATGAGTAATTGTATGGGTGAATGAGTGAATGTGTGTGTAGACGTACGAATCAGTGAGTGCGTATGTAGTAACTGGTATTGGTGTGTCATGATGTCATCAGTGATGTCATTTGAGATGTCACTGAAGTATGGTGTTCTGTGTTTAACTGTATAGATGAAGAAATGGAAGTGTGATTGATTCTTTACAGGACTGACTTGGTGTGTGAGTAACTCCATGGATGAGTGGCAGTGTGTGACTGTCTGCATAGGTGTATGAGTGCATATGATAGTGTTGTAATAATGAGTGACTGTATGTATGAGTGATTGTATGGGTGAATGAGTGAATGTGTGTGTAGACGTAGGAATCAGTGAGTGCGTATGTAGTAACTGGTATTGGTGTGTCATGATGTCATCAGTGATGTCATTTGAGATGTCATCAGTGATGTCATTTCAGATGTCATTAGTGATGTCATCAGTGATGTCACTGAAGTATGGTGTTCTGTGTTTAACTGTATAGATGAAGAAATGGAAGTGTGATTGATTCTTTACAGGACTGACTTGGTGTGTGAGTAACTCCATGGATGAGTGGCAGTGTGTGACTGTCTGCATAGGTGTATGAGTGCATATGATAGTGTTGTAATAATGAGTGACTGTATGTATGAGTGATTGTATGGGTGAATGAGTGAATGTGTGTGTAGACGTAGGAATCAGTGAGTGCGTATGTAGTAACTGGTATTGGTGTGTCATGATGTCATCAGTGATGTCATTTGAGATGTCATCAGTGATGTCATCAGTGATGTCATTTGAGATGTCATCAGTGATGTCATCAGTGATGTCACTGACCATGTCATGAATGATGTAATATGTGACATCATCAGCAGTGGATTGCGGGTGCGCGATATATAGTTAGTGCAACTAACTATATATAAAATTTCAATGGTTTTGTGTGAGTAAAATAAGGTTTTGTAAATGCTAATTCCTAACTATATATGGTCTATAACCTATGTTTTTTTCAGTGAATTTTCAAGGTTTTGTAAATGCTAATTCCTAACTATATATGGTCTATAACCTATGGTTTTTTCAGTGAATTTCATTGGTTTTTTAACAGCTAATATCTGTAGCTGTAAAATGTATTCTTCTTTAAATCCAAAAATATATTTTATATGTTTATTAATAACTTTTTTTTAAAATATTTTTTTTTCTTCGTTCCCGCTTCGCGAATCGGGAAGCTTCCCGTTAGCTGACCTTGATGCCGCGAAATAGAGCGCGAGCCGGTAAACGTTTCTTTACCGCAACTGCCGCGTTAGAAAACAACATCGTGACGCCTCCCGTCCGCATGACGTTTCGCGTTGTCGCGTGATACGTCATATGACGTGCTACGTTAGCGAACTCGTACGCTTACCGAGTCGCAAAGCACAGGTTTCTGGAAGCAAACCGGGAGGCCCTGCAAAGCGCGTAACGTAAACACAGCAGGTCATGTGACTTGGTAATAACACTTTTCATTGGTTCATTTCACTTTCGGTTTCCTAATGATGTAAGACTAGGTCATATGATCTAAAATGAACACTTTTCATTGGTTGAGAACTATTTTTTTTCCCAAATGGTGAAAATCCCTCCTTCTTTCCTCACTCTGACTTTCATCATTGTGAGAGAAAGACCCTTTGTTACCAGTGAGCAATGGCTTCTTTACTAGCTTCAGCTGGTGCTTCCCCACCACATCCAAGGAAGAGTGGACCACCTGCTAAAGTTATAATTCAGCAAGAAGAGGAAGAAGAGGAACAGGATGACCTAGATAATCTCCCTATTATGGCCAGAAGATCTGTTGTACCGGAAGTAACGGGACCAGAGGGCAGGGAGATGGTGCCAAATATACAAACGAGATTTCGTGAAGTAAAACAAGTCTGCGTACATTGCAGTGGATTCATTTGCTACGGAGAAAGTAGCATCACTCTGATCAACAGAGCTATTGACAATCATGCTCATGTTTGTCCGAAACTCCCCAAACAATAAATTCTTTTTTTTTGTTTTCTTGCTCCTGTTGAGCCCTTTACAATGAATCGTTTTCGTTGCCCCCTCCGAAAAAAGAAAAAAAAATATATAAAACTGTTCAGAAAAATTCAAAAAAAGTAAAAAAATGTTCAGAAAAATAATAAAAAAAATATAAAACAACAAAAACAATTTAAAAAAAAGTTCTTTTCAGAACTACCTCCCCGTTATTAAAAAATTGGTACAATATTTGCAACTGTGCCAACCTCTATTTCTCTTAGTTCGCTTCCCAGTTCGCTCCCCGGTACGCGAACCGGAAGCGAACCAAAAATTTTTTTTTTTAAAAAGAACAGTAAGTATAAGGGAAGGAAACAGACAGTTATGTTAAAAGAAAGACAGCTATAGGGGAGTAAACTAAAGATACTATTACCCGTAATCCACTGCTGATGATGTCACATATTACATCATTCATGACATGCTCAGTGACATCATCAGCAGAGGATTGCGGGTAACAGTATCCCTAGTTTATTCCCTATAGCTGTGTTTCTTTTAACATAACTGTCTGTTTCCTTCCCTTATACTTACTGTTCTTTTAAAAAAAAAATGTTTAGATCAGTCAGAAACAGTGAAAGTAATGAAATATAAAAGACTACGTAGAATATGAGCACTGTATGCAACAACTTTGACACTTACAGAAGCCTCACCTTCTCCATGCCTCCTACACAGTTCTACATGTACATCATAAATGCAAACAGAACAGAATTAATTATACATGTTAAATGGTTTATTTTTGCTGTTCTCAGAATGTATCAAATTTCACTAAAACAGTGACTTGAAGGTATTCATCATATAACAGCGGGGAAAAAAAAACACAATCAAAATGATTGTGTTTAAAAAACCCATACAACATTACAAATCAGAATTCAGAACTCCTTAAAGTTAACTTACTTTCCATGACGGCCAAGGATGTCCTATGAACAGCTTACACTCTGTTGTGCTGTTATTACTTTCAACCCGCCACTTTCTGAAAGAAAACCTCCATCGTTTTCAAAAACATGTTACATACAATAAATGACTTCTTGCTCTCTACCACAAGTTTCCACAAGGCCAAATCTTGTCAGAGCCATGTATAACTCTTGGATTTCTTGTTAGCCAATCCCGTCTTTTCGCATTTCCGCAACTTTCAGAATTAAAATGTTGAAGATCATTTACACAATCCTGGACTAGTAATATCTTCCCCTTCTTGCTCAATCATGTTCTACATTTCCTATCACACTGATACTGCTTACTATGAAGCAGACTTACACTACCTTTATGACTAGTACAATTATTTAATTCTCTACATCACTTTTAATCACAAAGCAATGTAAAACAGTAGACAGCATTGCAGACTTACATTCCCTCTACTCCATGTTTTGATTGGCTGCTTCAATTAGCTTATAAAAAGAAATAGTTTTTCTGAACTCATTCAAAGTGCACGTATTTCTCAATACCGTCCAGTGTTATGGTAAAAAGTTATGTCTCTGTACTACACTTATCCTCAAGGCCAAATAGTGTAGGAGCCATGAGAACTTCTTGAAATTCCTCAGAGCACATCCCGAGATTCTTTCCCTAAAATGTTGGTTTTAAAAACACCAGGTAAGAGTTTTTAAGGTCATATGGCAATTTTTTTTTGAAAATTAAAACAGAATCATTGCAGAATGACCAGCCATTTCTACACTTTAAATAAGCTGTATAATGTCCTGATGTTATTGAAGGACCATCATGATATATAATTGCTACAGTTACAAAAGTCCTTCCTGATATTGACAACTGTGAAGCCACAAAATTTTTCATTAAAGTTGTCAATTTTGTTCCATCAGGCCTACATCGTTGGAACATTAAAATGACATACTGGCCATATGTTCGTATAAATAATGTGGACATCATTTCAGATTTACATTGCCTACACTCCATATTGTGATCAGCTGCTTTTACTAGCTTATTAAAAGAGACTGATTTACTGTCTGGCAAAGTTAAATATATAAATCTTTCTGAGTCTACACTAGTACTACTTGATACCCTACAGTTCTCGCAGTCATGCTGCCATTGATAAGAAAGCCCAAACAGGTGATCTACATCTACACCTTCAGCATGCAATACATCAAGCATATACATTAAAAACTCCTGACAATCTTGCTGACTATTTTGAGAGAATTGTGTTTGGCCTGAACATCTGTCTAACAGATTTCGAATTTCAGACACACTTTCTATGTTTGTTCTATCAGTGCTACATTTCTCTAACACAGAATTTAACAAACTGCAAAATCTTTGATCAGAATTGACCACAATCTCTTCTTTTACATTTTGTAGAGAAAACAAAACATTAACCACTACATTAGCATAGCAGTTGACACCAGAACTGTTTTCAAATTGAAAACCAACAACATCTTCAACAGAATCCTTTTTGTTTCTGCTTATAATTTCAGGTTCATCGACTTTTCGTCTTTTTGCTACAACCTCCCCAGTATTGGTCACATTTCTTCGTTTCCGGCCTACCACACGTTTCTCAAACAAAGGATACTGAGGCAAATGTGGCGCATACTCTCTTCTCAACCTATTGTATTCCTTAACACAATCTAGATCCGCACAAATGTTTGTGACATCACACTCAATCAAGTACAATCCCGATAAAGTCCTAACTCGTGACAATGCCACATATGCCATACCCTCCTTGAACACAGAACTGCCAATATTCACCAATGCACAGTCTACACTTAAACCTTGCGATTTATGGATTGTCACCGCATATGCCAAGCAAACAGGAAACTGCTTACGACGAACATATAAGTCTTTTACAAGCAAAAATCTAGCAGAACAACGAGCAATTAGCTGTACTTCCTCAATGCCATCAAATTTAATTTTTAAAAATTCAATTCCATCTCTATTTCTGTATTTCACAAAATCAACAACATTACCCATTGATCCATTTACCAGACCTCTTTCAACATGTAAATTCCTTCTTAAAATTATACGGCAGTTCAAGCACACATTCAGAGTCTTTTCAAAACCCGCAGTTTTAGATATACTCTTCTCTAATGAATCCAATTTTGTTTTCAGATTCTCAGACAAAATAATTGTTGATCCCATATGCTCTACTCTGTCAATAGCTTCCAATTTCACAATCTCTTGCTTTTCTAAATTCAACATTTTGTTGTTGAATTTGGCACATTCTGCAAGAGTTGGCATCAAACATATTCCAGATTTTTTCTCAGTAACTTTCTGAAAAATATTCTCAGGCACAACATCTTCGTCTGGATATAAATTTGTCAGTAATCGTGCATGTAAAGCTTCTTTCCCATGCTCGGTCACTTTTCCAATTCTAACATCTTGTAGAATAGTCTTGTAAACTTCATCCTTTGCCTGACGCATATTTTCATGCAGTTCAGCATAATTGAAGTTTAACCATATATTGACGTTGCCAATACTCCCTAAGCACTTCCTGGTATCTTCATGCGTGAGCATTTTGAACACAGGTTGCCCTTTCACTGGTGTCAGCTGCAGAAGATCTCCGAAAACAATGATGTGTTTGCCACCAAATAACACATCATACTCTGTTTTGAGAACTTCTTGCATTCTCAAATGCACAAAGGCAAGCATGACATTGGAAACCATGCTTACTTCGTCAATGATAAGAAGTTTCATTTTCCTCAAGACTCTTGAAACTTCAAAACAAGCATCTCCAGATAGCTTGTGATATTCTAATTTGTTGTCATGCTCCACTGGCAGCATCAGTAAACGATGTAAAGTAATCCCTTTAATGTTATGTGCTGCCAGTCCAGTTGGAGCGGTGACAACACAAGACAGCGATGACTCTGTCCTTTCCTGCAAATAACATGAAATTGCTTTAATAAGGAAACTTTTTCCAGTTCCCGCTTCTCCACTCACGTACAGTCGGACAGGCTTCAACGACGTACATGAGCACTCTTTCTTGTCATGACTTAATCCATGATCAATTTGCATGGTAAGTTCGTCATATATTTTCCTCTGCTCAACGTTGAGTTGTCTTTCCAACTCTTCTAAGTTAACCGCATCCTCCTGAGCATGTGCCATGGCTCTTTCCACTTCATTCATAGCAGTGGCAGCTTCATTTTCGATAAGAGGTCCTCCTAGTGGATCCTGACTCAATGAAGCAGAACTCTGACTGTCCTGAGAACTGTCTCTGGCAATCTCGGCTGCAATCGTTGCTTCCTGCTCAATTTCCACATTCAACATTTCTACATATTTGGGAAAAGCAGGACATTCTATGGTCTCCTTGGCAGCATTGAATGAGTCTTCGTAACAAAGGAAATCTCCAAGCAGTTCCTCTTCTGCACGCCAAGGCTTAAAAAGTTGCAAAAGTGCTAAATAGAAAAACTCCTTTTTTTCAGGAGATTCGCCACTCAATTTTCGATGGTTTATCAAGTGGCATTTTCTTTGCTTGACCAGACATCCCTCACTTCCTATTACAGCATACACTCCTTTCTCAGTATCTTCTTTGATGTTCCTCTTGAATATGTAATTTTGCAGAACCTCATACAGACAAACATTCTCGAGGTGACTGCTTCGATTTGGATAATATGTATCCAACATGTTGCTCTTCAAAATGTCGGTACTGTTTGGCTCCTTTTCCGCCAAATACTCAATTTCCCGCACAGGTTTCAGAACTCGATTACGCGTTGCAGCAAGACCAACACTCACCCAAACGATACTCCTGGACTTGGCATAGAGACTTGCTGAAGACAACCGGTCAGAACATTCGTAAGCTCCGATTTCTCGATGCGACAACATCTTCAGACTGAAACTGTACAACTTCTTGCTGAGGCTCTTTTCATGGGAAATGTCCTCCCACATATCCTTCAATTCTGTCTTCTCTTTTTTGGTGATGTAAGATGTCACATACCGAGCCACAGCCATACAGTTATCAGCCACAAACTGTATATCCATGTTAGCATTCCACATGGACAAAATCACCGGGTTGTAGTCGTTGATGTACTTAGACTCTTCGTTCCTCTTCAAATTGTATGTGTTTTTAGGTGATTTCTTCATCACATTATGTCGCAGTGAAGACATCAAACTGTTCACTCTTCCTTTAGAAATCACCGATCGTGGAAAGCCGAAACGACATTTGGTGTAGAACTTGTCTTTGTTCCGGAATTTACGACCACAGTACTTTCCACATCGATGGCTTTGGAAACGTAGAACTTTTTCTCTTAGGCTTTTTTTCTCCTTTGCGTTTGGAACAGCACACGTAGAATACTGTTCTATGAAACTCATCACTGAGTCGTCTGCATCCGTTCCAAATTTAGGTGCATCCTTGATCCACAGCAGCATATGTATATGAGGAGCACCTCTTGCTTGGTACTCCTTCCTCCAGAAGAAATCCAACACCTCTCCAAGAGGTGGATTCTTCTTATTCATGATAAAAGACATCATACCTTCAAATCTATGATTGAAGTACCTACATACATTGACTGGATCCAAAGAGCACAGTTCTCCGGGTGTCTTGAATTCGATGTTTTCTACGTTAGCATTTGCCTCTCGTAGAAATTCAAGTAAGTCTTCCCAGCCATACTCAGCACAGCTCAAAGTGAGGAACCATGTGGGAGTTCCTAAGTTCCTCAGCATACATTTTAAATCACCATGACGACGGTACCAGTACTCATTAGTACCACGCTGACACGCCATGAGATTAATCAGGTGAGAATCCAAAATACTGTCTTGGACATTGACTTTATCCATAAAGTCACTTGCCGAGATGTTTTGCATGTGTATACCACTTTTCAAGATGTGGTTCACTGCATATGACAGTCCAGACAGATCGCTTTCAAACAGGAGATGAAACAAATAAGGAATGCATTGTCGAAACCTAGGATCTCCTGCATACAATCGCAAAGTCCGGTATTCAGAAGCAGGAATTTGATGAGGTCGCTCATCATATCTTCCTCCCTGACCTGTTGGAAAAAGCTGTGGGAAACACCGAGCTTCCAAACTTTCCTCCCAAACACTAATGGGACTCCCTTTCGCTTGTTTCATTTGAAACAACTCAATAGCATTCCCCATGACTTCCTTGGAATGCAAAGGATGAACACTATAATGTTCATATATTTCTTCACTAGTACAGGGTTCTACTTTCTCAATTTGACCAGCACACAAATCGCTATCCTCTTCCTCACTTACTTCCTCTTCTGCAACATATACATTTTTATAGTATTTATTATTTTTTTTCAAATACAATGTTGCCCTTTTGACTTTCCTAACATCTACTAAATCTTGCCATATTTTCTTATTCTTTGTCGGAACCCCATTAACTAAGATAACAAGAGGTTCCTCTTCCACTTTTTCTACTCCAATTGTGTTAATGTTTTTCTTCAAATCTAGAGGCAAATAAACAACTCTTCCCTTTAATCCTCTCTGTAAATCTGATGGAGGCAATTTCCCTGTCTTTGGCTCCATTCTTACAATAGCCTGAAAGGGATGGATACTTTGAATCAAAATAGATTCATAAGTATTTAAATCCTTCAATTCAGAAGGAATCTCAACCAATTCCAGATTATTATGAACTGCTCTAGCAGGCATCTGGTTTTGATTTAATTTGTTACAACAATAAGTACACACACGTTGATCCAATCCCAAATCAAAACAATTTTCTACCATCAAGTATGTTGTAAAATCCTTCCATTCACTATTATTTTCCCTTTCACTTTTTCCATATAAATCCACTAACTTAGTCTGATTCTTATAATAAGTGCGTCGACAACACACACAAGTGAAATTTGGCCTCTCACTTGATTTCACCTCAAACGTCGCAATTTCCCTCTGGAAATTATCTGTACTGGAAACCTGTACACTATCTTCCACATTACTCTCTTCTTCTTGGTCAATTTCAACATTCTCCTCTTTACTTCCAAAGTAACAAAACTCAATTTCTTCACATATATTCTTCACATCTATTTCAGAACCATGCAAAAGAGCAGCGCATAATTGTTTAAGCATAATTGCTGGACTCTTAGCATAATACAACATTCTAACTAATTTCCTCACTTTATTATGATGCACTGCTAGCATCCTGAAATGATGAAAAACACTCTGGCATACTCTCCTGGAAAGACAAGCCAGTGAATGACCATGCAAACCTATCACTTCTCTCACTCTGCAAGGATCTAATTCTTGCAAGAACTTCATTTTCTGCTTCAAACTTTTCTTATTAAATGACCGTATAAAATCACAAAGCAAATTGATGGAATCCTGTCGTACACTGCAAATACTACTACACTTCCAGGTGTACACAGGACCCTTAGGACGTCTCCCTAAAACCTCATTACCTAACACCTCTTCTATCTCTGTTCTCACAACTTTTTCTTTTTCAACTGGACAACCATCTTTCACTTCATAAGCTCGACCACTGGTGTCAACTGCATGCACCAAATCATTATCCTGGAAATAACTCTCCTCATTAAAAAATGCCTCAGAGCTTGAACTATGCATCCATTCTCCAGAAAAAACTTCACAAAAATTACTACGATTAACTATTCTCTTCCATCTACTATTTCTTTTGAAATCATAAATTACCTTGTTTAGCTTCCTAATTCTATTGATTGTCAAAATAAATAACTTACGTTTAATTTCAAATGCCTGATCAATAACTTTCTCAACTATTTTTTTTCTCTTATAAAAAACCACTTTCTGTTGACCTTTCTTAATATTTTTTAACAAATTCCCAATTATCCTGTTGCGGAACATTCGTTTACGAATATCCGTAAACTGTTGTTTCCTTCTACTTTCATGCATAGAGTTATCTCTTACTCTAGCAGTAACATTTCTCATTGGCCTTTCCTTACCATTTGAATTGTTTATCCTTTTCTGGACTGAAACATTTTCTGTAGTAATATTTTTTTTACTACACATATTTCTTATGACTGTTTTTGGACTCTTACCCGGTGCTTTCTTCGTGACTTGACAAATCTTTTTGTTAGAGGACTGCTGCATTATTCCATGGTCCTGCTGTCTTTGACGTTTTGCAGCCTTTCTCACTCTTTCTTTGCTAGGCATCCTAAAATCTTGAAATAATCTGCAGTTGAATCTGTGGTAAAATATAATAAAAAATGTTATTAACCACTATTACCCAACAGTAAATTAATAACAGTCATCAAAAACTTAACACACTACTTAAGTATATAATATACTGAAGCCTATCTCCAATTTTTCACTGAACAGGACTCATCTCTTCTTAACCTTGGATAAACCTCACCTACTCTGTGTCCCCTGCACATAATTAAATGTAAAGGGGCAGATTTATATTAACTAGCACATCCTCAGGGATGCACCAGTTAACGTGCACCGCTGCTCTGCCACCCACGGTGTGCCGCATTTACAATCAGATAGGACAAAGCTACATCAAAACCCTGCGCCTGCTTGAAGCAGGCATAGATCTTGACGCAGGTAGGCTGAAAGCTAAAGCAACAACTAAGTGTTGTGTGCAGAAGTTACAAAAAAGGAAAAATGGCGTTTAAACCAGTAATGAGACCATGCTAACGTAACACAGAGTAAAAATATCCAGGATCTACATCAGTTTGGGGTTCACGAACCTGGCAGGTACAAGGCACTGAGGCTTTCCACCGTGCATGTCTCATCCCAAATCATATGTTGTTTGTGAATGAAACAATTTCCCAGACCAAATGCTTTGGATTGGCTACTTCTAAAAAATTAAACACCCCTACTATCCCGGAGTTAGAGGAATATGATGGTTGGAGTAATTTTACTCGTTGTCCATTAAAGATTTACAGGCCCTACTCCGTAATTCTTCCTTTAACATTTCCAGTATAAATCCAAAAGGTTGACTGCTTTGGCAACGTGCCTTATCCACGGTTTAATAACGCTGCCTTTTCCTTTATATAAGTTTTCAAATTGTATGAAATATATACCAATAGGTCGTTATTAACCTTTAAGTAGTGGTTTTCTTCATGAGGTCTGGTCGCTTCCATACACATACAGATTTTCAAAGATGATCAAGAACTTTATCTGAATGGAGAGGAATGCACTGAGACGCCAGATCATTCACTAATGTGTAGGCACATACAGTTACACGGTTCATGCAACAAACACCGACCAAATATGGCTTGCGTGTTGCAAGGCACACCAGTTCCTGCTATCATCCCCACGTTCAAGTTCTTGGAAAATGGTAGTTATTTGATGCTCAATAATGAAGATTGTTCTGGGTTAATTAAAAGTATTCATTTTATCGTAACAGTAAATGAACGGGTTATTTGCTGCAGAAATGTTCTATTTCCTCCCACACATGAACATAGGGAGTTTTCAATCTGGCCACAAATACCAACCTTGGGAGCACATTTCAACGGCATGGCAAGAATAAGAGCTCTTTTATCTCAGACAGAGGTGGCCTTGAGTTCGACCCGTGAAACTTTCGTGCTTCACATAGTGAACACCCGTACAGAGGTGCAGACCCTTTTAAATACAGATTCGCCTTTCCATTTCAGCAAGATGGTTCGGACTATCTCTAACGCGTCCTCCACAAAGGGCCTGGCGCACTTTTTTAAAGTTGTTACCAGTGGTCTCGTGACTTCATTTGAGAAAATCTTTGAAATCATCCCTGCTTTCTTTCATTCTATTTTTTCCACTCTGCTTCGTGGATTCCCATTTTTACTTGCATTACTAGCGGACGCTCTTGTGCTTTTTTACATTTTTAAATATGGATGTCCCTCCTGTGCAAGCTCCCGCCCTGCAGCTGCTGACACTGTTCCGCAATCGCATGCTAGAATATTATGGCACAATGCCGTTGGCGATATTAAGCACGGCATATGGATTATCTTTTCGATTCTCCTACTTCACCTGTGTCCATCCTGTATTTCACTGCCTGACCTGTGATTTCGATTGGGCCATTGATTTGTGTCTCTGCGGACCGGTTTCTCCTGACGTCGACTTTAATCAGCTGATGACTCCTATCATTACTCACGAGTTGGTTTGTCCTGGCGAAAGGATTATGGCTGTGGCATTGATGCATGGACTAATTGGTCCCTGGAATTTACTGGCGGCAACACAGTCTTTCTTGGAACAGAGCTTTCTTGAAAACCCACCGAGCTGTCCTCTGATGTTGATAGAGGATCCGGTGCTGGGAGAGCACTTATGTTCTTTTCCGCTTTTAAATTGGATGGCTGAACTCTTTTCGGATGAAGACGGTGACTTCCTATTGGAGGCTGTTGCAGCTTATTTTGCATACACAGTTATGTCATAGACCTTTTTCATGTTTGATATGCTGAGTACTAGCATTTCATTGACAATTCATTGACTTATTTGTCAAGTTTTTATTATTTAGCTTGCCTATTGGCTTAAGACTCGATAAAGTAATTGGCTGTTTTATTTTTCTTTAGCATTAAATGTTCCTAGTTTTTAATGTTTTACCTTGCGTCCACATATAAAGTTGCAATCTGCTCTCATGAGATGACACTTCTATTATCTTATTCAGTTTGTTTCCGGATCATGGGGAGGTGTCATCTAGGTCCTGGATATCTTTACACCGTGTTAAGTTAGCATGGACTCATTACCGGTTTAAACGCCATTTTTTCCTTTTTTGCAACTTCTGCACACGACACTTAGTTGTTGCTTTAGCTTTCAACCTAATAGTTCATCGTGATTTACATGAGAATAATATGTTATTGCTCTACTATCTGCTTTGCTTCTTAAACTATATCTGTACAGCGAGTGCTGAAGTTTCAAGAACAACACGATACAGAATTGTTATGAGGTCTGATCTCCACGACTTCATACTCATAACATAAGTGCAGCTTCTCCCAATTCTGGGCATGAGGCGGGTTTTATATTGCTTTGCCGAACACACATACACAACACTTGATGCGGTTCACATGAACAGAGAGCTGGTGTATGCTGATGTGATTCCTTCAAATCTAAGACACTAAAGTATCGGCACGCCCTAAACCAACACAAAGAGACCTTCTTAGCAAATAATATATTATGTGTATTAGGGAGGGTGACATATAAGCAGCCGCGGGCCGTGGAGGGACTTACGGTGGGGCAGGGAGGCGGGGAGGGGGAGGGGCAGGGTGGAGCCCTCTCCACCCTGCCCCTCCCCCTCCCCGCCTCCCTGCCCCACCGTAACTCCCTCCACGGCCCGCGGCTGCTTATAAGTGTTACTAACTCTTATTCATTTACAGCATGTTAACATACTGTCACCATTCGCTTTTTATGTACTACTGACTATGCTGGTAATTTTGCTACTGATAATATGTGTACTTGTATAATCTAAGATACTACGCCTGAGAAGACGG
Organism: Lissotriton helveticus; assembly: GCF_964261635.1. NCBI lineage: Eukaryota > Metazoa > Chordata > Amphibia > Caudata > Salamandridae > Lissotriton > Lissotriton helveticus. The sequence goes on from NC_136059.1 coordinate 396,992,629, forward strand.
CATTAGTAAATAAACATTTCAAATACACATGTCTTCTTCTTAACTCCATGTTCTGGTTTCTAAGAAATATATAACGACCGACTGTTCATGAGTTCCACGTATCCTGAGGTACTATAAGTTCATATTCTGGATTGTCTAAACATTGAGAGTTTGTTATATCCAATGTGACACTGTACCTAGCTTGCTAAGGGGTTTTGATTACTAAGGTGAGTTTTGGGACACCCTAATTCGCCGAGGTTCTAATCCTCTGTCCACAGTTCTGTGTGAGAACAGAAACCCTGCGACAGGGGCACCCCTCAGCCTTACTGGAGCTTCATCACACTTACGATACAACTCCAGCAATGCGCCAACTTTACGGCACAAATACGTCACGCATCTGTGCTGTTTTTGCCCCATGATGCGCCGCATTGTAAATGCAGCACACCATAGGTGACGGAACAGCGGCACAGAATGACTAACACATCCCTGGTGATGCGCCAGTCATCATAAATCTATCCCTATGCTTCTTATCTTGTTAGAGATGAACCGCCATATGTATCATCAAAGTTTTTTGCATTTCCTAAATAGCGAACTTTAAGGAATAAATAGCGATTCTTTACCATTCCTAGTTTGCGATGACCTATTTGCTAATTACAAATTACCCATTCATTTATATGCAGCAGGAGGCCCATAAGAATGAAGGTGCAATTTGCGATTAGCAATTACCTCATCGCAAATTACGAATTTTTCCGACGGTGCAGGGGTGTCTCAAGAACACCCTACTGCACCCCTGAAAAAGAAATTTGGGGTCATATGGCGCACATAAATTTTGAAAACATTCCTTTACCTCAAAAACGATTTTCAACTCATAATTTGAAAACACTGCACATGGGGAAATAACTTAAAATGTCCTTAAGACACATAAAAGCATTTTTTGATTGCCTTTGCAGCATGTTTCAGTCACCTTTAACATGCCTATGTAACGGAAACATTCAAAATCTAAATTTGCCATGCACAGGTGGAAGCATATTTACAAGCAATTTGCTCCACAGACAAACTTCTTACATTGAAATGGGAAAAATAACATCAGAGACTCTCAATTACCTTATAAAGAAGCAGACACCATTATATCCTTCTCATCAATATTAAAACTATTACTTTTTCTCAAAAACGATTTACAAGTCATAATTTGAAAACACTCCACAGCTCCTATGCACATAAAAGCCCTGTCAGTACTAATACTTCACATTTTCTCCAATTACAATTTCTCAAAGAAACAAAATCTATTTGTGAAACACTTGAGACAAAGCAACATTTGAAAAACACAACTTTCTTCATAATTTTCTCCTTAAAGCACACTATTTTCTATCTAAATTAAAGAAATCTTTTCTCACCTTAGCAAATACTTTGAGTTTCAAAACAGTCTCAGAAACACACCAATTTGTCTTCAGCAGAGCAAAAGGTATGCACTCCAGAGTCTGCAGCTATCAAAAGCACAGAAATGCTGTAATTCCTCACACATATCTCTCATGTCACCCAATCAAAACTCTTCCCTCACTTTTTTTCAAAGCAAAACCCTTCCCCCCTCTGCCCCCTCTCTGCTTTTTCTGCATAGCAACCACCTCTTGTAAGACCTCTCACACAACAATGTTGCAATTGAACTCTGAACTCTCAGTGCACCTGCATATCCAGAGCATTCTTTCATTTAATGATTTTTTCTTCGCCACTCAAAATACATCTTTCAACGAACTCATCCATGCACACTAACTTTCTGTTTTCAGCAATCAAAATCCACCAATCACTCTTACTGCTTCATTAACACAGAAACTCCTCAGTTTTTTTCATTTTACACTCTCATTTTTTCAACTGCCATTTCATTGCCACACTTCATCTGACTGCAGGAGAACCTTCTCTCACCATGTTTTCTGTCTGGATTGTTGGACATAGTTACATCTATTGGGCTCAAAGGTACGTTGAAAACAGGAATTTACCTAACCTCAATTTACAAGATGTGGAAATTAAGTGGTTTGGCCACAGAGGATTAAAATGTCACCAATTGATACCATTGGTGAAAACCTTTATGCATTTGCCAAAACCTGACCTGTTAATTGTGCACTGTGGAGGTAATGATTTGGGCACTTTGACTGGGGTAGGTCTGGAAATGCTTTTAAAGGACACCTTTGAGCAATTGATGGCACTTTTTCCTCAGACTGCCTTGGTATATTCAAATATATGCCAAAGACAGAAATGGAGGTGGTCGAACCAATTTTGTCCACAAATTGAGAAATCGAGGAAGCATGTAAACAAATCTGTTTCAGCTTACATGAGAGACCATGGAATGGGCTCCCTGTACAACAATAACTTGCGTTACTACATGCAAGATATCTACAGAGGAGATGGAGTTCACTTCTCAGATGAGGGCAACAGAGTTTTCACTCTGAATTTAAGAATGTGCATTGGTACCTACTTATAAGTACCTAAATGTACCATAAACCCAAAAGCTCTTCTCAGAGCTACCCTACATCTGATCACTCACAATTATTATTTTAATCTAACTTTTTTCACTAATTTTCAAGAAAGTACGCTCCCCAGAACGCTTCCCGGTTCGCGAACCGGGCGCACTCCACACAAAAAAACTAAAAAACGGTATATTTTTTTTTTGCCCTGCGAGACCCTTTCAAAGCCTCCACATCAAACCTAGGGGGTCAGGGACGATCTACTATGCCCCCTTATGGTCATTTGCCCCTTCGCTTTGGCCTCCTCTTGTCTCTCGATCCTACCGAGAGACAAGATGGCGGCCGCTACGGACTGTTTGGAATGTTTACAGACGCCGAAAAACCAATCAGCTTCGCAAACCTCCGTAACGCGAAAAGTTCGCGAAGCGGAGCGCTGTTACAGATATATATCTTTTTTTGAACGTTAATTTCTCAAAATCCACTGGAGCACATATATTGAGACCTAGCAAAGGCACATCGGGCTACCAGTCCCTACAATTTTGCCAAGTTTCGTGCAAATCCATTCAGCCGTTCGATTATTATTATTTTATTTTTTTTTGCCCCGCGGGGCCCTTTTAAAACCTCCACATCAAACCTAGGGGGTCAGCGACAATGTACTATGCCCCCTTATGGTCATTTGCCCCTTCGCTTTGGCCTCCTCTTGTCTCTCGATCCTACCGAGAGACAAGATGGCGGCCGCTACGGACTGTTTGGAATGTTGACAGACGCCGGAGAACCAATCAGCTTCGCTTCACAAAGCTCCGTTGCGCGAAAAGTACGCGTCCTGGAACGCTGCCCGGTCCGCTGTTACAGATATATATCTTTTTTTAAACGTTAATTTCTCAAAATCCACTGGAGCACATATATTGAGACCTACAAAAGGCACATCGGGCTACCAGTCCCTACAATTTTGCCAAGTTTCGTGCAAATCCATTCAGCCGTTCGGGCTAAAAGTGAGGCCAACCGCCCTATGGAAATTAACATGGGAAAAACGTGTTTTGGGACCCCCCTTTTTTCTCGGCCCCCCCTTGACGAACCCCCCCAAAATTTTCAGGGGCTGCTCAGAAACAAAATGTTCCATTTTCCAGAAAATTTCAGCCAATTCCGTCCACAAACGCCAAAGTTATTAGACATAGAATTTTCAAAAATCCCATAGAGAAAAAATCCTAACTATATATACCTACTGGCGACCGCCAGTAGGTAATATATTTCTAAATCAAATAGTTTACTATGGGAGAGAAAGAAAAAAGAAGATCTAGGTGTAGGTTTTTACGCAAATGGTGTAGAATGCGTTTTTATTGTACAGGTTTATTGATGCTTATTTGGTTCATATTAGCAATAATTATTCCATTTCGACTAAATGCAGAGAATGCTTCTGGAATGAACAATACACGAATAGTAATAGAGCACATAACATGAAGAATATTGTGACACTGGTAGTTAATACTGAAATTCATGAAGATAGGTCAATTAATGATTTTTCGAAGAATGTTTTTACAAAGCTTTTATATGAATATGCAGAAACAATGGATGTGAGAGATTGTTATGTATGTTGTATGCAGTTACCTGCGTCTGTGTCAAAAGGTGTAACATATCTTCACCTTCCTTTGACGTATGGAATAACTTGCAGTGTATTTGCTAGTTTATTTTTATAAAACTAGCAAATTAGAATACTATTATTCTGACATGGATGATGTTTTTGCTAAAATCTCTATGGTTCCAGGACTAAACAAAGTGAAACCTGGTAAAGTATTTGGAGAATTTTTCTTAGAAACAAAAGAATTAACCCTAGAATATGCATCTAGATACAATTTTACCTGTAAATTAAGGAAAGAAGAAAAAGTATTTCTATGGTGGAAGATAGAAGGGTTACATTCCAAAGAAAAGCAACTGGAGAAAAGATGAAAACACCACCTTGGGGTTTTGAGGAAGGTAATTATGATAAGAATGATACTAATGTAGCAATAGGATTAGATTTGCCACAGCAAGGAAAATTGTGTATACGTAGAGATAACACTATGTATGATAACTATTTTGTGGGTGCCAGTGAATGCAAAGACACATACAGAATTATAGGGGGATGGGGATTCAAAGGAGGAAAAGATCCAGTATTTCCAGGGATCTATTTTATATGTGGGAACAAAGCTTATTACAGGTGGCCGGACCATTGGTATGGAACATGCTACCTAGGCCTGGTCTTTCCAAAGATATTTCATCTAGATAGAGGGGCTAAAGGAACTCACGAGATAGGTAAACCACTAACACATAGAAGAAGGGAAAGTTTCTCAGATCTAATAGGTGATATTTTTGGAGCACTAATACTAGCAGTGGGTATATCATTAAATGCAAATAAGATTCGGAAACTGTGAACAATAGTGGATCGTTTATCAACGAATGCTGCAGGAGGGTTCTTAATGGTAAATACCGAGATGGTTGGCATGAGAGCTATGGCGATGCAAAATCGACTTGCTCTTGACATTCTTTTGGCAAAAGAAGGAAGAGTCTGTGGAGTGTTGAAAGTGCAACATTGTTGTACTTTCATTCCTCAAAACAACATGACCCGGTTCTTTAAGGCAATTACCTTAAAGTTCAAAACGTGTACAATATGTTACAATTTTCTGTATAAACAAATCTCTCCCCTATTTTTTATATCTTTGGGGTAGAGTGTCACACGTTTATCTGCCTATTAATAAAAGGCCTCCATCCCAATTGTGACAGTCTATCTGAATGCAAAAAAAGAACAGAAAGGTGACTGACGCGTATATATGAATTCTCAATACATTCAGTTCACAACAATCAAACTGTGAAAATGTGTGTAGGCAAGATGACCCCTCACGGGCGAACCACCATCGGGATACCTGGTAGGTACTCACCAGATAAGCCCATTTTTATCATCATCGGCGATCATCTTGCCCAAAATAAATGTGTCAGAAAAAATTATTATAAGTGCAGTGAAGTGATAAAGAATCACAAAAACGTGAGTTAAAATTGATAGGCACACACGTCTCACAAACACTTTATTCTTTACTTCGTGTGACCTATCAAGCTAAAAAAGCAAGGCTGGCTGCTATACATGCATACCATTACCATGAGCCAACATGTTTCATTGCCCAGAATACTTTTAGGCAAATTCTTCAGGGCCAAGAATTTCTCGCCACTGCATCAAAATTAGAGTGAAGATAGGCAATTTTACAGATAATGGATAAGAACAGCTTAGCCTTTACAGACGAACAAATAGCTGCCATCTTATCAGGCCCCTCTTTTTTTTCTGATGCCCCCCTACTCGGTAATACTTCAGCAAGGGAAGAATGGAAGAAACTGAGTACTTTGAGGAAGGAACAAGTCAGGATTGCTCTGCATGGGGCTCTCATGACAGAGTATTATAGAGCTGGAGCAGACCCTGCGAGCCTTCTTGTGAGGATTGAACCTAGGATCTTCCCTGATAACAGCAAATTCAGGTTAACCTGGAGCTATATATCTAATAAGTGCACAAGAGATAGGCTCATTTTAATAATAAGTACTGCCAAAAGGTTGAGTGAAGAGTTGTTAAAAGAAATTTTGGAACTAGAAGGAAGTATAAAGCGTGACACTACCCTCACCAATACCAAAGAACATCTGAGTAAAATCCAAGAGGATTTAAGCGTGTACAAGAATTATATGGTCAATCAAAAAATTAAAGGCTTACAACGCAACCTTGAAAGGTACACCCACGAGTGGGCTTTCCCGTATGTTAGTGATAGTTACTAGCAGACAGGAATAGAACAGCAGAACTTGGCAGGTCAACGTAGGGGGAGAGGAGGAAGACAACAGCAAAGGCGCCCCCCTACTAACTGGTGTTACACAAAGGGGGGTTAAACCCATATAGTCACGGGGACCTGGGTGCTATGTGATACATATATAGAAGAGGGTCCCCGTACAAGTGGTGTATGCCAACGGGCCACACCCAACAAGGATTAATAACAAATTAGAAAAGGACAATTGACAGGATTTCCATTGGTAATAAGATTTTATTACCAAAGGGTAGAAGACAAGAATTATCTATTTCAATACAAAATTTACAAATTTTCTATATTAACAAGCCCCAGGGAGGGGGGGAGAAAAAGGAAAAGGGAGGAAGCAAACTAAAAAGTGAGTAAGAGAAATATACACAGTATAGATAGTGACCTGATTATTACAAGATTAAATGACACTGTACAATAAATTCACAATATAAGGGCCAAAAATACGGCCCAAATGACACAATTCACAGAATGTCAAAGAAACATCCAGCACATATGGTGATTCAAATTAATATGGGTTGTGACTGGTGTATCAACAGAAGACAAACAGTCGACGTTTCGACCCCTAATAACAGGCTGAGTGAAAGTCCTTTCACGGGGTCTTCATCAGGACGTCATACAGGGAAGGGGAAGGGGCCACACTGTAGGAAGAAACATTTGGGCTTTAGTACATGGTAAAGACGGCTGTTTGTCCAATAGTCTAAACCAAGCAATTAATTTAACGGTATTTCAGCAAAATTAAATAACCATGGGGTACGGCCTGTGAGAGGGGCTCTGTACACAAATTTGGCGCCACGCAGTTAAGTCGCGGTCACTCACTAATGGTCGGGAAATCAACAGAAGAGGAGAAAGTCAACAATTAGGTCTGTACATGCACTTATGTCAAAATACATCTTAGGATAAGTCAACACAAGGGGCCTCATATTTAACAGTTCGAGCGGCCACGAGAATAGGACAACAGAACTTGTTGCCTCACTCATATTCAAAGGATTAGAAACTAAATATTTAAATACCTCGAAACTCTGGCGAAATTATTGCACCAGGAAAAACAGCGGGCGGGGCACTCTTTGTGAGAGGGGACCATCCGAAACCGCTGGAGATCAATAAGTGAAAGCACTCGTATTACTGAATGCCGCAAATAATGACACATAGAATTCAAGAATTAATTCAAGGCCAAATTGGCGAACTTACAAGAGATTATACTGGAAACAAGATCAGCGGAGACCTGATTTCGCCAGAGTTTCGAGGTATTTAAATATTTAGTTTCTAATCCTTTGAATATGAGTGAGGCAACAAGTTCTGTTGTCCTATTCTCGTGGCCGCTCGAACTGTTAAATATGAGGCCCCTTGTGTTGACTTATCCTAAGATGTATTTTGACATAAGTGCATGTACAGACCTAATTGTTGACTTTCTCCTCTTCTGTTGATTTCCCGACCATTAGTGAGTGACCGCGACTTAACTGCGTGGCGCCAAATTTGTGTACAGAGCCCCTCTCACAGGCCGTACCCCATGGTAATTTAATTTTGCTGAAATACCGTTAAATTAATTGCTTGGTTTAGACTATTGGACAAACAGCCGTCTTTACCATGTACTAAAGCCCAAATGTTTCTTCCTACAGTGTGGCCCCTTCCCCTTCCCTGTATGACGTCCTGATGAAGACCCCGTGAAAGGACTTTCACTCAGCCTGTTATTAGGGGTCGAAACGTCGACTGTTTGTCTTCTGTTGATACACCAGTCACAACCCATATTAATTTGAATCACCATATGTGCTGGATGTTTCTTTGACATTCTGTGAATTGTGTCATTTGGGCCGTATTTTTGGCCCTTATATTGTGAATTTATTGTACAGTGTCATTTAATCTTGTAATAATCAGGTCACTATCTATACTGTGTATATTTCTCTTACTCACTTTTTAGTTTGCTTCCTCCCTTTTCCTTTTTCTCCCCCCCTCCCTGGGGCTTGTTAATATAGAAAATTTGTAAATTTTGTATTGAAATAGATAATTCTTGTCTTCTACCCTTTGGTAATAAAATCTTATTACCAATGGAAATCCTGTCAATTGTCCTTTTCTAATTTGTTATTAATCCTTGTTGGGTGTGGCCCGTTGGCATACACCACTTGTACGGGGACCCTCTTCTATATATGTACCCCTACTAACTGGATCTTTGACAACACATCCAGCGAGGACGAGCAGGAAGGTCCACAGGCTAGCAGAGTAAGGTTCAACCAACAAGAGTATAGCAACAAAGACCTTGGAGTTTTATTGAGATCTTTTTTAGGACGGGGGCAGAAAAGCAACACAGGGGAGGACAAACAGGAAGGGGACGAGGGAGAGGCAATCAACCACCACAATGGTAATCGCACTCCCCGAGAGTGACTCACAGTCAGGGACGACAATAACTATGAGTAACATTGTAGTCAATTTATCTAATTATACTCTAACCACAAGAGAAGAGAGAGTGTTGAATAAAGGCCTTGGGTTCGTCCCGACCCCTACACACGACTCTTTTAAATGTAGGGTTGAATTTCATGAAACGATCCGAAAGATTAAACTTAAAAAGTTTTTCGCCAATAAAGTAGAGGAAAATCCAGGAGTATACAACACCAATCTTAGAAAGCCATCGCAGTTTTGTCCTCTGTCCAGTTTAGTGGGACCTGAAGTTGCCGTGTTTGAATCCAAGGTGCTTCAGGATATTACCGATTTGGAACTGAGCAATACGAGCTCAAAATATAAAAATATGACAAAAAATGATTGGAATGCAGTAAAAAGTTTGCAGAACAATCACTCACTCACAATAAAGTCTGCGGACAAGGGTGGGGCGGTTGTTGTTTTAAATTCAAAAGACTATGATGCAGAGGTTAATAGACTTTTAGAAGTCCGTACAAACCACCGTCCCTGAAATGTGACCCGACACAAGAACGTTTGAAAATTATACGTGAAATGGTGAGTGAGGCCAAAGAAAAGAAGTGGATTACAGTAAGGAGGCAGAGTTCGTGGTGAATGACAACCCCAGGACCCCTGCGTTTTATATACTTCCCAAAATACATACATCCACATGGCTCCCCCTGGACGCCCGATTGTATCAGGAATCCACTCAATATTAGAACCTTTGTCGCAATTTGCGGATTTTTTCTTGCGTGAATCAGTCATAAACCAAAAATCCTTTGTTTAAGATACTACTGAGATCCTGAACATTCTGGGTGATATGGAATTCGATCCAGAACAGGAGTTTCTAGTCACCATAGATATTGAATCTCTCTACTCTTGTATTCCCCAAGGTGCTACGCTGGTGGCAGCAGCTCGAGCGCTTGGGGAACAAGAGTGGTTTTATGATGTACCACAAACTTTTGACTTACTATGTGTGGAGCTTGCCTTAACTCGAATTTTTTTTTGTTATAAGGATAAGCTGTTCCTACAGACTACTGGCCCTTCCATGGGCGCAACTATGGCGCCCAGCCTGGCATGTATCTATATCGGCCAGTTCGAAGAGCACGTCGTCTACCATTACACCAATCCCTTCCAGAGGCATTTGCACCTCTGGAAGAGGGATATAGACGACATGCTCTGTGTCTGGTTGGGACATGAAGATGGCCTTTTGGAATTTTTAAATTGGCTAAACCATCAGGACCCGAGTCTCTGTTTTACTTGGTCCTATAGTCATAGCAATGCAGTATATTTGGACCTGGACATTGAAGCGAGTGGGGGTGTTTTGCACACTCGAGTCCATCAAAAACCCACTGATAGGAACTCGCTCCTTTTGTATGATTCCTATCATCCTAGGGCATTGAGAGATAACCTCCCAGTAGGGCAGTTCCTGCGATACCACAGGAACTGCTACTCCACTGAGGTCTACATGGAGCAGGCACAAGAACTTAGTAGTAGACTTCAGGAGAGGAATTATCCAGCGAAAACTATAAAACATGATAAAAAGAGTGCATTAAATACTCCTAGGAGTGTGCTTCTGGAGAAGAATGTAAAGAAAAAAGACGAATGTGTTACAGTTGTCATGACGTATGATCCTTTGGCCACAAAGATTAGGGAGACAATTCGGAGACATTGGTCGCTTCTGTCCAATGATGACTTCAAAATGCCACCACCTAGGTTTGCGTTCAAGAGATCTGGCAACCTCAAGGACAAATTGGTCCATACTCGGATACCATCCAGGCAAAGTACAAGGGAGAACACTATTCCTAAGGGCCACTTCCCCTGTGGGTCGTGCTCGGTGTGTCCCCTAACTAAGAGGACATCAAGTGTGTTGCTTCGTTCAGGAAGGGAGTGGTTCTTGGGGCACTTTAGCAACTGCAACACCACAAATGTGGTGTATAGGCTGCAATGCGAGTGTGGCCTACACTATATAGGACTTACCTCTAGAAAAATTAAAACGAGGATTCAAGAACATCTTAGTACTATAAGGTCAGGCAAGTTGACAACTAGACTAGTACAACACTGTCACACAATGAAACACAGCTTTACATGGACAGTCCTTGAGAAAGTGATTGTTGATCCACAAAACATTGAAAGACTACTTATGTCCAGAGAGGCATGATGGATTTTTCAAGAAAAGAGCGAACAATATGGGTTGAATGAACTCACAGAGTGGAACAGAGTAGGTTAACTTTTGTAACTACATTTGTCTGCTTCCCCTGATTCCATACATTAGTTACATTCTAGTTGCCTCAACCTGATACGCTTGGAGGTGCATTAATTTGGTATTGGTGAGAGGAGTCATATTGGTCTCTTTTTGAGATGAGCATTTTGTGCCACTAACATATACTGATATATGTGTTTTTGAAATTGATAACGAATATCACTGCTAACGAATACATAGTTCACCTTAGAAAAATAACACCAGATAACATTGATGTCACAGTAGGATTGTCAGCAGTATCTGTATTTAGTAGAAAATGTTTTCACAAATAACAGATAAATGACATCTGAGTAGAAGATGAATTATGCAAATAGTAGCGTTACAGCATTAAAATCCTTTTTAAAGAACTTTTAACATTTCTGGGTGAACCTAAGACGCATATATATAAGAATGTGTGATTTGGTGGTAATAGCCCCACTGTCAATTATCTGCGATAAAGAAAAAGAAAAAGATTTTCAATAACACGGAAGAGGTTGCGCCATTTATAGAAGTTAGGTAGTTTTCCCAATACAAAATGGGCACTTTATTTACGCGTAAGCGTCATCAGACAGGTGATACTCTGCGCGTTTCTTAGTGACCGCGGTATGAATTCGCAGGATCAGAGGTGGAGACGATACGCTCCGTGAGGAGATGGGGCTGTGGGCTTAACGGGCAGTAACGTTGTAGGAAGGTCCGTGGTACTGGATAAATGGAAATGGTACATCAATACGAATTATAAGAGTTATGATAACTAGTGGTGATGGACATTGGGAGAAAGGAATCTGTATATGAATAGCTTAGTTCGTGTAGAGTTGTCACTAAACATGGATGTTTAGCGTATTGTTTTTATTTTTGTCCCGCAATGGGGATGCTTGGATTTAGATTCATATAACGACTGAGAGCTGAATCTGAGAGGAAGACTCACATGAGGGGCTTTTCTTCATTTTAATCGCACCTTACAGCCGGTAGGAGACGCCGTGGCTGATTAAGGGTAAATATGGCATCAAAATAAATGGAATAACGATCATTTGACATGGTGTGTATTGTTATGGGCAATTCGAATTATAAAATTCTTTTATTCTTTGTTGACAGTCTACATGAATGGTGTGTCCAACTTTGATGCAGTGGCGAGAAATTGTTGGCCCTGAAGAATTTGCCTAAAAGTATTCTGGGCAATGAAACATGTTGGCTCATGGTAATGGTATGCATGTATAGCAGCCAGCCTTGCTTTTTTAGCTTGATAGGTCACACGAAGTAAAGAATAAAGTGTTTGTGAGACGTGTGTGCCTATCAATTTTAACTCATGTTTTTGTGATTCTTTATCACTTCACTGCACTTATAATAATTTTTTCTGACACATTTATTTTGGGCAAGATGATCGCCGATGATGATAAAAATGGGTTTATCCGGTGAGTACCTACCAGGTATCCCGATGGTGGTTCGCCCATGAGGGGTCATCTTGCCTACACACATTTTCACAGTTTGATTGTTGTGAACTGAATGTATTGAGAATTCATATATACGTCAGTCACCTTTCTGTTCTTTTTTTGCATTCAGATAGACTGTCACAATTGGGATGGAGGCCTTTTATTAATAGGCAGATAAACGTGTGACACTCTACCCCATAGATATAAAAAATAGGGGAGAGAATTGTTTATACTGAAAATTGTAACATATTGTACACGTTTTGAACTTTAAAGTAATTGCCTTAAAGAACTGGGTCATGTTGTTTTGATGACTATATGAGTGGAGGGCGACACTGGTGTTCTGTTTTCCCTCTATGCTCCTTGTTGATTATATGTACTTTCATTCCTGACAAAAGTCAAAATATACAAAGATATATTAAGAATATTACTGAATTGCGTAAAGGAATTACTCCACTGGAGGTTGATGGTGTCCTGGAGAAACTTGTTAAGAGTTTTTCCGTGGTAAAGAAATGGTTTGCAGAAATAGGTAGTTCATTAGTGGGAAAGATACTAATACCAGTAACAATAGTAATATTAATTATATTGATGCTAAGATTAGCCTGTGTATGTATTAGAAAAAGAAAAGCAGAAAATAATACAAAAATGCAAATGGAGAAAAACAAACAAAGAGAACAAGAAATTAGAGAAATGGAACTAGAAGAGTTTAAAGAAAAAATGTGCAACAAATCTAAGAGACAGAATGTGAAAGATACTATTGTTAGAGCTAAACACAATGAAAAAGGACAAGAAACATGTTTCTGATAAATTGGTAGAGATGGTTTTGTGGTGATGTTTGAAAATCACCTATGGGTGGAGTTGATGGAGCAGAGGAAATACAAAACATTTTTGTACCCCCTTCGAAGTTAATGACCTCATAACTTTAATAATATGAACCGTGTGAAGCATGTAAACTAATCAACAAATGCACATTTTATTTAGACACTACATGCGGGAACCTAACGGCTATTTGAAAAATTCTAATTTATTAATAAAATGTGAATTAAATTAACATAGGCATGTATTTTTGTCTGTAGTAGAGTTATATCATGGCATAGAATGCAGATGGTAAGTAAAATGGCTTTGAATGTCGCTTTTGCTAGGTAATACCTAACATGGGTCATTAGAATGGTGGGCGGTAAACAGAAGGGTTTATTTTCTATATCTAATTTCTGTTATGTTTACTTTCGTATTAGTTCCGATTCGGGTCTGCTAGGCCTTGCCTGAAAAAATAGCTGCTGTGAAATGCGACGGTGCATAGGAAAATTAAGATGGCCCCCGCGCATGTACGGAATGGAAGTTTCAGTCACAAGTGTATGGCCTTTGCCCGGAGTGAGAGATGTCAAAGCCAGCCTGCAACAGGAGTTGTGCCAAAGAGACTATCCTAAAAGCATGGGAACGGATGAAAGAACCGAGTACCAGAGGATGAAAAAATTCATGACTGTGGAAGAATCTTACAAATAGTTTAACAAAGTATAAATGTGAATATTGTATGAAGTGATATGAACCCCAGAATGAGTCAGGACTTTACGAACTAGTTTGAGCTAGGAGGACAATGAGGTGACCATCACCACCCCTCCAATAGACAAATCAGAAGTGGATGTAGCCCCTAAAAGTTTCAATTTTGGGTGTAGAAAGTTATTGAAAGGGTATAAAAAGAGCTTGTGCTTATGACAAAGTGTGTTTTTTAACTTTTTGCACCTTTGCTCAGCACAACATGCTGTCAGTTGAGACGATTTTCTTCTTATGGTGCAAGAGACTTTGGAAATTTTGGACTTTGAACTCTGATGGGGAAAAGGAATGAGCCCGTCGCAGGAATTCTATCTCAGGAGGGATACGTCCGAGGAGGTTAGAGGGACAGACAGTCAGCTTGGGAACCTATCCTGTGATCTGCGGTTCATGTTCTGGTGAACCATTCTCATCACCACCCTATGGCCAAGGGGTAATGAGTATTTTCCATTTTCTAATTTTGCTTAAATGTATTGAAATAATGCTTAAATATATTTGCCTAATAAAACTTACTTGATTTCAATTTCTCATTAAATGAATTTAGATAAAATCTTATGAAAATATAAACTCAAGTCTGTGGTTATTAGAATCAAAATCATAATAAATAAATTTTAAAGGTTTAAATTGTGATTGAGCTGGACTTAATCGCCATCAACTAATTCCTACTAGTTGGTCCATCGACCAAATAGCGGGGTATCTTGATGTTTTTGGAAATTACAGATACCAAATTTTAATGTATATAATGTATATAGTTATTGTATAGGTTAATAAGGTACTCCGCATGTCTTGCAGCTCGTCTACTTATCACTGATCCAGAAAACTGTGAGAGTATGTGTGTTTGCGGTGTTATGGGCCCCTCCGATGAGTAAATAGTAAGAGTTTTCCTGGGTTAGTGACACAAGGAAAGGGTTTGATGTTGGACCCGCTGTATCAATGTCAATCTAAGATGAAATCTGACAGATGTTTAAGATGAAATCTGACTGGATGTCTATCTAAGATGAAGTCTGAGGATGTAAATCTAAGATGAAATCTGACAGGATGTCTATCTATGATGAAATTTGACTGCATGCATCCCCATCCCTGGGGTTCTGGGCTGTGTAAGCGTCCGACCAAGTCTCAAAGAAAGGGATTGATGGGAGGGAAAAAAGGTCAAATAGTGTCAATGCTCAAATCTCATTATATGCCCCAAGACTTCCCAGGGACAGACTTTGTGGATAAAGATATCTTCGACCCGAAGAGTAATGGTGAACGTCAGCTCACACACCAAGTGGCCCTACTGCTAACTGAGTCTGGCAGGGGTTAGGTCCATCAGGAAATCCAGAGCAGAGTGAACAGCAGAGAAAGTCCTCCCTTCCCTGGCTACCTGTGTGCGGACATGTAAACAATGGACGAAGATGAAAGGGCCTGTAAGGCGGGAAGGGAGAAGAAGCTGCAAAAGTCCTGTAAATACATTAAATGTTTCAAAACTATATAATAGTGCATATCTAAAGGACATGCGGCCAGAGTTGTGTAAGGGATTAACACAATATGGTTAATATTGGACAACTTTGACCATCCCAGTGTCAGCATGTTAGGCAAACTGTGGGTATTTGTGTCAAATGAGAGTTTGTGGTACAAAAGGTAGTCCAGATCATTGTCACTGTTTAAAAGCCTGCCAGTCAGTCCTACTAGCACCCAATAACTGCTCTGTGTGTAAATATTTTAGTTGATGATACCAACCTTGGTGGGAAAGTGAGATTCTTTCCCCTGTTTCCCAGATAAAGCGGGATGACTTTGCACTGCCTTTTATGAGCCCAGTGACTGGGTGCAAGTGTGTCTTAGCGCTACTCCTACAACTGTGTTGTGGACTTGCAATTTGGGATGTATCGTTGACACTGATCAGAGGGTGTTGCAAACAAATACCTCTTCACGCGTTGCCTGTTGTAATGCAATTCAGTCATGGGCTGTCTCCAGTGCTTAATTTAGGCCAGTGGTTGGAGGTAGGGCATACAGGCATGTACTTGCATTTGAGGACCAGCGTTTACTTTTTTTCATTTGACTTTGACCCAGAGCAAAAGAGAGAAGAACACAAATAGAGGAAAGGAGGGGTAGAGGTGGGTGAGCCAACAAATTAACAGGGAAAGCTCTGGCTCTTTGTTAAGGTGACTTTAAAATTCGAAAAAGTGTGTTTTCTTAACACAGTACTTCACCTTAGTACATCAGATTTGAAAAGAATTTATTAAAAGTTAATTTTTAGTATGCACTGAGAAACATTCTTGTCCCGCCCTGATGAAAACATTATTAGTGAAATAAGAGGCAAGTCACATGTCATGTGGAGCAACATTATAAGCTATTATATCAAACACAAGATAGGTTTTTGTACGGTACATATCCTGAATGCATGTATTTGAAGATGCTTTTATATGTGATAATGAACAAAAAAGAAGATCGGTTAAATAAAATATTTGCCTAGAATTACACAATTTGCACAAGGAGGGAATCTAAATTTGATTCCAAATTTTCCAGTTTCAAAGTGTGCAATGACATCACTAGATGGGCATCTCTTTCTGACACCAAACGTTAATGTCTTGTCGGTAATTCTTGGAGGACAAAATTTGAGTTTAGTGACAGAGCTTTCTGTGGCTGGGCCGCCTCCGAGGTGGAGAAAGAGAAAAACTGAAAAACAGTGGCAAAGGTAACAAGCATTTACATTGCAATAGGTCTCGCATTTTTAAGTGTTTAAACAATTGGCATTGTAAATGACAATGCCTTTTTTTATCCATTTTGAAAATTAACACATAAATAAAAGCCTTTGTCATTTCAAATGCCAATAGCTCAAACTCTTGTTAATGCGAGACTGATTGCATTTTAAAGAAGAGGCCGTAAATCGCTTGTAATTTTACACACATTAATAATGTCAAAGCCAAAAGAATTACCTCTTTAGCATCAATTTGACATCTCAAAGTAGCAATCATCAGCTGAAAATGACCAGTTAACCCTTGCAAAGGTATACACCGGTACGGCAACACATGTTACACTTTGTTTTAGTAACGTTTGATCTACAACTCTGTAAACCATGCAGAATATGGTGAATTGTGTGATAAGTGAAGCAAAGGTACAATTATGATGAAACAACTGCAGTATCGTATAATTAGAATGGCCCCCAACTATAGGATAAGGGGGAGATGAATGATCTCATTGCATCTCCAGAACATCTGGGATTAGAAGTGTGAGACTGTATTTTCTTTCTGTGTTTTTGCACTTTTCACAGTAGTGTTTGTGTGAAACTGATATCTAAGTTTGCTGTTTAGTAATTGCTTTGAGTCACCCCTGATTTTTTTGGGAAGTTATGATACAGTGGACTATGAAATTGGATATTCTAGACTGTAAAGTGTAGGCAGTCATCTCTCTACCCACCTTAGACTGGACACGCTGTTTCCTCTCTGAACACATCCACCTTTTTTGCCTTGGAATAATGACACTGTTTACCCTGGAGACATCTTCATTCGTGCCATGTGAGTATCCAATAGCTCTTCTGTTGTTTAACAGCTATATGATCCCACATGTGGTTTATACCAAGCTAACATCTAAATGGGTACTAATGAAACCCAAACTGAAAACCGACTGGAGATCAGTCGGTTGTATCATACAAACTTCAAAAGCCACCAGGGCCACATGTATTACTGGCTAAAATAAGTTTTCCATTTCCTAAATGGATCCAAAGCTAAGATCCTTATATGGGAACACAAACCTCAATTAACTTTAAAGAGTGAAAACTATCTCTTTATTTAGTGGAACAGACAAGGTAGCATTGTTTTATGTTGTTACTAATAAAAGTTTGATAAAAAAACACAGAAAAATATTGCTGTAAAATTCTGTAAAGGGAGGGTCAGTAGGAGGAGTAGTACTGATGTCAGAAAACGCCGCGTTGACATTGGTCAGTCAGCAGGCATGTACTGGGTTGTGATTGGTTGGTTGGTGTGAGCAGCGCTACTTTGGTTGAGACTTAGCTTATGTAGCAGTACTCTAATTGGTTGGTTGGTGTGAGCTGCGCTAGTATAGGTTGAGGGTTTGACCAATAGAATAAGTGTAATTACGGAAAAGTTGTTTTGTTTATTAATGATAAGACCCATTATTGGAGGAAGCCAGAAAATGTAGATGATGCAGAAAATAAAGAATTTTTGCAAAAAAGACAAACTGATTGTAACTAGAGAGGGAATTCCGATTCTGCCTCCAAAGACGCCTGCTTCTTTTATGATGTTGGAACGAGGATATCACATGTGTATGTGGTTGGAAAATTGGATGCAGTATACAAAGGGTGATGGTGTTTTAGCTTTTCGGTAACATGGTACCTTTAATGTGAGGATATTGCAGAATTTGAGAAACAGGATGAACTCATTAGTTCCAAGCCCTACATTGACTCAGTTTGAAGCTTTGGAAGAATGGGAAGTAGAGGCATTTGAGAGAGAAAAATATAGAATTGGTAACAGAGCTTACAGGAGTATGATGTTCAGAAATCCTTTTGAGAGCAGAGAAGAAAAACTGAAAAGATGGAGGAGAGCTGTGCTAACGGAAGGATTATACCCAGTCTTAACAATTGATGAGCAGACAGGAGGTAAATGTAAGGAGAAAAGAAACCATATAGAGACACCAAGTGTAAGAGGTGATGTGAATGATTCTGTGAATTGATAGAAGTCATTATGAATAAAAGACCTCCGCCATATGAAGAGAATTTAGGGATGGTGACTCCAAGTGTCCCACAAATAGGAACTCAGTTGACTCCACAAGTCTCAGATATAGCAAAAGTAGTGAAGGAAAATGAAGCAAAACTGTTGAATAAGACCAGATTAGAACAGGTCCAGATATTGAATCAGTGAGTTTGAATGCAGAAGCATTAACGCTGCCGGTAACAATTGGTCCTGTAGTCCTATTGTAAGGAGATAGACAGAATGTGTCTAAAGTGCATGCACTAGCTATACCAGGAAGTAGCATCAGGAGTAGTACGAATGAGTATGGACAGACAAATGCAAATAACACGTTGTTAGATCTTCCTCTTTGTGAATTGATAACTGAGACCCCACAAAGAAGTATACAATTAGACACAAGGAGAATAGGGCCAAATGTCACTGCAATAGCCGGGAGTTCAGCAGGTCCTTCACCAGAAAAATTAAATAATTGGATAAAAGAAATGACAAAGCCAAAACTTCAACCTCAGAGTATAATGTGAGTCAGTTGAAAGTTGATTTTGGAGAAATGATTCAGACTGCTCTGCAACGCTACCCTCTGAGAGACAGTCGCTACAATTGGGTGTTTGGTTCCCAGTAAAGGACAAATGTAGTCATGTTATTTGTGCAGGCCTCACAGATACTGCCTCGTTTTCCAACATTGGTATCTAGTGGCGGGAAACATAGTATCCCATTCTGGTGGGCATTTATAGCATTTGATAAGTCCAGTTTTGCCACACATTACCTATGCAGTAATGAGCAAATGGAAGAGCGCCAGGCTCTGAGAACAGTTCAAAGTTTTGGTTACGTGAACTAAAGTTATGGGAAAGGAAAGCCCCGAGCACATATGTGTCATGTGAAGATATTATGCTTTAAATGTAAACTGTATTGATATGACTGCAATATGTTGATTATCATGTGCTAGCGGGATGATACTTTCCAGGAAATGATTGCATAAAAATGTTCTAAGCCATATTGTACAGAGGAGGGTGTCTCCTCAAGGGATAGGGACAGCAACTGATACCTACATCACAGGTGGGATGTAGCGGTGAATTGACCTTTAAGGGGGACAGGAGAAGGGGGGTCATGGGAGGTTCCTGTGCTTTTTAAGGGCAGGGAGGGTTTCCACATGAGGGGCCCCAGATATCCTTCCCCAGCTGATAGTTTCTTGCTAATGCGCAGGCCAAAACCACTGGAAGGGTGGGGCAGGAGATTTCTTTACCCTGGGTAGTAACGCCCCAGGGGTTCCCATTGTGGGGGACCCCAAGAAACATTTTCCACGGTGGGACGAGGGTGTGGTAGAGTTAAGTGTCCGACAGGCCCCCCAGGTTAACTGGTGGGGAGGTGAGCAACCCAAGGGTGGCCCCTGGTAGTGGTTGGCCCCAAATGAGGGTAGTTCTTGAGTGATGGTGTGTAGTGGTAGCCCCTAGGCACACTAGGTGGGCTAGGTAACTGACCCAGTGGCGATCTGAGTGAGGGTGATGTGCTCCCTAGATTCCAGGTGAAGGGTTAGTAATGGAACCTGAAGTGGTGCCTGGGGTGATGCCTAGCCGGTGATCAGTCAGGTAGGTCCTGTGGGACTTGACCCCAAGGACCAGGAGCAGGTGGTGTGAACCTGAAGTGGTGGCTGGGGCGATGCCTAGCCGGTGACCAGTCAGGCAGGTCCTGTGGGACTTAAACCCCAGGAACATGGGGGTGTTCATTTAGCTCGAAGCAGGAGGTGGACTTCTGCAAGGTAATACTACCCTGAAGACAGGTGGGGCCCATCTTAAGTGAAGGGAACCTGTGTTTTGCAAATGGGTGGTGCGGGCCCAGCCGGGATCTTTATGGTCCCTGGCTGAGTGTGGTAGTACTACCCTGAAGGCATGTGGGGCCTATCTTAAGTGAATGGACCCTGCTCTTCAGAAGGGGTGGTGCAGGCAATCCAGGGATCATGTGGGTCCCTGGACGGTCTCCCATGGTGCTGCAGGAAGATTGGGGAGAGCCATGAGAGGTGGGCCTGGGTGTAGCTGACTCGGGGCCCACAGGCTCTTTAAGGGTACTCCGGGAGGAGAGCGCGCCTCTCGGAGGGAAGGGTGCATAGGCCCTGTTCTCGCAGCGTAGAACAAGGAAGGGGTCGAGGTACCCTCAGTGTTCCACCCTGGCACTGCCAGTGTGGTGGTGAGGCCGGTCTGAGGTCCTATCAGGGAGCCAGGCCAGTGCCCAAAGGGTAATTTTCTGTTTGGGGAAAGCAAAAGTGGCTGTGCTTTCTTTAGGGAAGCCAGTCATCCCGAAAGGGTGGTGGTAGCAGAATGACCCCAGTGGCAGGCTGAGAGTGAGGGTACAGAGAGGTTGCATCTTTGGGGGGCTAGGACCAAACGGAGAGAGGGTACTGCTTGGAACAAACTCCCAAAGGGAGACCAGCTAGTGACCCAGGAGATGGGATGAATATCTATCCCAGAAGACCGCATCGGTGCTGATGCACTGTACCCCTGTCCAGAGAAGTGGTAGGCATAGTGTTGCATGCCCAAGGGTAAAGGTGGGTTAGTTAGGCTGAGTCCATGTAGACCATGAGTGACCTGAAGGTATCTAACCTAGAGCCCGGAGGGTTCTTAGGGTAGTCTGGGATCCCTGTCATGGGTGGAGATTTCAAGGATGGGAGGAGTAGGTAGTCTGAGCGGATAACTGGTGAGTAAGGGGGGTCTGGTCAGATCCCCTTTTAACTAGTTATAGCTGACTACGGGAAGAGTCCCCCCATGTAGAGTGGCTACTTCTTCCCTGTAGGAATCAGGGCGCGGTGTGTGTTAGAACGTGGTTCTGACACTATGGGTCGCCTGGATTTTTCGCTTTCTTTATAAGTTGGGACTCACCCACAGTGAACTCAGGATGAAAGAGACTGCATTGGGGTTTTACTGGTATCCCCCTGGCTTGACCAGGTCCCTGCACAGCTTCTGGAGTAACACCGGGCTGGTTACATGCCGACGCAGGTGTACATGCGTGTGGGGAGATTATTAGCGTGCGCAGTCCAGGAGCAGCTACAAAGTGAATGGTGTGGCAAGACTTATGCAGAATTGGGTGATGACATGGAATAGGCGTTATACACTGGGAAGGAACTTGCCAGGGAAAGTCAGTGTGTTTTACTGTTTTTCACTTCATTATTTCCCTATAGGGGTGTGGAGCCCATGGGATAGAGAAACTTTCAAAAGGCCTACAGATTCCAGATACACACTAAAGTCCACTGTAACGGATGTGAGATGGAGTATTCTGCAGAGTCCAAAGTCATATTTGTACTGCTTTTGGGTCATACAGAAATGTCACATTTCTCTGAGACAGCCATAACCAGAGCCTGGTTGAAGGCTGACCCCAGCAGGATGGTTTGATAACCTTTCTTATACAAGCTAAGGCCTCCTCTCCATGAAGAGAAGATGGGTGAGGCTACAGGCACATCCATCAGCAGCTATCACTGGGTGCCAGGCACCAGGTTGCACCAAGGAGAGAAGGCAGCGAGGGGGGAAGGGGCTTTTTCAGAGGCCATGTGGCAAGAGACTCTGGAGGACGTCATTTTGAAAAAACCCAGAGGCTGGGCAGGAAGTAGGGAGCAGAGGCAGTGAAGTGAAGTGTCGCTGTTTGATAGGACGAACAGAGAATACCTACCAGCCCCCTACTCAACTTTTAAAAAGTGCTTGCACAGGAAGAAAAGCTCTCTCTGGGTTGTGGTCTGCTGAGGCAGAAGGTGCTGGAGCCTGGCGCAATGGGCAGTTGGAAGGAGGAACCCCTTGACTGCCATCAGGATCCTGAACTGCGCCAAGAGAAGAGTCCAGGACCAGTGCACAGAAGCAGGAGCCTCTGCGCAGGAAGAAGATAGGCCTAGGAGGAGAGCCAGGCAAAGGAGAGTGCTCCCAGTGGCTGGGGAATGCCACCAGGAGCAGGAGGAGGCGGAAATGGTGCAAATCGTCAGCCTGGGGGCCAGAGATGCCCCGCAGAAGGTAGGCGACCTTTGCCCTCCAAGAAGACCGATGACGAAGCGCGTGGGGTTCCGTTGCCGGTCTTGTATGGGCCCCCAGGGTGAATCAGGTCCTGGGGGCTGCTTCCGCAAAGAAGCAAAGCCGGGGAGCGCTGAACGCTCCCCGTGAAGCTGGTAAATTGGGGTGCCAGGAGCCCACCCTGGCCTCGAGAAGAACTGGAGCAGGGGAGCACTGTCGCGCCCCCCCGGGAAAAGTGCAGGGGCCCGGGATCCCAACTCTGGGCCCCGTGTGCAGAGCAAGCCGTCGCGCTGCTCCCCGTAAAGAAGACGCTGGGACCCAGAATCCCAACTCCGGGCCCTGTCGAAGCTGGGAAGCCCCTTCGCGCTTCCCATGAAGATTTTCCCCTGCTGGGTGCCAGGAGCCCACCCTGGTCCCTGCCGAAAAAAGCCAAGACGGAGAGCACCGGTGTACTCCTTGTGAAGAGAGGGAAGGGGCCCGGGACCCCACCTCCGGTCCCTGAGTGCAGGACGGAGGATGGGGGAGTGCCGTTGCACTCCCCTGCTGCCTCGTGCGGCGTGCAGCACTCTTCTCGTCCGCCCTTTGGAGCGGGCGGACCAGAAAAGAAGTGCCGTCTCCTGCGGCAGCACACGAAGGTGCTTCCCGGGCAGGGAGCCGGCGGGGGTAGCCGGGGGTGGGCTCCCTAGGATGCCCAACAATGCGGAGGCATATGGGGTTCTCGGGTGGGGCTGGGACCCCAAAAACCAAAGAGGAGGCGTCAGGGGCCCGGGTAGGACCAGGGCCTCGGGCACAGACAAGAGCAGCTGAGGGTGGGCTCCCCGAGCTGCAGGACTCACATGGGGGTCCAGGTGGGACCGGGCTCCCCAACGAAGCCTGAGGAGGTGTTGAAGCCATGGCGGTGTGATTGCAGCTCTCCTCAATGCAGCTGGGGAGCCCCTGCTACAAAATTCATGAAAACGGAGAAGCGCGGGACTGGACTGCAGGAGAAATCAGATAGCAAATATGATGGGACCCCCTCAAAGAAATAATTGTGGCCAAGGAACAGAGGGGAAGAGAAAAGACATTACTGCGAAAAGGTTGTTCCAACACTGGCCCTAATCTTCAATACTGGTATACATCCTACTGTCAGTCTAACCTAGGTGACAGATATACATCAGTCATATTTTATCATATAATTTTTTATTTTCAGTTTGTTCATTATTTTATGTTATTCATTATTCTTTAATTTATAAAAGACATTTCATCACACACTCATTTTTTATATAAACATTTCAAAAATACAAAAGATAATAAATATATACAAAGAAATAATACAAAGTACTTCAAAAAGGTACCACCTGATCACATACACACAGTCTCAAAATACTACCACATTCACACCCATACTTCATTCAAACCACACCATCTAGGGAAAAAGGAAGAACTGAGTCTTAGTTGGTAGAATCTTTACGCCAACTTGAAGGTCTCAAAAACCAGCATGAGACCCCGCACCAGGTCGACGCGCGTTTCGGCGGCTCAAGGCCACCTTCCTCAGGACCTCTTTTGTGTAATCTGATCCAAGATGTCAGGGGACCGTTAAAAACTATATGATGTTCCTAATCCGTGAATCATATTTTCATGAAAGATATTTCCATCATTTTTGAGACACCACATCTAAGGGCAGCGAGGGACCAAGTCTTAGCATTGATTAGATACTTTATATAAGTGCATATCTGATCTTCCACAAGGCAGTACGGCTTTTGGCTCAACAGCAGCTTAAGTTCTTTTATTTCAGATTCGAGATAATGCTCCAAATTGAGTTAGTTAGGTAGCGACCAGGGTCGCCCGCTTCACTCGTCGGGAATCAAAAAATATTTTTTGTCCGCCGTATAGAAAACCGCTCTCCTCTGCCCAGTGTTAGTTTGGCAGGGACAGAAATTACCTGCCACGCCCGTCGTGAATCAAAGAGTCATCCGTTGTACAAACAACCGCTCTCCTCTGCCTGGTGTCATCGTTGCAAAAAGATAGAAATCAGCCTTTTTCTCTGTTTGTTGTGGCCCCAGGAGAACGAGGTTACCACCCAGTCAGTGCAGAGGTGCCGGGGAGCTGCAGGAGCAACACAGTCTCCCCTAGCATGAGGATAAAAAGTCCCACTCTGAGTCTCTGGGGGACTGAAAAGAATAACCCCTCAAGGGCTCATCCAGGCTATATCAGCATACCCATGGCTGTAACTTTTGTTCTATAGCTGGGGATGCCTCAGAGATTGCCTTAAGGAGTAAAGGACTGTGTTGAGGATATCTGGAGAAGGACATCCCCTGGAGACAAAGAGGTGCAATTGCAAGAGAAGTGCATTATTAATGTTATTTCTATAGAGGTGCAGTTGCCCACGTTTCTTTGAAAGGGACTGAAGGTCACATGTGTAATGTGAGGTACCTGTGTAAGGTTATGTCATAAGCAAAGTGGGGTTATGTTAGCAGACATTCCTGCTAGGGTGTCTGGCTGTATATGCATTAGCCTGTGATTTCATCTGTGATGCCTTTAGGGGCTATAATTGCAATGCATTCTAATGATCCACAAACGTGATGAGTACTGTCATTCTAAGGTGATGCTTTAACATGTACGCTTGCTGCTGCGCTTAGGTGGAGAACCCAGACTATTAGCCCTTAAGATGTAGAGGTGTATACTTCATGGTCCGTAGGAAATGCTCAGTCAGGGTTGTGTGTCACCAGGGCAGGTGTACCTATTTTAAATGCTAGTTGAGGTAATGGGGCGGGTCGCCACTGGGATGGTGCCAGTGCGCAGGGCCCTCGCTCCCGGTTATGTTCATCTGCCTGCATTAGGGGGCAAGATGATGTGCATACATGGGAGTGGTGGTACTAGACCCCACCCCCCTGCGGGATGGGTGGAGATGTTATGCAATGTCACAAAGTAATTCCAATAGCTTATGTATTTTGGTAAATTAGTGCATAGTATTGAGTAGTGTGTGTGTTTAATAAATGTACCCTTACTTTTATAAAGCAAAGTACAGACTGGACAATCAATTATTGAGTATTACTTCTGTGCACCTGCAAATGGCGATTACTAGCCCACACCACTTCCCTTGAGTAAGCCTCAGACTGCTCTGCAACGCTACCCTCTGAGAGCCGGGTGCTACAATTGGGTGTTTGGTTCCCAGTGAAGGACAATGTAGTCATGTTATTAGTGCAGGCCTGACAGATACTGCCTCGTTTTCCAACCGTTGGCTTTCACTGACAAAGACTTAGAAAGTTTAAATGCATCTGGGAAAAGGTTGCTGATAAAGGAATTCATTAATATTTTGGGGAAATGGGGAGATGTAGATCGCTGGAAAGTTAGGTGGACGAAAAAGAAGGAAGAAGCAGCTAGTAAAGGAGCACCTATGTTTCCTATGAAAGGAGCAGAACAGGTTGAAAGGGCGTGTCAAATGAGAGAAGTACCAGGTGGTGGATACGTGCATGTTCCATGGTCAAGACAGGATATATTATCTTTTACAAATGACTTTCTCTGACTGAGAAAGAAACCTGTTGAATGGTACAAACAGGTAGAAAGGTTTGTGAAGGTTTCGAAAGTTCTGCTGAAAGATCTTGAGATATTTGAGATAGTCGTTCCAGCTGACTTATGGACAGAATGTAAGATCACTGTTGGCTGGCCCAAGGATGAATATCCTAGTGATGCTAAAGCAGGTGCTCCAACTGAAGAGGTGATGAAAAAATACAATCAGGTAATCACATTTCTGAAAGGGAAAATGTCCCCAAAGGAAACAGATTGGGTTAAGATTGACAGAACTACCCAGGAACCAAATGAGTTAGTTCATGCCTACTATGAACAGTTGTTGCAGGTATTTAAACAGTATAGTTGATTTGAAAAACATTGGAGATAAAGATATGGGACATTTAGTGCACCGTTTTCTGTTTGGATTAGGACCAGAAATTAATAACATGATTCAGCAGCATTTGATTTGTTGGGAAAGCAAAACGATAGATGAAATTCTGAGGTATGCAAAATATTGTAGTGATGACATTGAATATAGACATAAAAAGTTAAAGGAGAAAATTATGTGGGCACAGGTGAAAGTGGCAGAACATCAAAAAGCAAAAAATGGCCCTCAAACTAATAATCAGACAAGTGTTCAGAGTCAAAATAGACAGAATTACAGTGGAGGTAAAGGAAAGGGAAAAATAAGTGAAGAGGAAGCTATGAAGAAATTTCCTTGTCAAGCGTGAGGTAAGCTTGGACATTGGGGGAATGAGTGTAGATCTAATAAAAGGATGAATGGGGAAATCAAAATGTAATTCCACAGATGCAGAATGAGGTGGGTGTAAATCATCATCCTCAGCAGTAGATAGTTACTCAATAGTTGCAGGTGCCACAAGCTCCGGTGCAAAATATTGTGAATGCTCAAGTGCAGAGGTACAGTGTGAACACTGGATATCTTGGGGGTGACTAACTAAGTAAGACTCAAGGGGTGATTCCGCAGTATTGGGTGCGATGCAATGAGAGTGATTCAGACTCATCTCAATGACGGTGGCTCAGGGGGGAGGAAGAGTGTGTACTTGGTGCATGCTTGGCAGTAGATCAGTCAGGCCCATTTGTTGACAGAAAAGTGGAAGGTAATGATATTACATTCTTAGAGGACACTGGTGCTACCCATTCTACAGTGAGAGCAGCAGAAATTCCGAACCTACCCCTCTCGGAAGAAACTATCCAAGTTGTAGGAGTCTCGAAAAAGCATATTAGAACGCCATTCACAACCCCAATATAAGTTCATATTGGAAACATCAAAGACATGCTTCGGTTTGTGGTGTGTGACTCGAACCAGTAAATCTCTTGGGAAGGGATTTGTTGTGTAAAATGAACTGCACCATCTATTGTACACCAGATGGTATAGCATTTCAGACCCCGGATGAGGATGTAGAATTTAAGATGATGCAAGTAAACAGGGGACAGAAGTGGATGAGTTGTTTTCATCTCTTACAGAAGAGAGTCTGCATTAAAAGTTGAAAAATGCAGTGAATCCTGATGTGTAAGATTTTGTCAGAAAAATAAATTGGCCTAATGACAAATGTAGATCCCATTCAGGTAATAGTGAAGGATGGTGCTGTGTATCCAAACACCCCTGAGTACAAAATGAGTCCAGAAGTGATTGCAGAAGTTACTCCAATAATTGACCAAATGATTGAACAAGGAATTCTGAAAGAAAAAATAATGAGCAGTCCTTGTAATTCGCCCATCATGGGTATCAAAAAGCACAGTGGGAAGTACCGGATAGTACAGGATTTACGTAAAATTAACAAAATTGTCGTACCCTGTTGTCTGGTAGTGCCAAATTCAGCAGTGATTCTTTATCAAATTCCATGTGATGCTGAATGGTACACGGTAATTGATTTATGCCAAGCATTCTTTTCAATTCCTTTGCATCCGGAACACCAGTATTTGTTTGCATTCCGGTTTGGAGACCGTGCTTTGGTATCGTGCCGAGTTCCTCAAGGGTACACAGAGTCCCTCAAACTTTAATCAGATCTTGAAAAAATGTCTGGAGACCCTAGTCATGCCAGGTAATTTGGTTTTAGTTCAATACATTGATGACCTACTGGTGGCATCAAAGGCACGACACAGTTGCCCTATTGAACCATTTGGCAGAAGGAGGTCACAAAGTGTCCCCAGCAAAATTGCTATTTTGTAAACAGGAAGTACAGTTTCTTGGACACAAAATAGAAAAAGGATTCCGAAAAGTAACCCCAGAGAGAATCAGTGTGATCAAACAAAGGAGTCCACCCAAAACTCAAAAGGAAGTATGAATGTTTTTGGGAATGGTTGGATACTGTCGTTAGTGGATATGTGGTTTCTCATTGATTGCAAAACTTCTGCAGAGGTTGACACGAAAGGATGTGAAAGATTTGATTGCTTTGGATGATGAAGGTATTGATGCTTTTATAAAATTGAGAAGTAGACTCTGTCGAGCACCTGCATTGGAAATGCCAGATTATGCAAAGGAATTTGCGTTGTCCTGTTGCGAGAGAGATGGATGTGCACTTGCAGTCCTAACTCAAAAACATGGAATGGCACGACGTCCAGTAGCATATTTTTCTGCTACTCGTGATTCAGTGGCTGCAGCATTGCCAGGATGTTTGAAAGCAGTAGCAGCTAGCTGCATGAGTCTGGAACAGAGTGAACAGATTGAGATGGGTTATCCAGTTAAAGTGTATGTGCCACATTCTGTTGAGATTCTTTTGACTCGAACCAGGACCCAATACATTACTTCTAGTCAGTTGACTAAGTACGAAAGAGTGATTCTGGGTGCTGAAAATGTGATTGTAGTCAGGTGCACTACTGTAAATCCAACAGCGTTATTGCCTAAGTCTCGCTGTGAGGAAGTGAGAGAGGAAGCAAATCATGATTGTCTGGATGTGACAGAATAATGCACCAAACCTAGGCCAGATATAGACTTAGCGCCAGGACACCTATGGGTAACAGAGCGCTGTACAAATGTCAAAAATAAATAAATAAATGATAGTCCGTTGGAAGAATCAGATTGTGAGATGCTCGTTGATGGATCATGCTTGAGAAATGAAAGATGTAACCCATGCACTGCCTATGCTGTTTGCACCATAGACGGAGTTCTTGAAACATCCTGTCTAAAAGGAGTAAACTCCACCCAAATAGCTGAGCTGATAGCTCTGATTAGAGCATGAAAAATTGCAAAAAGCCTGAAAGTAACAATTTTCACAGACAGGCAATACGAATTTGGAATTATACATGATTTCGGCCAGCTAGGGATGCAAAGGGGATTTCTGACTTCCTCAGGTTCCGCTATTCGAAATGGTAAAACTATAAAAGAACTATTGGATGCTTTACAATTGCCCAACATAATTGCAGTAGTCAAATGTGCAGCACATAAATCAGGAGATGATTATATGACGAAGGGGAACAGATATGCTGACCAAATTGCACGTTATGAATGAATGAATAAATGAATGAATATAACATTTATAAAGCGCAAACTTAGCCCAAGGGCGTCAAGGCGCTAACAGCAGAGCAACATGCAGACAGAGAAGGCACACTCGGACAGACATCTAAGGGAGCAACCAGGTCTTTAACACTTTCGGTAAAGTGTGTGAACATTGTCCAGAAATTTCGTCAGGGAGAGTGTTCCACAATTTGGCTGCAGGAATTGAGAAGGATCTCCCACCCCATCTCATCCTTTTAAACATAGGAACCGTAAGAAGATGCTTGCTTGCTAGCCTGAGATTCCTAGTGGGGACATAGTGGTGAAAAAGGGCTTTAATGCCATCAGGACCCAGACCATAGTAAGCATTATGAGTGAGGCAGAGGGTTTTAAACATGATCTTGCAGTCTAGCTGGAGCCAGTGCAGAGAAAGAAGAGAGGCAGAGAGTGAATGGTTATTGTGCACGAAATACAATGGCTTTAAACACATCAATTCAAAGAGGAAATACCGAATGCCATCTTAAGCACACAACCACCTTTGCAACTTGGGATGAAGTTAGGCAGATGCAGGAAGAGGCAAGTGATGAGGAAAAGGACATTTAGAAAATTACAGGCGGTATAAAAAGAGCATATGATGAATTATGGGTTTATCAGGATGAAAGACCAGTTTTACCAGATTCTTTGCTTTCTCACATTGCTAGTGTTTACCATGGAAAGGCACATATTGGAAGAGATGCAATGAGCAGACTCTTCAAGCAGACATGGTATAATCCGAAGTTCAGCGTCATTGCAGAATGCCTTTGCCAGAGGTGCAATATCTGTCAGCAGCAGAATCCAGGCAGAAAGACAGTTGTCAGTTGGGGAAGAATTGGGAAAGCAGGAGGTCCATTTACCCGACTCCAGCTTGACTTCATCGAGCTTCTCCCTTGCAACGTACTAAAATATGTGCTAGTCATTGTTTGTTTATTCTCTCGCTGGGTGGAAGCCTATCCCACGAGAAGAAATGATAGCCTTACAGTCGCAAAACAACTATTGAGAGAACTGATCCCTAGATTTGGAATTCCAGTCTTTTTGGAAACAGATAGCGGAACAAATTTTAATAATGAGATAATTCGGCTGATTTGTGCAGCCATTAAAATTGAACAGAAGCTGTATTGTGCCTATCAAACGAACCCTAGATCCACCTGAAAGACCGAAGGAGCCATAACTGGTAAATCAAAGACCAGTGGCTGAAGTGTGTGAAGCTGATGAATCTAGAGTGACAGATTCTGACGAGCAAACAGATGGTAAACAGCCAAGCACAAGTCAAGTAGAGTGGGCGCAAGATTCTAGGATTCAGGAGACTGCCGTTGAGCCAGAAAGAAGTGAGTCCACTAATAATCCAGAAGAAAGTGAACTTCCAGCTGAACCTGAAACAGGGGAAAGTATATTTGAACCAGAAGGAAGTGAGTTCACAGTTGAAAGAAAAGTTATTGTTAAAAATATAAGAACCCGAAGAAACTGATAATCATGAAGAAAAACAGTCAAAGAAAGGGCAAGCAAAAGAACTTGTGAATCCGGTGTAGAAGATGAAAAAGTGGTGAAAGCAAAGAAAACAAGAAAAGGTGATAATTGGCCAAGTGGAGTGAAAAGACTAAAGTGCATTCCTGTGAAGAGAAGGTTAAGAAAAAGACCAGAACAAAGTAATGAGGTTTCAAGTCAAACAGATCAAAAAGAGTCAGAAAAAGAATTAGTATGAAAGACAAGAAGAGTAAGAATTGCGAGTAGAAAATACAGAGCACCTGAATAGACTTACGTAATTTTGGAAGAAATTGAACACTCAGATCCAAGTGAAGAAAAAGACAATTCTGACACTGAGCAAGTTGATGAAAGCAAACTAAGACCCCTTAAAAGAACTGTAACAAACTAAGGTGCAACCTTGTTGATTGAAGGAAAATGAAATAAAGATGCAAAGCAAACTGAAGAAAAGAATAAAGGAAGGGGGTAAAGAAGAAAGCCTTGAAGTATAGGATTACACTACTATTTTATTTTTTATTTTATTTTTTTGAAATTTAGAGGTATAGATAGATTTTATTTTTGTATAGAAACAAAATGGCTGAAGCAGAAGTGACTGAATTTCCAAAATCTAGTCTAAAACGTAGGTGTAGTAAAGATTGCTTAAGTAGTGTCTTGCTATTAACATTTATGTGGTTATTATTAACTGTCCTTGTACTTATTCTAATGGTAACTGATAAAAGAAACAATACTAATGATGTAACAAGTGGAAGAATGAATGATGTCACAACGGAAACACCAAATACTAATATAGTGCCCATTGATGGAAGCATTCTCCATCATGATAAATCAATTAATGATTTCTAGTTAAATGTCTTTACTAAATTACTATATGAATATATCGAAACTATGAATGTGAGTGATTGTTACGTGTGCATGCAATTACCTTTGTCTGTCTCCGAAGGGGTGACCTATTACCATCTTCCACTAACCTATGGTGTGTCTTGCAGCATACTTACAAGTCTGTTTTATGTAACGGGGAAACTCAAATATCATTTCTCCAATATAGATTTAGTATTTTTTGGAATTCCTGTTATTAAAGAATTAAACAAAGTGTTAAGTGGTAAGAATGCATGATGCATGGGAGAGTTTTTCCATATTACTAAAACTTTAGACATAGAGTATGCTTAGAAGAACAATTTGACATGTAGTTTGCGAGTCGAGGAGAAGATTTTTATAGAGATGGTAGAAGATAGAAGAGAGAGTTTCCAAAAGAAAGCTGCTGAACAGAAGTCACAGAAGTCACGGGTATCACCATGGGTTTTTGCTTGCTTAGAATGAAAACTAACTATAATTATTATTTTATAGGTCCTAGTGAGTATGAACATACCTTCCAAATTACTGGGGGTTGGGGATTGATGGGTGGAAATGACCCTGTTTTTCCAGGAGTTTATTATGTGTGGTAAGAAAGCCTATTATAGGTTGCCTGCACATTAGTATGGAAGTTGCTATTTTGCTATTGTCTTCCCGAAGGTGTACCACATGGACCGAAGCAGTCATAAATTGAACGAAATAAAGCAAGGACTAACACGTAAGGAAAGAGCAAGCTTCTCAGAAATAATAGGTGATATTTTGGTGCTCTGATACCCTCAGTTGGAGTCGTTTTGAATTCACACAAAATTCTAAAATTGTCCACAGTGGTTGATCATTTATCTACAGATACTGCTGCTGGGTTCTTGATGATTGACAACGAAATGGTTGCAATCAGGGGAGAAGGGTTGGCCTAACGGCTAAGGCGCTCGACCTCGGACCTGGGGATCTGGGTTTGAGTCTCGGTAACAACGCCAAAAACCCCCTGTGATTCTGGGCAAATCACTTAATCTCCCCGTGCCTAAAATAAATAAAAAAATGAAAGTGTGTCCTCATGTAACGTAACTGGTGCTATGTAAAGCGCTCTGATAACTGATTCGGTTCGGTTCTAGTTCGCGCTATATAAAAAACTCTGCAATCAGATCAATGTTTTTGCAAAATCGACTTGCCCTTGATATTTTATTGGCAAAAGAGGGTGGAGTTTGTGGTATGTTGAAAGTTCAACATTGCTGCACATATACCCTGATAAGAGTAAAGTAATTAAGGGATATATAAGGAATATTACTAAATTACACGAAGATTTGAGCGAACTTGAGGTTGACGGTGTTTGGGAGAGACTTGGTAAGAATTCCTCCTAGTCTAGTAGGAAAAATAGTAATACCAATAGTCTCTATAGCAATAATAGTTTTAATGATAATAACAAAATATAAATGTTGTAATGTGGAAAAGTAAATTTTGCCATGTTATATGTGCCTACGTGTTCCCCATCTTATGTTATATGTGCATGATTAATATGCATGTATTCCCCTCTGATCGATTAAAGACGCAATTATAGTTGTGTCCATCTCTAGTATGCCAGTTTCCAGTCATCATGAAAACAACGAATATTAGGTCTATGTAAACCTACGTTGCCACATTTTACAGTGTGCACGTTAATCCATTGAATTGTCCCCGTTTCTAGGCCTCAAAAGGGCCCGGACTCAGATTCAGCTCCTGTCTCCTGAACCCTCTCCGAGGAGCGATACAGCCCCCACCTGCATCCCTGACCCTTCACTTACTTCTTGCCACGCAGTGCCCGGCCCGGCCTGGCTCTGCCTCCCAGTCTGCCAAGAGTATGTTATGTTTCTAGTTATCAGTCCAGCCCTCCTTCTCTGCATTCCTAAACTACTGAATCGCATCAATAGTTTCCGTCATAGTCTAGCCTTTATGTCTCCATGTAAGAGAAATACTGTATTAATATTCATAGAATATTCCTCGCACACGAACTACATGTAGAATTATGCATGCACCAGTCTTAGTATCTATTAGCCTTTACCCTGATAACTTTTGGATTCTATCAACATGTACTCTAAACACCAGATACTAGATATGCCTGGGTACATGTCGCTCTGACACTCCAGACTTTAGTCTCCTCTTCTAGCACAGAAGTCATAGCCCCCAGTTCCTCCTGGTAACACGTCATTGCCAGTTTGCGCGCACCACTAGGTTAGAGGTCCCAGCTGCTCAGGTAGCCCCCTCCATGTTTCCGCCCCATTTATGACATATTCTGTTACGTTTGCATCACATGTCTATGTATACGCCCTGTACACGCCTTCTTGTTACATCATTTTTGCCCTTATCTTTCGCGACTGCTACAAACCACGCCTACTGCTACGCCTACTGTATTGAATGTAATGTATTTGTTTAAGTATATATATTGTGCACCCATATTAAAAGTTGCTAGCCAATTCCCAGATCCTGCCCCCGGCAGCTGCCATCCTATTCCCATGCAGGCTGTCCTGTTCCTGTCCTTTTATGCCTGATTAAAGCCTGTAAACTCCAGCTACCTCGAATCTTGACTCTTATTTATTGAGCTATCTGTTTATAGAGTATCCTAAGAAATAGAACCGGTAATTAATTATTTATTTACCACATAATGGCGCCCGAAT
Source organism: Lissotriton helveticus (assembly GCF_964261635.1). Classification (NCBI taxonomy): domain Eukaryota; kingdom Metazoa; phylum Chordata; class Amphibia; order Caudata; family Salamandridae; genus Lissotriton; species Lissotriton helveticus. Next base: position 397,027,104 of record NC_136059.1, read on the forward strand.
AGGGACTTGCCCTTTCCCCACGCGCCGGAGAAGCCACGCAGGCCCCCTGATCCTCTGCAGCCGTGACGGAACCATACCGGCCACGTGCAGATATTTCTGCTTCAAGTATCCCTCAGGCCCACGGAGGAGACGGAGGTTGCGGTCCAGCATCCAGACGAGGCGGTGGAGGAACGCGGCGAGTCCCGACCAGAGCCCAAGCCGAGAGTCCAAGGTCCGAGGTATCCGGAGGCCCACCTGTAACTGAAGTCCGAAGTTCGTCCGTCCGTCGTTGTAGCAGTCCAGTCCAGTCCGAGGCCTTCCGTTCTTGCTGCCCGGTGAGTACCATTGCTGGGGTAGTATCTAGACAGGGTCAATTAATTTGTCTCTGGTCCATGGGTTTGGGTACACAGATCCAACACGAAGTGTCCACCTAGGTGGATGCGGGTCCTGACGTGTCTCTTTATTTCTACCGGTAAGTTTCGTACTGTTTTAGCAGTGCATCTAGTCATTCCAGTAAGTTCTGTTCTGTTCTCGAGAAATTCATGTGTTCTGTTCCCAGTATTCCAGGTGATATTCTGTCCGAACTGTTATTTTAAATGTCAATTCATGTGTTTTCAGTGTCGTGGTATGAGTGATTTGTTTTTCAAGTTATTATTGTGTTTATCGTGTATTGTATTTGTGTCTAGATTCCAGTCTAAGTCATGCCTCTGTTCTCGAAATTACGTCAGTTAAAAACCAGAAAAGGTCTGCTCGAAGAAGCAGTTCCTGTCCCGCCTAGGGACAGTCCAGGTCCTTTTATGTATCATAAGCATGGCATAAGTGCCATATTATATCTAGACTTATGGGTCGAGTATACTAAAGATCTAGAAGAGAAATATAGATGGCCTGTATCAGGTACATGGGATGCCGAGTGCATCATGCGAGTAGAAGAAGCATTATGGAAAAAGAAATCCAGACAGTCCCAGAAAGATGCCATCGAGTTATGGCGCAAAGAATCTCATAAAAGAACCGAAAAAGAAATCAGAAAAACAGAGTTAAGTAGGGAATCCTCAGAAAGAGTCCAAGAAAGGGAATTAATCGAAATAGGTGAACGAGTTAAAGCCGAACAGTCAGACAGACAGAGAAATGCCCTTATTAAGGGTATGTATCCTCTTCTTGCCGAGGGTTTGCCGAAAGCAACCCCGGAAGCACCATGTAATTTTCCACAGCCATTAGTTCCGATTAAGCTACGTCACAAACCGACCGCAGCTGATATTTTTCTCTCGTCCTACTTGGACGACACAGTCCCAGAATATGCTCATCCTGTTCCGCCTGCTCCCGTAAATAATGTAATTCCTGTTCCTCCAGCCACCGGGGCACCTGTTACAGCACCTGTTACGGTACCCCCGGTCCAGCCCACAGTACAAGTACCCGCTACATCCGTTACTCTCCCAGCCCGTACGATACCCGTCGATGATTCTAGTCTAGGGGCCACGGGGGGAAGTCCTCCTGGAACCCCGCCGCAACACAAACGTGTAACATTACTTGAACTACATGAACGTGCGTTACAGCGTACGCCTAAACCCCAGTCCGTTGCAGATATCAAGCGAGCTCTCACCGAATGCCGTTATGATCCAGTCCCAGGCGATGATAATATGGTTATATATTCATTGCGTGTAAGACGGGTGACCGAGTATTTGGACACCCTACCAGATATGAAAGAAGATCTAGACAGAATATATCGTTTCATCCGTACAGGAACAGACCTAGAAAGTATTGGCGAAGCCATGTCTCAAAGGAAAGCCGAGACTCAGCTCATGCTTTTAAAGTTTCTGATTAATTGTTTAATAAGGGAACAAGATTATCCAGATAAAGATCCGACCGAAATGAAAGTCCTGACAAGGTGGAGTGATCATATAGCCGAGGGAAGACACAAGACACTAGGTAGTATAGAGAGTATGTACAAGAAAATTCGTAAGGAAATAATAAGGTTACACGAGAAACGCAAAGTAGTACAAGTGTCCGAGAAAGAAGACGACTCTGATACTGAAGAGGTAAACGACGAGAATCCCACCAGAATAGCGTATGTAGGTAAAACTAGACTTCCCGACCGACATTCATGCCCAGAACACAAGAGAGTTTTTCCTCTTCCAGCACCAGAACAAGGTTCTCTTGAGCAAGTATTTCAAGCTACCGATCACATTCTGAAATCACGAATCGGTTATAGTGAACTTAGTACCATGCATGAACAAGAACTAGCCCGATCAGCAGTCCGATGGACTACTGATTCTACCACTTTTCCAGACGAAATAGTGGCACAAATGTTTCTGAAACTGCCCCCAGCCGAGCAGCGACTGGTGGGTATGTATATGATCCAGCACCTCATTACACTGTATGAGGGACAACATTCTGATCCAGGTCCGTTACATGATGTTCTGAACGAGTTACTCCAGTATAGATGGAGAGGTTTAGGTACCGATTTAATTAGTATCATTCTAGAACAACGCCACAAATATAGAACGTTTCTGAATCCGCATTTTGTTCATGTCTCACCTCCAGAAAGTAAATCATTTTACATAGACAGACAGCATCCGTTACGAGAAGTACATCCAGTTAGAGGAACGGGTGGTGGACTAGAACGAGTATTTGTTTACACCCCCATTACAAAGATGGAACTCTTAGAGATGAAGAAATTAATTCCCTGTCACGACAAAGATCCAGCAGGGTTCCATCGAGAATTAAAAGACATGCTCCGTATGGGAGAATACACGTATCCAGATATAATTAAAATGCTAAAGGTCCTGTTGCCCGCAGGGGTATATGAAAAACTCAAGGAAAAGGAATGGGAGGTGGGAGAGAAAAAGATAGATTGGACAGCTCTAGAAGCTGAAGATAATATACGAGTACCAGGTACCGGTCTTGGGGACAAATGTAAAGAATTGCCCGAGTTATTGATACAAGTTTTGCCTAGATTACTAGCCACGAAAAAGGAAGATTGGGATGCAATCTCAGCTTGTAAACAGAAACAGGATGAAGACACTAGTGATTTTTATTCTAGATTTGAAAAATGTTTTATTATTAACAGTGGTCTGAAGACGAGTAGCGAGTCATACCCTCATCTTTTTGTTACCAAACTAGTCGAGAATTCAAGTCCACAAGTTAAAAATAGAGTTTTGAAAGTCGAAAGTACCTGGCAAGCTAATACCCCGTCACAAATGCTTCAGATGCTCCAGTATCACCAGAACAGAATCAGGGAAGAACAAGATCACGAAAGGAGACGTATGAAAGACACGAAAATGAAAGTATTAGTTGCACAATCTGTTCCACAAGACAGTCAGAAGAGGGGTCCGAATCAAGCCAGTCATCCTGCAGCTCCCGTTAAAGGGACTTGCAATTACTGTAAACAGCCAGGCCATTTTATAAACGAGTGTGCAGTTCTGAAACATAATATAGCTACTGGTAAGACTAAAGAAAGACCACGTCCGCCTAGACAAGAACAAGTTTCACAGACTTCTCAGTCACCACAGAATGCACAACAGACAGTTCCAGCACCGCAGCCTATCGCTGCAACACAGCATGTTACACAGCAGATGTACCAGTATGCCCAGTCCGAGTATCCAGAGTATCAACAGTATTCATGAAACAGCCTAGAGAGGGAGGTAGGCTTGCCTCTCATCGAGATACCTGTAGATCAAGAGGGTCCCTATGTGCACAGTCAAGTATTAGGGAAAGACAGAAAGTTTCTGATTGATACAGGGGCAAGTAGGACTACTATCAGTCATGACGAGGTTCCAGGGGCTCCGCTCTCAGGCTCTAGAAATGTTTCCCTTGGATTTTCAGGAAAGCCGATTGTAAACGAAATTTCGAAACCAGTTACTCTAGAAGTTGGTCCATTGTCCCGAACTACTGATTTGTTACTCACGAAATCATGTCCAGAGAATTTGTTAGGCATTAAGACGTTAAAAGAATTAGGAGCAGTGGTATGCTGTTCCCCAGAAGGAGTCCGATTGTTTTTAAGAGACTTCAAAGGTCACTATGTATTACGTGATTTTGATCCAAGATTACTAAATGTACCGCAGCATTTATGGGCGCAAGGTCCAACTGATGTAGGTTTTATGCAAATCACACCCCATCGTGTGACTCTCAAACAAGGTATAGTTTTGCCACGAATCAGACAGTACAGATTGCCACCTGAGGCTGTAGCAGCCTTATCCAAAATTATTGACGAGCTTATCGCTCAAGGAGTGGTTGTAGAAACTGACTCCAATGTATGTAATTCTCCTATCATTCCAGTCATGAAACGTACTGATCCAAATGTACCTCCAGTATATCGATTAGTGATTGACCTTCGAGAACTTAATAAATGTATCATACCCCAGTACCCAGTAGTCCCAGATATTTCTTCCCTATTGACAGCCATTGATTCTGAAGCTACGTTTTTCACTGTCATCGATCTCAAGAACGCATTTTTTAGTGTCCCCATTCATCCAGACAGCCAGTACCTTTTCGGTTTTTGTTTAAATGGAAGGAGCTATAAATTCACACGAGCTCCTCAAGGTTTCACAGAAAGTCCTAGTATTTATAGTCAAGCACTTAAGAGACAACTAGACAATATTCACATGCCAACTGACACTGCCCTGCTCCAGTATGTCGATGATCTACTGATCACAGCCCGTTCTGAACGTGACTGCGAGCGTGCGTCACTTACAGTCCTGTATTTTCTGGCCGAGCAGGGGCACAAGGTGTCCCCTTCGAACCTTCAGTTCCAGCAAGTGATCTACTTAGGCCACTTACTGTCCAAGTGGGGTAGGCAGTTGACACCAGACCGTATCCAGTTAATAGCGAGTCTTCCGCAGCCCAAGACACAGAAGGAGGTACGTGCTTTTATTGGCCTCACTTCTTATTGCAGACAATGGATTCCTCAGTATGCATTTCTAGCTAAGCCACTGATACAGTTAACGACACAGGAGGCAGCCGTATCGACTGTCCTCCCTTGGACATCTGAACATACACTTGTTTTTAATGAATTAAAGAAAGCCTTATGCCAAGCACCTGTTCTAGCAACACCGAACTACAGTAAGCCTTTTACACTTTTTGTCACAGAACGTGATGGTACTGCATTATCTGTTCTCACACAAGATCAAGCCGGACAGTACAAGCCCTGTGCTTATTTTTCGAGCACACTAGATCCAGTAGCCCAGGCTTTGCCTGCGTGCCTCAAGTCAGTTGCAGCCACAGCTCTAGCTATCAGACAAAGTGATTCCATAGTATTAGGACACTCCCTGACAGTACAAGTTCCACATTCCGTGGAAGTTCTTTTAAACCGAACACAGACTCAGCACTTGACAATTGCACGTTTAACAGGTTATGAATTGACACTGTTCCAGCCACACATAGAAATCAGACGCTGCAACATTTTAAATCCTGCTACACTGTTACCGTCAGTTACTTCAAATCCTGCCACACATGACTGTGTGGAAGTTGTTAACACTATGTCCAAACCAAGACAAGACCTGACAGACATTGCATTACCTAAGCCCGACCTGACACTTTATGTGGATGGTTCATGTATGAGAACTAGTACAGGAGAACTAGTAGCCGCGTATGCAGTGACTACTGACACCGAAGTTATAGAAACGCACCGTATTGACACTCTGTCTGCTCAAACAGCAGAGCTAGTCGCTCTGACCCAAGCCTGCATCCGTGCCAAGAACCTGAAAGTAAACATATATACAGATTCACGTTACGCATTCGGAGTCGTACACGACTTTGGAGTGCTCTGGCAGGAGAGAGGTTTCATGACTTCTCATGGAACCAAGATTCAGCATGGTCTCCTCATTCAAGCTCTGTTAGATGCAATACATTTACCGACAGCTATCGCTATCATGAAGTGCAAGGCACATACGAAAGTTACTGACATCATTTCCCAAGGTAACGATCTAGCCGATCGAACAGCCAAGCTTACAGCTCAGACTCCAGACATTCCAGTTAACACGACACAGACACTCACTCCAGATCCGACTACTTGTATGACAGTTAAGGACCCTACACAAGATGTCATAGACGTACAGTTACATGCCACTCCCGAAGAAATCAAGAAATGGTCCGAACAAGGAGGGGTCCAGACAGATCAAGGATGGGTGACGAAGGGAAAAGCCACATGGTTTCTCCCCGACTCTATGGTTCAAGTCATTATTAATACCGCACATAGTCCAGCACATCTAGGAGAAAAAGCTATGTTAGACAGTATTCAAAACCTTTGGTTCAACAAGCATTTACGAGCTGCAGCCAAACAGAAAGTCCGTACCTGTATGATATGTTGCCAGTTCAATCCAGGTAAAAGTGTCCCGGTGGAACAAGGTGGATTCCAACCTCCTGACCACCCTTTTGAAGTCCTCCAGATGGATTATATTCAGATGGAGCGATGTCGAGGTTTCAAGTATGTCCTCGTAGTTGTATGCGCTTTGTCCAGGTGGACAGAAGCATACCCAGTCCCAGATTACACAGCCGCGACCACTGCCAACCAGTTGGTTCGTGAATTCTTTCCCCGCTATGGACTCCCTAGGGTCGTGTATTCTGATAACGGCCAGCCATTCTCATCTGAGTTAATGAAACATGTTTCCCTTCTGTTAGGGTACCAGTGGAAGTTCCATTGTGTGCGCCATCCTGAAGCAGCCGGTCTCGTAGAGAGACATAATCAGACCCTGAAAATCCGCCTTGCAAAAATATGTAAAGAAAAAGGTGTAGACTGGCTAGTTGCCCTGCCAGTTTCTTTATTTTACATGAGGATGGTTGCACATTCCAGATCAGGTCTGTCCCCGTATGAGGTCATATTCGGCCGCCCCCCAAACATGTGGGGTACACCTAGACCCCGCAGTATTACAGATGTTTCCAGTAATATGCTGACAGATTACCTAGCTTCCTTGATGTCTGCCCTACACTCTTGTCGTTCACAGGTTGCCGCTGCATTCCCAGACAATACTGAAGTGAAACCGCATGAGGTCATTCCAGGCGACCTCGTGTTGGTCAGGAACTTTGATCGTTCAAGTCCATTGGAGCCCCGCTGGAAGGAGCCACGTCTAGTCTTGTTAACCACGAGGACCGCGGCCAAGTTGGAGGGCAGGAAGGGCTGGGTCCATCTGTCCCATATCAAGAAATTCCATGGAATTCGTGAAAAAACATTTGCAAAGGACTGCCAAAATTCTAAAGACTGCCTAAAAACAGACTCTGAACTCAAGCCTCCCTTGTTAGAGAAAACTCCACAGCAGGAGTATAAATTGAAACTCAGGTCTAGTAAAATAAGTCAGCCAGTTTAATTGTCTAAGTCCCTCTCGGGTGAAACGGTTAGACAGGTTTCTGACATGTATGAGATAGACCCCCATAGTGAGAGAGTTAGTCAAAACTCTATGAAATGTATCATTGTTCTAAGTTTTCTATTGTTTCTAAGTCTTATGGTTACCTGCACAAGTTATGCATTACATTTATGTTTTCCAATTTCTCATGTAAATAAGTTTTCTAATGCTACAGTAGAGCACACATTTAGTGATCTGCCTCCTCACGAGCTATCCTATCGTCTTGCTATGCGAAATAATACATTCATTAGAATGTTACACTATTCACACCAGACCAGCAATGCTACTAATTGTTGGGTGTGTGGTCGACTCCCCCCTTTCCAGACACCGAAGGGAGTTCTGCCACTCTTTCCTTATCCGTTTTCACATAATGGTTCGTGTGGAGCATGGTCCACGTTAACGTCATCCCCCAATGATATGTCCCTTCTGAATCGAACATGTTTTCCAGACAAGCAAGGTCTCCCCCATAGAACAGGGTTAGATCTAGAAAATGAAGTTTATAATTTAGGTAATTATTCTTCGAATTTTATGGTCCTGAATGTTCAGTCTGACACTACTCCAGATTTGCCTGCTATTTCAGTACTACCAGTCAAAGGCGAATTATGTGTCAGAAAGAATGGTTCCGCACATGTAGGACACAGTGATTGTACTACTACTGTCAAGTATAGTGACAGTGGGAAATCTATTTTCAAAACCTCACGTCATTCTTATTTTGTTTGTGGTCAGACCGCATATGTTCGTCTGCCCCTTGATTGGGATGGAACATGTTATATTGCCTTCCTACTGCCACCAGTTTTTCTAGCCCCATCCGATTATCACAGAAACACACATCTAGTACACGTCAGACATAGAAGGGAGATCGAGTCCCCAATTGTCGATCAAACTGAAACTACTCTAGAACAATATCAAGATTTCAATAAAGGTTTCTTCTTCTTTATAGGACCTATCCAGAATAGTAAGTTAATACGTAGACTAACCAGAACCCTTGAAGCAGTAGTGAATGAGACTACTTCTGCTCTAGGTAACTTAACTGAAGAGCAATCTGCTATGAGATTTGTCGTGCTCCAAAATCGTCTCGTTCTTGACGTCATACTGGCCGATAGAGGAGGAGCATGTAGAGTCATCGGATCTAGTTGCTGCATTTTCATTCCTAATAACGCGCCGTCTGTTTATTCAGCTATAACCAGACTTCATAAAATTGCCCATCAGTTACACCAGAATCCAGGCACCTGGACATGGTCCGGTTGGCTCTGGAGTATCATATCTGCCTGGGGATGGAAAGTATTGTCATTTCTAGGTATTGCAGTAATGATCATATTCAGTTGCTGCCTCTGTATACAATGTGGCCCTGCGATTTGCGGCATTTGCGCTACCTCTTGTATTCCTAGTCCTAGATCCCGTTCCAAGACAATTCGAGACGAGCAAATGATGCTATATGAAATGATAGATGGTATCATGAATATTGATGTTTCCTGATGGAAACGTAGGGCACAAGGAGGGAATGTGGAAAAGTAAATTTTGCCATGTTATATGTGCCTACGTGTTCCCCATCTTATGTTATATGTGCATGATTAATATGCATGTATTCCCCTCTGATCGATTAAAGACGCAATTATAGTTGTGTCCATCTCTAGTATGCCAGTTTCCAGTCATCATGAAAACAACGAATATTAGGTCTATGTAAACCTACGTTGCCACATTTTACAGTGTGCATGTTAATCCATTGAATTGTCCCCGTTTCTAGGCCTCAAAAGGGCCCGGACTCAGATTCAGCTCCTGTCTCCTGAACCCTCTCCGAGGAGCGATACAGCCCCCACCTGCATCCCTGACCCTTCACTTACTTCTTGCCACGCAGTGCCCGGCCCGGCCTGGCTCTGCCTCCCAGTCTGCCAAGAGTATGTTATGTTTCTAGTTATCAGTCCAGCCCTCCTTCTCTGCATTCCTAAACTACTGAATCGCATCAATAGTTTCCGTCATAGTCTAGCCTTTATGTCTCCATGTAAGAGAAATACTGTATTAATATTCATAGAATATTCCTCGCACACGAACTACATGTAGAATTATGCATGCACCAGTCTTAGTATCTATTAGCCTTTACCCTGATAACTTTTGGATTCTATCAACATGTACTCTAAACACCAGATACTAGATATGCCTGGGTACATGTCGCTCTGACACTCCAGACTTTAGTCTCCTCTTCTAGCACAGAAGTCATAGCCCCCAGTTCCTCCTGGTAACACGTCATTGCCAGTTTGCGCGCACCACTAGGTTAGAGGTCCCAGCTGCTCAGGTAGCCCCCTCCATGTTTCCGCCCCATTTATGACATATTCTGTTACGTTTGCATCACATGTCTATGTATACGCCCTGTACACGCCTTCTTGTTACATCATTTTTGCCCTTATCTTTCGCGACTGCTACAAACCACGCCTACTGCTACGCCTACTGTATTGAATGTAATGTATTTGTTTAAGTATATATATTGTGCACCCATATTAAAAGTTGCTAGCCAATTCCCAGATCCTGCCCCCGGCAGCTGCCATCCTATTCCCATGCAGGCTGTCCTGTTCCTGTCCTTTTATGCCTGATTAAAGCCTGTATACTTCAGCTACCTCGAATCTTGACTCTTATTTATTGAGCTATCAGTTATTAGAGTATCCTGAAAAATAGAACCGGTAATTAATTATTTATTTACCACAGTAAATGGAAGGGTAAAAGAAAAGAAGTGACAGAAATAAAGAATAAACGAAGAGTAAGAAAGAATAGATAGAATTAGTGGAGATGAAAGGAGAGTACTATGACTTAATGAAAGATTTGGACGAGGGTGCCATAAAAAAAGAGAAGAATACAGAGTTTTAAATTGAATAAAGATGGCACTTGGTATGGTAGGTATTTCAGAGGGGGGAATTGATGGAGCAGGGTTTTGCAAAAATGAAACCTGCTTGAATGGATACCCCCAAAATATGTACTAACAGTAAGTAGATGTAGTAAAACTAACGTACACCAACATAAACATTAGGGAACTGCTTTGCGCATGCCTGAACTAACACATAATTACATAGTATTGTAATAACTGTGCTTTAAAAGGAACGAAGAAGTTGCATGGATAGGCTGCGTGTGCATCAGTATTTTGCATGTTGCATCCTGCTTTAAGAGTAATTATTGTCACTTTTGCACTAAGATTATGCTAGGTAACATTAGTGGGGAATAGTGGAAGATGGGTGGTAAACAGTGAAGGTTTCATTTTCATATAATTAATAAATGTTAATTTTCATCTACTTTAGTGTGCTGGATGGAGCCTCCATCTTCTTAACTTGTCCAATGGGGGAAGCTTCAATGAGTGAGGAGAAACTGTCAACCTTAATAAATTTAATAAAAACACTACAAGTCACACATCAATATCACGATTTGATAATAGCAGGGGACTTTAACTATAATCTGACAGGAGGAAAGACGAATAAGAATAAGAATAAAAATCAAAACACATGAAACAAGCTGGAAAAACTAGGCCTGGTCATCCTAAATGAAAACATGAAGGGAGATCAACCGGCCGGTATCACCTTTTCCTCTGGAAAAAAACAATCAATTATTGATTATACGATAATTAGTAAAGAGCTAACGCCCCGGGTAGACAATTTCTGCATCTCAACACGACCTGAGAGCAATCATTTCCCTCAGGAGACAGTCTTATACTTAAACATCAAGCAAAAGGAGTGTGTAGCATCATTAGTTGCATGGCCTGAAATATATAACTTACGGAAGCTTAAATGGAGAGGAAACATCATGGAAGAGATAATGAACATGGTGAATGAACACATAGAGAATGCTGAGGAGCCAGCAGGACAATTAATAAGTAACTGGGAAAATCTATGTGAAGCACTCCTGGACAAATTCCCAGCAAAACCAACAAGCAAAGGTAACCACGGGGCTATTAAAGAGCCATGGTACACAACACAGTTGAGAAACAAAAAAAGAAATATTGCCAAAGAGGTAAGACAAAAAGCGCAAGCAATTAAAATGGGAAAAAAAATAGACAGCGGAAAGATTCAAAAAATTAGAAAAGACTATAAGGTGGAATGCAGAGTGGAAAAAAGGAAATACAGAGAAAAGTTATGGGAAGAACTGCTGTGGGCAAGCAAACTACCAAACAGTAAAGAATTTTGGGGTATAATCAACAAATTAATGAAAGGACACGGAAAGCAAAATACCATCGGAATAAGTGAAAACACTTGGTTAGAATACATTGATAAATTGTACAACCCCAAACTTGGAACAGAAAAGGCGGATGCAGTAAGGTCACTGAACGTAAAGGAAAAAGAATCTTACCCCGAGGCAACCAGTACTACTATTGAAAGTGGAAAAAAACAATTTAGCTGGGAAGCAGATGATCAAACTCTGACAACAGTTAAACACATAAAAACACTGATAAAAGATTTGAAAGCGGAAGGGAGCAGCAGGCCCAAACGGGCTACCAAATGCCCTGTTCAAACGAGACCTGGACGTTTGGGCAAAATATCTAACACCTCTTTTTAACCATGCGTTCCGAGATAACAAGATCCCACAGTCCTGGAGCGGTAACCTGTTCAACCCAATTTATAAGAGCGGCATTAGAACAGAACCCGGGAATTACAGGTTGATCGCCCCGATCGACGTAGAAGGGATGTATGATGTTACAACGCATACTTTTACAACGCCTACCTTTACATCGCAAGTTTTACAACGCATACCATTACAACGCATAGTGCTTTTGGGCGCTGGATAGTGAATAGTTTAATTTACTATTCCAACTCCAGTCCCCGTGGATAGTAGGGAAGGTGTTGGATAGTACATTAAACCTATCCCCTATCCTAGAGCGCCCCCCAGCGCAATGCGTTGTAATGGTTTGCATTGTAAAAGTTGCGTCGTAATGGTAGTGCGTTGTAAAAGTTTCGTTGTAAATGCTGTTCACCACGTAGAAGCCAAACTCTATGCTTCATGCATCCTGGAACATCTACAAGAGTGGACAGAGGAAATCAACATTATCCCAAAATTCCAAACAGGCTTCAGACGGGGAATGGGCACCATTACAAATCTAACAGCCTTGACAATTCTTACGGAAAAAGCTGAAAGGAAAAAGGCAGTATTAGTGGCTTGCTACATTGACCTAAAAGCGGCTTTCGACAGAGTGCCGCGGGACCGTTTGTGGAAGAAATTGAAAGCATGGGGACTGCCACAGCCATTGATAAATGCAATACAATCACTATACAGCGAAACATGGGCCACTGTTAAACTAGGGGACGGACAAAGAGTCTCTTCAAAAATAAATATAACAAACGGACTAAAACAGGGCTGCGTCTTTTCACCATGCTTATTTAATGTATACTTAGCAGACCTGAACAGTCACTTAGAACAAATAAATGGACACCCACCAAATTTGACAACTGAGCCGGTTCAATACTTACAGTATGCAGATGATATTGTCCTGGTAAGTCAAACTAGGACGCCCACGGTTTAGAATTGAACAAATCCAAAACCAAGGTGGTAAGATTAGCGGGCCCAAGACAAGGAAACTATAAATGGTATGCAAAGAACTCTCAAATAGAGGAAATCAGAGTTTATAAATACTTGGGCATCAGAATGGCAAGAAATCTGTCAATGGTTGAGCAGAAAAAGGAGATCACAGCAAAAGCTCAATCTCTAATATTTGCCTACAAACAACTATCCAAGAAACTGGAAAGCCCTTCATACGGGCATCTTTTAAAAATCATGGCAGCCCAAGTTCTACCAACCCTGTCCTACAGTCTGGAAACCTGGCATGGCCAAGAAAGTAACATCTTAAACAAATTACAAACCAAGGTTTATAAAACGGTATTCAATCTCTTTAAAGGTTCCTCACCAGCACAAATTTGCTTGGAATTCGGACTACAGAACCAGGAAATCCAAAGGAAGGCAACCATGGTAAATCTATGCTGGAAACTCAGAGCAGCAGAGTTGGGAACTTTGAACAACTTATGCTTGTTGGAAATAAAACTACAACTAGAGCAAAGAACCTCAAATACGTGGGGGGACCAACTGCGGATAGCACTGGAAGAATTAGAGATCAATGGGCTTTGGAACAGCAAGTTGGAAAAGTCCACATTTAAAAAAGCTTGTAATAACAAAGCAAAAGCATTATCCTTCGTGGAGGATAAAAGGGGATTATTAAGACGCCGCCACGCATGGGTCATAATAAATTCTTATACACGGCTAAGACCACAACCCTATCTAGCAGCTCACTTCCGATTGTCTTTAAAAAGGAGATTCATGGCATACAGATTTGGAGATCATTGTTCATTAGACTTGGCGCCCACCTGGAAAAACAAGCAACAAACAAAGGCATGTCGTTTATGTGGTTATCACATTGAAACTCTGAGCCACTTACTGTGTGTCTGTGAATCAGTGAAATCAGAAAGAAGGAAGCTGCTGAGAACAGTTTTTAATGATTTAAATATCCGCACCTGCAGACAGGTGGCGACAAGCTGGATGGGTGCCGCATCAAACATTTTAATATGTAGGGGGATAAAATGTATGATAGCGGTAGAAAGCTTACTTATAAAAGTGGACAAAGACTGAAGGCTCGGTGACACAAAGGAACTAGGTAGAATTTTAATTGAACTGAAAAAGTTTTTTTTTAAACGAAATGTGTTTTATATGCTTTATGGTTTGTGAAAACCAAATAAAGTTATTTTTGACTGACTGACTGACAATGAGTGATTCCGTTCTGTCACGAGGCAAGCAAGACGTGCTGTGCGCCGCAGATGACATGAAAGAGTGAAGGCCAGAGTGTCAGACGTCTGCCAACCTCTGTACCCAAGCGTGGGACCGGAAATGTACTTTGCAAAGATGTTAATATATGAAAGGAGAACATTATAAAATTGTATCTTGTATGGGGGACATGAGAACAAATTGAGATTCAGACCTTGGGAACACATTTTCACAATGACGTTTTTGAATAAAAGGTGAAATCATGATGGTGTGACAACGCCACCTCCCGAGCCCAGCAATCCCTGTGCGAATTTGATGGTAATTAGCAACAATTGTGGGATGGACATGTCCATTTTTGGGTATAACTGGGGTATCTTTAGGGGTGTGGTTTCAGAGCTAGGGCTGACAAGTAAGAAGAGGGGAGATGCGTCCGTCAGTTTGCAGAGAGGCCTAACTGTTCCTGACCTGTCCTGTTCCTGTCTCTATATCCTTTGTTCTCCGATTCTGATTCGGGGAACCCTCACCATTCCCTAGGCCATAGGGTTGGTTTTCCTACATACCAATAGGTTTGTATTTAGCATAAAATGTTCTAAAAATCTAAATATAAATGTAGTTTTGTCGCTGAAACTTTTGTCTCTCCACCTAGCCACTCCGTCAGTGATTTATTGATATGTAGTTATTTAGATGAAACTATTGTCTCTTCACCTATCTCCTCCGTTAGGTATAGTATGTTTGGCATAAATATTTGCTGAAACTTTTGTCTCTTACTCTATCCACTCCTTCATTGCATAAAGTTATTGTTTAATTTGCATGAGTTTGGGAAGGAATAATTATTATAATTGTTTCTATCATGAGGTTCAGTATTTCTAATATATGACCAAATGCAACTGAGCATAAACCCTTGACAATTTGAGATAAATATTCATTAACTTCAACAATAGTCTGTGATCATTTTATTGACTAAATGGTTGGTAAGTTAGTAGTCATCATTACCATCAACTATTCAACTAATTGGTTCATCAAACAAATAGAAGGAAAGTTGATATTAAAGGCTAGTTATTAATAAAGAGAAAGATTTGTTGGAAAGTATAAATTGACCCCAGCGCATCAAGGATTCTGGGTGAATGTGTATGAGCCATTTGTGTTATGATGTTATTGATTATTCATCCCTGATCAATTATTGGTATTGGCGCTGGATCACCCCATCATAGAACGACTTTCTACATTTCTCTTATGCAATGCAGGGGGGGCAGTTGGACCCCATGAAGGAGTGGATCAGTGACAATGGATCCCAAAATAAACTGTTCAGAATAGGGAGGGATACGTTTTGGCGAGCATATAGGTAGCGGGATAGAGTCAGAATTTTAAATAGGGTGATTTTACCAAACACTTGTAGTGGCAGTGACGGCCAGTGTTGTAGGTACGCTCTTGCGGTCTTCATATGCAGAGTTATATTAAGGTTCCAGGTATGTTTTGGATTGCTGGATGTATAACTCCATAGGTATTTGAAGCTTGTAAGATGAATGGGTATGGGAGTGTGCCATGTTGTGGCCGAGACCTTTTCACAAAGCAATATCAGCAATAATTTGCTCTGGTTGACCTGGAAGCCCGAATCCTCTTTAAGTCTATGATTTCACTACATCGAGGGCCCGAGTAATGCTGCTGCAAGAGGAAAATGAGAATGTCCTCCTCATATAAGGCGATGCAGTCTTTGATAACATCGGTCCAGTGCCAACCTGATACCTAGACATTGCTTCGCAACAGCCAGGCCAGTGGTTCAATTGCAAAGGCAAAACGTATTGGAAAGAGTGGGCAACCTTGTCTGCTTCCCGGTGGAATGGGAAGGAGTCCAAGGTTGATCAGCGTTCGCACCTAGTGGTCGGAGTATAAGAGCCAGGAGTCCAAGGTTGATCAGCGTTCGCACCTAGTGGTCGGAGTATAAGAGCCAGATATATCTATCTACGTAGACTGGCACCCAGTCCCATTTTCTCCAATGGGAGAGGAAGGACCAATCAACCGAGTTAAAGGCTTTTTCAACATCCAGAAGAAGGAGGGCCAATGGATCTTGCAGTTCTCCCATTCAATCCAGGCCATAGTGAGATGTACACGATGAATAGAATGGCATGTACTCTGGCCCGACATAAAGCCATATTGGTCCGGGTGAAACAGTTTGGGCAGTATTGGGTGAAGACTGTTGGCCAAGAAGCTTGGCAAATGTTTTAACTCCAGTGTTAATCAGGGTGAAGGGCCTATAAGAGGCACATCGATTGGGGGCGAGGAGGGGTGGTTGCCCAGTTTAGTGATGACCACAATGGTGGCCATATCTATCTCTAGGGGGAGATAGGTTGAGAAGATGAGGCGAAAGCTGGTCTGCATATTTGCAATAGTACTCCATTGGAAGTCCATCTGGGCCAAGTGTCTCCCAAGTGTCTTGCCCAAGTTCAGTCTCAGTATCGCTTCCTCAATCTCCTCCACTGTAATCGGGTCATCAAGGGTAGTCTGGTCCATCCAGAAGAGCATCGCGAGTGGTATGTCAGTAAGTATGGGGTTCTGCAGCTCACATGTTGGGTAAGCTTTACATACATATAGGTATTCATAGTACGCGGCAAACACCTCAACTACTTCCGCAGAGCTAATCGTTGGGGTGCCATGTGTGTCTAGTATCTCGGGAACAATGCAGGAGCTCACATCCCTGGTGGCCAGCCAGAATAACAACTTCCTTAATGGCTGACAGCCAGACTGTCATTTTCACTAGAGTCTCATTGTCAGCTTATAATTTCTTTTTATTGTACGATGTAGCGTTTCTCTAGTTCTAAGATGTTAGTCTCAGGGGCAATTATGTCCCAGGATTTCTCCTTCTCTTTATGCCAGATATACTGCATGCACGATTAGTAGCAGCTCAGTGACTCAGGCGAGGACAACACCAATAATATATAAAAAAAGCTTTTCAATTTTGAACGCCTCTACATTTTATAGAAGTGATACATGTAATAAAATAGCTCCTAAGAAAGAACATCAGAAGTAACGCATTTACCATTTAAAAATCATTCGTAAATACATTTTTCCTGAACAACATGAGCTACTCAGTTCTGAAATAGACATATGTTACATTTAAAAGCATCCTTTTCAATTTTGAGAACAAGCATAATTCAACCAAACAAAAGCTTTTCATTTACTAGCTTAGGTTACACAAATTAAAACTGACAGGTAGCTGGAGAGCTACCAGTAGCTCCAAAGCTCCTCACTGCAGCACTAGAGCAGCCAACTTTAGAAACATACGACCCAGGTTTGAATCCCGGCATTGGCGCTTGGCACAACATCGTGTGAGTCTAGGCAAGTCTGAGGTGCAACAGTATCGCCTCCAAACTTTCCTCCCCCTCGGAACGTACAGCCCTCTGTTGCTTCCTTGTTAGGCTTGTGCTGCATAAATACCAATGCGTACAAACAGTAATACCTGTTACCCATAGAGCTTAGAGACAGCACATCTGTGATGTAAGATTACAAAAAAGAATGTATTACTAAAATGATAGGTAGCTCGTACCATAGGTAAGCCCCAAAATATTTATGGCCAGATACAAATGCGTGAGCATCATACAATCTATCCCATTCAACTTCAAAATGTAAAAAGCATTTTTACAGTTCTATTTTTGTTGTTGTCAAGAATTCACCTCAACTGCTCAAAAACCATCAACCTTTTTCACATCCCTCTCTTAACAGGGCCTCAACACCAACAGTTCAACCTCTCCAGCTCCTGCCCGTCAATGCTCTTCATGGTCCATGCATCATATCAAATATTAACAATTCCTAGGCAACTGCATCCCTATATGATATCAGGTTGAACAACAGACAGGATAATAAACAGAGCCTTAGTGTACTAACAAACAACCGCTAAAATTAAAGCGCCATGGGCCATGCAACTGACGTCACTGACATCGTCACACAACATTACCTTGACGTACTCTTTATTACGGAGACTTGGCTCACACCTGCACCAAGACACACCTTAGATCAGTAGCCCACCCCCTTTCCTATTGTAAAGATCTATTTCTGATCTATGAAAACCACGCCTATCTTCTACATAATGTAAATAAAGGCCAAGAAAGCTGAATGCTTCCCTAGAGTACCCCAGTACTGCTGCAGGGAGCACACCGCATTAATGACAAAAGGCTACATTGGGAAATGTTACCTTTCGGGTTCCCAGCGATCAGTTTTGTCACTTTGCTTTTGTTTATGAATCACCTCTGAGAGGCATCGCATAATGGCGAGTGGTCTCTTTCTCATCCAATACACAGGATGATACTGCTCTAATGTTTAAAGCTTGACCAGAAATACTTCCACTACCTAGCTTATTGCCCCGAAATTCATAGGCAGATGTCCACAAACAAGCAAACCTGCAAGTTATTTATGTAACAGGTAATTGCACCCTGAACTAGGACAATTAACACAAAATAAATATTACAAGGCATGTACTGACTTTATAGCTCTCTACAAGTAACTATATCTCTGCAGTCACCCCATACCAGTCGGTATACCATTCAAGCGATCATATATACAAATTAATTAAAGAAGTGATTGCTTTAAGAAGCCATCACTTCAAAAAAAGAAAACAAAGGGAAAGAATGTAGGGGGAGGTAAAAGAATAAAAGATAAAAGAAAGTAATGAGAGACAAAATATGGAATTAAAAACGGAAAGAAACCCAAAAAAAGAATAAATATAGAGGAAAAGAAAGGCCAAAAGGAGAGAAGGACAGAGGAAAAGCATTGGTACAAAGGATAGGCCTGGGTTTAATGTGCGAACACTTGTAGTGGTAGCACACTGGAGGGAGAACCAGGGAAGGGAGCAAGCAGGACTGAATAAGGAAGGATATAGTTGTAAGTAGTCCTTCAAGCAGTTCAATGCAAACATTGGAGTAAAGGTGGCAGGACACACCCAAACAGCCAGTAGAATTAAGAAAGAGACAAATACTCCACAAGGACTAAGTTAAGAAGTAATTTACAATGTCTCATGCCAATGGCTGAAAAAGGATGGTCAAAGGAAGCTAATGGTTGAAATGGACAGACCCAAATCTCATGCAACATATATTGTAAGCAATAAGTCTCTGCTTAGCAGCAATGTCGTTTTAGTCCAGGCCTAAAAAAGGATAGAATAGGATCTAAGGGGAGGGGAAAATCGAGAGAATGAGGTAAAAGAAAGAAGAATAGAATGAAAGCAGAAAATAAAGGGGAGAAAGTGGGAGAAAAGGAGTAGTAACAGGAAAAGCAAAGGGAAAGAACAGAAGACAAGGCGACAAGATGAGAAGGAAACGAGTCAGAAATAAGAAGTAGGAAAGATGGGAATTAGGATTATAGTAATAACGAG
The DNA here is from genome assembly GCF_964261635.1 of Lissotriton helveticus. Lineage (NCBI taxonomy): Eukaryota > Metazoa > Chordata > Amphibia > Caudata > Salamandridae > Lissotriton > Lissotriton helveticus. The sequence continues at coordinate 397,046,493 of NC_136059.1, forward strand.
AAAAGAGAAGGAAAAGACAAAAATGCAGTAAATGTGAAAAGAGAGCAGAAAGAAAAGGATAATAAAAAGGAGAGAAAGCACATGAGCAGAAAGGGGAGAGAAGAGCGGGATAAACAAGAAAGAAAGAAGAAAAAGAGAGGTAAAGTAGGAAAGGAGAGAATAGAGATGAGGAAAAGAGAAGTAATATGAAAATGAAGGTGAGTTGGAAATGAGGACAAGGTTTTGAGAAAGAGAGAAGGGATGAAGAAAAGGAAAGAGGAAAAGAGAAAGACAGAAAGAACAAAAATGAGAGAAGAAGGGAAGGAAAAAACAGAGTAGAGATGAAAAAGGAGAGAAGGAAATGAGAAAAAGAGAGAAGGACTGGAGAAAAATGAGAGAAAGGGAGAGGAAAGGAAAGGAAACATGGGGAAGAGACAAAGATGAGGGAACTAAAAGAGAAAAAAGGAGAAGGGAAAAATGAAAGAAATGAGAAGAGGAAGAGCAAGTAGGAGAAAGGAAATCTCACAGTTCCTATGAATGAGAACTGATGCACAATCAAAGTTCGTGTAAAACTGAAAGGAGTTTACATTGGTAGGTCATTCATGGAGCAGGCTGAGTGGCAGCCTTTGACTATGAATGAAGAACCTTGAGCCGTACGAGCCTGGACTGTCCGATTCCTTTGCCTCAATTAACTGGTGTTACCTGAGCAGGGGGGCACCTGCATTTTAGAGACTGACTCAGGCATTAGCACGTGAGAGCTATTCAGTGGCAGCCTGTGAGCTACTGGTAGCTCGCGATCGACCTGTTGGGGACCCCTGTCTTAGATGCCCTCCCCCCTCAAAATACAACATTCTGTGAGTGTATCAGGCACACAAGACAGTTGGAGGACCTGGCGTCATACACAAGTCTAATGCACCCCACACATTATCTCTCAATGATCCAACAACAATGAACTCCATTCCAGATAGCCACCTTCACCCTCCCCTACATCTCGCAGCCAACTAAGGTCCTGATTTAGATTTCGGCAGATGGGTTACTCCCTCCCAACGGGGACAGATCCAGTCCACAGAAATATAAATCCCATAGGATATTATGGGAATTAAATTTCAGTGGACCGTTGTGACGGAGTAACCCGCCTGCCGAAATCTAAATTAGGCCCAGGTCTTCAACAATGACACCTCCAAGTTCAACACACTCAACTCCAAATCTTCAGAGCCTTCAAATTCCACAGAGACTGGAGCACCAATAATCTAAACATGACCAACCCATACTAAAGCTCACACCCTAGAATTTATCATAGCTGCCTCTCCATTAACCAGTACAAGTCCCCACTTCCCCAGGACTGGTCTGATCATCTTGACACCTCCTTCTTGCTGTTTCATGCCCACACCAACATAAAGGGTGGCAACCCCACTCCATGTGAAGACACTGTTTACATTTCTGAGCTTGGGTTTTTCACATACCATTGTTATCAGGTGTATTAGAATAGTTCTACAGCAGGACTACAGCACCCAGAGTGCATTTTTGTCACATAAAAGCCCAGGAATTGAAACATTGTCCATACTGTTGTGGAGTCAGGTGGCAAGCGTACAAACACATTCAGGTGCAAACATATCAGACCTACAAAGACTTGCCTGCTGACTAGCTTCAAGAACACATCAAGCTCTTTACTATGCACAGGTCAACTTCTTCACGGGTTACAAAAGTGTAAAACCATGTGGACATCTAGGCACTAGTAAACATGAATGTCCAAACCTTCAGTACTCTGCCACGCCCATAACCTCATCAAGTACAAGTGCACTATTCGCAGCCAAGAAAAGAAATGGAGACTGTTCAAATCACTAGCTCAGTCTGACAGTAAGGGAGATCCCGGCGTCATCCTGTCAGACCATCTAAGGGTGGCGTAGAGAGTAGCGCTCCCTTCATCAGCTGTAGGGCCGATGTGGAGCCCTCAGCCCAGCTCCTCCACCCCTTAACCATTACCCTACCTACCATGCAGGATAAGCAAAGGGCACAGGATGGGGCTCATTGCCTTTTAATTTGTCGTGGTGGTCTGTCACGCGAAGATCATGACGCAGTCGATGAGGGTCTCATACAGTGGGTCAGCAGAAGGTAAATAAAAGAAAAACATTAAAACACTTTAACAAGTATGGGTGTTATTGAGTGTGATGGGGCCTGGCACTGGCATATTAGTAATAATCTTTGGTATACTACAGCATCTGTGAAGTGCTGATGCTTATCCCTAGCAGTATGCTAGTCCCAGCATATTGGTGGGTATACTTGGGATAGTGGGACATCTATGCCACGATGGTGTTTAGCAACCTACCCTAGGCAAAATATTGGCAATGCACATTGGTGTAAATTCATGGCATATTAGAGGATTCCATGGGTAGCTAACACTCACCCATCACAAAAGTGCTTGCCCTGCCGTAAGGGTGGTGGTGTCCAGGCCTAGGGTAGACATGGATGACATGATGGCATAAATCAATGCTATGTTGCTGGACCTAACATAATAGTGGCAATTACTGATGTATTGTGGGCATCCGAGACATGCAAGGCAGAGTCTATCCATGTTTGGCAGTAGGTCTTGTGATTACTTGAGAAAATGAAAAATTATATTTTGGCATCAAAACATGTATTTACTAAAAGTGAAAAAATCAAAAGTTGGCATTTAAGAATAACAATTATGAAGGATTATTTGGTGGGGGTTGGGGATTGAGTTTCTTTTTTCAAAATCACTGTAAATATTATAGCAAAATATGTGGACTTTCATAAACGAATTCTAATGTTTACTTTGCTAACAACGAAAGATGTTACATTGTGGTCAGTACATGAGTATTTTTTGTACATTATTTATACTTCTCAGTAATGTTAGTAATTCCAATTTTTACTTTCTTTTACAATGGAAGTTGTTACATTGTGGTAAGTACATGAGTCATTTTTTAACATTATTAATACTGCTCAGGTATGTTAGTAATTCTTATTTCTAGAGTGTGAGTGCGTGTGTGTATATCTCTCTATCTCTCTGCAGGCTCACCCTCAAATTTTTTGCCATCACCCCACTGATTTTCTGAACCCTTTTTAGGTTTCGCCTGCATTGCAGCTCATGCGCTGCTTGCTGGCGAGAAATTTTGTGAGAGAGGGATTTCAGAAAAGGGCTTTAAGCCCCGCTCCTCATTTCCATTGACTGGCGTCACCGTTTATGCTAAACGGTAGCCTGCCATTGGAAATTAGGTTTTTTTGTGGATGCCCTTTCGCCTCCGATCCGACTGGGTCACCTGCTTTGCTGCTGTCGCAAAGCACTTTCTTATCTTTATGGGGCCATGTGTTTCTAATTAGAAAAACATGGCCCCATAAAGCTAAGAGATCGATGCTTGTTGTTTACAGTCTAGAAGTGAACGTACTGTGTCTGCTGGTGCACTGTGCTCTCAAGCCCAGCCTCTCTCGCTCCTGCAGTGCTGGAGCAGGGCAGGAGCTTGTTTCATGAGTGTGCGTGTACTGGAGCTGCAGTGATTTGTGGTGGGTGTTCTTTGCCATTGCGTCTTCCATCAGTGGGTATTTAACCCTGAAGTCCTGTCTAAATCGCGTGACATGAAACTTAGGGGTTTCCAGTGGATTCAGCCCTCCAGGGCCTTTGTCTCTACTTCTAGGAATTCCATTCAGTTAAAACATGCTTTCAAAAACGTCAGCGCCTCAGTCATGTCCTTCCCCACTCCTTCTTTCAGCAAGGATCTGCGCATTTAGATACTGCTGCCTCCTAGCGCGTGAGTTGTATAAACACGCAGTCGTGTCCTGTCTCTAGGCTGCTGTGATCTTTTCTTTAGCTGTTTGTCGTGGGATATTGGGCATCTCCTCCTCACATATCCACAGATGGATCCCCTAACTGTGAGTTATTGTTCTGATCAGGCCCAAGGGGATACTCTACCAGTGCTCCTTGTGCGAAGTCAGTGATGCAGACTCATGGATTAATGCATAGGTCTGTGTGAAACATAAAGCGCATACTTTTGATTCCTCTCACTCACACATCCTTTCAAGGGGGGACAGTGAGTACCATTATGCTGAGTAATAATAACACAAACTTGTAACCAGTCAGAGCTGATGCGGCCTTTTATCCGCTTATTCTCCCCAAGTTGAGAGGGCTGACTCCTACCTCCTCCTTCGGTGCATGGGGCGGCACACAGGGGTTTGCAGGGAGAGTGTGTGTCTGCCTATTTGTGCCCAGCGGCCGTGGGCTGGGTGAGTGGGGCACATGGGTGAGAGCTGGACTTCTGCCAGGGGCTTGTGTGTTCAGAGGCATGCCACCAGGTGCTGAGCTCTCCAGAGCCGTAGCACCTGTTCCCCACCGCCCCAACCACCACCACCACCTCTCTCCTCTGGCTGCACTCGGGCGGACCCCATTCTGCCACCGGCAGACTCCTGCAGCAGTGCCGGGCAGGGGGTAGCGTTTCTTCCAGTGGGCGCTGTTGCATGTTGTCCACATGACCATCACGTGTGCAGTGCTTGTTATAGCACGGTCTCTCTTCTGCAAAGACACTCGTTTCCACCCTACCCCACCTCACCTCACCCAAGGGTAGGTAAAGGGCACGTGTGGGCAGCACCTGTGCCTACTACAGGTGTGCTGTGAGGTGAGCACTTTTCACAGAGACCACACCTACATCATATTGCGTTACACGGGGTGAGGGAGCACACTGCCTCTCATCCCAGCACAGTTCACCCCTTTGCATCCTGGTAAATTCAGTACGCTTACTTTCAAAGTTGCTGTAGTCATTCACCAAAGTTGGTGCAGGTAGATTTGCCAAAACTTCAAAAGAAACCCCTAAGTCTCTTATATCCTCCTTCTTCGCTAACAAAATCTCAGCCCTTGGCAACAAACTCAAATCTATCACATACCCTCAAACACCTCTCGACCCGCCCCCTCCAGCCACATCGCCCTTACAGGCTTCACCCAAAAACCATGCTCACTGGACTGACTTCAATCTCTACGATGATGACTCAGTGTCCAAAATCCTATCTTCCCTAAAACCCAATAATCATTTTAATGACCCGCTCCCTTACAACTGCCTAGTTGTCGTCACCCAATCCATTATTCCTAGCTGGACTACAACAATTAACACCTCTCTCCGACAGGGAACGATGCCCGACCCTCTAAAAGCCGGTCAAGTCCTTCCCATTCTAAAAAAGCTGTCGCTGGATCCAGCCTCCCCTGACAACTTCAGGCCCATCTCCAACATCCCCCTCTTAGCCAAGTGATTGAGAAATGTGTGCAGTAGCAGCTAAGTCAACACATCAACAACTTCCACCTACTCGATGACTTCGAATCCAGATTCAGACCAGGGCACAACACTGAAACCACTATGCCCCACATCGTTGATGACGCTCTCCAAGCTCTTGACCAAGGCAAAACCTGTCTCCTCATCCTCCTGGACCCATCCTCGACCTTCGACACGGCCAACCATGTAAAACTACTCGAACGCCTCAAACTCAAGATGGGCTTAGATGGCACTGTTCTAGAATGGTTCAGATCCTTCCTCCAAAACCGGTCCGAGAGATTCCTCGTCAACGGCAACCATCCCCGGTCACGGTTGGAGTCCCTCAAGGTTCAACACTGTCCTCCACCCTCTTTAACCTTTACCTGGAACCGCTTACCAACGTACTACACACTGCTAATATCTCCTATCATATGTATGCTGATGACACTCAGATCTACATACAAACCTCATCTCTCGAAGAGATCCTCTCCCTGATTGATGCCTTAGAACACACTGTCCACTGGCTCGCATCCAATCAACTCAAACTTTACGCAAAGAAAACTGAATTTCTCCTGATCGCCCGCCCAATACCAACCTTGAGATTAAATCATGGGTTAAGGCTATCACAGCCTTGAATTGCCCACCGACCATCGTGGATTCTCCAAATCCTTGGGAATCACTATTAACAGCAGCCTGTCTTTGGATCTACGCGGCGATCCAAAGACAGGCAGCTACACGCGGTGCTATCCTCGTAACAGTTGTGTTCTTGGGACACCTACCTGCAGGACGCCATGTCGAGTTTACTTTCTTAATAAACTCGCATTTGTTCCCATTGTTGTTGGGATCCCCTCCATACATGTTGATTCAACTGGAATCCCATGCGATCAGTGAATTGGTACTTTGACCGAATTACGGTGTGACCAATAGTGGGACTGGTAGCAACACATGTCCTGAAGAAGACCAGGGTGACCTCCGTGGCAAAGTAAGTCGGTCGAAACATATTGACAAAGGCGGTATTAGGAATGTTGTTTTGAGAATCTTGACTTTTGTCTTGGAAACACTACCCATCCTTTCATTTCTTTTAATCCTGGTTGTGGAACCTGTTAATAAAGTTTTTGTTTGGTATCCCCAAACCAGTTTTAAACACTTTCCCTTTAACTGCACGTGTTGTGAACCTATTCCAGTCACAGGGTGATATCCACTGATCACTATTTGATTTATATGTATATATGTTGTTTGGTCTTGTACATTTGTCTTGTGGTCTTTTTATGTTAAACCCCCCCCCTATGCTCCGTCCAGAGTGTGGCTACACCTGGGCGTATTGTAAGCAGACCCGATGATGAAGCATGTCACACACTTCGGTGTGTGAGTGAGGGCAGTATTTTCAAAACAAAAGATTTTTTGTTTTGTGGGATGTGTAGGGGTTTTCTTTGTTTATTTTTTTTGTCTCTCCACCCCTCTATGTGTGTACAATTAAGGCTATCAAAGCCTTGAATTGCCCACCGACCATTATGGATTCGCCAAATCCTTGGGAATCACTATTAACAGCAACCTGAACATGAGTGACCACATCAACTCAATGGCCAAATCAGCCAGATTCCACCTGAGCTATCTTAGGAAATTGAAACCCTTCCTCGAAGCTCCTGACTTAAAAATGGCAGTCCAAGCACTTGTCATATCTAGACTGGAGTATGACTGTTCTACCCTCTCGGGCCTACCCAAGATCTGCCTGGCACCTCTAAAAGCCTGCCTCAATGCAGCCGCCAGACTACTCACCGGCACGAGGAAATACGACCATATTTCCCCGCACTTGAGCTCTCAACTGGCTTGCCCTGGAGACAAGAATACAGCTCAAAGTAGCATGCATCATACACAAAGCCTTATATTCTAACTCCCCTCCATATCTGAAGCAGAAACTTGTGATCTCCGGAGGAATCAGAAACTCCCGATCTGCCAGAGACCTCCTGCTCCAACTTGCATGCTTTCGGAGAAAAAAAAAATTACAAGTGAGCTTTCTCAGGGGCTGCTCCAAGAATATGGAACTCTCTCAATTCAGACATCAGAAGAATCCCCTCTCTGTCTCGCTTCAAAAAGGTTGCCAAAACATTCCTTATGGGCAAATTTCTAATTTAAACTTTGCCTCTACCACCACTACAGCCCTGATCTACGGCCATCTATTGCCTCCTTTTGGATTATCTACCTCACCCCTTCAGAAACTTGGGGCCTTGTCACGAACATTGATTAACACAATCTATAAATATGTTATCTCGTCTTGAGTACTTGGATATTTAATCTGTAAATACTTGCCTAGCTCCCTTATGTATCCTGCACCCTGCCCTCTTTCATTCGATCTGTAACTGGATGATTCTATGCCTATTCTGTACATGCCTATGTTTCTCTGTAAAGCGCTCTGATGCCCTAACGGGTCAAGTTTGCACTCTGTAAAACACATAAAATAAATAAATAAAATAAAATAAAATCAGACTAAAGAAATTGTGGGACTTTAGGTGTAATGCATGAATTTAACTCTCTTAGAGGACTTGTATAGTACTGAGAGGACCCTGAGAGGGTTAGGTGCAGAGGGATCTCCCTATGGTAAATTATAGAGAAAATGTAAAAAGTTTGTTACAGTTGAAGAATATTATTGCAAACATTTTTATGTTAAATATTAACTTAAATTCATGCTATGCATTTATTTTAAATGTATGCCAAAAGAAAAAGTTGCAGCACTATTAACTTAATTTTGAAATAAATATGTAATTAATGTAAAAATATTACATTTAAAAAAATTCACAAGTTTAAACTATAAAAAACAAACATCTAAGGTAAAAAAAGATATTATAATTTATGTTAATTTAAATTATATCTTTCATAATTCTCCCTCAGAGGGGTATCTCAATGCAGCAGAGACCAGCGAGAGAGGTAAGATTAGTGTTGGAAGAGCTCGGTTTTGAGAAGTTTTCTGAATAAAAGGTGATCTGTGCACACATTGTTAGTAGGAACTTGATTCCAGTAGCAAGAAGCCAAATAGCATAAAGCTCTGCCCCCGGAACGAGTTATCATGTATTAATAATTATGAAGATATGTAATGAAATTAAATAAAGGTAATATATTTATACTTTATCAAAAGTAATATTTTCTTAATGTTTTAATAAAAACAAGATATCAAAAAAGGTTTAAATAGTATGAATAATGTTTATAGTTAGATAATTTTTTAACAGTATCTTAAATGTATTTGCATTATTAAATACTTTAAATAATGCAATTTAACACTATTTCCTATGGGGTTTTATTTAAATCCCTACCTCCATTATTTTTTTATGGAATGGTGCTACAATATCAGTGGTTGGCTATGGTTGGTGCTGGACTTACTACTGCTCTTTTTTGGCAGAAGTAACTTTACACTCATACATTTGGCACCGTCTCCTGCTTCAGGGCATGGTTGTAGGAAGCTGGCTCAGTATATACTATACCAAAGTAAGGTATATTGTGCACAGAGTCTTGAGTGTCCCAAGAGGTATAGCAGAGGCTACATTAGGTAAGTACTAACATCTCTCTTTGTGGTAGTGTGGGTGAGCAGGTAGGCTTATCCAGATGGTGCATTAAGCATTTATTTTATTCACTCAATCAAGACTGATAGCACACTCTCAGAAACAGAATCCAGACCGATTGAGTACGTATAAAAAAGGTATACTTGTATTTTATTTGTAGAACCAAGAAGGACTTGGTATAGGTAGGTAAAATATACTTTAAATGGTAAACCTTCACACAGGAATGTAATTGGAAATGGATTTGCAGCTGTTACAGGTTGGTATGACTTTAAAAAGCAGTTTGAATTACAGAGTAATTACTTTTAGGATACTTAGTGATTACTTTCAGATTACGCAGAGTACTAGGGTAGTATGCCTGGATACCTCACCTAAGGATCTTACAATGCCCGGTAAGTAAGACTTTTCTTGGCTTCATTTATAGTCACTGTTTTTCACAGTTCAAATCTTACAACAGTTTAGACCCAAAATCTCATATCATGGGTTCCTATGGATGCAGGGGGGTCTTCTGGCATTGGGTTTTGTTACCAGCTCCAGTCATGGTTGCGGGGACTTTTCAGGTTGAGGCTGCAGGCGTCATCTTGAAGTTTGAGGGAGGTTGGCGATCACCAGATCCCAGGTCAGGATCACTGGGGAGACATCCTTGTGGTGTTGGGCCACTCGAACTCAGGCCGTAGGCATCGGGTGCAGAGTGGTGCAGAATTGCAGAGCCGACCTGGATCTGGATTCTGTGGTCGAGACTTGGCTTGAGCAAATCTGGTGCTTACGGCAGACAGAGTCTATAGGGTGACTGCAGGGCATGTCCTCCGGGCTCTGGGGAGCTACTGGCTGCCGGACACACCGATTTCTTTGCTGTAGGCAGGTCGGAGGCGGGACAGGCCGGTAGGGCTGGGGCCAAAGCAGTTGGTGTCCTCTACTTCCTGGGTCAGCAAGGCTCTTCGGTCCTTCGTCTTTCTTCCACAAATCTGAGGAGCCAAGGTTCAGGGTGGTTCCTAAATATCAATTTGGGGGTGTTAAAATGAGTGTGCAGGTTGGAACCTATGGGTCCCTTCCTTGGGGTGGGCACACCCCCTATTATGCCACCCCTCAGTGGTAAAGGGGAGGAGCCTCTTCCTGATTGGTTGGGTCCCCTAATTTTCAAGATAGAGTGGACTGAGATGTGAACTTCACCTCGCCTCCCCCACCTGAGTGGTGGGGTTGGCACCACCACCTCTCCTCCTAGCTTGGTTTTCCCGCCAATTCTCTTGCCCAAAGTGGGGGGCAGAACCGTTGGGAGCCAGTTGCTGGGGGAAGCAAAAGACAGGGACAGCTCACAAAGGCAGAAGGCCTCTGAAACTTCCCCTTCACGGACCCAGCCCATCCCGGGGGGAGGAGGCATGACACCTCTGCCCAGGATGGGATTTGTTTCTGGACCTAGAGCTCGGAGGCTCTCTACCCAGGGGTCCAAAACCTGTCTGGTTGTGGAAAATGGCGGGCAGAAATTGAGGAACAACCCAAGGGTCGGTTGTTTTTCAGGGGGATCTCTAAGATGCCCTCTGAGTGCATTTTACATTAAATCCCACACTGGCCTCAGTGTGGGTTTTATGTGCTAAGACGTTTCCTACCAAACTTCCCAGGTTTTAGTACAGCAATTATGAAGCTGTGGAGTCCATAATGCCCAACTCCCAGACCATATACTCTTTATGGTTTCACTACACTTACAATGTCTAAGAATGGACATAGACACTGTAAGGGTACAGGGCTCATGCCACTGTAACCTCCCCAGAGGCTAGTGCAACCTGCTGGAGGGGTGGCTTACCTAGGCCCCAGGCAGTGGGTTGTAGGCATATCACACAGGGATGTTTTCTATATCAACTCTTCACTTTTCTCTGCATCAAAACAAACAGCCTGCAATAGCAGTGTGTGGGTGTTAAGGTACATGGTCTCTAAGGGTGGCACAATAGGTGCTGCAGCCCTTTAGAGGCCTTCTCTGGTCAAAGTGCCCTTGGGTACCTATGGTACCTCTTACAAGGAGCTTACTTGTTGCCAGAGATGTGCCAGTTGTGGGTACAAAAGGTAGCATTTTGGGAAAGAACACAGGCCCTAGGAGCCTGATTGGCAGGGACCCAGGGCATATCAATTCAGGTTGCATCAGATATCAGGCAAAGTGGGGGGTAACCATGCAAAAAGGGGCCCTTTCCTACAGTGGTGACTTGTAGATCTACACTTTTTTAGTAACTTTACACTCGAATTGTGTGAATATCCCAAAGTAGTAACGTTTCTCAAGTTCCAGAGTAAATTTACTAAAAGTAAATCTACATGTGGAGATTTACCTTTGTGAATGGGCCTCCATATAGTCATGTAATAACTGATAAGCGAACAATAGTCACATAATTTAGAAAAAGAAAGAAATTTGAGTTTATCCCAATATTATGCTCTCCAAATCCTCACTTTATCTAATCATAATTTAACATATAGTCCAATAATGTTATTTTCAATATATGAACCAGTCCAGTCCAGGCCATGGGGGCTAAGCGTATGCCAAATTACGGCCAGCATCAGTACGTACATGTGTGAGAAAGAGATTAACAATAGAACGTCCCAATTTCGAATAGACCCCATTGGTTTTGTCTTTATAATCACTGTCAAACAAGTTATCCAAAGGTGGACAACATTAGATCAAAATAATCAAAAGTTTCCAAAACAATATGCATCTCTCTAAATAGTTAAAAACATTCTCATATCTAGTGCTTCTCGCTGGCACAGTGTCTATACCTAATTATCTGCGTTTCATTATACCTTAATTTCAGGATTGCAAGAAACTTCCACATATAGCATCACATTTATCTAATTAGATGAGAGAGAGTGAGAGTGTGTGTGTGTGTGTGCTTGCGTGTGTGTCACCTTTCCATAAATAGCGACTCTGTTGTGTTTTCTTTTATTTTTTTAAGAATTACTCATTACTAGAATGACTCATTATTTCCACTTCCCAATATTGAAAACAACTTTACAATACACAAGGCACGGGGTTGTGCAAATTCAATCACATCCATTCATTTTCTATGCTCAAAATACACGTTAAAGCTGTTTTTGAAAGTAATACAGTGACAATCTGTGTGCCTTGAAATAAATCAAATGAAGTTTACATCACCCAAAAGGAATTGGTGTTAATCTGTTAGTTGACAGGGCTCACTCTCTGGGGCACATTAAAGTTATATGCGCTCTTTTCTCTAGAACATTTCTCATTCTCAAGTGCCATCATTGCCTTCCTTCATTATCCTCGATGAAAATTCATTTAAATTTCTTTGCATCTTGATTTCATGACTTTCTACTGTGTGGATTTGCCCTTCTTTGTTTCACCTTTCATATGTAATTCATCACGCGTATTTTGGTTTTTATAACAGATTTTGCAAGTTGATAATAGTCAGTTCTTCCATGTCAGAAAAATGCTTCATATCTGGTACCACTCCTGTAAATGTTTTCTTGTGTTACAGTTTCTTCTTTGTGGCAAATGTTTTCTCTCCTTTTAGTTTTGTAGCTTGTGTTAAGAATGGGGTTTCTAGTTGGCAGTTGTGTGCACCCTGTCCAAGTAGGGACCCTCATTTGAACGTACACACACAGTAACAGTGAAAACACTACAAAATTAGTCCACAACAGTCTAGAAACATCGCCAATATTTATCTGAATAAAACAAGATCAAAACAACAAAAATCCAACATACACAAGTAAAGACATCATTTTTTAAAGGTTAAATCAGTTCAGTCTGTAGAAATCTATGGATACGTAACTTTTAGCACAAAGTATCTAGGGTGCTTCAAAATCAAAGACGAAAACAGGCGCAGGGGAGGTGAGGCACTGGAAAAACTAAGTTATGCATTGGTTCCTTACTCTCAGGGGAGGTGATGCTTCAGTTCCTTACTGCCAGGGGAGGTGAAGCATTGGTTCCTAACTGCAATGCAGGAGAGATGATGCATTGATTCCTCACTGACGGGAGAGGATGGGGGGTTCCGTTCATTTCTGAAAGGGGAGGTGATGCTTCAATCTCCGGATAAGCGGCCTCTGTTCCTTACTGCTGAGGAATGTAGATGAAGAGACAGCGTTGAAGTACAGTACGTCAAAAATCCAGATGCGCTGTTTCAATGTGATGGCAGTGAAGCAGGCACGGGCGTTGATTTCACAACTGCAAGCAGGTGATGCGTTGATTCTTCATCCGCACAGCAGGGACTGAGTCAGAGTCGGAGAGGGTGCCACAAACATTGGTGACACAGTGCTCGGGACTCGGGCTGTGGTGATTTTTCAGAGGCATTGCATGCACTGCATCAATTCTTCAGCCGCACAGTGGCGATGCATTGATTTTTCAGCAGCACGGTGGTGCTGCATTTGGAAAATGGGCACTGAGAGTCAATGCGTGAATTTTCTTGTTAGATCACCAGATTCTACTTCCAAGGGCGCATGCAGTGGATTTGGCAAGCCTGGGCTCTCAGCAGAAGAGCCCAGGCACTGGCAGTTGAAGTCTTTGATGGCCTTGAGACTTCTTAACAGGAGGCAAGCACGCACAATCCCTTGGAGAACCTTGGAAGCAGGATGTAGAAAGCAAAGGCCAATCCTTTCACTCCCAGGACAGAAGCAGCAAGCAGCAGACCAGCACAACAAAGTAACCAGTAAAGTGTCAGTCCCTCCTACAGCATCCAGCTCTTCTTCCTGACAGAATGTCATTTAGTCAAGAAATGTTCTGAAGTTATGGTGTCCCAGCTCCAGTACTTATACCAGTTTCTGCCTTTGAACTAGCCAAATTTCAAAGGAAAGTCTTAGTAGTGCCCTTTCCTTACCTGGCTCAAGACACACTACAGGGGGGTGGAGACAGCTTTGTGAGAGGACAGGCACAGCCCTATTCAGGTGTCAGTGTCAACTCCTCCCACCACTCTAGCTCAGGAAGGCCCATCGGCCTGGTGATGCACGCATCAGGGTATGCAGGGCACACCGTAGCTCCCTTTGTGTGACTGTCTAGAGTGAATGCACAAGAGCCCAACTGTCATCCTAACCAGATGTGAATTTAACAGACAAGCAGAGGCACAGAATGGTTAGGCAAGAAAACACCCACTTTCTAAGAGGGGCATTTTCTTTTCTTTTTTTTAAACTCTTTTTATTTAAATCACAATTTATTCACATAGCACATACATACATTGCAGTTCATTGTTTCACACTCATTTGACATTTTACACCTTGTTAAGTTCCACAGTACAAAAAGCACAACAGTATTACATGTATTAATCTCGCAATGGCCCTCCATCCTCCCCATCAGATACCCAGTCTGTCTGCACCCTTGGTGGTTCACAGATGTAGCCCCTAAATTTAGTCCAAGCCCCCCATATCCTATTCCACTTTTGAGGACAGCCTCGATTGACGAACACTGCTTTTTCGGCTACCATAGCGGCGTCCATGTCTTTGCACCATGCGGCAAGCATCGGTGACTCTTCCGAAACCCATTTTTGGGCAATATTACGCTTTGAAATCATTATCCCCAGTGTGGCCCAATCCTGTGCTGGATGAGTAAGTCATTCGGCTCCCAGATATTCAATAGACATGTCTTGGGCTCGGGCACTAGTGACACCTCCTTTGTTTGTGATATCGTTCTCATCAGTTTTACCCAGTAGGCTTCAATTTTCGGACATTGCCATATGGTGTGAAAAAATGTACCCTCCTCTCCACACCTTCGTAGGCAGAATCGATGCTGGATTATCCCTATTTTGCGGAGGGTTAGCCTGGTGTAATAGGTGCGATGTAATATTTTGAGTTGTATTAATCTAAGCTTCGAGGGTATTCCCACCTCATGTGGGGACGCTAGTGCCTTCTGCCAATCAGTGTCATCAAGTTCCCCTACGTCTCGGGTTCATTTTTCCCTGAGTGCCGCAGTAGGATCAGGTAAGTTGTTAACTAGCTTTCGATAGGTGAGGGAAGTGGCTTTTTTATGCATGTAGTCAGTCAACAGCCTATCTTCTAGGGGAGTGGTCTCTGGGACCTCAGTGCCAGGTGGTAAGGCTGCTTGCAGTGCATGTTTAATCTGCAGATATCGGAATATTTCTGAAGGTGCTAGGTCATATTGTCTTTACAGACATTCAAATGCGATCACCTCCCCTTTGTCCCACAGATCATCCACTGTGGAGATGTCAATCGCATCCCATTGGGCAAATCCCTTACTGTTCTTGAGTCGCCCAAGCCGCTGTGTATCCCAAAGCGGAGTAAGTTGGGTTATGACTCCTTGCAAGCCCAATTAAGTGTGTGCCGCATGCCATATGTTGACTGTATGGATTGTAGGTCCGATTAGAGAAAGGGGCCATTTTTTGTTGTAAAGTGCTGACATAAGTCCCTCTTTTTCCAGCCCATATCTATCGGCTTGAAACCCGGGGTCCGTTTGAGGGGCATGAATCCACTGATTAATGATTTTCAACTGAGCTGCCCAGTAGTACAAGTGTATGTTTGGAAGAGCTATTCCGCTGTCGTACCACGCCCTGACCAATTTGTTTTGCGCTATGCGTGCCAGTTTGTTTCCCTATAGCAGACTAGAGACCTCTGCCGCTATCACACTGAAGTAACTTGGCGGCACTGGGAATGGTGTGTTTTCCAAAGCGTACAGGAATCGAGGAAGCGCCATCGTTTTAAAAAGCACTGCCCTTCCCAGCAGTGTTAGCGGAAAAGTGCCCCAGTGTATTGCATTCCTTTTTAAACGCTCTAGGGGAGGCACTAGGTTCTTTTTAAAGAATTCATCCAAATTAGTCGTTACATGAATACCTAAATACTTAAATGTGTTCTCAACAATCTGCAGCGGACAATCTTTGGGGAGTTGCGGTTAAAGGCCATGAAGCACAAACAAGATCGATTTGGACCAATTTATCGTATAGCCAGATGCCCGGCCAAAGAGTTCACAAATATTTAGGAGCACCATAATGGAGCATTTAGGGGAGATTATATATAACAAAACATCATCCGCATACAAAGAAATGCGGTCCTCCCATCCTTCCGCCCATCGTATTCCACGAATCATTGGTTCCCATCTAACCCACGCCGCCAGTGGCTCCAGCACAAAAACAAACAGGAGCGGAGATACTGGGCAGCCTTGGCACGTCCCACGAGTCAATGGAAAGTCTTTAAAGATATGACCGTTTGCCGTAGCATGTGCCATTGGTTTAATATACAGTAGGCGTTTCCTCGCGCAAAATTTAGGGTCGAAGCCAAGGTGAGTAAGCACTGCGAAAAGGAAGGGCCATTCCACCATATCGAATGTCATTCGGGCGTCCAAGGAAAGGATAACGGCTGGCTCCTGGATATACGGTATACGGGCCATCACCCCATGTAGATGTCTCAAATTAAGAGCCGTGTTTCTACCTGGCATGAATCCCGACTGATCGGGTGTATCAGGGTCGTAAGATGCGGGGTCAGTCTTATCGCAAGGACTTTCGCGAGGATTTTAGCCTCTGCATTGATTAAAGATATGGGGCGGTATGAGGCACAGTCTTCAGGGGGCTTTCCGGGTTTTTGGGATCGCTACAATGGTAGCCATCCGCTGATCTAGGGGAAGATCTCCTGACTGTAAACTATCACAATACATATGTAACAGATGTGGGGCAATTATGGGTCCTCCATTGGGGCCCAACACCTTTCCTGATTGCAAAGAACCGATTTCCACCTGTATCCCCTCAGCCGTAAGATCGACCTCGAGCGTGAGAGCCGCCTCTGGCGTGCGCTTGGGCATATTGATATCTTGTATGTATGTCTGCACCTCTTCCTCAGTCATTGTGGACAGTGACGTGTAAACCTGCTGAAAGTAGTGTGCCAATGTGCGTACTATTGTCTGTGGGTCAGCTACTACCAGGCCATTGTGTGTTGGATTTGTGCTACCCATTTCTTCCCTTGCTCCCTTTTGTCGAGCCATGCCAGGAGCTTCCCGGCCTTATCGCTGGTCTCATACACCTTATGTTGTGTGGCCTTCATTCGTGACCTAGTCACTTCCTCGAGGTACTCTCTGTGTTCTCGTTGTTTAAGATGCATACACTGGGCTGTGGCTGGAGATGGGTTGCGTATGTATTGGTCATTGGCATCATGTAGATCTAATTCTATAGTGTTTAGTTCTCACTGTTTTTCTTGTTTATGGCCTGTAATAGAAGCAATGTCCTGCCCTCTAATAACCGTTTTATAGGCTTCCCACAGTATGGTTGGAGAGCAAACCGATGTGATGATTTCTTAGAAATAGTGTTGTGTCGTTGTGGTGATTGCTTTCAGGATCTAGGGAACAAGCAAGTAGCCAGGGTATATTATAGGATAGTAAACACACAAAAAGTGCAGCGCCAACCAAAAGGCACTGTGCCCACGGGCACTCCTTGTGAGACGTAGTCTCTGTGATTGATTGCGGTGTAATCCGTTTCTACGAATAAAGTAATCTGCGACAACTAGTTGTTGATCAAAGCAATAATACATTTATTTCAAACTTTTTTGAATCATTTCCTTGTAGTATTCAAATCTGTCACATAGCAAATCAATTTTCAATAACATATAAAAATCGCTCCTTCATTTGATCCCAACGCAAATTGCGATGTATGTATCCCTATGCATTTCGGGACCCGTGCCCTTCATCAAGGGGATTAGTATACAATCTGAAATTAAAAAAGTTCAGTTTTAGTGTACTATACAGGAGTGGTAACTCTTCCTACAAAAGAGCCCTAGTGTAAAGTGAGCATGCTGGGGAATAAACTAGAAACACACTGAGGCTGTTGGTGGACGAATGAATGAAAAATACAGAGTGACGGATACTCTCAAGGTAAACTATACTTGTAATGAGACACTTGAATGGTGCCAGGTGAAATAATTAAATATTAAACTAACGTGGCGTGAAGCATTAAGTGAACCCAAACAGAAGTGTGCTCTTGTGTGTAAAAGCAGTAAACAATATAATGCCGTGAAACGTTCCATTGCTGCCGAAAAAAATAGGAAAACATTACAAGTGCCCAAGTGGATCCTTGTCAAATACAATGTGTAACGGTCAAGTGATATTAATCCGACCGGCACTGGTTAGCTCGAGTCAAAAGGCTTTAAACAGTGCGGTGCCATTCAGGGAATGAGAGTAAACAAAGTGTTACGAATCTTACCGCATAAGTCGGCATGACGGCGTGCCAATGTGCTCTCCCGCGTGTGTTACCATCAAAGAGAAGATCAAATACAAGTTGAGTGAGCTTGATCGGTTAAACCATGTGCATATGCACTGTAATGAGGCTCAAAGATGGACTAATTCGTGGCGGCCATCTTGAAACAGTAAAGTTTTTCATCAGTTATCCCATGTGTATGAAGCTGTGTAAAAGCTCGAGGATGGACCACTCTAGCGGCCATCTTACAAAGGTGTTATATGCGCGAACCTATTCAAACCCACGGGTTAAATGCGGGGGCCATCTTGTAATGTAAACAAGGTGCCGATATTGTTTAACAAAGAGTGTTTCGGGAGGAGCCAAGATGGCGACCGGGTCGGACGTGTAGTCCCTCGGCTCCGAGGACCATCTCCTTCTTCGCGAATATCCTGCCGGTGATCCTGCGTTCAGAGGGCACATTGAGGTAGCTGTTATGCTCCGACGGCCCGTGAGGAAATCCTGAAGCTCGGGCCTCCTTGCGACCTGGAGAAATGTTCGACTGAAGTCTGGGGCCCGCAGCGACCATGAGCCCGGGGCCTCGGGTAGGCACCGGAGCCGGCCGCGGAGTGAACAACATCGGGCGTCAGCAGCTGTACTGCACCGGTCGGACCCTCTATGGAGGGTGCGGCCGAATTTGAACCGCCCGCCTCACTTGACTACAGGTACAGAGCTGATTGTGCCGGGTGCGTGTATTTGGAGTTCTTCTGCGGCTGCGGGAACCCTTCATGTAGATTTCCGAGTGACTGCCGGTGTGCTGGCCCGCTGCCAGCGGGAGGTTCCCGAACTATCCGCCCCACTGACTTCAAACGGGACGGCTGGTTTTGAGACACTGCCTGCGGCCGCTCCGGGGCCTTCTATCGCCTGCCCCGACCGGGGGGGCTTCCATTTGAAACCGCGAAGTGCATAATGGCGCATAGCCTTGAGGAGCTGGAGCCATGGAGTGGTCACGGATGTGTGGCGCAGAGGGACACGAGTGGCGGGGAGCGTGGATGTGTTCATGGCTACGGCGATTTATTGGCGGCTATCGCCTCCCTTCACCATGAAATGGTTTACTCTGCGCAAACCCTGATCAGCAAGGTTGACGAACTATTGTTTGCACAGGGGTGCTCTAAAATGGCGGACCTGCCGGACCACTGTGATACTTCTCGCCTCGCGCCTGTCTCATGCAAGATGGCGGCCTCGTGCACTGGTGGTGGCTGTGGGACTCCAGGATTCGAGACTGTCCTTGCAACGGACGATGTCTGCTTTGACCGAGGTACGACCCACGGATTGCGATCACGACGGGAATCCTTTCCCCACGTCTTCCCCCCTGATACCCGGGGATCGCTCCAGAAGGGGCTGGACATCGAGACTTTTTCCTTTGGCTCGGATCCGCTTGATGCTTCGAGGGTTGTGTATTTCTGGCTCAACAAGGGAACGTTGTACTCCAGTGTTCTTGACTTGCTTGTGTGTTTGGTGCAAAGTGCCCCTTTTGGATTACTGTTCGCGCCCTTTTGGGTTCTTTCTGTTAGTGGTGGGGGAAGAGTAAAGACGGGACAGGGGTGAACGCTTCTTGTCGCTGTCTTATGGTTCTCCTCGTTGCAGACCGGAATGGGTGTGGGGCGTGTTGATTTCTTGGATACCGCAGTGTGCCGACTCTGTGACTTTTATATTGTAAGCTAGTAATGCTGCTATTCACCGGGCGGTGCATCCTGAGTTACTGTTGAACTGTGGGAAAAGAGACGCCGGGGGGTTGCTGGTGGGCTCCTCCTCCGTTTCTCTTCTTTTATTATAGTTTTATATGATTCCTTTCTTTCTTCCTTTTCTTTCTGCATCTGTATTTCGGGTACTCTTTTTTGGGCGACAGGCACACTGCTAGGGGGGGTAGGCCGTAGCCTCTGCATGCGTGTTGGGTGGGGGGTTGGGGGGGGGGACCTCTTTTGTTCGTTTCAGTTTCTATGGGCCTTATTTTTCTCTTTATTTTTATACTTTTCCTTTTTCTGTTTCTGCCTTGGGTCAGTAGGGTGGTTCTGTGGGAGGGGGGCAGCGACTGGCATGCAATATACTGTGTTATTGTTTATCCTGTTGTATCATCCCTATGCCGCTACTCGGATTATGTTTTTTGCTTGTTAGATCTCTTCTGGTAGTCATTGCCCTCTCATGCCTTCGGTGGACTGGTTGGCCTCTGATCCTTCTTAGTTCTTATATTTTGAACCATATCCTTTAAAAACTTTAAAAACTAACCTTAACTTCTCCTGTATCTCGGTAGTGCGCAGATATCCAGTGTGACCCAGGCTGCTTGCTAATTTGTATTGAGGTGCTACCGAGTCGCAGTATAGCTTGCTACATTGCTTAACTGTTGTCGTGGCCGGCCGGACGGTTGTGGGCCCGTATTTGTTTTGCTGAAACTGTGCAATAAAGGTTTTTAAAAAAAAAAAACAAAAAAAAAAAACAAAGAGTGTTTCGAACTATTCTACGAGAAATTGCCTACAAATGTCGGTTCATGTGTCTTGTACGTGAAGTGGAAGGTGTATTTGAAGTGATGTCAACTCAAAAAGGAAACATGGTGTACAAAAATTTAGACTGGGCGTTAATAAGCCTATGTAAAAACGTGTGATGTAAAGGAACCAATAGGTCTATAAAGTATACACAGGTATGAAAAAAATCAATAAGAGCATATCATCCAATAAAGTGCAAAAACCCCCAAAAATATAAGCTAATTCATCCATCATATGATTTTGAGTGTGTCCAGTAACAAGTATCATATTTAGAGAAAACAGCTGTATTCAATTCAGTCATTCAGACCTTTAGGTTGGCAAGCATCCAGTCTTTTTATCTTCCTGTTGTCTATGCCCTGTTTGAGCGGAACAACCTCCAATACCAAGAATCTAATTTGGCTAAAGTTGTGATTGTTGTTGACAAATTGTGCATCAAATGGTGCCTTCATGACTTTGTTCCTGATGGTGCTCTTGTGTTCAGTAAGACAAACCTTTATTTTTCTTTCAGTTTTTCCCACATAGGACAGTCCGTAGGGACATTTCAAAAAGTATACCAGGTTTTTTAAATCACACGTGGCGTTGGTGAATAATTTCATTACTTTGCCTGAGGTTGGGTGGTTTAATGTGTTACCCAGGATAACGTAGTGACAATGACTGCAGTTATAGCAAGGTTTGGTTCCAGTAAATCTTGTATCAATTGTTTTGGGTGTAGCTTCCAGTAAATCTTTAATGTTCTTTGATCTTTGAAAAGCGAAAAGTGGAGTATGGTTGAAGATCCCATTGAAGTCAGGTTCGGTTTGTATTATTTGCTAGTTCTTCATAATTAGTCTCTTGATTTGCAAGCTCTTGGTCGAAAATTTTGAAACAAAAACTGGTCTATCAGTGGATTTCTGTCTCGTGTGGGTAGACAGTAGGTCCTGGCGTCTAAGGTTGCCCACTCGTTGTTTAGCTGAATCCAGAATCTGGCTCGAGTATTTTCTGTCCTTAAATTTCAGGAGTATTGCTTGTTCGTTGCTGATATATGTTTGTGGTTGGGAGCAGATTCTTTTGACCCTAAGTAATTGCGAATAGGGTAAATGCTTTTTCAATGGAAGAGGATGGCAGCTGTCAAAATGTAATGCGTTGTTCCTGTCCGTAGTTTTGGTATACAGGTCAGTTTGTAATTGATTGTCTTGATACTTTACTAATACGCCCAGAAAAAGTATGCTCTGGGTACTCACTGAGCGTGTAAATTTGATATGATCGTCAATGTCGTTTATGTAAGTCATGAACTCTGTGATTTCCGCTGTTGTTCCGTCCCACATTAAAAAAATGTCATCTATGTATCTCCAGAATTTCTTTATTTTGTCTGTCCATCTTGGATTGTTCAAAATGTGGTCAAGTTCCAGTCTGTGCATGAATAGATTCGCATAGCAGGGGGCTGCACAATTTCCCATTGATGTACCAACTAGTTGTAAGTAGCACTCTCCATCCCATAGGAAATAACTGTGATATAAGGTATACTGTATCAATTCCAGTAGTAAAAGTTTTAGTTCCTCTTTAATTGAGTGCTGTAAGAGAAACAATATGATCGCATCCAGACCCCTGTTATGTGGAATCGACGTATATAGGATGCAATCATCAATGGTACATAGTATGTTGTTTGTGTCCGGGTCAAGTGTAGTTTGATCGAGTTTATTAAGGAAATCGGTGGTGTCACGCAAGTATGTGGACATCTCTTTCACCAGTGGCTCAATACAACAAACGGGGTTTTTAGTATTTCAGATACGTATGGGCGCACTACCTAGTGTGGACGTAAGTGTGTACAAAATAGCTACGTTATGGCGTGGTGCGGAAGGGCGAACGGATAAGACCCCTTAATCGTTCCAAAATAGGTCAGACACCCACCTACGAGACAATGTAAGACAGCAATGCCCTCGCACACAACAATCAAGGTGTAAAAAAACAGTGGTTATGAAATAGACAACATTCTATGTATAGAGCCAATCATTAAGACAATTGCAATTCAGTTTCGTTTCTTGGAAGATGGATATAAGTTTATTGGTTCCACAACCAGCCGACACGTGTTTAGTCACGTGGGAAACAAATTACTGCGACTCCTCAGGGACAATTCGCATACCTTAAGACACAACCTACAATTGTGTAGGTGTAGGTGATATTTCTACAGAATCTGATCGCGTATAGGATTAGTAACTTTGGAAAAATAGTGCCTTAATCTCAAACTTCTCATAAACTTGTAAAGACTTATCTTGGTTTCCAATTCATTTGAGTGATAGGTTGGTATGAAAGAGGTTCCACGTTGTAGTATAGCCATCTGTGCATTAGTTATGGATGTTTTGGAGATGTTGATCACTAAGTTCTTTTGCTCCTTGTTGACTGAGCTATTGGAGTCGTGGAATCTCTTGTGTGTGCTGCTCCTCCTGGTAATTTCTATATTATAGGATAGACATGTTGCCTCACCCTGTGGTGACACTCGTATGCTAACAGTATTGGGGAGTGATCCGAGATGCCCCTAGGACGGATTTCAATATTCGCCACGTTTCTCAGGCTGTCTGCTGGTGTTAGGAAATAGTCTATTCTGGAAAGACTATTGTGAACTCCGGAGTGGAAAGTGAATTGTCGTGTGTTGGGGCGGCGGTACCTCCATACATCGGTGAGTCCCAGTGCGTCTAAAAAAAACCCCATACGGGTGACGCCAGTTGTGTGTATTTTTGTGGGGCGCTGGTCAAGGGTCCCATCAATTGTGGTGTTAAAGTCTCCCCCAATTAGTAGTTCCCCCTCCGGGAGAGTAAGTAAGAAATCACTAAGTGCTGGGAGTGTCACTGTGTGCAGGGCTGGTGGAATGTAGACTGATACTATATTGATAGATCGCCCCTCCCATTGACCAATCACAGCTGCGAAGCAACCGTAGTCGTCCGACTTCGTCTGGCATATTATTAGTGGTGACTGCTTTCTGACCAGTATACCTACTCCTCTCAAGCCAGATAAAAACTCAGAGTGTATCACCATCTTGAACCCCCATCTATCTAGTGCTTTGCAAGTGGTGCTTGTTAGATGCGTCTCTTGCAGTAGAGCCACCGTCGGTGAATACCGTTTCAAACATTGTAAAACTAGGCCTCTCTTTATTTTGTTCCCCAGGCCATGCACATTCCATGTAATCAGCGATAGGGGAGTCACTTGTTACATGGGGAACGTCTGCAGGTTAGGCCCTTGCGGGTCCTTCGTTATCATTACTAATATTGTGGGTGTGCCTTGTCATGGAGTCGTGCCTGCAACGTACCTGAAGTGCAACATTCGGAAACGTCTTATGTAAAAATGCCCTTGTGGAAACTGAAATAAAAAAAAAAAAAAAGACATAACCATATTAACATTCCCGCTCCCTCCAGCCCCCTCCCTGCCTCCCTGCTTGACGGAATTAAAACTACCCGCCACCCCAACTGTGCAGAGTGCTTGATTCCCATCCCTGTTACCATAACTTGGGGTTGAGAGTTAGCGTTCGCTGTCCATTAGAACCCCCCAAGCGTCTTCACTAAACAAGGCTTCCCCTTCTGTCAGATATACAGTTCGGAACTTCGTTCCAAGGGGGATAGGTCTCAGCAGCAATTTCCACTAGTCTCCGTAGTTAGGCATCACAGTATTACATCTCTGTCTCTAAAGTTGAATATGCGGGCCAGAATGGGGCGCGGAGGAGCTCCCGGTTTTGACCATCCTCCGGGGACTCGGTGCGCCTTCTCAACGGAGAAGTAGTTGGATAGGCCTCGCGGTTGGAGGTGATTGGTGATGAGATCAATAGTGACATTTTCAAACATGCAATTTAAAAACCAAATTCCCCAAAAGATGTATTTTTAAATTGTGAGTTCAGAGCCCCCAAACTCCAAATCTCTATATGCTCCCAATCGGAAATTATGCTTAATGGATATTTGTGCCACTGGATTAAAGCTAGCCTGGCTGATGAGGGGTGATGCCCCGAAATCGGTCCCAGGATGCGTGTTTCCATTCCAGGGAGGACCTGGCTTGGCAGTTTGATCTGGACTGTTCCCATAAGGCTCTGGGTCAAGTCTGATTGGCATATGGCTGGGTCTAAACTGGGGTGGCATGGTGAGCAAAAGATCAATGGGTTTAACCCAGATCTCTTGACTGGGGGTGAATGTTTGATTTTCTCTGCATTCCGTCCATTATCTGTGTGTCTTTTGCTCTCTTGCCCTAAGTGTGCTGGGTATGCCCAAACGTGGGTCCTGGGCTCACCATGCCACTGGATTCAAGATAGCCTGACTGATGAGGGGTGATGTATGGAAACCAATCCCAGAATTGTAGTGAATCAGCCACTTTAGTGGTCTGACGGTCTGTGATGACCCTCGATCACCACCATTGTGTACTGACTTTAGTGTGCTATGTTACTTTAGCCTTAATGTAGGATGGTCTTGCATTAGAATAATCTTGCCAAAGAATAGAAGGTATGGGATGTTGAGTGCAGAGTTGTTGGTGATGGTGCACACATGTACTCCATAGTGGATACTGAGGGATTAAGTGCATAGTGTTATTTGAGTTAGGTGAATTATGACTTTAGCCTATTGGCTTTGACGTGGTCTAATATCATTCTGCTTTCCAAGTAGTAGAGGCATATGCTTGAGCAAATCCATATTCTAAACTGCAGCCAACTTCTGAGCCTCTGTAGGTGAGAGGTTATATTTTAGATTACATGTGTTGTCCACCAGCAGTGAACCAGACAGGACCGGTTCTTATCAAGAAGAATGTACTCTCTTCGTGCCGAGTCATAGCAAAACGCTTGGCCAGCTGCTTGTTGTGCTCTTGGTACGAGGTGGTACAGGAATCCAATGAGAACTGTAGGCGGAGTTAGCTAGAAACTATGATGGAGAGCTGCATTCTATATTAGAGAAAGGGGGTCCGAGAGATGCTGAGATGCTGGTCTGGTGGTTTGGCGGTCTGATGATACATCACGGTGCAGACGTGCAGTCGTGTTTGTGCAACAGAGAGTCCTGACCCAACCAGAGAGGGAAAGAGAGACGGACGCTTCTTCAGATGACAAGACGCCTAAGATTATGGTGAGGTGTTCCAGGTGTACTTATTGTATCTAACTATGTCTTTTATTTTCAGGCTCTATGTATATGTATGTGTTGATGATTGCTACTAATGTTTACTGTGAAGTTTAGTTATTTCTTTCTTTTGACATCCTATTATCATGTAATAAAGAAACCCTAGAGCATATCATTTGTTTGTATTCCTTGTGAGGGAAGGTCGGGACCCTTTTTTTCCAGGTACTTACAGAGGGGTGGGCGATTCCCCTCTAATGGGTAATTATTGATACGGGAGGGAAATCGGCTCCCATCAGGGATGTCTAAATTCTAATTATTCTATCCAATACATTGCTAGGAGGAGCATGCGTTGTGTACCCTCTCGGATGGGGAGGTGTTGTGACTTGTTATTTGCGATCTCCTCGGCAATGGTCTTATATGTTGTCAGTGTTTATTCCTTTCTTGGGTAAGTATTGTGAAATGTGGTGTCCTTCTGGATCCTGAGAAAGGATGTGGTAAGTAATGGCCTGGTGACTGACAGAAGCACCAAAACATACAGAGAAGTAGGTCATTACACAGGATGCTTGTTACAGTTCCAGGGAAGACCTGGCTTGGCAGTTTGGTCTGGACTGTTCACATGAGGCACAGGGTCAAGACTGATTTGCATATGGCTGGGTCTAAACTGGGGTGGCATGGTCAGCAAAAGAACAATGGATTTAACCCAGATCTCTTGACTCAGGGTGAATGCTTGATTTGCACTGCATTCCTTCCATCATCTGTGTGTCTTTTGCTTTATCGCCCTAAATGTGCCGGGTATGCCCAGACGTGGGTCCCGGGCTCACCATTCCACTGGATTCAAGCTAGCCTGGCTGATGAGGGATGATGTCCGGAAACCGGTCCCAGGATGCTTGTTACCGTTCCAGGGAGGACCTGGCTTCACAGTTCGGTCTGGACTGTTCCCATGAGGCACAGGGGCAAGACTGATTTGCATATGGCTGGGTCTAAACTGGGGTGGCATGGTGAGCTAAAGAACAATGGATTTAACCCAGATCTCTTGACTGGGGGGTGAATGTTTGATTTGCTCTGCATTCCTTTCTGTTATCTGTGTGTCTTTTGCTTTATCGGCCTAAATGCGCCAGGCATGCCCAGACGTGGGTCCCAGGCTCACCATGCCACTGGATTCAAGCTAGCCTGGATATGGGGTGATGTCCCAAAACCGGTCCCAGGGTTAATATCTTATTTGCTCTGCATTACGTCCATCATCTGTGTGTCTTTTGCTCTCTTGCCCTAAGTGCGCTGGGCATGCCCAGACGTGGGTCCTGGGCTCACCATACCACTGGATTCAAGTTAGTCTGGCTGATGAGGGGTGATGCCTCCAAACTAGTCCCAGGATGCTTGTATCCATTCCAGGGAGGACCTAGCTAGGCAGTTCGGTCTGGACTGTTCCCATGTGGCAAAGGGTCAAGACTGATTTGCGTATTGCTGGGTCTAAACTGGGGTGGCATGGTGAGCAGAAGAACAATGGATTTAACCCAGACTGGGGGTGAATGTTTTATTTGCTCTGCATTCCGTCCATCATCTGTGTGTCTTTTAAAAGATATTTCAAGGCAATCCCTATGTTACCGTTTTGGAGAAATAGGCCTTGCAAAAGTGAAAAAAGAAATTAGCAGTATTTCTCTATTAGGACATGTAACACACACCAGTAGATGTCCTAACCTTTAAATAAATTGCACCATGCCCATGGGGCTACCTTGGGCCTACCTTAGGGTTGCCTTACATGTAATAAAAGGGAAGGTTTGGGACTGGCAAGTGAGTGCAAATGCCAACTCGAAATGGTAGTTGAAAATAACACACAGAGACACTGTAGGGGCAGGTCTGAGACATGTTTGCAGGGCTACTTAAGTGTGTTGTACAATCAGTGCTACATGTCTGCCAATAGCATTTGATTTACAGGCCCTGGGCACACCTGGTGCTCTCTCCTAATGACTTACTAGTAAATCAAATATAGCACTCATGGATACACCAATTACTAATACAATTTAGAGAGCATATGCACTTTAGCACTGGTTACCAGTGGTAAAGTGCCCAGTGTCCTTAAGCCAACAAAAACAGGTCAGAAAAAATAGGAGGAAGAAGGCAAAATGGTTGGGGATAAACCTTGAAAAAAGGGCTGGGCCCAACACTTTGTATATATTTATTATTTGCATTCTTCCAGCAGTAGGCTATTCTTTGATCTCATAGTTCTGCTATTTCCTCCTTGTTAGAAATGGGATTTCTAGTTGGCTAAGGTTTGCGCCAATGCCAGGCAGAAACCACCACTCTAGTCAGGGCAAGGGAGTTATATACCAAAGATAACCCCTGCTCACCCCCTTGGTAGCTTGGCAAGAGCAGTCAGGCTTATCCCGGAGGCAATGTGTAAAGCGTTTGCGCAACACACACACACACAGCAGCAACCCACTAGGCACACCACAAAAGGAACTCCACACAAGGTTATATAAAAATAGCCTTTGTATTGTCATAAACACATTAGAAACGTAATCACATCATATACACTGTGCTAACTGGCACGGGCAATATTCACAGGGATTATATACAGGACCAGGCCAATCGGGCCCTGGTCAGAACCAGCAGAACAGGTAAGTAAAACACAAGTAATTGGCCCAGACCACCTTATGCATCACAAACTTATCATGCCCCCTAGACAATAGCTCAGTAGGGCACGTAGCAATCTCATCTGAGTGCACTCAGGTCATTAGTCACTCCTGGGCTTAAACACCACTGCTCCAGGGCCCAACCTGCCACCATGTCGCCCAAGAGCCCACTGGCCTCCAAGTGGCAGTCCAGCACCTCTGCGCTTTCCACCTGGACTGCCAGGTTGTTTGTTGTGGAGACTCCTTGCTCCACCCAGGCTCGGGGAGCCTCTGTCGAGGTTCCACCCCCAGTCAGTGTCTAATTAAACCGGGACACTTACGGAGCCTCTACAGGAAATGCAGGGAATGCAAAGAATGCCCATAAATGGCCGTGGGACCTAGGGTGACTCCGGCAGCTGCCCGCTAACATCTGGGGCAGTCGCAACCCTGGCCAGGTATTGAGAGGCAGATACAGCTCCTCACCTTGTCTCCCTTACTGGAGAATGCCCCTGGTGCAGACGAACGGCTGCAACTGCCCGTGACCATGTGGCGCAGCTGCAGCAATGCAGGAATGTACTTAGGACTTCAGCGGTGTTTCGCTCCCTGGTTGCGGGCTCCCTCCACCTCACTCCTTTTCAGCAGTGGCACTTGCAGGGCTCTCTGCACTTATGGGAGACCACGCCGCAATTAAGCCTCACTTCACCCGGTCCCCCTCCTCGGGACCAGGACTTTGTTCTGAAGCCCATAAGGCTCCCGGACTACTTCCGCCTCATCACGCGGCCCCACCCACAACCAGGCAACCCTTCCGGGTTGCGTTGGCAGCGGCCCGGCAACGTTTCTGCAACTTCTGGGCTGCGGCGGTGATTTCCAGAGCAGAGATGCGGGTGGGCACCCGCGGAATACACAGCAATGAGGGGGGGCACCCGCTCGTAAATCAGCAACCAAAATACACAGCAATGCGGGGTGGGCACCCGCCTTCAAGTTACCAATGCGGGGTGGACTCCTATTTGGTTTCCAGCATAAATTAGTGTGGTGGGCATCCGCTCATAAATGAAATACTGACGGCGGCAATAACCCGGGGTGGGCTCCCGCTTTCCTCAACCAAATAGGGGAAAACCCACACGAGGCAGCTTCGCGCTGCAGGCCACCAGCAGTCCTCATGGGCAGAAACCGAGCGCTCATAAGGACAAAAGTCAAGCGTTCTACCAAGAATAAGTATAGCGCTTTACAGGGATAAAAATAAAGCGCTTTTCATAATAAGAGCAAACGTCCGAAGTCCAACGGAGTCCTCACAGGGCCCTCCAGCAGGGAGGCAGTCCCTGGTATTGTTTCCGCCTGGAGCCCCACAGCAGCAGGCCCCCCAAGTCAGCACAACATTTTCATGGGGTCACATCCCCTTCTTTTATACACCCTTTTTCTTTGTGTCATAGCACAGGGCTTGGGAAACCAGATGCAACTGGTTTTTGGAGCACTCTGTTTACCAGGCTCCTCTTTCCTCATTGTTAGGTGGGGGCTCAGTGATCAACGCACCACAGGGGGCGGAGCCAGCATTGTGGAGGGAAGGCACAGCCTTATTCAGGTCCCAGGTGCAACTCCTCCCTCCCATCTAGATGCAGATCTCTCTATTCACCACTGGCCTGACTCACCGTATCTCTTGGAGCCACCCACACCTCTCAGCTCCTGTCAATCGCAAGCCAGACATGCAACTCACATCAGACAGGCAGACACACAGCACACAGAAATGCCAACTTCTAAAAGTGGCATTTCTCCACCAGTCACCATAAATCTGCGCACACCATTACGCAGCATTTATTCTCACGAGTTCATACATACTAAACTCGCCCATGCACTCCTCAATACCAGGAATTATCATGGACACATATATCCCCCATGTATTCCTATGGGAGGGCAGGCCAATCTCACCACACACACTCCGAGCGCGTACGCCCTTTACACTGGCCCACAGTGCAAAAGTGCCCAGAGGCCACAAACCACTACTACCATGTCAGGGCCTAAGGCAAAAAGTTCAGAGGTGAATCTGCCAAAAAGGGCCAAGTCCAACACTCCTTTTTTGGCTTCGCTATTTACTCAGCACACACTGGTTGTGTCAGTCTGCAGTCTTTTTTCAAGTCAGACAACATACAGCTATTACAAGAGAGAAAACACTCATCGAAAACAGCCCAGACCTAGTGACTTACCCAACATTAGCTCCAAGTATTTCTTGCATGGACAATTCCCAGTAATCCCTGGACCTCTCATGAGGAATGTGGTCTTGCTTACTGCATTTTAAGTCAGGTATTATTCCCCAAAACTTTCAAACATCACCAGCCACAAGTGATAGTAATGGGTAATGTTTGCCCAGTTTTCTTGACTGGAGAGTGTTTGTACCCTTGTGATTCAAATCCATTGGATATGTGATGGGTTACCCTGTTGAGTGAACTAAATCTAAATCTGGCATTTGTAAAGCGTGAACTACTCACCCCTAAGGGTCTCAAGGCGCTGGGAGCCGTTGGGGAGATTAAGTGAGCTATTGCCCAGAGTCACATGGTGCTGAGCAGAGCTGTTGCCGGCGATCGAACCGTAAGCCCTGCGCTTCAGTGTCAGCCACCCTGGCTGATGCGCCACACTTCTCTAACTAAAAGCACAACATACAACAATCTCAGTTAAAGCATGTCTTCCACCCGTCCTCTGGTTTCCCCTGCCCCCAACTAAATACTTACTAAAGATTTAGCGAGAGAATGTAAGCAGTGTCCATGCATGCAGTGTGCTATGACAGTGGTGGAAGTGGGCAGCGGCATTCTAAGAAGAACTTTATGTTCTTGCTTATTATTTCTTTCACGGATTATTTATTGAACCTCTGTATGTTGTAG
This sequence comes from Lissotriton helveticus, assembly GCF_964261635.1. Lineage (NCBI taxonomy): Eukaryota > Metazoa > Chordata > Amphibia > Caudata > Salamandridae > Lissotriton > Lissotriton helveticus. The sequence goes on from NC_136059.1 coordinate 397,077,431, forward strand.
GTAGTCAATTGGAAGTGAGCAGCAAGGTTTTGCATCCAGTAACTCTAATCCCAAACCTCTAGATGAAAAAACACACTTGGCCGAAGTGGTCCCCTTGCACCCATGGATATGCCTCTGAGATAGTGAAGTGCCCCAGTTTAATGTATATTTATAAGGGCATACCACAGCATCCCTCCATGGAAACGGTGCAGTTGGTGATATGAAGACAGAACGAGACTGTTGCACTCAACCAATCAGAATTTCCAGATCCTCGTTTTGTCTGTACTTTTAATTTTAGATATGGCAGTGTAAAATTCACAAAATTCTGCAAAATGCAATTTTGCATGATTCATTAAAGCAAGCGTGCAACTCACATAAAATAATCATGTAAGATACCAGCAGGAAAATGGTTTGCATAGAAAATGTGTCTCTGTTTTGCAGTGTTGGTGCAGATCTAGATCAGTCTGTGGCAAAGTATTCACTGTAGTGAAAGAACCGAGTGACACTAGAATTTACTTATGTTTTCAAGACAACATACTGAGAAGGAACAAATGGTAACAAGTTTGACTTTTCTTGTTGTGTCTTCCGTGTATGTCAATTTTTGTATTTGTTTATGTTGAAACTTAAAAAAAAGAGAATCTTCATCTAAGTAATATGATGAAAAGATACAAATCAATTTAAAGAAAGCAAAATAAAAAATATTTTGTTTTGACCAGACTGTTTAGGTCTTCTGGCTCTTGGTGTGAATGGTTGCCTTGAATGAGAATCAGTATTGGCAATTCTGTGGTGTTTCTTGTTGTTTCAGGTCAGCAAGGGAGGACTACGGAAAAGAGACGCAACAAGAAGGTACGTTTTTTATTTTATTTTTTACGGCCCGCTTCCCCCACGTACTCCCCTCCCGCCCCTGCCCCCACACCCCGACCTCCGATCCATGCTGGCTCCCGCTGAAAGAACCCTAATAAACAAACTGGACAACAGCGGAGAAGAGAAACTATTAAGAGGACCGAACGGACAAAGGAAAGCTTAACTGACAATGCACTTTTACATTTGTCACTCCGAGTGGGACAGGTATGCCCAGACGTGGGTCCCATGTTCTCCATGCCACTGGAGTCAAGCTATCCAGGCTGATGAGGGGTGATACCCTGAAACCAGTCCTAGAATTCTTGTTTACAGTCCAGGGAGGACCTGGCCTGGCTGTTCAGGCTGGACTTTTCCCGTTGGGTGCAGGGTCAAGACTCAGGGCCGGCCTAAGGCATGTGCAAGCTGTGCACCTGCACAGGGCCGCCAAACCCCAGGGGCCGCCACGCCAATATATATCCTTAGATACATATTTGCGTGGCGGCCCCTGGCAGGGATTTGGCGGCCTCGGGCCCCCTACCTACACTCCCTGCTCAGGGCCTCCGTGAGCCTAGAGCCCGCCCTGCAAGACTGAATTGCATATGGCTTTATTCAAACTGGAATGGCATGGGGAGCAAAAGAAAGATGGATTTAGGCCTAGATCTCTGAATTGGGGTGACATTGTTCTGAATTCTGTCCATCAATTGTTCTATTTGTAACTGACAATGCAGGCAAGTAGAGGTTGGATGTTTTGAAGCAAGTTAAGTATGCACCATTATGAAATATCGCCATGAATTTTGGAGGCTGGAAGCAAAGCAAACGGCTAGAACAGTCAACCTCCAAGCAGTGGAACCGGTTACGAGTCTTGGCAAGGACGCTCCTGTGATTTTGGGGAAATCACTTAATCTCCCTGTGCCTAAGAATAATGAATGTGTCAGTCTAAACCGTAACTGGTGCTCATGTAAAGCGCTCTGATACCTTCAGGTCGACTTCGTGCTATATAGAACTCCAAAACATAAATTATTAAAGAGAGTCAGGTTCACGATTCTACGGACACCTGGATATTCAAAGATTGAAAAATATGACGTAAAAGATGGGCCTCTATTAAACAATGTGATTCTGAAAATATTACAGCTATGTACATGTTTTGAACGCCAACGTGTTTAATTCTTGTGAGCAATTTGTGAAAGAAAACAATCACTAAATATTAAATAAAAACTGTTTTTTTCCTTTCAAATTATGCATACTGTTGAAACTGGCACTTTCTGGTTGGCTGAGTCAATGCCCTGACCAGGCAGAACCTACCACTGCCATTGGGGCAGGTGATTACACACACTGAATAACCTGCACTCACCCTTGGGTAGCTTGGCACTCAGCATACAGGCTTACCACACAGGCAATGTGTAAAGCATTGGCACAGTACTCATGATAAATACACCAAGAGTTACAAAAGAGACTTCACACGTGATGTTTGTAAATAACATTTGTATTCAACACACATAATAATAAACACAACATGAACATCATGTATTTCGGGGCATAAATCACACTTCTTAATCTTACTAGCTGTACTATGCCCTACCTTGTTGAAATGACATCAATCATATGCACACTTGGGACAGATCCTATTGTAACCCCCTCCCCTCCACTAGCACCCTTAAGTGGTGCAATACGTTGTCAACCCCAGGCCCTCCCTCGCAATTCTTATAATTCAATACCACACACATTTATAGAGTTTGCCCTGGGTCACAACAATATCAGAAATATGTACATACAAAGAATTATAACACTTTTTAGAAGCACCACGGGCTGAAGCCGCATGGGTAAAACCAATGTCAAACGTAGTGTTCTTCTGGCAAGAAATCAACGTGTAAGGCAAGAATGCCGGCCAGTGTCGTAAATCATAGGCGGTCCACAGACTATCTCTTCCACACACACATTCACTCTGCACCGATACACTGTGCAATGGCTATCAGGCAGGTCCACACAGAACGTGCTCATACACATAACCTAATATGGTGCAACTGATACCCCGCAGGTCAAATTCACAGCACACACCAGACACCATGGCACAAGCCTCCCTCCACCCTCTAACTCACCCCGATTGTCCTATGCACACAGATGGAAGATAAACAGTCCTCCCCCCCAGATACTAGGCAGCACTTGGTCAAAGTCACACTTAGTTAGCGTCCCAGGGAAGAAGGTGTTTTTTAGGTAGCAAAAATAATTAGGAGGCAGTCATCAAATGGGGTTTGGCAGCCACTCAGGAAGCTCACCCACAGGATGTGGAGCAGAAGGGGGCATAGGGCAATAGTCGACCACTCAGAAGGGTTTCACAAGTGCCTTCCAGCACCAGGCCAGTTCTGCAAAGCAGAGGGGGTGTTAACACAGTCTCTTGACCCGCTTCCAATCACTCTCGGAAGCATTGCTCCAGTCTAGACAATCACTCTCACTATCCAAGTCCGGGCAATGTTGCCTTGCAACATGATCTTGTTGGGCATGGTGAGGAGAGAGCAGTTGGTACACCATGCAGAGTGCCAAAAAAGGAACAATCGTTGAATGGAGAATTAAACTGGGAAGCTTCTTGGAAGAGGAGGCACCCCGTCAAGTGCTCGTCCATTCAAAGTTGCACCCAGGAAATCCGGGCACAAAGTCTGATGCATGTTGATATGGGTCGCACCAGACCATTCCAGTCACACACAGTTGCAAATTCTATGGAAATGAGGCACCACGTCGAGTGCACGTTGATATGGGTCACACCAGACAATTCGGGTCACACACAATGAAGAGGTGCAAATTCCGTACCTCCAAGGAAATGAGGCACAACATCCAGTGCAAGTTGATATGGATCACAGCCGGCAAATCCGGTCACACACTCAGGTGCATGTTTAGCAATGCCTCATGTGGTAGAATGAGGCACCACTACGGTTACGCCCCCACCTCCGATGTTCGCAACCTGTGAATAGGACACTGCACGCATTGAGCATGCAGTCAGCGTGTCACATGAGAGAGATGCGGCACGATTTACAAAGTGGTCATGCTGCATTGTATTGTATTGTATTGTAATTGCATTTACATCCTGCAACCAGTGAATCCGCTCACCACCAACAAGATGCCAAGGTCCCTATGATACAGGGGCCACTTGCCTTAGATGTGGGCAAGAAGTCTGGGGCCCCACACAAGGCAATCTGGTTAGCAGGCACAATTCTTATTTCCACGCTCACGCCATGCTACCAGTTGGAATTTCAACAGACGATGTGGGCACTTAAGAGGGCACCGCTCTCCCGGTGTCACAAGTTCATGGTGTGAGTGTCTCGTAGGAAATCTTTGATGTCCTTGAGACCTTCGAAAGAAGAGGTGGCAAGCCAACAAGCCCTTGGAGATCACACTTCAAGGTGCCACACAGCAACAGGTAATCAGCCCAGACCCGCTACACTTCAGGAAGGGCACACGGTCCCTTTCAATGGCAGTAATCCTCCTTGTGCACAACAGATTCCTCTGGCAGTGTGCACCATACAGTTCCAGGTTGTCTGGTCCCACGTCCTCCCAAGTGTATCTCTGCCCTGCTGAAGTATGTCACTGTAGTGTGCCTTTAAAGTGGGGGTGGGTCAAAGGATCTCCCTTTTAACCACAAATGTCTCCCTTAAATTTCAGTATTGTCTGCGATGAGGCCAAGGAATGCAGATCTTAATCTTTAGAGTGGGCATGATCTGGCTCCAGAGGCCAAGTGTTACAACATCTCCCTCCAGCCTATCCAGCCAGGCCCTCAAATGGCAGAGGCCTGTCATTCCAGTTGCATGCCCAAGATTTACACCTGTCGCTGGGGAATGCCCAGATGTGCTCCTCCCGCCTCCAGTGTGGACTGGAGCCAAACTAAAATGCACACAAAGAGTTTTAGAGCTGGAAATGCCCACTTTCTAGAAGTGCCATTTTTAAGCTAGTAATGACAAAACCACCTTTACCAATGGAGAGGGGTTGTCATTGTTAATCTAATGATAGGAAACCTTATGAGGCTGCTCCACTGCAATGCACTATTGCAGCCTGAAGTAATTTCAACCATTTCCCCCATGTTAGCCTATGGGGAGAGCAAACTTCACAGGTAGTAAAAACTCACATGGGTTTTTCTCACTATCTGGGCAGGGAACAAACATGTGTGCCTGCTCAGCCTTTCACCTACCACTTGCTTCACTCCTTAATACGTACCCTAAAGGGTGCTTTAGTGGTAATGAAATGTCCTCTCAAGATGGCTAGTGATTTAGAAAGGCCAGCCTGAATAGAAGTGCAAGTGTGCAGACCGGCCTGCAATTGCAGGCTAGACACATGTTTTATAACATCATAGGTGCAAGTGCGCACACTGGCCTGCAATGGCAGGCCGGACACAGGTTTAGGCACATCATTGGTGCAAGTACGCACACCAGCCTGCAATGGCAGGCTGGACACCGGTTAACAACCACTGTAGGTGCACGTGCACCCACACTGGACTGTAATGGCAGACCTGACCTCTATTTAGAAACATCACTTCCTAAAGTGTGTAGGAAGGGCGCACGCACATTCACACTCACACTGCATTTATAGTGGGAAAGTGCCCCGGGCCCTAAGGCCATAAGCAAACCTGGGAAGTGTGCCAAAGGGAGAATTGACCCCTTAGCTAGGGAAAACCCAGATGGGGGTCCTTTCCTAACGGGGCAGCAAACACACAGGTGTACCTTAGAAACATAGACAGAGCACAGCACTAAGTAAGTAAACAGCTGGTTGAGCCCAACCAGCAGAATTTTTTTTAATACAAAATTCATGGAGTAGATTCTGTTCAGCAAGCGATCTTCGTAACAGTTGTTCTGTGGTTACAACATTGATACAGCTAAGCCTAAAGTGTAAATTTGCCGATTATATGCTCTCGTGAGCAGATAAAATCGTACTCGGCATCCAACCTCAACAATTACGATCGCTCGCCGGCGGGGACCGAACTTTTCTTATCACAGAAGTCGGGACATTTCTGAACGGATTGGTTATTTGAATGCTATGACGCCCTGCTGTTAGACCTGAGATTTTACTGGTTGGATGCCGAGTACGATTTTATCTGCTCACGAGAGGATGTAATCGGCAAATTTACACTTATGTTACTTGGTTTTGAGGCCACAGCAACAAGAATCGTTTCCACTACGCCCCTTTTGATTCTTAGTCTGCATGTGACTTATACTACCAAGCCATTAATTTTCTCATTCTGCATCCGGACCCCATGGGTATTGATCCGTCCACTTGGATATGACATTTTGAATTTTGACTACACTTCATTAAAAGCCTTGAAAAAGTCGCGAATGGCAACGAAACACGTGTCGGCTGTAGCTGTATCAATGTTGTAACCGCAGAACAACTGTTACCAAGATCGTTTGCTGAACAGAATCTACTCCATGAATTTTTTATTAAAATAATTCTGCTGGTTGGGCTCAACCAGCTGTTTACTTACTTAGTGCTGTGCTCTGTCTATGTTTCTAAGTTGATTAATATATTCGGAGAGGTCCGTTATATATTAGGTGAAACTGTGGGTGGCATGGTATAAGACATAGAGCACGCTTTAAAAGAAAGAGTTACATACAGACTTTAATTCAAACACAGCGGAGGTGCTGGCTGTTCTGATTATTCCACTGCCATCATTTCATTTTGTATTTACACAGGTGTACATATCTAGCCACTCATCTACCTCTAGCTTCACCCCTCAGGACTTACCCTAGGGCTGCTCTGGTAGTAGAGAAAGGTCCCCTCAAGGTTGAATAATGAGTGAGAAAGGCCAACTTGAGCATGATACATGTTTGATAGGTTATTCTGGTGGGTGACACAATCAGTCCTGCGTCCCACTACTAGCCAGTGCAGCACCCGCCCTGGTTATGTGGTGTACCTTTTTACAGGGCACTCACAGGTACATCACCTAAACCAATCAAGCAAGTACCCTTTCCTGGCATGTGTAGGAAGGGTGTGCACACTTTCCCACTACAGTACAGTGGGAAGGTGCCCAGACTCATAAGGTCAGGAAAAGAGAGTCAGCAAAAACCAGGAGGACTAAAAGCTAAATGTTTTAAGGAAATCCCCCTAAAAGGACCATGCCCAACACATACAATGCTAGACTCCGATTATGAAGGTGTTCATGCTATAATAACTTAACATCCACCGTTCACATTTCAGTCACTGGGAAACATACACATACTATTTTATAATATCTGGACCGCCATTGATAATTTGTGGAAGGTATAATAGGGTAGCTCTGTGGCAACATACTCTACCTCTTATTTCAAAGCCAGAAAGATAATCCTTTTGTAGTCAGGAAAATACATATGACTAAAAGGAAAGATAGCAGCGCCATATAAATAGACAAAAATGAAGAAACTGTAGATCTGAATCATTCACTTTAAAACTCATTCACAGGAACATTGCTTCACAAATCCTTGAGAATAGTAAGAATAGTAGTAGACCTGCAATTGAGATGCAGACAATCAATCAATCCAATCCAATCCAAAAATTCTTTATTTCGGCCACATGGGCCATAAAAGAAGCAATAAAATACAATACAGATAAAAGACAATATATACAATAAAACCCAACTGAACCTGCAGTCTTTTTTGGGAAGCATGGTAGAGGAAATTTAGCCAGACATTTTCTTCCTAATTATCCATGCTGCCATTAAGAATTTGGAGACCGCGAACACAATGTGGCCCTGGGTATTAGTTTTCAGCACCCTGTAGGCTTGTAGGTAGTTGTTGAAGCCCAAGTTTCGACATAAAGGAGCTAGCCAACGCCTCCTCGGGCTCCAATAAGCTTGGCAACAAAACATTATGTGCAAGTCATCTTCTTCCCTAACTTTACAGCATGGGCAAAGCTTGTCGCCCCCTAGCGACCACTTATGGGTAAAGACTTTAGTAGGGAGCGTGCCAAACCTCCATTGCAGGAAGAGTTTCCTCGCCAGAAGGGGATGGATAAAATCCATAAAAAGTTCAAAAAGATAGGAATTTTTGGATGCAATAAAACGATCCGTCAGGGTGCCACTGTCATGTGCACTGTCCATGTCAGCAAGGGTTTTATTCTTGTAGAGCTGTGCCAGGGTTTTACGTGGGATCCTTCTACAGGCCTGAGCAGGATCATCCCATAGGTCTGGCAAGTTCAGGCTGGAACACTCCGATTTGATGAGCGCCAGCCAAGGGATCTTACCGTTAACATCCAGCCTCAGGACATGTATAAGGTCCTGTCTGTAGTGGTGCAGCTCCTCAGTTGACCATAACCGGTGCCAGTACTTCACCGGCTTCGACCGTAGATCCTCTACAATTGACGGGAGGCCCAGGTCAAGTCTGAGGGGGAGGAGAGGTGTGCCTTGCGGGAGAGCAAGAAGACGTCGAAGGAAACAATTTTCCACCCCTGCCATGGCCTTCCCAGCTTTGTGGCCCCACAGCTCGCTGCCATACAAGGCAGCTGCCTTCGCCTGGGTCCTATACATTTCCAGAGCCGGGCTAACAGGCTTAAAGGTGGACTTGTTGGATACCCTCAGGAGTGCGCCCGATATCTGAGAGAGTTTCAGCCTAGATCTTGCCACCTGGGAATCCCAAGTCAAATTTTCTTGGAGTGAGACCCCCAGGTATGTAAAGGTAGAGACCCTTTCCAGGCTGGTTCCCCCCAGTTTTGGATTGGGTCTGGTCCTGGCCGGTGGGTTGAAGATCATGAACTTAGTTTTCTCCGTGTTCACCTCCAACCCATGCTGTCTACAGAAGTGGCCAAAGCCATCCACTATCCTCTGGATCCCCATAGGAGATTTGGAAAGAAGGAGGGTGTCGTCGGCAAACATAATTGCCGGAACCCTCCTTCCTGCCAGAACCGGGGCATCGTTGTCCCCGACAGCGTCAAGGTGTTCAATGACGCTGTTGATGTACAGACAGAAAAGTGTCGGAGCCAAGACACAGCCCTGTCTGACACCTCGGCGGACCGGGAATTTCCCTGAGGGCCTGCCATTCCTCCCACACCTCACTACCGCAAAGTTGTTCTCATGCAGTCTAATGATGATACCAAGGAGATGGGGGGGAACTCCCGGCTTCTGCAATACCTCCCATAACTTCCCCCTCGGGACGAGGTCAAAGGCTGACCTCAGATCCACGAAGACCATGTACAGTCGACCTCCCTCTAGCGTTACCGTCTTCCAGTACAGAAGAAGGAGGCGAAAGATTTGGTCCATGGTCGACGTGTTCTTTCTGAAGCCAGCCTGTAGAGGGCTCAAGATGTCATTGGCCTCGACCCAATCTAGGAGATGATCCAGAATGAGGCGCGCAAAGATCTTTTGGGGCACATCTATAAGGCTTATAGGCCTGTAATTGGAAGGGAGCAGAGTGGAGCCCTTCTTGTGGATGTGCACAATCTCTGCCCCCAGCCACGACCCAGGGATCGCCATACCTCCAAGGATGGCATTAAATAGAACAAGAAGGTATGGGCCCCAGATGTCCGGATGGTGCCTAAATAGATCCCCGGGTAACCTGTCCAGGCCTGGCGCCTTCCCCACTGCTAGCCGTTCTATGGCAAGCTCCACTTCCCCCAGGGAAAGTTCCATTCCGAGCACCCTAGTACCCAAAGACAGATGCAGCTCCGCGGCCGAACAGGAACTGGCGTCTAGGTAGAGAGCCCCAAAGTGGGACTCCCATACTTCAGGGGCTATATTAGGCTCAATTGCTTTGGCTAGTTCCCCTGACCCATTGTTTACAAGGGCCCAGAATTGCCGGGGGTCCCTGGATTTGAGGGCATCGTAGAGGTCATGCCAGTGCTTCCAGTCCCACTCGGCCCTTGCAGCCGCCAACACTGATTTGTGGTGGTTCCTTAGGTCACGCACTTTGGCCTTGTCTAACCCCTCCTTTATGGCTGCAATAAGGTCAGATTTTGCTGCCCTGCAGTCTGGGGTGTACCAGGTGGGGAGGGGAGTCCTTTTCTTTCGAATTGGGACCTCCGGATGAAATATCTCGGCCAAGTCCCTCACTAAGACCTGATGGACATTTCCCAGTTTCTCACCGTAGTCAGCAGTTCTTGGTTCGTTCAGGAGAGCCTCCACCTCCATAAGGCTTGGGAGCGCCAACTCATATAGTTTCTTAATGGACTCTTCCGACCTCACAAGCTTTCCCCACTTGACTCGACGCCTGTTTGTGGTCAGAAGTAAGTCCCCCATTTCGGCCCCTTGGCCAGCTGGGGATGGGACCGTCAAGGGCGATGGGCACACAATATTTAAGCGAAGGGCGTTGTGGTCGCTGTCTGACCTCTTAATAACCCTAAAATCCAACACTTTAGGCCAAAGTGAAATGTCCACCATAATATAGTCCAGCCTCGACTCGTGGCCCCTCCTATTGAAAGTGCACACCGAGGGGGTGTCGGAAGGAGTACGACCATTACACGCCCTCAGCGCGCTATTCAAGGTAAGGGACAGGAGTTGCAAGGCTAGAGGGGACCAGGCTTTAGGGTGGGGAGAAGAAGAGGGTGGAACCCCCCAATGGTCATCCTCAGCCGTAAGAGCACCATCAAGTAGGCCTTCCAGGGGCTCGAAGTGGCAATTGAAGTCTCCTCCAAGTACCACCTTGTAATCACCCGGAAGTTGGCCCAGGAAGGAAGCCAGATCATTTAAGGTGGGTGATTCACTCGGCGGGGCAACCGGGCGCGAGTAAACGTTGACAATGGCCCACGGAGTTGTGCCAGGCCAAGTGAGCCTCACACACTGGATGTCCTGCGAACCCGTACATACTTGCTCCGCCTGACACCCAATATGACTCGCAATCCAGATTGCCAAACCACCAGATGGCCTCCCCCTCCCAGCCCATTTAGCAGGGATTTCAAATACTTCAAACCCTCTCTTAACATGAGCGGCCCTCGCCCAGGTCTCCTGAAGGAGAAGGATATCAGATCCACCTACCAGGGAGTCCCAGTCAAGAGAGCCCTCCTTGTTCGCAATTCCCGCCACGTTCCAGGAGAGAATTCTCAATCCTGGATCAGGTGGCAGGCTGCCCTGGTCTCCAACATGAGAATGCGCGGTAGCCATGGGGAAGCCGACATCTAAGGCGCCAGTTCCGGTGACAGCGGCGGCAGCACAGGGAGCCTGCTCTGCCGTCCCTGTTTGCGGATTATGGACTGGCCCGATATCCAAAGGGGGACTCAGCTGGCACAAATTGTCGGTTGTATCAGGCCCGCGCTCATTAACGACCTGGGGCCGGGTTAGTTCCAACAAAGGGGTCACCCCCAAACCCACAGGGCCCTGCACCACATCCCCCCTATTCTCAGGGCAAGACACGATTGGCCTAGTTTGTGGTCAATCGACCTGATCCAGACAGGAAAACCTATTATGATGTGTAAAGTTTGCCTGCACAATTGATAGGGGAGGCCTTGGTCTGTAACGGGAGCCATCTACTGCAAAGCCCACCCTAGTCCATCCCCTCTCACTCTCTCCCACTGTGTTGCTACCACTAGGATAAAAGTAAGAAAGGGGTACGAGTTCTATTGCGGACTTGTCAGGCCTTACAAGCCAGTTGCAGATGTAATTTGCAACATGTGGGCTCCTAAAGCTTAGGACAATGCAGTCCCCTGACCTGTTCTTTCTGGTCGGGCCGATCCACGGGATCCTCCTTACCATCAGAACCTCACCCTTCAAGTTTGGGGGCAGCGGTCTGTTGATATTGAGCCAGCTTACAACCTTGTTACGTAGGGAGTCTTGTGACTCTCTACCATCACCCGCTAGCTCAGGAACTCCCACCATGATTGCCGTGTATGGAACGGCTTCTGGCGGCAGATTGACCACCCTGCGTCTGTCTGGGGGAGGAACACCACCATCACTTGGGGCATTTTTTAGACCCATTGTTACCCCTGTCTGCGGCACAGGCCGCGGCACAGGGGGTGGCTTAGATCTCCTAGGAGCCGGAACAGGTGGACCAGGTACTAGTGGTAGCAAAGTGAGCGTCTGGGGGATAGACGCACCATTTGCACTAGGCACTACCCTGCTACAAGCCTGAGGTAATGTGGAAAGAGGTAAGCTATTCCCTATTACTTCCCTGGTGGTTACAAAAACGTTAGAAGCTACACCAGGGCTACTCCTAGCGAGAACATTTTCCCGGGACTGGAGTAGGTTCTCTATAGCCTCTAATCTAGCTATGATAGGGGTTAACAGGTTCTTAATAATAGCTGCAAGGGAATTAATTACTACATCTGAAGTATTTGAGGATGACCCACCTAAAATAAATGGGCCTGCCGCCACTGGTGACAGCACAGGAGTTGGCGAGGCCCCAAGATCCAACCCAGACCCAGATGAAGTGAGCTCGGGGGAGGCCGAAATATCAGTATCAATACTATCTCCGAGGGTTGATGCAGGTGCAACAAATCTTGCCCTTTTTGCACTCTCTATTTCAACAGGCCTTTTCCTTTTTGTGGGCTGAGACACACCACTGTCTACAAGGACTATTGGCAGGGCCGGTTGGCCTGCTTCCAGCGTGTTTGTGCCCACATTGTCCAAGACAACAGAGTGGTCGGCAACCCCCGATGACCCTGGGGAAACCCGATCCCTCTGTGTAACCGGAGTTCTTAACTGCCGGAGCACCGACTCAATAGTCTGATCGATACTATCCAGCAGAGACATGTGGGTAGCGTCCGTGGTAATTGGTGTACTGACATCATTAGAGGCAGATTCTCCAAGTTCCAGGAACACACTTTCAGGTTCCATCTCATGGTGAGAGTCCGTGGATGAGTGGCACTTACTGATTTGAGAGCATGCCTTGGGGAAAATTTTTTCCAGGGTGCTTGCGCCCTGTTGCACCGACTTGCTCCTTAGTGCTCTGGATGCCATGGTGAGATGGGTGTGGGACAACTTAGCGTGGATGTTAAAGGGGTGGCCCGGTCCGGTCTCTCCCGGCCTCTAACGGCCTAGAACGGCCCGCTCTTTGCCCGGTCTTCGCCCCGGTGACCGCCCCGCGCGCGTCCCGCTGCGCGTGTGAGGCGATTCTCCTAAGTATAACAGGGGGGCGTGGCACTGGGAGGGGGCGCGAGGCGCGGCGGGAAGAGGAACCAGCTGGCGCTGCCAGATGGACTGCTGGTCCTCGCAGTCCCGCTCGCCTCCGCCTCTCACCTCCGCTGCGGCCGGTCGGTCCAGACAACAGGAATCCCCGTAGAAAAGCGCCCAATCAGTCCTGGAGCAAAGGAAGGCAGGTAAACAGTTCAACTCCTTGCGCGAGCGGCATCAATCAATCAATCAATCACAGGATTTGTAAAGCGCGCTACTCACCCGTAAGGGTCTCAAGGCGCTGAGGAGGGGGGGGGGTCGCTACTGCTCGAACAGCCAGGTATTGAGTTGTTTCCTGAAGGAGAGATGATCCAGGGTCAGCCGTAGGTTAGAGGGGAGGGAGTTCCATGTCTTGGCTGCCAGGTAGGAGAAGGATCTTCCCCCGACGGTGGATTTCCGAAATCGTGGGACGGTGGCGAGGGCGAGGCTGGCGGATCGGAGCTGGCGGGTGGGTGTGTAGAACGTGAGGCGGCTGTTGAGGTACTTCTGGCCCGTGTTGTGGAGAGCCTTGTGTGCGTGGGTGAGGAGTCTGAACGTGATCCTCTTTTTGATGGGGAGCCAGTGCAGGTCATTCAGGTGGCTGGAGATGTAGCTGCGGCGAGGGATGTCCAGGATGAGTCGTGCTGAGGCGTTCTGAATGCGCTGGAGTTTTATCTGGAGTTTGGCTGTGGTTCCAGCGTAGATGGTGTTCCCGTAGTCCAGGCGGCTGGTGACGAGGGCCTGGGTGGCCATCTTTCTGTTTTCGGTGGGGATCCATTGGAAGATCTTTCGGAGCATGCGCAGGGTGTTGAAGCAGGATGATGAGACAGCGTTCACTTGCTTGGTCATCGTGAGGGAGGAGTCCAGGATGAAGCCCAGGTTGCATGCTTGGTCCGTTGGTATGGGTGCGCTGCCCAGGGCAGGGGGCCATCAGGAGTCGTCCCAGGTGGAGGGAGATGGTCCGAGGATGAGGACTTCCGTTTTATCTGAGTTCAGTTTCAGACGGCTGATCTTCATCCATTCTGTGACGTCTCTCATTCCTTCCTGGAGGTTGGCTTTGGTGGTGGTGGTGTCTTTGGTGAGGGAGAGGATCAGCTGGGTGTCGTCGGCGTAGGAGATGATGTTGAGGTTGTGTTGTCGGGCGATGGCTGCGAGAGGGCTCATGTAGACGTTGAAGAGGGTGGGGCTGAGTGAGGATCCTTGCGGGACACCGCAGATGACTTCGGTGGCCGTGGAATGGAACGGGGGGAGGCGGACTCTCTGGGTTCTTCCGGCGAGGAATGAGGTGATCCACTCCAGGGCCGCTCCTTGGATTCCGGTGTTGCTGAGGCGCTGTACTAGGGTGCGGTGGCAGACGGTGTCGAAGGCAGCTGAGAGGTCCAGGAGGATGAGGGCAGCCGTTTCCCCGTGGTCGAGCAGGGACCTGATGTCGTCGGTGGCTGCGATGAGGGCGGTCTCGGTGCTGTGGTTTGCTCGGAAGCCGGACTGTGAGGGGTCGAGGGATCCGTTGGTCTCGAGGAAGGCGGAGAGTTGTCTGTTGACGGTCTTCTCGATGACTTTGGCTGGAAAGGCGAGGAGCGAGATGGGGTGGAAGTTCTTCAGGTCCGTGGGGTCCGCGGTGGGTTTCTTGAGGAGGGCGCTCAGCTCGGCATGTTTCCAGCTCTCCGGGAAGGTGGCGGATGCGAAGGAGCTGTTGATGATGGTCCGGAGTTGGGGTGCGATGATGATGTCGGCTTTGTTGAAGATGTGGTGTGGGCAGGGGTCCGTGGGGGAGCCGGAGTGGATGGTGTTCATCATGCGGGTGGTGTCTTCAGTGCTGACAGGGGTCCAGGTGCAGAGAGTGGTGGTGGGGGGCGCTGGTTCGGTTGTAGGATGCGTGATTTGTGCGCCAAAGCTGTTGTGGATGTCGGCGATCTTGCGGTGGAAAAACGAGACGATAGAGTCGCATAGGTCTTGCGAGGGAGTGATGTCGTTGTTGCAGGCGCTGGGATTTGAGAGCTCTTTGATGATGCTGAAGAGTTCCTTGCTGTTGTGGGTGTTGTTGTCCAGTCTTTCTTTGAATGCTGTCTTCTTGGTGGTGCGGATCAGCTGGTGGTGTTTGCGGGTGGCGTTCTTGAGGGCGGTCATGTGTTCTGCTGTCCGGTCGTGGCGCCAGGCTTTATCGAGGGTGCGGCAGTTTTTCTTGGAGTTTTTGAGGTCGTTGGTAAACCACGAGGCTTTCCTGCTGCCGGGTCTGCTGGGAGGGTTCTTCAGTGGTGCGAGTATGTCGGCGCAGTCGGTGAGCCACTGTGTGAGGTTGCGGGCTGCTTCGTTGGGGTCCGTCGTGTTGGTGGGCGGGTTCTGGCTGAGGGTGGTGGCGAGCTGGTCGGTGGTGATCTTGCTCCAGCTTCTGCAGGGAACCTGTTGCGGCTGGTGGTGGGTTGTGGTTTTCCTGAAGTTAAAGTGGACGCAGCTGTGGTCTGTCCAGTGAAGTCCGGTGAAGTGGCTGAAGGAAATGTGCTTGCTGGAGGAGAAGATGGGTTCGAGCGTGTGGCCGGCGTAGTGGGTGGGTGTTAGACCTGGCACCTTGGCATGAGTTTCCCTTCCACTTTTTGCTGATGTGCCTCAGATGTTTTTGCTGGTGTCCGCTGCTCATGGTACTGCGCCACGGCCAACCCGTGCCGCAGTGCAAGTGCTCCCTATGTAAAGTGTAACTGTGATTGATATTCCTGATTGGTTCATTGGATTTACTGTCAGTCCCCAGTAAAGTGCACCAGGAGTGCCAGGGCTTGTAAATGCCAATGCTGCTAGTGGGCCTGCAGCGCTGGTTGCGCCACCCACAGAAGCAGCCTTTTAAAATGTGTCTAGGGTCTGCCATTGCAGAACCTGCGTGCAGTCTGGTACTGTCATGCTGGCTGGGCAAGTGCACCCACTTGCCAGCCCCTAAACCTTCCCTTTACTTCATATTAGTCACCCCTATTGTAGGCCCAAGGGCAGGGTGCATTGTAAGTGTAAGGTAGGACATGCCCTGATGTGTGTGGCATGTTCTAATAGTGTATTACAGCCCAATTCGTTTTTCACTATTGTAAGGCTACCTGTTCTCTTAGGCCAGATGGGCTGCTGGAATTATTACACTCTATAATCCCAGCAGGCTCAGGGAACAAGGTAGAAAGTCAAGTTTAGTATGCCTGAACTCAGAATAATAAAATATTTCTTTTAGTAACGTTTATTTTAATATCCTGTGTTTGCAAATGCTACTTTTAGAAAGTTAGCATTTGCTTGCCTAACCATTTCAGCCCGCCTCTGCTTGGATGTGTATCTGACTGTCTGGGATATGTAAGTGACAGGGCTGGGGGATGACAGGTGGTGAAGCAAGGATTACACCTTAATGGGAGGTGGGAGTGCCCCAGGACTCTGAATAGGGCTGTGCTCTGCCACCACAATGCTGGCTCCGCCCCCTGGGGAGCGACTGATGACTCAGCCGGCACCTGGCCCAGGAAGGGCGAAGCACTGTCAACAAGGTACTCCTGGCTGCCCCTGTCCACACAATGCTGGCTCCACCTCCTGGGGAGCGTCTGATGTGCCTGCCCCTCACACTGAAAGCAGAAGCCAGAGTACACCCAACAAAGTACTCAGAGACTGAAAAGAGTTATGCAAAGGCCCCCCTGGCCTGTGAGAACAAAGAAAATGCTGTATAAAAGTCCTGCTCCTTGTAAATAAGAATCCTGTTTCCCACAAAGAACCTCTGCCCAACTAGAAGGAGAAGAAGACGCTGGAAGGACTGGCCTGCTGCTTGCCTTGCTGAGGAAGGAGAGGAAAATACTTGCTGAAAAGACTTTGCTGATTTGTGCTAGAAACTTTCTCCAAGGGCTTGACTGAGCTTGCCCCCTGACCTGAGCCACAGGACCATCTGGCTCAACCTGCTCTCTGCCCGTCTGCCGGTAATTACGAGGACTTCTGCCTCGCCGGAGCCGTGACCCTGGTGCCCCGCAGCCCCTCCTTGAGGCCGTGACCAACTGTGTTTCCCCGTCCCTGCCAAGAAAGTGCCACGCTCCGTCGAGCCGCTCTCCACCCGCTGAGGAAAATCGCCGTGTCACCTCGCCTTGGAGGCTCGCTGCCGTGACCTTGGTACCCCCAGCCCCTCCTCGAGGCCGTGATCGAACTATGCTTCCCCGTCCCCGCTGAGGGAGAGTCCCGCTCCGCCGAGCCGCTCTCCCCCCGCTGAGGGAAGTTGCTGCATCACTGCCATCGGAGGCTCGCTGGTGCACCCCCCACGCTCCCGCCTGACGTCCTCACCGGACCCCACAGACCCAGAGGACAGACCGCCAAAGCCCGGACGCCTCGGGCGCCAGCCTCGCTCTGACCGAGAGCCGCTGGGCGCCTCGCATCTGCCTTCGCGGAAGACCGACACCGAGACATCTTCACCGGGCTCGGGTCCCGCACATTCTTATTTCCCCACACCGCCTTCACAAAGAAACTTTGAGGTACTGTAAGCCCTACCGCGGTACGAGCCGCCCTTCCAACGAGGCTCGCACCGCTCCTTGTCACCTGGGCCCCTGGCAGCTCCGTAGCCTGCGCTCCCTCCGGTGCGAGTCGCACACAGCGGTACGACTCGTACTACCTGCCAGACCCGGCCGTGCCGTACGCGCCTCACTCAAAAAGCGTGAGCTTGGGCAGGTCGGGCCCGTATCTCGTGCCGGAAGCATAAAGGATCGCTAGGAAGCGCATAGATAGATGAGAACTGCGTGAAGGTGCCCAAAAGGGTGCATTTAAAGAACTGTGGCGTCTACAGAGAACTGAACCTATACATTTGAATTGCAACAGAGAGAACACATGCCTATTTGTCAACCTTGTGGCTAAGAAAAGCGTTACTTATGGTCTTGTGATAAATACTTGCCTGCATATATATTTTTACATAAAGAAGACGTATTTTTATATAAACACAACCTGGTGTCCATTTGTGGGGGGATTGGTATTTTTACTGTGTGTGTTATTACAAATGCTTAACTCAGAAACGCCTGGAGAATAGCCTTGGCTGCTCACGCCACGCACCTAGAGGGTGAGCAAGGGTAATTCTAAGGGGTCATCCTTCGCCCTGACTTAGAGGAGAGGGTCCCTGCTTGTCACAAGAGAATACTTGCGCCAACCAGAGACCCCCAATTCTAACAGTGGGGGTGTTCACCAGTTGCTTGAGTCCGAGGTTGGCGAGGTTGTCCAGTAGGGCGGCGGTGTTGCAGTCCTTGTTGTTCTCCAGGTGGAAGTTGAGGTCCCCTAGGAGGATGTAGTCTGTGGAGGTGAGGGTGTGTGGACTGACGAGGTCTGCGATGGCTTCGCTGAATTGTGTGCGTGGTCCCGGTGGTCTGTAGATGAGGGTGCCTCTGAGGGTGGTCTTGGGGTCTGTGTTGATCTGGAAGTGAAGGTGTTCGGCGGCTTTGAGGGTGTCGTCAGAGTTGGTCGTAATGCGGATGGTGTTCCTGTGGACAATGGCGATGCCTCCTCCGGTTTGGTTGATGCGGTCCCTCCGGGTGATCTTGTAGCCATCCGGGATGGCTATGGGGATGTCGGGGGCTGAGGAAGCGTTCATCCAGGTTTCCGTGAGGAAGGCAACGTCCGGTGATGTGGTGTCGAGGAGGTTCCAGAGTTCGACGGCGTGCTTGTGGACGGAGCGGGTGTTGAGCAGGATGCACTTCAGGTGGTTGTTGCTGGTGCTCGGCTGGGCGGGTGTGGTGCAGGTTCGGAGGCAGGTAAATCGGAAGGCTTTGCAGGTGAACGGTCCGTGTGTGTGCCTTGGGGTGGCTTGGTAGCAGGCGGTGTTCTGGTCGGCGTTGAGTGCTTGGATGGTGGCGGCGTCGTAGGTTTGTTGGGTGCGCTGGCATCGTTGAGGACCAGGGGTCCTGGCGCTGGGCGCGGTCCATGCGCGGTTGGGCGCAGACGGGCTTGCCTTTGGCGCGCCTTCCACGCACAATCGGCGCGCCCGCTGCGCGTGCGCGTGGACTCTGCCATAAGTGGTGCGGTGGAAGGGAGGAGCAGCTGGGAGGCGGGAGCGGGGTGGCGCGGGGATCGAGTACAGAGGAAGAAGGGGGCGGGGCCGCAGGGGAGCAGCGGCAGGGAGCGGGAAGGGGGTACTGGCGGGAAAGCGGTCACGAGAGGGCAGGGAGCTAAGAGCACCCAACAGGGGCACAAGGAAGCGAAAAAAACAGCACAACAAGCACAGGGGACGACAAGTAACGAGAATTACAGATCAGGGCACAAGGCAGATGATAAAAACAGCACAGGGAATGGCAGTCACAAGCAGGAGAAAACCTGTGCCACAAGGGCAGTGGCGACTGAGCGGGGCAGGCAAGGAGCCCGGGCTCACTCAGGGAGAGCCGCGCGGCGGTTGGAGCGACCTTCGCAGACCAGGGTCAGGTCAGGTCAGCAACTACCTGAACAAGCTATAGCCAACCTTAACAAGCTATCTCTAGATACACTGCATACAAACAGAATAGGGTATCTTTGAATGTGCAACTCCTATATCAGCATCAGGTAAAGTTGGCACAAGGCTGAAATAGGATTACTAAAATTAATTAAATTCACTGTTTTTCTTGAGGTCCTTTAGGTTCCATCTCCTATCACAGGACAGAGTGTGACTACCAAAAGATCTGCCAAGCAATCTAAGACCAGCCTCCTACTCAGCAGGACATCCTGCTCCAATGCTCCAACAAAGGCCTTCAGGAGCCAGCCACAGTGTGTGTAGTATGGAGATAAACAAACAATAGGCCCTTGCCTGTAAAAAACTCCTATGTTGCTAGAATGCCTGTCGTAATCCCAACAAAACTGACAAGACAGGCTTCACACTACCCCTTAGCATCTTGCTGCTGGTCCCCTACTGTACCCCACCCCTTAGGGCATACAGAGCAACTGGCATGCTACCACTCACACGTTGTGACACCTCTTTGCAATTGAGACTTTACAACAGAGGTTTCTGCTGAGCCCCACAGACTATGCTGACAGTCCCACAACTGATCAGACCACCTACAGTCATAGGCTTCCATTGGGCTCTAGTCCACATTAACTCTGGCACAGATTTGGCACCATCCCAATGGTAACCAGGCAGATCAAAGGCTGCCTGCTTCAAGCCTCCTACTGTGTCCACTGGCTTAAGCCTGATCTCTTTCAGCCCCACCAGCCACTGATACATGTCTCCTGGAAACTTACATTCTGGTACTGGGATCCCTGCTATGATTCATGCTCCAGTCCTGGCCAGCTTCCTTACCAATGTCACGTTGCCTCATGGAAGCTCGAGGGCTGCTGCTAACCCAGTGTGTCACTTATCCTCAGGCAGATACTCTGGGTGACCCGCAGCCCGACATGGTTTTCACTGATACCAGTGCCATCTCATGGCTGCCAACACAACAGATCCAGAATGTTCCCTTGGCCACCGACAGCGCCTCAAACCATATTGGTCCGTTATAAGAAACAAAGGAACCCAAAGGTAGTACACTAGGGACCTTGGGCGTTAACTTATTACAAAAAACAGTGGACCCTAGTAGTTTGGAGGATCAAATTAAAAATAGACATAAACTTGAATAGTATTTATGTCCTTTGTCCAGCCGGACAGGAATTTATTTGGCGATGCACAAAATCAGAAAGTAATGTCAAGGGGGCACAGCCCATGACCTACAGTGAACAAGACAAAACAACAAGTATAGGCAAGAGCGAGCAAATCGGTCTGTATACTTATAATCAGTGAACAAACTTGATTGTAGTTTGAGTGACCATTGTACATAGCATTCACAAGCATATACAGTACATATGATCCTATTATGTCGACGACGCTTCGATGCCGAAAAACAAGATACATGGCATCATCTTCAGGACAAATATATAAATCATGTTTGTCTTGGAATTATAAACAGTTGCCTTTCATGCAAGGCTGATCCTTAAGGCAGGGAAGGTAGTTCAGGTCGGTAGGAGTGGTGCGAATAAGACCATTGGTAGCGCGTTAATGTCAGGACGTCTCTGGCGGGGATCGCCAGAGACGCCGCGTTCTGCGATCCTGCAACCGGCACAACTTGAGCCGTGATCTGGACGATCTCCTTGCCCTAAACGCTGGATTTCCTGACATTAACGCGCTACCAATGGTCTTATTCGCACCACTCCTCCCGACCTGAACTACCACTCCTTTACATTTTCTACAAAGCAGGCATCTGATTCAGCCAAGCTAAGTGATTGTTCCATAGGTCCATATTCTTCACCTTTCTGCTTCTGAATGAGTATTTGGTTCTAACCTCCCATTAATTTAGCACAAAATCCATTTGCAAACAGGTGTCAGATTGCTGTTCAATCACGGTTACAGTGGCAACAGGTATACATAAGAATTTGTATCACAATCACATGTAGGGAGGACATAGGAGGCCTAGAGTATGCAAGACTACCCAAACCTACTAGATGAAGATATAACAGAATAGTACAGTAGTCACAGGAACTTACTCAGGGCCTGATTATGAGTACAGCAGTCAGATGGACCGCCCTAGCCACAGTGACAGTGCGGGCACTGCAACACCGGTGGTCTGATCACCCTATTACAAGTTGGGCAGTTAGACTTCCATGGGACCGCCACAACTGTCAGAGATCAGAGATCCCTGGTGGTGTTGTGGCAGTCTTGAGGCTGCAATATGCTTGGTGGTGCTGCTGCAGCACTGCCAAACATATTACGAGTTTCCTCTCAGCCTTGGTTTTCATGACGGTTAGCGCACCATGAAAACTGTGGTGGAGAGGAAGCAAAGGGCCCCCTGTTGACTCAGGGCCATGGGGTGCATGCAGGGGCTCCTGCACGGCATGAACTGTAGAGTTCATGCGTGCAGGAACTACCTTTGATGCTACCATTGTGGTACCTTTTTTAGAGGCCCCACATAAGACCACCAAAGAAACTCCCGCCAGACACGAGTAAACTCGTAATCTGGCGGGAAGTGCTCACATGACTTTGGCAGTGCAGGCGGTTGCATGGTGGCCCCACTCCCACAACGCCAAAGTTGTAATATGGCCCTAAGTTGGATGTCAGAGTACTACATAATACAAGCTTAAAGAAAATGTATATGAATAGGTTAAACAGCATTAAAAAATCATAGATTGTCATACATGCAACAGGGTTAGAGGGAATTCAGAAGTCAGGGCAGGTAGAGAAACATAATTGTTCTCCACCCAACATGGCAATAAAGTGAAACAGTCACCAAGCAAGATGTTAAATAATAACTTAAACAAAAGTTGACAATGACATTACAATGACCATAGATGAACTACAGGAGGGTGCAGCAGAGGGTAGTGATGTACATGGAAGGGATTTCCTAATGATGCATACATTACATACAAATCAGTTCTAACTGTATGATTAACATGAGATTCACAAAACTCTTTAGAGTGTGTATGTGCATGGCTTAAGGTCTAGAGAACTAACATAATTGGATGGTAAATATGACTAACGAAGTGTGCAAGATCTCAATATTATTTAGCAAACAGGTTGACAATAATCCCACTAACAAAAATAACAGAAATGCAACTAAGAGGAATCTTCCTTTCCTGGTATATTGCAAATTAGTAATGTTACAGCCAACATAATAACTATAACCTTGATAACCAATGTATACCTAGGTGTTTGACTAATTCATTACAACTAGTACAGATGTGTGATGTAAAATGCTTTAACTTCTCTAATTTATTTTTATTTATTTATTTATTTGTGTACTTTATAGAGCGCACAGCTGCCCCAGCGGGGCGTCCCGGCGCTGAGAACTTTGAGAGTGGAGGGCACAGGAGTATGTTAAAGGGAGAACAGATGGGTCTTCAGGGACTTGCGGAATGACAGTTCTGTTTGGGAAGAACGTAGGGCCAGCGGGAGCTTGTTCCAATGCTGAGTGGCACAGACCTCAAAGGTTTTTCCACCTGCACGTGAGCGTTTAAAACGAGGAGTTTCTAGGAGGAGAAGGGAGTTGGACCGTAGTGTCCTGTAGTTTGTATACGGTCGTAGGGTGTTTTTCAAATGGGCTGACCCCATACCCCTCGAAGCTCGATGGGCCAGCGTCATAGCTTTGAAAATGCACCTTTTGGCTATTGGCAGCCAAAGCAGTTTGCGGAGGTGGGGAGAGATATGGTGTCTGAAGGGGATTCTTTCCACTAGCCGAGCGGCGGCGTTTTGTACCGTCTGGAGTTTTTGACATTGGCCTGCTGTGATACCTAGATAGAGGGCATTGGCATAATCAAGATGGGAAATGATCAATGCCTGGATCACAGTCTTACGGCAGTCCGCTGGTAGGTAGTTGATGAGCTGTTTGATGGTCCTGATCTTGCCAAAACAGGAGGCTGCCACTGTTTGTACCTGGGTATTAAAGCTGAGGTGGTTATCCCAACGGACTCCAAGGTTTCTTACTGAGTCTTTGGGCGTGGGGGCTTGGCTCAGGTCTTCTGGCCACCAGAGACTGGAGTCCACAAGGGATGGTGAGTTGAAAAACAGAATCTCTGTTTTTCCCGCATTAAGTCGAAGGGAGTTGGCGTCCATCCACTTGGAGATGTCCCTAAGGCAGGTTTTTAATGGATCAAAAGCAGAGGGAGAGGGGGAGTTGAAAGTGAAGAGAAGCTGAATGTCATCAGCGTAGGAGATGGATTTGATCCCAGTCTGAGCGATCAGCTTTGCCAGGGGGGTGAAATAAACATTAAACAGAAGCGGGCTGAGAGAGGAGCCCTGTGGGACTCCCCATTTAAGTGGTCTGGCTGTAGAGGTGTAGGGAGGGGTGAAGACCTGCTGTGAGCGGTCAGAGAGATACGACGTGAGCCAGTTCAGCGCAGTGCCACCTATGCATAGGTCCGCCAGCCTCCTCAGCAGGATCCTGTGAGAGACGGTGTCAAATGCTGCTGAAAGATCCAGCAGCACTAACACCGCTCTTGACCCTCGGTCGAGCGTCCACTTCACCGAGTCAGCCATTTCAATAAGGGCTGACTCCGTACTGTGGCCCGACCTAAAGCCGTGCTGGGAATCATGAAGTAGCCCGTTGGTTTTAATGAAATTCGCCAACTGGGAGTGTACCAGTTTTTCCAAAATTTTAGCCGGGGCGGGCAGAAGGGAGATGGGCCTGTAGTTGCAGGGGAGGTCCGGATCCAGATTAGGTTTTTTGAGGATGGGGACCAGGGAGGCGTGTTTCCACTTAGCGGGGAAACTGCCCGATCTGAGGGAGTCATTCCAGATGTGGTTCAAGTAGGGATTCAGAAGGGGTGCCAGTTTGTCCATCTTATTTTATATGACTGCTGAGGGTACCATAATTATTACCATTATTGTGATACATAAGGTCTGCATACAGATTGTGCATACTAAATAGCCTTTTATTGTAAAATACAATACCAGCTTTGTGTGTCTACAATTTACAGGGTCCGAGATGAGGATTCACACATCTATATATAACCCCTTTGATTAAGAGTTTCTGGCAGCAGAGTTGTCTGACTCATAACACAGTGAATCAGGATGAGGTTAATGCAACATAGGCAAGTGTGTCAGAAACCCTTTTAGTGGCCACAGGGCAGGCAGGGATTACTGGGCCCAATAGTGGGGATTGTGGCCTTTTACCCCTGGTGTTACAGGACCTGACCACCTATGGGTCATGAACAGCTGGGCCAAATACTATGGCTTCATCACTTGGCTCTCAGTGGTAGTGCAGGTCGAACAAACCAAGGCTTCTCTGGGAGGTAGGTGTAAGGAATACACAGACAGAAGACTTAAACTATGTGTGGTAACCACAATAAACTAATTACCCAGACAAATATTCACTTTTGTGATAATAGTATTTAATATAAGCAAACAAAATAATATCCACAGTCACGGAAGATCAGTGCACTAGCATCGTCCTGGGTAGTGTCCCACCAGAGTCGCTCCTTTCCTTCTAACAGGACAGTTATCTCCCATTTAATAATGGAGGTGACTTACAGGTGGGGACCCAGTCTGCAACGTGGGTTGCATCTGCAACACTCTACCGGCCCGTGAGTTGGCGTGGGGGCATCTAGTGAAGCCGAGCACTCATCTCTCCTGACCTGCTGCTCCGTCGCTTTGGCTGCTGCTTTCCTGCTCCCTCTCCGCCGCCGCAGGCTGTTCCAACCTTCCTGCGGCCGCTGTGTGTGGGGGAGGGTCCTCGCCATCAGGGACAGCCAGAACTGCAGGTACCAGCCTGCAGTGCGGCCGGAAGCCGCCACCCGCTGAATCGCGCCAGGAGGTGCTACAAAATCGGACTCTTCCCCGGTGGAGTGGGGGACCCAGTCTGCAACGTGGGTTGCATCTGCAACACTCTACCGGCCCGTGAGTTCGTGTGGGGGCATCTAGTGAAGCCGAGCACTCATCTCTCCTGACCTGCTGCTCCGTCGCCTTGGCTGCTGCTTTCCTGCTCCCTCTCCGCCGCCGCAGGCTGTTCCAACCTTCCTGCGGCCGCTGTGTGGGGGAGGGTCCTCGACATCAGGGACAGCCAGGACTGCAGGTACCAGCCTGCAGTGCGGCCGGCAGCCGCCACCCGCCACCCGCTGAATCGCGCCAGGAGGCGCTACAAAATCGGACTCTTCCCCGGTGGAGTGGGGGACCCAGTCTGCAACGTGGGTTGCATCTGCAACACTCTACCGGCCCGTGAGTACGCGTGGGGGCATCTAATGAAGCCGAGCACTCATCTCTCCTGACCTGCTGCTCCGTCGCTTTGACTGCTGCTTTCCTGCTCCCTCTCCGCCGCCACAGGCTGTTCCAACCTTCCTGCGGCCGCTGTGTGTGGGGGAGGGTCCTCGCCATCAGGGACAGCCAGGACTGCAGATACCAGCCTGCAGTGCGGCCGGAAGCCGCCACCCGCTAAATCACGCCAGGAGGCGCTACAAAATCGGTCTCTTCCCCGGTGGAGTGGGGGACCCAGTCTGCAACGTGGGTTGCATCTGCAACACTCTACCGGCCCGTGAGTTCGCGTAGGGGCATCTAGTGAAGTCGAGCACTCATCTCTCCTGACCTGCTGCTCCGTCGCTTTGGCTGCTGCTTTCCTGCTCCCTCTCCGCCGCCGCAGGCTGTTCCAACCTTCCTGCGGCCGCTGTGTGTGGGGGAGGGTCCTCACCATCAGGGACAGCCAGGACTGCAGGTACCAGCCTGCAGTGCGGCCGGAAGCCGCCACCCGCTAAATCGCGCCAGGAGGCGCTACAAAATCGGACTCTTCCCCCGCGTCACAGGAGCGCGCGGGAGCGTCGCCGGGATAAGCCCGGGCAAAGGGCGGGCAGTCTGTGGCACTCCGGGGCAGGACGAGGCTGAGCTGGGCAACCCCTTTTGGCAGTTGTGATTGATTAACTAGTAAGTTCTAAAACAAAGACCTTTTATATGACATTAATTTTTAACGTAGTGCTTTGTGCGCTTCTGGAGTACCTGTGTTGACAAAAAAAAAAAAAGTATTTTAGTTACCAACTATTTGTACTTTATACACCCATATTCCTCGGGACCAACTACCGGCAATTAAAATGGCAAAAATAAATCCACTATGGATAACTATCTAGTCAAAGTGGTAAACAAGATTAATAATGACCGTAGAAAGTCGCTGGGCCGGGAGAGTCAATCTTTTACATCTCCCATAGTCGATACCGAAGTAGCTGTGGACGTAAATTGTGATCCCGATGTCATACTAACTGAATTACCAGTAACGCCAGCCCCTAATCAGGATTTTCCCGAAGTCTCTGATGATATCCCGCTACGCCGATCACCGGCCCTGAGAACAATGAGGGCCTGTAGAAAATTACAAACCAAGCATGGGGGAAACAACAACAAGAGAAGAGTCGATAACACACCAAAGAACATTGCTTGCAACAATGAGACTTTAAATAAGAACAATTCTGTTAATGTTAACACTGAGCAATTGGATCTATTAGCTAGTATTATAGAGGGAAAACTTGAAACTATCGTTAAACCATTGGTAGCCAAAATAGACCTACTTACAGCTGAAGTGTCTAGACTAGGTAGACTTTTAGATGCACACACTAGTAAGATTGACAGCCTTGGGTCTAAAGAGAAGAGTTGTTGGACTTGGCCCTTCTGGCAGGTTCACCCCTGAACTTTTTGCCTAGTGTTAATAAATAATTATAGTGATTTCTGGTCCTTGCGCACTTTGACACTGTGGCACAGTGTAAAGTGCGTGCGCTACCTGAGTGCATGTGTGAGATCGGCCTGCCCTCCCATAGGAATGCATGGGGAATGTCTGTGTCCCTGGTAGTTCCTGATGCGTGAGGTGTGCATGGTCGAGTTTGGTATGTGCAAACTCGTGTGGTTGAATGCTTCGCAATGATGTATGTGGCATGATTGTGTCTTGTGCGGAAATGCCACTTCTAGGAGTTGGCATATTAGTGTAAAATATGCCTGGAGTGTGATTGGCTGGAGCTGGCTGGTGAGCCTGGCTCCAGGAAGGCTGGATAGGTCTGCCCGGTGGTGAGTGGGAGATTAGCATGCTGATGGCTGGGGAGGAGTGTACCTGTGTCCTAAATGAGGCTGGGTTTTCCCCAGACAATGCTGGCTCCGCCCCCTGTGGTGCGACTGATGGCCCAAGCCCTGCCAGTGAATAGAGAGGGTGGTTGAGCCCATCAACAGTGCTCACAGACCAGCTGCGACTGGTTCTGCCCCCACCCTGCCCAAAGTCAAAAGATTTGTCTGTATAAAAAGAGGCTGTGACCTCTTGGAAAAGGTTCTTGTTCCCAACTTGAATCTGACATGGGGCATGCTGCTGCTGGGGCCCGGGGGAAGGCTTGCCTCCCTGGGCCCTGCCAGCCCCTGGACTCCTAAAGGACTTTGCTGGACTGTGGAATTCCCTAACGCGCCTGGGAGCGCTTGTTCTTTGCTCTAGCGCTGTGGAGCGCGGTGTCTTGCCCTTCTAGCGCCTGAGAGCGCTGGATTGCCTACTAAGTGCTTGGGAGCGCTTCCCTTCTGCTACAGCGCACTGAGAGCGCTTCGTTTGTGAAGCCGGTGCCCACCCGGCCTTTCTTTGCACGCATTTTGCAAGAGGATCGGCACGGGAGCCCACTCCGCTATTTTGCCGACTTTCGCAATCTACAGCCGGTGCCCACCCGGCATTGCCCAGAGATTGGGAGCTCATCCCCGTTATCCTTTCACTCGAGGGAGCCCACCCCTCAGTTAATTATCCTCCAACCTCTGCGTGTCTGAAAACGGGCCACCGCGCTGCCCGCGGCGACCCGGAAGTGTTGGGTCGGCCGGCCAATTGCAGCGCGGCCCGAGACAACGAGCCTGAAGTCCCGCCCTGCAGCCACAGAGCGAGAAAGATCCGGCGCCTGGTCTTCCCCCCTCCGGGGCTCCCAAGAGCGAGGGAGAACCCCGGGGAGAGAGAGGGAGAAGTATGGAGAGAGAGCCCCCGAGGAGCGGGAGCTCTCGTGAAGACCCACTAAGGAGAACCGCCCCCGCTGCAAAGAGCCGGTAAGTGAAGCCGGCCGCAGGGGGTGGTGGAGAGGCAGAGTCAGAGCGGCCCCGTCTGGCAGCGGGCCGCTCCAACGTTGTTGAGCCTCCCCTCAGAAGCCCACGTGGGACCCACAGTTTATCAGGGGGCCATGTGCGCTAGTAGTGACTTGCTGAGCCCCGTGGCTCCAACAAAGCCCCCCAGTATTTGCAGAGCCTAGATGGCTCCTGGGGATACAGTATTTCGAGAGCCAGATGGTTCAATGGGGCGCAGTGTTCCTGAGGGGCTAGTGAGAGCCCCTGGCGAGATTTGTTCCCCAGCTGCCCAGCAATTAGTGGGCAGCTGCACCGTTTAGGTCTTTCTCTTTTAGGGACATGTATTCTGGACTTTAGGAGTGAGTCGCACTCCTTCATCCTTACCCTGGCCTTCCCCAGCTGCGCAGCACTTTGTGCCAGCTGCAGCGTTTAGGCCCTGTTCTGTCCCTCAGCTGCCCAGCAAGTAGTGGGCAGCTGCTACGTTTAGGTATTGGCGCGGTGGCGCAACCTGGACTATAAAGTGATTCATGTGCTATTATGATTCCTGCGCTAACTGTGGTTTAGATGCTGTTATGATCTATGTCCTATTGCTTTTGGGTGTTAGGAAATGTACTGCGTGTTGAATGTTTTGCACACCCTGTGTCCTGCACCTCTGAATGTGTTGTTAATGCATCATGTGCCTTGTTCCTTACACCGCTGAACGTGTGTTGATGCGTCATGTGTTTTCCTTCCTTACCCCGCTGAATGTATGTTTATGCATCATGTGTTATGTGCTTACACCCCTACAGGTATTGTAATACTAGGTGGTTGTTTTTCTCCTAGTGCAGGTGGTGCTAGTGAGGTCCTGGTTACCAGTGGTTACTGGTTGTGTGCTACAGTGATTTTACATTCTATTTTTTATATTCTAGGTGCTATTTTTAAAAGTGTTACTGCTAAAAGTGCTGATTCCTGACAGTGGTCCAGGTGGCCCTGTCTTGTACATATCCCCTGTAAATTCTGCCCGTGCCTGTTGGCACATTGTAAAGTGTGTGTTTTTATCTAATGTGTTTTGGTGTAATACAAAGGCTATTTTTACATATAACCTTGTGTGGAGTTTCCTTTGTGGTGGGCCTGGGTGTTGTTGCTGGGGTGCGTGCGCAAATACTTAACTCACATCGCCTCCAAGTTTAGCCTTGCTGCTCGCGCCACGTTACCTAGAGGGTGAGCAGGGGTTATCTTGGCGTGTAACTCCCTTGCCCTGACTTAGGAGTGGTGGTCTCTGACTGACTTTGGCGAACGCCCTGGCCAGCCAGGGATCCCATTTCTAACAGGAGTGTACCACTTAATGATACAGTCCCGAATCCGCATGCTGGGGGGCCCAGTCCAAATAAATTAGATATACCAGGCCCGCCAGTGGAAAGCCAAACCGCTAAGGTAACAGCGGCATCTGTAAGTATGCCTGGAGTATTAGTACCCAAGAAAAGTCGTTCTATTAATCTCCCGCCAGATTGTACACCTTATGTAGTTGTTCTTTCTAACGTTCCCTCTCTAGATCTTAGTCAGGAGCAATCTCCTCTGGAATCACATGATTCATTCAAAAACAAAATGGTCTCATGGTTACATAGGCACTGTGGGTTCCCAAGCAATTACTCTGATCAAATTCTAACAACTAGAAGGGTACATTGGATTGGCAACTCAAGAAAATCCTGTAGGGGCGATTGTGTCATCGTTAATTTTAAATATCCACAGCATGTCGCAACTGTCTTGCTTAGAGCAGCCTCTCTAACTCCAAATGAGAACGAGGTACTGGTGCGGCCATTGCGGTCTTTCTATAATCATCTTAGTAAGATACCTGCTGCTACTAAAAGAGATAGGCCATTCACCCCCAACCACTGCCCAGCTTTTGAGGTACCAACACAGAATAGATACCAAGCTCTGAGCTCTCTGGACCAGAACGATTGACATCTAAAGGGTACTGGGCCCTTGTTGAGCATAACTCTTAATGCCCAAGAACAATATTTAGGTGGGACAAGCATAAACTCAGAGCGAAGCTGGGATAACTCCACTAAAGCGATTATTAAAAGTGGACTACTATCTGCCCCTGTTAGAGAAAGGGGGGTGAATAACCAGCGATTATCACGTGCTGAGGACCATAATGCTGGTGCAATTGTGGTTGATCCCTATGTATATGGTGCTAATTATAATAGTGTCCAAGAGAAATCCAAAAATTCTATCACAGGGGGTACTTCTATCGCTAGTTGGAACACTGATCCTGAGGTTGAGAAGAACCCATACAATGAGTATACCATTGCAGATAGTGGGGCTTTAGGTGAGTCCTTGGCATCCTTACCTGTTAGAAACAAAGTAAGAGTAGTTATGCCCTTAGAACGGATCAACCATGAGGGTGCCAATAGCCATGCAGCAAGTATATCAACTACAAGGTATGACGAGGTGGTTGATTACCATCCAACTACAACTCTAGACACATCCCCTGTTACAAGAAATTGTACTCCTGATGTTATAAATAAGGGGTCGCTATCAGTAGAGAAAACCCCAATCAGCCATCCTAATCTTATAGTGATATCCTGGAACATCGCGGGTCTGGCAAAAAATCTTTCAGATCCCGATTGGTCTAATTATATAGACTCCAGTGATATCTGCCTGCTGCAGGAAACTTGGGCCCTTGATATACCACATAGAGTAGGGTATAAAACCTTTAATATAGAGGCAGTAGCTTCAACCCGAGGGAGACCCTCGGGGGGACTCACAGTGTGGATCAAAGTGTCTCTTAAAATAAATATCAAGCAATTACACACAGATTCAGCTGACATACTGGGGCTGGCAGTTAACCCAAGGGATGGTAGGCGCATTACTATCTTTAATGTATACAACCGACCGTGTGGACTGTTAAAAGAGTCTGCAACCTTGGAAAAACTGGACAATCTCCTTGTTAATAACGTAGACTCGCCAAACATCCTGATTGGAGGGGATTTTAATTGTAATTTAGAGCCAATTAGGGGGTTTGGCGATGTATTTGGAGACGAGGACAGTGCCAATAATATCCCATCTCTATCCTATACGGAGGGAGTGCGCTGCACGACTCTAGCTGTGCAAATGGCAAAACTAGTCTCAGTACATGGAATGAGGGCCTGTAATGGCCGCTTCCAATCTGATTCTCCCAAGGCCCCCACCTTTGTTAAAAACAACTCCCATAGCTGTATAGATTATATGCTGGTATCCCTTGACATTTGGTCTTATCTGATAGACTTTGACATTGTCCCAAGGTATGAAAGTGACCATCGGCCGTTGCAGTTGTTAATAAATCATCGATTGCTCCCTAGTAGTAGCTCAATGCCAGAGGTTCTCCCCATGGAGAATAAATCCCATGATGCCCCAGTAATGAGCAATAATAGGCGCTCCCTTAAATGGGTTAGCATATTGGGAAATGGGGAGGCATTGTCTAGCATCTACCAACTCTTTGCAGATACATTTTCTAACCATTTATCCCATCCGGCAGAGGACAATGATTTTATAGATGCTCATACCAAGTTTTTTACATCTCTTGTACCCTACGTGTCGAAAATGCCAAAAAAAGGTTGATGCGTAAAATTAGTGCTGTAGGGTCCAAACCTTGGTATAATAAGGAGTGACGCTTATCGAAGAGATCACTTCTAGATGCTATCAAGAATAAGACACCAGATGTGATCAGGGCCCTTAGGAGCGAATACAAGAAGACTCAGCTTAACGCCAGAGCCCTTTGGGACGAGGAATGTTGGGGGAATATGCTACTAGCTGCTAAGGCTAAGGATAGTGTGGGGTTTTGGAAACTTGTTGCTAATGAGAAAAATAGAGACAAAACACCCGAGGATGTGTTTATTGATGAGCAAACCTGGGTCATTCATTTCACCCAATTATATGAAGCCCCAGGAAACAAGGAGCTATCCTTTGATAATTGCTCTAGAATTGTACATAGCACAAATCCCCTAGTGTTTAGTCTAGAAGAAACTGAGCAAGCCATTAGCTCAGTTAAAAATGGTAAAGCGCCTGGACTAGACAAAATACCTGGGGACTTGTACAAGCACGAGATTGGAGTGTGGGCACCCTACATCAATCACCTTTTTAATAAATTTGCTACCGGTGGTAATTTACCTGATAGTTGGAGGGGCGCTGATATCATTTTAATTTTCTAAAAGGGAGATAGAGGTGTTCCTTCTAACTATCGTCCCATTAGTCTTTTAGATATTTTGCAAAAAATGTTTGCGAGGCACCTTTTAATTCGTATAAATCAGTGGATTGATGAGCATGATATCTTTACTAAATTCCAAGCAGGCTTTAGACGTAACACCAGCACAATCGATCAAGTGTTCGGATTTTGTTGTATTTGTTGGAAATATGTTTTTTTATTGAAGGGACACATTTATCTAGCTTTTGTTGACCTTAGGGCAGCTTTTGATTTACTTCTGCGGGATCGTTTATGGGATTGTTTGTTTGCAATGGGACTACCAGTCTTTTTACTCGAGCAGATCAGAAGATTGCACAATAACAACTTTGCAAGGATACGCTGGGGTCCGAATGGGGAACTATCTAATCCTGTTCCAATTAGGCGGGGAGTCCGCCAAGGGTGCGTGTTGGCCCCTACTCTCTTTTCCTTATTTGTCAATGATATTCCGGCACATTTAGATGAGAGCCAAAATGACTCACCTAAGTTGAATGGAGAGAGGGTTCCCGCACTTTTATTTGCGGACTACACCATTCTGATCTCGCAAACCCCGAGTGGTCTGCAAAACCTTTTAAACGCCTTCAAATTGTACTGTGATAAGAAGGGATTAGAAATAAACACAAATAAGACCAAATGTATGGTCCTCAATCCCCATAAATCTTTTAAGGGCCACTTCCTTCTTAACAACCAAAAACTGGAACTTGTATCAGATTTTTCCTACTTGGGTGTCTCTCTTGACTCCAAAAATTCCTGGAAGACACAACTAGAAAAAAATCAAAAACATTTTTAATCAGAACACCCTACCCATTACAAGACGACATGGGGCCAGCTTAAATAAATCTATTACACCAGCTTTGGAAGTGTTCAAATGTAAGGCACAGGCCGGTGCCTTATATGGTGCTGACATTTGGGGTACGAATGCGGGGAATCTCTTTAAGAAAAGTGAGAATAACTTCTATAGAAGTATTCTGAGATTGCCCACACGCACCCCACTCTTACCCCTTTTTTTAGACCTTAATATGAAGCGTACGGACGACCTTGCAGTACTCCGACCACTCTTACATTGGGTTAGACTATGGAGTACTCCAGATCTTGCAGATTACAAAAGTGGCATTCTAGAAGTGAAGAACCTTGATGCTTATAATACCAACCCTTGGTTAAAGCATGTAAAAACCTGGTTTATTCAAATTGGTCTTACCCACTTCTGGGAAAATCCTGCACTTTTGACACACAGCTGCAAGAAACCTGTAAAGACAAGATTCTGGTCCTATATCTCTCATAACTCCCTAAATGATAATTCTTGTTTTTCTATCACTAGTAGTTTTCTTAATTTTAAAAGTGTACCACACTTTGAGGCGTTTTTAGATGAGATACAACCCCAGCTTGCAAAAAGTCTGTACCTAAAATTTAGATACGGAATACTTAAAACGAATGTAGTCCTAGCTAGGTGGGAAAAGCACACCGGGACAACAAAAAGTTTGAACTGTACATGTTGTCAGTCCAACTTAAGAGAGGATGAGAAACATATATTGTTGTTCTGCACCACATACGACAGAGCAAGGAGACGATGGATCAAGCCCTTGTGCAATGCCTTAGTATTCGTTCGTATGTGGAAGCATTCAGGATCATCAAAACTGATACTAGTCGTCTTACTGTGTTCTGTGTTAGCAGATTTTTATTGCTTGTAAGTTATTCACGCAAGAAACGGGGGTTGGAGTTCTAGCTGTTTAGCTGACCGTTTGCCATGCAGAGGTTATGTTGTCCTGTCTGTCCGAGGAATATTGTTAAGTCAATCTTTAGGATCATTCTCTATGGTGCCACTTAAAAAGATTTTTATCTGTATTTTAATATAAATTTTATATTTTATGTGCCTTTTTAAATCTATGAATCAATACTAAATTTGATGAATTGTACTGTATTTCAGCTTCCCAACAGCATATCAAGTATGCACTTTCGTATCCACTGTGTAAAATGTACTGTTGTTTTTATGTGTCTTTTATGGCCAGATTGCGCCGAAATAAAGATCAATGAATGAGGTGTGGTCTAAGCTAGTCACTATGCGCCAAAACCTTGTTCTGGCCAGAACTGAGCAGCACTATGTGCTAAGTTTGTGCAAGTCCCATGAAGTCACGAAAATAGTCTTACCCATCCCATGGCGACCGGCAAATTTAGGGAGGACTGGGGCATGACTTCTTGGGCTCTGGCCTGGCGATGCGGGTGGGCCACAAGATCTTGTGGTCTCCTCTGAATGATGTGGCAGCCCCAGTATTCAGATGCCTGCAGCAGTGTCAAATGTCTCCTCTTCTGCTTCCTCTACTTTCAGTAAGTGTTACCATGGGCGCTGGCCTCTAGGTCAGTGCTCTCTTGGTTTATTCTTCACCAGGGCTCCTCTTGACACAATGCTCCAGGGCGACGGCCTAAAACTTCAAGGTGGCCCCCATCTGGCATACAGGGATTGCTGACTTACTCAATCACAAGGGTGATGGCCAAAATTGTTACAGTGGCCACCACCTAGATTACGACTGTAGCTGACTTACTTCAGCAAGGGCAGTGGCCTTCAAATTTGTGGTGGCCTCCACCTGGCATTTAAGGGTGTCTGACTTTCAAAAGCAAGGGTAATGGCCCTAAACTTTACAGTGATTTTCACCTTACATACAGGGGTTGCTGACTTTCTACAGCAAGAGTGAATGCCTTAAAATTCGCAGTGGGCCCCATCTGGCATACAGGAGTTGCTGACTTTGCACAACAGGCTGGCAGACTTCACTCTTGCAATGGTCCCAACTGGACCAGACATCTCACACTTCACTCACTGTGATCCACTAGACTGGTTCCCTCCTGGGCCTCACTCCCTCCAGATGATTTGCTCTTCCTCCTCACAGGGTTCCCTGGTCTTGGCAGGCAGACAGAAGACTAGTGATCCATGCCTAAGGCAAGTGGTCTTGACTTCCTGGGTAATGGCCCCTCATTCAGTAGGGAGGCTAGCAGACATTGGTCCCCAGTTCTGGTTGCAGCAAGGCTTGGCGATCTTTCCTGGCTAATTAACAGCTTGTGGAACTCATGCTTCCACTTTTATTATCCATATCCTGACACAGATGTGATGTAGTGTCTAGTCCTCTTAACTTCATGTTATGGGTGTTCACTCCCTTGAAGTGCCCTCTCCTCTCTCCTGTCCTTTATCAAAGACACAGTCTGCTACAGCAGGAGTGTCAGTAATTTCAACTCACCCACTATACATGCCAAGGGAGTAACCGGGTATCATACCTCCCTGTCAACCTCCACTGAAATATGCCTCAGAAAGATGTGCTGACATTTCACCGCATTCCAAACACACAGACTCTCTCTTGATGCCAGTGTTTGCCCTGCGATGATTGCTACTCTCTTTTATTTTTTTACAATGGGTGCCCTCCCCCCTACAATCATTTCTCTTTCCAAACTGTTTACAGCCATTTCACCACCTACAACTGCAGCGCTATTAAATTCGACACAGCAATGTCTGTCGGCAGGAAGAACATGGCCCAAAAGTAAGGTTTACAGGTCTAAGTCTTCCCCTTTAGTATGTCCTGGGTTTTCAAAATCGTACCCACAGACCTCCATGTTATAAACCACACAGGCACACATACAGCGCACATTCAGTATTAGGCGCGGCCTGGTACAACATACAGGCATCATAAAGGCCATGGGTGTGTTAAGTACACAGCAGCAAAACTTTGCCTAAATGGGCTGGTAGACACCACTCCAGTGACACAAAAAAGTAGGAAGACTTGTTCACATTACTCACTCTCATGAAACACAAAACAGGTATGCCGCCACCACTGCACGTGTATCTCTTAACTCCTGGCAATGACAGCAGCTTGCTTCCACTATCAGAGAAGTGATCAGTGCACCCCTCTCAGTCTAACAAGACTGCATTACTTGGAGACAGTACTGTGTAGTGCTTGTAATTTTGACACAATAGGACACACCTGGACCTTGCACTCCCAAGAGGAGGCAAATGCACTCCTTTAAAAAACACACGTTAAACAGCACTCCCAAAAGACGAGGCGATAAAACAAAACCCAGCACTCTCTTAAGGCGAGGCAAGAAGACAAATTAAGGTGCATTTACATACACATGTTTATTAATTCAATATTTTAGAAAGGAAGGCAAAATATATCAGTTAATGCAGACTCCCAAATATCAAGTAACTCAAGTGCAAAAACCAGAATAAAATGAAGCATTTATACATGTGGCAAAGAGCAAAGAAACTTAAAAATGATGTACATAAAGTAAGGAACACCTCACCGATCGATCATGCAACATCCTTGCCAACTCAAGCTGGAGTAGCCCTTCAACAGCCCAGGAAGGAGTTCGATCGGGACCAAAGTTCTGTGTGTTTCGCAGCAGTACGTCTACTCTGCAAATGAGCTCCTATACGCTCTTCCGAAGAATTCCAGCTTTAATACCTTTACTCAACGTGCGGCAAAGGTTCTAGAACCCGCCCCCTTTCTTCTGTTGGAAAAAACCAAGCTTACCGTACTGGTCTGTGTCAAGGTCAAGACAGAAGCTGGCCAGGCTCCTGTATTTTGACTCCGAGACAGAGCTGTACATTCCACACATTCCCTGAAATGTATCAAGCATGCATCCCACACAACATGTTCCAGTTAACTATGATCAGTGAAGAGCAAAAACAAGTGAAGAGCGAAAAAATGCCCTCCCTACTTTGCAGCTACGTGCGAGCACAGAAAATGGAGTCTGTTGCAGAAGATGGAATCAGCTCAGAAAATGGGTCAATCATGCCAAATGAAGCCAATGGTCAATATATCATTTTTAATACCAGTACATTCCACCCTTTGACCATTGGCTTTCATAACATATGGGTCTGAGATCAGCTACTTTAGTTCGAAGCATAGATAAGAGATTAGGCACACACTGGATATAACAACATAATATCAAGATACATATTGCTAATGCTATCCCTCCTAGAACAGAGCGAAGTTTACCAAAATCTGGCAACCACCCAAACAACCAATCCCACCACCCTTTTTCTACATCCTGCTTGACATCTTTAGCTAACTTGTATAAAGTGTCAATGTGGGATTGAATTGACTTGGAATGATGTTAGAATTGGGGGTCTCTGGTTGGCGCAAGTATGCACTTGTGACAAGCAGGGACCCTCTCCTCTAAGTCAGGGTAAAGGATGACCCCTTAGAATTACCCTTGCTCACCCTCTAGGTGCGTGGCGTGAGCAGCCAAGGCTATTCTTCAGGCGTTATGGATTTAAGCATTTGTAATCACACACACAGTAAAATGTACCAATCCCCCCACAAATGGACACCAGGCTGTGAATATATCAAAATACATTCCTTTATGTAAAAGTATATATGCAGGTAAGACTTATCACAAGACCATCAGTATCGCTTTTCTTAGGTTGGGCCACAGGTTGTAAATTGGCAAATGTTCTTCGCACTTACAGTTCAATAAAACAAAGTTTTAGTTCTCTTCATATGCCACAGTTCTCCCAATACACTCTTTGGGGCACCTTCACGCAGTTCCTGTCTATCCGTGCGCTTTCTAGCGCTCTGGTTCGTTCCCGGCTCGAGATACGGGCCCGGCCTGCCAAAGCTCACGCTTCTCGCGTATGGCGCAGCCGGGTCGGGGAGAGAGTACGAGTCGTACCGTGGTGTGCGGCTCGTACGGGGAGGGAGCGCAGGCTTAGAAAGCTACCAGGAGCCCAGGTGCACGGAGCGGTGCGAGCCTCGATGGAGGGGCGGCTCGTACCGCGGGTCGGTCACAGTACCTCAGAGGTCCTTGATGATGGCGGGGGAGACAGACGTACCGGGGCAATCACCGCGCACAGTACAAAAAGGGGGAAAGAAGAACGTTGCTGGCCCCTAGCCCGTGGTGAGCACTGTGCTTGGGCGAGTGGCGTTGTTTTCCCACGAAAGCGGGGCACACAGCGGCTCCGGGCAGAGCGAGGCTGGCACCCGAGGCGTCCGGGCTTCGATGGGTCTGTTCTCTGGGTCTGGTGCAGACGTCAGGCGGGAGCGTGGGGGGGGTGACCAGCGAGCCTCCAACGGCGGTGATGCGGCGATCTCCCTCAGCGGGGGGAGAGCGGCTCGACGGAGCGGGGCTCTCCCTCGGCGGGGACGAGGGGGACACAGTAGATCACGACCTCGAGGAGGGGATGGGGGGCACCACAACGGTTCCGGTAGCGAGCCTCCAAGGCGAGGTGACTCGGTGATTTCCCTCAGCGGGGGGAGAGCGGCTCGACGGAGCGGGGCTCTTCCTCGGCGGGGACGGGGAAACACGGTTGAGACACGGCCTCAGGGAGGGGCTGGGGACACCAAAGGTCACAGCTCCGGCGGGGCAGAAGTCCTTGCAAACGAGTAGAAAGCAGGTTGAGCCAGATGGTCCTGTGGCTCAGGTCAGGGGGCAAGCTCAGTCAAGCCCTTGGAGAAAGTTTCAGCACAAATCAGCAAAGTCTTTTTATCGAGTCTTTTCCTCTCCTTCCTCAGCAAGGCAAGCAGCAGGCCAGTCCTTCCAGCGTCTTCTTCTCCTTCTAGTAGGGCAGAGGTTCGTTGTGGGAAACAGGATTCTGATTTACAAGGAGCAGGGCTCCTACTTTTATACAGCATTTATTTTGTCTTTTCAGGCCAGGGGGGCCTTTGCATAACTTACTTCAGTCTCTGAGCACTTGTTGGGTGTACTTCTGGCTTCTGCTTTCAGTGTGAGGGGCAGGCACATCAGACGCTCCACAGGAGGTGGAGCCAGCATTGTGTGGACAGGGGCAGCCAGGAGTACCCCGATGACAGTGCTTCGCCCTTCCTGAGCCAGGTGCAGGCTGAGTTATCAGTCGCTCCCCAGGGGGCGGAGCCAGCATTTTGGTGGCAGAGCACAGCCCTATTAAGAGTCCAGGGGCACTTCTACCTCCCATTAGGGTGTAATCCTTACATTCACCACCTGTCATCCCCCAGCTCTGTCACTCACACATCCCAGACAGTCAGATACACATACTAGCAGAGGCGGGCTGAAATGGTTAGGCAAGCAAATGCTAACTTTCTAAAAGTAGCATTTGCAAACATTGGATATTAAAATAAACTTTACTAAAAGAACTATTTTATTATTCTGAGTTCAGGCATACTAAACTTTATTTTCTACCATGTTCCCTGAGCCTGCTGGGATTATAGAGTGTAATAATTCCAGCAGCCCGTCTGGCCTAAAGGGAACAGGTAGCCTTACAATAGTGAAAAATGAATTTGGCAGTAATTCACTATTAGGACATGCCACACTCATCAGAGCATGTCCTACCTTGCACTTACAATGCACCCTGCCCTTGGGCCTACCATAGGGGTGACTAATATGAAGTTAAGGGAAGGTTTGGGGCTGGCAAGTGTGTGCACTTGCCCAGCCAGCATGACAGTACCACACTGCACGCAGGTTCTGCAATGGCAGACCCTAGACACATTTTAAAAGGCTGCTTCTGTGGGTGGCGCAACCAGCGCTGCAGGCCCACTAGCAGTATTGGCATTTACAAGCCCTGTCACTCCCAGTGCACTTTACTGGGGACTGACAGTAAATCCAATGAACCAATCAGGAATATCAATCATAGTTACACTTTCCATAGGGAGCACTTGCACTGCGGCACGAATTGGCCGTGGCGCAGTGCCCTGAGCGGACACCAGCAAAAACATCTGAGGCACATCAGCAAAAAGTGGAAGGGAAACTCACGCCAAGGTGCCAGGTCTAACACGTGTCCCCTCCAGCTGAAATGTGGGGGGAACTACCCTTCCCCAGGGAGTTCCTCATCACTAAGGCAGAAAAATCTGGACAGACCGTCAGCATTGGCGTGAGCTGTGCCAGGGCGATGTTCCACCGTGAAGTCCATACTCTGTAGGGACATGGACCACCTCAACAGCTTTGGGTTCTCACCCTTCATTTGCATCAACCATCTGAGGGGCCTGTGGTCTGTCTGAACCCGGAAGTGAGACCCAAACAAGTAGGGTCTTAGCTTTTTCAGCGCCCAGACCACAGCAAATGCTTCTCGCTCTATTGCACTCCACCTACGTTCCCGTGGAAGTAACCTCCTACTGATGAAGGCTACAGGTTGGTCCCAGCCCTCCTCAGTCATCTGTGAGAGAACAGCCCCTACACCATGCTCTGAAGCGTCTGTTTGCACTAGAAATTCCTTGGAGAAATCAGGAGCCAAGAGCACGGGCGCCGTGCACATGGCAGTTTTCAGGGTGTCAAAAGCCTTCTGACAGGTGTCAGTCCAAATCACATTCCTGGGCTGCTTCTTGGAAGTCAGCTCTGTCAAGGGGGTCACAATAGTGCCATAGCCCTTGACAAACCTCCTGTAGTACCCAGTGAGCCCCAGGAAGGCTCTCACTCCAGTCTGGGTCTTGGGGGGCTCCCAAGCCAGGATGGTCTCAATTTTGGGTTGCAAGGGTGCCACCTTGCCACTCCCCACTTGGTGTCCCAAGTACACCACTGATCCCTGCCCAATCTGGCACTTGCTTGCCTTGATTGTGAGGCCTGCTTTGCGCAGCGCCATAACACTTCCCAGAGGTGCTGCAGGTGTTCTGGCCAGGTGCCACTGAACACTGCGATGTCATCAAGGTAGGCGGCACTGAACTCATCCAGCCTAACCAACACCTGGTTGACCAACCTCTGAAAGGTGGCAGGGGCATTCTTCATTCCAAATGGCATAACCCGGAATCTGGTGTAGAGAATGCTGACCTCTCCTTTGCCCCATCGGTCAAGGTGATCTGCCAGTACCCAGACGTTAAATCAAACGTGCTAAGGAACCGGGCAGCCCCTAGCCGATCAATGAGCTCATCAGCTCTGGGGATAGGGTGCGCGTCAGTCTTGGTGACTGAATTGAGTCCTCTGTAGTCCACACAGAACCGGAGTTCAGGTGTGGCTCCCGGCGCAGCAGCCTTTGGGACCAAGACCACGGGGCTGGACCAAGGACTGCTGGAGGACTCAACCACCCTAAGAGCAAGCATCCTGGAGACCTCCTCTTTGATGCAGGCCCTGA
This sequence comes from Lissotriton helveticus, assembly GCF_964261635.1. Taxonomy (NCBI): domain Eukaryota; kingdom Metazoa; phylum Chordata; class Amphibia; order Caudata; family Salamandridae; genus Lissotriton; species Lissotriton helveticus. The sequence continues at coordinate 397,118,931 of NC_136059.1, forward strand.
CCCTGTCAGTTACTCTGTAGGTCTTATGCCTCACAGGTAAGCTGTCTCCTGTGTCCACATCATGGACACCAGGAACCAGGGAGAACAGATCTGGAAACTGCCCCAGCAATTGGCGGCAGTCTTCCTGTTGCTCAGGCGTCAGGGTGGGTGAGAGGTTAACTCCATCCACTGACCCATCTTTCTCAGAGGCTACCAAGAGGTCAGGAAGAGGCTCAGACTCCTCCTCCATTCCATCATCGGTTGCCAACAACATGCCCACTTTGGACCTCTCCAAGTGGGGCTTAAGGCGGTTAACATGTAGGACCCTCAAAGGGTTCCTGGGAGACTGCATGTCCACCAAGTAGGTTACTGAACTCTTGCGCTCCACAACCTCAAATGGACCTGTCCACTTATCCTGAAGTGCACAAGGCTCCACTGGGGCCAAGACTAAGCATGGGCGTAAAATCCGCTCCACTCGCGGATTTTTCGGATTTTCGGCAAATCCGCAATCCGCGAACGCTCGCGAATTTGTCGAAAATCCGTGAATCCGCTCGCGGCGGATTTTTTGCTTGGTTGCGGCGCGCGGCGTGGTGCACGGCGTTCACTTTCCGTCATATTAGCGTTTGCCGAGTTGTTTTTCTTTGCGAGTGACGCGCCATTTTAGATCTTGCTGCGTGTTCCCGCGGGAGTTTGTCGCCCGCGAATACGTACTCGCGGCTTGCCACCTTGCACAGCACACCTCGCGAGAGTTCGCAATTGCGAACACGTAGTTGCGGCGGAAAGGAACAATCTCGCACTTGCGAAATAGAGATTTTGCAATTTCGCACAAGAAAATCACCAGCAAACAGGATAAACCTTCAGAAAATTATGATTTTTATCAGAATCACTCCTCAGGTTGACATTTGCATGGCCTTTTTTTTTTGCAAGGAGTCCATTTTGGGGGGGGGGAGGAAGGAAGTGCCCCACAGTCTCCAACTTCCTGTTCCTGTCCAGCAGGCTCCTCCCAGTGCTTTGTCCATCTCCTGGTCACTTTCATTTGGATCTGGAGCTGGAAGGATTACTTTTTGTGGGTGCTGCTGGATATTTGGATTTGAGGCCTTTTTGACTGTCTTTGGATCACTTTTGGATTAGAAATCAAATTTTACAAGTAAGTTTGTTTGGGGCATTACAGTTGCTGCAAGTAAAATTTTGGAACTTTTTCAGAACATTAAATAAATTATATTGTGGGTAGCCACAGTATCCAGTAGGACCAGGGTTGGTTAGGGGTGCATGATACAACTGTTTTGTTGAATTTAAACACCATTTAGGCCATGGATGGGCTGGGATTGTGCTGATTTTTGTCTTTTTTTTGGGACTGCTGGTGGGGCCCTTTGCCCAGGGGTGGTGAGTGTTGCATGGGCCTAGTCTTTCTGTGGGGTGTCTTCTTAAATGTAAACATAATTGAGGCCATGGATGGGCTGGGATTGTGCTTATTTTATTGTTTTTTGTCTTTTTTGGGGGGCTGCTGGTGTGGCCTTTTGCCCAGGGGTGGTGGTGCATGGACTGAGTGTGCCTGTGGTGTGGTCTCACTCTCTTTAATGTAAACATCATGGATGGCATTGGATTGTGGTGATTTCTGGCTGTTTTTCTGTTTTTTGGGGGTGTACTGTTGATGTGGACTGGTCATGTGGGTGGTGGTGGTGGCCATCTTGAGTGCTGGCTGGTACAGGCAACATGTGCCTGGGGTGTAAGGGGCCATTTTGAGGAGAGGCAGTGTCTGAGGCCTGCACTTATTTTGCCTACTTTTCATCCATTATGCCCAGGGGTAGTGAGTGTTGCATGGGCCTAGTGTTTCTGAGGGGTGTCTTCTTGAATTTAAACACCATTGAGGCCATGGATGGGCTGGGATTGTGCTGATTTTATTGTTTTTTGTCTTTTTTTTGGGCCTGCTGGTGGGGCCCTTTGCCCAGGGGTGGTGAGTGTTGCATGGGCCTAGTCTTTCTGTGGGGTGTCTTCTTGAATTTAAACATAATTGAGGCCATGGATGGGCTGGGATTGGGCTTATTTTATTGTTTTTTGTCGTTTTTGGGGGGCTGCTGGTGTGGCCTTTTGCCCAGGGGTGGTGGGTGGTGCATGGACTGAGTGTGCCTGTGGTGTGGTCTCACTCTCTTTAATGTAAACATCATGGATGGCGTTGGATTGTGGTGATTTCTGGCTGTTTTTCTGTTTTTTGGGGGTGTACTGTTGATGTGGACTGGCCATGTGGGTGGTGGTGGTGGTGGCCATCTTGAGTGCTGGCTGGTACAGGCAACATGTGCCTGGGGTGTAAGGGGCCATTTTGAGGAGAGGCAGTGTCTGAGGCCTGCACTTATTTTGCCTACTTTTCATCCATTATGCCCAGGGGTAGTGAGTGTTGCATGTGCCTAGTGTTTCTGAGGGGTGTCTTCTTGAATTTAAACACAATTGAGGCCATGGATGGGCTGGGATTGTGCTGATTTTATTGTTTTTTGTCTTTTTTTTGGGCCTGCTGGTGGGGCCCTTTGCCCAGGGGTGGTGAGTGTTGCATGGGCCTAGTCTTTCTGTGGGGTGTCTTCTTGAATTTAAACATAATTGAGGCCATGGATGGGCTGGGATTGGGCTTATTTTATTGTTTTTTGTCATTTTTGGGGGGCTGCTGGTGTGGCCTTTTGCCCAGGGGTGGTGGGTGGTGCATGGACTGAGTGTGCCTGTGGTGTGGTCTCACTCTCTTTAATGTAAACATCATGGATGGCGTTGGATTGTGGTGATTTCTGGCTGTTTTTCTGTTTTTTGGGGGTGTACTGTTGATGTGGACTGGCCATGTGGGTGGTGGTGGTGGCCATCTTGAGTGCTGGCTGGTACAGGCAACATGTGCCTGGGGTGTAAGGGGCCATTTTGAGGAGAGGCAGTGTCTGAGGCCTGCACTTATTTTGCCTACTTTTCATCCATTATGCCCAGGGGTAGTGAGTGTTGCATGGGCCTAGTGTTTCTGAGGGGTGTCTTCTTGAATTTAAACACCATTGAGGCCATGGATGGGCTGGGATTGTGCTGATTTTATTGTTTTTTGTCGTTTTTTTGGGCCTGCTGGTGGGGCCCTTTGGCCAGGGGTGGTGAGTGTTGCATGGGCCTAGTCTTTCTGTGGGGTGTCTTCTTGAATTTAAACATAATTGAGGCCATGGATGGGCTGGGATTGGGCTTATTTTATTGTTTTTTGTCGTTTTTGGGGGGCTGCTGGTGGGGCCCTTTGCCCAGGGGTGGTGGGTGGTGCATGGACTGAGTGTGCCTGTGGTGTGGTCTCACTCTCTTTAATGTAAACATCATGGATGGCGTTGGATTGTGGTGATTTCTGGCTGTTTTTCTGTTTTTTGGGGGTGTACTGTTGATGTGGACTGGCCATGTGGGTGGTGGTGGTGGTGGCCATCTTGAGTGCTGGCTGGTACAGGCAACATGTGCCTGGGGTGTAAGGGGCCATTTTGAGGAGAGGCAGTGTCTGAGGCCTGCACTTATTTTGCCTACTTTTCATCCATTATGCCCAGGGGTAGTGAGTGTTGCATACTTGCATGTCCGTAGTCTTTCTGTGGGGTGTCTTCAATGTAAACATCAAGGATGGCATGGGATTGTGCTCATTTTTCTGTGTTTTGTCGAATTTTTGGGGTGTATAACTGAACTGATGTTCCTCTGTCTTCCATTGCTTTTAGGTGCACAAGAAGACTCAAGAGAACCACCAGTGCCAGGAAGAAGTCCTGCAGCGGTGTGTGCAGCATAACGTCACGCGACGTCACGTCTGGACACAGAACCCTCTGCAACTCGTGCAACTGCTGCCTGCTGACCTGCTCTGAAGAGGATGGCCCCAAAAAAAGTAACCCGTAGCTCCTCTAGCAAGAAAGGTGCCAGTAAGGAGCAGAAGAAGCAAGTTACCAAGGAGACTGGTGTGCCGCCCGCCCCTTTTTTTGGGAGTAAAAAAAAAAGTATGCCTGCAGCAGCAGCAGCGGGATCTGCTGGGGACCAAGCTGGCAGCAGCACCCCCGCTCCATTGGGCTCAGTGCCACCACCACCACCACGCCAACTTAAGTCCAAGCCCTTGAGTGCTGCAGAGGCAGCCAGTATAGTTGTTCAATCACCATCGACCAGTGATGTTGGCTCATCGCAAGAAAGCAGCAGCAATGTCCCTCAATCAACACAGGTTGTTGTAGCTCATCTGACGAGTGTTGAACAACCACAGCCGCAACAACAATCACATGTGCAAGTACAAGCCCAAGTACATGTGGAAGGAGAGGCAGCGCAAGGAGATGCGCAAGCAGAGGTGCATGGAGGGTCACAAGTGCCCACAATAGTTGTTCCTCCCGAAGTAGGGGCACATCAGGAAATCGACAATCAAGGCGAGGTATCATTTGAGGAAGCCACTCCTCCTGCTGATCCTTCATTGTCTTCCACAACCCTAGCAAGGAAGAGATCAAGGGTGGTGTCTACATCCTCTTCAAGCACACCTCCTTCTGATGATACGGATCAAACTTGGGAACCAGCACCACAGCCGTCTGAGAGTGAGGCACACCATGATCCAACAAAGGTACTTAAGCGTAAAAGGAAGCTCGTCCAAAGTCTCAGACTTATGGAGTGTGATGAGGCTCAACAAGAAGTGGCGGATACTGCTGCTGATGAAGACTCTGCCAACGACGACCCAGTCATCATAAAGGTCACTGCAGCCCCAGCGGGCATGCAGCAAACAGACATTTTGACCCTAGCCCGAAGAGCTGCTGCGCGTGATGATGATGATGATGATGTTGTCGATGAGGAGGCAGTGGAAACACCACAATCATTGGAGTTAAGTAGTACACCAACTCGTCCCGCTTCCATATTTCTTTCTGGCAAGAAGAGACCTGCGTCAACCTCGACCTTAATTAGTGGCGGTGAAAGTGGAAAACGTACAAAAGTTGGGCAATCCAGATCCTCCACTTCATCTGGCATTAGCTTCATGACCACCACCACCAGTATCGCCGCCTCCTCCAGGTCCCACAGACACTTCAAGTCCCCAGTTTGGGACTTCTTTACTGTTTGTCCCAAAAATCCAAAGTTTGCCATTTGTACCCTTTGTAAGCTTGCAGTTAGTCGTGGTAAGTCAGGTACCAACTATGGTACCGGCGGCCAGAGTGGTCATCTTGAGAGAAAGCACGCTGTCCAATGGTTTGCGCACCTAGCTGCGATCAAGAAAGGCCAAAATCAAGGAAACGTTGATGTTTCATCTGATGTTGACGAGCAGGAAGAAGACGTGTCAAACACTTCCCTTACACCCAGTACCCCTGTCAGCAGCACACCCAATGTGAGGCACACTAAGAGTGTTGGAGCGAGTGAGACACCAACGCACAAAAGTTCACCAGCGAGCAAAATTGGGTCAACGAAGTCATTATCAGCCCGTAAATGCTTGGTCCAGGCCAACATTAGAACAATGCTTACTTCAGACGTGCCATATGAACGCAACCACCCACTGACGCGTCTGTATAACACTAAGCTGGCTAAAATGCTAGCTGTGGACCTTCTACCTTTTTCTTTTGTAGAAGCGGTAGGTTTTCTTGAATTAGTTGCAACGCTCTGCCCTAAATGGAAGGTTCCGAGCCGGTTCTATTTTGCCAGAGTTGCGGTTCCAGCACTACATGAAGATGTGCTGCAGGCGATTGGGGCAGCTTTGCAGAAGAGTGCTGTTCACACAATACATCTGACAACAGACATGTGGACCAGTGGCCCAGGCGATGATTACATGTGCATCACTGCACACTGGGTCTCTTTTTCAGGTGTTATAGCAAAGCTAAACGCAGGTGTTGACCCGGACCAAGTTTTCAAAGCTGCTCGGAAACATGCAACACTAGCCATGTTTGGCTTGGAGAAAAGTCACACAGCAGAAAACCTTTTGGAAGAGTTTGACAAAAAGGTCTTGACAATGCTATCCCCCCTAAAACGCAAGATTGGTTATGTTTCCACGGATAATGGCGCCAATGTAGTTAAGGCCATGTCGAAGGGTGACCATGTTAGAGTGCCGTGTTTGGCGCACTGTATCAACCTGGTAGTTCAAAAATTCTTGAGTGATAAAGAGAGTCCAGCGTTCGAGGTAATGGCCACCTGCCGCAAAATGTGCAACCATTTCAGCCATTCTTTTAAGGCCCGGAAGCATCTGCGGAGACTGCTACTTGAACGTGGAATGCCAGTGAAAGCACTCATCCAGGAGGTGGCAACACGTTGGAACTCAACCTTCTACATGCTTGAGCGTCTGTATGAGCAGTATACGGTACTCGATCACTATTTCTTGACAGAGGCTACATCTCAGAAGGAGGACCTGCGGATGAGTAAGGCGCAATGGGCCATAGTTAAAAGCCTGACAGACATGCTTCGTCCTTTTGAGTTCTTCACGCGTGCAGTCAGCCAGGAGGACTGTAATTTGGGAAAAGCTATCCCATTGTTGTGCATACTGGAGCACCAACTGATGGCGGTTTCTTCTGAGTTTCAAAAAGATGGAAAAAAAAAACCCATTTCATTTTGTCTGAGAAATTATTACATCGCCTACGTGGTGATGAACGTCTTAAAAACATCAACTCAGATCAGCATTACATTTGTGCTACTATTCTGGATCCACGCTACAAAAAGGCGCTGGCAGACAACGCATTCTTTCCTTTCGCTGATGCAGATGTTCAAAAGTACAAACATTGGTTAGCCTGGTCAGCCAAGAGGTTTGAAAAAGAACGGCAGGTTATTGAAGGAGAAGCCAGTACATCAGCATCAGCATCAGCAGGCCATCCGCAGTCACAAGAATCCACTTCTGCACCTGTGGCTGGGGCACAAGTGACCTCTCAGCCGTTAAAGACACCGGCAACTGGATCATCTGCACCACACACAATGACAACACTAACAGTGGCTGGGGAGGAGGATTGGCTAAGTTTGATGGGGTATGGTTCTCGAAAAAATGTCACAGCCAGCACAGCAAAAAGTAAGCAAAGTGGAGGAACAGTTGATGACCTTGAGTCGATGGTGCAGGACTATCTGAATGACTCAACAGTGGTCTTTCTTAATGAGGAGCCATTGCAGTATTGGCATGGCAAAAAACAATTGTGGCCACAGCTCTACAACCTGGCTATAAACTATTTGTCTTGCCCACTCGCAAGTGTGTCTTCTGAACGTGTTTTCAGTGCTGCTGGTGGCATTGTAACTCCCAAACGGAGCCGCCTCTCGCCCAAAAATGTGGAGCGGCTGACAATGATCAAGATGAATCAGCACCTCATACCACCAGATTACAAAGTACGAGAAAGCACGCCGCATGAAGACGAGGAGGACAGCAACGTAGATGAGGGGATTTTTTCTCTGTTCGGTGCCACTGACCTCATCCAGCCTGAATTCGCAGAGTATGATGACGAAATCTTGTTCTTATTCCCTGACACCGAGCCCTGAAAATGAGACAATCAATCAAGAACTTTCTTTTTCGTCCTTATTCACTTTTATTCCTGTGTGCTTTGTGTCTCTCTTTCTTTGTTTTGCACAGTTAATTTAATTCAAACTTTAATCACCTAATCCCAAAAACAAGACCATCATCAGAACTGTCTTCACTTGTTTGCTTATTGATTTGAAGGTGCCGCAGTCTACATTCCTCAGGTTCACAAGTTCTGAAGAACATGCTCCTCTATCCTCCTCCTCCAGACTGCGATTTCCCTCCAAGCAGAGTGCTGGATTACGCACAATGAAGAAAGACTCAGCACTTGTGGGGGTGTTGTACTTCTTTGCGGGTGAGTTGACGGTTTTGGGCCCATTGCTGTGAAGCTCTAATAATGGACAAAAGTGTTTTGGACCAAATATGAGGTGGAAATTTCTTGCCGTTTTTGCTGACTTGCTTGCCTTTGAGGTGCTCTTTGGCGGGGTTCCGGGGGTTTGTGTGTAATTTTTGGTGTCTGTCGAAGCACTGCTGCGACAGTCTAATCTTGATTGCATTTGCTTTTCAGGAAATCCGTGGTGGAAAACAGGAGTTATGATGATTGATGATGATGATGACGACCTAGCTGCACAGCGCCGCGTTTGGACCGAAGGCCGAGAGACATTGTAAGTATGAGATTTAGCTTTTCCGCTGTTTGGGGGTGTTGTGTCGGGTGTTTTTTTGCGGGTGGGTTGGCGGGTCTTGCCTGGGGCATTCCTGGGAAGGTCTAATACCGGATACAAGTGTTTTGGACAAAATCCATAAGGAACAGCCTTTTTTTTGCCATTTCTTCAGACATCTTGCTCAATGTAGCGTTTTGGGGGGCTTCCTGCTGTTCGTGGGTGGGTTGCGGCCGGGGTCTCTGTCGAAGCACTGCTGCGACAGTCTAATCTTGATTGCATTTGCTTTTCAGGAAATCCGTGGTGGAAAACAGGAGTTATGATGATTGATGATGACCTAGCTGCACAGCGCGTTACTTTGGACCGAAGGCCGAGAGATATTGTAAGTATGAGATTTAGCTTTTTCGCTGTTTGGGGGTGTTGCCGCGTGTTTTTTTGCGGGTGGGTTGGCGGGTCTTGGCTGGGGCATTCCTGGGAAGGTCTAATGCCGGATAGAAGTGTTTTGGACAAAATCCTTAAGGAAAAGCCTTTTTTTTGCCATTTCTTCAGACATCTTGCTCAATGTAGCGTTTTGGGGGGCTTCCTGCTGTTCGTGGGTGGGTTGCGGCCGGGGTCTCTGTCGAAGCACTGCTGCGACAGTCTAATCTTGATTGCATTTGCTTTTCAGGAAATCCGTGGTGGAAAACAGGAGTTATGATGATTGATGATGACCTAGCTGCACAGCGCGTTACTTTGGACCGAAGGCCGAGAGATATTGTAAGTATGAGATTTAGCTTTTTCGCTGTTTGGGGGTGTTGCCGCGTGTTTTTTTGCGGGTGAGTTGGCGGGTCTTGCCTGGGGCATTCCTGGGAAGGTCTAATACCGGCTAGAAGTTTGTTGGACAAAATCCATAAGGAAACACCAGTTTTGGCACTTTTTGTAAGTTAGGGTTCGTTAGGGTTAGCCCTAGCAGCAGGATTGCATGTGTTTAGGGGGGTTCTATTGCAACGCGGTTCTGTTGTTGTAGAGCACTGTTGGAGCGATGCTGGCTATGGATACTTTTGCTTGCAGGCAAGTGGTTTGAATACAATCCACGGTCTGTATTTGGGTCTACTGTTACTTTCAAAGTACGTTTTGTAACCATTTTTCTGCTAGGCATCGTTTTTGGAGATATGATTGGGTTCTTCTACATTTTTGCGACTGGCTTTAGTAAGGGTCTTGGTGGGAGCATTGCTGGGAAGGTCAAATTTTGTTCTAAAACACAGTAGTACACCCACCTTGAGGGGAAAGATCCGCTATAATATTTTGGCCATACTTATTGATCCTTAAAAAGGTGACTCAGACAGAGCACGCAATTTCAAAAATATTGTACTGTCTATTAGGGAAATCAAAGTGTCACTTTTTGAACCACACAGCGTACATACCTTTTATTTATTTATCAGTGGTATTGTAATAGCACTTCCTGTTTTCCGTTCAATAATTACAGGCCGGGTTTCAGTCAACATCCGCCAGGCAGGCAGTGGACAGGGTGTCTCTTCTGTCAGTGGTCACCACCACATTGATGGACGAAGCGTCAGCTGGAATGGAGGAGTGCCGCCAATAAGAGGAATTGTTTGCTGCATGCAACTTACTTACCAATTTCAACAGGACAACTCCAACAACATACGCAATACAGATACAGTATCCATTGTTGTCTTTTATTCTATGAGTGTGACTGCATGTGCTTACCTTTAGTTTGTAACCAAAGATTGTCTGTAAACTCTGTATCTTCAATTATTGTTTGTCCATGCTCTGCTTTTTTTTTCTTCTCTCAACAAAACCTACCCAAAAAGAAACCCCCATTCCCATCCATTTTACAAACCCTAACCCTCTTCCCCCGGGCTGTGTTGTTTTGCTTGATGTCTGACTAAAATGACATCAATAATTCCACACACTTGCTGGGGAGGATAAGGTGATAGCAGCAACAGGCTGGTGAAGGAATACGAGGATATCTTCTAGACTTACTCAGCTTCAGTACTATATCTTCTAGTAGTAGTAGCCAATGTCAAATAAATTCAACGCAAGTACTAGTTATACTTGCAATACTTTACCATTTGTTAGGCTACATTATGGCACTGTTCTAGTGTACTGTCACCTGCTATTTTCTCGATCGTACCGTAACCGTTGTAATGCTACAGTAAGGAGTACAAACAAGGTTTCGTTTTCTTTTTTTCCATAGGCATGCAACTGCCACTGTGTCACACCACTAGTACCACCGCAATGAGGAAATGTCACCCGCCCAGGAATGACAACGTTAATCCCCATTTCACCTGGAGCCAGCCCTGGGCCTAGCCCTAATTTCTAACACAAATTACAGGTAAGATAAGCGTTTGGTGGGAGGTAGTATAATGGAGTATTATTTCGGAGTAGACAAGAGATTGACGGTTGTACTACTAAAGTCCTACGACTGTTCAGGAAAACAAAGTTACTGTTACACCCCCGCCCCCCACCCACCAGACTGAAAAGCAGTAAAAAACAGGTATGGTCAGATAAAGTTGAAAAATATATTTATTTATCCCTAACAAAATAATCTCCCTCACCCACCCTAACCCCAACGATTGTCTCTGAAACGTCCCAAAACGATCCCAACTCCCAAATCCCACCCCCCAAAAGTCTATAAAAAAAGGGCAAGGGACACTCCACTACTGGAGGGTGCTGGTGCTGGTGCATGATGCGGCATGGGCATCATACTCCTTGCGGAGGGTGGCAAGCTCGGAGCGGAGGCCCTTAACCAAGGTCTTATACCTCAGGACCTCCTGCTCCAGGTTGGACATGCGGACTCGTAGGCGGCGTTGGCGTTCCTTGCAGCTCCTGTGGGGGGCAGCTGGTATTTCGGTTGCTTGGCGGTGGCGGTCGGCTTTCTTAGCCCGGCTCGGTCCCGCTGGCTTAGTCACGGAGGAGGATGCAGTGGTCACAGTCGAAGATGTTGCCCCGCTCGACTGCGTGTCCTCCTCCTCCTCCAGGGCCACCAGCCGCCGATACTCGGCGACTGTGGCCTCCAGCCTCCGTTGCGGGGCCAATCTAGCCTGCTCCCTCCTTGTTGTTGATTTGGAAGGAGCAACTATATGAAGAAAGAAAGACATAGTCTGTAACCAATGCTCCTTATTAATAACACAAAGTGATTGAGCCGAAAGTTGGGTCACAGAGTACAAGTAGCAAATTGAAAGCACAGTACATAACTATTGAGGACAGTATCTATGTAACCTCCCACTTCTGCATCCTTGCTCTAACAGTAGTGGTAGTTTAATGAACTAATTCTACGACCACTATGGACTTCCATTACAGTCGACTATGACAGTACACCAGTCTTATTCTTCTTCTTCTCTCTTGTTTAGGGAAATGGGTACGTTATCTTATGCAAGCCGGCAGAATGACATGGACACAGCACAGTGAAGTTGCACCCGAGAAAAAAAGTTGCACACCATGATGATGGAGACAGACTTGCGTTACTGTACCGGTCCAGTACATGCAGGTGGTGAAGCTATTACTTTTCTATTACGGGTGGCACTGAGAATACTCTGTTACAAGGGCTACTGCTTAATTAATTTACCTTTCACCCTACAGTGCAAATGAGTACTAGAAAAGGAAACTGAAGAAGCTAACTAATTTGATTATCTATCACTTCACATGGGACGTATTTAATGACAGATGAGATGACTTTAGGTGCTTTGCTTAATATTGAGTGAACAGTGATACACCCACACATGAATGACGTACTACAAGTAAACTAAAGTTATTAAGAGAGGTACGGAGTGTCCACCGTAATAACCAGATATATGCTGTGAATGCAAACGCAATACAAAGTACTGCTACTATTCATGGTAGTATTGGACACATTTACAATTTCTTTTCCTTGCCTTCCCTGCACTGGGACGGACGTGCGGGTGCGGTGGTACATGCTCTTCAAGGTAACACTTACTTCACCTGGCGACCATCTACTCTCTCTAGATACACATGTGCTATGTAAGAGTCAGAGAATACCATGGTCCAGGCATCCATTCAGTCAAAGTATACGCACACATACAGTTTCTGTTTCACCCACCCAGGCTGCTGTCCTTCCACCCATCCTTGCTTCATCATTGACCCAGCCATGCACCATACCATATTCTTTCCTTCCCAGCCACCTCTGGGTCCAAGCAAACACATATCGTTCTTCTTTGCCAGCCATCATACAAGTTCGCGTCCCACTTACTTACACCCTTCTTTCGCTTTTCGTTCATCCCATCCATCACGTTCGTCTAAGAACTTATTGGGATTCTTCTCACCAAAAACTTCACAGCTAAGTCGAAGTACATTTCGAGGAGGCTACTACCTGGTTGATTTGTAATTGTAATACACCCGTGCAGAAAGCACACTATGCAGTCTTCAATCTCAATAAGTAAGGAATATATAGCTTACCTGTTTCCGCCACCACCGTTTGATCCCCCACAGGAACGGCCACCAGCTCTTCTAATGCCGCCTCCTCCCCAGAGGCCTCCGAGTCCAAGTCCAACACAGCCACCTCCGCGCTGGCCCCGTCACCAGATGTTACACCTACAAAGTACATTTAAGAATGTTAGAATACACCACTCACTACTATATAATATTTGGTCTAGGAGAAATGTTAAAAAAACAGAATACAATGTAATAATTTGTGACTGTCTACTCCATAGTAAAAATGTCCCATTTTCCAGGGAAGGCTGTTGTCTTGCTGCACTTTTATGCACAACTGATGAATGCTTGCTTTTGATTTTTAACACGCACCACTTTTTCTCCTAACAGACAGAAGCTTGACTCCTGAGTCCTAAGAACACGACCAGGATCAAGTTCAAACTAGGTGAGAGTTCGGCTCGACCACAAGAAATGTGTCCAATTAATCGTCAGCACTAACCACTTTTCCGTTTACAGTTAAATAGTTTTATGACAAAGTAGATTTTAATAAATGTGTTTACTTTTAATAAAGCTTTTACACTTAAATAGACTGTGGTTTTTGTTCCTCTAGACTAGAGTGGATGAGCTAAAGGTTTTGGAATTTTTGCAAGCATGAGTGCCTCTGACACTTCTTGACTGTGCTGTGACTCCGTACTACTCTCTTGTCCTGCGTACGATAATCTAGAGATCATTGGGGATCTATAATCGGTGACTTCGGGAGCTGAATGACTCTGCCACACTATCTAGTCAGTAAGGAGACAGTGCATAGAGGTATTGCTGAATATAATGGGAGTCCAATGGAATTGCCAAATGTCCAATCTTAGTTAGCTACACAGACAGACTAATAAGAATAGTCTAGTAATACCACAGGGAGTCATATTCGAGGCAGGATAAGAATTTATATCCAGTCTACAAGAAGATCAAAGATGATTTAGAAAAAATCGAATGAGGAACGCTAGGAAAAAATAGGTACTGTTTATTAAAATGTAAACTTACTGGGGCCAGCAAAGGAGCCCTCGCCTGCCCGATCCTGGCCTGCATCCTCAGCACCCTCCTCCTGTGTCCTCTTGCCCTTGGGGGGAGCTGATGTACAACATGAAAGAAAGAAAAACCAGAAAACATGGATGAGATTTTTCAACCAAATCAAACATTTCAAAAGAACAATAACAACATATTTTGGAAAAATAGCAAATAGATAGACAACTATTCCACGGGATCTATCTCATGTGGTATACTACGTTATTCGTATTGCCTGATTTGCGGAACGTTGACTTAGAAAGTTCCTATGTAACTCAATAAACAGACTACTAAAGAGGTTTGCCTAGGCCTGGCACTGCAGGCAGCAGTGCGCAACACGTGACAGACAAAGTCCATCCTGCTTGCAGATCAGTGAATACTCAAACTATCAATCCACCCGCCACCACCGCCACTATTTCTTCTGATAGCCATGTGACTGTCTAAAGGAAGGACTGGACTTCAGTCTGTTGGGGCTGATTTATAAGTCCCTTGCGGAAGTTGCGGCTGATTTTCCTCCATTGTTGCGTGCCTTTTCTGACGCAGCGGCAGAACAAAAGACTCGCCATGGTGTTGGTGCGGCGTATATATTAAAAAAAAAACACATATGGGCATATGGGCGATGCATCACGTTGTAAAGCCCTGCGCCATCAGGGGGCGTTCCGGCGCAAGGGAGGGCGTACCTGCGCAGGAACGAATCCTAAAAGTGGCTGAGGGAAATCTACAAGATGTCAATCAGTCATTTTTAGGACAATGATGCATGACTCAAACCCTGCGCGCTTGAAGCCGACGTACGGCTTGATGCAGCATTGGGGAGATAGGGTACCCCAGAGCATTGCTGGAGCTGCGCCATCGTTGGCACGCAACTCCAGCAATGCGCTGCCTTTACGGCACAGATGCGTAAGGCTTCTGTGACGTTTTGGGCCAATGGGTGGTGGTGGCATGGCACACAATTACTGCCGCATCCCTGCTACTTTGCAGGGATGCGCCGGTAATTGAAAATATGACCCTTACTGTCTAGCATTACGCAGTTCTTTTCTTTACAGTACACTCATACATAATTTCTCAGGCCAATGAAATGCTTCTGAACACAACATACAAAACAAAGAAGCATAGTAGCAAGCAAGGCTACTGAGAAGGAGAGCAGTGCACCTGAAAATGAAATGCATAGAAGATTTTGAAATATAATTTACCTCAATGTAATCGGCAGCATTATTGCTCTTGGTAAAGAACAAAGATTTGCAAATAACAGAGCAGGATAAAACAGAGTAGTAAATGTACTACTACTACTACTCACCAAGCCCGGGGACCTCTACGCCGAGCGCGTCCAGCAAGTCCCGCTCCCGGTCCATGACATCGGTCCAGCGGTGGGTGGCCTGGTTATATGTGCGCCGGACCCCAGAGATCTTGTACATGGCCCGGCACACCTTCTCCCACCGCTGGCGGCGCTCCCGGATGCCATAGCCGGTCGCGATCTTGCCGCCTCCCAGAATCGTCTTGGGGAGGCGGCGCTGGACATGGAAGATCAGTGCCGCCACTTCCTCCGCGCTGAAGATCTCCCTCGGGACCACTTGCTCCCCCCTTAAACGCCCGCACGGGAGCCGGGCACGGGGTGCGGGACCCTTCCCCTTCTCAGGGTGCTTCCCGGCTCCCTTTACCATGGTCTGGGCAGAAATAAACTTAAATGATAAAGAAGAAATAGAATAGTGAAGAAGAAAAGAAAAGAGTTTAAAAAAGTAGTTTAAAAGTAAATAAAAGCTGCAGAAAACACAAAAATATAGAGCTAGAAAAATAGAGGGTTAGATAATAAGTAAAATTAGATCAAAAAAACTTCAAACAAGCAAAGGATGGCAGAGATTGAGAGAGGATACAGAAAGCATGCCCAGAACCATAGCAATGAATGAGAAACAAGATGGCCGCGCCCGTTCACGACCGCGTGGGTAAGTTCGCGGGAGATTTTCCTTGCGAGTACGCGCGAAATTGTACTAGCGAGCAGCACACTTTGCGAGATTACACATAGCGGGCGGAAACGGAATTGCGTCACGCCAACAAGATGGCCGCGCCCGTGTACGACCGATAGGGTAACTTGGCAAACGAATAGCTAGAAGCGCCTCGCGAACACGCGCAAGATCACGCGAACATACACGTCGCAACAAAAACAATTTTGTATTCGCACGTATTCGCGGCTTCCGAAATCGATCTCGCACGGATTCGCGCCCCAAATAACGCGCGAAATTGCAAAAAAAACGATTTTAGCTAAAATGAAAGCAATGAGCAGGTGCAAAAGTTCAAACTTAACATTAGTAACATTCAAGGTAGTGCTTCCTGATGGGCCCCTCCAGAGTTTGCAACAATTCTATGACCCTGCTATGACCCAAACAGCAGGCTCATAGAATAGCACCATAAAGGTCCTGTAAAAAAAAAATTTCACTGCAACAAAAAGCAAATTACAGATAAGGAAGGAAGCAGGTGCCAGCCAGACTGGAACTTTCAAAATTACTGACACATTAATGAAACACAAATTAATTGATGGCAGTTGAAGAAGGGCAGGTGTGCTAGCTTTTTTCAACCACCATAATCTACAGTGATAAATAAACCTAATAGGTGCCAGTGAGGATGTACTAGAGGGTGGCATGGGTGTCCCAGAGGGTGGCAGTGGTGAAACAGAGGGTGCTGTGAACCTGTGATGATAAACCAGACGTAGAAACAACATAGTCGCGGCCGTTGCAAGCCGAAAAGTAAGTTCGCAATTGCGAACTTGTCCCAAAATCGGCGCGCACACGCGCCAACACAAAAAACGGAAAAATCCGCAAATCCGCTAGAGTTCGCGGATCTTCGCGGATTGCGAATCCGTAAATACGCAAGTTCGCGGATTGCCAATCCGCAAAATCCGCCCATGCTTAGCCAAGACCCACACCTTTTGCGCAGGTTGAAGCTCCACCAGAGTGGCATTCTGGTCGTACCACCGCTTCATCTCTTCCTGACTGGCTTCCAGATTTGCCTCAGCAAGTTGCCTGAATCGCCTGGTCTGGTTTCTGAAGGCCAGCATGTAACTGTATACATTCTGGGGAGGTTTCCTGGGAGATTGCTCCCAGCCTTCCTTTACCAAACTCAGAGGTCCTCTCACTGGGTGACCATACAGCAGTTCAAAGGGGCTGAACCCTAGGGACTTCTGTGGCACCTCACGGTATGCAAAGAGAAGGCATGGCAAGAGGACGTCCCACTTACGCCTCATTGGACATTCCAGGCCCATGATCATGCCTTTCAGGGTTCGGTTGAATCTCTCAACCAACCCATTTCCTTGGGGATGGTAAGGGGTGGTGAACTTGTAGGTTACACCACACTCTTGCCACAGGGATTTCATATACTTGGATATGAAATTGGTCCCCCTGTCACTCACCACCTCTAGAGGGAATCCTACTCGTGAGAAAATTCCCATCAGTGCTCGTCCCACCACGGGGGCGTCACTGTCCTCAGAGGGATGGCTTCAGAGTACCGGGTGGCATGGTCCACCAAGACCAGGATGAACCTGTTGCCCATGGCTGTCTTGGGGTCCAGAGGCCCAACAATGTCAATACCCACTCGCTGGAATGGCGTACCGACCACTGGGAAGGGTTGCAGAGGAGCCTTGTGCCTCCCTCCGCTCTTACCACTTGCCTGGCAAGTCTGACAGGATCTACAATGAGCATCTGAGCTCTTGTGCATTTGGGGCCAGTAAAAGTGGGTGACAAGCCTGTCATAGGTCTTGTCCATCCCCAAATGTCCTGCTAACGGCACATCATGAGCCAGCCCCAGTAGGAAGGCTCTGAACTTCTGGGGTACCACCAGCACACGGGCTGACCCAGGTTCAGCAGCCTTAGACTCTGAATACAGGAGGTCATTCTCCCAGTACACATAATGTGTCTTAGCCTGAACACTATTGGCCTGGTCTGCAGCCTGCTGCCGCATACCCACGAGAGAAGGGCATTCTTTCTGCTCCCTGCAGAATTCCTCCCTGGAGGGGCCTCCTTCTTGCTGCCAATGGTTTAGCTCAGGCAGGTCCCCAGTTCAGCAATCTGTTCCCCAGTAGGCTCCAGGGCATCCCCCTCAAGGTCTGCTTCCTCCTGGACCGTGGGGACTTCAGGGGCCGGTTTCCCGCGCCCCCTGCGATTTCTCCCTAAGGCCGGTTCCTGGGCCTCTCCTTCAGGCCCCAGGATCTCTTGAGCACCCCTACTGGCTGCCATTGACCGGTTGGTCATGCACGCCCAGTCAGGCAGACCCACCATCCTCAGATGAGTCGTCTTCTCCACCTTTTCCCAAGGGGAGTCTTCTAAGTCATTCCCTAGCAAACAGTCTACAGGCATGGCTTTCCTCACACAGACCTGCAGAGTACCAGAGACCCCCCCCACTCAAAGGGAACTTGAGCCATCGGACACTGACTCTCTGAATTATCAGCATTGATAACCCTACAGTAGGCATGGGGTACAACCTGCTCTTGAGACACCAGGTGCTGCCTCACTGCAGTCACACTGGCTCCTGTATCTCTAATAGCCTCAGTTTTCTTACCATTGATGGTAACCACCTGCCCATATTTCTTAGTGTTAGAGGGCAGGTAGTTCTCAGGGACCATCTCACTGGCTCTTAGCGAGACTAGGGTCATCTGGACAGGATTTCCACCCCCGGGGACTACTACTTCTTCCCCCAAATTAACACTAGTTACTTGCCGGGGTGGAGCACCAGTGGGTGCTGGTTTACCAAACAGGCGACACTTGGGGTCACTGGCTATGTGCCCCAGGTCACCACACCTGTAACAATTGAAGGGCCCCTTTGGAACAGGCCTAGCTGTTGGGCCCCAGTCTGCTTCGGGGGTGGGGGAGGCTGAGAACCTCGCTGCTGGTTCCCTTGGGGATTACTTGGGGGCCTCGCTGGAACCGTCTTTGTTTACCCCTGTCCCCCCCACTCTTCTGCTGGGGACCCTGCCCACCCTTGGCGGAGTCTCCCACTGGACCCTTGTGGACCCTGGTGCTGAGCCAGCGGTTGCCTCCTCAGCAAGCTTCCTCGGGTTGGACAGCTTGCTATCAATCAGGTGCTGGCGTAGCTCAGGAAAACAGTGATCAGACAAGTGCTCCCATGCAATTAAATCAAAAAGCCCCTGAGAATCATTTACCTTGCTACCCTTTACCCATCCATCCAGTGCTCTGCAAAAACCAGTTACATACTCCACATACGTATTCCCAGGACGCTTTACACTTTCCCTGAACTTCTGTCTGTACATTTCAGGGGTAAGCCCATACCTGGTCATTAAGGCCTCTTTCATGCGGGGGTAGGAACTTTGTTCTTCAAGGGGCAAATCTAGGAGGGTGTCCCGCCCTTCGCTAAGGAACCTTCCCCACAACCCCGCTCCCCAATCCTTGTCAGGGACCCGGTGGGAGTACATGGCTACCTCATATGCCCTAAACCACTGTCCTATGTCATCCCCCCTAAAGAACTCCTTAACTACATCTTTGGGTATGTACACCCTGGACTCTACCTGCACCGGCGTTGTGCTGCCACTAGAAGGAGCTGTTCCTGAACCTCTCAGCTCCAACTCCTTCAATCTTAGGTCATGGTCCAGCTGGCGTTTGTAGGGAATCAGCCACTTTAGGGGTCTGGATCTGTGATGACCCTCGATCACCACCATTGTGAACTGACTTTAGTGTGCTATGTTACTTTAGCCTTAATGCAGGATGGTCTTGCATTACAATAATCTTGCCAAAGAATAGAAGGTAGGGGATGTCAAGGTGCAGTGTTGTTGGTGATGGCGCACACAGGTGCTCCATAGTGGATACTGAGGGATTAAGTGCATAGTGTTATTTGAGTTAGGTGAATTATGACTTTAGTCTATTGGCTTTGACGTGGTATAATAGCATTCTGCTTTCCAAGTAGTAGAGGCCTATGCTTGAGCAACTCCATATTCTAAACTGCAGCCATCTTCTGAACCTCTGTAGGTGAGAGGTTATATTTTAGATTACATGTGTTGTCCACCAGTAGTGAACCAGACAGGACCGGTTCTTATCGGGTAGAATGTGCTCTCTCCGTGCCGAGTCATAGCAAAACGCTTGGCCAGCTGCTTGTTGTGCTCTTGGTACGAGGTGGTACAGGAATCCAGTGAGAACTGTGGGCGGAGTTAGCTAGAAACTTCGATGGAGAGCTGCATTCTAGCTGGAGAGATTCTGAGATGCTGAGAGCTGGAGAGATGCTGAGATGCTGGTCTGGTGTTTTGGCGGTCGGATGATACATCACGGTGCAGACGTGCAGTCGTGTTTGTGCAACAGAGAGTCCGGAACCAACCAGAGAGAGGGGGAAGAGAGGGGGAAAGAGAGACGGACCCTTCTTCAGATGGCAAGACGCCTAAGATTATGGTGAGGTGAACTTTATCTGACTATGCTTTTATTTTCAGGCTCTATGTATATGTATGTGTTGGTGATTGCTATAAATGTTCACTGCGATATTTAGTTCTTTCTTTCTTTTGTCATCCTATTATTATGTAATAAAGAAACCCTAGAGCATATCATTTGTTTGCATTCCTTGTGAGGGAAGGTCGGGACCCTTTTTGTTACCAAGTACTTACAGAGGGATGGGCGATTCCCCTCTAATGAGTAATTGTTGATACGGGAGGGAAATCGGCTCCCATCAGGGATGTCTAAATGACATTGCTAGGAAGAGCATGTACTGTGTACCCTCTTAGATTAGGAGGTGTTGTGAATTTCTGCGTACCCTCTTGGATTGGGAGGTGTTGTGACTTGTTGTTATTTGCGAGCTCCTCAGCAATGGTCTTATATGTTGTCAGTGTTTATTCCTTTCTTGGGTAAGTATTGTGAAATGTGGTGTCTTTCTGGAACCTGAGAAGGATGTGGTAAGTAATGACCTGGTGACTGACAGAAGCACCAAAACATACAGAGAAGCAGGTCGTTACAGCTTTGCTGTGCCTCCATGGCCAA
Organism: Lissotriton helveticus; assembly: GCF_964261635.1. Lineage (NCBI taxonomy): Eukaryota > Metazoa > Chordata > Amphibia > Caudata > Salamandridae > Lissotriton > Lissotriton helveticus. The sequence continues at coordinate 397,139,375 of NC_136059.1, forward strand.
TCTTTGCTTGTCCATTTCCAATTTTTGCTTCTCCATTTCTAGTTGCCCAGCTAATTTTGCCATCTCCAATGCATGTGCCCTGTCTGCAGCCCTGTCTGCCAGCTCCTCTGGTGACAGGCCTCTGCTAGGATCTACAACGCCATCTGGTGGTATGATATCCACCGCATTCTGTGGTTCCCTTGACTCCTTCCAGGCTCTCAGCGCCGTTAAGAGTTGGGTCTTGTTGTTCAATCCATGTTTGGAAATTCTGCACTTCCCGCAGAGTTCTTTCAGACGGTCATTTGTTAAGCCCCTCAGGGCTTCCTCTCCCCAATCAATGTCATCTTCACCTGAGAAGACAGAGAGTGCTCTTCCCACAGGGATTGAGCCAGGCATGGCTTCAGTAATGGCAGATGTCTCAACAAAATTAAAGACAATGGAAATCTGTGGCTGCGTTATTGGTCTGCTCTCACTATGTGGTGATCAGTAATTCACTGTATGTCAACTACAAATGCAAATTCGCAAATCCCACCGCTGCCACCAATGTTAGAATTGGGGGTCTCTGGTTTGCGCAAGTATGCACTTGTGACAAGCAGGGACCCTCTCCTCTAAGTCAGGGTAAAGGATGACCCCTTAGAATTACCCTTGCTCACCCTCTAGGTGCGTGGCGTGAGCAGCCAAAGCTATTCTTCAGGCATTATGGAGTTAAGCATTTGTAATCACACACACAATAAAATGTACCAATCCCCCCACAAATGGACACCAGGCTGTGAATATATAAAAATACGTTCCTTTATGTAAAAATATATATGCAGGTAAGACTTATCACAAGACCATCAGTAACGCTTTTCTTAGGTTGGGCCACAGGTTGTAAATTGGCAAATGTTCTTTGCACTTATAGTTCAATAAAACAAAGTTCTAGTTCTCTTCATATGCCACAGTTCTCCCAATACACTCTTTGGGGCACCTTCACGCAGTTCCTGTCTATCCGTGCGCTTTCTAGCGCTCTGGTTCGTTCCCGGCTCGAGATACGGGCCCGGCCTGCCAAAGCTCACGCTTCTCGCGTATGGCGCGGCCGGGTCGGGGAGAGAGTACGAGTCGTACCGTGGTGTGTGGCTCGTACGGGGAGGGAGCGCAGGCTTAGGAAGCTACCAGGAGTCCAGGTGCATGGAGCGGTGCGAGCCTCGATGGAGGTGTGGCTCGTACCGCGGGTCGGTCCCAGTACCTCAGAGGTCCTTGGTGAACGCGGGGGAGCCAGACGTACCGGGGCAATCACCGCGCACAGTGCAAAAAGGGGGAAAAAAGAACATTGCGGGCCCCTAGCCCGTGGTGAGCACTGTGCTTGGGCGAGTGGCGTTGTTTTCCCACAAAGGCAGATGCGGGGCACACAGCGGCTCCGGGAAGAGCGAGGCTGGCACCCGAGGCGTCCGGGCTTCGATGGGTCTGTTCTCTGGGTCTGGTGCAGACGTCAGGCGGGAGCGTGGGGGGGTGACCAGCGAGCCTCCAACGGCGGTGATGCAGCGATCTCCCTCAGCGGGGGGAGAGTGGCTCGACGGAGCGGGGCTCTTCCTCGGCGGGGACGAGGGGTACACAGTAGATCACGGCCTCGAGGAGGGGCTGGGGGGCACACAACGGTTCCGGTAGCGAGCCTCCAAGGCGAGGTGACACTGTGATTTCCCTCAGCGGGGGGAGAGCGGCTCGACGGAGTGGGGCTCTTCCTCGGCGCAGACGGGGAAACATGGTTGAGTCACGGCCTCAGGGAGGGGCTGGGGACACCAAAGGTCACAGCTCCGGCGTGGCAGAAGTCCTTGCAAACGAGCAGAGAGCAGGTCGAGCCAGATGGTCCTGTGGCTCAGGTCAGGGGACAAGCTCAGTCAAGCCCTTGGAGAAAGTTTCAGCACAAATCAGCAAAGTCTTTTTATCAAGTTGTTTCCTCTCCTTCCTCAACAAGGCAAGCGGCAGGCCAGTCCTTCCAGCGTCTTCTTCTCCTTCTAGTAGGGCAGAGGTTCGTTGTGGGAAACAGGATTCTGATTTACAAGGAGCAGGGCTCCTACTTTTATACAGCATTTCTTGTGTCTTTTCAGGCCAGGGGGGCCTTTGCATAACTTCCTTCAGTCTCTGAGCACTTGTTGGGTGTACTTCTGGCTTCTGCTTTCAGTGTGAGGGGAGGCACATCAGACGCTCCACAGGAGGTGGAGCCAGCATTGTGTGGACAGGGGCAGCCAGGAGTACCCTTATGACAGTGCTTCGCCCTTCCTGAGCCAGGTGCAGGCTGAGTCATCAATCGCTGCCCAGGAGGCGGAGCCAGCATTGTCTCCCACTGGACCCTTGTGGACCCTGGTGCTGAGCCAGCGGTTGCCTCTTCAGCAAGCTTCCTCGGGTTGGACAGCTTGCTATCAATCAGGTGCTGGCGTAGCTCAGGAAAACAGTGATCAGACAAGTGCTCCCATGCAATTAAATCAAAAAGCCCCTGAAAATCATTTACCTTGCTACCCTTTACCCATCCATCCAGTGCTCTGCAAAAACCAGTTACATACTCCACATACGTATTCCCAGGACGCTTTGCACTTTCCCTGAACTTCTGTCTGTACATTTCAGGGGTAAGCCCATACCTGGTCATTAAGGCCTCTTTCATGCGGGGGTAGGAACTTTGTTCTTCAAGGGGCAAATCTAGGTGGGTGTCCCGCCTTTCGCTAAGGAACCTTCCCCACAACCCCGCTCCTTGTCAGGGACCCGGTGGGAGGACATGGCTACCTCATATGCCCTAAACCACTGTCCTATGTCATCCCCCCTAAAGAACTCCTTAACTACATCTTTGGGTATGTACACCCTGGACTCTACCTGCACCGGCGTTGTGCTGCCACCAGAAGGAGCTGTTCCTGAACCTCTCAGCTCCAACTCCTTCAATCTTAGGTCATGGTCCAGCTGGCGTTTGTAGGGAATCAGCCACTTTAGGGGTCTGGATCTGTGATGACCCTCGATCACCACCATTGTGAACTGACTTTAGTGTGCTATGTTACTTTAGCCTTAATGTAGGATGGTCTTGCATTACAATAATCTTGCCAAAGAATAGAAGGTAGGGGATGTCAAGGTGCAGTGTTGTTGGTGATGGCGCACACAGGTGCTCCATAGTGGATACTGAGGGATTAAGTGCATAGTGTTATTTGAGTTAGGTGAATTATGACTTTAGTCTATTGGCTTTGACGTGGTATAATAGCATTCTGCTTTCCAAGTAGTAGAGGCCTATGCTTGAGCAACTCCATATTCCAAACTGCAGCCATCTTCTGAACCTCTGTAGGTGAGAGGTTATATTTTAGATTACATGTGTTGTCCACCAGTAGTGAACCAGACAGGACCGGTTCTTATCGGGTAGAATGTGCTCTCTCCGTGCCGAGTCATAGCAAAACGCTTGGCCAGCTGCTTGTTGTGCTCTTGGTACGAGGTGGTACAGGAATCCAGTGAGAACTGTGGGCGGAGTTAGCTAAAACTTCGATGGAGAGCTGCATTCTGGCTGGAGAGATTCAGAGATGCTGAGAGCTGGAGAGATGCTGAGATGCTGGTCTGGTGTTTTGGCGGTCGGATGATACATCACGGTGCAGACGTGCAGTCGTGTTTGTGCAACAGAGAGTCCGGAACCAACCAGAGAGAGGGGGAAAGAGAGGGGGAAAGAGAGACGGACCCTTCTTCAGATGGCAAGACGCCTAAGATTATGGTGAGGTGAACTTTATCTGACTATGCTTTTATTTTCAGGCTCTATGTATATGTATGTGTTGGTGATTGCTATAAATGTTCACTGTGATATTTAGTTCTTTCTTTCTTTTGTCATCCTATTATTATGTAATAAAGAAACCCTAGAGCATATCATTTGTTTGCATTCCTTGTGAGGGAAGGTCGGGACCCTTTTTGTTACCAAGTACTTACAGAGGGATGGGCGATTCCCCTCTAATGAGTAATTGTTGATACGGGAGGGAAATCGGCTCCCATCAGGGATGTCTAAATTACATTGCTAGGAGGAGCATGTGCTGTGTACCCTCTTAGATTAGGAGGTGTTGTGAATTTCTGCGTACCCTCTTGGATTGGGAGGTGTTGTGACTTGTTGTTATTTTCGAGCTCCTCAGCAATGGTCTTATATGTTGTCAGTGTTTATTCCTTTCTTGGGTAAGTATTGTGAAATGTGGTGTCTTTCTGGAACCTGAGAAGGATGTGGTAAGTAATGACCTGGTGACTGACAGAAGCACCAAAACATACAGAGAAGCAGGTGGTTACAGCTTTACTGTGCCTCCATGGCCAATCTTTGCTTGTCCATTTCCAATTTTTGCTTCTCCATTTCTAGTTGCCCAGCTAATTTTGCATCTCCAATGCATGTGCCCTGTCTGCAGCCCTGTCTGCCAGCTCCTCTGGTGACAGGCCTCTGCTAGGATCTACAACGCCATCTGGTGGTATGATATCCACCGCATTCTGTGGTTCCCTTGACTCCTTCCAGGCTCTCAGCGCCGTTAAGAGTTGGGTTTTGTTGTTCAATCCATGTTTGGAAATTCTGCACTTCCCGCAGAGTTCTTTCAGACGGTCATTTGTTAAGCCCCTCAGGGCTTCCTCTCCCCAATCAATGCCATCTTCACCTGAGAAGACAGAGAGTGCTCTTCCCACAGGGATTGAGCCAGGCATGGCTTCAGTAATGGCAGATGTCTCAACAAAATTAAAGACAATGGAAATCTGTGGCTGCGTTATTGGTCTGCTCTTACTATGTGGTGATCAGTAATTCACTGTATGTCAACTACAAATGCAAATTCGCAAATCCCACCGCTGCCACCAATGTTAGAATTGGGGGTCTCTGGTTGGCGCAAGTATGCACTTGTGACAAGCACGGACCCTCTCCTCTAAGTCAGGGTAAAGGATGACCCCTTAGAATTACCCTTGCTCACCCTCTAGGTGCGTGGCGTGAGCAGCCAAAGCTATTCTTCAGGCGTTATGGAGTTAAGCATTTGTAATCACACACACAATAAAATGTACCAATCCCCCCACAAATGGAACCAGGCTGTGAATATATCAAAATACGTTCCTTTATGTAAAAATATATATGCAGGTAAGACTTATCACAAGACCATCAGTAACGCTTTTCTTAGGTTGGGCCACAGGTTGTAAATTGGCAAATGTTCTTCGCACTTATAGTTCAATAAAACAAAGTTCTAGTTCTCTTCATATGCCACAGTTCTCCCAATACACTCTTTGGGGCACCTTCACGCAGTTCCTGTCTATCCGTGCGCTTTCTAGCGCTCTGGTTCGTTCCCGGCTCGAGATACGGGCCCGGCCTGCCAAAGCTCACGCTTCTCGCGTATGGCGCGGCCGGGTCGGGGAGAGAGTACGAGTCGTACCGTGGTGTGTGGCTCGTACGGGGAGGGAGCGCAGGCTTAGGAAGCTACCAGGAGTCCAGGTGCATGGAGCGGTGCGAGCCTCGATGGAGGTGTGGCTCGTACCGCGGGTCGGTCCCAGTACCTCAGAGGTCCTTGGTGAACGCGGGGGAGCCAGACGTACCGGGGCAATCACCGCGCACAGTGCAAAAAGGGGGAAAAAAGAACATTGCGGGCCCCTAGCCCGTGGTGAGCACTGTGCTTGGGCGAGTGGCGTTGTTTTCCCACAAAGGCAGATGCGGGGCACACAGCGGCTCCGGGAAGAGTGAGGCTGGCACCCGAGGCCTCTGGGCTTCGATGGGTCTGTTCTCTGGGTCTGGTGCAGACGTCAGGCGGGAGCGTGGGGGGGTGACCAGCGAGCCTCCAACGGCGGTGATGCAGCGATTTCCCTCAGCGGGGGGAGAGTGGCTCGACAGAGCGGGGCTCTCCCTCGGCGGGGACGAGGGGTACACAGTAGATCAGGGCCTCGAGGAGGGGCTGGGGGGCACACAACGGTTCCGGTAGCGAGCCTCCAAGGCGAGGTGACACTGTGATTTCCCTCAGCGGGGGGAGAGCGGCTCGACGGAGTGGGGCTCTTCCTCGGCGCAGATGGGGAAACATGGTTGAGTCACGGCCTCAGGGAGGGGCTGGGGACACCAAAGGTCACAGCTCCGGCGTGGCAGAAGTCCTTGCAAACGAGCAGAGAGCAGGTCGAGCCAGATGGTCCTGTGGCTCATGTCACGGGACAAGCTCAGTCAAGCCCTTGGAGAAAGTTTCAGCACAAATCAGCAAAGTCTTTTTATCAAGTCGTTTCCTCTCCTTCCTCAGCAAGGCAAGCAGCAGGCCAGTCCTTCCAGCGTCTTCTTCTCCTTCTAGTAGGGCAGAGGTTCGTTGTGGGAAACAGGATTCTGATTTACAAGGAGCAGGGCTCCTACTTTTATACAGCATTTCTTGTGTCTTTTCAGGCCAGGGGGGCCTTTGCATAACTTCCTTCAGTCTCTGAGCACTTGTTGGGTGTACTTCTGGCTTCTGCTTTCAGTGTGAGGGGAGGCACATCAGACGCTCCACAGGAGGTGGAGCCAGCATTGTGTGGAGAGGGGCAGCCAGGAGTACCCTTATGACAGTGCTTCGCCCTTCCTGAGCCAGGTGCAGGCTGAGTCATCAGTCGCTCCCCAGGGGGCGGAGCCAGCATTGTGGTGGCAGAGCACAGCCCTATTAAGAGTCCAGGGGCACTTCTATCTCCCACTAGGGTGTAATCCTTGCATTCACCACCTATCATCCCCCAGCCCTGTCACTCACGCATCCCAGACAGTCAGATACACATAATAGCAGAGGCGGGCGGACATGGTTAGGCAAGCAAATGCTAACTTTCTAAAAGTCGCATTTGCAAACACAGGATATTAAAATACACTTTACTAAAATAAGTATTTTATTATTCTGAGTTCAGGCATACTAAACTTTATTTTCTACCATGTTCCCTGAGCCTGCTGGGATTATAGAGTGTAATAATTCCAGCAGCCCATCTGACCTAAAGGGAACAGGTAGCCTTACAATAGTGAAAAACGAATTTGGCAGTAATTCACTATTAGGACATGCCACAGTCATCAGAGCATGTCCTACCTTGCACTTACAATACACCCTGCCCTTGGGCCTACCATAGGGGTGACTAATATGAAGTTAAGGGAAGGTTTGGGGCTGGCAAGTGTGTGCACTTGCCCAGCCAGCATGACAGTACCAGACTGCACGCAGGATCTGCAATGGCAGACCCTAGACACATTTTAAAAGGCTGCTTCTGTGGGTGGGGCAACCAGCGCTGCAGGCCCACTAGCAGTATTGGCATTTACAAGCCCTGTCACTCCTGGTGCACTTTACTGGGGACTGACAGTAAATCCAATGAACCAATCAGGAATATCAATCATAGTTACACTTTCCATAGAGAGCACTTGCACTGCGGCACGGATTGGCTGTGGCACAGTGCCCTGAGCGGCGGACACCAGCAAAAACATCTGAGGCACATCAGCAAAAAGTGGAAGGGAAACTCACGTCAAGGTGCCAGGTCTAACAAATGATCTGAAAGATTAAAGCAAAACATTCCCTCAAAGTCTGAACATCCATGATCATGTTTTAAAAGTAAATTATCAATTGCGACTCTGTTCCGTAATATAGCTTTTCTTGTCCCTCACACATCTAATAATAATTCTGCTAAAGCAACTGATGTATGATTAATAATTTTTCACCATCAAACATGCTAATTCACTAACAGCCCTAGTATTATACATGGTTAGGCCTTGAATTCCTACTATTGAAGCAGCTAAACTAATATATTCAGACTTAGATAATAAATGAATTTCAGAATCACAATGTTCACTGAGTTGAACAGCTACTCTTGTATTCCGAACGTGTGATGATAGACCTAGTGGGAACATCATGAGGCCTCATCTAGTAAAATCACACGGTCCACCTGTGATATTTGCTGGAATATACATATATGTAACTGTAGTAATCTATCTTCTTTGTTTATTATTGTGCATGCTTCCATTTTGTCATTCCTTTCCTATGGTTACAGAATGTTTATGTTGGAATATTCTCTGAGTATTCTGGTTTGCGTTTTCCTGGGAGCTGTTGGTACTAATGGTAATTAAAGTACATCTGACCTACTATTTGTGTGTGTTTGGAGTCACTTCAAATTGGCGACGAGGAATGACCATTAGTACAATATACCCACGTGTGCTGCAGTTTCAAACACCACTGGACATCATTTTTTAAATGTTCTGACTACTTATTGCTGATGGGATCGTGGATCTCAGTGATAAAGGAGCTTGGAATTGGTGCTGAAGTGGTTAACTGAAGCAGCGACTTACCGGGAACAAGATAAGGAAGTGAAACCTTACAAAAAGGAGTTTGTCAATTGGACTGTGAAACAACTAAAAAGTAACTGTCTGGAGGATTGCTTTGAAACACGGCGAATTAACACTTGAGCTTTCAAGTGTTAAAACAATCTGCTTAGGAAGGTTTCCAGTGTTACAGAGGACTGCACACATCGGCTGTTGTGAGTTATTTGGTCATTAAAGTACATCCGACCTACTATTTGTGTGTGTTTGGAGTCACTTCAGTAACCTTACCACATGAGAATAACCACCCTACACGCAATTTAACATGCCTGAAATGACTGGCAGCAGGTACTACATTTCGGCACATCATTCTGCTCTGTATATTTTTGCATGTACTTTCATTTTGATTTTTGCATAGAGTTTGTTGTTTCCACGTCATTTTTGATTCAGTTCCTTCAAGTCGTATTTGAGCACATTTACCAATGGTAATGGGGTCTCAACTCAAATTATAGCAAATGTCGCCTTCAGAGATGTTGAACGTTTTCACTTGTGTTAGATTTTTCCAAGTATCATCAGTAGTTTCTGGACAGAATCGGCAAAACTCATAAGGTGACAAGTGAGTTCTCACATCATGTTCCTCCACTGCCTTGTCTGCATTTCTGACATTGAATGTCTGCAACAGCTCATCGACAGGGGTAGGTATGGCTACGAGGAATGTGGAAATAATATCTATGGTGCTTTTCATGTTTGTCATGCAAAAGTAAGACCTGTTGATGATTGTGCAAGATAGGACCACACATTGTCAGGCCGAGTCAGCAGTGCTGTTGACTTGCGCAGTTGGCTGGCCACTTCGGAGTAAGGGGCACCCGGTCCCTCCCGGCCCCACTCGAACATGACCGAACACACTCCAGCGAGCGCAAGCAGAGCACAGATACGCCATGCTGTGATCTAAAAGAACAGAGAACAAACAGGTATTATTCATTCTCGCAAGTAACATTTCTCAGCAGCCACATGTTCCCATTTTTCCTGCCCTGGTTTCATGACTAACAGGACGTTGTACTTTCCTGTTGCAATAACCTCTGCCTGTTTGGGGGCACCATTTGGAGATTATACCCACACTTTGGCTCCTGGATTCTTGTCAGTAGAGCCAAACCCTCCTTTACCATGCATGGTGAGAAGGGCTGGGGCAGTCCCCTTCTTGACTATCCCTCAGTATACTGGCATGATTTCTATTTGAGCGACTCTGTCTCTAGGTTGTATTATCAAATCAGCGTCCACTATTCAGTAAGATGACCTTGATTTCACGTTGATAGTCTGCATCAATGACCCCTCCCAGCACTTGAATGCCCTTTAGAGCCAATCCAGATCAAGGGGCAACCAAGCCAAAGTGCTGTGGGGGAATCTGGATTCCCACTCCTTTCTCAATGAGTACTATATCTCTTGGTTTGAGTCTGTACAGTTTCAAAGCATGCAGATTAAGACCTGCAGCCTCCATTGTCGCCCGGTACGGAGCCAAAGCTCCAGGAGCTGTCTCCCAGTAGACAATGGTATTAGTGGCTACATGAGTCTGAATCTGCAAGGCTGGGGTTAGCATTCACATCAAAGGCATTTCTGCATTTGCTAAGGGTCTATTGTTCAGTATTTGCAATGCCTCGTGTAAATGATCTCTCCAATTCTTCAATGACCCATCAGACAACTTTCTTAATTGATCTGTCAACAATCCATTCATGTGCTCAATCAGACCTGCAGCCTGCGGGTAATACGGAATATGAAAGACCCACTCAATGTTGTGTTGTACACAATAATCCTGCACCAATTTGCCTTTGAAATGAGTCCCATTGTCACTTTGAATCTGTAATGGAATTCCATAATACAAAACAGCATGTCTAACGTTTTCAATGTGTTCAACTGAGTAGCACGTTTACATAGAAATGCTATCAAATAACCAGAGTACGTGTCTACAGCCGTGCACACATATTGACATCCTCAACTAGTTGGCAGGGGCCCAATGTAATCAATCTGCCAGATCTGTGCTGGTAATTTTCCTCTGCCTAGCTGGCCTCTAACTATCTGTGGGACTGGTATATGTTTGGTATGCTGACAAACAGGACATTGTGAGATCGCAGTTTTAATCAAATCTAGGGGAATGTGTATCCCTCTATTCTCTGCCCACTTGCTAGTAATCTTTTCTCCAAAGTGTCCGCACTCCTGATGTGCTCACTTCGCAATTCCAACCAGGTCAGAATCTTGCGTTGCCAACTCGGCCTCCGAAATCTTAGGTTTTTCATCTGTGAGGGAATTAAACCAGCGGTCGAGTGGGTCGGTGGAACAGTGAACATCTACATGATACACGGTAACTGTGATTTGTGGCAACATGGTCCAGATCTCTTTCCACAGTCCCTAGCCCCACACTTCTTTTGAATATATCATCCAGGTATGAGTATGCCACGTGGGAAGCCAAGTGGTTAACCCATTGGCAGTGGACCACGAGTCAGTGTATATATGACATTTTCATGGCAATTCTTGTCTCAAAGCTTGATACACAGCATATAGTTCTGTAAACTGGCTACTTTTTCCCTTTCCAGTAGTGGTAAAAAAATTCTTGGTCACAGAATTCTATGACACCGCCTCCCAGTGCCTTTTGGCCCCTACATACCTGGCTGAACTATCAGTAAACCACACGTGCTTCCTGTCTTCTAAGGACAATTCTTCAAATGGCTTACCCCACTTCACAGGAGACTCCTGTATCTCAGGTACATCATTCAACACATCTGTATCTCCCATTGGGGCTTGGCCACCTGTTCATGCAATACAGCAGTACCTTTGGGACCTACTCGGGCCCTATCCTGTATGTGCCACTTCCATTTGATTATACTGGCCTCTTGCGCATGTCCTATTCTATGAGTCTTGGGGGAACTCATCACCCATTGCATAATAGGAATCTCAAGTTTCAAAATCACATTGTGCCCTAGCGTCAATTGCTCATTATCCAACAGTTTTTCAAAGGAGTGTATCACTCTCCAGCATCTGACAAATCCTAAAGGCACCCTCGTTAGGTTTCGCTGAGTGAATGCGCATGCGTTCTCAGCGAGACTTAAGTGAGGGCTCTCAAAAATGCACCCAAAGGCGGCTTGCCTACAGTGCATGTGTGTGGGCGCGTGCACATCGCACACCATTTGCCTCTCTCCTCACTCATGCTGGTTTGCTTGCATCCGGCATCAGACTTCAAAGGGATCCGCTCCCCCACCCCTGCCGTTTCTGGCTTTGCTCACTGAAGGTCACACCCGATTAAACAGCCGAGGTAATGCGCCTATAAATTATATTGTTGCTTCCTGCTACTTTTGTGTCACCTCCGCTTTCATCATTGGATCCCAGTCTTTTGCTATCTAGATGTTGTAAAATAGACATGAAAGGTTTAGTTATGTCCTGATTAGGGTCACTTTCGGAAAGTCTTACAGAAACTACACTGTATGCATTCCTACCCGTTCTGGTCTCGTTTCTTAGAGGTTTATGGTGCTGTTCATTCACATTTGCCAGAGATGCAGAAAGAGCTCTTTTGCGCTTCTAATTTAATTATGTGCTAAGAAATGTTTTATTGTGTACTATACCGTGATGCCAAATTCTGTGTGAAGTCCGTGCATTGCAACAAATGCCTAGAGGCGATGCTTTATTTTGAACAGCCTGCTTGCAGACTCCTGGCAGACTCCTGCAGGATTACCACCACACCCACCTCCACCACCACCACCACGTCCACCACCCACCACCACCATGTCCACCACCACTACCACATCCACCACCACGTGTACCACCACCACGTCCACCACCACCACGTCCACAATCACCACCTCCACCACCACCACATCCACCACCACTACGTCCACCACCCCATCCACCACCACCACACCCACCTCCTCCACCACATCCACCACCACTATGCCCAATTCCCCCACCACCACCACCACCACCACCACCCCCATGTCCACCACCACTACCACCACCACCACATCCACCACCACTACATCCACCACCACTACATCTACCACCACTACATCCACCACCACCACATCCACCACCACCACATCCACCACCACCACATCCACCACCACCACACCCACCTCCACCACCACCACCACATCACCACCACATCCACCACCACCACGTCCACCACCACCACATCCACCACCACCACATCCACCAGCACCAAATCCATCACCACCACGTCAACCACCACCACACCCACCTCCACCACCACATCCACCACCACCTCTACCACCACCATGTCCACCATGTCCACCTCGTCCACCACCACCACATCCACAATCACCACCTCCACCACCACCTCCACCATCACCACATACACAATCACCACCTCAACCACTACCTCCACCACCACATCCACCACATCCACCACCACTACACCCACCATCACCATGTCCACCACCACCACCACACCCACCACCACACCCACGTCAACCACCACCACATCCATCACCACGTCCACCACCACAACATCCACATCCACCAACACCACGTCCACCACCACCACATCTACCACCACTATGTCCACCACCAACCCCCACCACCATGTCCACCACCACCACATCCACCACCACCACATCAACCACCACCACCACACCCACTACCATCACCACCACATCCACTACCACCACCTCCACCACCACCATATCCACCACCACTACCACTACCACCACATCCACCACCACATCCACCACCTCCACCACCACCTTCACCACCACCATGTCCAGAACCACATCCACCACCACCACACCCATTTCCATCACCACCACATCCACTACCCACCACGTCCACCACCACCACCACCACCACCATGTCCACCACCACTACCACCACCACAACATCCACCAACACCACCACCACCACATCCACCACCACCACATCCATGACCACCACCATGTCCACCACCACCACCATATCCACCACCACCTCCACCACCACCATATCCACCACCACTACCACTACCACAACATCCACCACCACCACCACATCCACCACCTCCACCACCACCTCCACCACCACCTCCACCACCACCATGTCCAGCACCACATCCACCACCACCACACCCATCTCCACCACCACCACATCTACCACCCACCACCAACACCACGTCCACCACCACTACCATCACCACCACTATGTCCACTGCCACTACCACCACCACTACATCCACCACCACATCCACCACCACCACTACCATGTCCACCACCACATCCACCACCACCACATCCACCACCACTACATCCACCACCACCATGTCCACCATGTCCACCTCAACCACAACCAACACCACTGCAATATCCACCACTACCACATTCACCACCACCACGTCCACCACCACCACGTCCACCACCACCACGTCCATAATCACCACCTTCACCACCACATCCACCACCACTACATCCACCACCACTACATTCACCACCACTACGTCCACCACCACCACATCCACCACCACCACATCCACCACCACCATGTCCATCACCACCACATCCATCACCACGTCCACCACCATGTCCACCACCACCACCCCCACAACCACCACCATGTTCACCACCAAATCCACCACCACCACATCCACCACCAATACATCCACCACTACCATCTCCACCACATCCACCACCACCACATCTACCACATCCATCACCACCATATTCACAACCACCCCATCCACCATGTCTACCACCACCATATCCACCACCACCACACCCACCACCACCACGTCCACCAGCACATCGACTACCACAACATCCACCACCACTACGTCCACCAAAACCATGTCCATCACCACCACATCCACCACCACCACGTCCACCACCACTACCACAACATCCACCTCCACCATGTCTACCACCACCACATCCACCACCACATCCCCAATCACTACCTCCACCACACCATCCACCACATCCACCACCACTACATCCACCACCACTACATCCACCACCACCATGTCCACCACCACCACATCCACCACCACCACATCCACCACCACCACATCCACCACATCCACCACCACATCCACCACCACATCCATGACCACCACTACCAAATCCACCACCACGTCCACCACCACCACTACGTCCACCCCCACCATGTCCACTACCACTATGTCCACTACCACCACCACACCAACCTCAACCACCACCCCATCCACCACCACCACCCCCACTACCACCACATCCACCACCACCATGTCCACCACCACCATGTCCACCACATCCACCACCCTGTCCACCACCACCACATCCACCACCACCATGTCCAACACCACCATGTTCACAACCACCAATTCCACCACGTCTACCATCACCACACCCACCACCACCACACCCACCACCACCACATCCACCACCACCACCACCATGTCAACCACCACTACCTCCACCACCACCACTACCACCACCACCACATCCACCACAACCACATCCACCACCACCACATCCACCACCACCACCACACCAACCTCAACCACCACCCCATCCACCACCACCACCCCCACTACCACCACATCCACCACCACCATGTCCACCACCACCATGTCCACCACATCCACCACCCTGTCCACCACCACCACATCCACCACCACCATGTCCAACACCACCATGTTCACAACCACCAATTCCACCACGTCTACCATCACCACACCCACCACCACCACACCCACCACCACCACATCCACCACCACATCCACCACCACCACATCCATCACCACCCCATCCACCACCCTGTCCACCACCACCACATCCACCACATCCACCACCACCATGTCCAACACCACCATGTTCACAACCACCAATTCTACCACCACCACATCCACCACCACATCCACCACCACCACATCCATCACCACTACATCCACCACCAGGCCCACCACCACCACGTCCACCACCACCACGTCCAGCACAACCACACCCTCCACCACCACCACAACATCCACCACCACCACCATGTCCACCACCACATCCACAATCATCACCTCCACCACTACATCCACCACATCCACCAACACTACATCCACCACCACTACATCCACCATCACCACGTCCACCACCACCATGTCCACCACCACCACCACACCCACCTCCACCACAACCATGTCCACCACCACATCTACCACCACCACCACCACATCCACCACCATGACTTCCACGATCACCACATCCACGACCACCACCACCACTACGTCCACTACCACCATGTCCACAACCACTATGTTAACTACCACCATGTCCAGTACCACCATGTCCACCACCACCACCACACCCACCTCTACCACCACCACAACCACCACCACCACAACCACCACCACCACTACCACCACCACCACAACCACCACCACCACAAGAACCACCACCACATCCACCACCACCACGCCCACCACCACATCCAACACATCCACCACCACCATGTCCACCATATCCACCACCACGTCCACCACCACCATGTCCACCACCAACAATGTCCATCCCCACCACGTCCATCACCACCATGTCCAAAACCACCGTGTCCACCACCACCACGTCCACCACCACCACACCCACCACTACCACCACCACTACAACATCCACTACCACCACCACATCCACCAGGTCCACCACCACATCCACCACCACCACGTCCACAATCACGACCTCCACCACCATCACCACCACATCCGCCACATCCACCATCACTACATCCACCACCACTACGTCCACCACCACCATGTCCACCACCACCACATCCACCACTACCACCACGTCCACCACCCACCACCACATCCACCACCACATCCACCACCACCACGTCCACCACCACATCTACCACCACATCCACCACCACTACTTCCACCACGACCATGTCCACCACCACTGTCCACTACCACCATGTCCAGCACCACCATGTCCACCACCACCACAACACCCACCTCTACCTCCCACACCACACCCACCACCATGTCCACCACCACTACCCCCACCACCACATCCACCACCACCGCGTCCACCACCACTGCATCCACCGTCACCGCGTCCACCACCACCATGTCCACCACCACCGCATCCACCACGTCCACCGCATCCACCACCACCACATCCACCACCACCATGACCACCACCACCATGTCCACCTCCATCACCACCACATCCACCACCACATCCATCACCACCACATCCACCACCACGTCCACCACCAACACCACATCCACCACCACGACGTCCACAACCACCACATCCACAGTCACCACGTCCACCACCACCACATCCACCACCACTACATCAACCACCACCATGTCTACCACCACCACTACCACCACCACCATGTCCACCATCACCATGTCCACCACCATGTCCACCACCAACACCACCACATCCACCACCACCACATCCACCACCAACACTTCCACCACTACCATGTCCACAACCACCACGTCCACAACCACCACATCTACCACCAGTATGTCCACCACCACTATGTCTACTGCTAGACCTGGCACCTTGGCGTGAGTTTCCCTTCCACTTTTTGCTGATGTGCCTCAGATGTTTTTGCTGGTGTCCGCTGCTCAGGGCACTGTGCCACTGCCAATCCGTGCCACAGTGCAAGTGCTCCCTATGTAAAGTGTAACTGTGATTGATATTCCTGATTGGTTCATTGGATTTACTGTCAGACCCCAGTAAAGTGCACCAGGAGTGCCAGGGCTTGTAGGCTAGTGGGCCTGCAGCGCTGGTTGTGCCACCCACAGAAGCAACCTTTTAAGATATGTCTAGGGTCTGCCATTGCAGAACCTGCGTGCAGTCTGGTACTGTCATGCTGGCTGGGCAAGTGCACACACTTGCCAGCCCCTAAACCTTCCCTTAACTTCATATTAGTCACCCCTATGGTAGGCCCAAGGGCAGGGTGCATTGTAAGTGTAAGGTAGGACATGCTCTGGTGTGTGGGGCATGTCCTAATAGTGAGTTACAGCCAAATTAGTTTTTCACTATTGTAAGGCTACCTGTTCTCTTAGGCCAAGATGGGCTGCTTGAATTATTACACTCTATAATCCCAGCAGGCTCAGGGAACATGGTAGAAAATAAAGTTTAGTATGCCTGAACTCAGATTAATAAAATACTTCTTTTAGTACAGTTTATTTTAATATCCTGTGTTTGCAAATGCTACTTTTAGAAAGTTAGCATTTGCTTGCCTAACCATTTCAGCCCGCCTCTGCTTGGATGTGTATCTGGCTGTCTGGGATATGTGAGTGACAGGGCTGGGGGATGACAGGTGGTGAATGCAAGGATTACACCTTAGTGGGAGGTGGGAGTGCCCCTGGACTCTGAATAGGGCTGTGCTCTGCCACCACAATTCTGGCTCCGCCCCCTGGGGAGCGACTGATGACTCAGCCGGCACCTGGCCCAGGAAGGGCGAAGCACTGTCATCAAGGTACTCCTGGCTGCCCCTGTCCACACAATGCTGGCTCCACCTCCTGTGGAGCGTCTGATGTGCCTGCCCCTCACACTGAAAGCAGAAGCCAGAGTACACCCAACAAAGTACTCAGAGACTGAAAGGAGTTATGCAAAGGCCCCCCTGGCCTGCAAGAACAAAGACAATGCTGTATAAAAGTAGGAGCCCTGCTCCTTGTAAATCAGAATCCTGTTTCCCACAAAGAACCTCTGCCCAACTAGAAGGAGAAGAAGACGCTGGAAGGACTGGCCTGCTGCTTGCCTTGCTGAGGAAGGAGAGGAAAAGACTTGCTGAAAAGACTTTGCTGACTTGTGCTAGAAACTTTCTCCAAGGGCTTGACTGAGCTTGCCCCCTGACCTGAGCCACAGGATCATCTGGCTCAACCTGCTCTCTGCCCGTCTGCCGGTATCTGTGAGGATTTCTGCCCCCGCCGGAGCCGTCACCCTGGTGCCCCCCAGCCCCTCCTCGAGGCCGTGACCAACTGTGTTTTCTCGTCCCCACTGAGGAAGTGCCCCGCTCCGCCGAGCCGCCCTTCCTCCGCTGTGGGAAATCGCCGTGTCACCTCGCCTTGGAGGCTCGCTGGTGTGCCCCCCAGGCTCCCGCCTGAAGCCCCCACCGGACCCCAAAGACCCAGAGAACAGATCCCCCGAAGTCCGGATGCCTCCTCCCAAGGATCATCACCGGGCTCGGGGCCAGCAACGTTTTATTTCCCCATATACCTTTCCCCATACACTGATCACAAAGGTACGTGCCTACCTCTGGAAAGGCCCTGGGTTCCTCGAGGCTGAGAGCCCCCACCTCTGGAAAAGGCCCTGGGTTAGGCCCTGGGTTTCTCCTTGAGGCTCCTCTCATCGCCTCCCTGCTCCTCACTGCAGCTGAGAGCCCCCACCTCCGGAAAAGGCCCAGGGTTTCTCAAGGCCCCTCTCTGGTCTCCATTCAACCCACACCGCGAGATGCGTGAGTCGCGGTAGGGTCTCGCTCATTTTCACCGGGGAAAGCATACAGAAGCGCTAAGAAGCGGCCAGGGAGTCCTAAAGAGGCCTCAGGGACTAAGAACAGTTTGAAAGAACTAAGAGAACCTTTTTTGAAGTAAAAGAGACTAAGAAGCAATATTTGAACTGTAGACAAAGAGAACACTTGCCTATTTACAACCTTGTGGCTTAGCAAAACGTTATCAATGGTCTTGTTATAAATACTTGCCTGCATAGATATATATTTTTATATAAAGGAGACGTATTCTCATATAACCACAGCCTGGTGTCCATTTGTGGGGGGATTGGTATATTTACTGTGAGTGTTATTACAAATGCTTAACTCAGAAACGTCTGGAGAATAGCCTTGGCTGCTCACGGCACGCACCTAGAGGGTGAGCAAGGGTAATTCTAAGGGGTCATCCTTCGCCCTGACTTAGAGGAGAGGGTCCCTGCTTGTCACAAGTGAATACTTGCGCCAACCAGTGACCCCCAATTCTAACATCTACCAACACCATGTCCACCACCACCACGTCCACCACCACGTCCACCACGTCCACCACGTCCACCACCACCATGTCCATCACATTCACCACCATGTCCACCACTACCACCACAGCCACCACCACGTCCACCACAAGGCCACTACCATGTCCACCACCACCACATCTACCTCCACCACCACCACCACCACATCCACTACCACCACTACATCCACCACCACATCCACCACCATGTCCACCACAAAGTCTACCACCAAGTCCACCACCACATCCACCACTACATCGACCACCACCATGTCCATCACCACGCCTACTTCCACCACCACCATGTCCACCACCACCACATCCACCACCACCACATTCACCTTCACGTCCACCACCACCACATCCACCACCACTACATCCACCACCACCACGTCCACCCCCACCATGTCCTCCACCACCAAGTGCACCACCACCACACCCATCTCCACCACCACCACCTTATCCACCACCACGTCCACCACCGCCACATCCACCACCACCACATCCACCACCACCATATCCACCGCCACCACGTCCACCACCACCATGTCCACCAACAACACACCCACCTCCACCACCACATCCACCACCTCCATGTCCACCATGTCCACCACCACCACGTCCACAATCACCACCTCCACCACCTCCATCACCACCACCACCATATCCACAACCACCACATCGACCACCATGTCGAGCACCACCATGTCCACCACCACCACGTCCACAATCACCACCTCCACCACCACCTCCACCACCACTACATCCACCACATCCACCACCACTACATCCACCACCACTACATCCATCACGTCCACCACCACCATGCCAACCACCACACCCACATCCACCACCATGTCTACCACCACTACCACCACCACCACATCCACCACCATGTCCCCCACCACCACGTCCACCACCACCATGTCCACAACCACCACCACCACATCCACCACCACATCCACCACCACCACATCCACAATCACCATCTCTACCACCACATCCACCACATCCACCACCACTACATCCACCACCACAATGTCCACCACCACCACGTCCACCACCACAACCTCAGCCAGCACCACCACCACGTCCACCACCACTACCACCACCACCACATCCACCACCACCATGTCCACCACCACCACGTCCACCACCACAACCTCCTCCAGCACCACCACCACGTCCACCACCACTACCACCACCACCATATCCACCACCACCACGACCACCACCATGTCAACCACATCCACCACCACCACACCCAGCACCACCACCACCACCATGTCCACCACCACTTCCACCACCACCACATCCACCACATCCACCACCTCCATGTCCACCACATCCACCACACCATCCAGCACCAAGACATCCACCACCACCATGTCCACCAACACCATGTCCACCACGTCCACCACCACTAACATCACCACAATCACCACCTCCACCACCACCTCCACCACCACTACATCTACCACATCCACCACCACTACATCCACCACCACTACATCCATCACGTCCACCACCACCATGCCAACCACCACACCCACATCCACCACCATGTCTACCACCACTACCACCACCACCACATCCACCACCATGTCCCCCATCACCACGTCCACCACCACCATGTCCACAACCACCACCACCACATCCACCACCACATCCACCACCACCACATCCACAATCACCATCTCCACCACCACATCCACCACATCCACCACCACTACATCCACCACCACAATGTCCACCACCACCACGTCCACCACCACAACCTCAGCCAGCACCACCACCACGTCCACCACCACTACCACCACCACCACATCCACCACCACCATGTCCACCACCACCACGTCCACCATCACAACCTCCTCCAGCACCACCACCACGTCCACCACCACTACCACCACCACCATATCGACCACCACCATGTCAACCACATCCACCACCACCACACCCAGCACCACCACCACCACCATGTCCACCACCACTTCCACCACCACCACATCCACCACATCCACCACCTCCATGTCCACCACATCCACCACACCATCCAGCACCAAGACATCCACCACCACCATGTTCACCAACACCATGTCCACCACGTCCACCACCACTAACATCACCACATCCACCACCAACATGTCTACCACCACCACGTCCACCACCACCACGTCCACCACCACCACGTCCTCCACCACCACATCCACAACCACCATGTCCACAAACACCACATCCACGACCACCACACCCACCACATCCACCACCACATCCACCACCACCACATCCACCACCACGTCCACCACCACATCCACCACCACATCCACCACCACTACGTCCACCACCACCATGTCCACCACCACTATGTCCACTACCACCATGTCCAGCACCACCATGTCCACCACCACCACAACACCCACCTCCACTTCCCACACCACACCCACCACCATGTCCACCACCACTACCACCACCACTACATCCACCACCACCGCGTCCACCACCACCGCATCCACCATCACCGCGTCCACCACTACCACGTCCACCACCACCACGTCCACCACATCCACCACCACTGCATCCACCACCACCACATCCACCACCACCATGACCACCACCAACACCACCACATCCACCACCACTACATCAACCACCACCATGTCCACCACCACCACGTCCACCACCGCCACCACACCCACCTCCACCAACACCACCACCACGTCCACCACCACTACCACCACCACCACGTCCACCACCACCATGTCCACCACCATGTCCACCACCAACACCACCACATCCACCACCACCACATCCACCACCAACACATCCACAACCACCATGTCCACAAACACCACATCCACGACCACCACACCCACCACATCCACCACCACATCCACCACCACCACATCCACCACCACGTCCACCACCATGTACACCACCACATCCACCACAACTACGTCCACCACCACCATGTCCACCACCACTATGTCTACTACCACCATGTCCAGCACCACCATGTCCACCACCACTACAACACCCACCTCCACCTCCCACACCACACCCACCACCATGTCCACCACCACTACCACCACCACTACATCCACCACCACCGCGTCCACCACCACCGCATCCACCGTCACCGCGTCCACCACCACCACGTCCTTCACCACCACGTCCACCACATCCACCACCACTGCATCCACCACCACCACATCCACCACCACCATGACCACCACCTCCAACACCACCACATCCATCACCACCCTCTCCACTACCACCACCACATCCACCACCAACACCACATCCACCACCACCACGTCCACAACCACCACATCTACAGCCACCACATCCACCACCACCACATCCACCACCACCACCATGTCCACCACCACCACGTCCACAATCACCACCTCCACCACCTCCATCACCACCACCACCATATCCACAACCACCACATCGACCACCATGTCGAGCACCACCATGTCCACCACCACCACGTCCACAATCACCACCTCCACCACCACCTCCACCACCACTACATCCACCACATCCACCACCACTACATCCACCACCACTACATCCATCACGTCCACCACCACCATGCCAACCACCACACCCACATCCACCACCATGTCTACCACCACTACCACCACCACCACATCCACCACCATGTCCCCCACCACCACATCCACCACCACCATGTCCACAACCACCACCACCACATCCACCACCACATCCACCACCACCACATCCACAATCACCATCTCTACCACCACATCCACCACATCCACCACCACTACATCCACCACCACAATGTCCACCACCACCACGTCCACCACCACAACCTCAGCCAGCACCACCACCACGTCCACCACCACTACCACCACCACCACATCCACCACCACCATGTCCACCACCACCACGTCCACCACCACAACCTCCTCCAGCACCACCACCACGTCCACCACCACTACCACCACCACCATATCCACCACCACCACGACCACCACCATGTCAACCACATCCACCACCACCACACCCAGCACCACCACCACCACCATGTCCACCACCACTTCCACCACCACCACATCCACCACATCCACCACCTCCATGTCCACCACATCCACCACACCATCCAGCACCAAGACATCCACCACCACCATGTCCACCAACACCATGTCCACCACGTCCACCACCACTAACATCACCACAATCACCACCTCCACCACCACCTCCACCACCACTACATCTACCACATCCACCACCACTACATCCACCACCACTACATCCATCACGTCCACCACCACCATGCCAACCACCACACCCACATCCACCACCATGTCTACCACCACTACCACCACCACCACATCCACCACCATGTCCCCCATCACCACGTCCACCACCACCATGTCCACAACCACCACCACCACATCCACCACCACATCCACCACCACCACATCCACAATCACCATCTCCACCACCACATCCACCACATCCACCACCACTACATCCACCACCACAATGTCCACCACCACCACGTCCACCACCACAACCTCAGCCAGCACCACCACCACGTCCACCACCACTACCACCACCACCACATCCACCACCACCATGTCCACCACCACCACGTCCACCATCACAACCTCCTCCAGCACCACCACCACGTCCACCACCACTACCACCACCACCATATCGACCACCACCATGTCAACCACATCCACCACCACCACACCCAGCACCACCACCACCACCATGTCCACCACCACTTCCACCACCACCACATCCACCACATCCACCACCTCCATGTCCACCACATCCACCACACCATCCAGCACCAAGACATCCACCACCACCATGTTCACCAACACCATGTCCACCACGTCCACCACCACTAACATCACCACATCCACCACCAACATGTCCACCACCACCACGTCCACCACCACCACGTCCACCACCACCACGTCCTCCACCACCACATCCACAACCACCATGTCCACAAACACCACATCCACCACCACCACACCCACCACATCCACCACCACATCCACCACCACCACATCCACCACCACGTCCACCACCACATCCACCACCACATCCACCACCACTACGTCCACCACCACCATGTCCACCACCACTATGTCCACTACCACCATGTCCAGCACCACCATGTCCACCACCACCACAACACCCACCTCCACTTCCCACACCACACCCACCACCATGTCCACCACCACTACCACCACCACTACATCCACCACCACCGCGTCCACCACCACCGCATCCACCATCACCGCGTCCACCACTACCACGTCCACCACCACCACGTCCACCACATCCACCACCACTGCATCCACCACCACCACATCCACCACCACCATGACCACCACCAACACCACCACATCCACCACCACTACATCAACCACCACCATGTCCACCACCACCACGTCCACCACCGCCACCACACCCACCTCCACCAACACCACCACCACGTCCACCACCACTACCACCACCACCACGTCCACCACCACCATGTCCACCACCATGTCCACCACCAACACCACCACATCCACCACCACCACATCCACCACCAACACATCCACAACCACCATGTCCACAAACACCACATCCACGACCACCACACCCACCACATCCACCACCACATCCACCACCACCACATCCACCACCACGTCCACCACCATGTCCACCACCACATCCACCACAACTACGTCCACCACCACCATGTCCACCACCACTATGTCTACTACCACCATGTCCAGCACCACCATGTCCACCACCACTACAACACCCACCTCCACCTCCCACACCACACCCACCACCATGTCCACCACCACTACCACCACCACTACATCCACCACCACCGCGTCCACCACCACCGCATCCACCGTCACCGCGTCCACCACCACCACGTCCTTCACCACCACGTCCACCACATCCACCACCACTGCATCCACCACCACCACATCCACCACCACCATGACCACCACCTCCAACACCACCACATCCATCACCACCCTCTCCACTACCACCACCACATCCACCACCAACACCACATCCACCACCACCACGTCCACAACCACCACATCTACAGCCACCACATCCACCACCACCACATCCACCACCACCACCATGTCCACCACCACCACGTCCACCACCGCCACCACACCCACCTCCACCAACACCACCACCACGTCCACCTCCACGTCCACCACCACCATGTCCACCACCATGTCCACCACCATGTCCACCACCAACACCACCACATCCACCACCACCACATTCACCACCAACACATCCACCACCACCATGTTCACAACCACCACATCCATAACCACCACATCTACCACCAGTATGTCCACTACCACTATGTCTACCAACACCATGTCCACAACCACCACGTCCACCACCACGTCCTCCATGTCCACCACCACCATGTCCATCACATTCACCACCATGTCCACCACCACCACCACGTCCACCACCACGTCCACCACAAGGCCACTACCATGTCCACCACCACCACATCTACCTCCACCACCACCACATCCACTACCACCACTACGTCCACCACCACTTCCACCACCATGTCCACCACAAAGTCCACCACCATGTCCACCACCACCACTACTTCCACCACCACCATGTCCACCACATCCACCACCACCACATTCACCTCACGTCCACCACCACCACATCCACCACCACTACATCCACCACCACCACGTCCACCACCACCATGTCCTCCACCACCATGTCCACCACCACCACACCCACCTCCACCACCCCCACCTTATCCACCACCACGTCAAGCACCACCACATCCACCACCACCACATCCACCACCACCATATCCACCACCACCACATCCACCACCACCATGTCCACCACTACCACACCCACCTCCACCACCACATCCACTACCACATCCACCACTACCTCCACCACCACCATGTCCACCATGTCCACCACCACCACGTCCACAATCACCACCTCCACCACGTCCACCACCACCATATCCACAACCACCAAATCCACCACCACATCGAGCACCACCACTTCCACCACCTCCACGTCCAAAATCACCACCTCCACCACCACCACATCCACCACCACTACATCCACCACCACTACATCCACCATGCTTACCACCACCATGCCAACCACCACACCCATGTCTACCACCACTACCACCACCACAACATCCACCACCATGTCCCCCACCACCACGTCCACCACCCACCACCACCATGTCCACAACCACCACCTCCACCACCACACATCCACCACATCCACCACCACTACATCCACCACCACCATGTCCACCACCACCACGTCCACCACCACAACCTCAGCTAGCACCACCACCATGTCCACCACCACTACCATTCCCACCACATCCACCACCACCACATCCACCACCACGACGACCACCACCATGTCAACCACATCCACTACCACCACACCCAGCACCACCACCATGTCCACCACCACTTCCACCACCACCACATCCACCACCACCACTTCCACCACCACCATGTCCACCACCACCACAACCACGTCCACCACCTCCACGTCCACCACAACTATGTATTTCATCACCACATCAACCACCACCACGTCCACCACCACCAGGTCCTCCACCACAGCATCCACAACCACCATGTCCACAACCACCACATCCACGACCACCACACCCACCACATCCACCACCAGTATGTCCACCAACACCATGTCCACCACATCCACCACACGCACCTCCACCACCACCATGTCCACCACCACCATGTTCATCACATCCACCACCATGTCCACCACTAACATGTCCACCACCACCACCACCACCATGGCCACCACCACGTCCACCACAAGGCTACTACCATGTCTACCACCACCACATCTACCTCCACCACCACCACATCCACTGCTACCTCCACGTCTACCACCACATCCACCACAAAGTCCACCACCAAGTCCGCCACCACATCCACCACTACATCCACCACCACCATATCCACCTCCACCACCACTTCCACCACCACCATGTCCACCACCACCATGTCCACCACCACCACATCCACCATCAGGTCCACCACCACCACATCAACCACCACCACATCCACCACCACCATGTCCTCCACCACCACATCCACCACCACCGCACCTACCTCCATCACTACCACCACATCCACCACCACGTCCACCACCACCACATACACCACCACCAGATCCATCACCACCACATCCACCACCACCATGTCCACCACCACCACGTCCACCACCACCACACCCACCTCCACCACCACATCCACCACCACATCCACCACCACCATTTCCACCACCACCACGTCCACAATCACCACCACCTCCACCACCACCACCACCACCATATCCACCACCACCACATCCACCACCACATCCAGCACCACCACGTCCACCACCACCACATGCACAATCACCACCTCCACCACCACCTCCACCACCATCACATCCACCACATCCACCACTACTACATCCACCACCACTACATCCACCATGCCACCACCACCACCACCACACCCACCACCACACCCACGTCCACCACCACCACATCCACCTTCTCCACATCCACTACCACCACATCCATGACCACCACCACCACATCCACCACCACTACGTCTACTACCCACCACCACCACTATGTCCACTACCACCACCACCACATCCACCACCACATCCACCACACCACATCCACCACCACATCCACCACCACCACATCCACCACCACATCCACGACCACCACCACCATGTCCACCACCACATCCACGACCAGCACCACCAAGTCCACCACCACCACCACATCCACAATTACCTCCACCACCATGTCTACCACCACTATCACCACCACCACTACCACCACCACCACGTCCACCACCATGTCCACAATAACCAGCTCCACCACCACCTCCACCATCACCACCTCCACCACCACATCCACCACCACACCCACCTCCAGCACCACCACGTCTACCACCCACCACCACCACCATGTCCACCACCACCATGTCTACCACCACTACCACCACATCCACCACCATGTCCCCCACCACCACATCCACCACCCACCACCACCACCACCATGTCCACAACCACCACCACCACATCCACCACCACATCCACCACCACCATGTCCACAATTACCACCTCCACCACTACCACTACCTCCACCACCACCACATCCACCACCACAACATCCACCACCACCATGTTCACCACCACCACATCCACCACCACACCCTCGGCCAGCACCTCCACCACATCCACCACCACTACCACCACCACCATGACCACCATCATGTCAACCACATCCACCTCCACGTCCACCACCACCATACCCAGCACCACCATCACGTCCACCAATACTACCACCACCAACACATCCACCACCACCACATACACCACCACCATATCCACAACCACCATGTCCACCACATCCACCACCACGTCCACCACCACCATGTCCTTCACCACCATGTCCATCACCACCATGTCCACAACCACCAAGTCCACCACCACCACGTCCACCACCACCACATCCATCACCACCACGTCCATCACCACGTCCACCACCACATCTACCACCACCACATCCACAACCACCACATCCACAACCACATCCACCACATCCAACACCACTATGTCCACCCCCACCATGTCCACCACGTCCACCACCACCACAACCACCACCACTGCAACATCCACCACCACCACCATATCCACCACCACCACATCCACCACCACCGCGTCCACCATCACCACCACCACCACCACATCCACCACTACCACATCCACCACCACTACATCCACCACCACTACATCCACCACCACTACATCCACCACCACCACATCCACCACCACCATGTCCACCACGTCCACCATCACGACACCCACCTCCACCTCCACCACCACATCCACCACCACCACCACCACACCCAGCACCACCACCACCACGTCCACCACCAAAACCACCACATTCACCACCACCACCATGTCCAACACCACCATGTCCAACACATCCACCACCACGTCCACCACATCCACCACCACGTCCATCACCACCATGTCCATAACTACCACATGCACCAACACCACATCCACCACACCCACCACCACCACGTCTACCACCACATCCACCACCACCACATCCACCACCACTACATCCACCACCACCACATCCACCACCACCACCACATCCACCACCACCACGTCCACCATACCCACCACCGCCACCACAACATCCACCACCAACACGTCCACCACCACCATGTCCACCACCATGTTCACAATCACCTCGACCACTACATCCACCACCACCAGATCCACCACCACTACATCCACCACCACTATGTCCACCACCACCACGTCCACCACCACCACATCCACCACCACCACCACACCCAGCACCACCACCACCACGTCCACCACCACTACTACCACCACCACATCCACCACTACCACATCCACCACCACCATGTCCACCACATCCACCACCACAACATCCTTCACCACCACGTCCATCACCACCATGTCCACAACCACCATGTCCACCACCATGTCCACCACCACCATGTCCACCACCACGTCTACCACCACCAAACCCACCACCACCACGTCCACAACCACATCCACCACCACCACATCCACCACCACTACGTCCACCACCACCATATCCACCACATCCACCACCACCACAACCACCACTGCTGCAACATCCACCACCACATCCACCACCACCACATCCACCACCACCACGTCCAACACCACTTTGTCCACCATCACCACCTCCACCACCACCACCACATCCACCACCACCACATCCACCACCACTACATCCACCACCACTACATCCACCACCACTATGTCCACCACCACCATGTCCACCACCACCAAGTCCACCACGTCCACCATCAGCACACCCACCTCCACCACAACCACTTCCACCACCACCACACCCAGCACCACCACGTCCACCACCACCACCACCTTCACCACTACCACATCCACAACCACGACATCCACCACTACCACGTCCACCACCACCATGTCCAACTCATCCACCTCCATGTCCACCACATCCACCACCACCATGTCCATCACCACCATGTCCACAACTACCACGTCCACCACCACCACATCCACCACACCCACCACCACCACGTCTACCACCACATCCACCACCACCACATCCACCACCTCTATATCCACCAACCCCACATCCACCACCACCACCACCACACCCAGCACCACCACCACCACCACGTCCACCACCAAAACCAACAAAACCACCACCACCACATTCATCACCACCACATCCACCACCACCATGCCCAACACCACCATGTCCAACACATCCACCACCACGTCCACCACCACCACGTCCATCACTACCATGTCCATAACTACCACATGTACCAACACCACATCCACCACACCCACCACCACCACATCTGCCACCACATCCACCACCACCACATCCACCACCACTACATCCACCACCACCACATCCACCACCACCATGTCCACCATACCCACCACCGCCACCACAACATCCACCACCAGCACGTCCACCACCACCATGTCCACCACCTTGTTCACAATCACCTCCACCACTACATCCACCACCACCACACCCAGCACCACCACCACCACGTCCACCACGTCCACCACCAAAACCACCACCACCACATTCACCACCACCACATCCACCACCACCATGTCCAACACCACCTGCTTGGATGTGTATCTGGCTGTCTGGGATATGTGAGTGACAGGGCTGGGGGATGACAGGTGGTGAATGCAAGGATTACACCTTAGTGGGAGGTGGGAGTGCCCCTGGACTCTGAATAGGGCTGTGCTCTGCCACCACAATTCTGGCTCCGCCCCCTGGGGAGCGACTGATGACTCAGCCGGCACCTGGCCCAGGAAGGGCGAAGCACTGTCATCAAGGTACTCCTGGCTGCCCCTGTCCACACAATGCTGGCTCCACCTCCTGTGGAGCGTCTGATGTGCCTGCCCCTCACACTGAAAGCAGAAGCCAGAGTACACCCAACAAAGTACTCAGAGACTGAAAGGAGTTATGCAAAGGCCCCCCTGGCCTGCAAGAACAAAGACAATGCTGTATAAAAGTAGGAGCCCTGCTCCTTGTAAATCAGAATCCTGTTTCCCACAAAGAACCTCTGCCCAACTAGAAGGAGAAGAAGACGCTGGAAGGACTGGCCTGCTGCTTGCCTTGCTGAGGAAGGAGAGGAAAAGACTTGCTGAAAAGACTTTGCTGACTTGTGCTAGAAACTTTCTCCAAGGGCTTGACTGAGCTTGCCCCCTGACCTGAGCCACAGGATCATCTGGCTCAACCTGCTCTCTGCCCGTCTGCCGGTATCTGTGAGGATTTCTGCCCCCGCCGGAGCCGTCACCCTGGTGCCCCCCAGCCCCTCCTCGAGGCCGTGACCAACTGTGTTTTCTCGTCCCCACTGAGGAAGTGCCCCGCTCCGCCGAGCCGCCCTTCCTCCGCTGTGGGAAATCGCTGTGTCACCTCGCCTTGGAGGCTCGCTGGTGTGCCCCCCAGGCTCCCGCCTGAAGCCCCCACCGGACCCCAAAGACCCAGAGAACAGATCCCCCGAAGTCCGGATGCCTCCTCCCAAGGATCATCACCGGGCTCGGGGCCAGCAACGTTTTATTTCCCCATATACCTTTCCCCATACACCGATCACAAAGGTACGTGCCTACCTCTGGAAAGGCCCTGGGTTCCTCGAGGCTGAGAGCCCCCACCTCTGGAAAAGGCCCTGGGTTAGGCCCTGGGTTTCTCCTTGAGGCTCCTCTCATCGCCTCCCTGCTCCTCACTGCAGCTGAGAGCCCCCACCTCCGGAAAAGGCCCAGGGTTTCTCAAGGCCCCTCTCTGGTCTCCATTCAACCCACACCGCGAGATGCGTGAGTCGCGGTAGGGTCTCGCTCATTTTCACCGGGGAAAGCACACAGAAGCGCTAAGAAGCGGCCATGGAGTCCTAAAGAGGCCTCAGGGACTAAGAACAGTTTGAAAGAACTAAGAGAACCTTTTTTGAAGTAAAAGAGACTAAGAAGCAATATTTGAACTGTAGACAAAGAGAACACTTGCCTATTTACAACCTTGTGGCTTAGCAAAACGTTATCAATGGTCTTGTTATAAATACTTGCCTGCATAGATATATATTT
The DNA here is from genome assembly GCF_964261635.1 of Lissotriton helveticus. Classification (NCBI taxonomy): domain Eukaryota; kingdom Metazoa; phylum Chordata; class Amphibia; order Caudata; family Salamandridae; genus Lissotriton; species Lissotriton helveticus. The sequence continues at coordinate 397,171,774 of NC_136059.1, forward strand.
TTATATAAAGGAGACGTATTCTCATATAACCACAGCCTGGTGTCCATTTGTGGGGGGATTGGTATATTTACTGTGAGTGTTATTACAAATGCTTAACTCAGAAACGTCTGGAGAATAGCCTTGGCTGCTCACGGCACGCACCTAGAGGGTGAGCAAGGGTAATTCTAAGGGGTCATCCTTCGCCCTGACTTAGAGGAGAGGGTCCCTGCTTGTCACAAGTGAATACTTGCGCCAACCAGTGACCCCCAATTCTAACATCTACCAACACCATGTCCACCACCACCACGTCCACCACCACGTCCACCACGTCCACCACCACCATGTCCATCACATTCACCACCATGTCCACCACTACCACCACAGCCACCACCACGTCCACCACAAGGCCACTACCATGTCCACCACCACCACATCTACCTCCACCACCACCACCACCACATCCACTACCACCACTACATCCACCACCACATCCACCACCATGTCCACCACAAAGTCTACCACCAAGTCCACCACCACATCCACCACTACATCGACCACCACCATGTCCATCACCACGCCTACTTCCACCACCACCATGTCCACCACCACCACATCCACCACCACCACATTCACCTTCACGTCCACCACCACCACATCCACCACCACTACATCCACCACCACCACGTCCACCCCCACCATGTCCTCCACCACCAAGTGCACCACCACCACACCCATCTCCACCACCACCACCTTATCCACCACCACGTCCACCACCACCACATCCACCACCACCACATCCACCACCACCATATCCACCGCCACCACGTCCACCACCACCATGTCCACCAACAACACACCCACCTCCACCACCACATCCACCACCTCCATGTCCACCATGTCCACCACCACCACGTCCACAATCACCACCTCCACCACCTCCATCACCACCACCACCATATCCACAACCACCACATCGACCACCATGTCGAGCACCACCATGTCCACCACCACCACGTCCACAATCACCACCTCCACCACCACCTCCACCACCACTACATCCACCACATCCACCACCACTACATCCACCACCACTACATCCATCACGTCCACCACCACCATGCCAACCACCACACCCACATCCACCACCATGTCTACCACCACTACCACCACCACCACATCCACCACCATGTCCCCCACCACCACGTCCACCACCACCATGTCCACAACCATCGCCACCACATCCACCACCACATCCACCACCACCACATCCACAATCACCATCTCCACCACCACATCCACCACATCCACCACCACTACATCCACCACCACAATGTCCACCACCACCACGTCCACCACCACAACCTCAGCCAGCACCACCACCACGTCCACCACCACTACCACCACCACCACATCCACCACCACCATGTCCACCACCACCACGTCCACCACCACAACCTCCTCCAGCACCACCACCACGTCCACCACCACTACCACCACCACCATATCCACCACCACCACGACCACCATGTCAACCACATCCACCACCACCACACCCAGCACCACCACCACCACCATGTCCACCACCACTTCCACCACCACCACATCCACCACATCCACCACCTCCATGTCCACCACATCCACCACACCATCCAGCACCAAGACATCCACCACCACCATGTCCACCAACACCATGTCCACCACGTCCACCACCACTAACATCACCACAATCACCACCTCCACCACCACCTCCACCACCACTACATCCACCACATCCACCACCACTACATCCACCACCACTACATCCATCACGTCCACCACCACCATGCCAACCACCACACCCACATCCACCACCATGTCTACCACCACTACCACCACCACCACATCCACCACCATGTCCCCCATCACCACGTCCACCACCACCATGTCCACAACCACCACCACCACATCCACCACCACATCCACCACCACCACATCCACAATCACCATTTCCACCACCACATCCACCACATCCACCACCACTACATCCACCACCACAATGTCCACCACCACCACGTCCACCACCACAACCTCAGCCAGCACCACCACCACGTCCACCACCACTACCACCACCACCACATCCACCACCACCATGTCCACCACCACCACGTCCACCACCACAACCTCCTCCAGCACCACCACCACGTCCACCACCACTACCACCACCACCATATCGACCACCACCATGTCAACCACATCCACCACCACCACACCCAGCACCACCACCACCACCATGTCCACCACCACTTCCACCACCACCACATCCACCACATCCACCACCTCCATGTCCACCACATCCACCACACCATCCAGCACCAAGACATCCACCACCACCATGTCCACCAACACCATGTCCACCACGTCCACCACCACTAACATCACCACATCCACCACCAACATGTCCACCACCACCACGTCCACCACCACCACGTCCACCACCACCACGTCCTCCACCACCACATCCACAACCACCATGTCCACAAACACCACATCCACGACCACCACACCCACCACATCCACCACCACATCCACCACCACCACATCCACCACCACGTCCACCACCACATCCACCACCACATCCACCACCACTACGTCCACCACCACCATGTCCACCACCACTATGTCCACTACCACCATGTCCAGCACCACCATGTCCACCACCACCACAACACCCACCTCCACTTCCCACACCACACCCACCACCATGTCCACCACCACTACCACCACCACTACATCCACCACCACCGTGTCCACCACCACCGCATCCACCATCACCGCGTCCACCACTACCACGTCCACCACCACCACGTCCACCACATCCACCACCACTGCATCCACCACCACCACATCCACCACCACCATGACCACCACCAACACCACCACATCCACCACCACTACATCAACCACCACCATGTCCACCACCACCACGTCCACCACCGCCACCACACCCACCTCCACCAACACCACCACCACGTCCACCACCACTACCACCACCACCACGTCCACCACCACCATGTCCACCACCATGTCCACCACCAACACCACCACATCCACCACCACCACATCCACCACCAACACATCCACAACCACCATGTCCACAAACACCACATCCACGACCACCACACCCACCACATCCACCACCACATCCACCACCACCACATCCACCACCACGTCCACCACCATGTCCACCACCACATCCACCACAACTACGTCCACCACCACCATGTCCACCACCACCATGTCCACCACCACCACAACACCCACCTCCACCTCCCACACCACACCCACCACCATGTCCACCACCACTACCACCACCACTACATCCACCACCACCGCGTCCACCACCACCGCATCCACCGTCACCGCGTCCACCACCACCATGTCCTTCACCACCACGTCCACCACATCCACCACCACTGCATCCACCACCACCACATCCACCACCACCATGACCACCACCTCCAACACCACCACATCCATCACCACCCTCTCCACTACCACCACCACATCCACCACCAACACCACATCCACCACCACCACGTCCACAACCACCACATCTACAGCCACCACATCCACCACCACCACATCCACCACCACCACCATGTCCACCACCACCACGTCCACCACCGCCACCACACCCACCTCCACCAACACCACCACCACGTCCACCTCCACGTCCACCACCACCACGTCCACCACCACCATGTCCACCACCATGTCCACCACCATGTCCACCACCAACACCACCACATCCACCACCACCACATTCACCACCAACACATCCACCACCACCATGTTCACAACCACCACATCCATAACCACCACATCTACCACCAGTATGTCCACTACCACTATGTCTACCAACACCATGTCCACAACCACCACGTCCACCACCACGTCCTCCATGTCCACCACCACCATGTCCATCACATTCACCACCATGTCCACCACCACCACCACGTCCACCACAAGGCCACTACCATGTCCACCACCACCACATCTACCTCCACCACCACCACATCCACTACCACCACTACGTCCACCACCACTTCCACCACCATGTCCACCACAAAGTCCACCACCATGTCCACCACCACCACTACTTCCACCACCACCATGTCCACCACATCCACCACCACCACATTCACCTCACGTCCACCACCACCACATCCACCACCACTACATCCACCACCACCACGTCCACCACCACCATGTCCTCCACCACCATGTCCACCACCACCACACCCACCTCCACCACCCCCACCTTATCCGCCACCACGTCAAGCACCACCACATCCACCACCACCACATCCACCACCACCATATCCACCACCACCACATCCACCACCACCATGTCCACCACTACCACACCCACCTCCACCACCACATCCACTACCACATCCACCACTACCTCCACCACCACCATGTCCACCATGTCCACCACCACCATGTCCACAATCACCACCTCCACCACGTCCACCACCACCATATCCACAACCACCAAATCCACCACCACATCGAGCACCACCACTTCCACTACCTCCACGTCCAAAATCACCACCTCCACCACCACCACATCCACCACCACTACATCCACCACCACTACATCCACCATGCTTACCACCACCATGCCAACCACCACACCCATGTCTACCACCACTACCACCACCACAACATCCACCACCATGTCCCCCACCACCACGTCCACCACCCACCACCACCATGTCCACAACCACCACCTCCACCACCACACATCCACCACATCCACCACCACTACATCCACCACCACCATGTCCACCACCACCACGTCCACCACCACAACCTCAGCTAGCACCACCACCATGTCCACCACCACTACCATTCCCACCACATCCACCACCACCACATCCACCACCACCACGACCACCACCATGTCAACCACATCCACTACCACCACACCCAGCACCACCACCATGTCCACCACCACTTCCACCACCACCACATCCACCACCACCACTTCCACCACCACCATGTCCACCACCACCACAACCACGTCCACCACCTCCACGTCCACCACAACTATGTATTTCATCACCACATCAACCACCACCACCTCCACCACCACCAGGTCCTCCACCACCACATCCACAACCACCATGTCCACAACCACCACATCCACGACCACCACACCCACCACATCCACCACCAGTATGTCCACCAACACCATGTCCACCACATCCACCACACGCACCTCCACCACCACCATGTCCACCACCACCATGTTCATCACATCCACCACCATGTCCACCACTAACATGTCCACCACCACCACCACCACCATGGCCACCACCACGTTCACCACAAGGCTACTACCATGTCTACCACCACCACATCTACCTCCACCACCACCACATCCACTGCTACCTCCACATCTACCACCACGTCCACCACAAAGTCCACCACCAAGTCCGCCACCACATCCACCACTACATCCACCACCACCATATCCACCTCCACCACCACTTCCACCACCACCATGTCCACCACCACCATGTCCACCACCACCACATCCACCATCAGGTCCACCACCACCACATCAACCACCACCACATCCACCACCACCATGTCCTCCACCACCACATCCACCACCACCGCACCTACCTCCATCACTACCACCACATCCACCACCACGTCCACCACCACCACATACAACACCACCAGATCCATCACCACCACATCCACCACCACCATGTCCACCACCACCACGTCCACCACCACCACACCCACCTCCACCACCACATCCACCACCACATCCACCACCACCATTTCCACCACCACCACGTCCACAATCACCACCACCTCCACCACCACCACCAGCACCATATCCACCACCACCACATCCACCACCACATCCAGCACCACCACGTCCACCGCCACCACATGCACAATCACCACCTCCACCACCACCTCCACCACCATCACATCCACCACATCCACCACTACTACATCCACCACCACTACATCCACCATGCCACCACCACCACCACCACACCCACCACCACACCCACGTCCACCACCACCACATCCACCTTCTCCACATCCACTACCACCACATCCACGACCACCACCACCACATCCACCACCACTACGTCTACTACCCACCACCACCACTATGTCCACTACCACCACCACCACATCCACCACCACATCCACCACACCACATCCACCACCACATCCACCACCACCACATCCACCACCACATCCACGACCACCACCACCATGTCCACCACCACATCCACGACCAGCACCACCAAGTCCACCACCACCACCACATCCACAGTTACCTCCACCACCATGTCTACCACCACTATCACCACCACCACTACCACCACCACCACGTCCACCACCATGTCCACAATAACCAGCTCCACCACCACCTCCACCATCACCACCTCCACCACCACATCCACCACCACCACACCAGCCTCCAGCACCACCACGTCTACCACCCACCACCACCACCATGTCCACCACCACCATGTCTACCACCACTACCACCACATCCACCACCATGTCCCCCACCACCACATCCACCACCCACCACCACCACCACCATGTCCACAACCACCACCACCACATCCACCACCACATCCACCACCACCATGTCCACAATTACCACCTCCACCACTACCACTACCTCCACCACCACCACATCCACCACCACAACATCCACCACCACCATGTTCACCACCACCACATCCACCACCACACCCTCGGCCAGCACCTCCACCACATCCACCACCACTACCACCACCACCATGACCACCATCATGTCAACCACATCCACCTCCACGTCCACCACCACCATACCCAGCACCACCATCATGTCCACCAATACTACCACCACCAACACATCCACCACCACCACATACACCACCACCATATCCACAACCACCATGTCCACCACATCCACCACCACGTCCACCACCACCATGTCCTTCACCACCACGTCCATCACCACCATGTCCACAACCACCAAGTCCACCACCACCACGTCCACCACCACCACATCCATCACCACCACGTCCATCACCACGTCCACCACCACATCTACCACCACCACATCCACAACCACCACATCCACAACCACATCCACCACATCCACCACCACTATGTCCACCCCCACCATGTCCACCACGTCCACCACCACCACAACCACCACCACTGCAACATCCACCACCACCACCATATCCACCACCACCACATCCACCACCACCGCGTCCACCATCACCACCACCACCACCACATCCACCACTACCACATCCACCACCACTACATCCACCACCACTACATCCACCACCACTACATCCACCACCACCACATCCACCACCACCATGTCCACCACGTCCACCATCACGACACCCACCTCCACCACCACATCCACCACCACCACCACCACACCCAGCACCACCACCACCACGTCCACCACCAAAACCACCACATTCACCACCACCACCATGTCCAACACCACCATGTCCAACACATCCACCACCACGTCCACCACATCCACCACCACGTCCATCACCACCATGTCCATAACTACCACATGCACCAACACCACATCCACCACACCCACCACCACCACGTCTACCACCACATCCACCACCACCACATCCACCACCACTACATCCACCACCACCACATCCACCACCACCACCACATCCACCACCACCACGTCCACCATACCCACCACCGCCACCACAACATCCACCACCAACACGTCCACCACCACCATGTCCACCACCATGTTCACAATCACCTCGACCACTACATCCACCACCACCAGATCCACCACCACTACATCCACCACCACTATGTCCACCACCACCACGTCCACCACCACCACATCCACCACCACCACCACACCCAGCACCACCACCACCACGTCCACCACCACTACCACCACCACCACATCCACCACTACCACATCCACCACCACCATGTCCACCACATCCACCACCACAACATCCTTCACCACCACGTCCATCACCACCATGTCCACAACCACCATGTCCACCACCATGTCCACCACCACCATGTCCACCACCACGTCTACCACCACCAAACCCACCACCACCACGTCCACAACCACATCCACCACCACCACATCCACCACCACTATGTCCACCACCACCATATCCACCACATCCACCACCACCACAACCACCACTGCTGCAACATCCACCACCACATCCACCACCACCACATCCACCACCACCACGTCCAACACCACTTTGTCCACCATCACCACCTCCACCACCACCACCACACCCACCACCACCACATCCACCACCACTACATCCACCACCACTACATCCACCACCACTATGTCCACCACCACCATGTCCACCACCACCAAGTCCACCACGTCCACCATCAGCACACCCACCTCCACCACAACCACTTCCACCACCACCACACCCAGCACCACCACGTCCACCACCACCACCACCTTCACCACTACCACATCCACAACCACGACATCCACCACTACCACGTCCACCACCACCATGTCCAACACATCCACCTCCATGTCCACCACATCCACCACCACCATGTCCATCACCACCATGTCCACAACTACCACGTCCACCACCACCACATCCACCACACCCACCACCACCACGTCTACCACCACATCCACCACCACCACATCCACCACCTCTATATCCACCAACACCACATCCACCACCACCACCACCACACCCAGCACCACCACCACCACCACGTCCACCACCAAAACCAACAAAACCACCACCACCACATTCATCACCACCACATCCACCACCACCATGCCCAACACCACCATGTCCAACACATCCACCACCACGTCCACCACCACCACGTCCATCACTACCATGTCCATAACTACCACATGTACCAACACCACATCCACCACACCCACCACCACCACATCTACCACCACATCCACCACCACCACATCCACCACCACTACATCCACCACCACCACATCCACCACCACCATGTCCACCATACCCACCACCGCCACCACAACATCCACCACCAACACGTCCACCACCACCATGTCCACCACCTTGTTCACAATCACCTCCACCACTACATCCACCACCACCACACCCAGCACCACCACCACCACGTCCACCACATCCACCACCAAAACCACCACCACCACATTCACCACCACCACATCCACCACCACCATGTCCAACACCACCATGTCCAACACATCCACCACCACGTCCACCACCACCACCACGTCCATCACTACCATGTCCATAACTACCACATGCACCAACACCACATCCACCACACCCACCACCACCACATCTACCACCACATCCACCACCACCACATCCACCACCACTACATCCACCACCACCACATCCACCACCACCATGTCCACAATTACCACCTCCACCACTACCACTACCTCCACCACCACCACATCCACCACCACAACATCCACCACCACCATATTCACCACCACCACATCCACCACCACACCCTCGGCCACCACCACCACCACGTCCACCACCACTACCACCACCACCATGACCACCATCATGTCAACCACATCCACCTCCACGTCCACCACCACCATACCCAGCACCACCATCACGTCCACCAATACTACCACCACCAACACATCCACCACCACCACATACACCACCACCATATCCACAACCACCATGTCCACCACATCCACCACCACATCCTTCACCACCACGTCCATCACCACCATGTCCACAACCACCAAGTCCACCACCACCACGTCCACCACCAACACATCCATCACCACCACGTCCATCACCACGTCCACCACCACATCTACCACCACCACATCCACAACCACCACATCCACAACCACATCCACCACATCCACCACCACTATGTCCACCCCCACCATGTCCGCCACGTCCACCACCACCACAACCACCACCACCACCACTGCAACATCCACCACCACCACCATATCCACCACCACCACATCCACCACCACCGCGTCCACCATCACCACCACCACCACCACATCCACCACTACCACATCCACCACCACTACATCCACCACCACTACATCCACCACCACTACATCCACCACCACCACATCCACCACCACCATGTCCACCACGTCCACCATCACGACACCCACCTCCACCACCACATCCACCACCACCACCACCACACCCAGCACCACCACCACCACGTCCACCACCAAAACCACCACATTCACCACCACCACCATGTCCAACACCACCATGTCCAACACATCCACCACCACGTCCACCACATCCACCACCACGTCCATCACCACCATGTCCATAACTACCACATGCACCAACACCACATCCACCACACCCACCACCACCACGTCTACCACCACATCCACCACCACCACATCCACCACCACTACATCCACCACCACCACATCCACCACCACCATGTCCACCATACCCACCACCGCCACCACAACATCCACCACCACCATGTCCACCACCATGTTCACAATCACCTCGACCACTACATCCACCACCACCAGATCCACCACCACTACATCCACCACCACTATGTCCACCACCACCACGTCCACCACCACCACATCCACCACCACCACCACACCCAGCACCACCACCACCACGTCCACCACCACTACCACCACCACCACATCCACCACTACCACATCCACCACCACCATGTCCACCACATCCACCACCACAACATCCTTCACCACCACGTCCATCACCACCATGTCCACAACCACCATGTCCACCACCATGTCCACCACCACCATGTCCATCACCACGTCTACCACCACCAAACCCACCACCACCACGTCCACAACCACATCCACCACCACCACATCCACCACCACTACGTCCACCACCACCATATCCACCACATCCACCACCACCACAACCACCACTGCTGCAACATCCACCACCACATCCACCACCACCACATCCACCACCACCACGTCCAACACCACTTTGTCCACCATCACCACCTCCACCACCACCACCACATCCACCACCACCACATCCACCACCACTACATCCACCACCACTACATCCACCACCACTATGTCCACCACCACCATGTCCACCACCACCAAGTCCACCACGTCCACCATCAGCACACCCACCTCCACCACAACCACTTCCACCACCACCACACCCAGCACCACCACGTCCACCACCACCACCACCTTCACCACTACCACATCCACAACCACGACATCCACCACCACCATGTCCAACACCACCATGTCCAACACATCCACCTCGATGTCCACCACATCCACCACCACCATGTCCATCACCACCATGTCCACAACTACCACGTCCACCACCACCACATCCACCACACCCACCACCACCACGTCTACCACCACATCCACCACCACCACATCCACCACCTCTATATCCACCAACACCACATCCACCACCACCACCACCACACCCAGCACCACCACCACCACATTCATCACCACCACATCCACCACCACCATGCCCAACACCACCATGTCCAACACATCCACCACCACGTCCACCACCACCACGTCCATCACTACCATGTCCATAAGTACCACATGCACCAACACCACATCCACCACACCCACCACCACCACATCTACCACCACATCCACCACCACCACATCCACCACCACTACATCCACCACCACCACATCCACCACCACCATGTCCACCATACCCACCACCGCCACCACAACATCCACCACCAACACGTCCACCACCACCATGTCCACCACCTTGTTCACAATCACCTCCACCACTACATCCACCACCACCACACCCAGCACCACCACCACCACGTCCACCACGTCCACCACCAAAACCACCACCACCACATTCACCACCACCACATCCACCACCACCATGTCCAACACCACCATGTCCAACACATCCACCACCACGTCCACCACCACCACCACGTCCATCACTACCATGTCCATAACTACCACATGCACCAACACCACATCCACCACACCCACCACCACCACATCTACCACCACATCCACCACCACCACATCCACCACCACTACATCCACCACCACCACATCCACCACCACCATGTCCACAATTACCACCTCCACCACTACCACTACCTCCACCACCACCACATCCACCACCACAACATCCACCACCACCATATTCACCACCACCACATCCACCACCACACCCTCGGCCAGCACCACCACCACGTCCACCACCACTACCACCACCACCATGACCACCATCATGTCAACCACATCCACCTCCACGTCCACCACCACCATACCCAGCACCACCATCACGTCCACCAATACTACCACCACCAACACATCCACCACCACCACATACACCACCACCATATCCACAACCACCATGTCCACCACATCCACCACCACATCCTTCACCACCACGTCCATCACCACCATGTCCACAACCACCACGTCCACCACCACCACGTCCACCACCACCACATCCATCACCACCACATCCATCACCACCACATCCATCACCACGTCCACCACCACGTCTACCACCACCACATCCACAACCACCACGTCCACAACCACATCCACCACATCCACCACCACTATGTCCACCCCACCATGTCCACCACGTCCACCACCACCACAACCACCACCACTGCAACATCCACCACCACCACCATATCCACCACCACCACATCCACCACCACGGCGTCCACCATCACCACCACCACCACCACATCCACCACTACCACATCCACCACCACTACATCCACCACCACTACATCCACCACCACTACATCCACCACCACCACATCCGCCACCACCATGTCCACCACGTCCACCATCACGACACCCACCTCCACCACCACATCCACCACCACCACCACCACACCCAGCACCACCACCACCACGTCCACCACCAAAACCACCACATTCACCACCACCACATCCACCACCACCATGTCCAACACCACCATGTCCAACACATCCACCACCATGTCCACCACATCCACCACCACCACGTCCATCACCACCATGTCCATAACTACCACATGCACCAACACCACATCCACCACACCCACCACCACCATGTCTACCACCACATCCACCACCACCACATCCACCACCACTACATCCACCACCACCACATCCACCACCAACACGTCCACCACCACCATGTCCACCACCATGTTCACAATCACCTCCACCACTACTTCCACCACCACCAGATCCACCACCACTACATCCACCACCACCACGTCCACCACCATGTCCACCACCATCATGTCCACCACCACGTCTACCACCACCAAACCCACCACCATCACGTCCACAACCACATCCACCACCACCACATCTACCACCACCACGTCCACCACCACCATGTCCACCACGTCCACCACCACCACAACCACCACCACTGCAACATCCACCACCACATCCACCACCACCACATCCACCACCACCACGTCCAACACCACTTTGTCCACCATCACCACCTCCACCACCACCACCACATCCACCACCACCACATCCACCACCACTACATCCACCACCACTACATCCACCACCACTACGTCCACCACCACCACGTCCACCACCACCATGTCCACCACGTCCACCATCAGCACACCCACCTCCACCACAACCACTTCCACCACCACCACACCCAGCACCACTACCAGCATGTCCACCACCAAAACCACCACCACATTCACCACCACCACATCCACCACCACGACATCCACCACCACCAAGTCTAACACCACCATGTCCAACACATCCACCTCCATGTCCACCACATCCACCACCACCACGTCTACCACCACATCCACCACCACCACATCCACCACCTCTATATCCACCACCACCACATCCACCACCACCATGTCCACCACAACCACATCCACCACCACCACGTCCACCTCACCCACCACCACCACCACAACATCCACCACCACCATGTCCACCACCACCATGTCCACCACCACGTCCACAATCACCACCTCCACCACTACATCCACCACCACCAGATCCACCACCACTACATCCACCACCACTACGTCCACCACCACCACGTCCACCACCACCACATCCACCATCACCACCACAGCCACCTCCACCACCACCACATCCACCACCCACCACCACAACCACATCCACAACCACCACATCCACCACAACCACATCCACAACCACCACATCCACCACCACCACATCCATGACCACCACCACCACATTGACTACAACCACTATTACATCCACTACCATCATGTCCAGCACCCCCACCTCCACCTCTACCATCACCACATCCACCACCACCACACTCACCACCACCACTACCACCACCACTACATCCACCACCACCACATCCACCACGACCACATCCATTACATCCACCACCACTATGTCCACCACAACCACCACCACATCCACCAACACCATGTCCACCACCAACGTCCATCACCACCACGTCCAATACCACCAAGTCCACAATCACCAGATTCCACCACCACTACGTCCACCACCACCACACCCACCACCACCACATCCACCACCACCACGTCCACCACCACCACATCCACAATCACCGCCTCCACCACCACCACATCCACCACATCCACCACCACTACATCCCCCACCACTACGTCCACCACCACCCCATCCACCACCACCATGTCCACCACCACCACACCCACCTCCAACACCACCACCACCACGTCCACTACCCACCACCAACACCACATTCACCACCACATCCACCACCACCACATCCACCACCACCACCACGTCCACCCCCACATCTACCACCACTACGTCCACCACCACCATGTCTACCACCACTATGTCCATTACCACCATGTCCAGCTTCACCACATCCACCACCATCACAACACCCACCTCTAACTCCAACACCATACCCACCACCACCACACCCACCACCACTGCAACATCCACCACCACATCCACCACCACCACATCCACCACCACCACGTCCAACACCACTTTGTCCACCATCACCACCTCCACCACCACCACCACATCCACCACCACCACATCCACCACCACTACATCCACCACCACTACATCCACCACCACTACGTCCACCACCACCACGTCCACCACCACCATGTCCACCACGTCCACCATCAGCACACCCACCTCCACCACAACCACTTCCACCACCACCACACCCAGCACCACTACCAGCATGTCCACCACCAAAACCACCACCACATTCACCACCACCACATCCACCACCACGACATCCACCACCACCAAGTCTAACACCACCATGTCCAACACATCCACCTCCATGTCCACCACATCCACCACCACCACGTCTACCACCACATCCACCACCACCACATCCACCACCTCTATATCCACCACCACCACATCCACCACCACCATGTCCACCACAACCACATCCACCACCACCACGTCCACCTCACCCACCACCACCACCACAACATCCACCACCACCATGTCCACCACCACCATGTCCACCACCACGTCCACAATCACCACCTCCACCACTACATCCACCACCACCAGATCCACCACCACTACATCCACCACCACTACGTCCACCACCACCACGTCCACCACCACCACATCCACCATCACCACCACAGCCACCTCCACCACCACCACATCCACCACCCACCACCACAACCACATCCACAACCACCACATCCACCACCACCACATCCATGACCACCACCACCACATTGACTACAACCACTATTACATCCACTACCATCATGTCCAGCACCCCCACCTCCACCTCTACCATCACCACATCCACCACCACCACACTCACCACCACCACTACCACCACCACTACATCCACCACCACCACATCCACCACCACCACATCCACCACCACCACATCCATTACATCCACCACCACTATGTCCACCACAACCACCACCACATCCACCAACACCATGTCCACCACCAACGTCCATCACCACCACGTCCAATACCACCAAGTCCACAATCACCAGATTCCACCACCACTACGTCCACCACCACCACACCCACCACCACCACATCCACCACCACCACGTCCACCACCACCACATCCACAATCACCGCCTCCACCACCACCACATCCACCACATCCACCACCACTACATCCCCCACCACTACGTCCACCACCACCCCATCCACCACCACCATGTCCACCACCACCACACCCACCTCCAACACCACCACCACCACGTCCACTACCCACCACCAACACCACATTCACCACCACATCCACCACCACCACATCCACCACCACCACCACGTCCACCCCCACATCTACCACCACTACGTCCACCACCACCATGTCTACCACCACTATGTCCATTACCACCATGTCCAGCTTCACCACATCCACCATCATCACAACACCCACCTCTAACTCCAACACCATACCCACCACCACCACACCCACCACCACCACCACATCCACCACCACCACATCCACCACCACCCTGTCCACCACCACTGCATCCACCACCACTGCGTCCACCACATCCACCACCACCATGTCTATCACCACCATGTCCACAACCACCATTTCCACCACGTCCACCTTCACCACGACCACCACCATCACACCCACCACCACCACATCCACCACCACATCTAACACCACCACATCCACCACCACCACGTCCACCACCACCACACCCACCACCACAACATACACCACCACCACATCCACCACCACCATGTCCACCACCACCATGTCCACCACCACATCCATAATCACCACCTCCACCACTACATCCACCACCATGAGATCAACCACCACTACATCCACCACCACTACATCCACCACCACTATGTCCACCACCACCACATCCACCACCACCATTTCCACCACCATCACCACACCCATCACCACCATGTCCACCACCCACCACCACCACCACATCTACCACCACATCCACCACCACATCCACCACCACCATGTCCACCACCACTACATCCACTACCACCATGTCCAGCACCACCACGTCCACTACCACCACCACACCCACCTCCACCACCACCACACCCACCACCACCACTACCACCACATCCACCACCACCACATCCACCACGTCCACCACCTCATCCACCACATCCACCACCATGTCCACCCCATCATGTCCACCGCCACCATGTCCACCTCTAGCAATGTCCATCCCAACCACGTCCATCACCACCATGTCCACAATCACCACATCCACCACCACCACACCCACTACCACCACCACCACAACATCCACCACCACATTCACCACCACCATGTCCACCACCACCATGTCCGCAATCACCACCTCCACCACCACCACCACATTCACCACCACTACATCAACCACCACTACGTCCACCACCACGTCCACCACCACCATACCCACCTCCACCACCACCACCACCACGTCCACCAACCTCCACCACCACCACATCCACCACCACCCTGTCCACCACCACTGCATCCACCACCACTGCGTCCACCACCACCACGTCCACCACCACCACATCCACCACCACCACATCCATCACCACCACCACACCCATCACCACCATGTCCACCACCCACCACCACCACCACATCCACCACCACATCCACCACCACCACATCCACCACCACCACCACGTGCACCACCACCACCACCACCACATCCACCACCACCATGTCCACCACCACTACGTCCACTACCACCATGTCCAGCACCACCACGTCCACTACCACCACCACACACACCTCCACCACCACCACCACACCCACCTCCACCACCACCACATCCACCACCACCACTACCACCACATCCATCACCACCACATCCACCACCACCATGTCCACCACATCCACCACCACATCCACCCCCACCATGTCCACCACCACCATGTCCACCTCTAGCAATGTCCATCACAACCACGTCCATCACCACCATGTCCACAATCACCACATCCACCACCACCACCTCTCACTCCCGCTCCTCCTCCCAAAGAGGATGCCATTGCAGCTCCAGTTAAAACCCTCAAGGCTTATTATTTGAATACCAGATCGGCGGTGGCTCATTCACATGAATTATCAGTGTTGTTAGATCTCCATGCACCGGATCTTCTCCTCCTAACCGAGACATGGTTCTGCGATGACTCTCTACCTACTTTGCTAGCCACTCTGCCCGTCCCTTACTACGCCCTTCGAGCGGACCGTTCATCTGGCAGAATGGGGGGTGGCGTTGCAGTCATTGCCCGTGCTGATCTTCCATTTCAACTGCTCTCTCTCCCCGACATCGCCACCACCGAGTACCTCGCTATCCGCACCACGTCTATATCCCCCCTCTTACCTGTGTTCTCATTTATCGCCCTCCCCAGTCACCTGCACGCTTTCTCCCTGATTTTCAGGAGGTGCTAGCCACCCGCTCTGTTAATAACTCTTCTGTGTTACTACTGGGCGATTTCAACTTCTGGCCCTCCGACCCAGCAGAGTGTTTATCTTCAAGAGAGTTCTCAGACACACTTCTATCTCTTAATTTTGTTTCCCATGTTTCCTCCCCCACTCACGTCAAGGGGCATATCTTGGACCAGATTTGGTCCTTGAACTGCCCTGTTGACTCCCTTTCTATCTCTCCCTGCACTTGGTCTGACCACCACTTGATTTCTTTTGTTCTCCCTATTAGTTCTATGCCCAGGGCCCCCCTTCCTAAAAATGTCTGGGTCCGCTCGTGGAGCAGTCGACCCGGCGAACTTGTCTGCCCTTTTAAGTGCTTCCTACCCCGTCTTACACGGTCTTTCCACCTTGGCTCAGGCCAACATCATTGAACAATGGCTCTCCTCAGCCAGCGAGTCCATTGCCGCTTTGAAGCGATTGACTTCCAAGCGGGAGAAAGGTGCCAATTTGTGGTTTACCGATGACCTTAAAACCATCAAATTATCGGTACGCCGTGCTGAGAGGGCCTGGAGGAGAAACTATTGTCCCATCTTAAGAGCTGACTTCACTACTCTATTAGCTCAATACAAGAATGCTATCTTGGCGGCTAAAACAGCCTATTTCTCCTCCAAGATCCTCACAGCCGAGAACCAATCAAAGGAAATCTTTTCGATTGTTCAGAACCTAGCCTTTTCAGATCGCACCTCCCTCAAGCCCTCCCCCTCCCAGGCCCTCTGTCACTCTTTGAATAGTTTTTTCATTGATAAAATCGCCGCTATCAAAGCCAGCCTACCTTCACCTTCCCCGCTGTTTGTTGATCCTCAGTGCCCTCCTCCGCAAGGACAATTAAATAGTCTCCACCTTCTGACCAAGGAATCCTTTACATCATTAATTCCCCTTGTAAAATCTGGCTCTCCCCTTGATACCTGTCCCGCTCACATACTTCGTCACATTTACACCTCTTGCCCCGATCCTCCCCTCCACTTTCTCAACAGCTCCCTTTCTCAGGGGGTTGTCCCCAATCCTTTGAAGTCTGCTATCATTTTACCTATCCTAAAGAAGCCTGGCATGGACCCTTCGATCCCAGCCAACTATCGCCCCATTTCTCTCCTACCTTTTTTGGCCAAGGTGCTCGAGCGCCATGTCATCAGGTCTCTGAGCACCTTTGTGGAAGAGAATGGGGTATTGGCTTCCCGTCAGGCTGGTTTTCGCCCCGCACACTCTACGGAGTCCGTAGTCCTTTCGGTCCTCGACAACCTCAGGGAGGGGAGGGATACCAATCAATCCCAGGCATTGGTCCTCCTCGATCTCTCTGCCGCCTTTGACACGGTGGACCACACCATCTTACTCTCCCGTGTCGCGGCGGCAGGGATCGGGGGTACGGCCCTGGTATGGTTATCCTCCTTCCTGAGGGACCGCACCCAGGCAGTTCGCCTGGGTGACTTCTCTGCGGACTTCCGGAAAGTTCAGTGCGGGGTCCCCCAAGGTTCCTCCCTCTCTCCTCTTCTGTTCAACCTTTACATTTCTCCCCTCATTTTTTCTTTAGAACATATGGAGGTCTCCGTATATAACTATGCGGATGACCTCCAACTTGTTTTCAACCTATCTTCTTCTCCTGCTTCTATCTCTAATTTCCAGTCTACTATGATCTTTATCCGGGACTGGATGGATTTCAACCACCTGAAACTCAACCCCGATAAGACCGAGATGGTGTTGACGGGTGGTTGCTCCAGTCCCCGGTCTTCACTTTTCTGGCCCCCTTCCCTTGGTCTCCCTCCGGTCCCTTCTACCTCTGTCAAGACCCTAGGTATTAAACTCAACTCTCACCTTACCCTTCACTCCCAGGTTAGCTCTGTGGTTTCTTCTTCCTTTCTTTCTCTCCGTACCATCCGCAAGGTCTCTCGATTTTTCACCTTCGAGGCCTTGAAGCTGATCGTCCTGGCGATGGTCATCTCCCGCCTGGATTATGGCAACGCCCTATATGCAGGTATACCTGCATATAGTCTTAGGCGGTTGCAGATGATTCAAAACCAGGCGGCTCGGTTGGTCTTTAACCTTCCCAAATCCTCACATGTCACTCCCCTTCAGAAAACCTTACATTGGCTCCCGGTCCGGGAACGTGTCCAATTCAAGCTTGCGACTATCACCTACCAGGCTCGATTGGGCACGGCCCCTGCTTTCATTTCTTCGGAGATTATCCCTTACGTTCCAGCCAGGGAGCTCCGATCCTCTTCTCAATTTTTGTTGACAGTCCCCCGGTTTCGTCGGAAAAAATGGGGGGGCTCAAAATTTGCGACCCTTGCCCCAGCTCTCTGGAATTCATTACCCCTAGAGCTCAGATCCCTAACTCCATATTCCCAGTTTCGAAAGAAACTTAAAACGTATTTTTTCAGCAAAATCTTTATTTAGTCCCCGGTCATCTGTCCCCCTCCCTTTGTCCCCTGTGGAGATCTGCTAGTTACAGCGTCATGAAACCGCTGGTGAAAGAGCGCTATATAAAAACTTTTAAACTCAAACTCAAACTCAAACCACGTCCACCACGACCACACCCATCACCACCACCACCACACCTGCAGGGCACTAAATGCACCTTCCTGGCAAGGGGTCAGTATAAAGTCCTGGCTCACACGGGGTTTACATCGGGCTCCAGAGGGGTTGCAATACTAATTAAAAAACATCCACCAAGGAGAGTGGCGCAGGTTTGGACTGACCAACAGGGCACCTACGTGGGAGTGCGTGGGATGTGGGGGAGGAGAGAATACATGTTTATCTCAGCTTACGCCCCACCCAAATTGCAGGCTGGTACACTGCAGGGAGTGTCGGACATCATCCTTAACACATCAGACACGATTCAAATTCTTGGGGGGGAGTTTAACGATGTGATGAACCCCACAGTTGACAGGACGGGTGACCGGGATAGACCCCAGGCCATGACCCCACTAGCCAAATCTATGGCTGCGCTAGGCCTCCTGGATGTATGGAGATGGCTGAATCCGGATGCTAAGACATTTTCCTTCTTTTCCGGAGCGCACAAAGTCTACTCCCACCTGGATTATATTTTCATGGCGCACCAGGCATTACAAATGTCGGATGCAGCAGACTATGGTGCCAGGGGGGTGTCTGACCACTCGCCGTTGTTGCTAGAGGTAGGTAGGAGGAGAAGGGAAGGACCCAAAGTTCTTAGACTCTCAGCCTGGGATCCACAAAACCCGGAAATCCTGAAGGGACTGCGAACTGACGTTAGGGTGTACCTGGCAGACAACGTGGAGTCTGTGGACTCTAAGATAGTTCTCTGGGAAGCGCTTAAAGTGGTACTCCGGGATAGGGCACACTGTAGACTGGTGGAAGCTAGGAAAAAGGCCAGGCAGAGATCCAGGCCTTGGAGACACAGATATTACTGCAGGAAAATGAACACCTGCGTACCAAAGACCCAGGGACGCTAAGGCGCATCGCTGATATGCAAGCCCAGTATAGACAATTAGTTACGTGGGAGGCGAGGACACAGGCGTTGGCTACTCTACACCGCATCTATGACGTAGGTGACAAATCTGGAAAGCTCTTGGCATGGCTTAGCAGGAAAGAGAGAGACGAGAGGTGGGTGGAAAGAGTAAGGGTTGGTCATGATGATTGGGCCTGCACGGACGACAGGATAGCTGACGCATTTGTCGACTGCTATGAAACTTTTTACAAGGCCCGGGATCTGGGGTCCAAAGAGGAGGCGCTGCAATATATGTCAACCATTACCCTCCCGAAACTTGAGGAGGCTGACCGAATGGACCTAGAGTCAGACGTCACCGAGGAGGAAGTTAGGGTGGCACTCACCAAACTCCGTGCGGAAAAGGCCCTAGGCCCAAATGGGTTCCCCGCAGAGTTCTTCACAAAGATGCCGGATCTTCTGACTCGTCACCTACTAGGCCTCTTCCGGGACTCAGAGGAGGAGGGACAGTTTCCTCTGGACCTCAGACAGGCCACGATTGTTCTAATCTACAAGTCAGGGAAGCCGGCGGAGGACTGCGCGTCCTAACGTCCCATCTCTCTACTGAATGTGGAAGCGAAGCTATACGCAACAATACTGGCTCTCCGTTTGAGGCGGGTCATACCGGGACTGATTCATATGGAGCAGACAGGGTTCATCCCGGAAAGAGCAACTAGATACAATCTACGAAGGACGCATAACTGGCTCCGAGAGGTGGAAAGTAGAACGGAGCCCCATTGGTTTCTGTCTCTAGATGCAGAAAAGGCATTTGATGCTGTCCACTGGCCCTTCCTGGAGGGAGTCCTAGAACACATGGGGTTTGGACCCAAGTACAGACGCAAAATTAGTCTACTTTATAGTGGCCCTAGTGCGCGAGTTAGGGTTAACGGGGCAATGTCGAGGGCTTTTCCTATACAACGGGTAACCCGACAGGGTTGCCCCCTGTCACCCCTGCTGTTTGCCTTATCCATCGAGGTAATGGCCTGTGCGGTTAGACAAAACGAACGAATAACGGGGTTTCGGGTAGGACAGGCAGAGGTGCAGGAAGAGAAATTGTCCTTATATGCAGACGACGTACTGATCTATGTAACACAACCCGACATCGCAATACCGGCGCTGTTTGATGAACTGGACCACCACGGCGCCAAGTCAGGATACCAGATCAACTGGCACAAGTCGACCCTATATGACCCCCGAGGACGGAATGATTGGCCCCAGTTGCCGGAGAGACTACAGACGACTGGAGAGGGATTTCTGTATTTAGGGATATTTATCACAACAGACGGTGATGTTTCATACAAACGCAACATCAACCGTGTTGTATGTAATTTCAAAACCGACGCTTCCAGATGGCAATCGCTCCCCTTGATGATTCTCGGAAGGGCTGCTATGTTCAAAATGATCTCACTCCCGAGATTTTTGTACGCATTCCAAAATGAATATTTCCCGGTGAAACCCAAGATCTTCCGAGACGTTCACGCGGAGCTGAGGTCCTACTTATGGCTGGGAAAGCACCCTAGAGTAGCGCTGGCGACCTTACAGAAACACCAGTACGATGGGGGGATCTCACTTCCGGACCTAGAAGCCTACTATTGGGCGGAACACCTGGCCCCCATTAATGAGTGGGTACATTCACCTGCCACACACCCCACTTATGCACTGGAAAGACACACCATGGGCGCACACACCTGTTTACACTACTGATACGAAGGGAAGGGACAGGCCTGACTATTGCCGGCTACTAAAATCACACTGGGGGCATGGAGAAGGGCAACGAAAGCTACGGGGTGGGTCCACAGACCTACGAAGCAGACACCGTTATATGATTGCTCCAGGTTGAAGGAACTTGGCAAGTTGAGAGGGTTTAAGGGTTAGGACGCAATAGGCATCTCCACTTTAGGTGATGTAGTCAAGAGCGGAACTCTTAAGCCATTTCCCTCACTACAGACAGAATTTGGGCTACACCGCTCCCAGTTTTTTAAATACATACAACTGAGGCATGCATGGCGGGCAGAGGGGGCATTGCAAGTGGCACTCCCCGAATACGCCCCGCTGGAGGGCCGCCTGCTACAGGAAAGGATCCCTGAAAAGGCCGTATCCCTGACATATAAAACTATTATGAATAATAAGCCAAACGGACTGGAGGGCCTTCGGGCCACATGGGAACAAGATGTAGGGGAGATGGATGACGTAGACTGGGGTGTGGTACTGATGCACCCTAGAGAAGTGGCCATTAAATCCCGTCTTCGTCTCATACAGTTTAAGGTCCTACACAGGGCATACTTTGATAGAGTGCGGCTCTTTGAAATGGGGAGAGTGCCCGACCCTAGCTGCTTACGCTGCGGGCATGACAGCGGAGGTTTCTTACACATACTATGGACATGCCCACACATTCAGACTTATTGGGGCGAGGTCGTCGCTGAACTGGGTGAGGTACTGGAGATAGACATTCCATTAGACCTGAAACTCATCCTCCTGGGAATGACCAACGATGTGGACCTAGCTCGTCTGTTGCTGATATTTCTAGTTTTAGCCCTGGTAGTGGCCAAAAGGGACATAGCCAGGAAATGGGGGGCGCCAGATATACCTCAGCTAGGGGAGTGGAGAAGGGGTATGGACATCTACATGGCGGCCGAAAGGGTCACGTACAAAGCGAGAGGGTGCCCAAAGAAGTTCCGTAGAGTGTGGGGTAAATGGAGACATTATCATGGTCTAGATGGCGGACTCTAAGGAAACCCAAACATGTACATGTTTGCATGCCATGGAAGGGAATGTTGTCCGGGTTCGATAGAATGTACCTAAAAGACTTGGCGAATTACAACGGATGAGCATCTGAACTATGACACTGGGGTACTGGGCCTCGAAGGAAGTGGGGGGAATGAGGGGTGGGGGGCACGGGGTTATTGCTTGACAGTGACATGCTTGCTACGTTTTTCCTTGCTGCAAAACAATAAAAATGTTTTTAAAAAAATAAATTGTGCATTAAATAATATAGTTGTGATAAACCAAAATATATATATATATATATTTCACTTCTGTTCTTGGATTTTCGTCACAATAAAATACACTGAACATAATCTTCACAAAAGTTATTTTAAAAAGTTTAAGCTATTGACATTATAAATTACAATAACTTTTATTTAAGTATTAATTATTTAAAAAAATTAAAAACCATTGTCATTTGTAATATCAATACATCTAAGTCACGTAAATACAACACATATTGCATTACACATGCTATAGGTGTCACATTTGCGAAAGTTATAACTATTGGCATTGTAAATGCCAAAAATAATTAATTTCGCTATTTTCAAAACCAACACATGAATAAAAAAATTGGCATTTACAATACCAATAACTCAAACTTTCCTAATGCGAGACCTATTGCATTGCAAATGCTTGTTTTTCCTTGCTTATGCCACAGACTCCAATTAGCA
Organism: Lissotriton helveticus; assembly: GCF_964261635.1. Lineage (NCBI taxonomy): Eukaryota > Metazoa > Chordata > Amphibia > Caudata > Salamandridae > Lissotriton > Lissotriton helveticus. The sequence continues at coordinate 397,197,141 of NC_136059.1, forward strand.
TACAGTCCTTGCACTGTCACATTCAGCTCAACATCACCCTACCGCACTGGCCACAAATCCAAAGTGCGCTGTATCGCCTATTTTGCTGATTCAAATGCAATTCGCTGTTGCTCTCCCCATTCAAATTCATTTTTCTTTTGCGTAACTTTGTACAAAGGTGCCAAAATCTGACTCAAGTGAGGGATGTGCTGTCTCCACAAACCAATGAACCTATGGGCTTCCTCCCTCTTTCGTGGCACAGCAAATTCTTTGATCTTTTGTTTCACCTGGGGCACCACCTCTCTGTGTCCCCAAAGCCACAGAATAACTAAAACCTTCACACTGTGAGAGGGTCCTTGTACTTTGGTGGAATTTATCTCCCACCCTTTGCTCTGCAAAGGCTCCACAATCCTTTCCAGCTGAATCTGCACCCGCTCTAGTGTCTCTCCCTGTATCATCACGTCATCAATGTAATGGAAAAGCTGTACCCCAGGAATAACTGGCACCTCATCTAAGTGCTCCGCCACCAGCTGGTGACAGATGGTGGGACTATACAAGTACCCTTGGGGCAAATTTCTGAACGTGAATTAGCTACCATTCCATGAGAAAGCGAATTGCTCTTGACACTCAGGGGCTATTGGTACAGAAAAGAAAGCATTTGCAATATCAATAGTCACATACCAAGTCCCAGGATGCTTCTGTATTTTCTCAATTAAAGTAACAGTATCTGGGACAGCGGCAGTCAAAGGAGGTGCACCAACTATTGTTTTTTTTGCGCACAGGCCACACGGGGTTATTCCAGACGGTAGTGATTGGAGTCACCACCCCTGACTCTATCAAGTCCTGTATGGCTGCACTGATCTCCTCATGCTCTCCTGGAATTCTGTAATGTTTCAAATGAATTACCTTAGTAGCCTGGGGACTTTCACTGGAGGAATCTTCAAGCGACCCACTCTTACGGCGCCAACTGAAATGTACCTCTTTGATCCAAATTGATAGTACCCATTCTCCAAATACAGAGTCATTCCCTTCAAGACATCAATTCCAATAATATATTCAGCGAGGGGCACAATCTATACAGTGTGCTCTCTTTTTGGTATTCCCCTATTTTCATTTAGACCTTTGTCTGCACTGCTGGTGTCTCTTCTCCGCCTAAGCCTGTGATTGTGAAATACTGTCCTTGAAAACTTTTTGGGATTTCCACATATCAAAGTTTCCTCCACTCCGATATCTATTAGGGCTCGGGCCCTTCGAACGTTATGATGGTTCCAATGAATTTCTATGTCAACATAAGGTCTATTGTCTTTGCGAGCCCATCTCTGTACTGGAACTTGACCTATTTCTTAATCTGCTTTGAATCTGTCAACGTTTGCCCATGTCAAATCCGGGTACAACCTGTCATATTCTCGGGGGAACTCCTCCCCCTCCGATTCTCACCGATTCCCACTGAGCCATTCATTTTCTGAATCTCTCCCTTCCTTTGTACTCAAATGGGCAGCTCTCTCACTCTCCTTTTCCTCCTCATACAGCTATGGCTTTCTTCGCACTTTATTTTGTTTATTCACTCTCCTGCTTCCTTCCTTTTTATCCAACCCTCTTTTCCGATACATCTCCCACAGACTTTTAGTCTCTATTCCATCTATCTTCTCTTTCTCTACTCCATCCTTCAACAAAGACAAAAACATATCTCTTCTAGACAGCCTGTTATTGTCTGTACGAGTCTCAGACCTGGAAGCTCTTTCAGTCTTTATCCAGTCCCCCAGCTCTCCAAACACACGGACTGCCTCAATCATCTGCGCCAAAGTATTACCAGTCTGATTAATTAGCAAAGTCATTATCACTTGTTTGCAAGCAGGGGGAGCCAAACAGATTACTTTATTTCGCACAGACGCAGCCAACAGCCCATCCATCAACTTATGTGCATTATCCAGGAAAATAACAGTTTTCATCACCCCCCCTTAAGCCTCTGTATTGCATCTCTCAATCAGTGGGGCGTTGGGGCGTTGCCCCACTAATGCCACGGCAGAAATCATTCTACTTCTGACGCTAATTGCAGCAATCAGGACTCCTGATTGGAATAAGCGTCAGAACTTTATATACCAGGGGTTTTCATTCACTGGCCAGCCTGACTCTGTTGGGTAGGTATACAACAGGAATATTGACGAGGAAATATCGACAAGCAGAAATATCGAGGTAAGAATATCGTCTGTGTGAAATATCGATGAATTAAATATCGATGTAGTAAATATCGTTTTTTTAGTACTGCAGAAATATCGACATTGTTAAATATCGTTGTAGTAAATATAGTTGAAATAAATATCGATGTAAATAATATCGATATTATGTTTTTAATGGTATAATTTGTTTACTTGTTTAATAGTTTTGTTAATTTTTTAATTTTTTAATGTTATTATGTGAATAATAAATGTAATTTTTAAATATTTTTAGTAAATATTTTAGGAGCGGGTTGTTGGGTTTATAGGGGATAAGGGTGGGTAGTAATTTAAAAAATGTGTATGAAACATTTTTTTAATTTAAAATTTGAAGGAAATAAATTTCTAAATTTAAAATTTAAAATTTTAAATTAGAAATGTTTTATTATATTTTAATTTTTTAAATATTAAAAAATGTGTAAATATTTTAGGAGCGGGTTGTTGGGTTTATAGGGGATAAGGGTGGGTAGTAATTTAAAAAATGTGTGTGAAACTTTTTTTAATTTAAAATTTGAAGGAAATACATTTCTAAATTAGAAATTTTAAATTAGAAATTTTTTATTATATTTTAATTTTTTTTAAATTAAAAAATGTGTACAAATGTTAGGAGCGGGTTGTTGGGTTTATAGGGGATAATGGTGGGTAGTAATTTAAAAAATGTGTGTGAAGATTTTTGTTAAATTTAAAATTTGAAGGAAATACATTTCTAAATTAGAAATTTTAAATTAGAAATGTTTTATTATATTTTAACTTTTTAAATATTATAAAATGTGTAAATATTTTAGGAGCGGGTTGTTGGGTTTATAGGGGAAAAGGGTGGGTAGTAATTTAAAAAATGTGTGAGAAAATGTTACACAAATTATAAATTTGAATGAAATAAATTTGTAAATTGGAAAAAATTTAAGAGAAAATAGAAATTTTTAATTGTATTTTGAAATTTTATATATTATTTATTTTATTTATTTCATTTATAAAACTTGTTGAGCGCACAAATACCCGGAGGTGTCTCGGTGCTTGACAGAAGATCACAATATAGCTGTATATATGAGTAACCAGCAAGTTTATTGATCAAATAACCATGTTTTTAACTGTTTTCGGAAAAGGGTTAAAGTTGGAATACTTTTAAGGTGATTGGGAAGAGTGTTCCAAAGTTTGGAAGTAGCAATCGAAAACGATCTGTCCCCCCAACGTTACCTTCTTTGTTTTGGCTATCTCCAGGAGATTAGCCTTAGAGGATCTGAGAGTACGAGCTGCCTATATGGACAGAGAGAATGTTTTAGAAAAAGCGGCCCTTTTTCATGGAAGGTCTTGAAGGCTATACACAAAGCTTTAAATTTAATTCTCTGCCTCACAGGAAGCCAGTGAAGTTTGCGAATGACATTTGAGATGGGTTTAGATTTGGGTGTTAAGGTGACAAGTCTGGCAGCTGCGTTCTGCACCAGCTGAAGTTTGTTTAAGACCTGTTCTTGTGCGTTGACCAGTAGGGCATTACAATAGTCAACTCGGGACATGAGCAGAGTGGAAATCAAAGTTTTTATAGTATTTAAAGGAAGGTAAGGGAGCAATTTCCTGATCATTTTTAACGTAAAGAAAGAAGCGGAAACAATGGAGTTTGCATGATGTATATAAGAGAGTTTATTATCAAAAATCACTCCCAGGTTCCTAACTTTGTTGACCGGAGCAGGTGGAGATCCCAGCTCTTGAGGCCACCAGATGGGGGACCAAGTGGGGGTAAGTTTGCCAAAAACCATGACCTCGGTTTTGACCGAGTTAAGCTTTAGGCAATTTGTACTCATCCAATTGCTTATGGCGTACATTCCCAATTTGAAGTTGTTAGCCACTTCCAGACCATTGTTGTTGATAGCTAGGACGAGTTGAGTGTCGTCAGCATAAGAAGTAACTGCTAAACGATGATCTTTAATGATCCTCGCCAAGTCCGCCACATAGATGTTAAAAAGTGTTGGACTTAGCGAGGATCCCTGGGGAACGCCACATGGAAGAGCAAAAGGGGGGGATGAGTAGCCACCCATGGTCACCGATTGTTCCCGATTGGCCAGGAAGGAGGAGAGAAGGGTAATGGCGCTGCTAGAAATTCCGGTTCCTCTGACACGGTCGATCAGGATGGTGTGATCGACCGCATCAAAAGCCGCGGAGAGGTCGAGCATTATGAGCACCGCCGCACCTCCTCCGTCCAGGATCATTCTGATTTCATCGGATGCTTTTATTAAGGCAGTCTCCGTGCCATGACCCTTTCTGAATCCGAACTGTGAGTCGTCAAGACAGTTGTTCTTGTCTATGAATTCAGAAATCTGGGTATTCATAATTTTTTCAATGATCTTTGCTGGAAACGGAAGACATGCTATGGGCCTGTAGCTGGTGACATTGGACGGATCAAGAGTGTTTTTTTAAGAGGAGGTTTGACTACTGTTTTCTTCCATATAGATGGAAAGATACCTGAGGCAAACAGCATTGTAAATGTCAGTGAGCGTGTGACAGATAATATCGGGGGCCATTTTAAGTTTAGCGGGAGGACAAGGGTCATCAGGTGAGCCTGAGTTGATGGTCATCATATGTTTGTGAACTAATTCAGGTGATACACAATCGAAGGAAAATATTGGTACGTTATTCGTGATAGGTACAGAGGGAGTATTGGGATTTGTAGTATCATTAGTGTGCTTATTGAATTTTGAAAAAATGTTGCACACTTTATCTTAAAAATAGGTGGATGGGCATCACACATCGATTGGGATGCTTCTATAGTAGTTGTTTTGTCCTGTCCTGTCCTATTATTATAAAAAGTGTAAATATTTTAGGAGCGAGTTGTTGGGTTTATAGGGGATAAGGGTGGGTAGTAAATTAAAAACAGTTGTGTGAATATTTTACAATAATAAAAAAATAGTAGGAAAACCATTTTAGAATTAAAAATTTAAAAATTAAAAATAGAAAAGATTTCATTTTTATATTTTTTTATATATTTAAAAAAAAAATTAATTTTGGTTAGTTGTGTTTTTACTGGGAAATTCTGGGTAGCAATTTACTAATGTTTTGAATTTTTTTTAAAAAAATTGAGTAAAAAATTTAAAAATTTAGAATTTTTTAAATGTGAAAATTAAATTTTTTTTAAATGAAATTATGGTATATAATATCGAATATTGTATATATATTTAGGCAATGGATTATTGTATTTATAGGGGATAAGGGTGGGTAATAATTTTAAAAAGTTCAGAATAATTTTATATACATTTTGAAAAATAAAATGTAAGTTAATTTATAAATCTAAATTTAAAATTTGAATTTGTAAACTTTAAATTTCTAATTTTGGATATTTTTATTGTTCAGCATTTTTTCTGAATTATGTTGGACTTGGAGTTACAATAGTAAATTATTATGGTTTACTGTCCAGCACTTTCCCTGAGTTATGTTATATTTGGAATTAGATTAGTAAATGATTATGGTTTACTGTCCAGCACTTTCCCTGAGTTATGTTGGACTTGGAGTTAGAATAGTAAATTATTATGGTTTACTGTCCAGCACTTTCTCAGAGTTATGTTACATTTGGAGTTAGAATAGTAAATTATTATGGTTTACTGTTAAGCACTTTCCCTGAGTTATGTTATATTTCGAGTTAGAATAGTACATTTTTATGGTTTACTGTCTAGCACTTTCCCTGAGTTATGTTGGACTTGGAGTTAGAATAGTAAATTATTATGGTTTACTGTCCAGCACGTTCCCTGAGTTATGTTGGACTTTGAGTTAGAATAGTAAATTATTATGGTTTACTATCCAGCACTTTCCCTGAGTTTTGTTGGACTTGGAGTTAAAATAGTAAATTTTTATGGTTTACTGCCCAGCACTTTCCCTGAGTTATGTTGGACTTGGAGTTAGAATAGTACATTATTATGGTTTATTGTCCAGCACTTTCCCTGAGTTATGTTGGACTTTGAGTTAGAATAGTAAATTATTATGGTTTACTGTCCAGCACTTTCCCTGAGTTTTGTTGGACTTGGAGTTAGAATAGTAAATTATTATGGTTAACTGGCCAGCACTTTCCCTGAGTTATGTTGGACTTGGAGTTAGAATAGTAAATTATTATGGTTTACTGTTAAGCACTTTCCCTGAGTTGTGTTATATTTGGAGTTAGAATAGTAAATTATTATGGTTTACTGTCCAGCACTTCCCCTGAGTTATGTTGGACTTGGAGTTAGAATAGTAAATTATTATGGTTTACTGTTAAGCACTTTCCCTGAGTTATGTTATATTTGGAGTTAGAATAGTAAATTATTATGGTTTACTGTCCAGCACTTTCCCTGAGTTATGTTGGACTTGGAGTTAGAATAGTAAATTATTCTGGTTTACTGTCCAGCACTTTCCCTGAGTTATGTTGGACTTTGAGTTAGAATAGTAAATTATTATGGTTTATTGTCCAGCACTTTCCCTGAGTTATGTTGGACTTTGAGTTAGAATAGTAAATTATTATGGTTTACTATCCAGCACTTTCCCTGAGTTTTGTTGGACTTGGAGTTAAAATAGTAAATTTTTATGGTTTACTGCCCAGCACTTTCCCTGAGTTATGTTGGACTTGGAGTTAGAATAGTACATTATTATGGTTTATTGTCCAGCACTTTCCCTGAGTTATGTTGGACTTTGAGTTAGAATAGTAAATTATTATGGTTTACTGTCCAGCACTTTCCCTGAGTTTTGTTGGACTTGGAGTTAGAATAGTAAATTATTATGGTTAACTGGCCAGCACTTTCCCTGAGTTATGTTGGACTTGGAGTTAGAATAGTAAATTATCATGGTTTACTGTTAAGCACTTTCCCTGAGTTGTGTTATATTTGGAGTTAGAATAGTAAATTATTATGGTTTACTGTCCAGCACTTTCCCTGAGTTATGTTGGACTTGGAGTTAGAATAGTAAATTATTATGGTTTACTGTTAAGCACTTTCCCTGAGTTATGTTATATTTGGAGTTAGAATAGTAAATTATTATGGTTTACTGTCCAGCACTTTCCCTGAGTTATGTTGGACTTGGAGTTAGAATAGTAAATTATTCTGGTTTACTGTCCAGCACTTTCCCTGAGTTATGTTGGACTTTGAGTTAGAATAGTAAATTATTATGGTTTATTGTCCAGCACTTTCCCTGAGTTATGTTGGACTTTGAGTTAGAATAGTAAATTATTATGGTTTACTGTCCAGCACTTTCCCTGAGTTTTGTTGGACTTGGAGTTAGAATAGTAAATTATTATGGTTTACTGGCCAGCACTTTCCCTGAGTTATGTTGGACTTGGAGTTAGAATAGTAAATTATTATGGTTTACTATCCAGCACTTTCCCTGAGTTATGTTATATTTGGAGTTAGAATAGTAAATTATTATGGTTTACTGTCCAGCATTTTCCCTGAGTTATGTTGGACTTGGAGTTAGAATAGTAAATTATTATGGTTTACTGTCCAGCACTTTCCCTGAGTTATGTTGGACTTGGAGTTAGAATAGTAAATTATTATGGTTTACTGTCCAGCACTTTCCCTGAGTTATGTTGGACTTGGAGTTAGAATAGTAAATTATTATGATTTACTGTCCAGCACTTTCCCTGAGGTATGTTGGACTTGGAGTTAGAATAGTAAATTATTATGGTTTACTATCCAGCACTTTCCCTGAGTTATGTTATATTTGGAGTTAGAATAATACATTGTTATGGTTTACTGTCCAGCACTTTCCCAGAGTTATGTTGGACTTGGAGTTAGAATAGTAAATTATTGTGGTTTACTGTCCAGCATTCTCAGTGATTTATATAGAGTTTGGAATTAGAATCTTTTTATTGTTTTTATTTACTATATAGTGTTTTCTTTTACTTTATTAGTATTTGGAATTATAATTCTGAATTATGTTTTATAAATATTTTCTTATTTAGAATATTATAATTAAATACAAATTATTAGTGTTTTAATTTTTTTTTAAATATTCTGTTATGTATATCGAAGTATTTAAGATTATATTTACTAACATATGTATAAAAATGAATTACACATTTTTGTAACATTTTATTATTTATTTCACATGCATGTATCATTATAAAGTAACATAGTAACATTTTTTCTAGAATAAAAACTCTTTGTTGTATTGTTTTTGTTTGTAAATGAAAACATTTATACATTCAAAAAAATAAAATTAACATTTGTATTTAATGGTGTATAACATTGCAGTATTTTTAATATATATACATTGTACATTTTTACATATAATGTTTTATTAATTAGCATATTAAATTTTATTTTATTTAAATAAAATGTAATATGTTAAATAATTTACAAATATTTTGCATTTATAAAAGTATATACATAAATTTTTAAAAATTTTTTATTATAACTAAATAAAGAGTTAATGTTATAAACATACTTTTAATATACATTAATTATTTTATTATATATATTTCAACATAAAGTAAGTAATGTATATTTTACAATATTAATATGTTTATTTTAAACATTTAAAAAATAATAAAAAAATGTAAACACAATTTTAAATAATTTTTAATTTGTTTCTATTCATTTTTATTGGGATTTAGGCCTATTTTTGTTTTAATTATGCCGCCATTTTGTTTTCCATAGTTCACTTTTTAGACTATCTACATCTTTGTTTGGGTCATTTGTGAAGACTGAACCTCGCGGTTGGGAGCTGCTTCGTGTTTCTTAAAGTAAGTTTAATTTTTATTACTTTTAACTTAGTTTTGAGGTATTTTTTAGTTAGTAGTAGTGTATATGTGTTGCTATGTGTGTTGTTTAACTGTTTATGTAAAATGTACGTGTTATTTAAGTACGTTAGTGATAGCGTAGTTTGTTTACTATCTATTATTAATGTAATGTTAATGTTTTGGTTTTGAATTATTACTTTATGTATATTAATAAGTTTTATATGATGTTTATTTGATTTGTGGGTTTAATATTGTTTTGGGTGGGTTTTGTATGTACTTTATTCACAGGTGCCGGTTTTGGTGAAGGGACGAAATTGCTCTCGCTTTTTTTTTTTTTTTTAAATAAAGGAAATTGTTGTTACTAGTTTTTTTTACTAGTTTACATACCTTTCCTTGTTTTTCGGGATTTTGGTGCATTTTTGATAGTGAATTATTTTGGGGTTTTTATGGTTTCGTTATCCAGAAGATTGCTACATTGGATTCTTTTTATACAGTTGTATTTTTACATTTTTTGAGGTTTGTCATCACTATGTGGATTGTTTTTTGCTTGGATTGGTTTTTAAAGCATCTATTTCGACATATTCTACAGCTGCAGAACCGTAAGTTATGATTTATTATTTTTTTTGGGTGGGTCATGTTTATTTGTGAATTTGTATTTTTATTAGTTATATTATGTCTAGTGATATTAAATTCTATTTTACATTACATGACATAATTTTTTTTTAATTGATCTGTGTTATATGTGTTTGTGTGGTTTGTTATTTGTATTTTATTAAAGGATGGATTTTGCTATTAGGTCTATGTATTCTAGACCTTGGATACTTGGGTACATTCTTGTTTTTTGTTGGAGGTATTCATACATATTTATTGTTTGTTTGCTTAGTTTTGGTCCGATTTTTGATAAAGATTGTTCTATTCTTAGCTCTTGGTAGCTTTGTTCTTTTTTGATGCATTCGATGAGTTTGTGAAGTGTTGCTTGTCCTCTTCCTATTGTGGCTTGGAAGGCATTATGCCATCCTTCTACCGCGTTATTTGTTTTGGCTTTTTGTGCTATAGTGCTAGCGTAGACATTCCACCAGGGAATTTGGAATTTAGGTTGTCTGCGGTGACCTGAACGATGTAATCTTCCTACCCAGGTGTCTTCAAAATAGTATAACAAGGGAGTTAATTTTTTTTCATTAGTGCGGTAGAAAGGACTGTCAATTAATAAATTGTAATAAGTTGCCACTTCTGTTGTTGGGACGTATGCTAGCGCTATTAATTTTTTGATCTGGTAAGCAAAGTTGCTGTTTGTAGAGTAGTCTATACTTAAGGTAGATTTTTGTAAGTGTCTCCATATACTTTGATTGTAGTGATAATAACACCCTTGTATGGCAGTGTGTGGGTATATTTTTAGTATAGCTTGTATCATAGCTATTTCAAAGTCTATAATACTTCTTTGTGGATAGTAATTATCTGTTAATTCTTTGATTGTTGTTAATATTTCTTTGTAGGTTGAGTTTGTTTTATTTGGCAGCAATGTATAAATTAAGGGGATATTAGTTTCCTGGTATTCACCATGGATGGTATAAAGTTGATAAAAAGGTTTTGGACACACTTTAAAAGTTCCGTCCATCATCTATGTTTCACAATTTTTAAGTTTTTGCAAGTTATTATTTGTTGCAAAAAGTAGAATTCGTTTATCATGGCTTTCGTTATCATACATCAAGAATTTGTCTTCTTTATGGGTAATAGTATATTCAGGATATATTTTAATTTCTTGAAAAGTTTGGGGTGGAGGTGGAGTTGGATCAGATGATCTTTTAGTTTTAGCTATTAATCGTTTCAAGTTGGGGATTGAGGGTAACTGTCCTGTTACGTGTTCTGGTACTTTGGTCAATACATTTTTCAAAATTGCAGTGCTTGTTTGTTGGGAGCCTGTACTTGCTTCTCTATGTGTTTCTAATGCTTCCCTTACTTCTACTTCGGTCACATTGGGTGGGTGGTTATGCTCTCGTACATTTACAACATTGTTATCTACAGTTGTAGCTCTACCATAGCATGCAGTTGAATAGTATTTGCTACATTTCTAATGTGTTTTGTTATCTTTTACTTTTTCTTGGGTGTAGGTATAACCCATGTAGCTGAGCGTTCATTTTCCTTTTTGAGATGTTATAAAAGTAGCTCCTTCTGCCATTTCTAGGGTATATCTGTGAAAACATATATGTGTGTTTTAAGTAAATATACAATACATTTATTTTAATTTGGAGTTTTAATTAGTAATTTAAAAATTATACTTACAATGTTGGTTTTTCTTTTTTCCTGATGTCTTTATTTCTTTTTATTGGAGTTTCACTGTTGTAATTCCTGTAGTTGTGGTAGAAAATAGTTGTAATTAATAATCTTGTTTGATACTTAGTTATTTCTCTTTTGTTATTATTTATTTAAACTGCGAGTATACTTACTTTATTTTGTAGAAGCTTTTGTTTGTGTTGTTGTAGTCTGGTAGATGAAGTTTGTTGAAGCTGAAATAATAAGTATTTGTATTAGTTGTGCATTATATTTGTATTTTTTTACAGCTTAGACAATGTAATTTCATTTTAACCTTTAGTTAGCAAAATCTTTATTTCTTTGTTACATTTCTATGTAGGCATTGATAAGGTTGGACATTTTTGTTTACATTTATTCATTTTTGCTGTTGCTGATAGGAAGTTTTGTTTTAAATAAAAAAAGAGAGCATTTATATATTTTAGGGATTTTAGTTAAGTTTCATGAGTTTTTAATAGTACATAAAATGGGAATTTACTTATTTGTGTTGTTGTATAATCTGTTGTAGTAGTTGTTCTAGGTTAGTTTTCTTTTCTCTTCAGCAAAGTAACAATTTTTCTTCGTGTTTGTTCCAAGAATGGTAATTTTAGTTAATTATGTTATTATTTTTATAGTAGTTAGTTAAGTACTTCCACATTTTGATTGGTTGATGGAGATTTATTTTAAATTTATTGGTTGAGAAGTTTACTTTGAATTTGGTATTCGTTTTTTTTAATGAGGGTGTTTTATTTGCTATTTAGTAGTAGTATATAATTAAATATGTTTCGTATGTGTTTTATATTTAAATTTATACGTTTGGTTTTTAATGGAAATAATGTTTATATGTGTAATGTGTGTTAATAAATATTTTAATTGAGTATATTTGAATTATTGAGTATGTTTATATTTATTGGTGTATTAATAATAAATGTATATGTAAATTAAATATATACTATATTTATATGTTTATTTAGTATTTATTTAAAAGTTATAATTAATTAAATTGTTATGTTGTTGAGAGCAGTGTGTATTTAATGTTAAATAAAAATGTCGATATTTTTTGTATTCGTTAATAGGCTGTATGTATGTCGATAATAGTGTTGTCGATATTTTTGTAGTGTTTCATATTATTTAAAGATTTGTCGATAATTTTGTAGTCGATATGTTTGCAGTCTATATAATTTAAAACGATATTTTTGTAGTCGATAATAAAATATCGATATTTGTGTAAATCCTTGTTTAAGTATATGGTGACGATATTTGTGTGTATGATATTTTTGCGGCGATGTTTTTGTAGGTCGGTGTTTTTGTTATCGATATTTGATCAGTGATCCGTTGGGTATTTATAACTACATCCAACCACTGCCGATTGTAACAGGCTGATTTGATTATTGTCACTGTAATTCATAAACTGCTCCTGCACTGTAGAATCAGTACTGAGTGTACAAAATTTACTGCATCTCCATGATCTAACATCACCCCAGAGGCGCCCATATCAAACAACAGCACCATCCATGTAAACAGAGATTCTCCAGGTCTTTGTCGGAATCTGTCTGAGATGTCATTAATCTCCTGCTGAGTAAAATCCTCCATACAATCCATTGCAACCCCCTGTGGATAATTTGGACCACCCTGTATCTTCCGACGATGTATGGGCTGCGCCTGAACCACTTTGCGTTCTTCCGACACACTCTGGCTGCTAGCTTGATCACACTCTCCTCCAGAGTCTGAAAACTCTAAAGAATCCCAAATATTTCCATCCCACATTTCAGGGTCACAGTCCATTCCTACCTTTGCAATAGATAAACGTACTTTTCTCTTTTTAACCCTTCCCCTCCTTTTCTTGTACTTGTATTGCGTGATACAAACTGCAGCCTTTTCTGCCACTGTCTGGTAAGTTTCCAACTTATCTTGTAATAACTTATTCTGACAAGTTAACATCGTAGAGGTATTTTTGGCTTCAACAAACTGTTTCTCTATATTTTCAAGTTTGTGCTGCAGCTGAACACATTTTTCATGTATTTTACGATAAGCACACAAGAGGATCCAGCCTCTTCACCCTAACATGCTAAGCTCTTTTCCTTTCTCAAAAGACACTTTTTGCAAACACGCAACCACTTGTGCTGGCTCAGCGTCAGCTAAACACACATTTCAAATCTCACTCAGCCCAGCACAATTAGCCCACTCGTGGGCAAGCATACCATATGGGACTACCTCCCATCCAGGTATTTCAATTGGCATCTGGGAATCTGCCTTCGTTTTTCTGGAAAACATTTTTTTTTCCCCTTTTAGTTTTCTTTTCGTATCCTGTTCGTGATGCCAAGATGTAGAGCTTGTAAATTTGACACAATAAGACACACCTGAACCCTGCACTCCCAAGAAGGAGGCAAATGCACTACTGCACCTTTATACAACACACATTAAACAGGACTCTCAAAAGACGAGGCGATAAAACAAAACCCGGAACTCTCTTAAGGTAAGGCAAGAAGACACATTCTGGGGCATTTAAAGTGACAGACACATGTTTATTAATTCAATATTTTAGAAAGGAAGGCAAAATATATCAGTTAATGCAGACTCCCAAATATCAAGTAACTCAAGTGCAAAAACCAGAATAAAATGTAGCATATATACATGTGGCAAAGAGCAAAGAAACGTAGAAATTATGTACATAAAGTAAGGAACACCTTATCAATCGATCATGCAACATCTTTGCCAACTCAAGCTGGAGGAGCCCTTCCACAGCCCAAGATGAAGTTCGATCGGCCCCCAAGTTCCATGTGTTTTTTACAGCAGTACGTCTACTCTGCGAATGAGCTCCTACCCGCCCTTCCGAAGACTTCCAGCTTTAATACCTTTACTCAATGTGAGGAGAAGGTTCTAGAACCCTCGCCCCCCTTTTCCTGTTGGAAAAAACCGTAGTGGTCTATATCAAGGTCAAGACAGAAGCTGGCCAGGCTCCTGTATTTTGACTCCGAGACAGAGCTGTACAATCCGCACATTCCCTGAAAAGTACCAAGCATGCATCCCACACAACATGTTCCAGTTCACTCTGATCTGTGAAAAGCAAAAACAAGTGAAGAGTTAAAACATGCACTCCTCACTTTGCAGCTACGTGCGAGCACAGAAAATGTAGTCTGTTGCACAAGATGGAATCAGCACAGAAAATTGAGTCAATTATGCCAAATGGAGCCAATGGTCAATATATCATTCTTAATATCAGTACACTAGGTTAATAGGCACATGCATGATCTTTGTTCACCCATGACCAAATGTCAGTACAAGGAGTCCAGATATCCATGAAGCGGGGGAACTCAGGGTAGGGGTAAACATCTGTCACAATGCACAGGGCTTGTCACTCGCATAAGGGAGCGACACCTGTCTGTTCTCCTTTTCTCTGAAGGGGGTGTGACATGTGGCTAAGAATATCTAACTGATATTGGGGAGATTCAGGACTCTACAAACGCTAATGCCTCTAAGGAAAACATCACAATTGTCAAATCTTACCTAAATCCTCAGGAGTGTAATCCTGCCATTACTCCCTGATTAGACCTTTGTGAATGCTTGTCTGCATTCCTTCATGACAAGGTAGAGAATATGTACGTAGATTTCTTAGTTATTCCAGGTAATATTGGAGCTTTGCCTACTATGGAGCCGGCAACCTTTCCCAATGGGTCACGTCTGTCCCAATTTAATTATCATCTTGCTGGAGCACTCTGCCTATGTTTTGCTTAAATGTAGCTTGAACTCTCTATCTGACTCTGGCTCCATGAGTGCTTAAGAAGGTACTGCAGATCATTAATCTGAAGCTTAACTACCAGTTAATCAATCACTGGAGACAACTGTTCCTGACTGCTAGAAGCACACCTATGTTCTACCACTGCTAAAAACAAAAAAGTCAACAGATCCTCACAACCAGTGGAATTATCATCACATATCTTTGCTTCCAGCAGCCTCAAAGATGCTCGAAAAGCAGTGTTTCCCAAACTGTGGGTGGTGAGCTGATTTTTGGTGGACTGACGAATGATCAAGCAATAAAGATGCCTTTAAACTCTTTATTTATCTTGTCACATTTGTTGCACTTCAAAGACAGAATCCAAACGTCCGGCTATGTCTTCTGACAAATTTCTGCATATAACGTGGAGATCGGTGTTTACAAACTCCTCTAACTTTACTGTCAGAGTAACAAAAGCAAAGTAAATTATATGACAATCTTCCTGGGGTACAGGGAGTGAGAAAGGAAAGTGTAAATATGTGTAAATGAACTGTAAACATGCAGAAGTTAGGATAGGAAAAGTGAAGCACATTCTTTTGTTATTATGACGTGTGACAGAGCAAATATTTTTTTAGGATCAAAGCAAACCAAGACTCTTTTCTTAGCTATGCACAAATGATAAATATTCACTGAAACCTACTTTCTTCACATTATAATTTTTGTGCAATATAGTTTTATCAGTTAAACGTTATGTCTGTGCAAATGTAGTGTCCATTTCATCTCCGTCAATGACAAAGCACTATCATATGATACATTAGTTACATAAAAAAATTCCCACCACATTTCCATTAAAACTAGATGTTTCGCAAACATTTGTTGTTCTAAAAATTGGTTTGTGGGTCTAAAATGTTTGGGAAGCAATGATCTAGAACAACACTGGCTTCCTCATTTCACCCAGTCCAGTTTTCGTTCAAAACACAGAACTCAATCGACAATGCTCAAAGTGACCAAATTTAGTATAAATTGTAATTCACTGGCTATGCCGCGGGCGCTCAGCAGTGTGTTAAGCCGGTAACGGTCTCGTTCCTTGTTTACTGCGTATTGTTTTGTAATTTTGCACTTTGCAGTCATTATAGAATTGTTTTAATATACTGAATCTGTTTTATAATTTTCAAAAACCGAAGATATTATTATTATTATTATTAATTAATTTTTGTTAAATCGCATGGCTACCCTTAGGCATTCCAGCGCTAAATGCAACAACAAACAGTTTAGGTTCTTACTGTAGTTTCTGGAAAAGCCATGTTTTTAGTTGTTTCCTGAATGTTAAGTGGTGTGGACCTAAGCTGAAGAGGGAGATAATTCCATAAAATGGAGGCATTGTAGGGAAACATGCGTCCACCGGTTCGTACTCTCCTAGTTTTTGGTACCCTAGCTTGAAAAAGGTTAGCAGATCTCAAGTTACGCAAAGGTCAGTGGAAAGTGAGAAGGGAGTGATTGATTTTGGGGCCTGTGCCCCATAGGATTTTATGCGCGATACAAAGGGATTTAAACCTCATGCGTTCTGAGATGGGCAGCTTGTATAGAACGTTCAGTGCTGGTTTCGCAGACTGCTTTCTGGGGATGTTTTGTAGAAGTCTGACTGCGGAGTTCTACACAACTTGCAGTTTTCTTATTGTGGTTTTCGGCGTGCCCAGGTATAATGAATGACAATAATCCAGCCGGGGGAGTATCAATGCTTGTATCATGATTCTGTGTGCGGTTTCTGGGAGTAATGGAAGTATCTTCCTTAGTTGCCTTAGGATACCGAAGCAGGTAGCTGCTACTGGTACCGCTTGGTGGTCAAGTTTGAGAGAGGCTCGCTGCTTTGTGTAAACTACAGATTAAAAGAAAAACAAGATTTCTACGTTGAAATCTGCACTAAGTTTGCTTCCTATCTACAGTTGCATTGTCTGTTTTAATATCTGTGTGTGTGCACGGGATTGTCATTACATGCCATGTGGTAGGGCTTCCTATTCAAATCAAGGGGTTACTAGGGTTTCCCTTTCCCAGTTTGCACCATACTTGAATTGTTTTAATCATTCACACACCAACTTTAGTAGTTTGAGCGCCACTACTTCCTGGACACGAAAACCATTTTCTCTGGCACTAAAATGTTTGAGAGAGCTGTTGAGTCAGATTCCTAGACTTTTTATCCTGTCTTTAGGTGTTGGGGCTAGGCCTAGGCAGTTCACCCAGCATATATTTGATTGTGCCTCTGCATTTTCCTGAGGATCATTAATTTGGTCTTGTGCCCGTTGAGCCTGAGGTATGATTGGTCCATCCAGGAGGCCACCTGTCCCAGGCAGGCTTTCAGGTCAATAGAGCTCCTCTCTGGATGATGAAGGGCTACCACCAATTGGGTGTCATCGGCGAATGTAACTATCTGGGCCCCATAAGGAAGAACTAACTCTGCCAATGGTCTAAGGAACACATTAAAAAGGGTAGGGCTCAGTGATGAACCCTTTGTGACCCTACAGGCAAGTGGGATCTTTCTTGATGTGTGCCTGCCTTCAAATACTTGGAAAGTTCTATCTGTCAAGAAGGATTTAAGCCACAAGAGTGCATTACATACCACTCCCACCTCTTTAAGTCTGTCAAATAAGATACCATGATTTACCGTATCAAATGCGACACTTAAATCGAGCAAGATAGTTGCCACTGTGTCTCCTAGATCAAGCACTTTCCTGGATTCCTCCATTACTGTTAAAATTGCAATTTCCATACCATGGTTAGGTCGGAGGCCTGTTTGGGAGGTGTGCAGAACCTCATGGGATTCCAGGTTATTAGAAAAAAACTGTATTTACATGTTTTTCTAGAATTTTACTGACCAGGGGAAGTAGTGATACCGGTCGATAGTTGCTCCAGATTTCAGGATAGGTTTTTTTAAGAGTGCTTTCACCATGACGTGTTTCCAACTCAATGGTACTGTTGCAGTAGTTAAAGACAGATTGAGAATTTCCAGGAGCGCTGGGAACATAGTCTCCATTACCTTACTCAGCATGTGATCTTACTGATCCTGATTTGACTTCCGCGAAGAGTTTGGCGAGGGTATTCATATCCATGATTGGGATGTCGCGTAAATGATTTGGTTTCTCCAACATGCTTTCTCTTTTGGTATTGAAATTTTCTGTCTGTCGTGGTTGTGGGAAATTGTTATATATGATAAGAATTTTGTTATTAAAAAATTCTGCCAGTTCCCTACATCGCTTTGGGGTTGATTCTATAGGCCTTTCTGGCTGAGGGAAAGTTAATAGTTTTTTTGCTATTCTTGCAATTTCCCTTGGTGCGTTGGCTGCTGAGTTATTTCTTTCCTCAAAATATAGTTCCTGCGCTTTCTTAGTTTCTGTTTGATATATTTTGGTTTTTCCTGGACAATAGTCCCTCCTCCATGCCCTCTCCCATGCGTCTCTGGTCAGTGTGTCAGCCAGGAAGTCGCATTCTCCTCTGTCTGTCTAAGCAAGACATGATGTATAAATACCCACAGGCCTCCCCGAGGGTCTTACCTTGCTGTGTTACCGTGTCGAACTAAAGGATGACGTTGGGCTTGAACTGTGCTTCCAAGAAGCGTCATGCATAATGTATGAGTATCGTACCATGGAAAAATCTGTGTTCTGAAGGCAGTGTCGTATCTAGGTAAAAGGTCAGTCCCTGTGAACCATTATGTATGAAATGTAGGGAAGGATATAGGTGAAAGGTTGCAGTGTTACCTGCGCCTATATAGGGTACCTATATGGAATATAACACCCACTCCTCTTCCGACTTTACGACATATGTAACCTATAAGTGTATTACCATTCTAACTAGACATTGGTACGCAATAAAGTGCTAAAAACATTTCTTTAGTTAAAATGTTTAAAAACTTCTAAATATTTCTAAAAAGACTTAAAAAACATAAAAATAAAACGTTTTTGCAGGCACTACCTCTAAAAAGTGTCCGTTGTTATAGTCTGAACTACTATAAGCATTAGAAAGCCATTTATGCCCAATAAATGAAAGGGAATGTCAATTTTGTATCTGAGTTCCAAATTGAGATTGTTATTGAAAAAGGGCCAATTTATTCCAGCACACGATGGGCCAAAATAAGTCAATTATTTATGTGTCCTGACTGGAGACGCAACATTGTCGTTGCTTGCTTCTGTAGTAGACGACCCTTGTAACACTTCGCAGATTGCGTCAAATTGAGCACAGATGATCTTCTGCGATGTCCGCAGCTGGTGCTGGGGCAGCCTGTGCACCGTCCAAAGCCTGGGTGCCAGTGGAGAAGCCGGTGTTCAAACCAACAGGTGTAGTTACAACCTGTGGTGGCTCAAGGAATGCCGCCAACAACATTGGAATGCGCTGAGGACATTGCAGAACATGGACTGTTATCAGGTCCAGTAGAGCATTCACGTCTGGTTGCGCACATGATGGGAGTATCAAACAAAGGTCTAACACGCATTCTTCTCTGCAAAACAGGCATCGGAGGACAGGTAAGATGCAGTCCATCCAGACTGGTCGAAATGAAAGGAACCAAGATGCACTTAGTTCTCTCAGGCGAGGGGTGCCTAGGTGTTGTACCATTCGGTTTCGGTATTTCTGCTCCAGGAGCGCTTTTTCCATTTCCTTGGTGACTTGGATGTACATTGCGTAGCAGATAGAAGACAATCAGGAAACCGGCTATTAGAAACAGGATCAGCGGAAGTCCTCCAAAGATGCTGCCAAATATGAATACAGAGTGTATGAAGTTTGGTATATCTCCAAGTATCGTCTGAAAGGTGCTTAGAAGTCCAGAACCTATGGTCTTAAATGGGTGGACAATGCCACTCGTATCAGACATGTTAAAGATACGATTTACCACTTCTACAAAATGGAAAGGGCAGTTTGTATTAATAAGCGCCTGTATCTCAGCTGAAGATCTTGCAATCTTGAGTTCAAAACTCTTTCGAGCGGAGGTTAAGGGCACAGACTTCTGTTAAAGCATGGCTTTCATTCTGCCTAGAGTATCAAACCGTATTAAAGAATCATTCAGTGAAGGCCATAACGGCTCCTCCCTGGCTGTGTGTGTCAGTGGAAACAATACTTGTATACAACAAGTAACCCAGGAGCTCACAGTTACCAGATATGCGATGTCCGGGAGCATTCCGCTGGCAGCCTTGACAGGTTCAGCATCAAGTAACTCCCATTCGAAAGTAGCCCGAAAGCTGGAGTAATCACTGCAGCTGGGGCACCCCACAGATGACAGACCAAGTTCACCACAGAACCATTACAAGCCCCATGCAGCGTAAAATCCTGACATATGAGTGATCCACTTAGAGCGCTCTCACAGTTTGTACCACTGAGAAACACTTCTCGATCCCCACTCCAGCATCAAAATCTGTATGGTAATTCCCAAGATTCCTTAATGTATTCCTTACCCATTTTTTCATATTTGCCTGCCTGCTATTGTTTAAGGCAATAGTGAAACTGAAAAGTAGTGACCGGTAGAGTTATATGGCTATGGATTAGCCATTCTGTGTGAGGTGATTCTGCCACTGTGAGTGGTAATCTATCCAGTTTTTCCATACGCAGCATTGTATATTTTGCTCCCCTTTGTGCCATTTCTATATGTTTATCTGTTAGATTGTATTCAGAAAACAGAGATGTACTGTTGATAAAACGCCAAGGCACATAGCCTGCACGCAAAGATTGCAGCGTCCAGCTCAACAACATAATAGAACGTAACTGAGATTGCCCGTGTTGTAATATGGCCAAATCTTGTTCCAGTATGTCTATCGCAGAAGATACAATGTTGCCTAAGGAATATCCCGGAGGTCAATGCTGTTAACTCATTGTCTACCACTGCAAGAGATTTCTCTAAGTTAATACGGTCTATTTCCCGTATTCTCTCTGCGGCCTCTTGTTGGGATATTTTCCAAATTTCATTGTAGGCAGCGTAAATGGCAGCATATATGAACCGTTTTTGGCGTGGCTTCCTGGGACCTCGTAAAACATCCCTAAGATCCATGTCTCATGAGAGTAAGGATAAGTGCTGTTTCACCTCTGTGAGTGTTGAGGTTTCTAGCCAATCAAGGCACAACTTCCCAACACTGTATGACATCACTACCCCTGGATGCTGTTTCTGCACATAACGTGGATTTGGCCTATGGGTACTAAACCCATCGGTGCTACTCATGAATCGTTCCTGACAACCATTGGTGTCTGTGGGCCAAATCAACCATTTCTTCCAATCGGGGTCTGATCTGTTGTATTGTATGATGTCATCTAATGTAACCCCCTCTTGTGATGTTTCATTACCCTCGGTTAGTGAAGGTGTTGGTAGCCGAGGTGTGTTCAAGTGTTTGTTCTTGGCTAGTCAAAGGCAAGACGTCTGTTGCACTGTCTCGCTCAAAAACATGATCTGTTGAGGGATAAGGCACGCTCTAAATAAAGCTTCTGTGCCCTGCACTTGCCATTCTCTAGTACCCCAGACAGATTTTAAGTCTATGGTGTCTTTCCATAAGTCGAAACCTTGTACAGACAACTGGGCAATAAAGGATGTAGAGTAAATCTGTTTGGTGTTCGTCAAAATATTTTTATGTGCTGATGTTGGTGCAACCTTATAAAAAAATTAGGCTGGGTCAGACATATTAAACCCTGAATAATACGGAAACTTTTGTGCAAATGTTCTTGAACTGCCTTTCGGTGGTGTTGGACAATGTTCCCACTCGTGGTATGTGAACACATTTCTAGGATTAGCAGATTTATGTAAAAAATGATGATCATAATGCTGATAACAATACATTGATTCATAATCTGCTGAGCTCTCCAATGTTTCACTATTGGAAAATGCAGCAGATTTTTCGAAATCAGGCAGCATGCTATTTACAGTTTCAAAATCCCAATCACTGGAAAATGTGCTTGAGGTAATGATATCACTTAATGATATTTTAAATATATATGGAATTTTTAACATTTCTGTCGGGCCAAATATATTGAAATCAACCTTATCCTAAATTATACCATCCGGTACAGGAACTGCTGTAATGTTCACTGATGACAAGTCTCTTTGTTCTCGATAAGATGATTGATATGGTTTTAAAATTAAGTTCACCATTTGGGCAGCAGAGTATTGCTGAATGTATCGTCCACTAATAAGCATGTTAAAAACTATCCCTAAGCTTAACCAGAAAAGGAAGAAAAGAATTCCAGAAGTTACCCATAGTTCAACCCATGGTGACACCAGGTAAGTCTTTCTAAGAAAGTTCAAAAAGTCTTTAACTTGCTGCCTGCATGTTTTCTGGGCTGGCGTCGTTTCTGGTTCACTTGGATCCAAAGAATACATATCAAAGTTTATGAAGAAGCCAGAAGCAGTTCGATCAATTGTTGGAATTGCATCAGGATTTGTTAAAATCGTACTTTGCTCTCGTTGAGGCATGTTGACATAGACGACTGTATTTGGTCGAATCGCAACGTAAGCGTTGTCTTGAGTTGAGGAGAACAAGTTCTACACCATTGTTGTATAGTCCTCATTCGTATAGGTGACTCTTCGAACGTGATGAGTCTTTCAGTTTGAACTTCTTGAATTATAGCGAGAGGAGGGCGTCTGCTACTGTGGAGTCCACGCAGCCTACTGCTTAGTATCCGCCACAAGGCGTGGTTTGATTAGGTCAATTGAGACAAATCTTTTCTCCTTTGTTATCGGGAAGAAGCGGCAGAAGTATAGTTCTTGTTCATTCAATTGCTATGACCGGTCCAGGTTTTCTGTAGGATGGTCCAAATTCTTTCTTGTCCGCAATTTTCTCTCTGAACAGATCCCTGACTTTTGGGATCCAGACAGGTCTTGCCATGACTGATTTGGCTTCCCCAGTGGCGGTGTGCTTCAGGTGGACATTACTTTGTTGTGTCCTGGATTCATTTAGATCTTGTAAAACAGCCAAACGTTCATGGATGTCAAAAGGTTTTCCATCCGCCACTGCGCTTTTCACAAGTAAGATCAGGTACCCACATTCTTGTCCCAAATAGGACCTCATTTGGAGTGACCCCCCTAGAGAACTACTTGGCATGTTATTGAGAGGCTGCTGGACTCAATAAAGATGTTTTACCCAACTTCCGCCCATGCCTAATACTCTAGAGATTGGTTTAAGTCTTGGTTTTTCCTCTCCACTACTGAATTTCCCTCTGGATGGTACTGAGATGAGTACCGCAATGCCTCATACAAACTTCCCATGGCCTGCTTATAAGTCCTAGAGCTAAACGGCGGGCCCTGGTCAGAATGTAATGTGCCAATTGCTTATGTCCTTATGAAGACTCGCAAATCTTTTATAACAGTTTGAGCGTCAGCCGAGCGCTGGGGCCACACCCATAGGAATCTCAAGCAGGAGTATACTGCTACCATTATATACCTTTTAGCCCCATATCTTTTTAAGGGGCCACAGTGGTCTAGGTAGACACACGCTAGTGGCTTGTCAGCTATTAACAATGGTGTCTGCGTAGGACATGTTACGGTGGAACCTTTCATCTGCTGGAAGATGTCGCATTTCAAGACATAATCTATAGTCTGCTTTGTTAAACCAGGCCACCAATAGTGTTATTTCAATAAGGAAACAGTTGCCTTAACTCCTGCATGTGCAGAACCTATCCCTTTGTGTGCTTCTAGAATTAAACCTAACCTATGATCCATGTTTGGAATTACTCTATCCCCCACTCCAGGAATCTGAGCAAATGGAATGTTATTGGCATCTAACTTGTAGGAGTACTTGAGTGGAAATCTTTGTAGTACTGCACTGCTGTTCTTGCGTGAAGCAATAAAAGCTACCATAGACTCACCGTCGTTTTAGAATGAGTGATTGCAGCTGTGGAAACCGTACATACAGCCTCCTTCGCGGCTTCATCAGCCAATGAATTCCCTTCAACATGAACGCCATCACGCTGATGACTCAGTGTATGTATCACGTGAGTCCTTGATAGTTTGGGTTTCAACTCCACTAACTGTTCCCATAGCATTTTGTGCTTAATTGTGCCACCTTTAGCATCTTTGAACCCATTTTGAACCCAGTATTGCAAATATTCAATATATGACTGCACACAGTAAAAGGAATCGCACCCAATTAGTGTGGGGAATTCTCGATCCATATTTACAAGTGCCAACATCAGTGTTTTTAACTCTGCCAACTGTGCCGTGCAGTCTCTTAGAGATCAGTGCAACTTGGATGGAACTTCCCATCCCGCATGCGACCTTTAACAATTGCACATGCCGCGCTATATTGTTGCTTACTTTCTATGGCCGGTTGAGCAGATCCGACAGTGTAAATAATATATTCATACTGACCTAGAGGTATTATTTCATTAGGTAGAGGATTTCTTGTTCGTAGTCCAGGAATGCTTGTGTCTTTAAGTTTGGGTCATACCTGTATTCTACATCTCTTGCAGTGAGAGAATTAGCCCATTGTGTCCATCTCTGATGTAAAGCTTGAGCGTTTGGGACGCTTGCCTTTGTCGCAGCCTCGCAGCCTGGAACCAGAGTCACTACTATTATTCGTTTTCCCTGTACGAGTGCTCTTTCTCTTACTACAGCAGTCTGTACTGCTGTCAGGATCTTTTCAGTAGATGCGAAGCGCATCTCAGCATTTGTGTACAAATGTGATTTGTATGCAATTGGTACTGTTTCACCTTCATTATATGTCAGATAGGTATTCCCGGATTGACCCGCAACTATACGCATCACCAGATTGTGTACGTTTACGTGTGTCTGTAAGTGTTTTCAAGCTATCATGTCAGCTTGTAAGGAACATAGTGTATCTGTGTGTTCCTGTGTCCAATTTCTGACTGAGAAATCAGGTTTAATTAAGTCATAGAAAGGGTTTACTCTTTCTGCATAATCCAAAATGTATGTTCGGCCAAAATTTAGGAATCCCAGTATTGATTGTACGTTTTTTAATGATTTTGGAGGTTGAAGCAGCGCGCATTTTTCTAAAAAATTGGCTGCCAGGCTTTTTCCTTTACTTGAAAGCTTGTATCCTAAAAACATGACACTGAGGTGGGCTATTTTTGATATTTTTAAAGTTTAATTTGTAGCCCTCAAATGCAAATTCTAAAATAATGGTATTAACCCTTTTAAAGTGTTCATCTAGGTCATCGTCCGTCAGATAAATATCATCCACATAGAACAATGCCTCTTCATCCAATTTTTGCAGTAACTCTGTTACTCTGGCCGAAAACAACCCCAGTCTGTTCTAATACCCCTGGGGGAGTCGCCAAAATTGGCGATGCGACCTTAGCGCTGAGAATGCGGTTAAATACCTGCTTTCAGCTGCTATATTTTGGCAGAAAAATCCATTTGAGATATCAAGTGTTTTTTGTATTTTTTCCGCACAATGTTATTCATTAATGTGGCACAGTGTGCATTTTAGACTGCAAATGTCTTTGTGCAAGTGTTTAAATGTCTGTAATCCAAAACTAGACGATATGTAATGTCGGCTTTCATGACTGGAAACAAAGGATTGTTCATTTGAGAGCTGCATGTTTCAATCACCCCTTGGTATTCAAGTTGATCTGGGATCTCCCTGACCCGTTTTTTTAGCTTCTTGCTTTATTGGAATCTGCCTCTGTGCAGTTGGAGTATTGTTTAAAGGAATTATGTGGTGGGTTGAATCCTCATCCCATTCAACATCGTTTTTGTATAAAGCTGGAGCTTGGGCTACCTCCCCACTCCCGCGCATATGTGTGTTGCAAATGCCTGGGAATATGATCTGAGAATGCTGGTAGAATTACCGTTTCTCCTTCAGGGCAATCCTGGACGAATGCTGGCTGTCAATCTCGTTCAGCTAACAAAATGTCATAGCCAAACATCATGTTCTCCCAAAAGAGACCTCTCACTTTTCTACACTTGTCCCCCTCCATCTGGAGCATTATTTCTAACCCTGGGCGGGCAACTTCGCTACGCCCACAAAGTGGGCGTAGTGTCGCCTACTTCGCCCCTTGCAAAGTAGGCGAAGTAGGCAACACTACGCCCACTCCTTGGGCGTAGCGAAGTTGTCCGCCACCCGACTCCCTCCCGCCCTCCCGAACATAGCTAAATTTAATTAAATGGGCCCATATAAATAAATAAAATACACTTACCTTGTCCGCGGCGTCCCGGGGCTCCCTCTGCTCGTTCACGGCGCCAACTTCTAACCAATGCGCATGTGCGGCCGCCCGCGCATGCGCATGCGCATTGGTTAGAAGTTGGCACCGTGAACGAGCAGAGGGAGCCCCGGGACACCGCGGACAAAGGTAAGTGTATTTTATTTATTTATATGGGCCCATTTATTTAAATTTAGCTATGTAGGGGAGGGGGGCATGCAGTGCGTAGTGGGGCTACGCGAAGTGCGCAGGTGGGCGTAGTTTCTCACCCACTTTGCGTAGCTTCGCGTAGCCCCACTACGCACACTACGCCCAGGGTTAATTATTTCATATATTGTATGTGGGACACTGACTCTAGTATCAGGTGTTTCCACCGATATATAATCATTCAAGTCCGCTATCACCAGAAATTGCTTCAGGTTCTGGCGAGCTATTGTTACTGCTGCCGCACTGTCTAGCATCGTCTAAGCCCATTCCCCGTTCAGTAGTCGGGTCCTCAGAATTCAGGGCATGTATGATCTTTAGACCTGCAACCTTCTTCTTTTTGAACTGTGGCTTTTGCTTTGGCTTTTCTACTTTTTTGGACGTGTAATCTTGAGCGTGCTGCTTGTCTCTGGACTTTGTATGCTCTTCTTGTCTTTCTGACCGTCCTTTCTTCTTGGAGATTATTGATGAACCCTGAAAAGAACTAGAGGAACATGTATCAGTATCCAGATACCTGTCAGGTTTCCTAATATTATCCCTATTCCTGAGATTATACCTCTTTTCAAAGGGCTCCCGTGGAGGAGATCTACCACGGGATTGAGATCTGTTTCCCTCAAATGTTTGTTGTTTTTTATTATCCCACTTCTTTTTAGATGAAGCAGGTGTCTGCTTGGTACTGTCCCTTTCAGGCCTGCCCATTAGCTGTGGTTGTAATGCTTTCCCACTCAAACTGTCTCTGCCTAATTCTGCATACGCAGTTTCAACTCCCTTAGACGTTGGTGGATAGCCACTAACACTGCCTCCCCTTTAATATTACCTAAAATTATGGCTGATACCTGGGCATAGTTATTTAGTTACTTCATCCTTACGTTCAGAGCAGGCTCTGCTCCGTACTCATTCTGTATTTGTCTTAATACATCGGGTATCACTGCTAATGAGGGAATACTATGAGTTCTGGTATAAATGGCCGCAACGACTATACCCCTAGTGGTACAATCCTCTATTTGTGGTGTTATCCCCATGGGCAAGCAGATTGTTAGCATTCTGTGTTTTTCATATAGGGTAGTATTCGGGAATACTGTCTCTAACTGTGTTATTTTCTGAGCTCCCCAGAATGGCATTTGTTTGCGTTCTGTGGGCATTTTGCCCATTACTGAGTGTAATGTTTGTGGTGTGAATTTAGTTGCTGTACCCTGAGATTGAGTTCCATTTGTTGCAACTATTGCTGGTTGGACTGTGAAAGTCCTCATGACGAATTGTGTCATGATTCTGTAGATTCTAATTAAATATTTGTGTTGTATGAGTAAGTCTCCTTGTGGCATTGTGTTAATGTCAGGATGTGGTGTGTAGGCCGCTAATATCGGCCATGTTGCCCCTTCTCCTCCGAATGGGCCTAATCTTACTCTACTTCGTATGTGAGGCAGGGCACCTTTAAACCTATATAAGTATTCTTGGTACATGAGTGGAACCTCTATGTCCTCGAACTGACAATATTCCACTGGTGCATCTCCTTCTGTGTAAGAGTGAAATGTCTTTGTTCTTGCATTGCTGCTGGGAATGTAACCCACTAATAAAATACCTCTGTTTTGCTTAATTCGTGTGCCTCAATCACGAAAACTACTAAGCCACCCCTGGCTGTTAAACCATTTTCTAACAGTTTCATGGTGACTGTATGTCGAAATCTTGGTGCAATGTGTATCGCATCTGTATCTTCCTCGTCTGTGAGGGGAAGAGCTTGTTGTAGTGGGTCTAAAACTGGGTTAGTCTTTGTTGTTTAAGAACACAAAATAACTTTTCAAGGAAACCAAGATAAGCTTTTTATGCACAATTTAAGGAACAGTGTGTCCTTCAAGCTTGATTAACCAACAGCTAAAAATAGGATTTTCCGCCTACTCAGCTGTGACGGAGTTTTTGTGCTTACCCACTCCAGACGTCTCTGGTTTTTGTGAGTAGGGGTCTCTGGGAATAGCACACATGAACAACTTAGATTCTACTGTTAAATAAGTACCCAACCAATGTTGGCGGCGCCATGCAGTGTAGTTCCTAGATATCCTCTACAGGATCTGCGTGTTTGGATAACATAAACTGTGAGTTTTGTGGCAGACTGGTTCTGAGCATCCCCATCGGATATGTTAACCTGTTTGCATTAGCTACCTCACAGTGCCACGAGAATTTCCTCTTATTGGGGAGAGAATAGTTTCTGGCAACCCCAGAACATGACAACCCTGATCTCCCAGGATTGTGGAAACAATATACTACATTTCGGTCAGTCACTTGTGCTCACTTAGTTTGTCTCAGAGATACACAGAATAAACAGTCTGGGCGTTTCAATAAGGATTTATTGAACAGTTGTTATTCTAGTGTAGAATAGATTTGCTGTAACAACCATTAGACAGTAGCAGAGATATATGATTAGCAGTACTACGAAAGTAAAGGGATGGTAAAGTTCTACCATTTTGCAATAAACATGAATATATCCAAGTACATAAAACACATTATAAGAAAGTTGATACTCCTACGATGCCTCCCTAACTAGATGTACCCAATTGTACCTAACATTTGTGTAGGTGTTATGCGTTATGCCAAGTATCCCTCTGCGGTCTAGTCAACCTCATTACCTGAGTAAGGAGAGAATATGGGACCATGTCCTGGTCTTGAGTTGGACACCCAGCGAGGAATGTTAGACCACTGCTAGCTGGAGCGTCAGCATGCAGGAACCCCAGCATCTCTGGTCAGTGTGTCAGCCGGGAAGTCCCGGTCTCCTCTGTCTGCCTAAGCAAGACATGATGTATATATACCCACATGTCTCCCCAGGGGTCCTACCTTGCTGTGTTACTGTGTCGACCTAAAGGATGATGTTGGGCTTGAACTTTAAAATAGATATTAGACAGGAGATGTTCATCCTGCTGTGAGTCCTGCTGTGCTTCCAAGAAGCGTCATGCATAATGTATGAGCATCGAACCAGGGAAAAACCCACGTTCTGAATGCAGTGTCGTATCTTGGTAAATGGTCAGTCCTTATGAACCGTTTTGTATGAAATGTAGGGAAAGATATAGGTGAAAGGTTGCAGTGTTACCTGCACCTATGTAGGGTACCTATATGGAATATAACAATCTAATTCTCAAAGTGCCGGTGTCTATATCAGTTTATACCTCCCTTCACCAACTGCAGTGGCTCTCTATTAGTTGTCCACACTGTAGGAGAGGGGCCCTTCTAACCAAAAGGGACTGGGTCATTTTAAAATAACAAACATTTGCAATGCAAATCGGTCTTGCCTTTGGGACCTTATATATATTTAGCGATGCAGCACATTAGCCTGGGTGCTGAAACATTTACTGTTCTTTAACATGGAGGGAAATTAAGCACCAAACTGCATGACACACCAGGTATGGGAACACATGAGGATAAGTATTGCCTTTCAGCAGGAAATAGTATATTCCAAAGCTGTTTTTAATATAAAATTAGGGCCTTCGGTGGTCATATCACTGAAAATACAAGATTTGAAAAAAATATTATTGTCTACGGGTCCTCGAAGGAGCAGAATTATTTTACCCAAACTTTAGTTTTCCTTATAGGCGCAGCTACAGCAGTGTACAGTGAAAATAGCAGTTACATTCCTTTCTGTAGGTACATACCAACACTAAATTCTTGCAGGTTCCATTTTCAAACACTCTACACCCTACCTTGTGGGCTACATGGTCTACATAGATGTAACTTATTCAATATTTAAAAGTAGAGTTCTTTCCTCTCAACATGGTTATTTGTACATGTTTACAAGCAGGTTTAAAAGCTGCAGAAGGCTACTTACACAGGCAGGCCTGAAGTAATGTTTTCTTTGTCAGCTGAGTTGATGGAAAACTGTGTGCTGCAGTCCATAGATGACATTTTACGTTCCATGCCATGCACCATATGCTAATGCCAATACAGGACAATTAGATATTGTAATTGGGGATTAGCAAATGTTATCGTGTTTTATGACTCCAGCTGCATATACTGGGAAATGGACAGCAGTGCCCCAGTGTGCACAGTTCAAAACGAGAAATACCAGTCAGCAAATAGGGGGCTGATCACATGAAAAGGGGAATTTTCTCACACTCACATTCACGAGCAATGGCCCACAAAGTACTAACTGATTCCCAAGCCCTAAAGTATGGTCTTATATTAGTAGTAGTATCCTAATCACACTAACTCTAGGTGATGCCCCAAGCGTTGGAAACGGTCACTGGTTTTATTCTCTCTATGTATCAGATGATGCTCAAGCGTTAGCAATGATTAATGCTATACCAATCCCAAAACACTGTTGAGAGGCTAGGTCCAAGCGAGTCCACCATCATTAACTCAACTCCTACATAGACCCTAAAACACCATGCGGTAAAGAGATATACACACAGGTCCGGCTGAGTCCACAGAACAGGATATTTACCCATGTACCAATACACAAGCATAACTCATTCCCTGAACATCATGGTTATTATCAGCCTGGGGAACTTGCATTATCCTGATGTGCAGTAAACTTTCATACGCTTAAACAGACACCTAACTTTCTCCTAATGCATGACATAACTCTTATATAGACTGTTAACGGGCCCAAGAATCCGTTTCTCACAGTCGGAACTGAGATAACATTATCTCCCACACTTACATAGAAATCCTACACCCCATTTAACACCTCACAATTCCCAAAGTCTTTCACATTTATATTTGAGCGTGTTCAGCATTGCTGCACAGGACTCGCTCAGTGTTATATATGAGTTGTCAGGGAATAACCAATCCGGTCCCCTAAAACTCATAAACAAAGGTTCACTAGTGCCTAGGACTTGACAATATGACTCTACTACAAGACTTGGGTGAGAATATTCTGGGAGGTGGGATTACACACCGTCTGGGGGAAGGCAGACTGTGATTTATAACAATAACATACACCCCCCCAATGCGTGCTACGAAGCCGGAGATAAAGATACTCACCACCTCGGCCATCTTCCCCCGTCAACGACTTCGCCCCTTGCCCAGGTCACGGATGATAGAGATCCACAATGGACTAGAGTGCCCGCTGGAGGTTTCTCTGTGGAATACGTTGACGTGGCGGCCATTTCTGAATGCAGACTAGACTTATCCTCACAATAAAGCAATTTTTCAGTAGTCTTCGTAACAAACAATAGATTTTGAATTCTACGTTAATGCACTTATTCAAAAACAAGTTTGAATAATAAATACGAGGAAGCATTGGGTTATTCTTAATAGTTTTTAAGTCCTTTAAAGAATCAGTACGTCAGACATATAAATATGCTTCTTACTTCAACATGGCTACCACGTTTTATATAGTACATCGTGACTTGCTCAACTCTTTGGCCCAAAATGGTTTGGGACACAAACCAGTTAGCTTTCCAAAACAAAATTGAGGGAGGTGTTTTCTCAAAGTTACGACGCCACTGATCATGGCGATCTGTGGTGTTTCCTAGCCCCAGGCATTAAGTGTTTCGTATCGGGGTCAGACTAACGGATATTATTGATGAATATTTATGCTGTGGTGTACGCTGTATAGGGTGATCAGATTCCCAAAACAAAAAGCATTTGAGTGTGTTTATCGCAACTGGCCGATCATCTGCCAAGAATGCGTGGGAAGCATATTTCTCACCGGAGGACTTTTACAGCCAGCATACACCGTTTTAATATCTGATGCAAACAAGCGGTCGCAAGTGTCCCGGCAGCATTGAAAGTAAAAGTGCGTGCAGTGCGCGAATATAAAGAAAGCAAGTTGCACATCGCGTCGCGTGCAGGCGTACTATTTAAGGCACTATTTTAAAAACAAGCATTTGCAACGAAATATAACTCGCATTTATGCGAGTCCTATTACATTTTAAAAAGGAGTACGGGCAGGCAAAAAGGCACGAACCGGAGTGCGTGGGGGTGGTGGTGGGCCGAGAAGTCAAGGACTGCGGGAGGGGACGGCGGAGGCACGGGAATCAAATAGTGCTGGCAGTAAAGGGGCCAATAGCCGTGGAAGGATATAAATGACGACATTGCCTTCATTAGGAGGGACCAACAAGCCTCAAACCAATCGGAAAGGCAGTATTTAAGACAAAAGCCAATGAAAAAAATGGGTGGAGAGTGGTCGGAGCTTCCATGAAGCTTCCACGCTATACTGTATACTGCATGTCTCAACGAGACAGCGCATGCGCTACCTAGGCGAGACCTAAAAATAAGGAGTCTCTTTTGTGTCAATCACTCTAGCTATCAATAAAATAGGTTGATTACATCTTAAAGTATCCTGACACAGTCAATCTGTCTAAACACTGAACACAGTTGAATATAAAGATGACTACATTATTAAAAATATTTTCTTTTTTTCTTTTGGGTAAGCCAATAACTGATAATATACAATTACATAAACAAAAACAAGGGAAGAGACAAGAAGAAAAAAGAAAAAAGAAAGGAGCATAACATTTTTGTCAACATACAATTCAGGAAATAAGAATAAAAGGGACCAAAGGATAATAGAAAATACATACATATAAGGTTTCTATACAATCATACAGTCATCTTGATTGAGTACTTCATTGTCTCTATTTGTAACATAAATCCCTATATATCCCTTCTTAGAAACCAGGGAATAAGAGAGCAGACACAGGAGAGACAAGACATGACAAAAACCAGAAAGCATATTTAAACAGTAGTGACCTTGGCCAGACAGCACGCTCCCCGGCAGCTCCGCCAGAGGTTTTCCGCCGCATTCAGCCCAGCAGCAGAGTTCAAGCCTTGCGCCGACTCTGCAACAGGTTTTCAGCTTAATTGTTTTTTGCACTCTGACAGCGCGTGTTGTGTGCTTGTGTGCTCCGTGTCTGTTTTTTTTTTTTACAGGTTTCTGCCTCATCTGCCTGATTGTTTGTCTTAAGCGCCGTAGCGCCTTGCCGCCTCCAGCCCCCCAGTGACCTTTTCCTCGTATCCCCGACCCCCACCAATCTCCCGCCCGCCTCCTCCTCTAGCCCGACCCCCTCACCTTCATAACAGCGACCGCTGCGATGGGAGCGTGTGTGCTGTTCTGACCTCAGCCAGACAGCACGCTCCCCGGCACCTCCGCCAGAAGTTTTCCGCCGCATCCAGCCCAGCAGCAGAGTTCGAACCTTGCGCCCGACTCTGCAACAGGTTTTCAGCTTAATTGGTTTTCACGCTCTGACAGTGCGTGTTGTGTGCTTGTGTGCTCCGTGTCTGTTTTTCTTTGACAGATTTCTGCCTCATCTGCCTGATTGTTTGTCTAAAGGGCCGTAGCGCCTTGCTGCCTCCCGCCCCCGAGCCCCGGTGATCTTTTCCTCATAGCCCCGCCCCCCACGAGTCTCTCGCCCGCCTCCTCCTCTAGCCCACCACCCTCTCCTTCATAACAGCGACCGCTGCACGGTCGCGTGTAGCCGGCGCGCATAAGGCAAGCTATGGGACCTACCGGACACCCTCGCCCCGGACGTCTCGTTCTTCACTGAGACTTGGACTACTGCCAGCTCCGGGCCAGACATCTCCACAGCCATACCAGACGGATACAAACTCAAGAGGATAGACTGCCCCAAATGCCCGGGAGAGAGGCCTCGCCATCGCACACAAAGACTCCATCCAACTCTCCTCCTCCAGTCCTAGCAGCACTCTTCCCAACCTAGAACACCTCCACTTCCAGATACACACCAACCCCAGAACTACGCTTCGGGGCACGTTCATCTACCGGCAACCTGGTTCCCGCGCACAACCCACCACCACCATCACGGAACTCACCGCAGCGCACACCACCACGTCCACCGACTACATCCTGCTCGGAGATCTCAAATTCCACCTCGAAAACCACAGGGACCCCAACTCCAACACGCTACTTGAAAATCTTGCCAACCTAGGACTCAAGCAACTGGTCAATACTCCCACCCACATCGCGGGCACACGCTGGACCCCATCTTCGCCGAAGGGTCAAACATCAGGTTCACCCACACGACACATCACTCCTGGACAGACCACCACTGCATCCACTTCACCTTCACATCCAGCACCGCACCCAAACAAGTCCCGCACCCGCCCCAACAGAACTGGGGCAAGGTTACCGAAGACCTTCTCAATGCCATCCTCCTACTCGAGCCCCGCTCAGACACCGCCGACACCGATGCCGCTGCCAAGGAACTCCACCGGTGGATCGCCAGTTATGCAGACAAGCTGGCTCCTCTCCGGCAGTCTTCCACTGCACGTCTGGTCAAAGCCGCATGGTTCACCACCGAACTCCTCGAGTGCAGACGCACCAGCAGGCGTCTAGAGAAATCTTGGCGGAACCAGAAGACCACCGAAGCCCACACCGACCACAAGACCGCCATGAAGAACTATCACCAGCTGATCAGAGAGACCAAAAGAACGTTCATCAGAGAAAAGATTACCAACAACGCTGCCAACACTAGCGAACTATTCAGCGTCATCAAACACCTGGCCAAGCCCTCATGCGAAACCTCGGACATCACACACTCCCAAGATCTCTGCAACAAGCTCAGCACCTTCTTCCACTAGAAGATCATGACTCTCTACGAAAATGTCAACGAGCCTATCATGACCTGCACCCCCACTACCACCACCACCAAACCTACTATTACCACTTGGACCCCAGCATCCGTTGAACTCATCACCACCATCATGAAGAAAACTCGCTCAGGAGCCCCGACGGACCCCTGCCCCCAGCACATCTTCCACAGAGCCTTCGCGGCCATCGCCCTCGAACTAGCACGTACCATCAACTCCTCCCTGGCATCAGGCACTTGCCCAGGGGACTGGAAACACGCAGAAGTGAAGTCCCTCCTCAAAAAAACATCGGCCGACCCAGCTAACCTTAAGAACTACCGACCTATCTCCCTCCTCCCTTTCGCGGCCAAAGTCACAGAAAGGCTCGTAAACACTCAGTTGACCACGTTCATAGAAGATAACTGCATCCTGGACCCCTACCAATCCGGGTTCCGGCGCAACCACAGCACAGAGACTACACTGATCGCCGCAACCAATGACATCCGTATTCTTCTCGACCAGGGACACACCGCAGCCCTCATCCTCCTTGACATCTCAGCTGCATTCGACACCATCTCACACTGCACACTAACCACCAGGCTCTGTGACGCGGGTATTGAGGGCGACGCCCTCAACTGGATCCGATCCTTCCTCCGTGACAGAACTCAGAGGGTCATACTTCCCCCTTTCTCTCCAAACCCACTGATACTGTTTGCGGAGTCCCCCAAGGATCCTCTCTGAGCCCTACTCTGTTCAACATATACATGGCCCCCATCGCCGCCATCGTCAGACAGAACAGACTCAGCATCGTGTCCTACGCGGACGACACCCAGCTCATTCTCTCCTTCACCAGCAACCCCGAAGACACCAGACTCAGCTTCCAGGAAGGAATGACAAACGTGGCCAGATAGATGGAAGACAGCTGCCTCAAACTCAACTCCGAAAAGACAGAGGTGCTTATCTTCGGGCCCCGCCCATCCGCTTGGAATGACACCTGGTGGCCTCCCGCCCTTGGACCCCCCACCACCCCGACGGATCACGCTTGCAACCTCGGCATAATCCTCGACTCCTCCCTCTCCATGAACCGTCAAATCAACGCCATCTCCTCCACCAGCTTCAACTGCCTCCGGATCCTACGCAAAAGTTTCAAGTGGATCCCCCGACTGCAGAAAGACCGTCACACACTCGCTCATCACCAGCCGTCTCGACTACGGCAATGCACTCTACGCCGGAATCAACAAAGCCCTACTACGCAAACTCCAAACCACCCAAAACGTGGCCGGCAGGCTCATCCTAGGGTTACCACGCCATGAGCACATGACTCCACACCTGCGAGAACTCCACTGGCTTCCCATGGAGAAGAGAGTTACCTACAAACTACTCACGCACGCCTTCAAATCCCTCAACAACATCGGACCCAAATACCTCAACAACCGAATGAGTTTCCATGCTCCCAAAAGG
This sequence comes from Lissotriton helveticus, assembly GCF_964261635.1. NCBI lineage: Eukaryota > Metazoa > Chordata > Amphibia > Caudata > Salamandridae > Lissotriton > Lissotriton helveticus. Next base: position 397,233,319 of record NC_136059.1, read on the forward strand.
AACCTCCACTCAGCCGACCTCGCATTGGCAAAGGTCCCCCGCATTCGCTGGAGCAGAGCTGGAGATAGAGCTTTCTCTTACACCGCAGCCACAGCTTGGAACTCTCTCCCATTAGACATAAGACATTCTCCAACGCTGCAAACCTTCAAACGGGCACTTAAGACCTGGCTTTTCGACAGACCGGAGCAGCCCCCCACCCTCTTTACCTTTCCCAGCGCCTTGAGACCCTCACGGTGAGTAGCGTGCTTTACCAACCCCTGATTGATTGATTGAAGTGGTCTACTAGAGCCCCCCAACTCTTGATGCCCAATCTCTGCTTCTGTTGCCCTTTAAGGGCATATAAACTATGTTCCAGATTACATATGACATATAGCCTGCATCTCCATATTTCGAAGGATGGGGGTTCTTTTTGCCGCCAAAGTGATGCTATGCACAGTCTAGCCACAGCCGCAGCTATAAATATTAAATACCAAAATGCATACATCTCCTGAACAGCCAATGCATCCTTGAGAACTCACAAAAGCATAACAGTGGGTGTAATTAGTCTGTGCCCTTGTTACCTCCTATAAGAAGGCCTCCATCCTATTTATCAGCTGTCTAAGCTCTGGGCATGAAACAAACATATGTAAACTGCCGGCCTGATCCGTCCCACAGTGTGTGCATTTGTCCTCGTTTGACCTACCCAAACGTGCAATTTTAGCGAGACTGTAATATAAATTAAACATCATTTTATAATGTTGTGCATTAAGGCTGAAGGAAATCAGGAGCTTATCGGTCAGAGTAATAGAATCTTGTAAAATATTCTCTCCAAGCGATAATCTGGTGTTCCATTTTAGATTCTGTACCTTGGATCATCACTTTGTGTTTCGATGAGACTTCGATATAAAGTGCCAATTCTTCCACGTCTCCTGACTGCCTCTAACAGGTTACTTTTTTGGGCCAGGCACACTACATTCACTTTTTTAAGTAAATAATCCTGGATCTGCAGGTTTTTAAAAAAATCCACTTTGGAGAGATCATATTCGGACACCAATGAGGAGTAGGCCATTATACCACTGTTATTAACTAAATCACCCAGGTTCAAGATTCCCTTCGTCTCCATCTGGCCATGGTGGTGTCAGAAAATATAGAAGGAAGCAGTGCTGAAGAAGAGGTGGGCATATAAAAATTAAGCCTACCGATCTGTAAGTACCTCCAAACCTGGAGCCATGCCTTATGATCAGCATGAATCACCTTGAAGCGGGTTTTTTTTATAATAGATGGGCTCAAGATTTTGAAAAAAGCTCCGCTTTACTTTTGAGCCCAGCAACATTTGGAAAATATGTAGGAACTCTTCTACCTTAGCCTTAATAGATGTTTATATCTTATTTTAGAGAATAACATTCCCAAGGACCATCCTGAATAATTTGCTGAAGGTGATGGATCTTTCTCCACAGACCTATAATAAAATTACCTATAACATAATAAAATGTGGGGGTCTATACTTGGAATTGAAAGTTAGGATTGACTGAAATAATAAGAAAGAATATATGGATGTTGAGTACAGTAAAAATACAAATCAGTCTTCCCACCAAGATTTGTTAACATAGTTTCATTTAAATGACCAAATGTGGGTTATTTGATATGAACATTAGCAGTGTGTAACGTAGAAGATGTGTGAATATTGAGTAGATTGATTAGCCAGTCAACTTCTGTTGTAAATATTTTGTCCTGAAGGTGGTGTGCATCAAGTTTTATCCACCAAAACGCTGCGTCGACAATTTTGTGTGTAACAGGTGAGAAAATCTTATGACATTGGTTTTAACTTATTTTATGATGTGTATAATTGTAATGAATGATAAAGTTTATCTATGATGAATCTGTGTGTTTTTTCTATGGCAAATATTACAACAAGAACATTTTGTATTAGAAAATATTTTTCAGAAATGAGACATCTTTACATACAACTGTGTTCAGTGTTTAGACAGATTGACATTAAGATCTAACTAACTTGTTTTATTGCTAGCTGGAGTGATTGACACAAAAGAGACTCCTTCTTGTTATTATTCTCTATCAGCTGTCGCAGCAAATTTTATGCACTAATTTATGCGCATAGAGCCTTTCATTTGAAAGGGCCCTATGTATCTGTGGAATGACTGAAATTGCATTCTAAGAGTCGAGCTTTGCATTTCAATGCTCTGATCTTACTACTAGTGTGCTCAGGGTAAGAAGGGGAGGAAGATCTTTTCTTTTCTTGACTACTAAACTCTGGAACTCTCTTCCGACTGCCCCTTGAATCAATCCTTCATTAACAGTTAAAGTCTCCTCTTTGCAGCCCAGCGCTAGGTTCTTCTGATTCCCGAGTGTTTGAATCTTTCTACATTAGCGTCAGGATGATTCATTGGAAGCCGCCGCATGCTTTGATAATTGTATTGTATTGTATAAAGTACAGCTTGGATCAAGGTCACTCTGCTGCTCTGATGCTGTTGGTCTTATCTGCAGCATTCAGCAATGTTGCACTCCATCTTGCTTACATGATTTGCAAGTGTGGGGTGGTCAATGAACTGGCACTCAGTTAGATAAAATCATACCTTCAATCTCTCCGTTTAGATACAAATCTAAAAAATGTAATTATGGTGTGCCACAGGGCTATTCATTAAGCCCAATGTTATTTAATGTCTACATTGAACTTTCGGAAGCAAATTAAAACCTGGTTGTTTGCTGAGTAGGGAGAGTGTAGGTGATTTGCCTGTTGTTGGGACCAACTGCTCTGCATGTCCCTCCTCATGTATAGCACTTTGATACTGGTTGGTTTAATGTGCTTTAGAAATACCACAAATACAAATACATGGGCTCTCTAGCTATAGCTTTACAATCCTATGGCCTTTGGGTGTTTCGTATTCTGATTGTTAGATCTGGGGGACTCTAGTTGGCATGTGGTATTCACCTTTGTCCAAATAGGGACCCTTGCTTCTAAGTCAGGATAAGGGGATTACACTCCTAGATAACCCCTGCTCACACCCTTAGTAGCTTGGCACGAGCAGACAGGCTTATTTCAGAGGCAGTGTGTTAAGCATTTGTGAATATACACAGTAATACAGTGAAAACACTACAGATGGACACAACACAGGTTTTATAAAAAATAAGTATTCCTTATATAGACTTAACACAAGACCACAAATGACAAAAATCCACAATAATGTACTTAAAATGGACTTAAAGATGGTAAAAGATGCTTAGTTCAAGTTGGTGATAAATGCAACATAGTTCTCACTAAAGTAACTGGATGCATAATGCAAAATAAACAAAAGGCTCGCAAAGGGAGATGCGTCGGTTCTGTGCTCCGGGGGAGATGATGCGTCTCGCCTTAATATTTGCGCAGAGTAGGAGATGTGTCGTGATCCTTACCGGTGCGGGGATGATGCATAGGTTCTCGGCCTGCGGCCCGGTTGCGATACGCAAGATGGCGCGTCGATGCGATGCGACAATACTGGTGTGATACGAGAAAATGGCGCCCTTGATGCGATGACGATGCGTTCACGCTCTGGCAGCCTTGCGACGACTCTGTACTTTGGAGTCGCGACAGGCCCTGAGACACGCTTCTCCAGCGATGTGATAGTGACCCTCTCAATGGCGTCACGCTTCTCCGATGATGCGACGGCAGACAGCTTCGACGAAGACAAGCTTCCTGGGAAATGCAGCGGCGGCACGCTTCTCCGGCTATGCGACGACTACAGCTGCGGCGGCGTTATGCTTCTTCTCATTGCATCGCGTTTCCAGCTCCCAGCGACACGCAGGCTTCTGCAGATAGAATTCCCAGCAAGGAAATTCAGAGGGGAGCTGGAGGTGTAGTCTTTTGTACCTGAGACTTCAGCAGGAGGCAAGCACAAGTTCAAGCCCTTTGAAAATTCTTCTGCAAGATGATGAAAGTCCTTAAAAAGTTCCTTCTCCTTTTCCTTGGCAATAAAGAAACCACTGCAGGCCAAGCCAGCAAACAGCACACTGGCAGAGGGGCAGTCCAAACTCCTGCAGCTTCCTTGGTTCTTCTCCTTGGCAAAAAGTTTGTCTTGTTCCCAGAAGTGATCTGAAGTTCTTGGGTCTGGGTCCCAATATTTATACTACTTTTCTCTTTGTTCTCTGAAGGCAGAGGGGCCTTTGCCCAGTCCAAACCAGTCCTGGAGCACTCTTTGTACATGGCTCCTTTTTCCTTTCACAGTGCAGGGCAGAAACACCAGACGCCCCACAGGAGGTGGAGTCAGCATTGTGGAGGGAAAGAACAGCCCTGGAGCACTTTGTTGACATGCTTCCCCCTCTTCTTTCACAGTCAGGGCAGAGACATCAGCCGCACCTCAGGGGGTGGAGCCAGCATTTTGGAGGGAAGGCCCAGCCCTATTCAGGCCCCAGGGTGCAACTCCTCCCTCCCATCTAGTTGCAGATCTCCCTATTCACCACTGGGCTGACTCATTCTGTCTCCTGGAATTCCCCAGCCCTGTCACTCAAACTCCAGACAAGGAATACACAAGCTAGCAGAGGCAGGCCTGTATAGTTAGACAAGAAAATACCTACTTTCTAAAAGTGGTATTTTCAAATACAGAATATTAAAACCAACTTTACTAAAAGATGTATTTTATCATTCTGAGTTCAGGCATACTAAATTCGAATTCCTACCATGTTCCCTGAGTGAGTTAGGATGATAAGATTTAATAATCTAACTGCCCATTCTGGCCTATGGAGAATAGGTAGCCTTGCAATAGTGAAAAAAGAAAATGGCTGTAATTCACTATTAGGACATGCTACACAGACCAGGGCATGTCATACCTTATACTTACAATGCACCCTGCCCTTGGGCCTACCTTAGGGGTGTCGAGATATGAAGAAAAGGGAAGGTTTAGGGACTGGCAAGTCGGTGCACTTGCCAAGTCGACAAGGTAGTCACAGACTGCACACATGCCTTGCAATAGCAGGCCTGAGACACACTTTACAAGCTGCTTCTGTGGGTGGCACAACCAGTGCTGCAAGCCCACCAGCAGCATTTGATTTACAAGCCCTGGGCACACATGGTGCACTGTACTAGGGTCTGACAAGTAAATCAAATAACCCAATCACGGAATCACTAATTAGTACATCAATTTAACATAGGGAGCACTTGCACTGTGGCACTGAATAGCAGTGACACAGTGCCTAAAGCTTATAACCAGCATAACCAGGAAAACATATCAAAAACAGAGGAGGCAATCCGACAAAATGGAAGGGAGACTCACACCAATGATGCTAGGTCTAACACTGATGATATACAGCTGATGTTCTCTGCTGGTAAAACCATGTAATTTCTCAGTAATCCTTTAAGCGAAGCCTCACACAGATTTCTTCATCAGGGTTTGGTTAGGTGATGTCTACTGGGGCAAAGTGCCACAGCCAGGCTGATTTCAAAGATACCAAGTCTTCAATATATAACACTAGGTATCTGACTGAATGTGTAAAAAGGTATCATTCCATTTGAGGTCGTCAAAAGCACAACTGTTATCAACTCTTGGCGGGTGAGGGAAGGTGGGTGTCGATTTGCCATTCTAACTGCAAAACTTTGGCAAGATCTATTGAATTTTCATTTGAATTTAAAATATTTATAAAGCGCAGCGTTCACCTAGACGGTTTCTTGGCGCTGTGGAGGCAGAGTAAGCAGAGGAGGGACAGAGGATAGATTACTACAAAAATGCCTGATTGAACAAGAAGGTTTTTAGGCCTTTACGGAAAAGGGAGTAGTGTTTGGCCGACCGCAGATGATCGGGAAGGGAGTTCCAAAAGGTAGGTGCCAGGAATGAGAAGTTGGCCCCTCCCCATTTTTTCCGCTTGTAACGGGGTACCTGCAGAAGAGATTGAGAGGATGAGCGGAGCTCTCTGGCAGGGACGTATTCCTTTATCAGGCAGACAATAAAAGCAGGAGCTGAGCCCTGGCGGGCCTGGAAAACCATGCAACCAGTTTTAAAGAGGGAACGCTCCCTGACAGGCAGCCAGTGGAGCACCTTCAATAACAGGGTGGAATGGTGGGATCGGGAGAGGCCGAACACAAGCCGGGCCGCCTGATTTTGCACCAGTTGGAGCTTTCTTAAACTGTAGGCTGGGATGCCGTTATATAGGGCATTTGTGTAGTCCAGCCGGGAGATCACTAAGGCAGACATGATCAGTTTAAGTGCCAGGGGGGAAAAAAATCGGGAAACAGTGCGAATAGTGCGAAGAGTGAGAAAACAAGAAGAAACAACAGAACTAATTTGTGAGTGTAGGGTAAGATGGTTATACATTTTAATGCCTAAAGTCTTGACTGGAGGAGAGGGGGTGGGAGGGGGACCTAAAGAAGAGGGCCAGAAAAGAGAGTTCCAGGGACTGGAAGAGCCACCAGTGAGAACCAACTCGGTTTTATCAGGGTTCAGTTTCAAGTGGTTGTGGCTCATCCAGTCCCTGATAAAAATCATAATAGACTGAAAATTAGAGAGAGAATGGGACGAAGGAGAAAGGTTAAAGATGAGCTGGAGGTCATCCACATAATTATATACGGTGACCTCCATCTGCTGGAGAGCAAAGATTAGGGGATAGATGTAGAGGTTAAACAAGAGGGGAGAAAGAGAAGAACCTTGAGGAACACCACAAGTGATGTTGAGTGGACTTGCCGTGAAATCCCCCAGCCGGACAGCCTGGGTGCGGTCCCTCAGGAAGGACGACAGCCAGACCAGGGCTGAGCCCCCGATTCCCGCCGCTCTGATACGTGAAAGCAAGATGGAATGGTCCACCGTATCAAAAGCGGCGGAGAGATCAAGGAGCACTAGGGCCTGGTGTTTGTTTTGATCCATGCCCTCCCTGAGGTTGTCCAGGACCGACACCACAACAGACTCAGTGGAGTGCCTGGGTCGAAAACCCACCTGACGAGACGCCAGGCCCCCAGTTGCTTCTACGTGGGCACTGAGTGCCGATGTAACATGGCGCTCAAGCACCTTGGCCAGAAAGGGCAGCAGGGAGATGGGGCGATAGTTGACTGGGGCAGACGAGTCTGCTCCAGGCTTCTTTCAAATGGGCACTATTGCGGCAGTTTTGAAAGCTGGGATCACAACCCCCTGCGCAAGGGAACTATTGAGAAGAGTGATCGGGGGCTGGGTGCAAACAGAGTAGATCTGTTGAAGAATGCGCGCCGGGCAAATATCTGCCGCAGAACCTGATTTTACCTTAGGAATTGTTTCCAAGAATACTTCTTCAGTGAGAGGGGGGATTGAAAAAAGGCAGCACTGAACAATGGGAGGAAGAGGTGCAACATAAGTAGGAGGGGGGGTGGGATATTGGTCTTGATTTTAATAATTTTATCCAGAAAATAATAATTCAATGGCTCACATAAGGACTGGGTGGGAAGGGGTTTAGGTGTAGCCCTCTCCGAAAATGCTAAATCGTAAACAATTGTAAAAATCTCCCTAGATTTGTTCTCTGCCACCAGAATTTTAGCTGAAAAGTAGGCAGTTTTGGCTTCGATAATAGCTTTTTTATAATCACTTAATAGTGTCAAATACTGGATTTTCAGAAAGGGGCAGTAGCCCTTTCTCCATTGCCTCTCAGCTCGCCGGAGAGTCAGCTTTTTATCCTTCAAATCTTCACTGAACCACCGGTTTGACTCCTTAGGTCTTCTGGTTGAGATCCTGCGTAAGGGGGCTACTAAGTCGCAGCCTCCAGCGAGCCAGGTGTCAATGGCGGTGGCTTGCAGTGAAGAGGATAGGCCCGCCAGGTTGGGTGAGGAGTCAAGGAGAGAAGAGGATAACGAGGGGAGGTCAACACGGTTCCAGTTCCGCGCCCAGATGTTTTTTGCGAGCGGGACCTTGGTTACAGGGTTTAGGTGGAGAGAAAAATAAGGGCATGGTCAGACCATGGGCATGGGGACACAGATGTGGACGAGATGGAGCTGTTAAGGGACCAAACTTGGTCTAGCACGTGTCCATGTATATGTGTCGGAACTTGGATATGGGGAACAAAATTCAAAGATTGGAGTGACTCTGTGAATTGTTTAGAGGAAATGCATTCAAGGGGGTCCGTGGGCCAATAATTAAAATCGCCAAGCACTAGAACTGAGGCGTAATTGACCGCCAGTGTAGCCAAAGGTCCTGAAAGGCTCGTATAAACAGGGGGGAGGACCGGGGCGGGCGGTACATTAGCATGCAGGTGAGCGGAGGTGAGAAAATGGATGACCGAACCACAAGATGCTCAGTGGGGGCAATGGGGGGGGGAGGAAGGAGTTGGAAGTTGAAATCAGAACGGGCAATAAGCGCCACGCCACCCTCTATTTTGCTCGCCGGGCGGTCAGCCCGGATAGCCACATAAGCAGGGGGAAGGGCAGCCAAAAGGGAAGGCAGGGAAGACTCGCAAAACCAGGTTTCGGTTAGGAACAGTATGTCAGGCTTGTGGGAATCAAGTAGGACAAACAGTTCCTGATGATGTTTAACCGCTGACCTGGTGTTGAGCAGAATGATAGATAATGGAGGATGAGAGGAGAAGGGACCAGCGCGCGAGGAAGGTTGCTTCGAGGGTGTCAGCAGAGAGGGAGGAAACTGAGGAGCTGAGGGAGCAAGACCAAGAGAAGAAATACGGCAAATAGTGGAGGCGGGCAGGGGCCAATTGCCTTGTATAGTTTTTAAAGCCTCAGAGGAAAAGGGATAGAAAGAGCATGGGGCCCTGCCCGTAGCCCCGTCCGGCCGCGGACGGGCTGGACTTAGGCGCGTTTTCGTCGCGCCCGCTGCGCTCGTCCGCTGCGCGCACGAGGACACATCGCGTTTTATAGCGTGCACCCCCGAGCAGCTGGACCGCTAACTGCGGTCTAAGCAGCCTTCAGGCTACACCCAAGATGGCGCCCGCCCTCCACACAATCGGCACGAGCAGCCGTGATGGACCGGGGCTGGGGAGGCCACACGAAAGGTGAAAAATTCACAATATGGTATTTTAAAAACACAGCTTTAAATGAGCCAAATTGCAATGATTAAACATTAAATTCGGTGCCTGCATCTAAATCATGCAGGGACACCGCTTGACATCCTGTTAAAAATACAAGTTGTAGTCACTGCAGCCTCTCGCTGTTACAATGCCCCCAGTGAGGAACAGGAGCTGCCACCACCTGCTTAACTCACAGCGAGCCCTGTGAGTCCTGCCGCTTTATAGCGTGCACCCCCGAGCAGCTGGACCGCTAACTGCGGTCTAAGCAGCCTTCAGGCTACACCCAAAATGGCGCCCGCCCTCCACACAATCGGCACGAGCAGCCGTGATGGACCGGGGATGGGGAGGCCACACGAAAGGTGAAAAATTCACAATATGGTATTTTAAAAACACAGCTTTAAATGAGCCAAATTGCAATGATTAAAAATTAAATTCGGTGCCTGCATCTAAATCATGCAGGGACACCGCTTGACATCCTGTTAAAAATACAAGTAGTAGTCACTGCAGCCTCTCGCTGTTACAATGCCCCCAGTGAGGAACAGGAGCTGCCACCACCTGCTTTATGTGCCATTGAGATTTGCTTCAAAACATAATTGAAACCCTGTCTCTTTAGAGCAACTTAACCAATTCTCACATACCCTGTTTGTGCCTTCTCCTATTTGATGTCTGTATGGTCCATTGCTCAACTCTGTATAAACACACATGTTGTTCATCTTAAAATCTTTTCACTTGGGATCACTTTTCTTTCTTCTCAATTGTGAGCAATGAAAGTAAAGTTTCTCAAGGACATGACATTTTGTGCATGGTCTACGAATATATATATGCCCGAAATTCTTTTTGTTGCTTATTGCATTAATTGCATTTCAATTATGTTTGATATATACCATTGGGACTCACTCAATGTCTGTTATCTAGTAACAACAAGACATGTAAAATGCCATAAAGTGCAGCTCACATAAAGTCATGCATGTCACTCACTGAGATATGGTCTGAAACTATAAAGATCATCCCTGTCATAGTTCATGAACCATTCCCTCCACACAAGCCCCTTTTCCCGAATTGTCACGTCTCCTCATTTTGCCATTAACATAACCTGAATGGGTTGAGTTATATTTTATTTATTAATTGCCATTGTACAAAACTTCCCCAGACTGTTGAAAATCAGGTCATCCAATGTAGGCCTGTACAGAGTACTCGATGCATGGTCTGGCACAGTAGATCGATTCAATTGCAGTCCTGTTACAAAATAATTCTCCCCAGACTGACATTTAAAATACTGACATGTTCAACGGTTCACAGAGATGAACAAAAGACCAACAGACAAAGGTGTATCCTTCAAAGGCTCAGGGACATTGATCAGGTATCTGCATCCTCGGCATCTGGTACTCCGCTATAGTGGGTGAGGCTGAGTTTCTCCATTGAAGGTAGATAGTGAAAGGTTCCCAAATATCTCTGGGATGAAATAGCGGTGGCATAAGTTCCCAAAAAAAGGATATTACTATGCAAGATATATAAAATCAGCTTGTGGTCTGTGACAGTGCAGACAGTGCGAGTCGGAGGCATCAGCAAAAGCTGTGTAGGTGTTCGATGTAAATGATGTATACATTTGAAATGTATCAGGCGAAGCCGATAATTAGGGAATAACAGTTCAAGTTGGCTACAGCAAAAGGTCAAAACCCGAATGTGTTAATGTCCAGTGTAGAGAACTTGTATTTCAAGTTCATGTTATAATTGTTTTTAAAGGCATGGGGTTGGACTTCACCTCCACACCAAGCATCTCCGGATCAGCACCACAACTTATGAGGTTGTGTTTACCTGCTTAATTGACAAAAATCAGCATGAATTGTATCAAAAGGTAATCACCTCCCCAACTAGAAGCTTCTCTAGACTTCGCTTCAGATAGCGATGTCCTTGCAGATTTTTAACTCCAGTCCCCACAGCAAATTTCAAGCTCCTGGTACCTAGATACTAATGAGGAACGAGAAATATACGCATCATTTTCAGCCCTGCCAAGTACCACGCATCAGGAGTTAGGCTAACGCATTTTAGTGCAGTGATCTGCATCACTGAACTAAAATGCATTAGTCATGCATTTATAGCGCCTCCTGACACCACCAGCCCTGCAAGGCACAAGGGACTCTGAAACTGGTTCACCATATAATAATGTCTGAACAAGCTGTTGTAAAATGAAAAGTGCAATCCTATTCCAACAAGGCTGCAGGTGTTCACTAAAGCTGAACAGTACTTTCTACAGGAATGGTCCTATGCCTGTTTCTGCACACTGAGCCTTCTATTGTCCTATCTTTCGCATCATCAAGTGAAACCTGTGTATATGTGTTGGCATACTCTTGACTGGTACATTTTCATTCATTCCTAGGAAATGGGAAGATAGCGATTCTATATGTTAGAAGACCTGCAGTGGGGCTTGACCACTCCCCCTCCCCCACCACACTGGGTTGCAGGGCCCAGAAGACAGGCAAGGTGGCAGAGCTGTGAGTGTGGTGGGGCACTGACAGCAAATGAACCTTTGTTGAACACGAACGGCTGGTGACAGCTTTACAAGGTAAGACGAGGTAGCCCTGGAAAAGGGGACTTGTCTGAGCAAGCTGCTCATGCCGCATCACTGTGCCTTCTGTGTTAGCCCAGGAAACCCACCCCAAGAAAGTTGAGTACCTTATAACAAGCCAGACAACAGGCTTACATTTTAGGAATAGGGTCTACACCGCAGACGCTGGTATTGGTAAGAAAGGTTTACAAATAATCCTTCTGATTAAGTCATCAGATCTTCGACATAATATGGTGCCCACTTCAGTCCAACACTGCTGTTATGGGGAAATTAGATTGTCGATGCTTAATGCAAGAGGGGCTGTGACTATCTTCTACTGTTTATTTTTAATTGTAGATGTTTATGGTGCCACAGTAAAAGGTTCAGTGTTCAACCTGAACATGCTCTTTTATAAAAAAGAAAGTGCACTGAGAGCATGTTCTTATTCACGATTGTCAACACTGTTGTTTCTTTTCTTACTGCAAGTAAACTGTGAAATTCTGCTTGTGTGAAAGAAACGGCTGCAGATGTCTTTTTCTTCAGTCACGACACTATTTAAATACTTATAAATTAACTGAAATTATATTTCAAAATAAATGTTAGAAAAGTACAAATGAATCACTTTGTTTGTAATTCTGAAGTGTGATGGAAACAAATATTTTAATAGTATCAAACCAAATCAAGAAACTACGATGTGATGCTCAAATCATACATATTCACTGAAATAGTTAATCCATAAAACTATATTTCTGAACGACTTTATTGATTGTTTCAATGGAAAATATGCTGTCAATAAAATGTGTGTACTACCACACTGCATGTGTAATATATTTGTGAAAATGTGTTCCTAAATACAACACAAGCTGCATACCACACCCTTACCACTCTCCTGCACTCCATTCTGAAAAATGGCCCAGCACCACTGTGTTAGTCATTGTTAACTCTCGGACAGCGTGCGGTGTTTTACCAGGCTGATGGTTGGTGGTTCTGACTCTCTGCAGAAGAAGGTAACTTTAAATTCATTGGCAGCATGCAACCAGTCAGCAACACATCAGTGGGAGAACTTTTCAACAAAATGTAACTGGCACTCTTAGCGCTTCGTATGGCACCCAGTGGGGTACTTTCTGATATTTATCTGGACAGTTATTTTTCTGCTTAGTTTTAATCACAATAAAGTTTCACTCGTAGCGTTACACATAAGCACACTTAAACCATGGTAATGTCAAATGTAAGCAATCTGAAACTTGGCAGCTCTGCATTTCCTCTGTGGTATGGTAAGTGGGTATGTATTCACTGTTTCTTTTTTCATGGAATGTGTAATCCTGGAATATTATCCATGTAATGTTGTGTTCTACCCTGGCTCAGGCAGTTGCTTCTGCGTTCTCTGCTATGCAATTGCCTTTGCCGTGGGTACCTATGTTACCGCATATTAGCTTTTTGGCAATAAAGCTTTTGGAAACTGAAGACGACTCTGCGAGAATTCTTATTCAACCCCACCACATTCTGGTACCAGGAGTGGGGTTGTCCTCGCTTTCCGCATCCTGGGAATCATTTCTCCAGGAGCCCACCGGCCGACTCATTGTTTGCAGAGTAGGTGCAACAGCTATACTGGCATTCTTGCAATATCGCTGAGAGGTGAGTCATTTTCTACTCTTTTCCTGCTGCCGCTTGAGCCTTTCCCGGCATTGCTGCAGTTGGCTGCCCCATGCCACACTTTGAAAGGACCCAAGCGCACGCGCACCCTCCTTGCACTCGCACCCACCTTCATTGTCACCAGAACCTTCATAGAGGTTCCACCGCTTGCCTGTCTTCACGGAACTTCACCGGACACACGCCGCAGAGCACTCTGGGAGGCGTCTTGACGGCAGACGAACGGCGGCCATTTTGGATTGGTCTTGGAGGTCTATTTACACTGGCTTCAGTATTTTCTTCAATTTGATGCGACGCCGCGATCAGTGATTCGCACACCTTGCGCATTGCCTCATATTCTCTTCACAAAGCTGTGTGAGACAGTTATTGGTGATTCGCACACCACTTATTAAATTATTTTCACTTTTAGAAGCATTTCTGGATCAAAAAGAGCCACTTGCATTTCCATGCCCGACCACCAGTAAATGTTCTTACTTTTCTCGCATTTAGCAGAAACTCCCAAATGTCCCTCATGAGCCATGTTAACAATTCTTTCTCTTAAAGAAACAGGAGAAACAAAAATACCATTTCTCACACAAACCCAATTCTCAAAAAAGAGTTCCTCACTAGCTTGAGCGAAACTTCTCAATTCATTGCTAGGGCCAATACTAACAGGCCAATTGGTCTTAATAAAGTACTCTACTTTTTTTAAACACTCATCCAGCGCCATGGGAGAGGACCAATCTTCTTGAAAATAGCATCCAACAAACCTACAACACAATCTTTGTGAAAGTAATCTTCCCCTTCACTACAATAAGGGAGAGGCATGCAAGAAAGACAATCCGCTCAAATGTTTTTTCCCCCCTGAATATACTTGATAAAAAGATAATATTTTTGCAATTTGGATAATAATCTTACCAGCCTTGCAGAACATTTTCCTAATCTATTTCTGGTCAACAAAAAAACCCAATGATTATGATCAGTAAAAACTTCACAACGCGTGCCCCAAGTGCATATTTTACATTTCTGAACTGCCCTAACAATAATGAGGGCCTCCCGTTCGATAGGTCTGTAATTGCATTCAGCAGAGAATAAAGCACCAGAAGCAAAAGCAATGGTGTTCTCTTTACCATCAACCCACTATCCAAAGACTGGCGTCCACTGTTATGAAAGATTTGCCATTGGAAACATGAGGACGCAATGCAGGAGCGTTAATAACCAACAGTTTGACTTTCTCCAAAACATTGTGTAACATGTCATTCCATGAAAATGTTGCTCCTTATTTGAGATGACATCTTAGAGGTTGGACTAAGTGAGCATAACCAGGAACAAACCTGCCATAATATTCACAAAGGCCAAGGAAAGAACGTAAAGCATCTTTGTCAGCAGGATGGGGAGCATTGCGAATAGTCAAACATTGGAAAATGTGGGTTTGATACCTGCACGGGAAATTAGATAGCCAAGATATTCCAACTCTCTAACCAGTAGCTTGCATTTGCTAGCTTTCACAGTCATGCCCTTCCCTTGTAAAATGTTTTAAACGTTTTTCAAATGTTTTAAGTGCTCATCCTTGGTCTCTTTATGAATCAAAAAATCATCTTGGAACACTTGTACTTGGGGAAGATCACTAAAAAGATTGTTCATCACTTTTGGAAAACGCTTGCAGCAGAAGCGAGAACAAAAGGTAGCCTCAAGTACTTGAAGGCACCAAATGGTGTCACAAAAGCAGTAAGCACTTGAGAACCTTCGGAAAGTTGAATCTGATGATAAGCAGAATGTAAACCAATTGTGGAAAAGAACTTGGATTAACCAATGTTGGCAAGCATCTTGTGGATACGAGGCAGGGGATGACAATCAAAAAGAATATTTTGATTCAGAGACCTCAAATCAACACATAGCCCGAGAGCCCCAGTTTTCTTGGTCAAAACAACTCGAGACCCATTCTGAGGAATCGATAAGGGCAATAATCCCCTCAGATTGTAGATTTGACAGTAGCGATTTAAGATCCACAGGTCTGTTAAGTGCCACAGGTCTAGCCCTATGCACCACAGGTATAGCGTCCTTCTTAAGTTTGATAGTATGCTCAAAACATCTTATTGAACCCACAGAGTTCTTGAAAACATCAGGAAAAGATTGAACCAATTTATCAACTGCAGAAACCTGTTGGCCCAGAGATAAAATGTTAGCAGGGAATTTCCTAAAATGATAGGAGGATCTTGTCCTGAACACAAAATTATCCTAGAAGAGCAAGATCTTTCCATCCTACAATGTCTCTTCCGTTGACTGCCACATAAATCTCGATTCTTACGGATCTAACCAAACACTCCACATCATCACAGAAATAGCCCAACAAATCAATGTCTTGTTCCCCAAAAGATTTGGGGTTGATATCAGGAGCTAAAAGTGGGATGCTGTTTGGCCACAATTTGTAGAAAGTGCGATCCGCAAGGTTAGTGACAGGGGCACTAGAATAAGCCATGACCAAAATACACTTCCCATCAATAATGACATCCACTAATGGCCCTTTAATAGGTTTGGAAGGAAGAGGTTGGTGGAATACGGACAATGTTGTTAAACTGACTGACACACGTCGCGATTCTTGACAAGGTTTACGCTGATAGGTCAATTCTAATTTTACTTTTGGTCCGAGTTTTGATGTGGTGGACACGCCAGATGTCCTAGATGATAACTCTGGAGCAACTGTTACTTCTTCTCCTGTTAGCTGCTCAGACTCTGACTCAAGGTCTCACTCACATTCCTCACTCTTTTCCACTCATGAGGGAGGAATTTCTCTTAACCAGGGCACTTGTAGGTTACCCATCAAATTACAAGAGTATGTTTTATATTGATTTTTTTGTTTAATGGGAGGAGGGTGAGTCGTTTCTTTAATGTCTTGGAATGTGTAAACCTGGAATGTTATCCATGTAATGTTGTGTTCTACCCTGGCTCAGGCAGTTGCTTCTGCGTTTTCTGCTGTGCAGCTGCCTTCGCCGTGGGTTCCCATGTTACTGCATATTGGCTTTTAAAGCATTTGGGAACTGAAGACAACTCTGCGAGTATTCTTATTCAACTCAGTCACATCCTTTTCTCTGGTGCTTGAAATGGTAGGTACTCTAAGGGGTGAGTGTTTGAAAAGTATTAGCGTTCCGTCCATCATCTCCTTGTGTTTGCTTTGTTCACCCTATGTTGGTAGGGTATGCCCAGACGTGGGTCCCTTGCTCACTTTGCCACTGGATTCAAGATAGTCTGCAGATGAAGGGTGTTACCCAGAAAGCAGTCCCAGGATGCTTGGTTCCGGTTCAGGGAAGACCTGGCTTGGCCGTTCCGGTTGGACTGTTCCCATGAGGCACAGAGTCAAGGCTGAGTTGCATATAGCTGGGTCGGAACTGAAGTTGCGAAGTGAGCTAAAGAATGATGATGGATTCAACCCAAATCTGTGACTAGGGGTGAGTGACTGAAAAGTTTCAGCGCTCATCTTCTCCTTGTATTTACTCTGAACCAGAGTACCTGCTTGTTTCTGAGAAGTGCCGGTACGCTCCAATTAAAAGTATTACGTCATGATTGAAAAGTGCCGGTACTCTCCCTCTCAAAATAAATAAGAGCCGGTACTCAATACCGCACCATTTAAAGCACTGCTCCTCTCCAAATGGCTGACTGGGTGATTTTCATGAACATTCCCCTTATCATATGTATACTACAGCATTAAGAGGATGCAAGAGTTGAAACCTCCTAGTTTCTAACCTAATGAAGCCCACTCCCCTCCCCGCTTTGGTATAACTAATAATCTATAAGGCTGAATGTAGAAAAAAATTAGAAAAACGTATGTTTCTTCAGGAGCCCAAACCGCACGTGGAGACGAATACCAAAACAAAACGTTCTGCAAGATTTTCCACACCCAGGAAACGGCGGCTCGAAAGGCACCTGCAATCCGCCGAACTAAACAACGTATTATTGACCGTAAATAGTTGCCCTTCGATGAAAATTCTAATAAATTCCCAGCTCCAACTCTCCACGTTGGATTAGTACCGCCACTCGCTAAAACGTAAGCAGACTGCTCGTACAAATATACACGAGGAGTCTACAGCCAATCAACAGTTTTGGAATTCTTTTATTGTGCACTACGATTGGCTGGTGTACTTCCGGTACTCCAATCACCGTTAATCTTACACATAAGCAGTACCGCCGACTCCCACAATATGTGAATCCCTAGTATTGGTTATTATGCGACCCGGAAGTGCTAAATTTACGACCAAATGACGTCCGTTAAAGGATTAGTCACTAACGACGGACATGAGGATGAATTCACGGAGGGTCCCTGTAAGTAGCGGACAGGTGGTCGTCGTACCGGTGTCCTGAGTTTTTGCCAAATCAACATAAGTTCAGAAACAGAGGTAAATCTCTTCATGTGTGTACACTTGCCCGCAAATCTCCTGCATACTCTCTTAATTGCCTGTGTCCAAAGCAGTTGCAACCCATGAGTTTATGTGATCTCTTTGCCGGATGTCACAACCCCTCTTCCACAAAACAGTGAGATTATGGATAATATGATCTTGCTGCCAAGATGTTAGTAACCTGCCCAGAGTGACTTTGAATGTAAAACGGTGGTCTGTAGTTCTTAGGTAACAGTGGTTGTCTGTCCGATGTAAGGTGGCAGAATTATTATTTCAAGAAAAAGTCCCAGATACCATTCCTCTTCAATAAATTTAGTTAAACAACTTTTCCCTAATGTTTGTCTCAAAGTTCCACATTAAGAGAAGTTCTCATTGGACATGCTTGGAGTTTATCTTGGGAATATTTGTAACCTTTATACTAGATCGTGTGACCTCTTTATTAGGGGGTGTGTATTCAAGCCAGGATTTGAAGGCAAGCACAAGTGTTCAGCGAGTAGTGTTGTGGATCCATAGCGGGATACTCAAATTAGACTGAATGCATTTCATTTGATAATGCCCCTGCATATTTTTAGACCTTCTGATCTCTTTGCCATCAAACGTCATAGTTTCATATTCATATGTGACTTTAAAAACAAAACTATATGAATCTATGTCTGACATCTGACATCAAATTGTTTTAATATCGAAGAGAGATTTTTCTTTTTTTGTTTTCAGTAGCCTGCCTTGGGGGTGCATGTTTATAAGAACTAGCGATCTGAAATGGCTTTTTTTTTGTCTTGCAAAACATTTCAAGTTGTAAGCTTTTTGCCAGGCAGATCAGTTCCCTACCCGCCATTCATACATTGAGGCTCTATAGATAGCAAAACACACCATCCAATGCAGACATTTAGAGCATGTTCAAATACACTGCCATCCGAATTAAAACGGGAATAGCAAATAGTCATTTACATAAACCTTTTTGAAACAACACAATTAACCTCGTGCTTGCTGCTGAGGTCTTTGTGTTCCCTGTTGCTTGACTGGCTCATTTCCCTGCAGGTCAAGCTCTGCATTTCTGCAACCTCTCTGCGATGCATGGAGTGTTGCTGACGTGAATAGTAACACGTTATGTACGAAACTGGGAAACACCAAAGGAAAAGGGAATGACTCCTATTTTAGAAAAATAGTCTTTGACAATGCTGCATAATTTACGACATGTGCTCTTTCCACATTCTTCCTTCTCACAAGTCTATTCAAACGATTTATTTGCAATAATCTTACTACTTATGGTGTTTTCATTAGATACTACAACGTATGCTTTGTGTTTATCTGGTTAATGTTTTACCTACTGCACACTGTCACAGGAACATCAGACTAATGGTATACTTTACTTAAGGCTCGAACATCAGTATAGTGGTATGCTTTACCTAATGCTCCCTGTATTGTACTGGCTGGCCCCAACGCAAAACTCATTCTGTTGTTAATTTGTTCACTATAGCAACACAAATCTGATGGGCGGAATGCTGAACATTATCAAACATTCACCCCTAGTCACAGATCTAGGTTAAATCCATCGCTTTTTTTGCTCACCACACCATTCCAGTTTGGACCAAGCCATATGCAAATCAGTCCAACCTGAGCAGCCAGGCATTCCCTGGAATGGAAAACAAGCCTCCCTGGGCAGGTTTTGGGGGGCCTGGCAGATCGGGCTGGACTGTTCCCACGGGGAGTAGGGTCAAGACTGATTTGCAAATGGCTGGGTCCTAACTGGAATGGCATGGTGAGCAAAAAAACGATTAATTTGGGTCCAGATCTCTGTACTGGGGTGAATGTTTCAGTGTTCAGCATCTGTCCATCATCTTTTTGTGTTAATTTGTTCACTCATTAATTTTCCTGTATGTATTTATAATTCTGGAGTGAATGTAAGTAATCAAAAGTATGTAGTACCTTGAATCATGTTTTGCTTTTCTCAATCGTGCTGTTTAAGGTTTTACTGCATGATCTTCATGATGTTTGAAGCAACGGCTCGATTACTTGCTTATAACTGATTTTTCTCACTTGCCACAACAACATATTTACTCAGACTATTAACTATGTATTAGATTTTTTTACCTTGTTTTTAGTTTGATTGTTTTATGGATTTGAGCTCAATATGGTGTCAAAAAAGATTTTGAAGCTGGAAAGAACATTCTTTAACCTTCCCTACGTGGGACCTTGTTGCATGGCTGCTTGTGTTGTGGCATGGTCACTTATTTGTAGCAACACGAAGCAGGTTGCCCAGGAGGTCTCTTACATGTAAGGATTAGGTAACTAGCAACTTAACGTCAAAATGAGAACCAGGCTACTGATTTATTCAGAGAGGCAACATATCTCACAATACAAAAGTTACTATATCCATGGATTTACTAAAATAATGTTGTAGGGACCCTTGTCACAAAGGATTTCTAAATCTGGTTTATGCAAGAGATTTCATCTTCCATTATAAAGGCACCAGGCATGGGGAGGGGACGCTGCTTCTCTATATTTAAAAAACGAAAGAGCTCCCTTCTTTGTATTTCCATGAATTCTCCCAATATTCATCCAATCTCCTAAGATTGAACAAAGTAGTTTAATTAATTATGCCAGCGGTTCTTAACCTTTTGACTTCTCTGGACCCCCACGTGATCATTATTGTAACCGGGAGACCCCACTGAATCATTACTGGAAACCAGGGCCTGGCCTAAGCATTTTTGGTTATTTGTTCCACAAAACAATACATGTAAAATACAGAAGCAAGCATTCACTCAACAAATGCATAAATAATTAGATATTTTGTTTAACTTCACAAATAAGATTTTTTTTATTTTAATGAGAAGTTTGGAGCTTTTCTAAATTGAATCAAGGCCACTCATCGTCCATACTGCATTCTGTTTGATTCACTTGCACTGCTCCCACAAATGAGTTCTGAGGATGACCACTTAGTTTTTAGCCTTCAGTTTCAAACACCTTCACATTATAGTATGTTTTAAAAGTTGAAACTTTACATTTTGCTTCTTTATTTATATACCCTTTGATAATCTGTTGATATTATTTCATTTTCTAGCAGTCGCAGAACCCGGGTCACCGGACCACGGGTTAAGAACCCATCGCCCATAAATCAAGATTTGTGAGGTAGTCATAGCTAGGCCTTGTTACTCCTTCAAGGCATTGAGACATCAGTGTACAATCCTTCCAAGTGATGCCAGTTGCAGGGAGATGTAGCCTTGAAACAAGACTTAATGCACAGGCGAGTGTTGTACAGTGATGTAAATCCTAATATATTTTGAACATTTTCACCCACATTTAAAGCCTTATAAATTCATTCGCTGCCTGCATTGTCACTTTCTGTTGATGTGGGATCATACATAAGCTAATTTGTCCCTCTCATTATTCACACTGCAAGCTCCACCCCACTGTCCAGCTTCTGGTGAGCAGACTTGTAGAAGAGCTGGTAAAACAAACAGAATTTCTAATGTCATCTGCAAACCCACTGTTTTGGCGGGGTTGAGCCCTCCCCTAATTTGTGCCTATAGAAAAAAAACTTGAAACCTCAGCAGCTAAAGAAAGAGCAAATGCTAGTGGTGGTCTTGCTCTGAATCTCAAGCCCCCTCTTTCTACATGAACTCTTTATCTTTGTATGGAATATGGATTAGAACACCTGAATCATGGTGCGAAAGACACTTTTTCACGACTCGTGGGTTACGCCATTGCAGCAATAGTTGTACCTGCTGACTAGGCGTTCCTTAGTTTTGCAGTTTTGTTTGTGTTGATTTCTTCACAAACGTCTTGTCCAATTTGTTACTCTCATGTTGGTATACTAAAACATTGTGACGTTTATCATCTTTGCCTCAAAGGGGATGCTGTATATGGAAAAAGCTGTGCTGTTCTTTTTATTTTTATGTATTTTTTTAACATTCATTTATTTATGACATTTTTTTTCGTTCTCTGTACTGCAATATCTAGTTCACTATGGAAGCAGAAGAAACGATGGAATTTATTCAAGAGTTCCCAGAGCACTACAAAGTCATGCTGGACAAACTTAACGAGCAGCGCCAGCACGACGAATTTACAGATATCACTCTTATTGTGGATGGTATGTATTACTCTAGCGTTCTTGAGTACTTGTGTTGTCCCAAATTTTGGTGATTTGATTTTAAATGTCGTTTTTTGTAGTTTCTATTTGGAAAGATATCATAGTTACATCATTTCCTGATGCTTTTGCTAATTCATCCTTAGGAAAATATTGCATATGCCAAATGCTCCAGTTTGACTTGCTATCACTGAGGCGCTCATTATAAGTGCCCTCTTATTTCTGATGGAACCAGTACCAGCAGTTACCAGCCCCATCTAAATTGAGATCCACAGGAATACCACATAACTGTTTATTTTCGCATGGACGTTTCTTTTTCTGACAGTGGCTAAAATCTACAGTGAAATGTCTTGAAGACATGTGGAATTACATGGGTGATTTGACCTGGAATTCACCATTCACTTGGTAATTCCTTATTTTTTAGTGGATACTCGGAGTCCGATTAGAATCCCCGTATAACTCCTGCCTTCTGGTCTTCAGGTACCCCCAGTATTAATAACTCTTTGGATAAAGTTAACAAGAGGATTATTGGGCCTCTCTGAATGAGACCCTTACTGGAATTCTTTCCAGTCGTACAGCTCAAGATTGTCTTGCTAATTTAGTTATTGAGAAGATGGTCAGCTTTACGAAAGAATGCCTTAAATATTTCTTTTTTTACTTTTTAACAATGGGAGTTTCTTAGGCTGGGGGTTGCTCTGAGTTAGATTGGAATTTGTATCTTCATCATAGAACTGTACAAAGCTTGGATGCCTGGAAGTAGGATGGTGACTAGGAGATATTTTTTAATCAGTTGATATTCTATAAATTATTTTGACAAAACATAATTTACTAAATGTTGCTACTTATTTGGATCTATGCTTTTGCATGCCTCAAAAATGATTACTATAATCTTCGTTATCTATATATATTTGAGAATAAACACATTTTATCTATACGAATGAAATAGCTACAGCTTAACGTTTTAATAGTGCTATCAGGGATGTGGACTTTTTAAAATCATTTACTTGGCCAAGGGACAAAATGCCACTGAGATCTACATGCCCTGTAAAATCTACTTGTCCCACCTATTCCTGTACCTACATCATGTCTTGCCTTTCACCTTTAAACCGGGAGTCTGCTTTATCTGTGAAAGGAAAGCACCAAGCTTGTAATATGACCCTGGTGTGGGCGTTTATTTTTTGCGGGTTTTTGATATAGCGCAAACATGACCCAAAGGCGAGCGCTTCTAATGAACACCAGTTACATTTACACACGGTCATCTTCATGTTATTTAGGCATGGGTAGATTATGGGGACTGCCCAGATCACTGGATGTTTAGCAACGCTGAGACTCGAACGTGGCTCCCAAGGTATGAAATCGGCAGCTCTGGCTGTAACTGGGGGGGGGGTAGTCGGGAGCAGGGTTGGTATGCGTGTGTGTGTGTGATTGGCATAGGGATGGTGGTTGGTGATATGGTGATGAAGCAGCCCCACTCTCTCTTCGCAGTAGGTGACTAGTTGCTCCCTTTGGCCAGTCTTGAGTCTGTGACAGAAGGCCCTGGCCCTACTCCTTCTCATGCCCTGTTCTGAATACTGTATGTAGGGGGCAGTGAGAGCACAGCGGTGGTAGCAGGGGCAGTGTGAGCACTGTAGTGGTAGCAGGCACAGTATGTGAGGCTGGAGAAGGTGCTGTAGGCTCAATGGTCGAAGAAGTGCATTATAAAAGAAAGGGAATTGTTAGTTATGCTGCACAAACAGGATGCAGGGTGAATGAGTCTGGGGGTGCGGTCAAAGCAGTAGCAAAAATCAACAAAATACTGTTTAACTTTTTTGGGTCTTTCACCTTCAGGTAGTACTATAATGGACAGCTTTAATGAAAATTAAATGCAGGTTATAAAAGCATCTGCCTGTTTCTGCACTTATCCTCCAGTTTTATCATATTCCCGTGGCATGGTAGCACATGTTGCTGCTAACAGAGCTGAAGTGTGAAAGGTGTCACTTCCAATGATGGTTGTGGCCAGCCTTCTGAGTGACTATGAATCAAACTAGAGGTGGGAGACGCAGGAATGCTGGTACATAATTCTAAGGATCTTGACAGGCAAGAAGTGAACACAGTTTATGCAAATGTTAGTCTTAGTATCCGTTATAACGACTTCTGCTCAGGGAGATAACCTGACGTAAGAACACTTTTTTCGGAAGTTCAGTTATTGATCCCCACGCTACCATAACCCATCTAGGCCTGCCCCTCCCTGGATTCTAGGGGTCATTTAAAACAAGGCTGGCTGGAAGCTCTATTATCTGAGGGCTCAGCCTTTTTAGTCAGCGCGCATGTGCTGCTCGGAGAGACATTTAGGAGGCTTTGAGAAATGCTCCCAAAGTGGCGATCAGCTTGCCAGAACGCGCGGCGTGCACAGCACTTTTTCACGCGCGCACCACTGGCGGTTTTAAAAAAAATTATTTTTTCGCGCGACAAGTCCCGGCCAGCTCGCGCGGCCAATGCTTGTGTTATTTAGAGGTGAATCATACCGTGCAGTGTAGAGTTCGTGTTTCAAGATTGCAGTGCATTTGTTCCCTGCACTACTGTACAGTAGTGCAAGGGACAAATGCATAGCTTTCTTTTATTTTACCTCTTACTTCTCAGAACTACAGCTCACAGAAGTCAGCACATCAAAACTCACCCTCTCATTGTCATCTTAGTGGTACACAGGCACGCCATATCTTTCCTCTTACATATTTCACATGTATTCTCATCTACATTGTAATATGTAACTCGAAACGCCAGAATGCAGCTTATACGGTTGCAACACATAGTTAATGTAGGCCGCTTACAAAACCAGCTTGGAAGCTGTGAGAACAGGTTGGTGATTTCGTTTTTTTTTGTATTGAATTCCAGGAGTCAACTAAATAAAAGCCAGTTAATCCGATAGTGACTGAATTTTCAAGGAAAAATAGCTCAGAAAAAAGGCAGACAAGCTGGATATTCTTTTCACAGTGTAGTACTTCTGTTCTGTGCCCTGCATTTCACTCGGAGTGCCTTTGGCGCAGATACTGTTATGCCACTTCTCAACTGTAATGATTTAATACAGTAGAGTAGTTGTGCCATTATCTCATTAGATCATTAACTAGGAATGTCACAACTAGACTCAGTCAATGTGAAAATCGGGGACAGGTTTTTAAACTTTTATTACAGTTACCAGTATATAGTAACATTACTTTGTGTTCCTGTTATTTTTGGATTTAAGTGTCTTTCAAATGATGTTTCCTTCATTGATCGCTACAGGCCAGGCAGACACTTTCCCTTAGTACCAGACTTCACACCAAGCTATATTAATCACCAGGTCCTGTCCGGGGGCTAGAGGGGGCCAGGCCACGTGCTCATTGCGAGCCATAGGCAGCCACATAATGTATCTTTATCCAATGCCACAAGGAACTTGTCTAAGATGGAGGTCCCGTCCCGTGGGAGCCTGTGGTTCCGGGTCACGCCCCATGACCCCGATCCTGAGACCCCTTAGCAGTGAAAGGACAGCTGTCACTGGGCACTATTTGTAGCACCCTCCGTCCACACCGCTCTGCTCTGGTGTGTTACACAGGTCTTCAAGGTTGGGCTTGCACTTCACATATGTTCAACCTACCTACAGGAGAGAGCCATTAAAAGGGAACACAGATTTTGGAAACGCGCTGACATTTAGGAAAGCGGTTTCTAAACTGTGCTAAACATGCACGGTCACATCATGCAAGCTTGGACATTTACTTTAAAGTGCTGTAAAGTGCCAAGACTCCCTGGCTCATTCCCACTGAACACATAGCAATGAAAGGGCTTTCTGCTCAGAGACCAAGTACTGGAAGAAGTAAACCTCTGAATCCGTCAGTTCACATTTAAGAATGTAGAATAAATAATGCGCTTCCTAGTGCATGAAAGTGTTAGGAAGTGTCTCTCACCGACGGGTCTGGCCTCTGGTCGCTTCTCTTGGGTCGGGAGTGTCCTGCTTGTTTAGGTGTGTTACCCCCTAACTCCATGATGTCAGGGCACCATGTTTCCATGCCAGCCCATTCTCTTCAAACCATCATGGAACATCGCAGGAAAAACTGTAGATGAGATGTCCGTAATATTGGAAAATTTACCTTCTATTGTGCTGCTACAAGAAACATGGTCTTTGGTACCTTTCTCTCAAAAACAATACTTTGTGTTCGTCCAAGCAGCAGAGGCCTCTAGAAGAGCCCACGCAAAAGGCGGCCTAGCAACCCTTCTAAGAGAAGAGATGGATTGGGATCTAGAGGAAATTGAGCTTTCTCTGCCAAATGTGCAATGTATAAATATTAGGTGCCGGAAGGAAAGATTGGAACCGCTTTCAAATCTATAATTGAAGGCTTATTGGAACCCAGTCTAGTGTATGCCGCCGGTATATCTCCATCAATTCTCCCGTTTAAGACAATACCATTAATTTCATTGATAGATGACAGGAGCATTTTCCCCCTTTTATCTGCTTTTATATTATCGGGAAATACTGGAGTTGGAATAGAGCAGACTTCTTCCTGAGGATGTTTTCCCATGTTGTTAACTAAAGCATTAGACATTTTTCCATTAAAATCCCCAGCCATTATCATCATTAGATATCCCTTTGCTTCTATTATAGTTTCAATTTTCTTGAATGCTTTTGTCAAGAGATGATCTTTTGAGGGTCCTGGCGGGAAGTAAACATTAAAAAGTAAGCGATTATATTATTTGTAGTTTTGATCGGTTTTCGAAGGTCCAATCATTTCCCACTCAATCTACACATGAAAGTGACCATGTACTACTCCTTATAGAAATAGACTTATTTACACAGCATACATCTTCGTGGTCCCTACACTCTTTGGAGGGTCGGGCAAGTGTAAATCGTAAAACAGGAAAGATCTTTTGGAATTCGAAAGCAATTAGTAAAATAAACCATACAATCTCTCACGTACTGTTAACAACTGCAAATCGAGAAGACAACCTAATAAACAAATTTGAAGCTACAATTCAGTCCATTGTTACATCTCTTCAAGCCAATTCAGCAAGATGATTAAAAGGTAGAACACATCAAAAAGGAAAACAAGCTGACTTTAACTCTCAAACTAAATAAATTGATTGGAAATCAATTTCGATCCGTTTGCGCTATAAGACAAGGGAAAATCAGGAAATTGAAAAAACAATACCAACGGAGAAAAGTAAGAGAAAGTAAAGCTCTAAGAGATCGTGTCTGGATCGATGTCCAATTTGCAGTAAAACATAGGAAAACTAAAATGTCCTGGAAAATAATTTCCGAACAAATGGGGATGCGTAAATCAATTCAAGCTACACCAGTATCATCAACAGACTGGGAAAAGCATATTCTCAGGCTTTATAAACCTAATTACCAGAACCAGACCGTTCCCAGACAGCAAAAAGCACAGAAGAGTCAAGGCGACCAGGAGTTAATGAAAATTACAGCCACGCAAATATCGGCTTTCATAGCCTCTGCTAGGTCTTCTGCAGCGATGAGCCTGGATAGAATCCCGATCAAAGTTCTACAAAATAATGCAGATTACTGGGGAAAATTCTTAGCCCCACTATTCCAATATTGTTTGAAGAGTGGGGAAATACCAGAATCTTGGCGGGGGAGTATGGTGGTCCCTCTCCTGAAAAAAGGCTCAAGAACAAGTCCTGCCAATTACAGACAAATAGCGCTATTAGATGCTACTGGCAAGATTTTCGCAGCTTGTGTTCTACAACATTTAAGAGACTGGGCTTTTTCGAATAAAGTGATTCCTATGTCTCAGGCTGGGTTTCGTCCAAAGCACCACTTTCTTGTAGCGCTTGGACGCCTCAGGGCAGCAACCGCGCTTTACAAATCCCCTTTTCATTTCATTTCATTTCATTCAACATTGGACAACATCGCTGTGTTTCAAACAGTTCTTGACAAATATGTTAGGACTAAAGCTCAAATTCTGTATTGTGTATTTATAGACTTTTCAACTGCATTTGACAGTGTAGATAGATCAACTCTATGGAGAAAGTTGGAGGATCTGGGGATTCCTACAGATCTTTTAACAATAATAATCTCTCTCCATACGCAACATGCTGTAGAGAACAAATGGGGGGAGAAAAGGGACTAACCAATCCATTCCCCACGAAGAATGGCTTGAAACAAGGATGTCTGTTAGCTCCTTTACTATTCTCCATTTATATTAGTGATTTACCAGGGCGCTTCTCCCAAATTAAGAATTATCCACCAAAATTATCTCAAATCGACATACACTGTTTAATGCATGCTGATGATATTGTGATATTTGACCAAACCCCAATAGGCTTGCAAAGAAACTTGAATGAACTAAATCAATACGTAACTGAAAACTATCTGGTGCCAAATATCTCTAAAACGAAAGCTCTCTCTTTAAGTGGCAGAGGAATCCTCCATCTTATGTCTGGTCATTAGGAGGCAAACCAATAGTGACAGTAAAAGAGTATGTCTATCTGGGCCGCATCTTTACGTATAATCTACAAGATGGAGCCCACCTCCAACATTTAAGCCAGAAGGCAGACTCCCATGTTGGAGCTTTAAAACATCTATATCGCTCTACGGGAAATAGACATTTTATACAGATGCTGGAAGTCTATGGCATGAAAATTCCGCCAATTCTATCATACGCCATGGAATATATACAAATTAAAACATGGCAAGACATAAAAGTAAAGGAGGGCATCATACCCCGAAAACTGGTAAACGTGTCTCACCAGTTCAAGCTCTTCGCCTTGAGTTATCCTTAGCGGGAATTTTCGCCCGAGTAATCTCTAACATCATAATGTGGGCGTATAATCTCCTACATGCAGAACCAAATACATTAAGACACTTATTAAAATTGGAAACTTTTAGAGAGGAATCATCTGGGTATACTTTTAATAGGAATTTGAAAAAAGCTATTGAGATTTCACAGTGCACGGTAGCACTGTTACAGGTGTGTTCGCGAGCGCACCTGAAGCCATTTTTAAAACATCTGGTCCCTAGAATCAGTTATGAAAAGGACAAAGAATATTGCAGCCAGTTAAAACATTACAAATTGTTCGCAGAAAATATAGAATTTAAAACCCAAGCTCTGTATCTAGGATTTCAATTAGAACATGTGGTAAGGCGCTGTATCCTACTCTTACGTATGGGTATACTCCCGTTAGCAACAGCCTTAGCTAGTTGGAACGGTACAAATAATCCTAAAGGCATATGTGAACTATGGTGGACGACAAAATTTGCTCCACGTTTTATTAATTTGTCCCAATCCAAGTATGGTAGAGGCTCGAGGACGATATAGAACTCCAATGCAATTAAAGTATAATGCTCATTTCTCAAATAAATTAGTCTTGCTGTGTAATTTTCCAGTTGATGAATTTGTATGTTATAAACTGTATACGTTTTAAAAAAAGTTTTTTAAAGCTGTTTTAAAGGTAACATGCAAAATTTTAATATACTTATACAATGAAACGCTGTATAAGCAGTCTGCAACATATCGTCATTTTGCCATCTTAGAAAGAGTTTTAAAAATGTTAGTTTAATTTACTAACAATAATTTTACCTTGTATTTGTTGATCTCCGTAGGGTCTGAATCAAATCAAATAAAATTGAAATTGAAAAATTCAAACCATCGTCATTAGGCAAGTCAGCCCAATTGGTTTAGTTGAAGCAACTTGTGACTACAATTCCCATAATGCACCTTCACCAGCATGTGAAATGAATTACTAATTCTAGAAACCTAATATCCTGACTGCGACGATATAGGCAGGCACCCTAGTGCCCACGCAGTAACTATACCGGCAATTGATTTGTGCAAAAGTATCCTTGTTACCAGTCCTGGGGATATTACTGTAATAGCAAAATTCGAAAGCCCGGGGTGGAACCATGGGAGTCGCTTTCTAAAGACACAATCCTTCCTTTAGGCACAAATGCATTGTAAGAAAAGGAAGTATGAAAGATTAGCGTCTCTTCACTATGGACAGTCCACACCTGCAGCGAAAATTATTATGCAGAAAATGCAGATTTGTCAGTTCCCTACAGATTTCGGACATTTTGCAAATTTTCCAAAGATTTTTTTAGATTACTAGAAAGTGTATAGAAATACCAGAAAATAAGGGGGAAAGAAGTACCTTTGTCTCGCTGCCAAAGAGTCCACGTGTCATCACTGGAAGAGCTGTCATCATCAAACCTTAAAGAGCGTGAATATTAATGCCTGTTATAGAAAAAAAGTGTGTCCCTTATTTTTGCTAGTCGCTCTGATTGCAATGCATTTTATTTTTGGCTCGCCTTTTCTAGAAGAATGCTTAGAGAAATGAATTCGAAGAACACTTGTGACTTTGATGACAGTGTGTTGCCAGTTGTATCGGTTTTTAAGCGAGCACATGATGTCCAAATGATTGCTAAGCGAGAAAATAATTTTGATTATAAGGAAGCTGGAATGTGATAATGACTGTAAAGTTAATGGTGTTTTATGATGTACATGGCCGAGGCGCAGCGAGCTGTTGCAGGAAACTACTAAACAGAAGCTTATGCGGAAACACAAAGACCTAGTCGGAGATTACTTCCGGTGTCCCAAGGATACATGTGTCAGGATGAGGAGGAAGATTGTAATGCCACTATATTTGATGCCTAATAAGACCAGGGTGTTTGGGACAGTTAATACCCAACCTATCATAGTAGGCGTACTGAACACCTTGAGGGACTCTCTTGGCGCAATTGACAAATAAAGAATCTTTATTGTTACCCAACTCAGTCATGCTCAATTAGTTGACCTCAGAAGGATGAATGACTTAGTGGGCCCACCACCATTTGAACTTGTGATTTTTTTTTTTTTTGTTGGACCAATCTTCATTAGTTTTCCAGTACAACGCATGTGTTATATCATAGGGGTGTTCAAAGTACAGTCATGTATTAGGCATTACCTGATACTGACAGTATTTGGTAAGGAGCAGTCGGTTCAATATAATATGTTTAGAACATTAAAAACCATCATATCACATCAGGGCGTTCCATACATTGTCTGCACCAGTCAGCTGGTCACTTATTATTAACATAATAATCAGTAGTCATACCTCCACATTATTTTCATATTGTGGAGCAGCAGGCAATGTGCAGACCCACACCCCCTCTCTCCTCGCAGCACAACTCAGTTACATTCCGAGAGTAATGTAGACCGATCCCCCCCCTCCATCCCCTTGAGCAGAGAGTCTCAGGAGCACTATGTGAAGGACACCAGACACACCTTGCGTACCAGACACCAGTAGTATCAGTAGTGATCAGTAGCAGGAGGCTTCCCAACTAGGCCGCTAGGGAGTCTTTGAACAGCTAGAATTTACTCAATACTCCCTCCCACAGTGCCGCAAAGGGAGTACAACTCAATCCTCACACTTCCTCACGCCGTCGTTGCCTTGGCCCTGCCCTACTTGATGGTTGCAGCGCACCAATGTTTCACGTTTGGGAGAATGTGCGTCTTCCAATGCATTCCTATGCACCTCCGGTTTTGAGAAAGGCCAAATCTATGAATCTGTTGGTTACCATAAGTACCTTTTTAGGTCAAGCCTGGGCAGCGCATGCGCTGCTCTACGAGGCATGCTATATTGAGGTAGGGACTTGACGCTCCGCCCACTCTCTGCACACATTTTTCATTGGCTTATGTCATTGTCCACTGTAAACTGTGGCTGTTCATTGGTCAAAAGGCCTTGTAGTCCCTCCTTAGTACCGCCATGTCTTATTTTGTAACCTCGGTAGGCTTTAATTACAGCCTCCGAGCACTATTATCTCAAATAGCATTGTCATGCCTGCTGTTGCAGGCAGAACAAACACTCTCCAACAGCTTTAAAAAAAAATTATAGCATGCATTTGCAATGCAATAGGTCTTGCATTTGCGTAAGTTTAAGATATTGGCATTGTAAATGACAATGCCATTTATTTATCTGTTTTAAAAAAAAACCAGCATAAATAAAAGGCATTGTCATTTACAATGCCAATAGCGCAAACTCTCATAAATGCGAGACCTATTGCATTGCAAATGCTTGTTTTGGGTATGGGAGTGCTTCTACCTGCCCTTTCTTTAAAATAATCCATCAGGCTGGAAACCCTCTTACTTACTAGGAATTTCGTCATAGAAAAAGTCAGAGGATGTGGCTCAGAACAAGAATAGCAACACCCCTGCACCTCCACAGCAGCACAACATTTCCATTTATTGAGACTTCAGCGCTCGTACCTGATCAACAGGCAACGCACACCAAACTGATCTGTTTACTTGAGGACCTCGACGACTGGGGAAGGGGAATCCTTAAAAAGGCACCAGAAAGAAAAATAAATAATGATATTGCCACAAGTCCCCATGTTTTCATATTTGAAGTGGGAGACCCTTTTAACAAACTGGCTGCTGTAGTCTGTCCTTTTTGTGAGAGGAAGGATGAATAGATAAGAAGGAACATCTACAGACATTCTAATGACTTTCGGGCCACATACGTATTTCTGCATCGGAGTTTAGCACACCAGCGAGCAATATGATATTTCTGGCAGCACATTACGCTCCCTTTAAAACTTTACAAGGTAAGCAAATGAAGAGCAATGCAAATGCTCACAATGGCTAGTCAATGCTCGTGTGAAACCATAACCTTATCTGCGCAAGACACACACCCAAATGAATCACCCATATCAACAGTCACACAGTGAGCAGTGACTGAGGCCTTCATGCGCCCTCCAGGCAGCACTTCCTTGACCTCTGGTGGGAAATAGTAGAGATAACACTGTGGTGGAGTCCGACTCACTGGGTAATTTTCACCCCTTGAGAACAATATAATTCTAGTATTCCAGAATTCTTTGTTTTTGGTGTAGCGCTTTGAAGCATACAACGCTTCAGCTGCAAAACAGCAATAGAGTACGGCATTGTGCTTATTTATATTTTTATGATTTGTATATAACGTCTATATTCCAATATCCGCTTACTGCCCCACTCGATCCTTTTCTGGTTTTAACCACTTGAGTGTGCACAGGAGTCGATCGGCAAGACTTTGGTGTCCATTTGGGGGCTTCACATTTTGCCACCACTGGCTTTGGGGGCTATGCAGTAATTCGCCCCCGGGGATGCCGCTGTGTTGCTAATCATCACTGCTGTGCGTGATGTCAGTTTAACTGCTTTTCAGGTCACAGGGTGACCGTTTACTACTGACAGCTTCTCATATCTTCCATTACAGAGGAGAGAGGGGTGGAGAAGGGGGTGGCGAGGCAGGAGTCCTCTTAGTAAAGGGTGGGGGCAGGGGAGCGGCAAGTGCAGATGCTTTGAGGGAGATACCCCCGCCCGACATATATATACACATAAAAGTCTCATAATCGTGTACCTTAAGTTCAAGTTCGGCTCTGCAAAGCACTAATGACATGACGCACAGGCATGCCATCCCGCGGCTGAGGAGATGCCACACTAAGGTGCTGGACATGGGCTGGCGATGCTCGTAGTCTGCACACCAGCACCCACAGGCAGTGATGCAGCACACACACTCTGCCAGTCTCCTCTACTGCTCCTATTTGCTGACATCAATTCGCCATGATACCGGGAGAAGTACTGCACACTGACCTGATCAAAGGCAGCCTCTCAGCCTTCGTTCCATTAGGATTGTTGAAGCACGCCTGGCGCGAAAGGGGTGTTTGAATCTGCTCTCCAATCTGCCGATCAATTAAAATGTGCAATCAGCACGGCTACTGTACTGCTCCAATAGCAGCGATTAGGTCAATATGAGCCTGCCCTTCCTGCAGCCACAAGGACGCCTCACTAGACGCTTTCCGTTACAGCAGACAGTGAGTTTCTATTAGTATTTATAGCGAGTTGGTTGCAAGAAGATACACGTTCTTGGCAGTCATTATGGAAGTGCTTATTTTTAACAGAAATGTAAGCATCGCAGCGGCCAGCAACAAACTACCACTAGCTGGGTGAGACTGACGTTTCACTCCCCGAGCCAGTCACTGGCTAGGCTCGAGCCCAGTCATGGGCCGCTAGCCAATCCGAGGCCTCTAACGGGTCTCTGGCTCTCTTCCAGCCTTTTTGATTGGCTGTGGGTACTC
This sequence comes from Lissotriton helveticus, assembly GCF_964261635.1. Lineage (NCBI taxonomy): Eukaryota > Metazoa > Chordata > Amphibia > Caudata > Salamandridae > Lissotriton > Lissotriton helveticus. The sequence continues at coordinate 397,266,954 of NC_136059.1, forward strand.
TGGGCCCGTATTACTTATGTGATTTAATGTCTACTTGTCCGTCGGACAAAATAGACATTAAGTCGGGCGATATGATTCCCCCACCCCTGTCCTATAAACAAGACTTGGATTCATATCTCTATTCTAAAACAGAAAATGTGAATGTTCTATCATATTGTAGATACGTACATATCGTAAATGGCTATTAGCACATATTTTAAAGCAACTGCCTATTTGCAAAGAAGACTATTGTCAATAATTTTTCATATCAGTCCATTATTGGTGGCATACAGAATATGCTCCTTCACAAGAAAATCACATTTTAAGAAATATGCTCTCCTCCCTCCACTAAATTTTGTTTGGGTAATTCAAAGGTTTGTATTTTCATTTTGCATTATGTTAAAGCTTAAAATATTAAACCCAATTCAAAAACAAACGTATGATGTAAATGTAAATGTAAATGTAAATGTAGGTGTACTTATATAGCGCAAACCTGTCACCCAAGGGCATCCTGGCGCTTGCTTAGGGAACCCGTCCTGGTATTCCCCTGTGAGAAACCCCGGCAGGGTGTCCACAAGGTGAAAGCCAGGCATCCCACCGCGAGGGGCCGTAGTGGAGATTAAGCAAGCTATTGCCCAGAGTTGCAGAGTGTGACCCCGTGATTCGAGTAGGCACCGGAGCGAGAATTGTCAAGGTCCGTGGAATTTTGAGCCCAAGACCCACCGAGGCGGGGAATCGAACCCTGGTCCACGGTCGATCTCAGCTTCCGGGTCTGCCGCCTCTAACCACTGAGCCACGCTTCTCCACTAACACTTGTAGTGCAGAGCTTGTCTCACACTTAAAACACTGGAGTTATGTCTAATTAAATTTTCATGAATTGATTCTATTATAGTTAGGCATGAATGCTTGGGTTTCTTTTGGACTAAGTTCAAATTAACCTCACTTTTCAATGTTTATTTTTAGATATTTATCTGGCTTACTTCATTTTGACTCCAGTGCTTAACATGGGATCCCATATTGGCTTTTAAGACAGCAGTGCAATTTTCACTCATAGTTTGAACAGAAAGTTTGAGCACGACTTCAGCTCACTTGCCTTGCTTATCCACTTTATGCTCAGTTTTTAGGTCTGGGATCACCCAAGATCGTTGGGGCATATTATCAAAGTCTGGTGATAACATTATCACCGCTTTAGCGTCTGTTTTCGGGCGAAAAGCGGCGATCATTTTATCGCTTTATTAACAAGGACACACTAACGCGTGTTTCCTTGCCTTAGTGTCTGGTTTCCTATCGCCTCGCATCGCTTTTAAAATGCAAAGTAGGCGTGCCCCTTACAACTACATTATAAAATATCGCTAACAGTTCTTCGCTGTATTTACAGCAAAGCCCCGTCCGGTTTAGCGCTGATTTTTTTCGCGCTAACTGGGCTTTAACTCTGGAATTTAACGTCTGTTAAATTACAGATTAAGGCATACCTAACATCTAGACATCCAGACCCCTTTCAAGGGGGTGGGGCGGGTCTGCGGAGGGGTGGGGGCCCGAAATCGCGAAATCCTGGAGGGTAGATCATATGTTTGATGTAGACAGGCAGTGGGAAGAACTCTCAATGTGTAAACTGGCCTAGAATTGGAGTATCCTCAGCCAATCCTAGCGCGCTGAACAAAAAGCGGCGTGCTCATTAGCTAGTAAATCCGCACGTGGTTTGGGTATTTTGTTAGAGCCAATGTTCCCCCTTCCCTGCCCCCCACTCCCCCACACCCCTCTTCCGATTGTCCCTCCGTTCGCCGGGTGCTCTTGGAGCTGCTCCTGTGCACGTGCGTGTCTAAAGGTTACTTTAAAAAGGCGGTTTAAAAATAACTGGGAGCTAGGCTGTGGCGGGGATGCACGCCAGAGCCACTCATCCTTCATTCTGAGTCATGGTAACTTGGTGCTTTCCAGGGCTGAGCGTCTGTTTCCCGGCTCGGCGGCACCTGCTGCTGCCCTTTTCTGAGGACGCGCTCGTCAAATTCTCGCGTGCGCATTTCTAAAACCGAACGGGACACATTTTGGGGGATATCACACACGTGCGGATTTCTACCTTACTTTGCAGGAATACTACTACACACCATGGCACTGGGCTCAAACAGCTGCGAGTACTCGGCGCGTAGGCAAAGCATTTTCTCTCATTTCAGCCTACGTGTACAAACCACGCTGAGACACTGACATCGCCAGAACAAACACTCTGCAGCCTGGGGTCAGGCTAGCACCATCTGTGTATTTGTAGCGTGCTAGCACACAGTTGGCCCCTTGGGGTAACGTGGGTGGAGAGTGGGGGGGATAACGTTCTTGCGGTCTCGTTCAAACCTTTGCTCTCCCACAGCTCTGCTTGCGCCTATGACGGTGAATGGCTGGCAAGTGACAGTTTGCTGCGTCTGTTGTGGACTTTTATATAAAGTTATCTGCTGGGGAAAGAAAGTAGAAAGGTGCTGCCCCTGCAGTCTTATCAAGTCAGTAGGCTTTGAATGTATAGGCGTCTGGTGCACAGGATTAGCCATTTGTTTTGGAAAAAAAACTTTGTCTAGGACTGCTCACTTACAAAGAGAACTTTCAGGGTGCATCCTATTTATTTATGCGTTTTTATACAGCCCAGACATAATTACCCAGAGGTGCCCGAGCACTTTACAATAGAGCGAAGAACATTACCTGAGAAATTAAGACGAGTAACAGGGTAATAGGTGACAATACTTATAGCTACTTCGGTTACACAAACACGCACAGACCACAAACACACCAGGGACCAACACACGCAGACCACATACACACCAGGGACCAACACACACAGACCACAAACACACCAGGAACCAACACACACAGACCACAAACACAAAAAACTAAGATATCTGTGTTTGTTGTAGGAAAAATCGCTGCTAAATTGCCACTAAATTTCCATATTTGGGCCGCTAAATTTCTATTTTTGTGCCGCTAAATTTGCTAATCCATGCCGCCATATCCTGGTGGGTCTGATTGAAACAAAACCCACCTAGACCCTGCTGAGCCCAATAATTACCGGCCCATTTCCAGAATCCCATTCTGCGCTAAGGTTTTAGAGAAGCTACTCAACACCCAGCTCACCACCTTTGTATCAGCCCACGACCTGTTGGACCATTCCCAATTTGGGTTTAGAGAGGGTCATGGAACGGAAACAGCCCTCATAGCTTCCAGTGAAGAGTTAAGGAAGACTCTGGACATGGGCGGGAAGGCCGCCTTGATATTATTCGATCTATCGGCGGCCTTCGGCACCGTTAATCACCAAATCCTTGTCAATAGACTAGCGGCGATGGGCGTCCAGGCGTCCGCCTTGGCCCCACTCACATCCTACCTCACTGAAAGATCTTTTCGAGTGGAACTGGGTGAAGCAAGCTCACAAACCTTTAATCTTCAGTGCGGCGTGCCACAGGGCTCGTCGTTGAGCCCTACTTTGTTCAATTTGTATGTCGCCCCGCTGGCCACCCTGATCAGGCAGTTTGGATTCTCAGTTATCTCTTATGCGGACTACACGCAGATTGCGGTGTCCATCCACAATAATGAAGAGGAGGTAGCCGATCGGTTTAACAGCTGCATGACCCAGGTCAATGCATGAATGCAATCAAACTGCCTTAAGCAGAACGGCAGCAAGACTGAGGTGCTCCTTCTGGGCGCCAATCCGTTGTCCTGGTCTCGGAGGTGGTGTCCCTATGCTTTAGGGGAATGCCCTACTCCGGTAGCCAAGACAAAAAACCTTGGGATTATGGTCGATGGTAGGCTTACCTTTGATAGTCAAACCAATTGTCTTACATCCAGCTTCTGGTCGTTTCTGAAATTAATACGGAAGGTGCGACCTTTCGTGCCGCCGGAGGCAGTAAAAACGCTGGTAACTATACTTGCATTCTCAAGACTGGATTACGGAAATGCATTATATGTTGGCATTCAAATCCAATTTCTGAAAAAGATGCACCGCCTGCAGAACGCAGCGGCCAGAATGTTATTAAACATCCCTAAGCATGAGCCAGTGGCTCATCATCTAGGAGCACTGCACTGGCTTCCGGTTAAGAAGAGGATTGCATTCAAGACTCTTTGCATTACATTTAAGGCATTGCATGGAAGTGGTCCTGCTTACCTCACTTCACGCATAAAACTCTACATCCCCCCTAAGAGTCTCAGATCCGCACAACGCAGAATTTTGCAGGTGCCTAGGTTCAGACAGAATCGATGGGGAGGAAGGAGTTTCCTGTTGGGAGCTGCTAGGCTATGGAACCTTCTTCCGCCAACTATCAAAGAAAGCTTAGACCTTTTAGTATTCAGAAAAAAAGTAAAAACCTGGCTCTTCCAAACTGACATTTAGCTCTCATTGGTCATTAGTGCAACACTCCCTGAGTCCACAGCGCCAAGACGCCTCCGGGCATTCGTTGCGCTCTACAGATTTATAAATCAAATCTATCATCTAGGATATCGCTGTTTTCCATGGAACATCGCTGGAAAGCTGGACAGCATTGTTCCATGGAAAACGGCGATATCCCTGCTATCGCGGGGATATTTATCGCCATAGCGCTAACCATTGTTAATACAGCGCTAGCATGGCGATAATTTCCAGCATTAGCCGGCAGTAAAAAATCTCACGCTAAGTGCGGTCAGCGATAATTATCGCTGCCCCTTGATAATATGCCCCTTTGTTTTTAAATACAAATGTGTATAGTATACATAGAGGGACTTTCAGGCAGCTCTATTTATTCTTTGGTATGCTGTAATGTCATTCGGATTTTGCTTCTGCACATCATACAGCACAAGGCACAGGTTCACCCCACTTCAGACTAGGGCTTGCCTGACTTGCAATGTGCAAATCGACACTATGTGCCAGGCACTAATGGTGCAATATCTGCTTTTATGGTATTAAAATATATGCATTTGATTTTGAACAATGCTTGTTTTACTGATACGAAGGACCAGCTGCTCCCCCAACCTTGCTGCCTGGCCATTTAACGTGTTGTGTGTCTTCATATAACAATTCACAAACAAAATAACCACTGGCAAAGCCAAAAGGTCTGCAGGCACCACCAGACCTATTGGCTTTGCCAATATTTAATTGCATAAGCACCTTTTGTTCTGTATTTCCAGCTTCAGTCTATAGTTTCAGATGGGTTTTGTAATAGTGATCCTCTCTCTTCAGGGGTTTGAACACTTACAAGATAATATAGATAATTTTTTAGTATTCCATAATGACATCTTCATCTTTAGATGACATCTTTAAGATCAGATGTTTGCCTTCTCTGAAACTGTTTTTGCTGGCTCTGTTTGCACTCATTTTCAGGAATACTGGTCAACCCCAAACCATGTTCTTGGAAGGAAACAATTATGATTTGTTCGTCTGTCAATGAGTATGAAGCTCCAGGAGCCAGTAATGCTAGCACTTCTGAAGCAGGCCATGCAACATGTTTTTTTGGTTTTAGAGGACAATGTTTCTGTAGCGTTTAGTTGTTTGGTTTATGGAAGAAAACTTGAACTAGGCCTTTAGCTGTACAGTATGGGTATTTCGGAAAGAGCCTCTACCTTACTTAAACACTTATCTATATTATTTATAGTCAAGCACAATGTATTCAGTCAGTCTCGATTTGAACAGAAACCCAGCTTGGTATGCCAGTGCTTCAGACCTGTTTCATGGTTTTATACGGATAAACTTTGTAAAAGATGGAAAATTTCTTTATGAAGCTTTATTTCAAAGTGTTAGTCGTACTGCCTTTAAATGTTATTAGGCAGAACTGTCTTCATTTAGCTGTTTCACTTGTCTTGTCCTAAATATATTTGTTGAAGGCATGACATTCTGTAACCTAAATGTTGGTTGTGGTTAAATAATTGTGTGGTTCAAATATGTAGGAAGCTGAACTGGTCATTAAACTGATGCTGATATCCTTCTCAGTAGGAATGCATTTTGGGCATCAGTTTACAGGAGCTTGAAATGCTTGGGAACTTGCCCGCAGAATGATCTTTGGGTTCACTTTTTTTATCCTGCTCTTGGTGCATTTTTTGAATGTTTGTCACTTCAAAACGAAACTAGACCTACCTAATATCTGATTTACTAAAGTACTTTTGTCATTCCATACTAATTGCTTTCGAGAACACAAATTTAGCAAAAATAACCTGGTCAGTGATGAAAAAGTGCAGCTTCTCAAACATTCGCCATCCACTATTCAGTATACTATTTTAGATCTCATAGGGAACATGACATCCACTTCTGTATATGATGTCTTGGTGCTAAGAAAATGTACAGCAGCATAACAGCAGATCACTTCATTGTTTGGGAACAAGATATTTTAAAGGTTTTGTAATGTGTTGACGGTCTTCAATAGGTCTTTGATAGTTGATAAGTAGTACCATTTCGAGACTGCTAGCTCAGATGGTGTCCATCCAACAGACATCTTGGTTGATTTGCAATATTTTTAAGCGCAGTAGGTATGAGAATTGGAAAGAGTGCCCAGTGAAATTGTTGTATTTCCCAAATAGAAGTGCTTGGGATAAGGGCCAGGGGTGTGAATTTGGGTGTAAGTCTCTCCTCTGGTGGCGAAGCAAGGTGGTGGTTTGGATGTAGCAGTTGATTGAGATACTGGAATTACTCTTAGTGTGCCTGCTCCCCTTTTTGCCCACTTTGCCCCCATTAAGTATGTTTGAGACCTGCTTTGTTTAGATTAGAGGACATGACATAAATGTGCATTGCCAGGCTAAAGCTCGCTGGTATTTGACTTTTCCTGGGATTTGTACCTTTTTATAGGAGTAAAGTTGCTTGTTTTTAGGGTTTGAAACCTTCCTTCCCTCCTTGGTTTAAAGAACAGTATCGCTATCTGTTATGCTGAACTTATGTGCGGGCTGGGTATTGTTGATCAAACTAATGTTTTAGAGTGATTATTCAGGGAATTGGCCTCTTTCTCAGATAACATTAGATGTTTCCACTTGTTATGTTTGGAGCAAACCCAGCAGGTGAAATTGTGACCCTTTTCTCCCCTTCTGTTGTGTACCACAGGAGTTCACTCAATACCCGGCTGTGGCCTTTATTTGACCATGGCACTAACTTTGAAGTTGCCTTACAATACAGAGGATACCCAAGCGTATAAACAATTCTCATACTTAAGGTAATCAAAATTGAATGAGGTGTAACTTTCATCAATTGAAAGCAGGCTAACACTGATTTGATATTTTTTGGGTCTTGTGGTAAAAAGATGCTATACGCGGATAAGACCCATCTCATCTTTAACTCCAGATGAAAAAATTGAAAATTCCTTGATTCCTATTTGATGCCGAAGCCTCTCTTAAATCTCCAACTTCAGTTCTTTGTTAAAAGCTACATTTATTATATCATTAGACTCAAGACTACTTTTTACCACTCTTATCCTTGAAAAATTGATCACTTGTAGCAAGATCTGCCATAAAAGCTAGAATAGATTATTGCACTTGACTCTATGCAGGTATCCATAATTACTTGGTGGATAAATTATCAATGGTCCAAAATGCTGTGCTGCTGGTCATAGATTTACGGAAAACTGTGATCATGAAAAAAGTGCACATCTCTAGCGTCCAGTTCAGAAGTGCATTGCCTTTTAAAATCTTATGTTGCACCTCGAAGTGCCTCCATTAGCAGCCCCCTGTACCGGTCTTCCAAAAACACATCCACCAGATCTCAGCAGGTTCCTTTAATTTTGAACTCTGTGCCGACAAACATGATGGTTTTAACTACAGTGGTTAGGGTTTAGGAAATAGGTGTTCAGCTTGTCTGTTTATAGAACAGTGGCAACAAACCCTTTAAGGTGGTAGGAGCAATGTAAATGTTATCACGCTTGCAAAGCTGAATACCCTCAAATCTGCATTTATGGGTGTTTGTCAAGTATTGCATGGCCTCTTATTACTCCTCTTTCCCAACCCCACTCACAGAATTCCGCCCCCTTTTTTTGGGGGGGATGATGGTGACTTCATGTATTAAGCCATCACGGAGTATATTTCAGGTATCCCCTTTTGTAGAGCACTAACTTTTAGCAAATAATTATGTTCTGTTAATGATCAAATATGGACATTTTGATAAAGCACCATTGAACTGTGATCCCCTGGTCGGAGGGACATAATGTTTGACCATGTAATGCCTTCCTGGTTTACCTTCATGTGGTCTCCCAGAAGGTAGAGAATTTCCTTTAATGTCTTCCTCCTACACCAACTGGGCTCTCTTGGTGTGGAGAAAATCAGGTCTCCTTGAAATCCTAAAGTCAATTAAAACTGAAATACCTGACAATGAGTTCTTATATTACTGTTAAAGTTTAATGTCCTGCCAGAAGACATTACATTTTCCATTTCTTACTACATTTTAGGGTTACAAATTACATTTCTTGTTGAAATAACTTGTCATTTGAGTTTCTCACTGCAACCCATCAAAGCGGTTACCTTTCCTTTCAGTGGAAGTATTCAAACTGTATATTGCTCCCGTATCTCTTGATTTGTCTGCACTGTGAGATATGCGGAAATAAATAATGTTACTGTGGCCATGATAAAATAAAACTAAATTCAAAGCTCACTGATTAACCAGGTGTGCTTCCAATAGGACTGCTTATTATATATTTATGGGGAAAGATTACTAGTGTCAGTATTTTTTTCTGTAACCTGTGTGCTAACATGCATTCCTGACACTGTGTATTCCTAATGTCAATGTTTCATAATGTACACCTTTGATCTATAGGTTAGGACTTCGATGAATAATTGGGGAGTTAGAGCATGGGCTGTTGTAAGATTTGTTTCCTATCAGGAGGGGGGAGAAGGAAAAGTACGTGATGCTTTCACCTTCCTTAGTTATAATGTACAAAAAAATCAATGGGAGAAGGGATCACTTGTCCTGAGTAACCAGGGTTTTAGTTCTCTTATTCGGTTTTGGTGCCAATTAAAAAAAATAATAATAAATCATTCACGTACCAAGGCTCGATAGGCGGTATATCTTGGTTCTGCGCCTTGTTATTTTAGAAAAAATTTTTTACGGGCATAACTCAGTGCGGAAGCCCCATAACCCAGCTTCCTACGCACGGCAACTCTTTTAACCAGGCATTCCTTTCCAACACCAATTAAAACTACCAAACTGGTTAAGAAGCCTTTTTAATCACGCACCCCTTTTTCATCAGTGATTCACTACTGTACTAACCAGTGGTTTACCTCCGGGTGGAGGAAGCATACAATCAAACCCGATGATGATGCTGTCACGTTGCTAAAATAACAAGGCGGAGAACCAAGATATACCGCCTATCGAGCCTTGGTACGTGAATAAGGGTTTTTTAATCGGCACCGAAACCGAATAAGATAACTAAAATCCTGGTTACTCAGGACAAGTGATCCCTTCCCCCCATTGAATGTTGTAAGATTCCACAGACCCTTAGATCTTCCGATCTACAGGTTCTACTAGTACGGTGTCCTAGCTAGCCATGATTAGAACCTAGCACCTGGCATCCAATCATACTTCCCATCCCTCCTGATTCAGGTAGTAGACTACAGATTTCAAGGCTAATCTCCCACCTACTGATTCCTGCATGCAGAAACCCGTTTCGGAGTTTTGTAAAACTGCCCCAAAAAACGTTGAGGCCTGTTGTGCGTGCTCCAGTCTCCCCCTCAAAGAATTACCTCTGATATCATGGGTTAACGCTTTGTTCTTAATTCTTGGAGGGGGAAATTAGAGCATGTGACCGCCTCAGCATTTTATTTTTGGCAGTTTTACATAGCGCAGACAAAATCAGACTTTAGAACTCTGTTTTAACGCAAACAAAAAAGAGTTTAGAACTCTGTTTTTGTGTGCGCTATGTTGTTAAACTGCCAAAAATAAAATTCTGATTGTCTATCGCCATACATACCAATAGACCCGATTCAGTCAGGTTGCCTCTGGTTAAATATGTCAGTAGGGAAAATACATTCTTCTGACTATTTAAAAGAAAAAATATATATATTTAATCTCCCACTTGCCAGCTTTAAAATGTTTACTAGTATACAAAACAGTGATGGATGGAATGCTTGAATTAATCTCAGCCTCTGGTAATCACTTGGGCCGCATTCGAATCCATCATTATTTTGCACACCATATCACCTCAGTTTGGACCCAGCTATATGCAAATCAGTCTCGACCCTGCTCCAATGTGAATAGTCCAGCCCAAACTGCCAAGCCAGGTCCTCGCTGAACCAGAGCACATTCAAGCTAGGAGCGGTTTCACCCTAGTGTTGAGCTCATCAGCCAAGTTCAACTTGGTTCCAGAGACTGTGCACGGGACCCATGTCTGGGCATACCCGTCCTACTTGGGGTGACACAATTAGTATACAAAACGGTGATTTGTGAAATGCTGTAATTCATCTCAGCCACTGGTAATCACCCAGGTCGCATCCCAATCCATAGTTATTTTGCACACTATGCCAGGGTCAAAACTGATTTGCAGATAGCTGGGTCAAAACTCCGGTGGCATGGTGTGCAACGTTACAATGTTTTGTACACTTATTGTGCTCTCCAATGTTGGCATCTATGATTCAATATTAAAGCATTGTAGTGAAAGTACGTTTATATTTGCTTTCAATATGAATCTTTCTCATTGTAGGTCACCAGTTCAAGGCTCACAAGGCTGTTCTTGCTGCCTGCAGCCAATTCTTCTACAAGTTTTTTCAGGATTTCAACCAGGAGCCTCTTGTGGAAATAGAAGGTGATTGTTTCTTTGTTTTGTTACACCACTGTTCATCACTGGCATTTCCTTCTTCTGCTGCCTTCCAAGATTATTACTATGTATGTCGAAGAAGAATGCCGTTTCAGTATGTAATGGGCGGTAAGCATGTAATGAAATCTGTCTGATTATAGAACCTTGTTTTCCCAGTGCATCTACAATCTGTGTGTAGGCTAGGAGGCCGCTAGACATTTATGTTATCTTATGAATGAACTTACACCTGTTAGAATGGCTTTTAGCACTTGGATATGAATGCATAAAGGCTCTGTGGTGGTTGCATAGATTACAAAGATGGAACATGTGGTACAATCCAGCAACTTTGTTCAACTTGCTGCATGCTCCTATGCTGTTATATTCCATTAATTTCCCGATGCTGTGAGCTATATGGGGAAAAAGGACTTGTAGATGGAGGTATTGAGGATAGGAAAGATTGTGGGGGTAAGATCGTGTTTTATTTAATAGACAAGCTGTTCCTATCAATCCTGGTCTCTCATGAGACTTCGTCTTGATTCCCTGCATGGGATGTGTTCAAGATCTGAAACTAACAGGTTGATTTGGGAGTGCGTTAAGCTGCCACAAGTGTCTCACTGGACTGTAAGTCAGTGCCTTAGGATGATGTGCAGCACAGTAACTCTGCTTTCCAAATGAAGTCCAACTCTCAGAGGATTTAGGTGAGTTTTAGTGGAATCATAACTAGTATATGAGAGGTTTTAAAGTTCTCTCGCTCGGTGCACAAACCGCTTTACATACATATACCAAGAGTAAGCCTTTTGAACTCCCCAAACTCCTCTAGTCTGCCTCTATTTCCAAGCTATGGGGATCAGGAACTGCAACCCTATTAGGAAATACAACAAGTCTGCCAAAGTTGTAGGAGTTGATGCAGAGAGGTCCAGAATTGTATCCTTTTCCGTGTCTTAGAGACCCTGGAATATGTGTTTTTGTTTCAGTTGACTCTGTTATTGTCAGAGTTAAGGCTTTAGGATTGGGGGGGGTGCAGTTTGAGAGATGAGTAAGCCCAAGCAGTCTGGGTTTTGACCAGGCACAGATGCCAATTGAACAGGCAACCTTTGCAGCATCTGGAAAACCAATAATACATTTGTTAAGCTACTTCTCAGACAGGGAAGAGGTGCATTGAGTGAATTTTATGCTACAGCAAGGGGAGCTCTGAATAGGAATACGAACTACAGTTAAAATAGAAATTATAAATATGGAAGGGTTGCCAGCTGGCTCGTTTGTTGGGCACCATCACAAATTGACTTTAGATATGCTGGAGTCTATTTTCTAATTCTATCCACAAATGACCTTCTAGGGAATCCCTCTGTCTCCTAAAGCAAGTATTTCTAACTTTCTGCACAAAGAAGCATAATGGTAAATGTGGGAATTGCATTTAGAAGTTAGCACTGCAGAGAAGAATGAAAGTAACCGTCTCCTGATGAGGACAACAGAAAAGTCCCCAACCATATTATTGCAACATAAAAGTGACTTACCTATTGCCATGGTCAGTCCTGAAACTGATTATGCACGTTTCTCTTTTTCTTCATAGAATCTCCTTGTCCCAGTGATCCTACAATCAATGTTCAGCTTGATTTCTGAATGTCTATCGCATTATTGCTTTTTAAAATCTTTTTATTTGATGTTTTACATGTTTGAGGCAGAGCTTTTTATACTGTGTATGATTTGTAAATTTCAGACTTTATTAATTGTGTTTGACTAGCTTAGACAGTTATTAGTAGTGGAGGTTGAAGGGTTGCATTTTGTAGCAGATGGAGAACAGTTATGGTTGTGTGGGAGGTAGTTTTCAAGAGCCCGTTTATCTTTTTCCTACTTAACAGGTGTAAGCAACATGGCATTCCGTCACCTGATTGAATTCACATACACTGCAAAGCTATTGATTCAAGGGGATGAAGATGTAAATGATGTCTGGAAAGCGGCAGAGTACTTACAGATGCATGAGGCCATTAAAGCACTTGATATCAGGTAGCTTTTATCTGTTTTTGTTGTGCATGCATATGTCTGTTCCTGTTAAGTTAAGGCTGAACTCTAGTGTCTGCATCATTTGTATTCGACTAAGCGATTGTTTGAATGGTGAAAAATTCCTCCCTTCTTCCCGTTACCCCCCCAAACCAAATCTGTTGGTGCCACCAGAAACAAATCCCCCACAGCCCACCAGCTTGGTTTTACTTTAGAGATGATTTTCTTCTTCCTGCCGCCTCAGCCTGTTTTAGGCGTGGTTATTAAATATTACTAAATAGACCCAGAACCATATGTTATTTTTTTAAATATATTTTCATAATTTTCTTTAATTGAGTTCAGTAGCCATTGAGTCAGCATTCCCACAAGTGCTTCAACTTTGGAATATGCTCCAGCTTCGGAGGTTTAAACATCAGTGTTTTGAACCGTATCGGAACCATCCACCGTTTTATTTTATTTTGCTTATAGCATTCAATTTAAATTGGGTATGTGTTGCATATCATGAGTCATTGCAGATTTTTAGTAATTGCCATGCAAGTATATTATGATAGTCTTTTCTACTGAATTACTTTGGAATGGCTGTAGTTGGGCATAACAGGTTAGAGGCGAAACGTCCTCTTTTAGGGAAGTAATGTAGATGTTTTATGTGAATGAGCTACACACCTTTTATGTATAAAAGGAAGTATTTGTAAGTGCAATATTGGTCTCGAAGACAGGTAGTGTAGCATACTTAAAGCAGGGATCAGAGATCACATTTATTCGTCCAGCTATGAGATGGTTTTACCATTTAAGGACAAGACCTGGAAAGAAATTTGAAATCTCCATTAGCCAGAGCAGAAGCCTAAATCCAATACCTCTTATTTTAGGTAGAAAATGTAAGTTATTGTTGAAGTTTTCCAGTACTGTAATTGCTGTGAGTAATTAAGGTACAGACACCAATCGAAGAGATCGATGACATACTAACTGTAAAAAGCACTTTGATAGACCAAATGTGCTGCTTTTGTCTTTTGGTAGTAAAGATGCAGAACCTGGTTTTATTTCAAAATGCATTAGGAAACAAAACGCAGTAGAGAAGCTGAGTAAATATCTTTCATAAAGGGTGTTTACACCAGCTATGAAAGGAATATCCTTGTGGAAGCCCTGCAATATAATTATTCTATTAGTAGGTGACCATTGTAGTTTCTTCTGTCTTACGCCCTTCGGAATCTTAAACCATTAAAATTCCTTCGGTTTTAAGTAGGATTTCAGTGCATTAAATCAGAAATCAGAGGGAAGGTCAACCCACTGAAGGGAATCCTTAAATGGTATAACAATATAAAAAAGTGTGTTTTATTTAAAGTGACTGCTTCTCATATTTTGCTCGTGAACATTTTAACATATATATTATCTGCAAACAAAACAGGATAAAGAATAGTAACCTCCATTTAGCAGGGGTGTAATTCCTATTATGAAGTAGTCTGAGAGCTGCTGAATATCCCAAGACTGTTCACTTTCAGTAATGTGTATATAATTGAAATCTTGTGATCTATCTGAAGCTATTTTTGTTATTGTGAATTCATGTCAATCCAAATGTTGGCTGAGTCAGAAACCGTCTGTAGAAGGCTGTAGTTTTAGGGAAAGAAAGGGCATTCATGCTTGCTATTGAAGCCATTAATATAAAGGTGAAACTGTGCAAAAAAAGTGTACGATTAAAACGGTTGGCATAGGATTGTGGTCCTCCTAAGTTGTCAACAATAAATCAGGGGCGGCTGGTGACATTTGAGATTGGTGAGGCGTGGAGGTTGATGGCGGGCCGGCTGTCGTGGGGGGGACTTGAGGGGAGAGGGACTTGCGGGGTGTGTGAGGGTGGAGCATTTTCCAGCGGGTTTGAGAGGGCGACTTGAGAATGTTTGTGGAGCGGTTTTGAAGGTGTAGACTTGGGGTGTGCAGGTGCATTGCAGGGTTCCCCCATGTCTTGCAGCACTGGGCGGGCCATCTCTGCTCTGCGTGCCTCTTCTGCCCTCCGTGCCTCCTCTGCCTTGCTTGTCTCCTCTTCCTTCCGTGCCTCCTCAGCTTTGCGTGCCTCCTCAGCTTTGCGTGCCTCCTCGACCCTCTGGTCCTCTCTTGCCTTGTCCTCCTCTACTGCACTCTGGTGCGCCCCGTCTGCGCTCTGCCCTCCTTCTGCCCTGTGGTCTTCTTCTGCCCTCTTCGCCTCTTCTGCCCCTTTCCCAGCCTGTCCTCTCCCTGCGCCTCTCGAGTGGCCGCTTCATTTGTCTTCTTCTCTCCTCTTGGGTCCCTCGTGGTGGCGCGCTGGGCTCTGCCGGTGCGGGGGGATGGATGTCGGTCGGCGCGCGTCTGCTGGTATGGCCACTGGCGCCTGGCGTTGGCTGGAAGAGGGACGAACCATTTTGTTTGTGCTAGAGAGGGGCTGCTGAATCTGTTCTGGGTGCTCGTTGACTCACCTCGGGGGCTTGTGCTTGCCTGGTTGGGTCCCGTCTCGTCGGTGTCCCTCGTGGATAATAAACCGCCAACACGATACACGACGCACACCTGCTGCATTCTAATTATCCCGACCCCGAAATGAAATCGGAGCTGCCTAGACGAACTCCCACTACCCCAGCTTCCAACATCCAATCAGGAGGCTTACAGCAGTACACAACTGAAGGGAGTCCTCAAGTTGTTGCCACCCACTTCACTTCCGCGATGTACGCCAGCACTGTCCCTAACAATTTATTTCAATGGCACTTTGCTTGTAACACCTGGTCCACAGCATAAGCGCCCCATATATAGGTTAAACATTACTGCTTCTACCGGCCACTCCTACCATGTTGACATCGCTCTCTCCTTGTGTGTGCCTCAAGGGCGAGCGATAGCCATTGCCCCAGCCTGGCAGCCAGCACAGGCGCACCAGGAATTCTCGCTCCTCAGTACTTAAAGCAACAGAATCGGTGTTACAGTTAACACGAAGCAGAGAGCACTTCTTTATTTAAAGCTGCTTCGTGCTGTACATTCATTCTCTCTTTCCTCTCGGATGCTAGGTAGGGCAACGCCCCTTTCACCTGTTATAACCAGCCGCCACTGCAATAAATATCGAGAGCAGTACCTTGATATGCCACACCTAATGGCATCATGCAGACTTCAACTGCATATGTTGCTGCGAAAACTACGTGTTCATGCTTGTATCTGCTTCTCTTGTAAGGCTGGCCACTTAAAAAAAAAAAAAAAAGGAAAAAAAAAAGAGAGAAATTATAAACCTTTGGATATGCACCCTCCCCTGGTTCAGAATTGCTCCTGTGGCAATGGGGGAGAGGGGGCATCACCCAGAGGCTGGTGTATCATTAGATGGGGGCCCAGGACCCCAATGTGTTGAGGAGGGATGGCGCATTAATGGAGGACTCTGGGACCCTATCCTCTAAGCCCAAACAACACCAAATGCCATCAAGAGGTCCACTGAGGAGAGAAGTGTTGTGTGCCCTCACTGGATGCTGTGCCACATCCGCTCCCCCTGCCTCTGAGTGGGGGAGGCACAGTGGCAACCAGCTCAAGAGGATGTGGGCTTGAGAAGCAACATGCCAGCTCCCGTGTCAGCAATGGATTGTGTTAACTGGGAGCTGACTCTGAAGCATGGCTGTGTGCCCCCCAGGTGGGAACAGGGCACCCACCAAAGAGAAACTAAAAAGAAAATCGAATTAACAACAACAGGAAATAAACCATAGTGCCCGGTGAAGGACTGGAAATTGGCTTTTTCTCTGTGGGTGGTCCAAGGAAGGACTGGTGCACCACCAAAGTATTTTTAAAGCATTGCATCAGTACCTCCACCCCCAATTAACTATTTTCTGCAAACCAACCCGAAGTCCCCTGGGGCCTTGCGCACATGACCCCAGGAGAAACTCCCATTTTCTTTCAAACACTGGCAGGGCTGAGCTTTTGCTCCGGTGTTCAGGAATGCAGGGTCTCCTTGAGGTCGGTCATATGGCTACATGTTGTTGCCTGCAGAGGTTTAAGATGGACTCTGACAATTGGTTTAAACGTTCTTTTTATTATTAATGATTTTTTAATGACCAATGCAATGTTTATACTTAAAATTAATGCATTTGAAGTTTGTTATTGGTTCCATTACTTTTACTGGTTACCCCTTGATAAAGCCAGTACTTCTGCCTTGAATATAATGACCCCTCCCCCCCCATGGAGTGATTGTACATCTAATATATGTGGGGGTGTTGGGAATATACATTTGATTTGAGTGTGTCACTAAAGGTATCTAAATCTGCCTAGTGTACATATTTGTAATTTTATGTGTGTGTAATAAATGTACATCTTCATAAAAGAAAAGCACTGACTGCACAATATTTTATTGAGTGTTATTGTTGCATACCGGCAAATTGGATTTGCTAGCTGTGAGGCGATTGGTTCTTCTTGACCACCTGGTATGTGACCTTTTTACTGTGGGTGAGCCCCACTACTGGTGACTCACAGTAAATGGACTGCGCTTGTTTACCGCCAGTGTTCCCCTTTTAAGATAAGGCTGCTGCTTTGCAGCAGTTGTAAGGTGCACTTTGCAGGTTACACATGAACACATGTACACGTGTGTGAGGGCTGCTCGTAGGAGATTCCTATAATGTGTAGCCCAGTAACTGAGCATAGGCAGCCTGGCACAGAGGGGACTTTGCAGAATATGATATTTACCTGGGGAAGACCTCCTAATGTTAGTGTACACTCGTAGGGAAAGTCAGTGGGCTTTACTATCTTGTCTGCAGTGACACTTTATTATACACTTATGGGGAAGACTGCCTTAGAGTGCTGTTTTGCTTCCCTTTGACCTACAGAATCCAGTGACCTATCTAATTGGGGTGTAATCTGCGCAGGAAAATTAATTCTGCAAGTTGTAAAAAGATATCTGTTGAGCTATTGGGTCATCCAGGTTTGTCATATTTCTCTGTCTCGGATCAGGATCAGATCCCAGACCTTTTGACATCCTGCTGTGCCAAGTTAATTACATTTCTCTCCAGCAGCAGGAACAAAGCCCACCCCACACAAAGGGAGCAATTAACAGTGCTTCACTCAGCTCCTGATCTGCATCAATCTGCCGTCACACTGTACCAGGGATAGGCCAGTCCAAGCCCACTGAATTAAGGACTATAGGAGGGAGTCCATACCCCTGGAACCAGCACAAGATGGGAGTTCCTTTTGAAGATTTGGTGAGAAAGACCCTGGCAGTGATGTCAGCGAGGGGTGTAGCCTAGGCCCCCAGAGCAGAGTTGCTAGTGACTTCTGGGTGACACCATTTTGAAATGTCCCAGCAGCCTGTGCAGGAGGGTTGGGATGGGCGGAGAGGTGATGTGGAATCCTAGGATAGGCCAGAGGTGCCTCGCTGCTAGAACCTTCTGCCCCTCCCCGCTTTTAAAGGTCTTGCGCAAGAGGGAGAGATCTCTTGGCTGTGATCTTCTGCTGGACACTGACTGGAAGTGGCAGCTATGGACAGCTGGAAAGAGGAACCCCTGATATCCATCTGGACTAAGGTCTCAAACTACAGTTTTCCTCAGGACCAGTGGCGCTCTCGCCAGGGAAGTTAGTCCCCTTACACCCCCTGAGGACGAGTTGGGGGGAGGTGGGGGGGGGACTAGGCTTCTGCACCAAGGAAGAGAGGAGTTCCAGAGGAAACACAGGAGAGAGGCTGGCATGGGCAGCCAGTGAAACCAGCTCCCTACAAAGTTTGTCACCTTAGCGTCAGAAGGCCTGAGGAAAGGGCTAGGGCTTGAGCCCACAATGGAGAAAAACACTGTATGGCTGAACAAAGGATTTGACATATGCCCCACCCCACCCAGGCCGAAGAGTTTCCTGTCCCAGGGGTGGTCTAGGGCCCGGGAGTCGCTGCAAGGAGAAATTCATACATTTTACCCTGGAAAGGGGGGTGTAGGTAGAGCCCCCTCCTAAGACCCAAAAGGTCCCGGGGATCCTAGTTTCCAAGCTGGATTTTTATCACAGGGGCTCAGGACCCCCAACGTTGGACCTCAATAGAGGAAAAGAGAATGCAGCGTGATCCCTCCCCTCGCCCCCTCTCCCCCATCCTTGGTGGCAGCTAACACTGAAGTGAGTGCCCTTTCAACAGGAGCTGGCATGGGGGAAGAGTGCTGCCGGTTCCCAGGGCAGCACAGGAGAGGCTGCCTACGTGGGGAAACTGCTGGGGCAGCCAGGGGTGGGCGCCCTGGACTGCCCCCAATGAACCAAGGCATGCCATGTGCTCAGGTGGGACCCTCACCTCCCACCCCCCCTTTAAAAAAAGAGCTACGTAAGGCCACACAGTAAGGACAACAAACAAAACAAAGGAAGCAGCTCTTTGGGGCAACGGGAGGGCCTCTCCTCAGTATGACGCTCCTGGAGGAGCGCCCCATAACACTCTGTTGGCCTTGACATTGTGAAGCCATTTCTGTTACCTGTGGTGGTCCCTTGATGGTGTGGCTACCACCAATGATGTAAAAAAAAGGTGCCTGGGAGCGACAAGAGCACCGCTGCTCACCCCAAGGAGCCCAAAAGGAATTTACTAGAAGAGCTGATCCCAAGTGTGATGGGGGAAAGGAATTGTAATTCAAAACAACAATAGAGGGAGTGTAGAGGTAATGATAGAATCACCCTCCTGGCTAGTATTTATAA
Organism: Lissotriton helveticus; assembly: GCF_964261635.1. Classification (NCBI taxonomy): domain Eukaryota; kingdom Metazoa; phylum Chordata; class Amphibia; order Caudata; family Salamandridae; genus Lissotriton; species Lissotriton helveticus. The sequence continues at coordinate 397,286,258 of NC_136059.1, forward strand.
ACAAAAAGATTCTATCAATGTGTGATTTATGGATTTTTATCTTTTGGTGAAAAACTGATACGTGAATAGCGAACTAGGCTCTCTCTTAGAGTGACAAGACGAGGGCACTATGTGCTTTTAAAATACCCCTCACACACTAAGAATCCCTTAGTGTCATGCTTCATCATTGGGGTCTTCCCATCCCTCTAAGGGGCGGGGTGTGCTACGACCTACGCGGGAGCACTGTTTTTGTGACAAAGGCTATGTGTAGGTGCAATGTAGGTGTGATCAGTGAAGTGTAGGGACCTAATTCAGTGAGTGCAAAATAAAAAGATAAAAATTCCCTGGCAAGTAGAAAAAATATATTTTATTAACTTCTCTGGCTGGGAACATTAAAAAGGGGTTTGTGTGGCAGGGCTATTAGCTCACTACTGGGTCGACATGTTTCGTAAGCAGTACCCTACTGCTTATTCATCAGGACCTCTAGTGGTCCCTACAAATTAGTACTCCGTTCTAAAGAGGTATGCCTATTGTCCTACAAACAGGTAGCAAAAATCGGCCACCTATTTGAGCTTCTGGGCATGAGTTGGCCCTCGGTGAAGCGTGAAAAATGTTGACCTAGTGTGGTCTCTGTAAAGGAATGAGGGAGAGAAAAAACACATATTGGCAAAAATGATTTGCTGACCAAAATGATTATCACATTATTATCGATAAGTCTCCTCATTCAGTCAAGGTTCACAGTGCTAATGGGTGACCCCGTTTGTCTAGAGCATTAATGTCACGCTCATTGGAGAGAGGAGGAACAGTAGTATGCTCCTGTTGACAGATTAAATGGTCTGACGAGTATCGTTGGCCACACATCTATGTGGACAGATTCAGACTCACAAAACACACATACATGCGACTCAATGCACTCAAATGACACCATTGCGATATGGGACTTGGGGATCAATATACAACAAATATCGATCCGAAGGACCGTTGGAGTTATAGTTAAGAGAGGGGGGTGGCGGATATCGTTCTCATTATCATTGAAGCGAAAAAGAGATATGCATACATACTGATTAGGCAAATGTTAACTGCCCCATGAGCTGGCAGGCGAAGGGTATTCCACGCGGTAAACTGTGAAAGAAAACCGCACCTTTGTCTTAGTTATACAGTTCGCGTATAAGTCTTGCTGGCTCTCGTAATGAAAGTAACCGGGTTTAGAGACTCGTGGTATGAGTCTTTGTACTTACATTTACCGAATTTTGTGCAATGCTTTATTCCTACCCTTGTGCCGCTCTGAAGAATTGGGAGCGTCCAGTCTCCTTCCTTGTTATAGTTCAAATGCGAGTGGTGTTTGCATCACCTGATTACGGGTAGCGCTGAAAGCTATTGCGCTAACCCAAGATGGCCACCACGCACGGGACAGAGGGAGGGTGGTTTAGAGAAGTATTTCCTCTGTTTCTATGTTCTCTGTTGGACTGCAACTTAAATCAAAGATACCTTATCTAGGGGTGCCCCCTGAATGCTATATTTATAAAAACGGAAAATTGTGATATCAATTATCAATACCATCACAGTAGGGTTTTTTTCAGTATATTCTTTAGAGGACATGTAGAAGTCATTAAGTTGGCTGTGAAAGATCACGTAATTCATGAATCGATTGGAGCGTATATATTTTCGCGATCAAGAGATTCTTATTCTTGGCAGATGACACGTGCTGGCTGGGCGACAGATTGGAATATTGTACTCACTACAAATTACTGGTGCACATTTGAAATTAAAACACGGCTAAGGCGCTCATATGGATAACCTACAGAGGGCTTGATTGTATATTGTTCGCTAATCATGGGCTCGTTTGACAGTTAGGAAGAGTTTTATAGTTGGCCCCAGGGGATTTCATCGGTCAGGCCATTTTTGTTCGAGTTACTGCGGAAAACCCACCTCTGTTCTTTTTCTAGGAGGCGTTCCTCACGGTCAACCAATTCGATTATTGTTCATGAAATGTCCTCAGGTTTATGGCCTCTTTCTAAAAAATGGTTGGTCAGTTTGGTACTTGATTTTCTGCATTTTATCGTGCTTTTGTGCTCCCCTATTCTCAGTTTTATAGCCCTACTCGTCATACCGACGTATTCCAGGTGACACGGGCAGGTAATGAGATACACCACATTGAAACTATTGCAGTTACTGAAGCATCTCTGCTCCCAAGTTGTACCATTGCGAAAGACCAGTTTTTTGCTTTTTTTAGTCAAGCCACCCACTTTACAATTCCCACACGGATGGTGGCCTTGTACAAAATTGGGATTCTTTTGAGAGTTATTTCTTTCGATTCCTGGTCTTGTATGTACCAGTATGTCCCTTATGCCTCGCGCCTTTCTGTGGGAGAAGATGGGTTTCGGTATCTGTAACCCTCCACTGTTGACGATTCTCCAGTTCTTATTGACAATTCTTGTCACCTGGTTGGAGCTCGTGTTATATGTTGTTACACAGATGGGTCTTTTATCTTCTTCCTTTTGTACTTTTTCTTCAAGTAGGCTCTCTCTACAGTTGTTTTTTGCCCTTTTGTATGCCTGGTTAATGATCTTTTCGGGGTACTGGCGAGTTTCCAACTTTTTCCGTAGGTCTATGGACTGAAGTTTGAAATTCTCAATTTCTGTGCAGTTTCTGCGTAAACGCAGAAACTGACCATACGGTAAATTGACCCGTAGGTGTTTCGGATGGAAGCTCTGGTACATTAACAGGCAATTTTTAGATGTACTCTTGAAATGGGTGGTGGTCATCAACCTGCCATTCTTGGGAAAGATGTTCAGGTCTAAGAAAACAAGATTACTGTTCGAGGTGGTACTAGTAAAATTGAGAAAATCATCTTGGAGGTTCAGCCAGGTAAGAAACTGTTGAGAGGTTCTTTCATCTCCATCCCAGATGATAAGGATATCATCGATGTACCTTTTCCAGGTCTTGATGTTGTCTCTGAACGGATTAATGGGGTTCAGTATCCTGGTTACCTCCAGATGGTGCACATAGAGACCAGCTATGCTTGGAGCAAAAGTGCTCCCGATGCTGGTCCCGTGCTTCTGCAGGTATATGGTGCCATTGTACTCAAAGAAATTCTCTTTCAGTGCCAAAGAGCAACACTCTATAATCACGTTGCGTGGGGTTTGATATTCCCAGTCATCTTCAAAGAGGACATCTTCGATGATCGCAAGGGTTTCATTATGCGGCACAACTGATTAGGAGCTGGGTGTTGGGGTCAAACCTTGAGTCCTCTAATAGGTTCAGCACATCCTTCGTGTCCCTGAGATAGGTTGATGTTCGTTGGACCATTGGTCGGAGAAAGGCGTCAGCAAATTTTGAGACCGGCTCCAAAACTGAACCAATCCCCGAGACGATTGGACGGCCCGGGGGATTGTCCAGGTTTTTATGGATTTTTGGTAAAGTGTACAGATACGGGGTCTTGGGATTCTTTTGACATAAGAAGTCTCCTTCTTTTTTGGTGATCCAGTTGTGAGCCAATGCCTCTTCCACCATTGTCTTGATTTTGATTTTAATTCTTTCTGTAGGGTCTTCTCGCAGAACTTCATAGTTTCGTTGATCTTGTAGAAGTCGCATGCATTCATTGTGGTACTGTGTCATACTTGGTATTACAGTAGCAGCCCCCTTGTCCGCTGGTTTTATTATTATTTCTTTGTTGTTGCTCAGTTCTTGTAATGCTTTCCGCTCTTCATTGAAGATGTTCTGGAATACTCGTGTGTTTGATGGACTGAGATCCTCGAGATCCCTCATAACGGCCTTCTCGAATGTAAGGAGTTCAATTGGTAGTGTGTTATCCATCGGGGTGAATCTGGATTTAGGTTTTAGACCGGTGTCTCCTTTTTCCGTTACAACCTCTTTGTTTTTGAAGAAAACTTGGCGTTTCAGCCGTCTCATGAATTCCTGCATTTCTTTGCAGAGATTGAACTTGTCCATGTTGGCAGTAGGGACATACCCTAAACCTTTCTCCAGTACTCTTCCCTGGGATTCAGTCAGTTCAATGTCTGTCAGGTTCACAACGAGGCTCACTTCTGATTCTTCGATGCCCCTGTCATGCTCCTTGTGGACACCCTCGGTGTTTCTTCTTCCCCGGTGTTCCAATGTACATTCGTTCCTCTTCTGTTTCTCCCTTTGTTGCGTCCCTGGCGCGAGCCTAAAAAAGTCGTTTGGTCAAAGTAGCCATAGTCTTGCTGTGGATATCCCCAAGGCGGGAATAACCCCTGTGGATGTTGGAAGGGTGGTGGGCCAAATTGCTGTTGGGGGATACATCGTATGTGGTGGATAGTTGTCCCATCCTCTTGCACCTCGGTAATTTGGGCGTCTGTGGTTAGGTCTCGTTCCTTGATATCTAGGGCTTTTCCCCTTGCTTGAGTTCGAACTGTTGGAACCTGCATCAGATGATTCGTCATCAGTGACATTGTCGCGTGACGGTCTGTAGTCATCTTTTATGTATGGATAAAATCTTTCCTTTGTCCACCGACTTGTATCTTTCTTTAGCTTTTCGTATTTACTTTGTTTCAGTGATGACTCAAATTCATTGGGTGTTTTGTTTAGTTCCTCAAGATATTTTTTGAGATTTGCAGGAGTTTCATAGTTTTTCAGCCGTACCTCAATTGTTTGTATTTCAACTTTGAGTTCAGATGCTAACCTGCTTGCAGTTTTTATTATAAGTACAATCCAATCTCGTGTACATCGCCATGAGATTTGGGACCAGTCAATTTTAAAGGTCTTGTCGTCAAGGAAGATATTCGGACATTAACAGTCCATGAATTGCGGTCTTAATTTGGGTTCTTCTTAATTCTTCCAACTCGTCCCAGTCATTATTTCTTGTGGAAGAGCCCGCAGTACTGAGGCCGTCAAAAGTACCCAGAGATGCCATCAGGTTGGAGATCTCATCTTCGGTGAATGCAAGTCCTAGATCAGCCATTTTCCAAAAAATAGGGGTTTCCTTATTAGTCCCAGTTGTGGGGTGCCGTCGAGTGCAGAATCACGTAGTGTGCTAGTGACACAGTTTCTGTTGAGCTCCCGCAGCTGCACGCTGCCTATAACTTCAAAACAACAATAGAGGGAGTGTAGAGGTAATTATAGAATCACCCTCCTGGCTAGTATTTCTAAACAAAAAGATTCTATCAAGTGTGATTATGGATTTTTAATTTTTATCTTTTGGTGAAAAACTGATACGTGAATAGCGAACTAGGCTCTCTCTTAGAGTGACAAGACGAGGGCACTATGTGCTTTTAAAATACCCCAATGATGAAGCATGACACTAAGGGATTCTTGGTGTGTGAGGGGCATTTTAAAAGCACATAGTGCCCTCGTCTTGCCACTTTGGGCGGGAGAATCGGAGAGAAACCAAGTGAGGAAGGGAGGGGTGCCCACCTTTGCCAGCCCCACCCCACAGGTGGGGGAGGCGAGGTGAAGCACAACTCTCAGTCCCCACCATCTTGCAGAACCAACCACTGGAGGGTGGAATAATAGGGGGTGTACCCATCCCAAGGAAGGAACCCATTGGTCCCGACCTGTACCTACCTGTAATGCCCCTAAACTTAGTCTTCAGGGGCAACCCTGAACCTTGCCTCTTCAGACAAGAGCGGGCCAGAAGAAGGACCGAAGAAGCCGTGCTGAACTGATTAGAGGAGGATGCCCACTGACTTTTCCCCAGCCCTACCGGCCTGTCCCCACCTCAAACCTTCTCCAGCGAAATCGCGGTGGCCTGCAGTCAGCAGCCCCCAAGAACCCGGAGGACCTGCCCTGACTTCCCAAACCAAGACTCTGTCTCCCTTGCGCACCGGATTTGCACACCCACTGACTCTGACTCTGGCTAAATCCGTGAGTCTGCACCACTCTGCACCCAACACCCACAGCCGGAGTTTGAGTGGCTTTGGGTGGCCCAACCAACTGTGTCCCAGCATTCCCAGGCCGTTACCTCTTCAACCGGTGGTCACCTCCAGAAGATCTTTGTCCCTGAGCTTGCAGTGTTTGTTGCAACAGAGAATCCCCATTGAAATCCACAGGGCACCCGATGCCAAAACGGCACCCTGCGCCAAGCTGCCCCTGTGCTGCTGCGGGTGCACTTTGGGTGCTGACTCTGGTCCCCATTTGCCCTGAGCCTAACACCAGGAGCTTTGCTCCCACAACCTTGTGGCTGCCAGCTCGTGAGCAGCCACCAACCGGAGGCCCCCTATCCCCCATTGGCTAATATTGGGCGTCAACACTGCAGCCGGCTGCTCTAGTGCTGCTCAGGGTGCTTTGAGAGTGCATCCTTGACCCTGGGGGAACCCTGGTTCTAACCCCAGAAACCCAACTCCCACAACAAAGTACTTACCTGTAAACCGATGACTCCATTTTCCTCCCATATGATTGCTTTGACTGTTTTTCCTGAAAATTGTTCTTAGTATGAAGTTTGTTTCTATGGAACTCTTAAGAAAACTGCAAACATATTAAAACGGCATTACTTGCCTTTTCTCTAGGAAATGTCCCAGTGTGATATCTAGGCATATCACATTGAGTAGAAAAAGTAATCCATAAAGTAATCAAAAGCAATCTTAAGAGTAATTTCAACGGTATTCAAAGCATTTACAAACCTGTAACAAAGTAACTTTCATTCAGCTAGCTTGTATTGTTCAACCTGTCTTGTAATGTACCATTTGCACTTACCGGTGCCGCTCTTGCTTGTTTCTGGGAAATATAACAAAATAATATTTTTATACAAACCAATTGGTATAAGTTCAGTCTTTGAGTATGTGACATCATTTCTTGCCTGTGTCTGTACAATAAATGCTTAGCATTACCCTCCGATAAAGTCTTACTGCTCGCCCACACTACCACAAATGGAGAGTAAGGTATTATCTACAGTTACCTCTGCCTACCTTTGGGGTTCCACTGGGCTCTGTGCATACTATAACTTACTTTGGTAAAGTATATACAGAGCCAGCTTCCTACAGGTGTTTGTTTACCAGTGGAGGGCAAATATGAACCCATTATTTATGCAGGCCACACAACTAATGGCCTGTTTCCTTACACTAGCCCACACCACCTCTCCTGAGTAGGCCTTGGACTGCTCTGCTTTTGTTCCTTTAGAGATTAAAGTTCTACAATGGGGCACTTGGTTCCCAGTAAAATGACAATTTAGGGCTTTATCCATCGCAACTAATAACCCAAATCCTTGCATTCTGTGTGAATAGTGGCAAGGAACTTGTCATATACTTGGATCAAAGCTGTTTCTCCATCACCATAAGATCTGTCCTACTGGTAGACTCCAACGGGCATCTTGGGTAAAAACTGCGGAAATGTAAAGGAGTCTATCTGTGGGTTTTCTGTACATTTCTGGCCTCAATCTCTCATTGTCATCAGTGATCCTTAAGTCTAGAAAAGCTATATGTTGCCTGTTTAAGGTGCTCATAAAATTCAAATGGGGTTGCGATTATTTAACCTTATGGTGAAGGATATAGCACTATTTTCTTCCCCTTCCAAAAATATTAAAATATATTTGTAGTTTTTCTAAAACTTGGTCAAGCAATGGTACAGATTGATAGATGAAATAGATGTGTGGTTTGAAAATGGTGCAAATTCAGATTAGCCGTGCTTGGTGCAAAAGTACTTCGTATAGAAGTACCTGTGATCTGTGGATACAGTTGGTACTCCAAGTGAAAGGGTTTTTGTCATGGCCAGTTTAGCACACTGCCTTATTAAGTCCACAGAATTGTGTCTAGAGGTGTTGCTAGTAGAAGATGCTGTACTGCATTCAGAGTCCCTTTTTGTGGGATGCCAGTGTAAAAATCTCTTTGGGGGTTGGGGGGTGAGGCCAGGGTTTAAATAGTACATCTTTTGACAGGTTGAGGATGTCTTTAGTGTCTTGCAGAAAGGGTAACTGGAATGATGTGGCAGGGAAAGGGCAAATTATGTGTTAAGGTTGACTAAATTAGGCAGCAAAAAAAGTTGAATTATGTGGTGCAATGTGGCAAATATTGTGATATCATTACTTTTTCATTTTTACACTTGTTAACACTGTAGGCATATGTTGCATCTCATTAGTACCAGTTTAATACTCGGATATACAAATAAGTACCAGAAAGGTGACCAGTTAAACTTTGCCTTACACTGTGTGGCAACGCTTTTGGTATTGTTTGAAGCGTTGGAGCGAAAGTTTTCTTGTTATATTTATGCAAACACAACCATGACTGCACAATCGCATATTTCCAGTGGCATGCACTTGTAGTGATCCATAGCCTTCACATGTAGTCTTATAAAATAAATGTTTGTAAATGGATCGAAAGGTTCAAGGATGGATCCTATACATGATACTGTTGCCTGATGGAGATATTCATTGTTTGGAAATGTTTGATAAAATATTAAATTATGAAGTCGTCAGGATTTCTGTCTGGTGGAACTTTGCTTATCTGTTTAACCCAATTTTCTTTTAAGCGACCTTTTAAAACTCTGATCTTTAAATTTCAGTCTTATGGTTGAGTCACAATTTACCTTTTGGTAATGTAATTCTGTCCATCAGTAAGTAATCTTGAGCATTCTGTTCAGTAGTCGTACCTAAGGAGAAAGGTTGCTTCCCCGTTGTCTGCTGGTTTGATCACTGTGTCCGGGTCGATCATTAATGATGGTAAAACTTCAATCGCTCTGATGGAAAAGTTGTGAAAGGGACATTTATTGTTCTGTAAGGATGATTCCATGTCCTTAATCATTGCCTGTTCAAAGGTTAATTCAGGTAGAGTCTGATGTGGAGGAAATATGAAGGTAGGCCTTTTGTTAAGATCCGTGTTGTGCTCCGACCATCTTCAGTCTGTCATTTTCTTGGCGAAAAAAAAGCTACATGGTTAGTGTCCTGTACCCCCGTTTTCTATCAGAAGGCTAAAAGGCCTCTTCCTTGTAGGCCTTTTGATTGCTTAGAATGTAGAAATGCACTCACTGCTGTTCTAGTAAGGAATGCCTTTATCAATGTAATTTTGAGAGTGGCCACTTGGAGATGAGTTTACACCTTTGCATACATACTGTCCAGATTCCTACTCAACCCGTGTACTTCCTTTGAACATAATGCAAGACCAGATTTTGCTGTTATTAGGACTCTGTTTCAGTGTAATGTATGAAGCACAGGATCCTGCAAATACAGCAATGTATGTCATTTTAACCAGTGGAAAAGGAGGGATTGACATGTAACCTTTTCCGATTCACGCTTTGTCTGGTTGCCTTGGGCTAAATGGTCTGATTTTGAGTTTACAACCTGGACCAGCTGATTACATTAATCACCCTAAATAAATCAGAACTGATTAGGACAAGGGATCCAATACATTCCACTATATGGCTGGTCTTAAGCAGTGGCAAAAATGTCCTCTGCAGGGTATGCTGTAAATGTAGGCCGTTGATCACCATATTTACTTAGGGACTGCATTTTTCTTACACTTTACGCTGACTTGGGAGTTGTAGTATAGCAAAGGTCCATCCTTTTCCCAGAAAATTATAGCAAAAGTGTTCTATGGCTTGCTCCAAGAAATAAATGGTCTGATAGATATGCTGTCAAATGCACTGTAGTGAAGACATTAGAACCCACCCTTTTGTGTTTGCCAGGTTATGCGGATTAAGTTTAAATGTTTGTGCTGATTTTAAACGTGAACGGTACATTTTCTTGTACTGTGGAAAACTAATGCTTCATTTTGTCATGCGACAGAGCATTTTGATCTTATTACAAGCACAGAATAAAAATTCCACGGGTTCCTAAAACAAACTTATGGTTTGACTTCTTATCAAAGGCCAGAATTACTGCTCAGGTCAAACTAGGGTTAGAGGAAAAAGGTAAAAGCATTTAGGTTCTGCCCAAGACTGACTTCTCTCCTGCAGTATTAGTGTGACATTAATTTCAACTCTTGGTATGAGGTTGAATGTTTATTCTGATTGGAGTTGTTGTCAACCATTGTGTGGCTGATGTGGAATCCGAAAGCCTTGGCCATTGTAGTTAACACATTCTTAATCATAGTTTATGTTCACTTTCTCCTTTGTAAAACTCGGTTGTACAGGAAGTTGCGTGTAAAGATACATGGGCAATATATATGTAAAATTATGCAGTGTCCTGATTTTAATTTAAAATCTCAACTAGCTTTTCAGATTATAGAGTGAGAACCTTACCCGAAAAGGTACTCAATATATTGTCTTTTATCGATAACTGCTTGTTGTGATAAAGAATTTCATTGGTTATTTGTTTCATAACTGCATATTTATTTCAGAAACAATGAAAATTCCTCACCTTTTGAAGACAGTCCACCAGGTAGTAATAAAACCAAAAAGAGGAAAATTGCAGAAACCTCAAATGTCATCACAGAAACTTTACCGTCCGTTGAAGCGGAGCCTGTTGAAATTGAGGTGGAAATTGCTGATGGGGCAATTGAGTTAGAAGATGATGCCATAGATACCTTGGAAGAAGACACCTCGGCAGAACAAACCATAAAATATATACAAAGCACAGGTTCATCAGATGACTCTGCACTGGCCCTCTTAGCAGATATCACTAGCAAGTATCGGCAAGGAGAAAGAAAAAGACAGTTAGAAGAAGAAGGTAGCCCTGAAACAGAGCTGACATGCAAACAGGTAGAAGACATTGAAATTATGGAAGTACAGCTGTCACATGCCAACAACTTGTTCCATTGTGAGAAATGTAACCGTTCATTTAAATTGTTTTACCATTTTAAGGAACACATGAAATCACACTCCACTGAGACTTTCAAGTGTGACATATGCAATAAAAGGTACGTACGAGAGATTGCCTGGAAACAGCACCTCACCTGTTACCATCTTGATGAAGATGGAGCCAACAAGAAGCAGAGACCGGGGAAAAAAATACATGTTTGCCAATACTGTGAAAAGCAATTTGACCATTTTGGACATTTTAAAGAGCACCTTCGAAAGCACACAGGTAACCATTTTCATTTCTACTTTTATGTGTTTTGTCTACTGTCTGTGTCGCATGTCCCATTTCTTTCTCTATGCTTTTGATACCAATCCGCCTGTCTTTAAACAGAATTTAATAATATTATAAGGCTCATGGATTGCATTGTTTTCCAAAATGTATATTCACCAGTATGCTGTTAAGATCTTTCAACTGGGTATCAAAGTTGTGATATTGTTTTAAAGGTACCAATATGCTGCAAATACTGAAGTGTTTATTTACTGGGCTCGTCGTCTTTGAAAATTGAATAGAAATGCTCGACAAACTGTTCATTTGCTTGGTCAGAATGTGTTGGTGCGTTTTTTCATGCTTAGTGAGACTAAGGCCTATGGCCTACCAGTTCTGATTTCACAAATACCGACATTTTTAGGTCTCGCGTGGCGTACTGCGCACATGCGCAGTCGAGCTAGCGAGATTTTTAGGTTTTGCGTGGCGTACTGCGGACAGGCGCAGTCGAGTTCGTGCGATTTTTGTTTTAGAGTGTTCCTCACTAGCGAGGGTTAAGCCCCGCCCCTCTTCTCCATTGGCTGGCTATCTAAACGGTGGCCAGCCCTTGGAGAAGAGGTCCTAGTGACATTCTTCTTTCTCTCGAAGACCAGTCCTTTTCAGACTGGGTTCCTTGCCTTACGTTTGTGGTAAAAGCTTTCTTATCTTCTTTATGGGTCCAGATGGCCCCATAAAGAAGATAAGAAAGCTTTAAAGTCAGCAGGAAGTCCGGGAGCCCAGCCTGAGGCTAAAAGAGAAATGTGTACGCCGTCCGATCGGGGGTCTCATCCATAGAGAATAGGGCTGGCGAGCTCTTCTCCTCCATTACGGACTTTTTCTGCGTGGTGAAGTTAACGCTGACTTCTATTTAGCTCTCCTTGCTCGTTCGCCGGCGCTTGCAACAATCTAGCCTGTAATACCTCCCGGCGGCTCACTTTGCTTGGTATGCATGTGCGTCTTTGTCTGGAAAGAGAAATCAACTTAAGAGGCTGTCCGGTTCGTGCAATACCTCCCTCCTGTAGTCCCCTGATGCCACTTTCGCTAACTTCTGGTTGATTCGCGCCAGGACCCTTCTGTCTGCCCTGTTCTCCCCCTTATTCTTACCTCCAAGTTGCTTTTGGCTTAAGTCTTCCACCGTTTGTATGATTCCTGTCGTTTGCTTTTTTGTTGCTTCTGAAACCGAAAGACTCCAAGTTTCGGGACGCAACCTGCTAAGGGGCTGGCTGACCCATGTTTGCGCACCCACCCATGTAATCGCACCAACCATAAAATAAACGTTCCTCTTAAATAAGCTGCCCAAATCCATATACCCATTGACTTGAGCTCGCCCCTTACCGTAAAGGATTGCAATAGCCCCAACATAAATGCGCACCCCCGTGCGATGCGGCCGCCATTACCGCTGCATGGACACTTGGCTGAAAATTGTGGGCGAGACAATGCAGGGAAGGGAAGCATTGTCCTGACGATACAGAATCTGTAGTAAAATAACTGACCTGTATGTGGCTCGAACCTGCAACCATGTTACTCTTCGCACCACACCGTAACCAATTGAGATAAAAGGCCCCAAACGCATAATGCAACAGAACATTGTAAATCGGTTCAAATATTAGTTAGCATGTGGGAAAAGCATTATTACATCCTTCATACATACTTCCCTATTATATCAACATTGTCATCCCCTGTCTGCGCTGTGGCGGCTGGTGCGGACCTACAGCTGCCGTGACCTGGTGCCTTTGTCAATGTATCGGGTGGCCTGTACATTGCTGCTTGAAATGGCCTTGTGCCAATATAAACATCCTCAGCTGCTCAACAGCAGGCCATCCAGTGCAACGCGACCAGCCGTGAGCGCTCCAGTATTACCACACTTATGCGCTGGCCCCCAATGCTGATAGCAAATTCCCTTTATCAGCAGTGCTTTATCGAGAAAGAGCAAAGCTGGCATTGGATGCAAGGCAGCACGAGAAGGCAGTCCCCATTGCCCCCCCGCCCCCGCACGGCACGGCTAGGGAACACAAAACGTGCGTATGTGCTGCGATTAAAAAAGAGAGAGAGAGACTCTGACTGACTGAGGCATTTGCGAGAGATTAAGCTATTGGCATTATAAATGACAATGCCATTTATTTATCTGTTTTCAAAACCAACACATAAATAAAAATGTTGTCATTTACAATGCCAATAGCTATAACTTTTGCAAAGGCGAGACCGTTGCATTGTAAATGCTTGTTATCTTTACAAGTTAAAATCCTTAGGAAATGGCTTGTGTATTTGAAAGTTATGGTCATGAATGCATTAATGTGTCTATGAACTGAATATTGCAACTCTTTATTTGGATTTACGAACAAAATCTATTATCCACCTCCAACACATACAAAATTTGGGCTACTCGGGTCCTTTTTAGGCTGCAGATTTCTAAGATCCACTGGTTTGCTATGGGTAGTGCTTAACTTGTAAAAGAATGTGTGCCGGTGCCCAGGGCTCTCCTCAGAAACCACAGCCGGTGCAATTGAATATCGGTGCACTGAATACTATGGCTGTGTATTCCTATAACCACCCGTGCTTCTTTAATTCACTTCCAGACACTCCCTACCTGTTTCGTACTCTTGCAGGTTTCTGCTTTCTCCCTTTGTGACAATTTTTCTGACTTTGTATTATCAGTCGTTCTATTTGGCTTGTTTTTCCCCTCTGTTGCTCTTGTAAATATCTGAGGAAAAAAGATTAGTGCCCAGCCCCAACAATTAGTGCCCTTGGCCCACAGCAGTAATCACCGGCTCAAATTGGGCTTAGGTGAGGGGATCCTCTTGAAATCACTATGCATAATACATCAGATTGTTTATGCCGTGTGTCCTCCTATACACATCTGTTAGGTATATCCCCTGTGCAAATTATCAATCATGCTCGTGGTTTCCTTTTCTACCCAAACATAATTGGTTAAAGTGGGGTTAAGAGGGAGCTTCTTGTGAATTCTGTGCTATTTCATTTGAAAGCAAAGGAAAACATGTAAAATTCAGATGAAAGAAAGGTGTCGTGACTATTGATATGTATATTTAGTGAAATAGTTGCTGTTTAATTCCTCAGCTTACTGCGGTCTCTAGAACCAAAAGGCCATTTTGTTTTTTTGACCGAATGTAGCAGTATAAATATCCTGATGGATAGATGTGTTATCTTCTGTTTGACATTATACTTTGGTCAGCCTTTGTCGTAGCACATAATGAGAAAATATATTTTAAACTCACAGAAAATATGCTCTCCTAAACCCGGGGTTGTGTAGTAAGTGCAAAGGGAAAAGATTATTTTCAAGGACGAGAACCCTCACTCACCCAAGGGTGACATGCTTCATCATTGGGCTCCCTCCGCACATCGGGGCCACAAGGTCTCAGATGTGGGCTACGACTCTCCACCTAGTGTAGTGGGTGGAGAGGAGCTGAGGTGTTTTCAGGCAAAGGGATGCCACAAAGTGGTTTTGGTGAGTGAGGGGCAGAGTGCAGTGAAAAAAGTGTGTGTTAGGTTAAAACTATCTCAGGGCTCAATTTATTTATTCAGTAGTGTCCTTGGATAGGATTAAAAATAAGAGGACAGGAGGTTCAAAACAAATATACCCCCTTAAAGGTCAACATGTTTTTACCCTTGTCAGTCTCCAAGGGAGTTCATAGGCATTCCTCAGGACCAAATATTTGTACAAGTCACTCCCCATGACACTCTCCTAATTCGACTCTGGGATTGTGGTCTAAGGGGGACGGTGTGGAAATGGCTTAAATCATTTCTAGCCAACCGTCGACAAACGATCTGGGCGCCACCTCACTCCGCAGCTATGTCAGCCCTGGAAGTGGGGGTCCCTCAGGGGTCTATTCTTAGCCCCCTGCTTTTTAACATCTTTATGGCCCCCCTTGCAGAGGTTGCGGAGTTGTTTGGCGCCCAGATCGTGTCTTATGCTGATGACACCCAGCTCTTGTTCACTCAGAATAAGAACGAGGTGTTTGATGGGACCCGCATCAGAGGCTGCTTAGAGGCAGTCTTTGATTGGTTCAGGAGGCATGGCCTGAAATGCAACTCCGATAAATCGGAGCTGCTCTTTTTCGGGTGTGTCTCCGAACCAAACTGGAAGAACTGGTGGCCTCAGGATCTTTTTCCCCCTGCCAATGCCAGTACCAAGGCTAAAAACCTTGGTATTATTGTTGACAACGAGTTGACTTTTGGACCTCAAATAGCCTGTCTTGCAGGGAAGTGCTTTGGTATCCTACGGATGCTTAGGAAATTCCTCCCTTTGGTTTCTGTGAATTATCGAAGGGTTATTGTCCAGGCATTGGTAGGGTCGCGCCTGGACTATGTTAATGTCCTTTATTTAGGTCTTCCTAAGTATCTTGTAAGAAGACTTCAGGTCGTGCAAAACTCAGCTGCTCGGGCCATTTATGGTCTACCTAGACGAGCTAGTGCTTCCAATCTGCTGAAGGAATTGCATTGGCTTCCTATAGCCAAAAGGGTGCTGTTTAAAAGCCTGACGCTTACCTATAAGGCCCTCCATGATTTGGGCCCTAGGTATATTAGAAAGCGCCTTGCTTTGTACCAACCGAGCAGAGCTCTTCGCTCCGCCTCCTTGTCTACAATGCGCGTTCCATCCATCAAACGAGCCAGACAAGGGGGGCGTTCGTTTCATTACCTGGCCCCACGTGCTTGGAATGAACTTCCAATTGCTCTTAGACAGGCCCCTAGTCTGTTGTCTTTTAGAAAGGCATTAAAAACATGGCTTTTTATTTAGGAATCGTGTTGTCTTTTATTTTCAGTTATGTTTCCTTTCCATTAAAGGTCCTCTTCGCCAAAGCGCCGGGACACTCCATTGTGAGTAGCCGTTGCGCTATAGAAGAGCCAATTAACATAACATAACATAACATAACATATACACGCCCTTGTGTAAAACAATATGGCTATACTGGCGTATTCAAATGCGAACACCAGAAACGTGGGTAGGTAATAGTCCATTTCCATCCGTTGGAGGAGACCGACTTAGGCTCTCTGTAGCCACAAGGTACCCCGCTGCCACTTCGGCTCACTGAACACAGTCCTGAGCCATGTGTACTGTGTAAAACGGGGTCCTAGCGAGATTATATTTTGAACCTGTTAACTAAATTTATGTAACAGGATCTTGCTAGCACTTCACCTTCTGTGCTTACCTAGGGCATAGGTTTGTCACAACATTGCCTTAAAGAAATATAATTGAGATGCGTTTCCAGTTTTGAGATCGGTCTGCTCAGGCCAATCAATGTACATGGGTTCATCCCAATGAAATTTAAAAAGTATACAAATTATCCCAGGAGTTGCATACATTCACATAGTACACTCGAAAGTTTCTTGATGGGTTTGGATGTATTTTTTTCTTGTTAGTACATTAACCAACATGAACCATTATTAAGTAGTACTATGGACAAACTCCTTATTCATTATCCAATCAAAACCAGTCCGCCAGCTGCTGAAAATCCCAGCGTTATGTTTAAAGGATACCCAGACTCCAAAAGGGCTATTGGGCATTACAATGGTAAGCAAATGCTGATAAAAGGACATATGCCAATATTGCCAGTGGCTGTATATTGTTCAAGGCCTGGGAAATAAACAGATATGTATATAAAAATATTTTATTCATCAGCTCTTATTTAGTTGCCATTGTTGGTTTCTTCTGGATTATTGGAATTTTAAAAAAAAGACTCCGCATTTTTGTAAATAGGCATTTCTAATCTTTCACCCTGCACTGCTCACACCTTTCTGAGTAGACTGCAACCTGCTTCAGCATCCCCTGGGACCTTGACTATGGGTCTGCCTTCGCAGAACACGACTACATTCATGATCAAAATATCCCAAAACAGGTAAATGGTTCTTATGTTTGATTACACTATGTCTGAGCAGTTTGGCCTCACCCGTGCATAGTTTAAAGAACGACTGCACACTTGCCATCTACTAAAGTACATGACAAGTGTAGTTCTATGTTATCTACAATAAGTAATTAATTAACTGTAAATTAGGACCATCCTCTTGGTCAGCTTCTGAGTGCCAAATGTGCAGTGCAATTCCTGTAGATTAACCTTCAGTAGATTAACAGCACAGAGATTGGGTAATGTCCATTGAAGGTCTTGCACATCTAATCTGAAGGGTTTTCCAGTTACCATGTCAGGATCTTTTTGCGAGGGCACTGCTGTTGAAAGTTCTAATACAACCATGCATTCTGCATAGTCTTTCTGGTGAGCAACTGTGCAGTGAGACGAGTCCAATTTGTCAAGAATAAGCCATTCAGAAGACAAAAGTGGTCAGAGAGAGAATCCACCTTGGCACCAGTCTATCTGACTGACTTTTACTTTAGGGTTTCTCTGGTTTTCTTTCACTACTTCCTTTTCACGTCCAGTGAAGCAACGGGGCAGACTAGGTATCACTCCCCTACTGTGAATCTTACTATGGTCTAATGTGACTTTACCAGAGGTCAGTCACAGCACTGAAGGCATCGACCTGCCAGTCCTATTCTAATATCATGGGGATCTGAGTAGGGGAATCCTTTGGGGCCTTTTGTACATTAAACAATCATTTGTTGTCTAGGCACCAGAGGCCTTGGCTGATCCAGTCAGTATTTGGCACCCTCAAGTTCCTACTCTTTGGCTGGTGCCAGGTGAGCTTAGTTAGTAGGCTAAGAATGCTACAGCATAGCACAACTGTCATTAAAGTCCCAAGTCCAACAATCTTAGACATCACTCCACACTACAAGAAGGTTGCTCTAGTAAACCGAGCTGGTTACCCCAGATGAGTCCCACGTCTGCAAAGTCATGACTTTCAACACTCTTGCCTCATTGAGATTTCACTCCTCCAAGCCATCCCAGTACAAGAATAGCATCTGTGTGGACCATTTCATGCCCAACCTCTCTTGGATTAGTTCTTTTCACAACCTTTACAGACATAATGATTAGAGCTATTCAGCAGCTCATGTTTTTTGTGATCTAAGCTTAAGAGGAACCCATCTACCTTATTCTCTGTGGCTCTTCCATTCAAGCCACTTCCAAAAGAGATGCATGCACCACAGTATTGTTGTGCAGGTAGAACATGTCGCGTTGGAAGCCCATGAAACCGCTGTAGACTGCAAGTCCATGGATAAGCGGTAGTATTTCCTGCAGTCTATTAAAATAGGATGTGTAGCTTCCAATTAGATCATTAGTGCTGAAGCAGCAGACTTGTCAGCTAATTAATTCTGCCACAGACTGCATCTCATTCTAAGACCTCCTTTGCATGTCCTTGCGTGTGGGCTACAGACCCAAGGCCTGAACTTGGATGACCTACACAATATACTGGATCTATTTAGATCACATGATGGCGATTACCCGAGGATGAAAATGGAGACTGAAATTCCTAATTCGATGAGTCTGGAACAGAAAATACAATTTTACTCCAAAAAGCTTAGTCTAGTGGATTTTCCTGATGGTATCTTCCACAGTCAGTTAACAACCCCTTACCCCAACTCTAGGGCCAGCAGCATCCAGTGCAGATGACTGGAAGAAAGAGGGGTAAGTTTGCAATTGGCATCACCTGGAAAATCCTCCAACAACTGAAAAACTGCCTCTAAGCTACAAGCACTCTGGCAGTGCAGAAATATCACCAACCACTTTCGACTATGCTTAATATATAATAGAAGATAATTGGGTCCTCCATTTTATTCTGAGCTGACAATCGAGCAGGATTTATAAAGCGTGGCTTGTCACCTCTGAGAGTAATCCGGCACTTGCTGTAGGCCTCAGTGGAGGAGCGAGGTCTTGATGCCCTTACTGAAGTCAGTCGGCGAGGTGTGGAGGTTGAGGGTGTTCCATACTTAAGCAGCAAGATGGGAGAAAGACTATCCTCCGGCTCGGCTTCGACGTATGTGCAGGATCTGGGTGAGTTGTGATGAGCGAAGGTTCCTGATGGGGCTGTGAAAGAGCAGACGGGTAGGCGTGTCCTTGGTCGTGGTGGGCTTTGTAGGAGTGTCAGCAGCTTGAACTGGCATCTCTTTTGGACCGGGAGCCAGTGGAGGTCCTTCAGGTGCTGGGTGTTGTGAGTTCTCGTGGACAGGTTGAGAATTAGTCTGGATGCTGCGCACTGGATCGGCTGGAGTCTTTGCATACGTTCATTGGTGGTGCCTGCATACAGTGGGTTGCCGTAGTCCAGGCTGCTGGTGATTAGGGCCTACGTTACCGTCTTCTTGGTGTTGATGGGGAGCCACTTGAAGATTTTGCAGAGTGAGTGGAAGCAGGCTGCAGAGACAGCGTTGACATTAAGTTTCATGGAGAGTGTGTTGTTGAGGATTTGTTATTTTGTTATTTGTTATTGCGGGTTTATATAGCGCCAAATCACCTGCAGGTCTCGGGGCGCTTTTGACCACAAGACATAACAACCGAGGTACTGAGAGAGGGTAGAGGGAGGGGCAGGATTTACGCTAGGCTGTGTGCTGTTCTGAAAAGGTTGGTTTTCAGGGCTTTCCTGAAACGGAGCAGGTTACCCTCCTTACGGAGTGCCTCAGGCAGGGCATTCCATAGGTTCGGTAGTACGACCGAGAAAGATCTCCCTCCCATTGTAGCCAGTTTGAAATGTGGGCAAACAAGGAGTTGGGCGTCTGAAGACCTAAGGTTTCTTTCCGGTCTATATATCTCAATCCGTTCCTTAATGTAGGCCGGGGCTTGCCCATAGATAGCTTTATGGGCTATACAGAGGCTTTTAAAGGTGGACCTCTGCCCGATTGGCAGCCAATGTAGACTCTTTAGTAATGGGGAGGCATGCGCTCTCCTCGGGAGATTAAAGATGAGCCTGGCGGCATCGTTTAGGACTACTTGAAGTCTGTTAATTAGCGTCTTTGGCAGGCCTAAGTAGAGCGCATTTCCATAGTCGAGTCTTGACACTATGGTGGCGGAAACCACTGTGCGAAGCATCGGCTCGGAGAGGAGAGGAACTAGTTTGCGCAACTGTCTTAAAAGGCCAGTGCAGGTACCAACCACGGTAGAAACCTGGTTGGTCATTAAAAGAGCACTGTCTAACTTAATGCCAAGACTTTTGACTGTCGTAGCTGGCTGTGGAGTTGGGCCCAGCTCCTGAGGCCAGAACATGTCACTCCAAGAGGAGCACTTGGATGGTGCCGAGGTTGAGCGTGTGATCTTTTGGCACGGGGTGGGGTCAGAGTTCCACCGGCCACCAGGAGTTCTAGAGAGTGGTGTTTGCCGAAGATGAGGTCTCCAGTCTTATCTGTGAGTTTGAGGCAGTTGTCTTTCATCCAGGCTGAGACATTCTTCATACAGTTGTGTAAGTTTTTCTTTGTTAAGATGGGGTCTGCTGAGAGCGATAGGACGAGTTGTCCCTCATCGGCGTAGATGATGTTGATGTCGTGCAATCTGGTGCTGTCATGTAGACGTTAAAGAGGGTAAGGCTGAGGGATGAGCCTTGGGGGTCGCCGCAGATGCTGTGCTCGACTTCCGATGTGCAGCGAGGTAGTCTGATTGTCTGGGTGCGTCCCCTGAGAAAGCATCTTCTGTTATACCAATCTGGCATAGATGATCAGTGAGTGTGTGGTGGGAGATCATGTTGAAAGAGGCAGAGAGCTCAAGCAGGATTAGGACGGCTGATTGTCCTCTGTTGAGTAGTATGCTGATGTCATCTTTTGCGGCAATCAGGGCTGTCTCAGTGCCTGGTTGCTTCGGAATCCTGATTTGGAAAGGTCCAGTAGTTTGTTTCTCTCCAGGTGTTCGGTGATTTGGAGGTTGATGGCCTTCTCTAGGACTTTGGCTGGGAAGGGGAGCAGTGAGATGGGACGGTAGTCCTGGAGTTCTTTGGGGTCTGCCGATAGTTTCTTGAAGAGGGGGTCTGACCTCGGCATGTCTCCAGGCGTCGGATAAGATGGCAGTGGTTAATGAGGCGTTGAGGATGGTGGTGAGTTGGCTGATGACATTTCCTCCCGAGGTTGAAGAGTCGCTGGGGACAGGGGTCAGTAATTGCCCCAAATGGATGGATTTCATGAGGGAGGCTGTGTTAGGTGTGCTGAGATGTTTCCATGCAGTGAGCGGGTGTTCGGCGGTGGTGGTCGACATTGTCTAACATTGCCAGATTCAAGAGACATTGCGATCCAAGAAAACTGTTTTAAGAAATGGCTTTACCCAGTTGACCAATGAATTTTATCTTGTCCTTTATGTTTGTCTGTGAAATTCCAGCTCATAAGGTGACCAGCTGAAGGCTAGCACACTGCTCCAGTCATCCAAGACTTTTTTTAATTTAAATTTTATAGCAATTCCAACTAGAGATTCGTTTGAGACTGAAAAACCCCATTCTGTTTTTCCCTACTCTTCTCACTCCTTCCTTTTACATATCACATAGGCGAGCAAATATGAAATTATCAGATAACACCAAGGCTGTTGATGACTTCAGCCTATTATTAGGTAATAGCCTCCGACTTAACAAGTAGAAGATTGAGTTACGAGCTGCATATAGTTGTGAGTAATACTGAGTGAAAATGCAAAGTACTTCTAATGGATTCGATGCAATATTCCCATTATAAGCAGTAATACTGGCTATGCGGTTTTCACCACCATGTCCTCAAAGTGCTAATGGCCTGTTTGGGCCTGTCACCCTCCCTAAATCTAGTGTGGCAGTTGCAGTACCTCCTGTTCTGCAGCCTCTCTGATTTATCATGGATCTTCGCTGGTAAATTTTAATCCCTTCTACAGTCATATTCTCGTTCCAGGTTAGACTGTTACCTTTACAGCTAATTCAAACACCTTTGTAGACCTTTTAGGATTCTTGACAACTTGGCAATAAACATACCACAAACGTAGGACATTAGAGGGAGTGTTCTTAATGTTCTAGGCAAAATCGTAATATTTTGCACCTTTGCCATCAATGTATTGGATAGGAGCCATAGTTGTATTTCTGATCAGGGAGGCCTCCACCGTGGAATAGTACCTTAATTTAATGAATATCTGATGAATGAAAGGACTTTTGGGTGTCAGGCAAAACATCCTCATGATCTGATGCAAAGCAAGGACATCTTTAATGGTGACCTGGTAATAATGCACTGATAACATTGAAATTGCCTCCCAGACTCTATGAAAAGAGGCAAGCGATATGCATCTGTTCATAGCCATGGTTTGACTAAATGCTCCTTACTGAGAGCCATGTTCGAATCTGCCAGGTCGACAATTCATTCTGGCTTTCACAGACTCCAGTTCCTTAGTTTATGTTTATCCTCAACATCTGAGACTCTGGCCTCTACACAATGACGGCTCGTGCCACACTTATCAATTTTCTTTGTTTGTCCAGCCGGTTGGTCAGGCTGTCTATTTTGCCATCTGTTGAGGATGAACTGTTTCCTTTCTCTGAGCAGTTCTTCCACCTCTTTATCCCCATTGGGCCTCCTTCTTGAACGTTGCTGGTATTATGCAAGTTGCTCTACTTTTTGTCAAAGTTGAGCTTTCCTTACTTAGGGTCGGTTTTACTGTAAACCCCTAAACAATTGCTCCCAAACACCAGAATATTTTTCAGGAAGTCTCCACCAGCTCAGGCTACAGATTCAGCTGCAACAAGCTCAGTCTCAGTGTTACTTTAGCAAGGAGTCATGTATTCATGTTGGGATCACACACGATCAATAAGCTCACCTTCTACCTCAAATGTGTGATATAATGTAGCTATGTCAGCAAGTTGCAGGAAGTAGTCCGTGTCCTAAGGGGAAAAAGTACAGGCACAGTGCAAATGTGGCTTCATTATGAGGCCACATGAACCAGACCATGGTTCACCCCACAAGTGCAACTCCATGCTTGGCAGTTATTTAAATAGAACAGGGCTCCTCTTAATTGAATCATTTAAGTTCATGAAGCTCTCAGTAGATTGAAGGTGCTGACAAAATCATCTCACCAGGTGGTGGGGTCCTTGCTGGCTTAACATC
Organism: Lissotriton helveticus; assembly: GCF_964261635.1. Classification (NCBI taxonomy): domain Eukaryota; kingdom Metazoa; phylum Chordata; class Amphibia; order Caudata; family Salamandridae; genus Lissotriton; species Lissotriton helveticus. The sequence goes on from NC_136059.1 coordinate 397,309,105, forward strand.
TGATATAGAAGAGCCTACACATATGTCGAAGTCACTAGCATGCTCATGAAATCATCTGTATTCCTATTTCTCCTAGGTTTAAACTCTGAAGGCTGGCCTTCTGCTCACCACGTTTTTTACAGCGCCTGCGGCACAGACACCCACAACAGCAGGTTTGATCGGACACTGCACCATTGCCTCAGTTATCAGGTACTTTGTCCCTCCTGCAGTTCTCACCATAGCTTCACCCAGAGTCCAATCAACTGTGGTGGCAAGGATCTGGGATTGGCGGGGGTTGTCTGCCGTCTGCCAGAGGCACAGACTCTGCATGCACAAGCTTCAGTTGAGACCCACTGTGCATCCCAGCCATAACAGCACCATCTCTGCAACTTCTCAGCATAATATGGGCTTCCACACACCATATCCGCACTTCAGCCCTGCCTTTCACTGAGGCAGTCCAAGTTTTCACTGGGTGGGCAGCAGAATGATTCAGAATGCTAGTCTGAGCCAATAATGTGGCCAGCTCTCTGTCGCCCCAGTCATGCATGGAGACTCTTTAAAAAAAATACAATAATTCTGAAAGTACAGAATGTTCATGCTTAGTTTATGGACTATTAGTTAAGGGAGAATCTTTTTTAGGGAAGGCTGATGGGGTAGTTGGAGTTCCAGAACGAAATCCATTTAACATTACATAAAAGAATATTGCTTACATATTGAACAAAAACGTCCGGAACATTCCAGAATTGATCAGGGATTTCTTTTTCCGGGCTGTGACCTGGGTAGGTGTGTTCAGCCTACATTGCATTTGGGTTTTTCCAGGGCTCTCTTCAGGAAGCAGTTGTCAGGATTCCTCCCGAGGGATCATAGTCGAATGGATTCAGACAGTAATCCTACAATTTCCCTCATCTGTCTTCCCCACAGTCTGAACTATATTGTACATTTCGAAGTCCTGTGCAGGGAAAAAGGGGCACTGCGTAAGGGAAAGTAAAGAAGGCAAATCATACCTGCTGCCTTCCATCTCAGGAAGGACTTATTCACATTCGTATGCTAAAGGCCAGTGTCTGGTTAAACTCAGTCTTGAAAGTTCCTTAAAATAACAAGTTATAGAACCACTTTATCATAATGAACTAATATGTAGGAAAACCTTATAAATGCAATATAATTTGTCAAATGATTTCCCAGTTCCATCAAAAGAGTAAACTGTTATGAACCCCAAGACCTCGAAAGAACTGGCACTGTAGATGCTTTTCGACCACCAGCGCACGACTGAGGGATTTAGGAGGTGAAGTAGATTGAAAGGTGAATTGAAGCAGTTTTTAAACTGGTAAAAAGAACCGGAATAAATGGACCAAGGAGATGGAACCAAAACATCAAAGGTGTAGGACACAATATTGGTGATTAAGTGAGTGGTAGTCCTACAACAACTGAAGAGTTCAATCAATCAAAATATCTTTATTCGATTGTTTGGTGCAATCATAATAGTACAAATAAAATATCATAAATACATTGTTACATAAAATACAGTATGTTATTATATTCATTTAAAACCAATTACTTAAAAAGCTAAAAATAATTTCATATGTAAAGTGCAGATTAAGTGTCCCTACGTTTCCTGATAGTTTGACATTTTTTAGGAACAAAATTGTTCTTGATACAGATACATGGTTATCTAGAGCTTGAATGCTAATCATCGCCACACGACAATGACGAAGTCCTAGCTCTCTTAATAAAGGTAATAAAACAATTTTCCTCATTTCATCATAAAATTTACAAAAAAGAAATACATGTATCGTACTCTGGGGGGAGGTGTTATCACAGGGACAGAGTGGTAGCTCATTTGTCCAGTTGCTGATCGTGGGAAAGCTAACCAGTCTGTGGAAGATGTTGAATCTGAAACGTGTGAGCAGAAATCGCTCATAGATGCTTGTTACATAAATTAAATATGGCTGCATCTTAAAAGTTACTAAAACCAGTTGGTGCTGCTGTGTAGAGGATTTTAGGACCTCCGCAGCAGTCCTATTGGAATCCAGAAGGGCTAAACACTCTTTCTTCAGATCTTTTCGAGAAATTACTGAGATATCAGAGGGATTCTGTAAATATTCTTCTCTCCCGATATCTTTAAGAAAGTTATAAACATACTTCACCCATGGGATTTTTGTAGCACCGTCCAATTTCAAAATATCTGTCAGGACATCTCTATTTAAATGTGTCGCTTCTTGGGTCCAGACTCTATGCCATAGTAGAGCTCTATTTTAATAAGGTCAGTAATATAAGATAGGCCAAGTTCTGAGTGACAATTGAAATTGGAAGAGCTTTTAGGAAGTTCCAGTATGTATTTTAAGAAAGAATTTTCAGGCACCTGGATGGGTGCGGGGTTAGCAAGACCCCAAACCCCACTGCCATAGATGGTACCAGTTACACATTTAGCTTTATAGATTTTAATCAATTCCACAGGGGGTCTTGTTCCTAACTTGCTAGAAAAGATTTTGAGAGCGGCAGTAGATCTTGAGTGCTCAAGCTTTTTAACAGAAATAGCTTGGGACCACATCTCATTTTGAGCAAAATGTATCCCCAGATAGGAAAAATGTTTAGCAGATTCCAATTTTTGCTCTGCTATAAAAATTGGTCTCTTAGATTTATTTTGCTTACCACAATACATAGTAAAAGTTTTTGATGTATTGACTTTCAGGCCCAACTCCTTCATAAAGCGGCAGTAGCTGTCGACCACACGCTGTAGGCCCACCTGAGTACGTGACATAAGTACAGCGTCGTCCGCGTACAAAAGTGCTGGTATTGGGCGGCCGCCTACAAAGGGGGGATCCGAACTGTCTTTGCACAAGACACCTTCCAACCCGTTAATGTATAACTTAAAACTTAAAAAGGAAGGGGGCCAGGACACAACCCTGCCTGACCCCGCTCCTGATGGGTATTGTGTCAGTGCGTTCTCCGTTTAGACCAAAGCGTACGCGGGCCGTCGCATTACTGTAAAAACGTTTAAGATAATAGATAATATTAGATTCAACTCCAAGATGTTCCAGTATAGACCACAGCTTGGAGTGTACCACGCAATCAAAAGCAGACGAGAGATCCACAAAGGTCAAAAACAAGTTACCCTGTTTTGCCCTCGTGTATTTCCCGATCAACAGGAGCAAATTCAAACCCTGCTCTACTGTCCCCAGACCTGAGCGAAAGCCATACTGGAGATCGGATAGGACAGAGTTTTCCTCAGCCCATACCAGAAGTCAGTCTAGAATAATTCTGCCCGCTATTTTAGTAAAGGAATCCAGCAGGGAAATAGGCCTATAACAGGCGGGATCCTGTCTATTTCCCTTTTTGTAAATCGGGACAATTACGGATTCCACCCATGTGGGCAAGAATTCGGCAACACAGCTAGCATTGAGCACCTGAACCAGAAGGGGCGCCCACAGGGCTGGGATACTCTTAAAAAGGTCTATGGGGACCCCATCTGGCCCAGGCGCTTTTGCGCCCTTGCTTTTACTCAGCGCCTTTTCCACATCCTCCAGTGTAAAATACAAATTGCTGTTAAAATGACAGTTGTCAAGGGAGATCAATTACTCCACTTGGCTTTCTTTATGTTCTTCTCCTTCGTAAACTCTTTCGAAGTGTCTGACCCAGTCTGAGTTACAAATAGCAATATCTATTTTCGCACCAGTCTCTTCGGTGAGGAAAGGAGTTCTCACAATTTTCCAGAAATTCACACTGTCGTTAGTTATTGAGGCTGTGTGGAGAGCCTCCCAAGCTTCGGCTTTCAGAGTGTTTTTCCTAGCTTTAATTGCCTCTTTATAATCTTTCCTAAGTCTACGAATTTCCTCTGCTGATCTAGGGTTATTATGCAAAGCCTTTTTTAGCGTTGCATAAGCCTTAGTGCATCTAGTATCAAACCATCCTCCCTCCTTCTTTCTGTTCTTAAATTGTCTAGTTAGGGAGTTTTTAATTTCGTTCGATATTACTAGGTAGGATGCGAGGCAAGTGTTAGGTGATAAATCTATATCTAGACACTTTTTAATTTCCCTGGAGCATTTTTCAACCACTGTTTGGATTATCTCAGCCTCATTTATCACAGCCCATTTTAGAGAATAACCATTGGTTTTACTGATTGTCAAATCAGCATCTAAGCTATTACATTCTCTGTTATTAGTTAGTAATGGGACAGTGGGCAGGAAAATAAACAGACATAATGGAAAATGGTCACTCAACGTTATATCAAGAACATTAAAGGTATTAATTCTGTTCGTACTGTTGTTGGAAATAGTAATAAAATCTATAGTTGTAGAACAACCTCTACCATAAAATGTTGGGACTACTATAGGAGCAGAAGTGCACATTTCATTAACAAAGCCTAAATCAAAAATGGCTAACAGATTATTCAATTGATCCCCTAGGAAGTTGTGCTTAAAATGAAGATGCCCCTCGCCTTCATCCTGAGCTAGACCACACCTGTTATCCATAGTTGATTCACACAGGTTGCAATTAAAATCTCCTAACATGATTACCATCAATTTCTGTTTAAAGGCTTTTTCTTGCTTAAGTAAAACCTTAGTCAATTTCCTCAAAATACTCATAACATCATCAGCAGGAATGTTATATATATTAACCACAGCAATTGGAAAGTCACGACCCATATCAAGAACCAGCATTTGAAAAAATATATCTTTGACAGGTTCAATGACCTTTCCACACTTAAGTTTGTTGGATAAATAGATACACAGACCACCTTTGGGTCTCCCATGAGGGACGGCTACAGCTGGGGTACAAAATGTTCTATAGCCGTTCAAGTGCACAGGGTCCAAGGTCCATGTTTCTTGAAAGGATAATAAGTCTTGTGATTCAATAAAATCCATCCAAACAGGGTGGTCAGTTTTAGATCTAATACCAGCAATGTTCCAAGATGAAATGTTGAGAACCGGTAGATCTGGACAAAACTACTGTAGTAGACTGAACTGTTGGAGACAGGATCGTATGGGTAGCGTGTGGAGGGGGGGCTAACTGAATGTCCTCCCGCCCCATATACTCCTTTGTCGCCAGACCTCCCTCCCCAAGCTCCCCATCTTTACACATAATTGGCATTAATAGCGGGGTATTCTCCCCAGATATAGCTATACTTTCCCTTATACAAGGTTCGTAATGGCGGTCTTTATCTATACCTTTGACAGTGGAATTAGCAGTAGTTGACCTCAGTCAGTCAATATTTTCCAAACCACTGAGTGTGTCAAAAAAGTTAAACGTAGGAATCCCATAGCTTCTAGCCATGGCTCTTCCAAATTCCTAATCGGATGGCAGACAGGGGCAATACGTCTGTTTGATCGAAAAGGAGGGTAAAAGTAGCCAAGGGGGAGAATGTTGACAAGATGTGGGTCATGAGTTGACATGGCCGCTCTCTCCATCACGGTATTCACCAATTGAGGGGACCGAAATGATAAGACTACACAGTCACCTCTCAGTGTTTTAGTTGAGGTGCCTATCCATCTTGCTCGTCTAACTATTTTAAACTCTGTGAAGAGATGGCTTTTGAGTCCTACCCTAGATGACAAAAAGTGAAGGGATTTATTTTTCAGAGTTGTCCAGTTTTCGTCAGTATTAGATGAAAGTGGAGGTACGTTTGCCAAGACCACAGTATACGGTGTTGCTTCTGGTGGGAGATTTAAATTAAAGAGGTTAGGCGTTACTCCTTCCTCAAAATGATCTTCTGGTGTTCTATGTTTATTAGATGGTATAAGCGAAGATGCATTCGGGGCTACAGAGGGTGAATCAACAGGCCCCTTTTCGTGAGTAACGTTATCTCCTCTTAAAATACTGTGATCTGGTCGATCTGTGATTTTTAAATTAATGTTTTTAGTTTTGGCTATCGCTTTAGATGGAACTGATGTTTTGACCGGAACAGCCACTTTGGGTGGAACTGGCACTTTAGCTGTAGCTGGGGTGCCAGTTTTGGAGCAGGTAGCACAAGGGTGAGATTGGGGCTTGGTCTTACTTGGTGACAACTTTTTAACAAACTTACCCTCAATGTTGGTTAACCTCAGTTCTATATTTGTAATCTTTGAGGTAATTGGTTCCAGGAAAGTCATGAGAAGAGTTTCCATTCTTTGCCAAAAAGATTCATCAATTAGGTCCCTATTAACGTCTAAGTGAGGGACAATCACTGACTGACCATTATCTTCACTTACACTAATCCCGTTTAGATTTCCCGGGACTTTGCTCTCTTTCACTTTAGTGTTCTTTTTATGAGTTTTGTTGGGTTTACTATATTGCCTTACTCTAGCGGAATGTTTTTGCTTAGATCTGGCCTTCTGTCCTCTCGTCCTTACACATGGACTATCACTAATATTTAGAATAGAGGTTGGACTCTCTATATTGTGACTCTCATTATCTCAATTCTCCTCATTCAAGGGAATAGAATCATCGTTGTTATGGATACTAGGATGTAAAGAAGGAGTTACAGATAGCCGGGTAGTTGAGGGCAATAGGGTATTGACATCTGTTAGGTCACTAATAGGCCTATCTGTCATCGGTGTTATGCTATTTCTCCTGGGTAAAGCATCAAAAGAGGGGGCTAGCAGGGATTCCTGGGAATTAGTAGTTAACATAGACATGTTAGGGTCAGGTAGAAGGGGGTGGGGGTGAAGACCAGGTGGCAAAGACATACGTCTTTCAGTGCTTTCAATAGCTGAGGCAACCACCCCAATTGTCTGCTGCAGCATTCAATCAATTGCTGTGAGTGTCAGTAAAGGGGGGTTGACAATAGCTTTAGTCTTTCCAGTGATAGGAGTACTTTTCCCCATAATTTCGGGTGGATGGTCCAGATGTATATACGAAGGCAATACACTAAGGAGATTATGTCTAAAACCTTGAACAGAAAAGGAGCAACTTACTACAATGATTGCATCGAATAAATATTCACTAAATCAAGACAATGATAAAACAGTACAAAGAACAGTAAATAAAAACTAGTTACTTGGCTTAGACACAAACAGAGGCTGGTAGGATTATAGGGCGAAAGGGGGTGGCCCAGCCCAGCCTCGGCCAGCCGCGGACGGCCACAGACGGCCCGCCCTTTGCCCGGGCTAAGCCCGCGCGCGGTCCCGCGACGCGGGGGCTGAGTGCAGTTAAGTGCGCCTCCAGGCGCGGAAATGGAGTGTGCTTCCGCCGCTAGTGTTCCTGGGAATCGTAGTCCCCTTCCTCTGCTCGGCGGCCGCGAGGAATGGAGCTGCGGCGGCGGGAGGGGGGAGCAGGGACACCAACAGGCACAGTGGAGGGCAGGTGAATGCGGCAGCTTTCCCCAGAAAGTAGAGTTCAGGTCGCCCGCTCTGCCGAGGCTGAGTGCAGTTAAGTGCGCCTCCAGGCACGGAAATGGCGTGTGCTTCCGCCGCTAGTGTTCCTGGGAATCGTAGTCCCCTTCCCCTTCCTCCGCTCGGCGGCCACGAGGAATGGAGCTGCGGGAGGGGGGAGCAGGGACACCAACAGGCACAGTGGAGGGCAGGTGAGTGCGGCAGCTTTCCCCAGAAAGTAGAGTTCAGGTCGCCAAGTGCCATCTCACTGACTCAGTTTATAGGACCCCGGTAACAGTGTGAGTTCTCTCCTGCCCCTGCTGGGCCCAACTCGTACGTTTGTGTGTCTGTCTGTCCCTACTTCCAAGAGCTAGTACTCAAATTCTTCAACCTCTATTAAAAGTTTGACACTTCCTGTTTCTTTATTGTATTTTTCTAAGCTCATAACATTTTCTCTGTGTCTGAGTGAAATCCTGATAGAAGTTGCAAATCACGATATACTGATGCAGACTCGGAGATGTCTGCTTCTTGTCTGTCTGTTGAAACTTCACCAATAATACATAAGAGTAACACACAACATCATTCAAAGGGCTTCTGAACATTTGAGACTGCAAATCCCAGAGGGCTTTATTTGCAGCTACTTTGAACCAACCTAGATGTGTAAATATAACTCCCAATGCTTGTTTTATTGTTTGGCTCTGGAGATCATGTTATATGGACTCTTCTAGAAATACTTCCATGTTGTCTCACTGCTTGCAACAGTACAGGAAGCATTTTCTGTGCCATTCCATATTACGACAAGGTTGCCTGTGCGCACTCGAAGCTTTTAAGATCAACAAGTTGAATCCTTATTTTAGTTCTCTTGTGTGCATCCAGGCTGGGTGTCTGGTCACTAGACGCCAATTAACATGCTATATACAAGGTTGTCCCATCTCGCTAGCTGGAGCACAACTTATGCATCAACGAGTTGCTAATTCAAATTGAAATCCAATGTTAAACACACTGTGAATCCTGTTCAATAGACAATGAAACTTGATTCATTTCAATATGATTGAATGCAGTCGGAATTGATGTATCATTTACTGAGATGATCAAGAAATTAATTTAAGAATAAAGGGTTGGGGATTCAATATGATTGAATGCAGTCTGAATTGATTTATCATTAACTGCGATGATCAAGAAATTAATTAATGAATAAAGAATTTATGTAAGGAATCCAGTTTCATTGTCTATTGAACAGGATTCACAGTGCGTTTAACATTGGATTTCAATTTGAATTAGCAACTCGTTGTTGCAAAGGATGTGCTCCAGCTAGTGAGAAGGGGCACCTCTCACAATCTTGTATATACCATTCCATATTACGCCAGGTTGAAGTATACAAGAAAAAAGGCTGCAGATTGCTCAGAGATTTTCCTATTGGGTAATTTATCAGAGATGGAAAGGGATATTTTAGAGCCAAAAATAAAACATTTGTAGACCTGTGAACAAGTGTGATTTAGATAGTAATTTAGCATACAGGCCCATCTTAATATTTAGTAAATTGCAACTATTAAATCATTGGCTGCAGAAGAAAAAAGTTACTCAACTTATTTGTCTTTTATATATTCATGTGTGTGATTGCCTGTCGCACAAGAAAGAAAAGTACAGGTTGAGCTGCTCTGAAGTGACAGCCCAAAAACACCTGAACATGGCATTGAATTGGTCAATCTTCTGAGGTTTGTGAGCAGTGTTAGAGGTACTGGGATAACTGTTGCAGTCCGATGACCATAGTGAATGCTGGGCCCCATGTTTGAGCCTATGATGGTAACCCTAGTTCTGCATTCACACCGTACAGGCGGAGCTAAGCCCTCCCAAAAAATGTCCCTCATAGCAAGCAACGCAGCACCAACAGCTAGAGCAGGCAGCGGAGAAGGGGGGGTGTTGGGGGCACCCCTGACAGTGAAGAGGTACAGTGGAACTGACAGCCCAGATCGCTTTCAGATTGTCACAGGCAACGGGTCCAGCTGCTATGATTAAACAAACTGAGTTATCAGGCCACTGGGAATCTGCACTGCCCTGTGGGTAAAAGCTGTGAAGCACCATAGCAGGTGACTCCAGGTAGAGACAGCAATCTGGGGGGAACCCACCAGCTTACTACCACAGCTGGGAAACTGTGGTTTGTAACCCCCCTCGACCACAGTCACAAGTGAAATGCAAGACCAAATGGGGATGGAGACTAGAATGAGATATCGTGATAGTGACAACTTGTTAATGGGTGGATAGTAGCTGGCAGTGTACCCCTTCGCAATTGGCGCCCCACAGGCAAACTATGCTCTAGTGTTCTTGAGGGGGGTGGATGTTCTTCCACCCTGCCTCACTAGAGGTGCCCTTCTGCTTGGAGGGTGGGTTCTTGGAGAATTAGATATGCAGCACTACAAGGTAAGCATTGTCCCTTTACTTCAGTGTGAATGCCACACTGGATCCACTTTGATAGGGAGGGATACAGGAGGATCGGGACCTGAGATGAGCGTCTCACGGACCAAAGAAGTGACTGTCTGATATGCACATGGTTTGGAGGTCCTGGCGCAACCTGCTCTTTGACACCTGAAGCCCCAAAGCCCTAGCTCCCTTAAAAGTGGTGACCCGGTGGGAAGTCCTAGAGATCACTTAACTTGGGGGCTGCCAATAGAAGTCTGATAAAATGACAGGAGGCAGGGGAATGAAGGAGTCCCAGGACCCTCCTCCACCACGGTGCAGCGTTTCGAACAAACAGCCACCCGAACTCAACCATGGTTTCTCTGGTAAGTCTTCAGATGCCCAGGACTACTCTGATTAAAATTTAAGGAAGAAATACAAACCTATAAGTTGAGCTTGTAACACAAATTGAAAGACCATAACGAGCTAGGAGACCGGGTGAATAGATAGAAAATTGGACTAGACGAGCTAAGTTAACTGCTGTGAGTAGTTTTGGAGGCGCATGGTGGCCCACGAGGATTAACCTGATGTGTGTGAAGACCCAGAGACTCGCTCAAGACTGAACAATATCCACATCCAGAGCATTGTTTGAGATGTGCTCGACAAAAATTGAAGACTATATGTAAAAGATATCTTTTAACCCAACCTGGAGAACACGGGTAATAACCACGTAACACTGGATAGAACACACAGGGCGAGCCTGCCATCCAAAAGCAATATTTGATCTCTGATTTGTTAGCCAGGGTGCACTTCTATAAAGGTAAATACGGTATAATGTGAAATTCACATTGTGGAGGACCAAATAGAACTCTTTCAGGACTAGCCACACTAACGTCATTTGAACCAATTACGGACCCTCTTCACTGTGATTTTCGAGTGAGAAGGTAAACTGCTTAATTACCTCACTCAGTGAAGGCTGCAAATATCTGGGTCTCAAAACTGGGTAGGTGGGCCAGATCCCAGAAGGGAGAACGGGAGGAGGGTGGGCAGTCATCACAAAAAGAATATTCCCACTGGCACCGAGCAAAGTCAGGTGGTTTTAGAAGGTGCTGTGGCATCTGCGGAAAGTCACCAAGGATGCACAGGAAGGGAACAGTTCTAGTTGAGTTCTCCCTAGGGACATTTTCTTGGATAGTACCTATCTGTAAGTATGAGCCTCTCCTCAGCCCACTACTTTGAAACTATGTCAAGTATCCAGGGCCATGTAGGGGATAGGGTATAGGTTGAAATGTAATATGTGACTATGGCAGTCAGAAACAATACCCCCTTCTTACTGCAGTGAACCTGCACTACGGGGGTAGAAGAAGGGAAAGGAAAGTGACTCCTAATTGATTTTAAGCTCTAACTTGCAGTGTAAATAAGTTCAGATACCCCCTTAGCTTGTTAATGGGCTCTGGAAGTTTGGAGTCTTGTCTGTTCCAGCAGATTAGCACAAACCCTGATTCACTTGCCATTATGGTGACCCTACACAATACACAATGTGGAAATTCCTTGCTCATTTTGAGGTCCCATAATTCCTTTGAGCTGACACTAGTACTTCACAACATTAGAAGCCTCCACAAACCAACCAAACTCTTCAAAGTTTTGGGAGAACTAGAATACATTGCAGCAGCTTTCTACAGGAGATTCGCCTTCTCCGACAGAGCAATATTTTTTACAATCCTGTAACTTTTCCTAACAATATCTTGTCTCTTGATCGTCCTAGTCAGCAGGTATGGCCATCTTACTGAGATTCAGACATAGGTATGTAAAGCACAGCACCAAGTCAAATAAGGTGATGGTTGGCGATTAGTGGGCCGGGTACCTGATCGTACAATATGCCTTAGTCAAGGGCAGGTGAAATTCTTGTTACACACTGTACAGGAAATAATTGAGTACATTTAATTAAAATTGAGGAGGGGACGCCTGAACCTTCTATAGAAGGGATGACGCATCTGACAGACTTGATTCTAGTTAACACTTAGCCTCACTGTCACCGGCTGTCAACTGATTACAAACTTATCAACCTTGCACCAAATATATGCGGGCATTGATTAGCACTGCTTGACCAACCTCTGGTACAATCAGTAGAAGATTTTCCTCCGAGACCCCCAGGTCTTGTTTGATCATGGCTCAATAATTATGATCCTTGATTGGGTAGCCAAGGACTCACTCCTTTGGGAGAGAACATGACACCTATATGACTTCTTGCTTAAAAGGGCAGTCTTACTCCACGGGACGCAAGAAAATATTAGAGAGTACTTTGCATTTAATAATACATGCAAAACTATTGGTAAAGGGGTATGGGATGCTGTTAAGGCAGTGCTAAATGGGATGGTTGGGGTATTCATACAGGAAGTGGGTCGTCTCAGGCGCAGGGCACAAATAGCACTGGAAAAAGTGACCACAGAGCTCAAGAAGCTAGAAAACAAGCCCATAAAGGAAGCTATGGAAGAAGGTAAATCTGCAAGGGGACAATTCTGCACACTAGAAAATGGTAGTGCCGACTATACCTTAATTAGAGCATGGGCTGTGTTCCATTAAGGGGCAAAAAGGTGGATGTATCATTAGTAAATAAACTGTTGGCCACCCAAGCATGCAGATATAGTGAGGAGATTAGAGAAGATGATTAGGGGAAGCTACAAATATTGCGGACTTGCTATCAAACACTGTATATGCTATTGATCTATTAGCTAGAACTACCTGAGTCCTCCCCACAATGCCCAAATTGAGATAGAATGTCCCATGACTAATGCAGAGATACTGATAGCAATAAATAGCTTGAACTCCGGCAAAGCACCTGCACACAACAGCTGTAGCTCTGCATTTTATGAGAAATGTACTCCACTGCTGCTTTCAATCTTCTTGAGACTGATATGAAATTACACAGAGGTAGATAAGTACTGAGAACGTGCAAAAAAACAGAGTAATAAACTGAACGAGAAAAACTATACAGAAAGAACTTTCGCAAGGGCACAATCCAGGAACAATGACCGAGGACCTATTGGGCACCTATTAAAAAAGAAAACAATGGCAACCAAGGCCCATATGTGACAACATTTTACCCTAATTCTAACACAGTCACAAAACTGATAGTAAAAACAACCTATGTTCCTGTTCAGAAGGAGCCAGAACCTACAGGACCCTTCAGTTCACACGCGCCCTAAGAAGAAAGTTGCTGAATCACATCTGACACTCTGGTACACCCCCATCCCCAAAGGCCACCAACTATGTGGAGACTGCTGTGTTTGTCAGTTCATAAAAAAAGTGCAAATCAATAGACCTGGGACTCACAACTCTGTTGGAATTGAAACATCTCACCAATTGCAATTCCAGTCCTGTTGTGTACGTCCTGAAGTGCCCATGCAACCTTTTATTTATTGGCATGACCACGAGGAAAATCCGGGTACATATTACAGAGCACAGGAATACAATAAGATGCAAGAGAGAATACAAAACTGGCAAAACACTTCCCTGAACGCAAACATGTTGCAGACCACATTGAATGGTAAACGATTGATGAACTAGAACGCAGATATACCAATATGAACAAGGTGCTCTTGAAATATGAACAAAGTTGGGTGTTCTGTCTGCATACAGACACTAAAACTAAATTATGACATTCCTTGGGGGTCCTTTGGGAGATAGACTCCCCATTGCCAATACGCAGGAGTGTGTGGGTACACCTCTGCTAAAGACGCAGTCACCAACATAGAAATTATCATAGAGAGTATGTGGTGGACTTAAATATCTCCCCTCATGACCCAGTGTTGGGTAGGTACTGGCATGTCATAACAATCTAAGGGTCATAATACTTCCTACGTATAATCAATAAATGATTATCACTCCTGGGGCATTTTCATGTACCTCATGAATATATAATTAATTAATAATAATAAAAATTCCACTGTGGACATTTCATCACCCCCATTGGTGGCTGCGACCTAGTTTCTGGTTGTGGCATCTAAGAGAGGCATTTGTATTTAGAATGTTTATCTCCACTGGGGCTCGTTATTTTGGGACTATCATTCACATGAGTCCTGTCAATAACAAAACGGTTTGATTGTGTGCCTCCCCTATGCGTCTGCAGCTATTAGCAAGCTAGTGGCCTCCGGCTCATAACTTGTGACTTGCGGTATTGGAAATTACAGTTCCCATGTATGTTCATGGTGAGAATCGCTCCGATTGGACACTTCAGCATCATCGGGCGTCGCCTCACTGCACCTGCAGTTCTGAACAAATGGGAGCTCAGCACGTGTTCCGGAGCTCCCACACACATTCCTAATTAGGTACGGGGATAATCTTTGGCATCAACCCTGACCCAAGACATGTCCGTACACGATTACCCACATGTACTGAGTAATAGCAAAATGAGCCTGATCAACCACAGGTGTGCGTTGACACATCCCTCACTACGGTGGGCATTTCTGCTACTTTATAAACACCTGCAGGTAGCATCTAACTGTTCTAGCAGAAAGCTGTTCCATTGGGAAGGGTAGGATCATTACAGGGGGGTCTCTCCTTGAATAAGTGTATCAGAGCAGGGTATCTAATACCAGTGGCTGGGTACTTTTTGTAAAGATTGGTTATGTTTACCCTTTTATTTATTTATTTTAGGAGTTTTATATAGCGCTGGCTGGACCCAGGGGTATCACAGTGCTTTACAGCATATACAGTTACATGCCAATATACGGTACAGGAAATTGGGAGAACAAGAGGGATAACGTCTGGAAGGTAACAAATACCTGGGCGAAGGGGCAGAGGGGAGTAGGGAGCAGGATAGCCTGGCTATCATCTGAGCGTAGTCCTTGATCGGTTAGTTCGTATGCATAAAGTTTTTTTAGTCTGAGTCCGTGTAGTTGGTCCCAGATAAAGGTCAGGAGGGGTGTTTGCTAGGAACTTCCTTGGCTCTTACAGGTTCGTTCGAGAGCGGTCGAGGAAGAGGGCTTTGAGTAATGCCTTGAATTTAGGAAACAAGGGGGTTGTTCTGATGTGTGGGCAGATGGAGTTCCAGATTTTTGGTGCGTTTCCAGCAAATGATTTGGTTGCGGTTTTCTGTTTGCGAGTTTTTAGCGAGATGATTAAAAGAGAATTGGAGCTCCTGAGGTTTCTGGACTGACCGGCCCTTTTGAGTTTGGCGGCCAGGTATTCCGGTTTGCCTGTGTGCAGGGCTTTGCGTGTGAGGCAGGCTGTTCTAAAGCTGGCTCGTAGCTCGATTGGGAGCCATTTAAGTTCTCTAAGCTCGGGAGAGATGTATTCAAATTTCTTAGTTCCCGTAACCATTCTAGCAGCTGCATTGAAGGTTGTCTTCAGAGGGGCGAGGTGGGATTTTGCTGTCCCTGTCAGGGCAGCAATCCCATAAGTCTATTCTGGAAAGTACCAGTGCTTGGGTGGCTTGTTGAAGGTCCTTGGGTGGGAGGGAGCGTTTTATTTTGTATAAAAGTTTCAGATTGAGGAAAACTTTTTGGCGGATCTTGTAATGTGTTTCTTCATGTCCAGTTTCGGGTCAAGGGTGATCTCTAGAGATTTTACCGAATCCGCTAAGGTGAGGTTGCTATTGAGGGCGTCAATGGCTTTGAGCCATTCTTCCATTTGGTGGTTTTCCTCCTGGTTGGAGATGAGTATTTCCGTTTTCTCTTGGTTAAGTTTCAGGTGGTTACTTGTGAGCCAGTGTTGAACCTCCTTAAGCGTGTTATTAAGTTCTGGATGTCGTAGATTGAAGTGGTTTCCAAATAGAGCTGCGTGTCGTCAGCATATAAGTGAAAAGGGATGTTGGATTTCCTGAGTAGAGAGGTAAGGGGTTTGATGTAGATGTTGAAAAGCTGAGGGGAGAGCACTGATCCTTGTGGAACACCCCTAGTGACATGGTGAAGGTCAGACTCAAAGTTTTTAATTTTTATTCTGTGGCAACGGTTGTGGAGAAAGGAAGAGAACCAGTGGAGGACCGTCTCCTGAAGACTGGTCCTTTCTTGTAAAACCTTGACGAGCAATTTGTGGTCTACTGTATCGAATGCGGCCAATAGATCTAGGAGGATGAGAAGGCAGCATTGATCCGAGTCAAGTGACTTTTGTAGATCGTCAATGAGATTGAGGATTGCGGATTCAGTACTGTATCCTTTTCTGAAGCCCGATTGATGTGGGTCTAGGAGATTGATGTTATCCAGGTGCTGGGTTAACTGAGGGAGTACACATCTTTCAAGGATCTAAAAGCGGTAGGTTCGATACGAGTCTATAGTTATTCAGATCCTCAGTGTCTAGCCCTGGTTTTTTCAGCAGTGGCGTGACTTGGCCTACTTTGAGGCATTCAGGAACGGTTCCAGAGCTCAGTGAACTGCTAATGATTCTGCACCAAAGCGGGGCTAGGACATGCTTCAGGTCTTTGGTCAGGTGCGGGGGAAGCTGATCCAGGGTGTGTGATGATGGTTTGGTGTCGGAGGTTAGTTTGACTATCTCTGCTTCCTGGATGGGATTGAAGGCGGGCCAATGCTACTAGGACCTTTCTGGAGGTGTGGCTACAACTTTGTATTCGGTGTCTTTTGCACATCATCATTATTATTCACACATCAAGGATGTCGCACATTTAATAATATTATGCTGACTGACCCACTCTATGCAATGTGCTTATTACCGATTTATGACAGAAAATTTGTGAACTTAACACTTGCATTGTTTAAATGTATGTAAACAACCTATGACCAGCAGTGCAGCTTACAGTGAAATAATATTACAGGTATCAATATTGCATCATGCCGATATTTCTTAGCTAATAAAGTTTGTCTGTTTTGATTCAATATGCAAATCTTCTGCCCCTTCGCATTACTGTCACGCCCCAGTGGGCTTGAATGCTTTATTCAAATCACAGGAAGCAATCTACGCAATGTCGTTCATTCTAGTTCATTCCGCCCCAGTGGACTAATAGTCCAAACTCATTTCCATAATCGACTCATTTCTGCCATAGCGTACTGGCTCCGGCCAAATCTGCGAGTCTGCACCACTCTGCACCCGTCGCTCACGGACATGACTGGAGCTGCTAAGAGAAACCGGATGCCTAAAGACACCCCTGCATCCGAAGCCCCACATCCTTGGGTGGCCCAACTGACTGTGTTCCAGCATCCCCAGGCATCTCAGCTTACCTCTCCAGCTGTAGGTCACCTCCAGAAGATCTTCGTCCCCGAGCCTGCAATCTTTGTTGAAACCTGAGAATCCCCATTGAAACCAACAGGGCACCCGATGTCAAAACAACACCTTGCACACAGCCGCTGCTGCAGGTGCACTTTAGCTGCTAAACAGGATCCCCCTTTGCCCTGAGCCTAACACCAGGAGCTTTGCTCTCACCACCCAGTGGCTTGCTCGTAAGCAGCCACCAACAGGAGGCCCATTATCCCCCATTGAATAACATTGGGCCTCCCCACCTGGCCCCAGTAGTGCCGCTGAGGGTGTTGTAACCAATAACTTCATGTTCGAGGCATGTGAGCTGTAGATCACATGCTTTGGATACTCCTGCCATCCAGTGTTGGGTCCGGATGTTTGCAAGTTGTTTTTCTTCAAAGAAGTCTATCTAAGTCACGAGGTAGGTGACTCCTCCTTTTGGTGATAGTGCACATGGGCCTAAACTCCATTGTTGGATTGTTTTTTTTTCGCCATCGGATTCGAGAGTAGATTGCTGCGCTCTGGTACCAAACCGTTATTCTGGTTCCCCTGGGTGCGCAATCCACCCTACCCTTGGCGGTATTGTTTTCATACGCGTATCCGACTTCTCCGTGTATAGTATCTGCCAACAAAAACTTCTTTCGATCAGAAAACTCATGGAAGTCAGTCTGGCCTCACCCACTGGTTCACCTCGAAGTCGATGGTCTGTGCCAAGCAAAGTACCCGCGCACCGACTCACACGAAGTGTGCAACTTGTGTTTATCTCCAGAGCATAACAAACAGAGCTGCGACGCGGACACATCTTTCTGTTAGAAGAAAACGCTACCAATCATCTGGCTCAATGTTGTGAAATGCAGACCCAAAACATTGAATCCACTCCGGAAATCTTCATAGAAGGTTCTGAGCAAGATGACGACACGCAGGTGGCAGAAGAAGAAACGGAAGAACCTGTATCCATTTCAGAATCTGGCTCTGACATGGAAGAACACGTGCCACAAGGCCAACGTATCGGGAGTACCGAACACCCCTTGCTCCAAATATATATTTAGCCCTAGCAAAAGGCTGCAGTCCCACCTCTGCCTTCGGGGCATGGTTGGCACCGAGAAGATGTTTCCGATTCCCCGCCTGGCGCCTCAGCACCGAAGCAAATGCCAAAGCCTTCCGACTCTGGATCGTTCAATACCAAAACCGGCTTCTGAACTTAAACCTTCGGCACAGAAATTTCATCTATCCCCGGCACCGAAAATTTTGGGTCCAAAACAGAAAGATACTCCTCTGCAGCAGCAGGACCCCTATTTTGTCGTCCCACCTCCGAAAATCGGACCCCAAACAGAAATAACTCAATATTAATCCTCAAACAGGACATCTTTCTACCAAATTGCCTCAGAAACGTAAACCAGAGTCAGAGGACACTTATCATATTCCTTTGAAGAGGAAGCATGTTGGTACTAACCCCTCTCCTCCTCCTCTATAACCTCCTTCCGCACAGTTACATCATTTACTAACTACACCAACTATCTCTCCTCAATAACCTGATGATGAGAATTATGGGAATAGTGGGGATTATCCTTTACCAGCAGATCCCTGGAAAGACTATATCACTGACTCACCCACAGATAATGACCCAGACCTTTACCCTACAAAGCAATCCCCACCTGACAACAATGTGGGGTACATAGAATTACTATCTAGAGCTGCAGAGTATGGGGTACAGTTACACAAAGAATCCCTAGAAGAGGACTTTCTGTTTGAACCCTTTAGTAGCTCACAAAGGTCCACTCACACTCTCCCTATTCTCAAAGGCATTATGAGACATGCAAACGATATATTCAAAGATCCTGTTTGTGCTCTCATTCTCACCCCCCGGATAGACAAAAAGTACAAGCCTACCACATCAGATCTAATTTTTATTAAAAGGCAGTTACCACTGGACTCTTTAGTAGTCTCTAATGCCCGTAAACGGGCCAATTCACAAACTTCAGGTGACCCCCCCACCCACTCCAGACAGAGTCCAAACTGATAGACACCTCCGTTGAAAGGGTAGCTGCCCAAGCAGCAAATCACTGGCGTACTGCCAACACACATGCCCTTCTAGCCGGTATGATCGGGCACACTGGGACGAGATGGAACAGTTGCGCCAATTTCTACCAGAGGAGCATAAGGCTAAAGCTTAAGTTCTAGTCCAAGAAGGGAAGCTCATCGCAAATTCATCAATTAGGTGTGCTTTGGATGCTGCTGACACTGCAGCTAGAGCAATCAAAACTAGTGCATTATTAAGGAGGCAGGCATGGTTATGGATCTCTGGATTTAATCCTGAAGTACAGCAATTTATTTTGAATACACCATTCGATAAACAACATCTCTTTGGACCCGTAGTAGATATATCCTTAGAAAAGTTAAAAAAGGATACGGAAGAAGCTAAATCTATGGGAGCCCTACAGTCTCCTTCTAATCGTGACTCCTTTTGTCGCTCCTTCGATCGTGTGGGGTCCAAGACCATCTCTTCAGACACAACTGCTGCACCCTATAAGGTCAACAATCAATCCTCCTCCTCGAGAGGCTTCTTTAGAGGAGGGTACAGAGGTAACAATTGCAAGGGTTGAGGTTCTACAACACATACCTCCCCCTCACCTAGCAAACAGTGACTTGCCTACGCTCCCCCCGATCACTTAACACCTCTCGAGGGACGTCTTTTACAATTCCTCCCCACCTGGCACACCATAACTACAGACAAATGGGTGCTAGGGATCATCCAACATAGTTATTACCTGGAGCTTACCGACAATCCGCTAAACATTCTGCCACGTTCTCACAAAATGTCACCCACCAGAACATTTACATCTCCTTCAGCAAGAGGTCCAGTCTCTCCTGTCCAAAGGAGCCGTTACAACATGAAGGAACAGGTGTACACTCCCTGTACATTCTCATCCCCAAGAAGGACGGCTCCCTGAGACCAATTTTAGACCTCAGAGAACTAAACCTCTACATACTGTCACAGTACTTTTATAGCAGGGCGATTTTATAGCTACTCTAGACTTAAAAGATGCACAATTAATCCTGCTCACCGCAAATATCTCCGATTCATCATAGCGGGTCATTATTACCAATTCAAAGTCCTCCCATTTGGAGTCACCACTGCTCCCAGGGTATTTACCAAATGTCTTGCAGTAGTCTCAACGCATCTAAGAAGACAACATATCCATGTCTTCCCATACCTGGACGACTGGCTCATCAAAGCCAGCAATTACCAAATATGTCTCCTACACACTCAAACCGCTATTCACATACTTAACCAACTAGGGTTTACATCTACAGGCTTCCAGCACACAAACTTTACTAGGACTAGGAGCCACAATATACGTTCAGAAAGCTCTAGCATTTCCCGATGCAGCCAGGATTCACAATATTTAGTCCATTTTCAATCAATTTCAGCCCAACCAGTCATTACCAGCGAAAGTATTCCTGCAAATGCTAGGAATTATTGCGTCTTGCATTTTAATTGTTCCCCACACACAACTTCAGATGTGTCCCCTTATGAATGCTTAGAAACTGAGTGGAACCAATCGCAGGGTCAGTTGACCGATCTAGTGTTGGTAGATGGCCTCACCCATCGCTCTCTGCAGTTGTAGAACCCACAAAATGTATCCAAAGGGCAGCCCTTACTCAGCCCTGTTCCACAGTCAGTTCTAACAGCATACTCATCGCTCACTGGTTCGTGCGCTCACTTACAAAGTCACACAATCCAAGGATTATAGACTCTAAAGTACAGGAGCCAACATATCAACCACCTAAAGCTACTAGCAGTGTTTCTAGTGCTCAAAGCCTTTCAAACCCACCTTCTAGGCAAAGCTGTCTTAGTCCACACAGACAACATGACAGCTACGTACTACATACAAAAACGGGGGGGGGCATACTCTCTCCAACTGTCACGCCTAGCACAAGCCATTTGGAAATGGTTCATACATCACAAAATGTATCCCCTAGCAGAACACCTTCCAGGAGTAAACAATCAAATTGCAGACCTTCTCAGCAGACAGAGACAGCAAATCCACGAGTGGTAACTTCATCCCCAAATTCTTCTTCCCTACTTTCAGGAATGGGGATTTCTTCACATAGAACTTTTCGCCACAGCTCAGAACGCAAAATGCCTAAGCTTCGCTTTCAGGTTCCCACACCCGCTATCCAAAGGCAATGCCCTATGGCTGAACTGGTCAGGGATATTTGCCTACGCTATTTCTCCTCTCCCACTCATTCCGCTGGTAGTTAGGAAGCTCAGGCAAACATCCCTCACACTGATTCTCATAGATCCCACATGGGCACATCCACCCTGGTTCACTACCCTGCTGGAGCTGTCAGTAGTTCCACACCAAAAGCTGCATTTCGACTCCAGTCTCCTCACTCGGAGCCATGGAGAAATCAGGCATCCAAATCCCAAGGAACTCTACCTGGCAAATTGGCCCCTGAAGTCAGAGTTTGGTTATTTACAATTACCACCAGACTTTATTAATATCCTAAAGGAGGCCAAGAGACCTACTACTAGGGCATGTTATGCAGCAATGCATGCTGACCAAACAAAAGCATGTATTTCTAAAGGGCAAGGACATGAATGAATGGAAAAGATGGGAGGTGCTTCAAGCTACCGTATAGATTACAGCATGCCTCGCAGGGCAGCACATGCACTACCTAGGTTCAACCTAAAAATGCACACCACGGGCAGTGGGGCCTGGAGCAACAGAGATCAGCAGAGGGAGAAATTAAGAGAGCATTCATGGAGAAAACAGTTAAGATATTAATACACTTCCATGGAGTGCTAAATATAAAATATATAAAGGGTCCCCTCAATTATGCAATGGAAGGATACAGCACATCCAATCAGAACACTGTGAAACCAAAATGCTCCTGAATGGGACAAAGACCAGATTAGGTAGGAAAGCCATCAAATTAGGAGTAGACATCTGAGATAACACAAGCAAGCCATCCAATCATGACCACACGGCTGACCCAAATCCCACTCTACGTATATTTGTATACTTTGTGTTGGAAACAATAGCTCTGCCAAAAGACAGCTAAAGCACATTCTAGCCAAACCTAAAAATATGGTTTACATGTTCCAGTTGGTAACAATTCCTGTCCTGGAAATGGAAAATATGTATGTATTTTGGCATGTTTAGGGTTAAAGATCCATGAGCATCTTATATGTTGGGTCCGGGAAGGATTCATTGGATACTATCCCTCTCGTACTGTAGCAGCCCTATTAATCCCTCATTTGTAACTATGGACCGTCCATTCATTTAGCTGCTGAAAACGTCAGTCACTTTGCTGACTTCTATAATTGAAAATTTCACATCTGAGATATTGCTGCAATGTTATGTGTTCCAGCCCCTATTTGGTTGAGGTTGACTGCATCAAAGCTCCCTTTGCAGCACACAGTCCTGCAGCTGCCTACCCCATGAAGCCTGCTGTCACTTACAGTGAAGGGGAAACGAGCCAGCACAGAGGCTACGAGTAGGCTAGGAAGTCTCTGTTCAGGGGATTTGTGATGACCTACAACAGAAGGGTTTGTTTTTAAAATGACCATGCATAAAAGGGCATGTCATTGAGAGCTAAAGTAGAGTTAGCATTATATAATGTCAGGCGGAGAGTGCAGGTAAAGGGGAGGCCGTGGAGATCAGCATGAGGCAGGGACAGAAGGAGAGAGGGGGAAAGAATAGCATATCGCACCTGACAGAATATGCAAATGATCCAACACCTAGAGGCTGCACATCTGCTGACCATTCATCTCACCCTGACAAACAAGGTTTCTTTTACCATATACAACTATAGTCCATGCTATTGTGAAGTGTAAGAACATAGTTATCATAAGTACAATGGTACCCATATTATGTCTGTCTTTTACTAACCTACCGTGAATCTGGTGGCTCATTTTCTTTGCTTCTTTGCCACAGAACCCTTCTTATGACAGAGATGTCAGGTAGTGGGCAATCTAAAGAAGGGAATTGATCATCTAACTGAGACCTTCTACATCTCAGTAAGGGTTCTTATGCTTGTCCTTAATGTAGCTGGCCCAGATCACTGACCAAATATCGATGACAAAAATATCGATGAAAAAATATAGAATGCAAAAATATCGACTCCGTATACTTGCACAGGTAAGTACAAAAATATTGCAGTAAAAAAGTATATATAATAAAATATATTCAAGTCAAGTCAGAAAATTTATATAGCGCGCTACATACCCAGAGGGTCTCAAGGCGCTTGAAGAGGGGAGTGGAATTACTGGTCAAATATCCATGTTTTAAGTTCCTTTCTGAATGCTAGGTGGTTCTGAGTGAGGCGAAGGTGAGTGGGAAGTGAGTTCCATGTTTTAGCTGCCAGGTAGGAAAAGGATCTACCTCCCATGGTGGTTTTGTTGATGCGAGGTACAGTGGCCAGGGCTTGGTTGGATGATCGTAGCTGGCGTGAGGGGGTGTAGAAGGACAGTCTTGCGTTGAGGCATTCTGGTCCGGTTTCGTAGAGTGCCTTGTGTGCGTGGGTTAGGAGCCGGAAAGTGATTCTCTTATTGACGGGAAGCCAGTGGAGGTCTTTCAGGTGACCAGAGATGTGATTGTTGCGCGGGATGTCTAATATGAGCCTGGCTGAAGCGTTCTGGATTCGTTGGAGTTTTTTCTGGAGTTTAGCGGTAGTTCCGGCGTAGAGGGTGTTTCCATAGTCCAGTCGGCTCGTGACCAGAGCGTGGGTGACCGTTTTCCTAGTTTCGGTGGGGATCCAACGAAATGTTTTTTTGAGCATGCGAAGAATGTTGAAGCAGGATGAGGAGACGGCGTTGACTTGTCTGTTCATTGAAAGTGAGGAATCCAGGATGACGCCCAGGTTCCGTGCGTGGTCTGTCGGGATGGGTGCTTTTCCAAGGGCTTCTGGCCACCAAGAGTCGTCCCATGCGGAGGGGGAGGTACCTAAGATGAGGACTTCTGTTTTATCTGAGTTCAGTTTCAGACGGCTGTGTTTCATCCATTCGGCTACTTCTTTCATACCTTCGTGTAGGTTAGTTTTGGCGGTTCTAGGGTCATTGGTGAGTGATAGGATCAGTTGAGTGTCATCCGCGTAGGAGATGATGTTAAGGTTGTGTTGGCGGGCGATGGCCGCGAGGGGGCTCATGTATACGTTGAAAAGGGTGGGGCTGAGTGAAGATCCTTGTGGTACGCCGCAAATGACTTCAGTGGCCTCTGACTTGAATGGTGGTAAACAAGAAATTAAATGTAATATACATTTTAACCAAATATAACAAATAAACTTAACTATCATCTTTATTTAATTTTTAAACTTTTAAATTATATCAAAATAAAATATATACATATATCAATCATTTAAATTTAAAAAATACATTTTTTATCATTAATTAAAATGTACATTTCGCAATACAGTAAATAAACAGTAGGAAAAATGTTGGATAGCGGAATAATACAATTTACTATTCCAACTCCAATGAGTGCAACATTAGTGAAATTGTTGTTTAGCGGGGGGGAGTAAAAATTGCTATTCCCACTCCAATGAGTATATCAGTAGAGAAAGTATTGGATAGTGAGGGGTAAAAACTACTATTCCCACTCCAGTGTGCAACAGTAGCGAAAGTGCTGTATGGCACAGGGGTAAACATTACTATTCCCACTCCAGTGAGTGCAACAGTAAGGAAAGTGTTGGATAGCAGAGAAACAAACATTTATAATAACATTCAAACAATTTAAATAATCTTATAAATAATCAATATTTTACAAATATCAGAATAAATATATTAAACATTAACATTAAATATATTAATTACAAATGATAAAAAGGTACAGCTATTATCAAAAATACATTAATACATTTATAAACTTTATTTATTTAAAAGAAGCAAATATTAACAAACATTTAAAAAACATTATATATGTATTTATTTTATTTCCTACCCTATAACACCACACCAATAAAGACGTCAACATTCTTATTTACATTTGTTTCCAAAATGTATCATTTTAAAAATTATTAATAACAATAATTAATACACATTCATTGAACACACATTCTTTAACGCTATAATATGCACAACACACAACTAAAATGAATTACACAATTACCATAATTACCATAATTAATGACAAATTAATTAATTCAAAGTAATTAACTAATTGTTAATCCATCAATTAAAAATAAATTACTTCCCACCCTTCCCACCATTTTTACCTATGAACACAACACACACCTAAAAATAATTACACAATTAACATAATGAATTGGCAATTAATTACAAATAACTAATAATTAATTAATAAAACATTCATTTACACATTTAACACTATAACCTCTCAATTCAACAAATATGAATCAATACAAATTATTCAATACATTTACTATAATTCAATTACTTCCCACCTTATTCCCCTATAAACGCAGAACCCGCTAAGAACTAAATATGCAAAATTAAAACAAGGATTTTAATAACTACTAACCTTTTAACACATATAATAAAAATACAAACAATTGTTATATAAAGAAATACATCCATTACACACATATAAAATATATACTAAAATACATAACACTAATACAATTTTTGTGAGAGTGAGAATACCCAAGATAAAATGCCTGAGTCTTCAAAAGAGCCCCAAAAACCTGCACAGGGGGGTAGATCCCCAAACTCTTCCCAGTCCAATAATAGGTCTGGTGTAACAACTGTAAGAAGTTGTGACACTTAACTGGAGATGCTACTTGTACTAACAAGAAGCCCCTTAGTCCTCCTACAGCTACTCCTGGTTGTTTCAGTCTCCAGATGGGATCAACAGTGTGCCCAGAGCAAATCAGGGTTCACACTGAAGAAGTTCTAGTCACAAAGAGTGAAGTTGAGTTAGCCACTTTAGCTGTGTGGCCACCCAACGTAAAGAAGTATTTGCAATATCCCTTGATCAATGGGACTAGAATAGAAGCCTTGAGGGATACAGGTGCCAATGTCGCTATGGTGTGAGTTACACTAGTATACCCAAAGCAATACCTGATTGGGAAAACGTACCCAGTTACCAATCCTGACAGTGTTACTACTAACCCTGCTATGGCTATGGTGACATTAGACTGGGGGTGGGGGTGGGGGGGGTGGGGGGTTTGCTGGCCTGAAACAGATAGTAGTCTCTCCAAAGCTTCCAGCTGCATGTCAGCTTGGTAATGACCTGGAAACTTCAGCATGGGCTGAGGTAGAACTAAAACCTCATGCAGCAATGCTGGACATCCCGGAGATTGTGTGCGTCAAGACTAGAGCACAGCGCCAAAAGAAGGGTGAAAAAGAAGTGTTGGAGCCTGAAAGTATGGCCCAACCTTCCAAGAGGGAATGTAAGAAGACTGGGAAACTAGCTTCTGTACAGCAAAAGGATCAGGGCCCCTCTCCTCCGGGAGAGGACTTGGACACCCCAGAGGGAACTGAGCCCATGGAGCTGACCCTTACCATGTTGAACTCTTAGGCACAGGGCGACCCTCTAGGGAAGAGCTGTGCCTTGGACAGCAGGATTATCCAACTCTTGAAAGCCTGAGGCAACAAGCTGCTACCCAGGAAAAGGGAGATGTTAGTGGTACCCGCAGAGTTTATTGGGAGGAGGGGCTACTGTACACTGAGGCCAGAGACCACAGCCCTGGAGCCACTTGGAGAGTGGCCGTGCCTCAGAAGTACAGAAGTACAGGGAGTTTTTACTAACTTTAGCTCATGACATCCCCCTAGCTGTACATCTGGGCCAAACCAAAACTTGGGAAAGGCTAGTTAGCCACTTTTACTGACCCCAGATTTCTCAGACAGTGAAGGAGTTTGTCGGCTCCTGTGTCCCCTGTCAAGCCAGTGGTAAAACAGGTGGACACCCAAAGGCCCTCTTGATTCTACTTCTAGTGGTTAGGGTTCCCTTTTGAAAGGGTAGGTTTGGATATAGTAGGTCCACTTGAACCTCCCACAGCATCTGGAAACAAATGTATACTAGTGGTAGTTGGATCATGCCACTAGGTATCCTGAGGCAATTTCCCTTAGGACTACTACAACTCCTGCAGTAGCCAAAGCCCTCATTAGTGTCTTCACCAGGGTAGGGTTTCCTAAGGAGGTGGTTTCAGACAGAGGGTCAACCTTCATGTCTGCTTACCTAAAACACATGTGGAAAGAGTGTGGAGTGCAGTACACGTTTACTACACCCTATCACCCACAAACCAATGGTATTGTTGAAAGGTTTAACAAGACATTGAAAGGCATGATTATGGGCCTTCCTGAAAAACTCAAAAGGAGATGGGATGTCCTCTTACCATGCTTGCTTTTCGCCTACAGAGAGGTGCCACAGAAGGGAGTAGGCTTTCCCCCTTTGAACTTCTGTTTGGCCAAAAAAGCTTCCAAAAATCTTGAGGCAAGCCAGGAGCTTCAAAAGCACTGGTATAACAAACAAAAAACGCACTGGTAGAATTTCAACCAGGGCAAAAGATGGCTGTTTTGGAGCCAGTGGCACCAATGGCTCTCCAGGACAAATGGAGTGGCCCTTGCCCCATCTTGGAACAGAAAAGTGAGGTCACCTACTTGGTTGACCTGGGCATAAGCAGGACACCCAAAAGGGTGATCCATGTGAACCGCCTTAAGCTTTTCCATGACAGGGCTGACATCACCCTGCTGATGGTGACTGATTAGGATCAGGAGACCGAGAGTGAACCTCTCCTTAACCTCCTCGCATACACGTCCAAAGATGGATCAGCGGATCTAGTTGTCTTTTTAGACACCCTCACTGCCCAACAGCAGACTGACTGCAAGCAAGTCTTGCAGCAGTATGCAAAGCTCTTTTCCCTGAACCCTGGTCAGAGAAACTGGTGTACCCATGATGTGGACACTGGCAACAGTGCGCCTGTCAAGAACAAAATCTATCAACTGTCTGATCAAGTCAAGGAAAGCATCAGAGCTGAAGTCTGCAAGATGCTGTCGCTAGGGGTTATTGAACCCTCTGAGAGCCCCTGGGCCAGCCCAGTGGTTCTAGTCCCCAAATCTTATCTCCAGGGTGGAAAGAGAGAAATGAGGTTCAGTGTGGACTATAGAAGGCTCAACTCTGTCACCAAGACAGATGCTCACCCTATCCCAAGAGCAGATGAGTCGAAAGGCACCCCTGCACCCGAAGCCCCAGGGCCTTGGTGAACTGAACCAACCGTGCCCCCGCAACTCCCTATGTCTCTACTTACCTCTGCTGCTGTTGGTTTCCCTCCGGTGAAACATCTGAAACCTGTTCGCCAAAAGAAAAATCTCTATTTGCAGGAAAGGTTTACATGGTACCGTCCCATAAGGCAGCTTCGCTCTTCTAGTGCCGGCCTATTGACGATCCCCAGATTCAAACGGTCTAGGTTAGGAGGAAGTGCATTCAGCGTGGTTGGTGCCCGTTTGTGGTACGAACTCCCCCAGAGCCTTAGACAATTTAACTCCCTGCTAGAGTTTCGCAGGAACCTAAAAACCTGGCTCTATCCCAAGGCCTAAGTCCCTGTTCTTCTTTTTTTCTCTCTGCTGTTACCTGCTTCCACTCTGGTCATATCATTATAGTCTGAAGTGCCAGGATACCCGTAGGGTGACAGTATGTGCTATATAAGCTCTAAAATCAATCAATCAAATCAATCCATTGAACAGCATTGGGCTCTTGATGCTGAAATAGCACCCTGCACCCGGCCGCCCCTGTGCTGCAGGTGGTGTATGTTTGGTCCTGCTTTGTGCCCTCCCACCCCTGCTGGTCTTAACCCTCAAAGCTTGGCCCCTGCAAACGATCCACTTAACTGCAAGCAGTGTGGCTCCAGGCACCGCGAATCTCCATTGAATAGCATTAGGCCGAACTCTGACTTTGACCTCTGCACCTGGCCGTCACTGTGCAGGTGGTGCAGTTTTGATATTTAACTGACCCATGCTCCTTTCTGACCTTTGGGCCCGAAGACTAGATTTGTTAGTGTGATACTCAACTGTTTAACCACGATATTGTTTTCTCCATAGGATAACAATGAACTGTGCTGAAAATATTTTGTCAATTTTTACAAGTGAAAAATATTTTGATTTCAAAACGTACTTACCTTATTGCGAAGATCTTGGTCTTTAAAGAAAATGCAAGCAAAGTAAATTTTTTCTAAAATTGCCGTGGATCTCCTTTTTAGGTTTCGCCTGCACAGCGCTTGAGCTGTGCTTGTGAAATCTATTGTCTTCAATATATTAAAAGGGGCTTGGATCCTGCTGTCGCTTTTCATTGGTTACTGTGCTTGCTACTTACTTTTTCTCCGTTTGGGTTGGCTGTAGCATAGTTCCTGTGTCTTTCTCTTTTCAGTTTCCCATCGGCAAAGTAGTGTGTTCATCCCCTTTGGTGGAACTTTTTAAGCGTTTTACAGTTACAGCGCTACCAGAGTGCCGAGGGCTCAGGGCGCTATTATCTCATGGAGATCCTCTTACTTCCTTTTATTTCTTATCCTTGCTCCAGAAGAAGCATGAAGTCATCCTATTGAGTTTGTGATAGTGTGCACTCGACCATCCTCCCGGGGCACAGGCAGACATCCACTTCAGTACTTGTTTTCCGAGCAACTCTGATATGCACAAATGTATCTGCTTTGCATTTTCTCTAAAACGACTGACAAAATATAATGTCTTTGCACATGTACAAATGTAAATATATCCACTTTGCAATCAATCAAGGTTGGTAAAGCGCAACTACTCACCCGTGAGGGGCTCAAGGCGCTGTGGGGCGGGGAGTAGGAGGGGCGGCTCTTTTGAGTGCTGGGGTCATCCGAAGAGCCAGGTCTGGTGGTCCCTCCTGAACTGGGGCTATGCGGCAGATTGCCGGAGTTGGAGGGGCAGGGTGCTGCAGGCTTTGGCTGTGATGTAGGTAGGAGACGAACTTTCCTCCCTTTCTAGTCTTATTGCTATGTGTGGCGGTGGCCGGAGAGCTGGGCTGATCCGAGGTGTCTTTTGGGTGCGTGGAAAGAGGCGGCTGTTCAGATATGCGTGAAAGGCCTTGTATGCGTGGGTGAGGAGTTTGGAGGTTTTCCTTCTTTCGACTGGAAGCTCGTGGACATCGCGTAGGTGTCTGGTGATGTGACTGCGACGGGGGATGTCGAGGATGAGTCTGGCTGTGGCGTTCTGGACAGTCTGGAGTTTGCGAAGGAGTTTATTGTTGATTCCAGCTTAGAGAGCGTTGCCGTTGTCCTGTCTGCTGCAGATTAGTGCGTTTGTGGCAGTTTTTCTGGATTCGGTTGGCATCCATCTGAAAGTCTTCCGAAGCAGGCGGAGGATGTTGAAGCCGGTCGAGGATACAGCTTTGATCTGGCGGTACATTGTGAGTGATGAGTCTAGTATGATGCTGAGGTTTTGTGCGTGGTCCGTCTGGGATTTCCGAGGACAGATGGCCACCAGGAGGGGTGGAGCCAAGGATGAGCACTTCTGTCTTTTCTGAGTGGTTTCAGGCTGCTGTTCTTTATCCAGGTGGTGACTGCTTTCATCCCTTTTTGGAAGTTGTTTGATGATGTTGGGTTTGTTGGTGAGAGAGAGGATCAGCTGGGTGTTGGCGTAAAAGATTGTGTTGGACCCGTGGTTCCTGACTATGGCTGCGAGGGGGGCCACGTACGCGTTCATTGCTACATCATAGCAATCTAAATAAACATTATTTTGTACTTTTGAGGTAAAGGCAGAATGATTTGCTGCGTGTTCCAGAAGATGGCGGTGTCTTGCTGGTTTTCCAGACCAATTAGTAAATCCGTCGTGTAGAAAGTGTTTTTATGACACAGCAGTGCTTCCTGCTGGAGGAACGAGGGCCTGGGAGATTGCTGAGGTGATTTGTCTCGGCAGCATTCGATATGAGGCTGCTGTAAACTAGAGGAAGATAAATAGCCGAATACTGCAGACTTTGAAAAGCAGTATGTCGATGGTCCGAGATGAGAGCTAGTGGTCAGGTTGAAGGAGTAGCTTCACATCATGGCATGCCTGGCAAATGACCCTTATCTGTTGCCTTAAATCAAATTATTGCCGACTGCTTCGTAAAGAAAGGACTCCTTGGCCCAACAACCCTCTAAGGAACTTATGAAAGCATTTCAAGATGTCGAGGGTGCGCCTGTGAGTGTGCTGGAGTGGGCCATGCAAACAACAAAAATGGATTTAATCTGTAAAGAGCGCAACGTTTACCGCATGTTCGTGAAAAACTTGGCCAGGACTCGTCCTCGTGTTGCTTCCGAGTGCATGACCAACTTAGATTGTGTAGTGCCTTAAATGTTTTCAAGCTGTTAGAGGGAAAACTAAAACTAAATAATTTAATTTTCTGGAGACTTTCCTTGTTATGTTGTAGTGTTTTTATGTTTGCGCAGCAAACTGTTAATTCCTACTTGTAAAAAATGTAAATCTGATATTTTTCAGACCTTTGAGCTAAACATGTTTGTTATTGAAGTGAAAGTTTTGCTATATTGGGAACAGTGTTTTCAACCATTTGTTATTCTACACATTCCATGTATATAATGCTAAAATAATTTCCTGTAAAATAAAGTATTTACTGTAAATCGTCATTTTGCTACCTGTTTGCCAAAAAGGCATTAAATAATGTACAGATGCTACGCCCATAGAATGCAATCTTAACTAATGCATTCAGCGCCACCCAGTGGAGCTACAAGGGATTTGTGCTGCTATAGCGTAAAAGTTAGGAATACAACTTCCATTTGTGTTTGAATTCAGGGTTAGGGCATGTAGTTCCCCCCCCCCCCTCTTGTTACCTGCCTTCCTGATGCCAGCGGGGCATACCTTTCATTTAACATTCTGGCACTACAGGCTGAGGGCTGCTTTCACATTTGGATAGGGTTCTCCGACCCTGCAATCACACCTCCTTCCCCCATTCTCGTCCAAGACCCTTCCGGTGTGGGGCTGGGTTCAACATTTTGGCAAGGCTGATTTTGGTTTCCAGTTCTGGCTTTCCATCACAACATCCTTTGATTCTGGGAAAATCACTTAATACCCATGTGCCTACCAAAAATGAATTTGTCCTTGTGCATGGTAACTGGTGCTTAGCTAAAGCACTCTAATACCTTTGGGTCGACTTTGTGGTATATGGAAAATGCAAAAAAAAGACTGGAGTCGGCGTGTCCCTAATCACCCACAAGCGAGACACTGCAGAATGTCTGCCACAGTACACACTGGAACCAATGCATGCATACATCCGAGAACAGTGTCCTTTTTAGGTCTCGCCTTGGCAGCGCATGCGCTGTCTCAGCGAGACATAAAGTAAGTTCGTATGTTGGGTGAAATTTCATGTTATTTGTTTTCTTGCCTGCTATTGGCTTAGTTGTGGTAGTGTTGTTGTAATGTCCTTTTCTATTGGCTGTTGGTGATGTTCTAACTTCCGTGTAGTCCCGATACAGTGGTGCCTATCTACAGTGTTCTTTCACTTTGCTTGCACTTCTTTGCTATCTGGTTAGCACGCTGTAGCCTGCCTTTGCAATTGGAGACCTTAATGCATGCTGGCTATTTAGTTTCGTTTTAGTTATTTTCGCTTCAGTAACGAGCGAGGCAGTATTGCCCCTGCTTATCAGCACTTAATCTCTCCATGCGCCTTCACACATGGCTGCAGCTGCGTGTCTTCGTGCCGTGCCGCATATTGCTGGAGCTGCGTGTCTTCGTGCCCCAGCGATTTAAAAAAACAGATGCACTCCGGAAAACATTTAACGCTGTAGCCGCGTATCGCTGGCATGCAGAGGTAATTGTCGCACGATGATGAGCTTGAAAGAAACCTTTTGAAGGTATGTATACTTTGCCCCAATGCAGCAGAAGCATTTCACTCGATTTGCCTTTACAACCACAGGTGCTATGGCAACATTCACACTTCAGCACTTCGACCTGACTAAATTCAAACTAGCTTTATTGAGTATTTATTTTATATTTTCAATGTGTACTTATGTGGGTGCGTGTGCGGCGGGGCGCCTTTTATCAGCCGAATGCCAGCTTCACGCCTGCCGGGCTTAATGTTTCATGAAGCTCAGCGAGCGCCAAGTTGCAAAAAGAACGCACGTTTCAGGTACATGGCATATCTCTGCCTGGTGGTTGCTGCTGAGCTGACGCGGGAACCCCTCTCCGTCCGTTCCCCTGCCTCCCGGGCCTGAGACGGGGCTGCATGGTGTCCTGCTTCACCTCGCTGTGAATGCGGCTGGCTGCGGCAACGATCGATAAACTACAGCCTCCCGGCCAGATCTGGTGACTGCCTTTCCCTTCAGCCCTGCTCCGGGGGGTAGGTTTTCTTAAGAACTTGTTAACTGGACTTATGTTCTCCCGCTATTTTGTCGCAAAAGTAAAGGGGTTTATTCCTGGATCCTCCATTTTATGGTTTGTTCAGTTTCTCAAATTGACTCCTTCCTCCTGTCAGCGCGTAATGCGTTCCAGTCTGACCATTGCCTCAATTGATCTCCTGCACCCCGCTTTACTCCTATGGTCACCATTGTCCCCTTTCTCCCCCTCCCTACCCTTCCCATTTCTAATCCGACCGGATGCAGCGAGGGGTCCGGCTCTGGATGTTGCTGTTCGATTACACACTTTCCGGTTTGTTTTCTACTCACGTACCCTAACTGTGTTGTGTTCCCCTGATGTTCGATCCTCTATGACCATTCGCCTAGTTCTGTTCTATATTCCAACTCCCCTCTATCCCCATTCTACGCACCATTGGACTTGTTTTCTATAATATTTAAAGTTTTAGTAATGGATGTAAGTAACGGACGTAACTATGTAAAAATGTAACTGATTTAAAAATGCTTGCCGTATGTAAAGCCAGCTGGGTCTAGCCAGCGCTATATAAAACGTTGCACGTATTTGGCTGCCCTTGCGTGTGAGCACCCTGCTGGCTGTTTACACTGTGCGTCACTGCTCATTGTTGGCTGTAAGTGAGTTGTGAGCATGCTGTCTGGACTGTCTTTCATTGCACATGGTTGGGTGTCTGTGCTTTGGAGCAGGCTGTGGGCTGAGTTCACTGTGTGCCAAAGCACATTATTGGCAGTCCGTGCATGTGATGCACTGTGTGCTGTCTGGACTATGATTCATCGCACATGGTTGGCTGTCAATGCGTGTGATCATGCTGTGGGCTGTCTACATTGTCACTGCACATATTTGGCTGCCCGTGCATGTGAGCAGCCTGCTGGCTGTGTACACTGTGCGTCACTGCACATTGTTGGCTGTCCATGAGTGTGCGCATGCTCTCTGGACTATATTTCATCGCACATGGTTGGCTGTTAATGCATGTGAGCAGGCTGAGGGCTGTCTGGGCTGTAGGTTACTGCATATAGTTGGCTGTCCATGCGTGTTAGCATGCTGTGGGCTGTCTACACTGTCACTGCACATGGTTGGCTGACAGTGAGTGTGGCTGTGGCCTGTCTGCACTATGTTCTGCTGCACATTGCTGGCTAGCACCTGACTGCCTCAAACTACCTACACAACATAAAAGAGACCACAGTTCTTCAAATCAGCCGCAATACCTGAAACTGATCACAGTACGTGAAACTAACTGCAGTACGATATCTAAAACTGGCCACAACCCTTGAAACAAGCATATGTGGTACTGAGTGGTATTATGTTGCGTGTAGTTATGTTGTATTGAGTAGAGTGTAAATATGTGTTGTAAATATTTGTTGTGTAATTATGTGGTATTGAGTGTTATGATGTTGAGAGTATTTATGTTGCATTGATTAATGTATAAATTTGTGGTTTGTAATTGTATGGTACTGAGTGGTAGGAGGGGTGCATTTATGTTGCATTGAGTAGAGTACATAACTACACTCAACATAATACCACTCAGTACCACATAATTATACATCACATAATTACACTGTATTCAATACAACATAACTACACTCCACATACCACACATTACTACATAATTGCACGTCACATATTAACTCTCTACTTAATGCAAGATAAATACACTCCACACAATACCACTCTGTGCCACATAATAACACAACACATAATTATACTGTACTCAATGCAACATAATTACACACCTTTCACTCAAGTTTGTGCTATATAAAAAAAACAAAAAAAATAAAAACAATTGCAATAGGTCTCACATTACTGAATCTTTGAGCTGCTAGTGTTGCATTATTATTAGCAATGCCAACAGCTCAGACTTTTATAATGCGAGACCTATTGCATTGCAAATGCTTGTTTATAGTTGTGTTCTCTTTCGATCTACTTTCGCTATCATTCACCTACTTTCTGGTTGAATGTATGTAAGCACATTGTGGTAGCCGAGGTGCACACAGAGATTAGTGTTTTCTGTTATTGTCAGTATTCAGCACTGCACTACAAACCATCTTTAGGATCATTTTTAGCTCCTGGAAAGGAAGGTCTCATAAATTGCAGAGTTTACATTGATTTATTTCTTTAAGTGAGCGATTCATTTAAATTTGAGCTATCTCTGGATTTTAGCTGCTCAGGCCCCTCTGCCAAAGGAACACCATACACAGGCCATACCAACCTCTGCGAATCGCTGTCTGGAGAACATTGGAAAATTTCACCCAACAGAAGAGGCTCTTTGCCAGTCCTGTGTCCTGCTGCCATTTATTTGCTAAAGAATGATGGACAGAATGCTGGACAATGCAAACATTCACCCCCAGTCACAAGGATCTGGGTTAATCCATCATTCTTTTGCTCGCCGCACCACCCCAGTTTTGACCCAGCCTTATGCATATCAGTTGTGACCCTGTTCCTTATGGGAACAGTCCAGCCCGAACTGCCAAGCCAGGTCCTCCCTGGACTGGAAACGAGCATCAATTGTTCTTTTTGCATTTGTCACCCAGAGTTGGACTGGTATGCCTAGACGTGGGCCCCGTGCTATCCATGCCTCTGGAGTCAAGCTATCCTGGCTGATAAGGGGTGAAACACCGAAACTGGTCCTAGGATGCTTGTTTCCAGTTCAGGGAGGACCTAGCCTGGCAGTTCGGGCTGGACTGTTCCCATTGGGTGCAGGGTCGAGACTGATTTGCATATGGCTGGGTCCAAACTGGAATGGCATGGTGAGCAAAAAATGATGGATTTAGGTCCAGATCTTTGTACTGGGGTAAACGTATGATATTCTTCTGCATTCTGTCCATCAATTGTTCTTTTTGCATTTATTTGCTAAGCATGGTCTGCCAGGCAAGATGTGGCGCTGTGCAATACAAGCAAATAGACATCAAATACAATAATGACATACAGACACATCATCCCAGGGCAGCCAGCGTAGCAAAGCGAATCTCCACATTAATGCTCCATGGGCACTCTGCAGGGACAAGGAGCACAATTTCTCTCTCTTTTTGGAAAGCTGTCACCAGCTCTGATGCTTTCTGTTTACAATGCAAATTGAGGAATTTGAGGTGTGAGTTTCATGCGCGTCTCGTTTAACTCTGTTTTAGTATAGCCATATCGGTACCAGTAGCATTGGGAAGAGGGTGTGGCATTACACCAGAGCTTCTGACTTTGGAACCAAATGAAAATGAATGAATGGAAACCTTTAATGCGTTGTCACTAAAAATCATTGCAATTTCCCAAATGTGTACAAACACTTTAAAATCCTTACAATTTAGCAAATTTATACAAACACCTTGAGCCAAATCTACCCCATACTGGAACGTACATTTTTTAGGTTTTGCCTGCACATTGCTTGAACAGTGCTTGTGAAATGTATTGTATTAAATATAAATTTGGGGCTTGCATCCCGTCCTTGCTTTCCGTTGGTTCCTGTGCTTGCAGCTTACTTTTTCTTCGTTTCTATTGGCTGTAGCCTGTTCCTTGTGCGCTTCTGTTATCAGTTACTTTACTTTTGTTACATGAACTTTCGCAGATTACTTATTTATTTATTTATTTTGAACTAAGTATTCTAAAAATGTATTCTGCTGCACAACATGTATTCTGCTGCACAACACTTACATACCTTTCACCTACTCTCAGACACTGCTCACCGTGCACACTCGTCCACCATTTACAATGCAATCACCCTGTCATTGCACTGGCAGTCAGATACTGCTCCCCACCACTCACAGTCCTGACTGCATTCACACACTTCTCACCCAACACTCCCATACCTCTCACCCTCCATCCACACCTCCCACCCTGAACTCAAACCGCTCATCCTGCACTTATACTATTGACATTCCGCTCACCCTATACTCTCAAACCGCTTACCTTGTACAGGGTAACATCTCTCACCCTGTACACCATGCATTCAGGCCCTTTCACTCTGCACTCAGACACTTATCAACCTTCATTTATGCACCTCACCCTGCACAAAGTACTCACACCATTCTATTTGCACTCATACACTTCTTCCACACCTCTTATTATTTATCCCATAGGCGAAACCTAATGCATTTACCAATGTTTGCTGAGTGGTGTGCCCATTGTTGGTTAATGTTGTGCAATACATGTCATACACTCCTCTGTGTTAAGCCTTAGATTGCTCGCCCACACTACCACTAATAAAGCACATTGGGTTTTAAATTGAGCACTGTACACCTTTGGGGAACCCCTGGACACCCAGTGGTGATACCATATACTGAGGCAGCTTCCTACACCTGCGATGAGAATGGAAAGTGGCAGTCTACTCGTCACTAAATTTGTTCAGAAGTACCACACAATTTGTTGTGAAAGTGACACCTTTATTGAGCTTATTTACCATAAGCACCCTTGGGCCGAAAGCAGGAGCTCAGCTGTCTCCTCCGACCACTGGCAGATTACGAGGGGCATTCCTAACCCCTTTGTTGCTGAGGACAGCCTGGAGACGTCCTCTGCACCAGTGCTCATGTGCAGAGGACAGCTCCAGGCCATTCTGGCATACAAGACAGGAAATCCCTCTGGTGAGAACACCAGAGGGATTTCCTTTTTCTATTTTCAGCTGCAGCTGTTTGGGAAGAGCTTCCCCCAACAACAGAGGTAGTTTTTTTAGGTCTCGCCTAGGCAGGCTTGGCTGTCTCTTTGAGACATGCTGTATTCAGGTATGGACTTGAAGCTCTGCCCATTTTCTGCTCATCTTTCAATTGGCTCCCATTACTGTCCTTTGTAAATGGTGGCTTTTGGTTCTTGAATAGGCTTAGTAGTCCCTCCTTAGTACCTCCTTTTCTCCTTTTGTAACCTCCCATGAGGACTGGCCTTTTTACTTGTGTTTCTCAGAATGTCTGTGAGCACTATTTTCTTAATGCCTTTCTCCTATTGCAGGCACAACATGCTTTCCTGCAATCTGAAACCTTTTTTTTTTTTTTTTAAGCAGCGCAGTCGCCTCCAATCTGCCCTCATCAGTTATATTTCGTGGAGGGAGCAGACCCTTGGCAATGGGCTAATGATCCCCGTCCGCTGCCAAAAGTATTCCTGCCCCTGGGTCAGAAAGCTGATCAGGGAGAAAGCAGAGTGGCAGGAATTTTGTGGATTCCTGCTGATTCCAGTAGTTTACGTCCCCTCCTCGTTCACCACTACAGAAAATATTGGACGGGTCTCCCAATCTTCTGTAGTTTGACGCATGTATCCCCAGCAGGCCCGCACGATCTTCCCTCAGCTAGGTAGTGCAGCCGCTCCTTCCGACATAAGTCACATGTCCTCTAAGACCGACGGCCAGTAACAAAGCTCCCCCTGGAGTCCGGATTACTACTGCCGAGAGCGATGCAGCAGGCGCAGCACCTGCAGCCCTCAGCATTCCCAGGGGTGTGCATCAGCCTCACGTGGCGCTAACTTGCCACCAGCACGCCCAGTCTCCTCCTAAGGGCAGGGAGAGGTAATCCCGGTGCTATGGCAGTAGGATGACCACATGTCGGTGCAGGATGCCGATGGATAATGCGGTGGAGAGACTGAGTTCCCTAGGGTCGCGTCCTGTCTGTCATCTTGGTTGGCCACGCCCCAGCTAGGGCCTTTAATGTATGGAGAAGATGTTTGCTTGATTAGTATTGTACGGGTAAGGTGAAGGGCAGCTTAAATTGTATATTTACCAAGGCCCTAGACCGATCGTCCTCAGCATACAGAAGGCAGATGCTGGCCCCCAAATCAGAGGAGTACTACAGGACTGTGCATTCTGCAGAGAACTGCATGATTGGAACCGGAAATGTACTTGTTTTTTTACATACAGAATGGAGCCATGCCTGATTTGATGATCGCTTCCATGGCTGTAGAGCAGTGGAATACTGTTGAAGATACGCTATGATGCTCTATAAACAACTGATCTGTCCTGAGGTGTTTCCACTTCCCACAATGAATCTACCTGGCCCAGACTTGTTGCATCAATTCGATGACTTTTGCTCCTCAGCAGTAATTTTCATTGCTCAAAGCATATTCTTCCAATTCAAAGTTCTTAATGTTGGCTAATGTCACACTCAAAAATATTTTTAGCATAAATTCTGTCCTCTCGGACCGTTTTCGTTAACATTTTTCACACTAGTTACATTTAAATGTTCCGAAATGATTATTGTGATAACCACATTAAATACCTCATTTACAGAATCTGTAATGAGCATTTTACACTGTGCTTAGAATTTTCGTATTCAAAATTGTAGTGGTTGGGGCAGGTTTGTGTACTTTCCTTGGTGATTCCACATGTACATTTTAGTTGACACTGTCAAACTTGTAAGTTTGTCGATATTGTTCAACTCATGTGCAAGTAGCTTACCAATTTAGGAAATCTAACAAATGTACTGACATTGGTAGCACTGAGTGAATTTCCAGTGTAGAAATGGGAAGGAAACATTTCCATCGTTCTTGGGTTTCAGGAAACCTGTTCTCCATCGGGAAAAATCTGTTAACCGTGGAGAACAAAAAGATTTTTGAGCACTCAAGCATATTTCCGTATGCGCAGTAGTACTCCTAGTTACAACGCTACAGTAGTTCACAGTTTACTACACCCAAAAATCTGCAACTATCACAGATTTCTACAACTGCTCCTGGGACTCCGAATACCGTGAACATTTCAGGGCAGCTCTTTTGTGAATTAATGCATTAGACTTTAATTGACCTCCTATAAGAGATTTATGTATATAAAATATGTGTTCAGCGCTGTTTATTTAATCGCTTATGCACCTTTCTTATTTCTCCAATGTATGAGCTATCTTTCACTAATGTAGCCATGCTAATGTCATTCTTTTTCTTGACCTTATGGTCTTATCGCTTGAATTTTTAGCTTAATTGCTGTTACTTTAATAACCCATATCCTCTTAGCGCTTAATATTTGCTGTGCTTACGAAAAGGAGAGCAAAGGTTACCTCATTGTTGGTTGATCATGTTTGTAGAGTGGGGTTAGTAAATTCAAGGAGCTGTAGAAGCTCAAGTAGTGCACATTAGAACTATTAAAAAAAAAAGGTAGTTTTAAAGTGTAATAACTATTAGATAATGCTTATTTCTCATTATCCTCCGTCATTATCGCTGTCAACAGCCTACTGTCCTCTGTATTCCGTTCTATGCAAGGCACTATAAAGAATTTAAATGGGGATCTGATTTCTGAAATGAAACCATTGTTTTGCTGTAAAATTTTCCTGCATGGGTTTCTACTTTTGCTTCAGGTGCTCCATTCCCTTTATCCGATTCAAATCGCAAATTATTATGGAGTTGTTTGAATGTAATTATGGCTTGAAATTACATTCCCACCGATCCAATGAGTTTTAAAGACTGCATGTTGAACGTAAAAAATAAACCCGTAAGAAGAGGGACACAGAGCTATTAATGAAATCAGAAAAACGTCTCTTGTGATACAGGTATTTTATTTTTTTGTATTTTCATTGTCCCTGCAGCTGATTTGGTTAATCATATATATATATGTACGTATGTATAACCGAGAAACATCACATTTGTTGCGAGCAGTGGGAGTTAAGACGTGTCTTTTGTGACCGATTTACTACCTAGCTGGCAGTCTTGGCAGAAAACCTACCCACTTTATATTTCTCTACTGTAGTTGCATAATGAAGGGAAGTCTATTATTGGACTGTGCCTAGTGACTCTTTGTGCAAATTCTGAACTTGCAGTTGTACTTCTCACAGTGTAGTTACCCCATCCACACTGCTGTCAGCGGATTTCCTGTTATCCTATTCTGATAAAGCACTAACTCTTTTATTGGCAATGATTTGTAATGTTTGGGCTAGACCAGTGTCTTTCTATGGTTAGATGATGAACAACACTTGAAGTCACGATCTTAAAGCTATCTGACCCCCTTGGTGCCTGTGGGTCTAATGCTACTGCACCTGGATTTTTACTAGGGCTCTTGTTATAGACTCCTCTGTTCAAGGGTTGGCACTGTTGTCGGGTGCAGTCAGTTTTGTCAGCTGCATCAGCAGATTACTTGTGGTGCGTTATTTTTCACATCTGGGGTCAATCATGACATAAACCCTCAGTTGCTGCTGCTGATTTCTCCTCTAAGCTGTTGTTGATCCTCCTTCTCAGTCGCCCTTCCAATTTTTGTGGTTGGTTTTTGCCATTCTTAACTCTTCTGTTGCAAGTGCTTCCCTGACCTGCTAATTCTGAAGTTTCACAATTGCAACCCTACTTGCAGGGGCATCCCTTGGTGCTCATTGCCTCCACACCGTGCCTGCTGCTATCTGTGTAAGACAGCCATGCCCTGTGGCATGTCATTCTACTATGCAAATGTGACCTTTCGTTGTTTCAACACTGCCAGTAGCAAATTGGCCATCCAGATGGTTGTGAATTTGTCTAGTGCCCTCCTTAGGTACCATCAGGCCCGGTACCCTCTTCGAAAATACATTTCTACTTCTTCCGTGCCTGAAGGTGCGTCTTTGCCTATTGAGTTTGGTTTGGAGTTGTCGGTGATATAGTAAGTATGTGTGCCATGCTCAAATTACCACTTTGACTTTCTACTCTGCTTCACACATTCTGATTTGGATGGAACCCGACCCTGGCTCCCTCTGGTTTAGGCGATGGCCATGAACCTTGATTTATATCTATTTTTTGTAGCCTGCCTTTTTGTACCGGTTTGTATGTTCCTGGTTCATGCATCTGTGATTACTCCAGTTGAACGTCTTTTCCCATAGCTGTCTGACCATTCATTGTTCTTTTGATGCCTCTCCACCTCACAAATTCTTCCTTCCATCTCCCACAATCCACTGAGTTTTTCGGCATCTGTCATCCGTACGAGCAGCACTGAAATACTGCGGCAGCATGCTGATCATAACCAAGCTCAAATGGTTCCTCCTCGTTTCTCACGCTAAGTTGGAGTCATTTGCATTGTGACCAATTTCATTGTGAAGTGAATAGTTTCCGAGCCAGTTTTGCAACCTTGTATCAGCAGTGGACTGGTTACATTTTATGGACACTACATAGCAAGTCACTTTGATTCGTACCATGACTTCAACAGATCCTGTATTCGAAAAAATGAATAGCTGTGCCTTGAAAGGTTGCCTGATGTCGGATACTATTTTGCACCCTTGTTAACTCTTTTGCAGAAAGGTGGAGAGCTGTTAAAAATAAAATCTTAAAGACTATTCTGCCAAGCAGTGGCAATGTATTTTGTGGCTAGGTTTTTAACTGCTTAGTGTGTGGCCAGATTAGCACCGTTGGTCCACTGCATTCCTCATTCGGTCCCAACGTTCTGGGCCACCCATACTTTGAAATTGAGGATTAGGCCCTTTATTTCACAAGAGGGTTCTTTTCTGTTTTGTTGGGCATCGTGGAGTCTCTAGATTTATGTTCTTTCTGCTGTAGCACTACTGTAATTATGAGATTTACTGGCAGAATTTTCCTCTTAATTGTGGATTTACTATTCTACCACATAATTTATGATCTGCATAATTTTCAGATTTCGACAGGTGTATTACCTCAAACTGATCAAAAAAGTACCACCTGCAATGCCAATCAGCTGAAGACTACTCTCTCTTACTTTGCCATATTTACTTTGGTCTACCTTTATTTCATCCACCTATCTAGAACATTAAAATTACTTTGTTATATTTGACCCTCGAATTCATCCTAGCTTCATCTCATCCCCTGTCCTAACCCTACATTTCACACTAAGCTAACTACTGAATTAAGCTTATTAATGATTACGATCAATAATACAGCCCTTACCCTAGCCTTACATTTGGTCATATATATATTTGAGTTACTTTATTCTAGCACTACTCTCAATCGGCCTTAACTTAACTTTTTCTATGGAATAGATTAATACTGACTCTAGCCGTAACCATATTTATATCTACTAAAGTGAATAAAACAATAGCCCTAGGTGTATTGCCAGTGCTAACTCTAAACTTAGAATAAGCTATTTAAATCTTTTTAACTTAACATTTCTTACTCTTAAAAATACCTATGTAAGCCTGAATAAAATTAAAATTTTACAAGGCTTATTGAGCCCTAATGAAACCCTAATCTCACGTTTATTTTCATTTATATTTAATATTTACATCTTAATGAAAAGGTAATTGAGATTATTTCAAATACATTTTAACTGATAGACATTATTCTAACACTACTCCTCAATTTTAATTAACACACACTTCACTTCCCTTTGTTGCTCTTTCCTAGCCCCAAAGATTTCAAGACCATGCTGGATACCCTTCTCTCCATAGGTCTCTGACATAAAGTCAAGATATCTTCAGGCAGGAGCAAACAGCAGGGATGCTCTTTCTTCTTTTCATGTCAGCTTTCTTCCGTGAGGAGTGCCAGACAGGATATTTTTAAAGATAAAACTAGTTGATGACCTCTAAATGAATCGAGCTGGAATTTCTAGACTTTTCCTCCAATCTTGTGCAGCAGTATACTCAATTTCCTGTTTTTTGGATATGCTTCCAGACAAAAACTCCATAGTCACTTTCTCCATGGAAAGACGATGGCACATTTTTTAGGTCTCGCGCCTAGCGTTACACTGCGCAGCAGTGTTCGCGCAGCGAGAGTCCTTTTGTCAGGGTTTCAGAAATGAACCCTGGAATTGCACACGCTCGTACATGTGTTTTTACTTTTGTGGCCTGCTATTGGCCTTTGCCTGCGAGTTTGTTTTAAAGATCACGCACAATAGGCCAGAGGCGGGGGCATAGCTCCGCCCATGGCCTATTGGTGTCTTTTCTGCGCGTAATAGAAACCATATGGCTCGCTGTAGCGCTCGCGCACCACTCGCAGCTTCATTGGTTTCGCAAAAGTGAAAGCAATCGTTTTCCTTGTTTCTTGGTTTAAAATGGCTTGCTCCGCTAAAGTCATAAGGTAAAAATCACACCTTTACAAATTAACCAAGTATCAATCAAAAAGAGTTAGCAAGAAGTTTTCGTGCAATTTCAATTTTACACGGTTAACCTCTAAATTGGTATTTCACTATGGAATATCCCTTGTTTTAATTAAATTGCCAATTAAACTGAGGTTAACAATTATACGAGGAGTGCGCTTGTTTCTACACACGGGCGCGGTGGCTTGTGGGATATCTCCGGCCCTCTCTCTCCTCTCTGAGAAGAAGAGCCGAGGAAAACACAGGCTACCTTCACCCCCTAGACTCCTACAATATTGTGTCGGCGGCTACCCCGGGGTATGCCAGCTCCCTTCAGCCCGTGCCAGTCCCTCGGCAGGGAGAGGGGAAGAAAAGCTGAAGGGGAAGCGTTTTCCCCCCTCCGCCACAGAGGGGGAAAGAAGAAGGAAACACTGCGGAAAACAAAACAAAAAAAAGTCATACCGGGAGGTGGCAAGGGGTGAGAAAAACAAGCACCCCCCGGACAGACAGCAGCAGCAGCATGCAGGTATGCACCCGACTCAGGCGTCGCAGCCGCTATCTTCAGGGGTTGTATTTGGGAGGGGAAGGTACCAGACTAGTATACCCACCTCCTACATCCACCCAGACAACATGGTTCCTGCCCACTCCAACTTCCTTATTTTGGGGCATTTTAATCTATGGGCAGAAGGGGACATATCTCACCCTTTTAAAGTACCACAGAGTTACTGCGAAATTGTTGAACTCTAACAACTTGTGCT
Organism: Lissotriton helveticus; assembly: GCF_964261635.1. Lineage (NCBI taxonomy): Eukaryota > Metazoa > Chordata > Amphibia > Caudata > Salamandridae > Lissotriton > Lissotriton helveticus. Next base: position 397,353,874 of record NC_136059.1, read on the forward strand.
TGGTCCCACTCATCAAGGTGGCCATACCCAAGATGGCGACCGGAGCAGACGCAGCTTAAGCAGCTCCGCAGCATGCCCGCCTAAAAATCCATTTAATACTCCTTCCACCCAGTTGCATGGAGACAAAAACTAGGCCCCCGGCCAATGAGACAATGATGGGTGCTGTGCCAGCTCTTAGTCACTGACTACTATCCCTAAAGTAATTGTGGACCGGGGTGAAACCGGGAGAACTCGACACTGGTGCACCAAGTGCCCCTCGTGGTGCGGCTCGCCCGGCCTTCCTGACGCCGTTTCCCGGCGCTGCACTGGTGAGCAATTTGGCAGTAACTGGAGAGAGGACACACGCTCTGAGGCGGGACACCGGACCATGGGTGCCCTTCATGGAGAAGGCCTCCCCGGCGTTGCGTTTTTTGGCACTGGGACAGCGGAGCGGCTGACCTTCAGCCTGCACCGGACTGCTAGACAACAGTGGGTGTGTTGATGTGAGGGCCCCTCTGGGGCTTATCTCCACAGCGGACATCTGGGCCATGCAGCGGCTACCTGAAGAGGATGAAGCCTGCTCGTCCAGGGTGGGCGGGCCACCTTGATTACATGGATGCGGCCAGGGAGATCACCCATGCCTGGAACGAAACGATGGCCATTGCTGTGGGCTGGAGGTAGGCTGGGCCAAGTCTGGAGCGAGGGGCTCGCAGACCATTGGGCTGCTGGTGCTTGGGGAGCTCACAGCATCCCTTCCCCCCTCTCCTCAGTGTGGGAAAGTAGCACTTTCACCAAGGATATCAAGGCACTTAAGACACTAGCGGT